>NC_140772.1:58893144-60143144 GCF_044657685.1 Stegodyphus dumicola | reverse complement strand
TTTCATTAGAATGCGTACAATGCAGCTAAAAAAACAACAATTTGATTGTATTTTCTGCTTCTTAAGTTATGAAGGGGAAATGTAAAATATATATGCTCGATTTAAATAATTCCGGAGTCCATTCGATGAGTTATTAGTATTTTTTTACTTTATCTAAACATTGAAAGTCCTCCACAATGATATGTCTCCTTTTAGATAGCTAGTTAAGATAATATTTGCCATATTCCAAACAATTTTATAATCTCCCTCGGAATACGCATTATGGTCACGAAATTTTGTGTATATTCATACCTTACCTCTGGGATTCCAGTTAGTGGTTTAGGATCCGTTAACTCTAGGATCACATGTGATCGCAAATAGCTAAAACTAAACCGTCGCAGAATTTTTGAAGTACCTGTGAAACCCGAGCCATATTTCCTAATAAACTAAACATGGTTTCCATACAGGCGTTAAATGACAGTGTACTAATTGCCAGTAATTTACATGTAAATCTACATACACTTATCTTGTGTACCAAATGCCAGTAATTTATATTGTAAATGGAACTAACAATTAAAGAACCATTTACCATAGACCCTGCCGATTTGTCACATTGGTGACTAGTATATTTGTTTTTGTCTTTAAATTTGCACTTTTTTTCATTCTGCATCTGTATGTCATAAAACTATTTATTAGCTGAGTTCCTATTAGTTCCATATATATATAAAAAAAAACTATTTCTTTATGTTGATGAAACTTTGTTTTCATTCGTGCTAGAAGAATATGCTTTCTCAGAATCAAAGAGTCTATTACGGTAAACGACTAGTAATAAGGAATTACCAGCAAACAGTGCTTTTAGACAAGTACACCAGAAATAAATATTATAAAAGTATATTTATTAATTATATCTTTGTTTTTATTTCAAAATCTAGTTGTGTATTAATAACGTTAAGCAGATAAGAGCTGTAGCTTATACACTTTATTTTTAAATGATATATGAAGTGAGGCTGAGAATGTTCTTAATAAAAGTTAATCATGTTATTTTAAAAACGCATATCTGTACAAAGATATATGTACTAATATCTCCAAATATAAAAGTTATGTACAGTATAAATCGAAATACCTTTTTATGTTAGAACAAACAAAGAAAAATAGTTTTTATGGGTTGAAATAAAACAAATATAGCAGTCATTCCCTATTTCATGAAATACATTACTATCCAATGTATGCGTTATCCATAGCGATCTCTGCTGGGACTTCACTGAAGTACACTAACACCATTCTCGGTGACAGCATAAAGAATGGGCCCAAAGGATCTGTAGCAAATGATGGCATGATAACAATAAACAAAAATACTCTGCAACATCTTGCGTGCAATCCATCGCCATGGCAACAGTTGTGTCTAGCGTGAACTCGGTTTTCTGAGACAGACCTCAGCGATGACGCCAGGGGGTTGTCATGGTTACCATAGTCCCATTTCGGACATTTAAGAGTGTTCGAGTATGAATGGTAACAGATCTCTTGCTACGATGTACCTTGTCGGGTTGAAGTCGAAAACAAAAAATAATAGTTTCAAGGGATGAAAATAATACTCAGTTTGCGATTTCTTGCGGCCTTTTTTTTTTAGGTCCATTAAATGAAAAGCATAACTACTGGCATAAATTCAGACTCATCATTTGTTTGATAGTGCATTCATCATAGTTTAATAGTTAATTTCAAATGAATACTGAAAATTATTATAAAACCCTCTTCAAAATAATTTTGAAAATAAGGTTTTTCAAAGTCAAAAACAAAAACAAAAAAAATTCTTTATTCCAAAATCTCAAATCCAGAATTTATAAATGTAAATGTATACGTTGTAATTTTTAACTTTTGATTTCATGTTCTTAATATAATAAAATATTATATACATATAAATATGAAAGACAAAAATATGTGAATCAAAATTCTAAGTTAAGTGTGAAACAGTGCCTTCATTCTTCAGTTTATTTTGGGTAGTTCCTCTTTCTGTTCTAAAAATAATAATTGTTGATTGTAGACTCATTAGGTTTAAATACACAATTCCAAATAGTAATTTGATGATTATTCTTATCAGTGATCTAAATGCATAATAAAAGACATGAAAAATGTACGATGCCCTCACTGGGATTCGAACTCCGGACCTCCCGAACATACGTCGTGTTGGCTTCCAGTTACACCACGAAGGCATGCGGAAGGAGGAAGAAAATACATAATAATAAACCTTTCTGGACTGCATCATTTCCAGATTTAATTCATATCATATATTAATCCATATAATATTACTTTTACATAACATTGGTGATGTAAATGGTTTTACGAATTAAAAAACAGAAGATAATAATTTTAGAACTTTATTAATTAGCCAGTCAAAATGATATTGAAATCGAAACTAATCCACTCTGAATCAAAATTTTGTTCTGAACACAGCACACTTCACTTCTGCTCCTTGGCCTAACAGACTGTTGCCTGCTACTATTCTTCTTTCCGAAAATCTATGAAAATGCAAATGATCTGGAATAGAGATGATTAGTGTGCAAAGTGATTCGTGGCCGCATACGTTAAATTAAAATAAAGGTGAATTAGATGAATCAAGTGTTTCAAATTATAGATCAGTATCTAAGCATTTAACCCTTCCGGTTGATTATTATGTCAAATCGACAGGATAATATGAGCCTACGTGTGTGTCTTTCCGTAAACGAAAAACAACTGTTAATTCTCATCTGAAATTATAAGCTTAAAAGTCTCGACCGCAATGGGTACATAATTATTTTAACCAGCTCTTCAGGATTTATTTATCTGATATGTGCGAAGCCTAAATATTTTCGGTAGTTACGTATTATGACGACTACCTTGGCAACATTTCCCGATAAAAATCTTCATTGGCGTTTTTTTGGTTTATGTTTATAAATTCTTTTAAAAATAAAAGCCCTAATTATAAAGAAACAAAAACTTAAAAACCAAAAATCTCGAATATATATATACATATTATAAATAAATGCATATATATATATAAATTATATACTAAATACGAATTAAAAAATTAAAATTAACTTACTTAAAACTGGTTAAAAGAAAACGTTGAAGTTAATGGTGAGGAAAGCGGTGGGAAATAGCTTTCCAAATAGCATTGAAAGGCATTTCTGTTTTTAATTCATTTTACGTGTTTAACCTAAACATGTAATAAACGTAAAGTTTCACGTGGTTAACCTAAACATAGTAATCCGCGTAAATGTAGCAAAATAAAGCTGTGGTAATACCAAGTGTGGGACTAGTGCGGGATAATACTCTTTTAGCACCCTCTATAACCTATGTTAGGGTTAACCTGTATAACCTACAAGGGTCACCAATTTTGGCGAGATATCTAGGTAGTCGTCATAGTACGTAAGGATTAAATTTTCTTTTATTCTAGTGATATTCGGTTAATATATCCCTAATGTCAAGAGTTCTATTGTCCAGTAACAAGGTTAAAAAAAATCGTTTCATAAATCTGCTACGAGTGCTAAAAAATACAACCTACCAGAGTTTCAAAATTAATCCATCATCTGCTTATAATAACAAAGAAATGTAACAAGTGTTTAAGAGATACGGGGTTACAAGGTCGTCAATCTCTTTGTTTAAAGAGTCAGCTTCAGGTATATGTACCAGAAAATTATTTTCATTTCTGCTTTTTATAATCGCAATTACATTTAAAATAATTTACTTATTAATTGGATCTATTCTGAAATTTACCATGTAATGCTGTTTTCTCACTATACTTTTTCTTTTAATGTACTACTGTTTGAGAAAAATATAAAATTACATTTTATAGTATCAGAAGTTTAATTTATGATGGATTTTAATAAATTGAGTAAAAACTTAAAACATTAAAATTATTTTATTTAGGGAAGTTTTTAAATATTATTGTGGTTAATACCTTTGAATTTATATTACAAGTTTAAAATTCAGAATTTTCTAAATGTTTTGTGAATAACATTGTGCTAAGAATTGTGCTAAGTGTGCTGAGAATCTTATTATTTTGAGAATGAGGTAAGCTGTGAAAAATAAATAGAATAATTTTTATTCGTATTTAAAGCGACATAAAAATTTATTTAAGTATTAATATAGCAAACATTAAATGTTTAACTCGCCAATTTCGATTCATGAGAAATGAAATTCTCGGTCTCGTTTCTAGACATTTAAGTTCACCTTGCTGTGGAACAATCTTGAATAACGATTTTACATCAAAGAATCGTAATGAAATTTCTAGGAGAAATATTTTAAATTAATTTATAAACTTTATTGAATTTTTAACGGAGTATTTGTCATTAGCTAACAAAGCCGAAAAATCTAGAAATTAAATATTTAGCTAACTGCTACAAGGCAGTGAGTAAATTTGATAGAGTAGAGTAGGGCGGAATAGAATACCACTTCTATAAATTTTGAGCACAGAATATAATTTGATGCAATTCGTAAGAAATGGGATAAGAGCCTTTTGTAATTGGGTTGGAAGAATTTCTGATGATTTAATCGTAGTTTTTATTTTTGAGAAGCCTGAAGGTAAGGGATCTTTAGGAATTAGATTGCATGGGCCTTCCTTAAAGAATTTCGACACCATCGGTGTAAATGCTTTTTGTCTATGACGAATATTTGTTCACCGTTGACGGTCTTTGGCCCCCAATAGTCAGATACTAATTTTCTGCATTTGAATTTGTACAAGTAAAATGTTTTCATGCAACAATGCTTCTTTATTGTAAACAAAAATATTTTCAGTTTTAGTATTTGTAACATTTTTAAACTCAAAAGTTTTATTAACACCAATTTTACAGTTTTTAGGGTAGTTAACTTAAGTAGTTTCAAATGCAAATGAAAATATGTTGCAAATGCCACAAATCAGAAAATGAAAGACGTATCTAATGTATCCTTTGCCGATCAAAGCGAAAATACTGCTGAGAAATTGTACAGTACACAGTCCATAAGAAAATGTGTCAAACACACGCTCAGTTATATCGTTAATAATGTGGTTCAAACCCTGGATACTTTGGGGAAAAGGCGGTTTAACTTGATGTCGATAAAGCAAACTTAATTAGGGCTGTCAAATTTGATCAAGCTTCTTCGTGTAGCAGTAGAAAGCCAGCTGTCCACAAAATGCTCGACTTCTGTCTCAAAACTGGGTTTAGAGCTTCTGCTATTTGATATTAAGTTATCTGAAAGGTACTATTTGAAGGTATTTACATTCTCTACTCTGAACAACGCGTATCTAGTAAGTCCTCTAATAACAGGACAATTAAAAATGTTCTCTTTGATCTCGCAAGAAGAATCTTGCATAAAATAATTTCTGCAAGATTTCTCCTTTCCTCAGTACAGTCATTCGACATTTTTACCATGCGTGTCCCTTGGTTTTTAATTTTGTTCTTGAGGAAGTTCATTTTTTTTCTGTGCACAATTCAATATTTACATAAATCTCTTAGATATTTTATTATTTATGTATTGAATATTTTCCCTTTTCCGCCCTTAAGAATTTTTTTGATCATGTTGTGTCTATGTGAAGTACTCATAGTCACTATTGAAAGTATGGTCGTAATACCAATGATGATGACAGAAAAACGTCTAATTATCCCACTATTCTATGACCCATTGCAGCACTAGAATCATAAGATCAATTTAGTCTTCGAAAGCGCTTATTAAATTTGTCTCCGGAATCTCCCAGTAAATTTATCTGAATTTGCCCAATCTACACAAAAAACAAGTAATTTATGAATTCTGAAAAGAATAATCATCAAATTACTGTTTGGAAATAGAGATTCAGACAGCAAATATTTTATTACTAATTTTGTTCTAATCAAATGTATCCAAATATTGTTCTTTCTAGAAGCGTATTGTTCGTAAATGGCTACTCTATTGGGCTGTTCCAGCTAGAAAGAAAATTTTAAAATTTTATGCAGCCTAGGCAAGATTGATGTTATTAACAGCTTTGCCAGTAGCAGCGTAATCATAGAAAAACGAGGAATGTCCTGATTAAAAATACATCTTAAACTTATAAAGTATTTATCCCTTCTTTCCGCGTGCCTTCGTGATGTAACTGGACAGCATGTCCGGCTAGCATCGGAAGATCAGGTATTTGAATTCTGACGAGGGTATTGCATATTTTTCTCGTATCCTGCATTCATAAACTTAATGACTCTGCAAACGTAATATGAAAAATTCAGCTCATAAATTCTTTTTTAATTAATAAAATGTTAATAAGTTTAATTCAGAATTTTTATGCCTTGAATAAACTACACGTGCTTTAAGTGTTCAAAGTTTTGACGAAAGGTTACTATAAGCGGTGAGAATCGAGATCTAAATAGGGCAACCAATGATTCCTTCGCAAGAAAAACATAGAAGAAAAAGAAAACCAATTTCCCCCTTTTTTTCTATTTCAAGCTTCGCTAGATAATAATGACGTAAAGCCATTATTAGATTACTTTCAAGTGGCAACGGTTCCGTCAATCACACAGCTTTCTTAGCAGGTACTAAGAAAAAACTTATTCGAGTTAGAAGTTCTCGGGGAGAATTGCTTTGACATAGTCGCTGTAGGGTAAATAGAAAACTTTTTCTTCCAACTGTAATATTTTTCCTTTTTTAGTTTTTAGCTTCAAGTGTTGCCTGGAAATAACTGGCTTTTATTTTGTGTTTTATTTACTTTAGGAATTGACTTAGTAGTCTTTAAACTTCATAGAAACAATAAACGTATTAACGTATCTGTGTGTTTGTAGCATCACAGTTTGCAGCTTACATAAAGGAAAGGTATTAATACTATCCACATATAAATTACTACTCTGTAGTAGTTCTTTTTCTTTTCACAATGAAAATAAAAACAACGAATTACTGTGATTACACCTACGTTTCTAAGCGTGATTAATTAGCAAATCATGGTTTAAAAATCAGCTAAGTAGTAGCTTATACTGCAGGAAAGATCAGTTTGAATACGTGGTAAAATTCGCTAGCTGAAGTAAATAATATATAAAGTTCATACAGCTTTATTATTACTTATGCTAATAATATAACTTTCATAATGTTGATTTATTTTGAAACCGTTCCATATGCTCACAGATCTGCAAAATTGTATTTTTGAAACTAAAATGTAAAATTATTAAAAAACATGCTTAAACAATGCATAATTTAATGCATCATAACCATTAGATTATTTTAATGCAGATGATAATGTACCTAAGAAGGAAAGTCGACCTGTCATTGAGTATTAAAATCTAAGATACTGTTGATAAAAATATACTTGCTAGAGAATAAAACTGGAAAGTCCAAATAAAATTACACTTTTTAAATAATAATTTAATGATGCAAGAATAAATGAGAGATCTTTCTCTTCCCCGACTGGCAACCGTTATTTGCTCTGGAAGCGATTTTATTGAAATTGAAAATAATAGAACCTCGAGGAGTTTCTTTTGAGGGATTTCATTAAACTTTGAATAAACTGGCTTCGATAACAAATTCTAATATAGAGCAAAGTGAAAAGTAAAATCCGTAAAATTTCAGATCACCATTTTATATTGAAATACACATTTTTATAATACTTCTGACAAGTATGGGGCTTCAGTTTTAAGCTATTTCAGAATTCACGTCGAAAAATCTATTCTAGCTCTTCGGTGGTTGCGAGATTAAGCAATTCTTTCTCTCCAAGTACGTGCCATATATGTCAGTCGTAAATTTGTAACGCGAGATGTGTTCGTTTTTGCCCATTACGACGTGTAATTGGAGTGCTAGGGGAGCTCGGTGATAACCATCAAAATTTAACACTAGCTTTGGTTTCAGCATCGAAAATCATATGAAGAAAACAGATGTCTTATCGAAGCGTCTTAATTGCAGACTATTTTAGCGTACATTTATAATTTGTAAGATAATTATAAAATCGTATGTTATGCAGAATGGCTTCCGCTCACAGAACTGACAGTTTTACGATTCGGATGCAATGCTAACATCCGAATTTTAAAATTGTCAATTCGGCATCCGAATTGTAAAACTGTACGGCTTGACAAGTTGTCACAGAACTGATAACTTACCAGGCTGTACACTAGAGGAAGAAACAGATAGTGATTTAACGTTATAATGCAACGATACGTACCACGATACGAAAATGGAGACGCTGTGTAACAGACATTCCTACCCCCAAATTTCAAAAGTCAGTTATAATTTTTACACATTGCTATCATGTTCCAGAAATTATAAAGTGTAAATATCAAACCTCAGTATACTAATGCAAATAATATAATAAATATCAAATTATCGTTCATAATATCCGAAGCGAAGCTGAGAAAATTTTATTCTGTTTTTATAAAGTTCAGTTATAAATGTATGTTTTATAATCTATACTTCCAACTGTTTACAGGATATGTCAGTACCTTCCAGTTCCATCATCATCATCTTTACCAAGTAATGGAGATGGAACTGGAAGATATTTTTACAATTTGTTTCTTTTATTCTTGTTTGTTGGAATACTCACCATTCATTTTGATCGAGAGATCCAAAGAAACTTGCGCCTCAACAGTTACTCGTAAGTCAACATGAATTTACTAAAGCAGTGGTCTTATCAGATTCAGGATTCTTCATCCGCTCTCTAAGCCAATTCTAACTAAGAGTCTTTTTTATCCTTCAAATTTTGAACTTTAGTAATTAAAACAAATAAATCATACAGCTACACAATTAAATGATGGAATAATATGGTATTCTGGGACTCTGGTCTTCGTGGTAGGTGCGGAAAGGATTTCTTAGCGAAAAGGACTGTCACTATCTTTAAAAATCTTATCCGTCTTCGTTTTCTTAATTACGCCAAACTTCTTAGGCAAAAGAAGAATAATCTGTTAACGATGTATATCCCTCTGCTGAGGCAAACAGATGGAACCTATTCACTACTAAGAAAGATACGATACCACTCCAACCTCGTTCTTCAGCGATAGCTTATGTTAACCTTTTAATTGGACACCTCTCTGACACATATATTTCGTTTCAGCATAGTTGATTCTGGATTATTTAAAAGGATTGATTTAATTTTATCTCACTAGATTTTTAATGTTAAGTAGCTTAACTGTCATTCTTCCTCCCCGTTTTTCTGCCAGAATACTAATTTTTAGTTCGCGGGTATTCGAGACAGAAAGAGATATTATTTAAAGGTAGGTTTTGGATCGTTTTGTCAGAGCACGTTCCGCCTGCTGAAGGACACGTTACTAGTTGCAATTCTTTGATAACTGTCTATCCTCGGCGTAACGTTTATTCTCGGCGTAACGTTTATTCTTCGTTATTATTGCGTTTATCACACTGGTATAGGGTTGAGCCAACTTGCGAGTTATTTATTCGTGTGTAGCTTTTGAGCTAACTTAAGATTTAACTTATTTTTAAATTTGAGTTCTTTATCTTTTGAGTTACGCCATAAATACTGAGTGATTTGTAATCTAAAGACGTGCCTTCGGTTAAATTATTTTATCAGTAAATAAAAGGGTCTTTTACACCCTTCTTAAATTCTGTTTCATCTTAGACATAGCCGTAAGTCACTTACACGTGTATTGAGGGATTTGTCAGAAGTTATCAGGGAGAATCCCTGCAATTCTTCTCTTTGAGTTATATGTATTTCAAAACAAATTTAAATATTGACCATTTATACAGGTTCACTGTACTTCAAAACTATTAATATTGCTCAAATATATTGGGAAGCTCATAAAGTTAATAATTTAATAGCTAAGAACTCGGTACTTGCAAACAAAATTTCATTTTCACATTTAATTTTTCTAATCTAAATTCTGATCACGCCTCCTCACTATTTTTCTTATTCGAAAAACGATTCATGATTTCAAACGAATGAGTGCCAGAAGTAGCTATTCTTTCTGAACTTTACTTAATTAATTAACTGATATTCTTTCCAATTTAAGTGTTAATTAAATGAAAAAGATTTCTGTTTTGACAGCCGAGTAAAAAAAGCTTTTCCACTTTTCCCAATATACGCTCGTTTCATTAAAAACTTCTGATCAAATATTAATTCTTACGAACAAAAAATATGATATTGTGATGTATATTATCATCTTTTATGAGAATGAAAGAAATATCGCTATCTTTCAGGAAAATTTAAAGGCATCCAGAGAGACTCCTAATCATTTAATGCGCTTAATAACCAAATGTTTCTAACTTAATCAAGCACTATGCATTGGAGATATGAACACTTTCTTTCCTCATTTTTCAACAAAACACTTCTTGAAACGCTTGCTCAGCAGTAGTTGTTCACTATAGATGCGGTTCTCAACCTTTTGACTAACGCGTACCATCTAAACAAAAATTGAAAACTTTAGTGCCACCACTACAAAGTACTACTACCACCACCACCACTCTCTAACAAATCTCAGATCGCATGCATTTACGAGTGTTAGAGGAAACACTCAATCAGGATGTTGGGGAGGTTTTAAGTTTTAAATTTAATAGTTAAAATACTTTGTTTCTTTGCGTCCCACCTACTTTTCTCTTGCGTACCACCAGTGGTACGCTTTCCACCGGTTGAGAACCCCTGCTCTATATTAAATGTCTTCAAGAATGAAAACTTTTATGTCGTGTAAACTGCTAACTGCAATTTATTCTTGATAGGATGTTTGTCTACAAAACGAAAGCAAATGCTGAAAGGCGCATCATATGTTAACTAATAAAAAAGATGTAAATCAAAAAGAATAAACACCACACGGTACTGTATTACGGTTTTTTCGTCATCGTATAAGTTCGATATCGATTGCAAAAGACACATGCTCATAAATGTCCTTTCTCACCCGAACCCAACAGTACGTGAATTCAAAACTGGAACAGATCACACGGTCATGCTTTACTTCTTCCTTTGAAACACTTTTAATAGAAAACATTTTAATTTAATTAGCTAATTTCTTCGAAACATTTCAAGTTAATTAATTGAGCTTTCTCTGAATTTTTTCCTTGAGAAATATTTATAATTCACTCCTTTTTGTGTATAATTACAAATAAAATTGCGCATAATGATAAGACGGGGCAGAGGTAACTACACCATGTTTAAAAAGATAAAGCTCAAACATTTGTTGAAAAATATTATTCATAATAAATAAAAGAAACTATAGATTTGAGAAATACTCGACAAGAATTCATTTCTACGATGATTAATCATTTCGCCTTCAATTCAAAGGCCTGCTTGGAGATGTTATGCAACTGATTTGCATGCATTGAAGCACAATCCATTTAGAATACTGTTGAATTCCTAAGTAGTACTTCAAATCGTCGACGTTTGAAGTATAGGTACACACTTTATTCTTAAAGAAATAAATCTATTTCTGTCAAGTGTGACGAGCGGACCGGACTCTCCACTAGCCCGCATCTTCCAATCCATTGCGTTATGAAAGATTCTGTGATGTATATGTTGCTAGATACATCCATTCAAAACTCACCGTATGACCTGCCTTTATACGTATGACTTATCAAGACCGCTTTGTCCTGTTTGTTTTGAAACCATATTCCTTTAAGCACAATATGATTACTACATTGTGGCACGGTATTAAGAATTATACCTTTAGCAAAATGTTTACGATATCTATAGCTATTATGTACTCCATTTTTAATTTGCGTCTATGGATATTTTATTGCTGTAAAATTGCTATGTTCTTATTTGCATGGATCTGGTTGAAGGAAAAATCTTGCAACCTTTAATTTCATCTTTTTTATTAAAACTCTATATGTTATATAGGTACGTTTGGTTTCAGTGCTACAAACTACAAATTCCAGCTAGAAATTAACTATATATTAATTTGTTTTTCATTCGAATGATAGGAACAGATTCTTGTGTTCATTTTAGTGAATGTTGTCACTTGTACGTTGTGGGATGATTTTGTTTTCATTTCACGCATTTGTGCTTTAGCATGTTGCTTCTAAATATGGTTTGAGGTCGCTTTGCATGCTTTTACTTCATCAAGTTTCAAGCAAAATATTATAATCACTTTTCGTAATGTTTAGCAAATATTTTAGATTTGAATTTTACATTTATGTTGTATCTTTCTTTACAGTCTACGAGTGCAAGAAAAGTTAAATACTGGTTTTCTTAAGAAGACGTAAGATTTCCTTATAACTTTAAGGAAACAGGAAGGAAAAGAATTCTGAAATAAACAGTTAAATTTTCGAGAATCAATAACTTTATTCAAGATAGCATTTTTCTATAAAAACTTACGACGAATGATAGAAGTATTGATTATTGCTCAGAGGGATATAAATTTATCATTTATTACTGGTTTTTTGACAACTTATATTTTATTATTGGCTGTCATGTTAAAAAATATTTCCTCAAAGATTTTTGTTGATAATGTTTAATGGAAGGGTCTACATTGCATGAAATTTAATAGATTTTTTTAAACACTGAATTTTTTATTATATAGAGTTAACAGAAATTACTGTTAGGAAAATCAGTTTTAAGCTATATATTTCATTTCCATAGGAATGCATAGGAACATATCTTTGTAGTTAAAATATTTTCAGCTTGCATCTGCTTTTTGAAAGTATTTTCATGCTCTACCTTACAATAAATGATGAAGGAAAAGTATAGGGATGTATTTTATTTTTTACATTTCAACGCTTTAGAAACCGCCTTCAAAGAGCAAAGAATTTCTGGAAAATAATGGATTACCTTTAGCAAGTGTTTCCCAGACGTATGCTGGAACTCACTTATATACCGTGATGCCTCGAAGTATGTCACGAAACTTCTAAATTTAAATATGAGTTTAATTATTTTAGTCTGTTTAATTTCATATTATGCGAACCAGTATTTTCTACTCTGAAAATAACGAAATCTTACAAGAAAACCACATTGCAAAATTTTCAAGTTTATTTATTTCTTGGATTATCAATTTAAGTTCTCTTCTTGGCGTATTTTAGAGAACCCACAAAACCAATAGATGAATGAATAGGGCTCATAATAAAATAAAAAAAATAATAAACCAAATCGTTAAATTGCAAGATCTCGGATGTTCAGTATGTCGTGAATCAGAAAATGTCAGTGTTTGCTACTTTAGGCTTTGGCAAATTTTCAATGAAGAAGACATCGATCAGTCCAGAAAAAAGAAGACATAAAATAGCGTCTTTTCTAAAACCTGAATACATATATTTAATAGGTAAATAAATATGTTTTGAATTTCTAATTCTTTTTATATAGTTTTTCTTCTACATTGACAAGAAGAAAAGGAATGTTTCGATATTCAATCTGTCAGATTTTGAATCGTGAGAAAATTACTTTGTTTCATTAAGGGAAAATTTCATGTTTTGGACGCGTCTACGAAAGCAGAGCCATTAATTATAATACGAATATAAATTTTAAATGTTTAGGTTATTCTTTTAATTACTACAAAGGGGCATTTCGTAATTTTGCTGTGGAAAGATTTTCTACTCCTTTTGTGTTGCTTTTAGTGCGTCAGTTTCCTTCGGCTAACGGGTAGGAAGTCTCTTTCAAATTATACGGAAGTATAGTGCTAACAATATATTCTTACAAATTTAGTATTTAGATAGCTAATTTCAGTAAAATTATAATTAAAATTTTTGTATATCCCCGTGCAGTGCAGCGCGAGACAAATTTTAAGAGAAAGCTATGGGGGAAAATTAAAACTACAGAAGCACGTGCATGTAACATTTTATAAATAGGTATCTCTTTAATTTGTAGTAAACATAATTACATAATTTGTTTGCTTTCGAGAAATCTCGAGAAGCAGAATTTGCTAGAAAGGTCTCATGCAGCCGGTTAAAAACTAAGGCCGAAGAAAAAGGGTCTCAGTTCATCACTTCACTTTTGACAGTTCGTCTTGAACTTAGCTTAGGTATACCTCCAGGGCCACAGTGGAACACAACTTCAAGACAGCCGGAACACGCCGTGCATTACTTGCACGAAAATCGCGGCATGTCCACGGTAGTTGGAGCTGGATAGTCTCAGTTCACCACTTCAGACGCATGAATCTGTACCGGGTACCATGTCCAAGTGGGATAAACTGGTCACGCCCCTTTGCTATCTTCTGTCCTGTTCTCCTGGACTTACTGTACTGCACTCATTCTATTTGAAGCTCTCTTCTATGGCACATGAAGTTCCGACAACCGGAACACAGCATGAACTTTTCATGCTAATCTCGGCATACAGCGGAAGTTGAAGTTGGAGAGTCTCAGTTCAATTCATGAGGAAGAAAACGAATGCTAAACAAATTATCTTCTTCAATGAACCGATCCCAGTAGTATCTAAAGCTAAGTAGCTAGGAATTATCCTGAACAGTAAGCTGACACGGACGAATAACATCAATAATGTGAGAAATTAAAACATTATATATTATGAAATGCCTCTACCCAATGTTAGGACTTTTTTCAAGCTCGACTTGTCAAAAACGAAACAGATTTACCTTTCCATTCTAAGACCTCAAATGACATATGCATCCCCAGCCTTGGCCACTGTGTCAAGGACTAACTTAAAGTTCGAATGGTGAAAAACTGTTTTCTCAGATTGATTACAAACGTTCATTTCTTCTCACTTCTTTGTGCGGAACGAAGTGCTCTATAAGAACTTAATTGAACCACTGGATACCTTTCTCCGTAAAACAAATTCTTCAGGAAACAAGTTCGTAAACAAATTCTTCAGGAAAGCTAAAGACTTTGAACGTACGAATTTATTCAATCTATTTTACTATGAAATATTGGATGAGGACAGACATCTCCGTCCTTTTGCTGCCTTCATTTTGAATAGAAATCAGAATTTTCCCACCTAATTGCTATGTATTCAACTCACATCGTTTGATTGTACGAGCTGTAAGTACAATACGAAGCAGCAGCAGCATCAGTTGGGAGAGTGACCTCCCACACGACCAGTGCATACAGACTCTTTGCTATTTTTCCAGCAAAGACTATCCTTCCTGAAACAATGTACATGTGTAAATATTTCGTAGTTAACCAAGAAGATTGTATATTCGTATTTATTTTGTAATATTTCATTATTTTTTTCTGTATTTTGTATTTATGCCATATTTTTGGAAGGAAAGTATAGCACTAATCAGATGTCATTTCGTTGTTCATGTGACTTGATCACACCCCTTCTCCATTACAACCATCCTCCAACGCATAGTTCAAGCATTTCATTACTTTAACCACATTACTTACCACATTACTTTCATTACTTACCTCAATGAAGCATCTATCTCAAGATAGCCGGAACTCAGCATGCAAATGTGCTTGCTAATCGCGACATAAGTGGAACTTGGTCTCAGTTCTTTTGTTTAGTAAGTTGCTTAGTTACTGTCTTACGATTCGTAGTTCCGCGTGGACTGAAATTAATCTGAATTACCTTTCTCTTTAAATGCTGTGCATTGCGTTCTAGTTAGCGTTTTTAGTAGTTTAAAGTATAACAACTGTGTGACATTGTGAACAATTGTAGGAATCTCTCTGAGGAAAATTGCAGAGTTCTGATATATTCCTTTTGATGAGCATAAATTTTATTAGCCCATTATCGAACTTGTGTATTCAATCTATTACGAACCCGTATGCACGCAACAGTATTTAAAATTATTTTTATTTTTAAAAGGCGAAGTGTTTTATTTTTAGATGATTCAAATTAAGTATCAAATTTATTTTCTGCGTAAAGAGTGAATTCTGAAACTTTTTACTGCACTATGTAGAGAAAACTGATTTTTCTTTACTTCCTGAAGTGGTGATTATTTGGAACCAAAGCCTTGATTATCGGAAATTTGTTATTTACTCGAAACAAAGTAATATGAATTTCATATTAACTGAATCTGTGAAAATGAATTTGGGTAAAAGGATGAAAATTTGAATTTAATTATGATTAGAAGAAAATATAAGACTACCAGTGCTACAAATTCGGGACTTAATAACTGAAATGTAAGAGTAAACATAAATTTATAAATTTATTTTTAGGTTAGTTACTAATTTTTGAAGCAACATCTATTAAAAAGTTTTAGATTGTGTTAAAAAATGTAAATTTTTAAAACACTTTTTGGAGTATACCGCCTTTCCGAATAATTACATCCCAGTTTTATAACATATGTGTCGCTCTCTATACATGCTTAATACGCACTATATATATCACATTATGTTGTGTGTATTTTGCTTTGATGAATACTCATATTTTGCTCACATTTAGCATCTCTTCTAAGACCATAAGATTCTGACTGTTGGTATTAACACGAAAAACAAACGTAACATACCAACTTTAACAGTTATATGAAGCTATGCAACCTTTTAAAATTTTGTACAACATAAAAAAGAATTAAATCTTTTTAGAATTATGTACAAAAAATTAATACGCCTAAGACAAAAATATTTCAGTGCCTTTAAACTGAAAGCTCATTTTCCAAGAAGACTTTTAAATTGAGAATATTTTTTTCTGAGGTTAAAAGTATTTGTTTTTAAAAGCTATATATTTTTCCAGTATGAAAACAACTACCCATTCATTTTTTCATTGTAGCATAAATAAAATCAGCTGTGATTCGCCCCTCAAGAACGAACAGATAAAATTTTACTCTTAATTAAATGATAAATCTAATATCAGATCTTTTAAATAGTCTTTATTTATGGTGAATTTAAGGGTTAGTCATGTAAAATTTGAAATTTGCATTGCAAAGCTGAATTTCTGTTACTAAACTGTTGGCTGCATTATATAGACTGTTAAACATACTAAAGTAACACTCCCAGAAACGACCCGTACGAAACTAGATTGCTGCCTTTATTTTGCAGAAGGATTCGGATCATATAAAAATATCATATCGCTTCTATATTCTTCCTGTGATCTTCTTTCTCTGGGTATCAAGCCACAAAAAATATATCAATAGATGCAATATTATGGATCTTAATTTAAAATACTGCAGGTAAGATTCAGATTCAGTTCTCAGAATGACTCAGAAGTAAGTTTGTAGAGACATTAGGACTTTTTTTGAAAGCAAGAGAGATTGAAAAATTAGCAAAACCTGCGCCAGGAATCGAACCACTGACCTCTGGAATACGTGCCCAGCTTGCAGACCACCACACCACGAAAACATGCCAAGAAGGCGGGAGAAATACCTTATAAGCTATTTCTTAAGAAACACTGAGGATCGCGTGGCTTTGTCCAGAATTTGTCCAATTTGATCCACCCTAATAAATGACAGCTGATTTTCTAGTATTTAGACAGACGGGTACAGATGTATGCAATCGTTATGAAGTGCTTGGGTTCTTAGTTTCAGTTTAAAAGATATTTCAGACACGAGCTGCGCAGTGAAAGCGTCTGACGTAAATATTGCATTTTTTTGACAAATATAAACGTGCTTCCAAAATTTGTTACTTTTCCCCGAAAACATTTATTTTATTTTACTGAGTTACAAAAATCCATCGAGAAGCATTTGAGAACACTGAGCTATAGAATTTATTTTTCTTCATTGGGTATTGCTTAGCAACGGCTCTGAAACTTGAAACTTCCATGAATGGTTCAGAATCAGGCATAGAGAGACAATTAATCATCGACTTTTTTGCGTTTAATAAATAAATAAATATAGGTATACTTCGTTTTATCAAAATTTGCAAATCCGTATCCCTCAACTCGAAGATTTATGACAAACCTTAAAGTAAGTTGGTCGATCAATATTATTCATCCAACCCCATTTGCTTGCATCGTATTTCCGTGCCATGTTCTGGTAATATTCACAATACTTTAAATATTTTCATTTTTATTGTATGAAATTAAGCAAATGAAAGTCGTGCTATAACCTCTAAATGCTTAGCGATTAGTGAAAATATTTAAAATGTATCATTCAAAGTATTCTATAAGATTGTTAGTTTCGTAATTAATTTATTAGTTTTGTATTTGTATTCTAAACTATTAATTCTTATAATATTCCACACATTACTAGAAATGAAATGAATACATTACTATACATAAAAAATTTCGAATAAGCTGCAGCAGGGAAAGATAAAAGGTAAAAGAAACAAAATCACTTTATACGTGTCCGAAACATAATTTCTTTGAGGGAAGGAGAAAAACTTCATAAATATCTTGAGAGAAATGAAAAATATTACATTACCTCTGCTCGAAGTACCTTCACGTGTTTTGGAAATAAAAATTGGTATAACCTATAATCATTTTAGGAAAACTCCCATTTCTCAAGAAAATTCCTCAGCATAGCTGCAAAGGTCATTTCTAGAAGAAGTCATATAATCCATGATGGAATGAAACCTCCCTCTGCAGTGTTTAACCAGACGCTTGAAATTGTAACGTTATATATGAATGAAAAGTGTACACGATCGCAAAATTGCTATTTTTATTACTTTTGTTTTAAAAGAAAGTAAACTTCGGACGCTGAATTTTTACAATCTGCAAAAATTTCAAGTTATTATGAGTAATTTAAAAATGCTGGGGATAAATGAATGAGACCCGACCAGTGTTTTGAAAAACTCTCAAATTATCTTACAGATTCAGAATAAACTTCAATTTTTTATTTGGTTTGATAATCGAAAAAATGAAATTCTGCAATTATTAGTTTGATTGTGAAGCGATGAGCAATCATATGTAAGAAAAATCCGTTTTTTCATTCATTAAATTTAAGAATTTTATCGCACCGTTTACATCCTCCTGTATTTTCATTTTTCGCTTTCGCAGATGATTTCTTTACAACTCAGCTCGTATTTTGAATTTTTATTTTCCATTTTTATAGAACTACCATCTTACTACTCAACTCGATTCAACACTTAACATCCGTTTCTTTTCTTTCCAGTCACATGGAATTCGCACAATGATAGCAAAGAACATCTTTATCACATTTCTTTTAATTATCTTTTCCCTTTCTCATTTAATTTATTACATAATTAATTCATTTTTTTACTAAATTTATTCTTTTTTCGAATTTTATGCCTTTGGAAATATTTCCCATTTTAAGCTATTGCCTTGCGTTCTTACAAATGTGACTTATTTCGTTTCCTTAGGTTTTGACTTTTAAAATTTAATTACTTTTGTTATGCAGCACTTTTTAGCAATTTTACAATTTCTAAGTTTCTACATGCTTTGAAAAATACTAATTTAGCTAACTGTATTTAATCTGAACAATGCCATGTGGATGGATTCTAAGTTCTTATAACACTTTTTCCTAGACATTAATCTCTCGAAAAATTCTCATTACAATGTATTATTAAATTAATTCCTTTTCCTAATTTGAAGCCTCTGATCTGCTGAAATATATCACATTTTAGCCTAATAGCCTACCACTCCCATTTTTTTAAAGTTTTGTTTCCTTAAATATTGACTTTAATTATTAAAAAAGATTTAATTATATCTATTGTGTCTTAGTCTTTTAGAGACTTTTGAAAAATATTGTTTTAGCTGATGGCTTCTAATTTAACCAATTGTTACAGTTTTATCTAGTTTCTAATTTCGAAAATTCTTCTTTTATACCGTTTAATTTTTTGTTTTGAATCCTTTCGAAGCAGGTCATATCTCGATGATTTTATTAAGAAGACTAAAACATTTTTAAATTGTCATTACAATGTATTAATTAATTGTCTATTAGAATTAACTTTATTTTATTGTATTCTATATTTGTATTATAAAACAATTTTAAAGACATTCAACTATTTTCCAGCGGCCCATCTTCCTCCAGTAGACTTTTAGTAGTCCATAAACTGTTTCAAATTTATCCGCCCAGGCGAACAGCTGTGTGTTATTAAATTAGTTATTAAGAAGAGAGAGAGTTTACTAAGTTATTCTAAAACAATGCCGAACCAAACATTTAAACACAATGAGGATTTCCTGAGGCAACATTTTCTAGTCTCGCGTTCGCCCGTATATCACCGTCTTAGTCTTTGAAGATGATATTTCCGACTCTACATAGCTATATGATTTTGTCTATGAGCAACGTATACTTCTCAAAATGTTTACAACGTTGTACTGAAACAATGTAAAAAAAAACTCGAGGTCTAGTCTTTAAAACTATTATTAGTTTGACTGTGAAGCGATGAGCAATCATGTGTAAGAAAAATTCGCTTTTTCATTCATTAAATTTAAGAATTTTATCGCACCGCTTACATCCTCCTGTATTTTCATTTTTCGCTTTCGCAGATGATTTCTTTACAACTCAGCTCGTATTTTGAATTTTTATTTTCCATTTTTATAGAACTACCACAAAGTTTTAATATTATTCAGCTATTTCCAGCAATAAATAAAATTTAAATTTATTTTGGAATTTTACAGTCAATAATCTCTTGACTCTGCACATAACTCATTGAATATTTTAAATAAAATATTAAATATTTTATTTAAAATATTCGTAATGAAGAGATATTGAGAATCTATTATTTTTCCAAGATTAGAAATGTATGCGTTGTAATAGTAGAATTCATTATTCCCTGAAGTTTAGAATAAGATTTGTCCTTGCCATTTATATCATAATAAATAATCAGTTGAACGTCCACAACTTCCTGAACCCGAAAACGTGTCTTTGCTTTTCCTCCTGTCCTGCACAAGTAGCGCCATGTTTATTTCTAATAAACATTCATGCATCAAAAGAAAGATATTGATGAAGGCGATTCAATTTCATTTTAAGTCTGCTCAGGGACGTAAGGACAAAAAATCAAAGAGCTTTTCTATTTTTTACATCATGTTTTCTTTTAAAAGTCCCAAATATCAAAATAAAAGGTTTTTTTTTAATCATCAGAATGAAGTTCTCTGATGCGATCAGTGAAATATGTAGTTTCGTTTCACCTCTAAACCTTATTTATTACATTTCAAAGCAGTTTTTCAAAACATATACACTTCCAGAGTTTAAGCAGTAATTCTTTAATTCATATAAGGTTGTTTTAAATAAATACTTTATTCACAGAGGGTTGTTTTAATTTCAAACGTTTCATTATTCCAGGGGTTCCCAACCTTTTTGCCTCTAAGAGCGCATTCTAGAATATCTGTTGGATCGGGGGGGGGCAGCATTTAGTATGTCAAGGAGAATTTATAGTTGGATAGAGTTAATAACACATGAACACAAAAAAACGGATCGGTCGCGTTTCTCTTTAGGCTGGTATCTGTGTTGAGCACAATTTCTATTTCATTAAAAATGAGGAAAATTTCACATAGAATTTTATTGAAAACTAAAACATTTTTATCGTAATCACACAGCGGCGGGTACACGTTAAATTATGGGGGGGCAGGGGCTTCATGCTGCGCGCGGGCATAGGGTTGGGAAACTCTATATTATTCCATGCAGAAGAATAAAAATTAAAAACCAAGCTAAAATAATATTCAGTCTCTGATTATCATTTTCTTCCATTAAAAATAATAATTATTAAATAATAAATAATCCTATCTAAAGTACGACATAGTATAGGTGAGCGTGTATGTTTATTTGCAATATTTATAATTCTTATTTATAATTGTATTCCTACCACAGTGTTTCTAAACATCTATATTCAGCTTTTTTTTTTCCGCGGCGGTTGGTTGTAGGCATGCACCACCACGTTTAAAATTATTTTACATCATATAAATATTTATATCATAATGTTTTTAAATTTAAAAATATTCATAAATGTTTAAAAATCTAACTTTGTGCACGGTCTCTCCAATTCTTACAATTTTATTTAGAAAAAGATTATACACATTATAAAAATATAAAGCTTAAACAGTTTAACACCCGCACCACAAAATTGACTGAAATAGTATTTAACTTTTGTCCTTTTTCTTTCTTCGTTCCTTGAGCGTTTCCAGGCTGATGTTTTTTTCTTTGTTATCTTTCAGTGGCATTCCTTTATGATTTATTAACGTGTAATATGCTTTGACTTGTAATTTTTCTATCATAAGTATTCGGAAAGCATTTTCACGTGAATAATTTATAAGATTTTCAAATGCTAAAACTACTTTAATAACATTCGTGGGCAATTTTATTAATTTAGGATCATAATTTAATATTTATTGGACTAGAAAGAGATTGAATTATATTTCATTTTCAATTTATACAGATAATGTTACTAATTAGCTTTGCGCCAATATTGCAGTCTACTATTGTTCTCAGAAAAATAAGCTCTATAATACTTACGAATAAAATTTCTCTTCTCAAAAACTTTGCATTGATCAAAACGTTTCATGACGAGTTAGGTTAGGAATGCTCTTCATTTAATCTGTTGACGTCAAGAAACCTTTTTCTACGATATGATGCTTCATTTTCAGCGTTGATCGCATACAAATTTATTTCAATTTTAGTTATGTCAAATTTAAATATTTCGCTCATCAGTTTATTTATGTCCCTTGAATATTATCCTAAACTTTAAAAAAAAAACTTGGTCATGTTTTACATAAGGAAATCAAGTTTTTTTAAACACATAACGCTTTTATTAACATGTACCAGAATCTCAGATGTAAAGTTAAATTCTTCAATTAAAACAAGATTTTCAAATTTTCAAGCATGAATATTTTCCTTATTTAAAGCATTTCTGTGTTTCAAAGTATATGCTTGCGACCAACAGTTCTAAACATAAAGCCGACATATGGACGTTTATAAGCAAAATGTACATATTTTATATATGGAGAGAGAGAAAGAAGAGTTAATCTAAAGTTACTCAGTTAGCAACAACATTACTTATATATTTTATTTCCATGTGCTTGTAAATTTTCGCTCTCCTATATTATTAGCCATAGGCTTTAAGAAGTTGTCATCTCTTTTTTCTCACCAAATTTTACACTTCTAAAAGTTTTTTTTTCCCTCCTATGAGTTTTAATTTAATTTGTTTAATTATATATATGAAATATCTAAAACATTAAAAAGAGGAAATAGGGACTTGCAAAATAAAACTACAGTACTAAAGTAGCTGAGATTAAAACAAATTACCACTTTCTAAGACAAGTTGTATAAAAAACTGCTTTACAGATAATTTAAGATAAAATAATTTTAGGCCTTGTTTTCAATGTTTCTGTAAAATATTTTTTGTAAAACAATTACGACGAGTTTTCTAGATTAGAACATTATATTATTTTCATACAGTTTTTTTTTTTTTTTTTTTCAAATTCTTTTTTTTATAGTTTTCTTTTCGAGTTTCGTTATATAAGAATATTTGGCGCATTTTATATACTTAGAATATCAATTTTGAATTCACTTTAAGTGGATCCAGTGTTTTAGGATTCCAGTTTAGCTTCATTTAATATTTATTTTAATTTTATTTCGTTTTTTATTACATGCTAAGAATTTAAAAAAAAATGTAGGCTAATGTTTTGAATTTTTAAAGAACCCTCTACTTAAATTATAAAAATCAGGGACGTGATACCGAAAGCTCATCCATAAAACTCAGCGTATGAGCTTTCTTCACCTCATCATCTCTATCAGACAGGATCGATATTCATTAACGAAGCATTCTGCATTGAAATCACTGTTATATTCTCAACACAAAACTCCCACAGATATGTATTCCCAATCTTCTTATATGGTACTTATATGTAAGTTATTATCGCATTGCATTAAACCCTTGCCAAACGCTAACCTGCAGAATGCGATTTTGCATGTATGCGCTATCTTAATTGTCTCCATTTAATCTGTCCAACGCGAGAATTTCAATTATACGCGGTACGCTTCACAGCATCGGCCGCGCTGCGATAGGGCTGTTTAATGATAGGTTTGAAAATTTATTCGCTAAAGAAGTGAAACATTAATTAGAATAGCAGAAAGCTGAGCTTTAAAGTTCTCATAATTCTCGATAATGCTCAAACGCACGGTACTGAAGCCCTCACAAAATTGCATCCAAATGTAAAGGTTGTTTAATTCCTTCCACCGTTCCATTTCCTAAAACATTCAAAGCCTATTAGGTCAGGCATGTTTATATCTCTGCAAATAAAGCAGACGAAGAAGAAGAGAGGAAAAGCATAACAGACTAATGGCATTTGAGAAGTAATTCAGCATAAGATACTGTACATAGAAATGATTAAACTACAAGGGGACAACTGAATTCCTCAACAATGAATTCTTTGTGGTACTAGGGCTGGCAAGAAGTTGTCAATAGTTTTTAAAGATTTCCATCGATTGAAAATGAAGCAAAGGAAATCGTAGAAATTGCGAAGCAACAGGTGGCCCGTGATATTTAGATATGGAAGAAGGAGAAGTCAAAAAATTATTTTAGAATGACGATCAAGAAATGACAAATGAAGAATTGGATGATCTCATAACGCAAGTCGACGGCGAAAGCAGCGGTAATGAAGAAGATTAAGAGCCTTTAACGTATAAGAAGTTAAACGAATTGCTAAAAAATGCAGAGGAACTGTTTATTTTTGTAATGGAGGACTGATCCAAATAAAGGAAGAATATTTTATGAGAGGTATTGAAAAACTTTGCACTCTTACCGCGATACGTTTAATGAGTTGCGCCAGATTTTGTCCCAAGCAAAATCTTCAGCTATTTTAAAATAAATATTTGTTTCATATACCTACACATTAACGAGTAATAGATATTCTTTTATTTAGCGTTTGTTTCATTTTCCCTTTTAATTAAAGTAATATTCTGATTCGTACAAATTATACAAACTTTCTTAATAATTTAGATACTTCTTAATTTAATAACCTACTTATTTCTTAATAATATACATGCTTCTTAATTTCTTGAACTATAATGTAACCCGCTTTTGTCAGAGAAAATTAACTTTGTGGAAGGCGATTTTGCCATACGCGCAATTTGTTAATGACCTAAACTCTGCATTCGACAAAGGTTTACTGTATCGGAATCATACGCACCATGTTTCAGTCTGTAAAAATACAAATCCCATTTCATTTCCCCCTCCGTTATTTCCAATATAAACATAACATTTATTATAAACAAATAGGTGTATTTGCTTTTAACTTTACTTACTTATAAAGTGTTCGAACATATGTCAACGGCCCAACTAACATTACTAAATTAACTCCATTTAAGCCAGCTGAGTTTTGCCCATCCGTAACTAGTAGGCATATTAAAATTATAACTTACTAGTTCGGATACTCTGCAAGTTACACCATTTTGTTCCCCAAATATTGCACAACTTGAACTTCGAGTGCAGTTTGAACTAACCAGCATCTAGAATAAATCTACAATCACCCTAAAGACGTTTGAGAGCAGTAACAGTTATGCATATCATACATTGCGTCATTAGATATTTCCCTTCTTGTTCTTAAATCGAAACTGAAACTTGATTATCCCTATGACAGATCACAGAACATAACTATTGAAGTGTGTAGTAAGGCAGACTTCTATTAGAGAGTTGTCAACTCCTAGCCACCTATTAAATTAAGGAAAATCCTTACCATGTTGCCTTCGATTTTTAATTGGATTATTAGCGAATGTCGTTCCAAAATTAGTGTTATTCCTTTATCCGTAATTCATAATAATAATACATCAATCAAGATGACAACTTCTTAAAGCCTATGGCTAATAATATAGGAGAGCGAAAATTTACAAGCACAGGGAAATAAAATATATAAGTAATGTTGTTGCTAACTGAGTAACTTTAGATTAACTCTTCTTTCTCTCTCTCCATATATAAAATATGTACATTTTGCTTATAAATGTCCATATGTCGGCTTTATGTTTAGAACTGTTGGTCGCAAGCATATACTTTGAAACACAGAAATGCTTTAAATAAGGAAAATATTCATGCTTGAAAATTTGAAAATCTTGTTTTAATTGCAGAATTTAACTTTAATTTACACGTAAATATATGAAGAGTTAGAAGATTTAGGAATTTAAAAAGCATTGGCCTTAAATTTTCTCAAAATATAGAAATATCCGTTAATGATACAGAGATTTTGAAATCTTTCCATAATTCCTACAAAATAATAAAGGGACACCGATTGGGAAAATGCCATGCAGACAAGATGTTACCCTATCTTCCGACAATTATGATATAGCCCTGAAAACTTTGCATATCTAACGCAGAAAACTATGTGTTAATCCATATTTAGAGCATATTAATATGGAATGCACCTACATTGATATGTTCTACATTGATATGTTCATCATAGCATTTCAGAGGTTTATTGGTCGACAAAGATTCTCTCACACCATCTATAATGATAAGGCCACCACCTTTACTTCGAAAACAAAGACTTGGCATCGCTTTGGAATACCATAATAGGTAATCGAGTCCAAAATCGTTATGCTACAAACGGCATTGGTTGGAAATTTATTGTGCCACGGGCGGCTTAGTGGAGCGGTTGCTGGGAGTGTTTAATAGGATTAACTAAACGATGTCTTAGAAAATAGCTTCGTCGTTCGTTGATGGATTAAAAAGCACTTTTTACTGCATTAGTAGCGTTAGAAGCCACTCTGAATAGTGTATAAGCGATGGAATGATGATTCCGAAGCCTCGACTGCAGGTCATAGCTCTTGGAACTATGCAAGTATCATCAGATAAGCAATATCCCCAAATTAGTTTTCATTCAGAAAAGGAATAATATACAAGAGGACGCAAGGCCTCGGCGTATGGGGAAAAGCCGTATGGGAAAAGGTAAAAAAAAAATTATTGTTCCCTTTCAGGTAATATCTTCAAGTGCTCAGCATAATTTTTAAATATGAGGGGTCATCAAAACAGCTCTTCAACGGCCGATTTGTGATTAAAATGTTTTGCCACAATTTTATACAAACTTAAGTGCATATGAAATTTAAATACACCATAGATAAAAGATATCTTTTATTTGTAAACATTAATCAGAAAGTATTTTTCGTAAAATATTTACTATTCAGCTATACCAAAAATTTATTCTTGGCTCTTTTTGGGTTTTTTGACTTAATATGAGTACTTTTTAACAGAAAGCTTGTTACTGAGAAAAAGGTTCATTCTCTCTTTTATAGATATAAGCATTTATTAAAATGAATAAAATTAACATTATATCATTGAAAATTATATTAAACTCTATATCATTCTCATCTCCTATCCTATTACATTTCCTCGATATTTTCTTTTTCATCCAGTACCCAGTAGAAACTATTGGGTAGTTCCAATAGAAATTGCCTCAATATTTCCCCATCTTCGAACGTTATAGCTTCCTGCTTAACAAAATTTGTGATTGCAACTGTGCAAAATTCTGCAATAAATATGAATTCTTTGAAAACGTAAAACCTATCTTGTTAGCATGGTATTCTATAAATTATTAAATCTAAGCATGACAATGTAACAATGTCAGAAAAGAGTATTGATATGTTCGGCAACAAATTATTTATTTGTAATTATTTGTGTTATTTCAACCAGTCTTTCAATTATTTATTAAAATTATCAGTTAAATTAAATATCTGTAAAAACCTTCTACATTAATCAGAATCTTCCAGTTCTAGTTGATGAATTTTCATTAATTCTATTTTTATCACCATTATCCCATAAATTTGTTTTTTTCCTTTCTCCCCCTCCCTTTCAGTTTTGCTCATTGTTTTGTCGCAAATCATGGCTTTACTCTGAAACTAAGACGAGGGAAACCAATATTCTTGGGCCGAATAATACGTTACTGAAGTTCATATCGCTTGTATATCGCAAATTCGAAATTAATATGACGCAAAGTTTCAGCTTTATCTATTACAAAATTTTAAACTGAAAGTTTTGCATGTATCATATTCTTATTCACTCTTCATTTTCTGAAATATACGCACGACAAAGGGACCAGAAAATTCGTTTCGTACATTTCAGTTTCAAATTTAATCCAGTAAAAATCTCAATTTGTTTTGTGTCAGCATGTTTATCATTTTAGAAAAAACGGAAATGATATTAACGTATGTTATGCGAAATACCTTATCTAAAACCTACGTCCACCACATTGAAATTAATAAATGAGGAAAGAATAAGTGAAATGGGATAATTAGTCAAAGATGAGGAAAGAAGAATTTGATCCATTCAGCTGGCATTTCCTAACACACTGTTGCATAACATTCCTTTAAGAACAGCCATTGCCTTGGGTTAAAGCTAAAGGGTACATGCGCTAAGGAACGGATGAGATCACGTGAAGAATCAGACCCCCGCTTTCCCCTCTAACTTAATGAAGCGTAGGAGGACTGCAACAGGAAATTACAGTCGCTAATAACCACTTCTCCTTCTAGTAACACCCTTTTAAGGCTGGAGTAATAAGCTTCCAGCAAACAACTAAGTAACAAAGAAAAAAATATTTATTAAGTAAACTTCAACAGTCCTCTTGTCTTGTCTTTTTCGGTATTTAATTTGCTTTAGGTTCTGGGCGATGTAATTGCCACCTACCGAAAACTTAATTCTGAGTGTTGTACCGGATGTTGACAATGCAGAAGGGAAAAAAGACAACAAGGAGAGGACATTCGATGATTTCAAAATTAACTTAGCGCATAAATGCCTCGCGGCAGACGACTTTCTGATGAAAATAAAAGATTCGAAGAACTACGTTAAGGATGGGTAAAGAGAATAATATATAACCGAATTTATTGAACTCTCAAGACCAGTAGATTAATAAATGTTCCGAGCGTTTTGTTCGAGAGGATATAAGTATTTCACTTCAGAAGAGTTCTGATGTTGTTTCAGTGAATTGTTTCTAACTCCATTCGGTTGTTAAACTGTTACGTGCTAGACCTTTAAATGTAGAAAAATTTTATTGGCCATTTCTTTCTTTGTTCAATGAAACATAAAAAACAAAATGTTTTCTAGGAAGATAATCTGGAATATTTTAGCCACATTCTGAATAATAGTCCCACTAAGTTCCCCATTTTTGCAAGATATTCTTTATAAATTAAAAATAACATAGAGGAAAAATATTTTTTAAATATTATGGTGACATTTTTAAAAATAATTTTCCGTCAATGCCAAGATATATATTTGGATGTAAAGAATGATATTAAAAATAGTCTCCCACTTCTTTCGTTCATTTAAATTCCATGGAAGCACATATTCTCACAGTAGACGAAAATTATGCGAATCGGTTGTTTCGATGACGCGGAAAAATAGTCAGAAAAGAAGTGAAAGTTCCATAATTCAGTTTCTGAAACAATCGATACCAGTTTTAGAAAATTTAAAAAAAAAACCTCACATTTTCAAGGTAGAAAATAATAAATGTGACATGAATATGAGCGCACGAAGCATGATGATATTCTCAGTCTTGTCCAACCACTTGTCAAATGCTGGAACAATATGCTATAATATATCTTGCATATATTTTACATATACGACGCATAAGTTTGATACTTGGACAATGCAAGACATTGTAACTAAAAAAAACCTTATTTCACGTTATTATATACCTTATCTTCCTAAAAAAGGTATCTTTATTTTTGAGTTATTCAACTCTTTTTCTTTTAATTTAGTAATATAGCGCTTGAAATTTCATTTTCAGTTCATACTATTAGCTTCAAAAAACCATTTGTTTGATGAATGAGCTTTTCTTGGGCAGAAACATTTTACGATCGAGCATTATTTCACAAAGCATTCTTACAAAACAATTTTTAAAACGTTAAAGACATCCGAAGATGATGCGAATGCAAAGTAACGCCAATTTATAAAATTTCGTTCAGCTTGGAAAAATACACATCTCAGTCTTGCACCAGACAAATGATTTTCATATCTAACAGCATAAACTATGACTGAAATTTTTTAAGTGCTGTATAATTTGTAACAGTATAGGAGTCTCATCTTCTCAAACAATTTGTAATTCTTATTCATTTTAGAATTTCCCCAATTTTGAAATTTCGATGAAAGTGATATTTCGATTACCCAGTATTATTGCATTTTGTATAGTTAGAAGTTCTATTTCTTAGACTCAGTAACGTAACATGTAACTTCCTCAGCCAGGAATCGATAACATTATTAGTATAATAAAGCACATAAAATTCGCAATCAATCACATTATTAAATTTTGAACCATCCTTTAAAATGATAATACCATAATCATTTCAGACTGATTATCACCATAATCATTTTCAACATTGCTTAGAGCTGCGTTTGCACGGATTTTCAAGTTTGCTGGATGGCACGGCCCGTGGGTTTTCCAGTCGATCAAAGCATTTAAGGTTCATGTTCAAAGAATTCAAATTGTACATGTACTATGCCTCAGTTGTAGAATTTTTACCAGAGCTATTTCCTTTTATACTTCAAAGGGCGGTACTAGTATATTCAATGCGCTTTTTTTAGTGTATATACAAGATAGGTAATGTAATGCCAGATATACAGGATCTTGGCCAGATATACAGGAACAGATGAGTTTCAGCTATATTAGGAAAACCGGGAACCTCACAGATTTGATATCGTCTTCCATATATACTTAGTAATTTTCCTGTCTCATGAAGAGACATCATGAAGCACATTTGTTTCTCTGACGGTTTGATATTATACCCTCAGAAGCTAAGAGAACACCCTCCAGTTTATTTCGGCAGATTGAGAATTAGAATTAATTTTCGTTTTTATGTCTTAGCAAGGAGCTCATGAAAGTAGAACGTCTATGGTTAATCCTAGATAACTGAGCTTTTTTACAGTTTCAATAGCCTTCCAGAGGAGATAGAGGGAGTTTCTTTCATGGTGCTTTTCATTAAAGGGTTTTTGTCCTTGCTGTCAGATATCATTGACTTTAGTTCTCTTGCTCAGCTAGCAATTTGGTCTATGGCACATCGTACACATATTTCGTACTCTTTTCGATACCTTAGCCAATCAGAATCAGGTTGTCATCCACAAAAACAAGCATGTGAAATATCATTATTAAACATTTCTCTGGCTGCATCTGCCTTAAATCTACATAAAGCTGTTTTCCAAATTCTACTTAGTTTTTCACATGCCAAAGTGTGAAATAAATAAATTAGCGAAAAAATATCTTCGATTGCACGTATGATATTACTGCCATTTCTATCAGATTCTTCATGATGTTCCTAATCTCAGTGTCCCTAATAACACGCTACTAAAATTGCGTAACAGCCATACGTTTCATTTCTAATATCTTTTTGGTTTATTAAGCCTGGGTCTTCTCAAGGGACATGATATTTGATATCATAATAACGATTTTCCCTCCGTTAGCAGCTCCTTGTAGAGTTTTTGACAAGTTATTAGTTGGATGGAGTATTTCTGTAAAGAGCGATTTTGAATGTTAGACTTAATTTATGTTAATGGGACTGTATAAATGTTTCTACAAATAATCATTATTGCACTGTTGATGTGTCTTGCCTGTTTTTGTTTGAATGCTATCGTTAGCATCCTCTTTCTCTAAAAATCTTGACAAAAGTATTATTTTTCGGTATATAGTTATGATGTTCAACAGATTTGTGAGTCTCGGCATTCACCAGCAGTTTTTCTTCTGCATTCTTTCACCATTTCTTCATTTTAAGTACCCTTTGTACATATATTACCTAAATTAACAAATTGTATTCATACCCTTGTCCTTGTCCTTTATATGCGATGATAACCATTCATTAAATTTATTTAGCCTGACGTATTTCATATTTTACCTTTCGTATTTCATATTTGAGTGAAAGATGAAATTCTCTATATACGATATTCTATTAATGTATGATCACTTAGTCATGATGCATCATACATGTGCTATTTTTGAAGGCATAGATAGATATTTAATGACGCAAAATTTATGTTGGGCAGCTCTCTGTACTACCGCTACAAAAGGATGATAGATAGTTTGTCGTGTTAACAAGTATCAGCTTATTGAAAGCAACGAACTTTATTTCACAGAGGTTTTTATTCTGACTAGAAAGCGAGATGCTATGTAAGTAAGAAATTCTTTCCGGTTGATTTTGGTGCTGAGAGAGATCAAAAGATCATTAATTAGTAACTTAACAGATAGTTAATTATGAAGGGCATTGGATAAGAAAATAGCAGAAAGTTGTTGTGGAAAATCTATGAACTAGATAATTTGGCATTTGACAGGGAAATGCAAAGAAAATTTATGACGCAGGCATAGGATGCTAAGAGAAACTGACATTGCATCTCTTAAACTAGTATCAGATTTACATGTTACCCTCAATAGCGCGTCGAAAGAAACATTTCCCAGAATTTTTATTTCGGGATATCTGATTGTTTGGTTCATGTGAAAACCAGCTTTTTGGAGAAGTATTACGATGGACAGCGGTTCAACCGAAACATTTCCAGTTCAGTTTCGAAACCTCCCGCGGGAATATCCTGGAAACAGCTCTCAAGAGAAATATTTTGGTTATGAACCCTCCAATGGAACGCGACGGACATGCTCATTTCTGGGAAAAGTTTCTTTTAGCTTCACTCGTAGTTAGATATGGTAACTTCATCAATCAAAAATAGAATTCTACAAGCATTTTCTTTCTGCAATTTATAACACAAAAATCGACGCACAAAGAAGGTGGAGACAAAAATTGGTGGATAGGAAGATTATGTACAGAATAGAAAATGATTAAAATTTCAGAACAATTTAATGATTTATTTCAGAGTTACATAGTTACAAAGTAACTAGGTCAGTAATGTATTGACCCACCTGTAACCTGGATGCAAGCTACCGCACGGCGTCACACAGACTGATAAAGCTCCTAGATGGTCTCCCGCAGTATTTCTTGCCACATTTGCTCTAATTGTCCGGCTATGTCTTCAACATTCCCTGGTATATGCAGTCGCCTTCCCATCATATCACAGACATGCTCGATGGAAGAGAGATCTGGCTGTGCAAGGAAGTGTTTGACAAGCAGTAAGACAGTTCGTAGCAACACTTGTCTATATGGTCTGGCATTATCTTGCTTGAAAATAAGGCCAGTGTACTGCAAAAGGAACGGTAGCAAAACATGTCTCAGAATGTCGTCGACGTAGCGCTGTGCTGTAAGTGTGCCTCTAATGACAACCAAAGGGGTCCGGTTATCAAAGGAAATGGCGCCCTAGACCATAACTCCTAGTTGAGGGCCTATGTTGTGTGCAATAATGAAAGCAGGATCGGCACACTGCTCTGGGCGTCTTCAGACACGTCTTCAATGATCGTCACAACACAGTTGGAAGCGGAAGTCGTCGCTAAAGAATATACGTCCCCAGTCAGCATCATTCCAACCTGATCGAGCCAAGCACCATTGTAATATGGCTCGACAGTGTGCTGGCGTGAGTGGCAGGTGGCGTAACGGTCGGTACGAGCGTAGATTTCGCTCTACGCTATCAACCGTCTGTGAATGGTCACGGTGGACGCTCATGTACGGGTCGCACGTCTGATGGTTGATAGCAATGAATCAGGCGCTGTGACAGCTGATCTGATAGTCACTATGTCCTCCCGATCTGTTGTGGCATGGGTCGACCACTACCATCATGATGTTGAGATCTGCCATTGGCCACCCATTCTTGCCAGCATCTTCTAATCGCCGCATCGCTTCGACTCATATGACGAGCGATTCACCGGTTTGCCCAACCTGCCTCTTTCAATCCAATAATACGACCTCTTTCAAACTCTGACAGTTGCTCGTAATGAGTTCGATTCCTGCGGCGAGGCATTTTTTCAGTCGTTGAAAGGTACCCTAAATCGCAATGCAACAGAAATTTTTAACAACAGTTCAAGAACAGCTCCTTGTATACATCTCCTGGATGCGCAATTCCGATGCGCTGGAGATCGCACTATTAATTCATTGGACACCAAATTTTAATCATTTGCATATTTAGTCAAAACATTTACGCATACGTGTGATTCTTCTTGCGATTTTTTTGTTATATAGTGTAGTTACGGCGTACGAGAATTCAGAAAGAGACTCATCAAGAAAGAAGCAACCAATCTGCTCTTCAGGTTTCAATTGCGAAATAACTATTCTGATTCTAATGGTTTTAATAAAATTGCTTCTTCAGAAGCCTCATGACGGCTTGCTGTTCCTACTTTTGATGAACTTTTTTCTCAGTTCTCATGTGGGAAGTCTGTATGGATGGAGAAAGCAGCTGAGCATATTCACCCTTTTGCTTATGTTTATGACTGTTTCTACAAAGCCTTTGCTTCAATTTCACTTTATATAGTTATTCTGAAGAGTATGCCTGTTCAATAAATTAAGGTGTTGTTCCTGCTAAGATTTCGTAATCAGGTATGACTTTAGTTATAACTAAGAAGTAATTTGCTGTTGTACCGTAAGAGCAATTCTGATTTTGCTCTTTGGAAAATGTTAAGACTTACTTTAATAAACAATCATTTAGAATTTCTTTAAATGTTGCTCTGCTCTGAAGATATTTAGAAATGCACCGTCGATAACCTCTCAATCGTAAATTAGTTAAGGATTAATAGGTTATATTATAAATTACCAAACTAAGTAGGCAAGAAGTTGCGAATTTGCGCTTTTATTTACTTGATAAATAATTATATCGCCAAGATGACATCCTTTCTAGGTCGACACTTACGGAACTGAATGTTATCTCTCATACATGAACAATTTTTGACGGTTCGTTTAACAAATTTCTGAACATGCTAACGAATATTTAAATTACCATTGCTTTGATAGTTCATTCTCTAGATTTAACAATATTACAAGAGGCAGTATCCTTTTTATTCACCTGTATTTGAAAAATAACTTACCTTTTGGATTATTTTTTTAAACATTTTTCTAGAAAATATTAAGCAGTTCTTTATTTGACCCACCCCCAAAAAAATAGAAAACAAGCAATCAAAGAACTATTAGAATTTTCATTTCAATGAAGAGTTTTAAAAGTAGTTTCTAACTTTCTGAAGATTGGTACTTGTAAGATCTCCCTTTCCTTTTTTCTTTCTTATTTTTACTTTTTAAATATAGTTTTTTTTTCTTTTTAATTTTGATGATCGAGTAATACATGAAGCATAAAAAGTCACTTCAGGAATGAAATTATTGATCTGCGGCTTAAACATCATTTTACAGTAACGAATAGATGGGGAGAATATTGTATCTATATATTAAAACTCCCAAAGAAATCGATTGCGGTATGTTACGCGCAACAGAAACAAGACAGGGTCTTTTCATAAAAATGAATGAAGTAGCGGTGGTAAAGAAAGAAAAAATAAAATCCTGGAGAATATTTTCCAGTTTTTGTGTCGGAAATAGATTGTTAGTCTTTATATTCATTTGATTGATGCTAGAGCTTTTATGTATATTTCGCAGCTTCCCTAGAAGGAAGAATTCTCGAGAGTTTTTAAGTTTCCTTCGAAAGAAAGTCGTTTAGGTGGAAGTGAGATTTTTGTTTATGTTGAAAACTCTTGATGGGTGAGGCACTTTATATTTGCTTTGAAAGCAAACCTGTCCTCAAGGAAAAGGAAAAGATGAAAAGAAAAAGGGGCCTAAATCTTCCAGGAATCGCATCTTAATGAGATTAACTTTCATTACATTTAGGAAATAAGAGCATTTAATAAGAAGAAATTCTTTTAAATATACAATCAGTCGTTGCATTTTCTTGGATTAATTTTTCAAACATTTGCTTTTAAGGAAAAGTCATTAAGTGGATGATGTTAAAATCTGACAATTCTGAAGGGGAAATAGTAACAAAATTCATGCTTATTTTTAATGATTTCATTGCACCGGTTTATGGACTTAACTAAAAGGGATTATAATATTAAAATTGAAATGGAGTAAATTTCTCAAGTTATAGAACTTAAAAACAATCTAATCAGACATCAACTTTTAAGTCTATGAGTTGTATACAATTATTTGCAGTAAAGCATGAGAAAGCTGCCTGCCTAGGTGTCGTATATTTGTTCAGTTATAGTAAACTACAGAAAGATTATTATTAAATACACAAAGGGTGAGGGCGTCTTTGTGGAATATATATTTAATAAAGACTGGTTTGTACTCATGTTACTTGTGAAAAACCCCATGAAAACGTTCAGGCAGTTAATACATTCGCGAGAACTGGAGTCAATGAAACAACAAGGGTTTAGCAGATTTATTCATTTGGCTAATTCTGATTTATCCGCCTGAAGAAAAAGCTTTCCTGGAGAACGTTTTAAAGAAAACTGAATTCGCTGAAACTGAAGGCGCTTTTTATAGCCAGCTTTCTATGTTCCAAGGATTAAAACCTGGAAAAGAATTACGAGTACTATCTATGCTTTATATTCCAATAGCCACTGAAGCAATTAAGGCTCGTTTTTAAAACTTTGAATTATTATTCTTTAAATTTAAACTGAAATTGGTTTAGTTTATAAGGTAATTTCTCCCTTTTTTCTGCATGCCTTTGTGGAGTAACGGTAGTACGCTAGGCACGTATTCGAGAGGTCCGAGGTTCGAATCCAGGTGAGAACATTGCTCATTTTATATGTCTTCTGTTCAAAAAATCATAATGTCTCTACAGGTTTGAATAACTGAATACCTATTCGAAGAAGAAAAAATAAAACAAGGTAAAAGCATCATACAGCTCTTTGATTACGACACTCACTAGCAGGAACGAAATCTCAGATTCAGTTTCTAACATTTTATATAGACATTTTATGACACCTTAAATAATAGTGTAAAAATACTTAAAGTTGACGGTGGACCTGAATAATAATGGGTTTATATCCTACACATTAAGTAATAAACTAAAACAAAGTGAAAATGTGGAAACAAAACAAACTGAATTGGAATTTCCTATTCATTTCAAAGTGAATAGGAAACGTACAGTGGTTAAATTCGATTATGTAAAGACAAGCTATATCTATCTATTATTGAAAAGTGTAGCCTTCTTCGGTGAGGTTTAAAGGATTTTTTTTATATTTACATTATGTACTGGGAAAAAGGTCGAAACTGCCACTCAGTCTGTCTGTTCCTACAGTTGATGGTTTAGCTGATCGTCTTCATTAAATTGTAAAGGACTTTTTCATCTTTGGAAGTCATGTTTGTGTTGCCAGAACGTGTCGCTGAAGAAACCAGTGGGTACCTTGTATGTGCAGAATTTTGTTTCATGGGGCAAAAAAAAACCTTAATCTACTTCCTAATATAGCAGGATTCCTAATATAGCAGGACTTTCTTAATCACTATTTAGGTATTTTATTTAATTGAAATTGTTGTAAAGAAGTAATGTATACATATATTTTTAACAGTTAAAATCTTTACTCGTAATTATTTTTCAATGTTCAGATTTTTTCTAACAAAGATAGGAAGCGTTTCTTTCTGAACCATCTGGACGGAAACGAGTTCTTTGTTGTTCTCCAACTAATTGTGTATAGCATTTACAATGACAGAGAGCTGTATAGTAGTGCTGTGTCGCATGTCTTCCGCGCTGCAGAAGTTTTCGTTTATTGAACTGGTAAAGGAAGATTTAATTGCTTACTTCACTTTTCTCTGTGAATGCTATAAGTGTTGAATAAATCGGTCCTTTCGGAGAGGGGCGTCTGTAGATTTCTTATTTTAAGGCAGCAATAATTCTTATCTTTTGTTGTTTTTCCGCTTGTTAGCCAGGGTCGAATTTTGTTTCTCACGCGTTGGGTGACTCAACTGGTTCCAGTTTACAGCTGATTCTTTGGTCAGCGTCTTTATTTCAGTTTGTCGAAGGGCGTGAAGGCAAAAAGATGATATATCTAGAAGGAAAAAAGGGAAAAGTTAATTCGGTTTCAACCGTCTTGCAGCGGATGCGATTGCTCAAGCGGTCTGGGGCCGTGCGGGATTTTTTCGATTGGAGGTTGCTTGAAACAGAAGAGTGGAAACTGAGTAGTCTTGTTTGGAGATTTAACTAAGTGTGGTAATAGAGCTGCAATTAAACGAGGCTTTTGAAAAAGGAATCGTGCTAAAGCGAAGGACCAGAGCTCCACCTCGTCTTTGTTACGGATGCGCAACTTAATACGTGAGGATTTGACAGGCTTTTGGCACTACCGGTATCTCTTATTATATACCTAACCTTACCTCATCTCTTCGAACACTATACGGGTATGAGAGCAGCGTTGAAGGCAAGTCATTTCAAAATTCGGTAGGAGTATCCGGCATTAATGCTTGGTGTGAGTTTCGGCGATGGTTCCTTGCAGGTCAACCCAAATAAGCAGAACTGACTTTGGACTATGAAAGCTTCCGTATCTTCGGACTATGATGACAATCTCCAGCAACAGTGGTTAGATAAGTGGACTTCCCCCTGCCAGTGAGTATTTATCTTTAAGGTGTTGATTCCAGGAAATTGGACGCTCCCGAGATGGTTGTTCCGGAAAAATGGACTCCCCTCTTGAGTGATGATTTAATGTTTATCCTATTTTCTCTAATTCCACAGTAGGCAAGGTAATGATCACTGATTCAGTACATACGTAAACTAAATGATTAGAAAATTTTAAGGTCTCTAAAGGAAGGATTAAAGATTTGTTTCAAGAACTAACTTTGCGAGCTATGGAATATTGTCTAATAGCCATTCTAGCCGTACTGCGCTTTATTTGACTTAATAAATCCCTCCCCTTTTTTTTGCTTCATTTGGCATTCACTGACATACGAGAAAATTTCTAATACTGTGAACAAATCTACGAAGTATTATTTAAGATGTGCATTCAAAGCTAAATTGAAAAAAACAATGATGGAAAATAACATTTAATAAATGGCATTTGACAACCTAGATGTTATGCTAAAAACCAAATTAGGTAGTCCCCAACATTACTGGAAATGTATCTAAATCATATCTCGTGTCCTGCCTTCAAAGATATACTTGTTTGCATTGATGCACCAGTTTAAGAGCTTGCAAGATGACTCAGTGCTCCTTAGAAGTCTTTTAATTGTAAGTGCGTTCAACATCTTCTTCTCTTTGACCTGGCTATCCTCTAGGGGATAAAAGGGTTACGCCATAGCAATGAGTTTCATCATAATGAAGGTCAACTCTCAAAATGGTGAACCGTACAACCTCAGAAAGGAAAACACCAGAGAGGCAAAGAATAATACTCATGAGACAGAGTTAATATCTTTCCAATTGAAGAGAACTATGAATCGACAATTGTTTTCTCCAGGTCTTTACTACGATATTGTTATGCAGTTAAGAAAGGATCTTTTAACATTTTTTTCTCTTATTTATGCAAAGATGAGAATTGTTTGCTTCACGAAAAAACAATGATATTGCATTGCAAAGTAACTTTTTCTGATGGGAATGAAACTCGCAATAGTCTACTACCCCATTACATACCATATGAGGTATTATGTGACCGTGACCACTCGTAATTTTAAGTATGAAATCAACCGTGAGTTGTCACTGCTTTAAATGTGAAGAAGCTGTTCAGGTTGAATCGCAAAGTGTGGTGATCACTTTTGAACTAAGGATTTCAATGAGAGCTCATTTGTCAAATTTGATGCATAAAGGCAGAAAAAGCTATGTATAACTTTGGAAGAGACTTTGTCAACTTTGTCAAATTTCATTAAAGTAAATTTGCAAAATTTTTTGACATGGAGCGGTTTCGTTTTGAACAAAATACTATTAATGTTAGAATAATTATTTGATACTACTGGTGTACATAATTATGCAACGGAAAGGGAGTCAGTAGGAATCCTATCAGCCTACATAACGAATTCAAGTAAAAGAATCTCAGCTTATTATAAAATGTAATGTAAATGAAAATTTGATCTGTAATAACAAATTAAATGAGTCTATGTCATCGTTAACGAGATGGGATGTAAAATGCCTCTTTTTATTAACATTCTGTAAACCCTTCTGTGCTTCGCATTAATTAAATAATACAGTCCAATCTTTTTGTACATCTGCTTAAGACCTGCAACAACTATACATAATCTACACCTCTTCTGTACTTTTGTCTACTCTACAGATGAAGAGAAATCTGATATAACATTGGAGATCCAACAGGAATAATGTTACAGTCGATAGAATCCTCTTCATTTCTTCCTTAGCTTTAATTTACAGTAAATTGGGTTAGTTCTATAACTATTTCATATAACTTTAAATCATATTTAATTTGACTTTAAATATATTTAAGTAATATTAAGTATTCATTATTTAATATAATAAATAGTTCATGTTTATTATGCATTTAAATCATATTTATCGTCATAGCGTCTTTAAATAAAATTCTTAACTATTTTTATTTTTACTTTAAGAATGATGATTCTAATTCCTTTTTGTTATGCTGAAAATAGTTAACAAATATGGAAATCGTAATTTTGTTTTCAGTTACAATATTTGCCGGCGTTATTCAGAAAGAGAAAAAGTGTTTCAGAAAGAAAAAAAGAAAAAAAAAAGAAAAGAAAAAAGTGAAAAAGAAAAAAACGTGCGTTTCAGAAAGAAAAAATTTTACAGTTACGTAGAGTTCAGTGAATGCGCATGCGCTGTGTTCGACAATCACAGCTGGATTCGTTTAAACTTTCCAATTTTTGTGAACGACTTTTAATGGCCTAAACTTGAGGCAAAGCTGAATACTTGGATTTTAGACTACAGAATATCGGGACTTTCAATCTCTACAAAAATGATTATTCATCAAGCGAAAGCGATAGCGACTGATAGAGAGATCGCCGATATTTACTTGATCAACATCTTGGTGTTCAAGATTCATGAAGAGAAACCAGCTATGTATGCGGACTAAACCAAAAACATCGCAAGAGATGCCAGACGAATATGAAGAAAAAATATAGAATAATAATAAAGTTTTACCCAGTAATAAGGTTTTATCCTTCAAAAATGTGTATAAAAAGGGGGTACGTCTTACAGGCCGGTGCGTCTTATACGCAGGCAAATACGGTCTTTTCTGTTCCTTCTAACAATCGAAATAGCAATTTTTTTGCATTTTGATTCCAAAGGGACAATTTGCCCAGAAGGACCGTTCATTTCGTTTTGGCATTTTGCGTTGGTTCACTCTAAGCGTTGTTTCACTTTTCAAATTGTTGCCACCAATATTATGCCCTGTATTATATTTACAGAAATTAAATAATGAATAATCTGCATAAATGTATGTATGTTTCTCGCATTGTGACAAAACAACGGTACCTAGAGTTATCCAATTTTGAATAACGTAAGTTTCCACCCGAATATGGACATCTGGAAGCCCTGATTTGGAATTTGAAATTTGCTTTATTATCGATTTCATATTTTGTAACACTTTGTCGAATTTTTGATACTTCAAAGCGAGCAATGGCAACGTTGTACAGAAAAAACATTTTTATCTCCAGCGCGCAAGATTGTATATCGAAAACTCTAAAGATCTGCTCAATTTAAAATTATTTTGCGGTATTGCTCTTTAACTGAATTTAATGGTTTAAGTGCGAAGAACACGATATGTAATAAATAAAGGTAATACACAAAATGTTAAACGCCCTTTTGGATGTAATTTAAACTCTGAAACCGTTCAGATTTTTTTTTACTGCTTTGTTGAGTAATACATTAATTTATAAAGTCCTAAGGAAAGGGATCTCTTCATAGTTGAGTTTATAAAGTAAACCAGCTTATATTTACTAATTTATGTAACAAAGAACCTCAAAACCATGGCACCAGATCATTGGCCATGATTTGAACCTACATTAAATTACTAGAGTTTAGTTGTTTTACCCACTCCTTACACCTGACACGCATTTGTGACTTCTCATCTTTTATATAAGCTAGTTAACCTATTTTTTAAAAAAATCTTATATTTCACTGCATGTTTTGTACCTTAGCAATACAGTGTGCTATATAATAGTGATAATCGGCCATTGTTCTCGCTGGGCATCTCCGGGTTAGCGCATTATTTATGATTTATTGGCTTTGTCCAAACGTTTACGAGAAATAGATGCACACAAAGTCACGTAGCAATGGTATATATTGCTAACATTTATCTGCTAGCCGAAACTGAATTTGTTGTAGAAGAGGTATTTTTACATTTAACATTGATTCAAATCACATCCTAGTTTCCAACAAACAGCTCATGAGACTAACGGCATAGAGAAAGGTGGATGAAATCAAAAGTGTTTTTTGCTTTGTGACTAAGATTAATTAGTAAGCATCAAAGTATAGAGCTTGCTAGCTAGTTATTTAAGCTGTAGGAATTATTTTATTTTTCTAATATTTTTTTTTATTTGGAAACCCTTTCCTTTAAACTTTTGTTTTCCACCTACAACTCCCTGCCAGAATGAGATTTCAGTACCGTGTTTTATGTAAATGAAGAAGAACCAGTATTTAATGAGAAGTTCACTCACTTCCGTAGAAGAGCTCAGAAGTTCTCAGTAGAGTGTGTTCAGCCTTCAGGTAACACTGTTGCTTTAAGCCTATCTTATTACGTACTGACGTATCTTACGTGCCTGTTAGGATTCGTCGGTAAGATTTAATTACAAGTCATCTCAGTTAGCTATCTTTGTACAGCTTCGGTTAAAGTTTAGCTAGTTATAATTAGTTTATTTCCTTATTTTCTATCATGCGTTGAAGCCCAAGTGGAGGCTTTTCTGTAAGCCCGAGAAGGGGCCGAGTGTGATTGTTTCTTTGAGTGAATAAAAGGATATTTTAAACTTTTTTTGGACTTCTATTTTAGAGTTTGAAGGAGATCAGCGAATAGTCACTAGACACTCTCATAAAAGTTCTAGTAGCCAAGGACACGTAAATTAACTAGAACTTTAAAAAGGAGTAGTAGGTAGTCACCAACATTCAAAACCCGATAACGACTGTTTCATTAAATTCTAAGCATTCATTTCATACATTTCATAACATTATAATAAAGTTTGCTTCTCGCAAGATTGTCTAGTAAAAATTTATTTCTTCTGTAATTTGGTTTGCATGTTTGCTATTTCACAAAACTAGATAAAATTATCGGATTTATTACATTTCGTATTGTTCTATTTAAAGTAGAGAGTTTAGATAAAATTATACAGCAATCTTTAATTAATGCAGATAAAGTTACGTATTAATTACGTCATAACACGAGTAGAGATGACTTATTTCATTTTTAAGCTTGTAAACTGTTGTTTTACGAAAAGCAATTTAAGAATAACAAGATAAATTTTAAAAGAACGCTAGGAATATTTACCCACAAAGTTTTCTTTAAATTTGATTTCAAAGCACGTGAGAATAATCTCAAATAAACTGCTATCAAACCCGCAAAAAGAAAACTACCATATCAGATAATATTCTGAAACTTAGTTTAATCACGGAAACAAATTTTAAAAGAAAAATTAATCACGACCGTGCCATAAGCAAATTTCGAGTTTTGTTGACGCTGTTTCAAAATAAGTTTTATTTCCCTTTGTAATTGCTAAAACGAAGAGCCCGGATTTCAGATACCATCATGATAACCATTGTTTCCATTTCTTTGCTTTTGTTATTTCTTGTTAAATAAGAACTGTTTCACGCGGATGCTGAATCACACAAACTGAAGTTTAATTAATTTCCCTGGAGAATGGTTTGAAGGTTTTCTTGAAGTATTTTAGTTCCGTTAGCCATAGATAAATGTTATTCAAATTTTAATGGTTGGAATTTCCTTATAACAATTAACGGGGAACAAATGATAAGCCAGAGTTTGGAGAATATTTATTGGAAACAATATCGGTCCTTTGATACAAGTTCGCATCCTCACTGGATTCCTCGAAAAGCATCGTTTTAATTGGATGTTTCTGTTAGTTAATGAAAGGCAAGTAACTGAATGTATATATAGTGGAATTTAACAATCAATAACAGGAAATATGAGCAGTAAAATTTTATTCCACTTTTCCAGAATACGAAAATGGAATTCTAAGATATAATGAGCATAAGCAAAGTTTAAGTATTTAAACCATCGAAACTAAAGAAACTATTGAGAATAAATAAGTAAACTAACTAACTAACTCTTTAAAATTTACTTATAAGGGGCAGTTTGTAATTTTGAAAACCAATGGGGAACTCAAATGAAAACTTTTTAATGAGAAATAAGAGTTTTATTACAAATATGAAAGATATTAACATAAAAACTATTTTTATTGAAATAAAATTAAAGAAGCAAACAAAGAGGAACTGTAAAAGTTATGATCAAACAGTATGCAGCATATTTTCAAATCCACAACTAGAAGGAAACGTTAAGTTTTATTTTTCATTTTAACTCTTAAAATACATGTATGGGTTTCAATTCTTCTCGAGTTGTTTACCATATTATTCTTAAAAGAACCTGCGTGTGTTTTGGAATAGAAAATATTCCTGAAGTTTTATTAAGCATATCTAAAATAATACTCATTTAAAAATAGAAAATGTGTATAAACTTTGATAGGTAATTTATTCCCCGTTTTTATCTCCTCTTTTTATTTCAGTTATTTGCAAATTGTTTACAAACGATTTTAGATTCGAAATTTTTTACAATTTCCTGTAGATTCGAAATATTAAACAACATAGATATCTGAGTAAATTGTGTGAGCAAAGAATAATACCATTCTTATGAAAATAAATCCTTTTTCAAAAAATAGAAAAATAAAATTACGTAAGAATATATATAAACTATATGCTCCTAAAATACTATACAGAATTAAAATACAAATAATAATTTTAGATTTTCCTTCTGATGTGTTTACAATGGGGAATATTATTCTTGTACACACCTTACATCAACAATATTTTGCTAATAGAATTGTGATGGAATATTTTTCCATGCTTGAACAAAATATTATTAAGTATAAATTTAGAAATACAAATATTGAATCTACGTTTCTGATATTTATTAGAATTGATATTTCTTTATAACTGAGAAAGAATCACTTATAAAGGCAGATTCATTTCAACTGAAGAAGGGAGATTTCTCAGTTGTCTTTCAATATGCAATAAGATTTCTCATTCGAAATCGTCGCCAAACAAATTTTGACTTTTATTAACATTTAAAACGGCATAAAATTCTTACCTCTATTAATATCTAGGGGATTTAAAAGAAATTCAAAGGTATAGTCAAAGAAAATATTAGTTTTGAAAGACACCAAGAAGCATGTTAAGCTCCTACAGTTTGGATTTTAAATTTTTACGCAAAGATAATATCTTGGAAACATAAGGTTTAAGATGAAGCTAAGGGAGCTGTAATTGAAAGCCTCGTATTAGACAGTCAGTATAACTAAAACTACCCAAAATGAGAATATTTGATACTGTTCAGCCATTTAAATTCTAAATAAAAGCGAGGCGCGTTACGCTAAATAATTTCAGTTTGCATAATTACATTGAAGCTAAGTCTGTTATCATGTTATCATTCAACAACGTACCATTTATTACCGTAAAATCCGGTCAAAGATCCCATAACCATTTCGGCGGAGACATTCTATCCCATCTCAAGGCATTACGATACGAATTAAAACCGCTGGCTAAGACATCAAATTGTAATCGTAGGTTACATCTCCCCAAAGTGCTCGGTACAGTTAAAAGATAGTTAAATGTTATGTGAATGCCTGCCAGTTCGTATCCGTGCAAGTAATTTAAATACATACCGCAAACGTTCTCCCAAACCTGAAATATTTCCTAAGTTATACTGAAAGCTCCAATTGCCCAGAAGAGTCAAGTGTGATGTTATTGAGAAAATAGCTTCGAAAGATAGTTGGTTTTTCCCATAAACGTAGCGAGGGGTTTGTTACGATACTCAGCATTATAAGCGCTGTGTTAAGCCTAGAAAAATTTTGGAAAAAACTTTCGGCAAATTTAACACTTGTTAAAATTTACGTTTTAAAGCACTTTGTTACAGAAAAGCTAAAACCACGACAGCTGAAGCAATTATCATATTTAAGGTAAAACCCGAAGATACCGTTCGAAGAATCATATTGATATTTGATATACAGAGCGTCGTTTGATTTCCATAGTTAAACAACACATTCTAAAAGCATAATGCCCAAAATGAAATCCTTAGAGGTAATATACAAGGTGTGACACACACACACACACACAAAAAGTGACTGGTCCAATAAATCATTGTATTTACAGAATCAGTTCTCCGTGACATTATCAACCTTCAAAGTATTACAGTTCCCTTCAGCATTCACACACTTCTGCATTCGGTGCTGCCATTGCTGGTAACAGTTCTGGAACGAGCTTTTTGGAATTCAGGAGATTTTCCGTTTTTGCCTGAACCTCCTCAGCTGAGGTAAAATGGGTTCCCTTTAAGTAACATTTAACTTTAGGAAATAAACAAAAAGTCGCATGGAGCCAAATCAGGGGAATAAGGAGTATGCCCCATCACAGTCAGTTTTTTGCTGGTCAGAAACTGGTTGACAGAATGAGCCGTGTGAGCTATTGTCCTGGTGCAACAGTCATCCATCACTCCTCAAATGTGGCTTTTTTTTTTTTTTTTTTTTCCTAATTTTTTTCATGAAGTTCATTTAATACTTCATTGTAGTAGTATTGATTACAGTCTGATCACTAGGAACCCATTCAATGATAATGAACGGGCAATGGGACATCATCTTCCACACTGTCCTTTCGCCCTGAAAACTGCTTATGCCATTCAAACACACGTGCATGAGACAAAGTTTCATCTCCATAACCCTCGGTTAACATCTAAAATGTTTCCTTCGTGGCTGCTTTCTTAAATTTCGCAAGAAACGTGATGTTGAATTGCTTTTTTTACATTAGACTTTTTCCTGCAGAATGCAGTTGCACGTGTTCACTCAGCGACGCAGTACTCACCACTGGCGTGGTTGATTAAGCTGAAAACTGGCCGCATGGACAGAGGAGGTGTGTGGCATGACGTCACCAAAACAGTTGTTGCCAAGTCCACTCTGTTTACAAGCTACACAGTCTCGTTTCTTTTATGTCACACCTCGTAACCCCACATTGCTATTATTTTAATTTTATTTCAATTTATGAATAATTCTTATCCTGTCCAATTTCAAACTAACTTTCAATCCCTTGCAATTCCAACAAAATGTAAGAGAAAGAAACTGTTCTTATACTTCTTAGGTTTTAAATTTACAATAAAGTACATATCTTTGTTTTACATAGAAATCAAGAATATCTAGAACAATTTGTGTTTTCTTTAGTTAAGATATTCCAACAATGTTAATTTGTGCGCATTGTCACAGAATACTTTTGTGTATTGACACAGAATACTTTTGTGCATATATAATCTTTGGTTGTTGGTTAGGCAAAAAAGAAAATGTTACACTAATTTAAACATTTATTATTAGAACTGGCGACAATTACTCATACCACTCCTGATTCAGGTTCAAACATAAGGATAAAGTGAAACATATTTTAAGAAAAAAGTGGAAACATATATCGACACATATTAATTTTTATACACCTTTAATATTTGCGCAGCATGAAAACATAGACCCAAATGAAATGAGATTTTATCCGCTGTGACTTTCCCAAATACAAGCTTAAGTAAAAATCATCTGAAATCTAAATATTTTAATCAAAACATTGAGTTAAATAAATGGCTAACTGTATAAAGCTATTTGGATTAAAAACAATACCAGTTATAAAGCTGCATTAAAAGATAACCCACGCATGAGCAGTTATGTTTTGCTTTCTCTATCTTTGTAGTCCTATGAAATCACAAACTAGGCAAACATATGACCGTGTCACGAATGAAGACTGAACAAATGAGTTTAAAACTTTCTTTCTAATATTATAAACAATATAAAAGACATTGTATAGAGGTTAAAAACCTTACATGGTGAATCCGACGGTAAAAATATTCGGCGGATGAACAGTAATGAAGACGAAGCGAGCAGATTATATGCCTTCCCAGAAGGTAAAAGTGAATGAGAAAAAAAGATACATGCCACGATTATAGAGATAATAAGGATAGCAGACTAAATTTGACCTGTCTACACAGTTAAGTCTAAGATGGATGAATACGGATTAAAAGTGGCATTTTTTAAAGGTGTGGTTTTAAGAGATTTAGACTAAGGAAAGGAAGAGATCCAGGGGATTACCTGATGAAACAAATCTTACTACAAAAGACATCTTCTCAGATTAAAAAATGGTTCTTTCCTTTTATCATCAATTGGTATGTTTTGAGTATATGCATTTATTAAAATACTGATAAGTTTTAACTAACATATTATTCTAAATGCATAATATGTTAGTTAAAACGTCGTTGTTAATTATTCTCACAGCAGAAACGCTCATTAAAATCTATGCATGGAAGTGGCGATTCAAACATAAAATACTCTATCAAATCTTCTTGTTATCTAAAGGAATACTAGTATTAACAAAAGTTTAATTTCTTAAACTGATCGGTACACATTTGAGGGGTAAAGCAATAAATCAACGATCTTTTACCACTTGGATTATCAACTAGCCAAAACAAATAATGTAACGTATTGTACGTGTCTGGCAAATAAGAATTACCTCAGTATGTACAGTTACTAGTATTAAAAGCATACCAGAATTAGTGTTTTCAGTAATAAAAATTGCAATAATTCCAGTTTTTTTAGAATTGACAAAGACTAACGGTATTTCTTCCACTTTTTATTATTTAAATCTCCTCGCTCAAACATACATCCCCAAAAATTCCTTTACTTTGCCCACAAAACTTGGACAGATACAAAACCTAAAATTCAGTCAGAAACCAAACGTATGCTTAAATAATATCCCCATATATTTACATTAACAATAACAACACAAATGAAACCCTACTACGGCTTAACGGAACTTAAGTAAACGGTGAAGTTGTCTGCTGTGACTTACCTCATTTGACTGACGGTAACATCAGAACAAGTCTACGAAATTTATGGGGTCAAAACTTTTAGCCATTACCATTTCACCGTGGCCGTTTCGCCGTCGGAACATTTCGCCGTCAAGGCATATTTTCTTTACATGACTGTATTTTATCTTGCCGTATTATACTCGTATTAAATTTATTTAGTTTAATAATTCTGTTTACCTTTTGCATACTTAATAACGGTTGCTTTTAATACATGCAGTTATTTACAAATATGAGATATAAAGAAATTACACATAGTTGCAAAATTATGTCAGTGTCAAAGAGAACTGGAGCTAAACTTCTGATATAACAGAAGTTATATTATCGATTTTAAAATTATGCGGGTACAATATATGATTCGTCAAAATTTCTTAAAATTTTACTGGCTCAGATAAATTACTCATACAAGCAGGAAATTCACATTTTTATGATATCTGAATGGAAAACGGAATGACTTTGGAATCTGTCAGCACCTTACTCTCTTAAATCAAATTATCAAATTAAATTAAAGTATTGAACTGAACAGAGTTATTAGTTTAAATCAAAGTTAAAATAATACGGCAAGATATAGTACAGTTATGTAAATAAATATATGTCTTGACGGCGAAATGGCCGCGGCGAATAGTTCCATTCTCAAATTTATAGTGGTAAGGAGCGTAAGGTTGCGTATGTCACTGGCATGCGGCTTAGTGACCGTATAGGTTATATTAGAACTTTGCTAAAATCACCAAATTTTGAAGGAAAATCCTCTGGAGTACGGATCTGAGGGTCTCGTACCCGAAAAGACTTTGAGCTTGCTATGTATTTTAAGTTCCCTGATATGCCGTAAATACATTATACACTTGCAAACACTCAATTTTTTTCCGGTATTCGAACAAGAGCCCAGCAACCGGCATCGCTAAACAATGTACGGCAGTGAACACAGCGGGAAACGGTTAACTATACTAAGGCTTAATTGATAAGTCCAAAAAATCAGTCATTCCAAATTTTTTAACAGATATTAGCAACAATTGTTAAGAAAGCGCCTTTATATCAGCATATAAATTCTTCTAAATATTAACTGCATGAAAATGCTTTAAAACGTTCGCACGGAGCTTCCGTAGGATGCTTCCCTGGATCAGTAGCATCACGGGACTATATGGTAAAGTGCTGGTGTATACTTACTCTTGTCCTGTGCCTGTGAGGACATTTGCAGTCCTTCCAGTTTAGGGAACTTCCTGATTCGCGTGCGTGGCGTAACTGTACGAATCCTCAAGACTTATTATAATAAAAGGTTGTCCCTGTTCTCCTAGATTACAAGTGCTTAAAGTTTTACAATACATACAAGAGATTGCATTTGTCCCAGAAATGACATTCTTCTATGGATTATATTAATTAATTAAAGTTGCCATTTAAAAATTACTAATTTAATATCTTATAAATTAAATGCATTTTAAATTATGTAAATTAGATACACATTAATATTAAAAATAATATTTTATATTACAAATAAGTACTATCATTTCCGTTTAAACCTCTTCATTTATTAAAAATTAACAGACTGATTAAATTTGAAAGGTAGCTTAAGACTCTTAATCTTCGTTTAAATGGCTACATTCTGAGCACTGCCTATATGAGAGGTTATATGGGAAATAAATTAAAGATCTCTTTCACTCTTGCTAGTTCATATAAAGAATAAATGCTTGATGGCATAGTGTAACCAAAAAAAAAAGGTTTAAAATTTTTTTTACTTTCCGCTGAAAAAGTATTTTTTTCTTTCCTCTCTCTCTCTCTCTCTTTTTTTTTTTTTTTTTTTTTTTTTTTTTTTTTTTTCAAAAGATGGTATAATTAACAGTTTGCAAGAAATCCTGTTCTATTTCTTGAAATATTTCATGTTTCAGTTTTTACTATTTCACAGGAAATTTTTTATACAAAGCAGGCTTTCGTAAAATGTGCTTCTAATGCCAAATATTACAGAACATCGACAAAAAATTTCTAAATCGGTCAGTTAACTTCTTTTTTACCCTAGCTGTTTAAAATTTTCTTTTTAACTTAACAGTTCCTTACGAAATGGAAATTTTGAAGTTCAATTCATTCAAAATGTATTAAAGAACATGATGAAAGTGAAGAGTAAGAAACTGAATCATTTCTAATATTTATGAAAACGAGACTGATTTTGGGTATCCTAAAAAAACCAAGTGTTATCCCAAGCCTCTCCTTTCAGGTAAATGGATTCTAGTGCATTCAGAAAAATCATTAAGCAACCAATATATCCACTGAGGATTCCTCAAGGATCCTAAGGTCATATAAAATTCCATTATGATACCTCAAAATAAACAGCAGCATATTTAAGGTAGTATTTTATTTGGAAAATACTCTGTATTTGTTTTTTGATAGAATGAGCGTCTTGCAGAATCCAAAATTTTAATCTTGAATAGTAAGTTATTAATCACAGCTTTGTCGTCTTCTCTCTAGTAATAATAGCATTCATTTTATTAGAGGAACATCAGTTCGGGGTATTACTTTCGTGTCTTTTTCTGGCTTAATTTACAAAACTGGACGCCTCTGGGAAAACCTGTTGAGGATGCTCCCGTTCTATAATTCCTTTCGATATCATAGACATCACCGATGTAAATTATCTATTTTTTTCGATTAATTAATCTTATATTTTTCATTTAAAAATATTTAAATAAAAATATATTTAACACTTTTATATGTTTTATTTTCATGATTCAGTTTATCATGTGCTGTATAAAGTATAAAAGTCTTTTGGGGGATTTAAAAACAGATTAAAATGGAAAAAATAATATTTTTCAGATCTGCATTTGTTGTTTTTAAATAGCTCAACTTGTCAAATCAATAATAGAATAAATTCGAAATATTCGAACCTTACGTTTTGACGAATGACAACAGATTTAGAAGTGAAATAGCTCATTTATAATGAATTAATGTAAAATCTTTTTTTTTTAATTCTGTTAGTCCTTTTGGTTTAACAATGCAACTAAACTGACTATAATGTAACTAAACTGACTATCAGTTTAATTATCAAGCAACACTTATGAAATCAGATGACTAATATTAACAATATTAACAGGAATGATATTATTAACTTCAGATGCGATTTTCACGCAATAATAGAGATTAGCTTACCATTTTAGAGTTATTTTCTAAACCGGGAGCTCGTTAAATATTATTAGTTCCCATTGAGAACATATGACATCAGCCTAGTGTCTGCTTTAAAAAAAAAAAAAAAAAAGACGTAATGAAACTAACACAGAGTTTAAAATTTGTGTACTACTCATTTTTTTAACATGCGGAATAGAAAAATTTATTTAAAATTTTAGATTACAGAATTGTTTGGAAATGTCCCGTTTGTCCTAGCGCAAACCAAGCTTTGGTATTATTACGAAATGTACAGGCGTGGTAAGATGGCTTCCCCGCAAAGCAGTCTTAGGGTTGCCATAAAATAGGAAGGGAAGGGATGGCTAAGTTGCCACATTTGGCGAGAAATAGCCCATTTGGCGTCAAAATTGGCGATATACCATGGACGGATGGAGAACCTTTTGGAACGAATTTTAACCGGTTTAGCCCAGAATGTTCTCGAACACAAGCCGAAAACTATATAAACCCTGCTAGTCCGCAGTCAGTCAGTGAGTGTGCCTCATCGAGAGTGCGAGTTAGTCAATCCGTGCGGAGTCGATCGAGTTGACAGCCGGGCAGCGAGTGTCGAGTGAGTCGTCGAGTGCATCGAAGAGTCTTTTCGTGTGTCGCGGTTAGTGCATCGTCGAGAGAGTGTGTTAAGCTCCGGGAACGACTAAACCGTGGTGATCCAGCGAAGCATCCTACGGAAGATGCGCGTGAACGTTTCTAAAGCATTTTCATGCAGTTACGATTTAGAAGAATTTATATGCTGATATAAAGACTTTACCTTAACAATTGTTGTTTACAAATATCTCGCCCTTGTTCCGAAAGGCATTTTAAACTATTACTGATTATGCAATTGAAATTTTGGATTATTTATTACATGCCTTCGAAAATCAAGCTCGTTTGTTGTTGGTCTAATGATACGGTGTGTTCTTGTTAATTAATGGGCGTAAGAAGAGGTAGTATTCTGGAGGTCATCCTTCTCCACAAACACGGTTGTCTGAGGAAGAGATATTACTCTCGTAGTAATAAATAGAGAAGGATCTATGTCCAGATTTAAATTGATTTAAACGGGGACTATTGAGATATCTTTTCCCGTTTATTATGTTGATTAGTTCACGTGTTTCCTGCCTTGGGGAAAATAAGTCTATTTTTTCTGTCAGATGTGATTTATTGTGGGGTACGCGTCTTTTCTTTAGGTATGACTTTAGCAAGAAAGTTGGCATCTCCTTGTCCTTCATTTCGTGTGTGTGTGCTTTCACCTAGTCAAGCGAGATTTTAATTTGGCTATTTTCTTGGAGGAGATCAAAGATTTCTTCAGCTATTTTAGGAGGATGTTGGAAATTTGCTTATGCATGTAGCAAAGAAAGAGAATCTGGTTGAATTGTAAGCTGACGGCCTTTATTATTAATTTATATTTCTGTTGCTTTTTTAATTGCTACAATTTCCGCTAGAAAAACTATTTTCTGGGCACAGGCATCCTTTCCAGAGCATTTTTAGATTTCAGCTTTATGGAAAATGGAGGCTGATCTTACTTTTTCTCGTATTTTAGATTAATCTGTAAATACTATTGTGTATTTACAGATTGATCTAAAGTAGGAGATACTTGTAGGCTCTTTAAAGTCACTGATACTTGTGGGCTCTTTAGAGTAAATTTTTATGTTAGGGGAAATTGTAGGATGCCGAGAATATGGAGAGGCACAAAATTCAAAGTTTTTCGGATAGTAAGTTAGTCCGTATAAGAAAGCTCGAGTCATAAGATGTAATAATTAACGCTTCTAACTCCGATAGAATATACAAAGGGGGTATTCCAGAGAGCACGCAAAGATCAGTGATAGAAGTGGTGCAGAAGGGTTTTGTAATGCTGAGATGAAATGGTCGTTTTAATGGCAAGAAGCTGTTGCTTCTTTGTTTCTGCCATAAAGATAGCCCAAACAGCAGCTCTGTCAGTAACAATTTTCTTTATCACGGTACTGAACAGTAACTTCTGGGTATAACGATTTAAGCCCCAATCATACACTCTCAATCTTCTCATAGAGATAGCTACTTCTGAAGTTTTTATTCTAATATCTTGAAGGTGCTCTATCTAATTCAGTTTTCCGTCTATTACAATTCCAAGAAAGTTCAATTTGGTTACAGTCTTTATTATCTTTTGGTGAGTTTCGAAGGCTGGTTTGCTTTGTGAGGTTTGGCCAGGTTTGTGAAACATCATCCCTTTGGTCTTTTCCTCTAAAATTGTTAACGGTTGTAAGTTACAGAATTGGTTGAAGACGCACGAGAAAGCTTGTTTTTCAGATATACTCTTTTCTGCCAGAGATCATGAATGCGGCTGCGTCTGCGAACACCTGGACTTTTATGTGATTTGGCCATTGATGTGATATATTAAAGATGAGAATCCAGAGATTCGCGAGGGAACATGATCCATGAGGACATCCTCTTGCATGGAGCCTTTTTACTGTTCGTTTATTGTGGGTGATTAAAGTTCTCATAATTTTAACATGAACGCTTTTATGTCTCAAATTACACCGTATCCATAGAAATACGTAACCGGTTTTTGTTTTCATAACCATTGATCGTAGAACATATACTTCCAGTTAAGAAAATGTTTTAAATATCAAAGAGACTCATATTTTGGTATTTTTACATTTAAAGAAATCAGTGTGGTGGAACTTACAAAATCTAACCTCTTCCGGTCCCTATATTATTTATGTTAAGGAAGATGTTAAACTTGTTATAAAAATATTTTTAAAAAAAGATTCGACTCCCATTACGAGAAAAATTGACTGTGATATTTAATTTCAAAACTTGCCAGACGTCAGTTTCAATTTGCATTGAGGAATCTGATAATAAATAAATTAGAAAAATACGAGGTTGATTTTCCCCTCATAAATGCCACTCGATGATATTCTTTTGTGATTTACAATTATTTTGAGTTTGTGATTTTGTTACACTGGTTATGCCGAAGAAATTTCACAAAACTAATTTAGAAGTTTTCAAAATCTAAAAATACGCTGTTAACAATCTCATGAAATTTCATTACTTAAAAATATTGATTTCAAATCGCACAAAAAATTCCTTACACTACAGTTATTTTTCATTTTTAATTACTTCAAATAATACAACGAGTTGCTTACGTTACGCACCAATACAATTGATTTCTTACAGATCGAATTCTATAAGATTCTTTGCATAAGATCGCTATTTTGAAACACTTATATTAATACTTTTTTTTTTCAGAATCATCTGAATAAAATTACTCATCTCTTAATCTTCTAACATCAGAAATCGTTTTCTAAATTGGTATTTTATTTTCAGTTACGTACAAATGCAATCATTTTGATATTCAATTTGTGCATGGTCCCTGAATATGATGCTCGACTTTAAAACTAAATATCTCGGTCAATTTTTCCCCTACGGGACATCAAAACTTTTGTGTTTTAATTTTTATAAGAAGCATAATATTTTTCAAAACACAAATCTAGGAACCAGAGAGACCCTTTGAGTAACTTCAGTTCTTTCAGTGCCGAAAAATTAATTACACGTGAGAAAAGGAAGAAAAACTCTGAATGTCATTCAGAATAAAAACTTCAAAAAAATTAAATCATTTCATTTCGTTGTCTTTAACACGTTCACGTCGGGGCCAATTTTAATGTTCTTCGGCCGTGAGACGGCGCTCGAATTTTTGCCACGTTTCATCTGGCGGCGCGCGATTATCACCTGCGCAGACCTGTATACGAGTTGTAAGTTTGCTTTATTAATTATAATTGTTATTAAAAAATTTTTATAATAAATAAACGTTAATTTTTCATTATTTTAATTTTCAGCGTCTAATAACACAATCGAATGCGTACCATCGGTGGCACGCGCCGCCGGCAATAGAGCAAAACCACTGGTACCATCTGTCTAAGAGGAGGAATACCTCCGAAGGAAGTTGTATCGTATTCACGTTACACACGGGGCAACCCACGAGAATCCAAGCATGTAGCTGGTCCCTTTGCTTGGACTCGAAACCAAGCCAGGTCGAACTACCAGTATTTAGCGCTTTTAACAACGTACTCACTGATGCAGCCTTGATGGAACAGCAGCGAGCTTTAAGTAAACTATCATTTTTGGTTTATTGTTTGCAATTAAAATCTAATTTGACTATAATCTTTTTGGCTCAGTATTAATTATAAACAGTACTCATTTTTTGCTAATTTATTCACCCATACAATGGGTAATGATAACTAAACGTGCTCATATACATATCCGTTCCCATGTTTTGATTTGAAAACATTGCATCGATTCGTAGTACATTTTCTGGTCGTATAGTGTTTCGCATTCACAAATCGATGACTTAACAACCACAACATTTTTAAAACAGCTAACCTTTAGAATTTCTGATAAAGTGATTGAGTGTTAAGTATTGCCATGTATTTCTTTCTTTCTGCCTTTCTTTAAGAATAATGCACAGTGATAACATCTGGTGGCAGCATCCTTTTGTGTAAAAAGTAATTCAAAACAAAAGTTAAATGAACGTAAAATTGAGGAATTAGGCTAATTTATTTAATTGCTTCTTAATGAGAGTTCGTTATCATAATGCGATTATTTTCATTGTGTTTATCGTGAAAATGCATTTAAAATTTATAAGCATAATATCTTGTTCTAAATCCCTTACCTATTTTAAATACCATATTTAAGAAGTTTTGAATTACCTCATAATATATTTTCTTTTACGAAAATTTGTCCTGAGCTTCAAGAAAAGTATCATTTCCCATTTAGCAATTTTAGTCAAAATCTAATATGCTGTTAATATTGATATAATATTCTTAAATACTAAAACGAAAAAGTTTTGGATTTTAATTTAAGATAGTTTTTACTAATAGCTGTTAAGGCTTTTAGTAACGCACTTCCGGTTGGTCAGTTTTATCCAAAATCTAATTAACGCTTTATTTGATTGCTCTAAAAGCATAAATACGGAAAATAGAAATGATGTGAAGTTTCATATAATAGTTATTCTTAGAGAAAATTTCATCACACGCATACAGACCAACATTATAAAAATAGTAAAAACGTGTTATGGGGATCCTAGTTTTTGCTTATTCAATGAAAACTCACTATGAAATTTTTGGACAGAGAATATTAGCTCTCTTGCTATGTAATATATAGATGGCGGCAGATAAATGTAGTGAGTACCGCTTTTTTTTTCCCTTTCGAAAAACTATCAATTATTATATGCGTATATGTTTGTACTCAAAGTCTAGCTAGCGTAAGCAGGATTTTACCGGCTTCAAAAGTGAATTATCACTTGCGAATGTCCAATTTTACCAAAATCTAATCAACTCTTTATATGAATGTTAGAAATCTCAAATACTGGAAATGGACACTTTTGGAAGTTTTCTATAAGAGTTATCTTGGACGAAAAAATCGTCACACACATACTATATTTCTTCCGCCTTCTTAGCATGCCTTCATGGTGTAGTGGTCTGTACGCTGGGCGTATATTCCAGAGGTCCCCGGTTCAATTCCCGGCGAAGGTGCTGCTCATTTTTCATCACTCCTGCTTCCAAAAATTAACCTAATGTCTCTACAATACACACAGACAGACGGAAGGATAACATTGTAAAAATAGTAAAAAAGAGTTATGAAAAGCCTAATTCATACTTATTCACTAAAAACTCACTATCGAATTTTTGGACAAAAACATTACCTTCATTACCTATGTATGTAGTTTGTCAAAGAGTTACAGGCATTTATTTTTTCCTTTAACTGAAGAAGCTAACTGAGAAGATTTATTGCAAACATACGAATGGAATTCTATTGCAAATTCTGTAAATATGCATCAAATATCTGAAAATAAAAATAAAATGGTTTTATATTAGAAAATGCTAAGTAAATATTTTTATACGTTCAGCTGTCATTAGTTATTCCTCCCGAATATATAATTTATTAACAAATTATTCTTAAATGGAAAAGTAATTTTACATGTACGCAGATTTACCCACCGCAATTACTGCAACTATTAAAAAAAATTAGGTTCTTTTGAGAAATTTTTTTTCTCTTTTTATAACGAAGCAGAGCATTTGTTATGGAAAACGCTCTTGCCATAAGGAAAAAAAAAGAACAATAGTCTTCCTTGATAATTAGTGCACTTCGAATTTATTAATTAGTACCAACAGCGTTAAAACTTCAACGCCAAATCAAGCATACCACGAATAAATACGAAGTTTTTATTGCATGTTTCCTTTAATTAATTAACGAAGATTATTCCATGCAGTAAATTTAAAAACTAATCCAAAAGGAAAAAAAGAAATAACAAAAGATTGTTTCTTATATTAATCAAATTATTCACAATTTTTATTAAAATTCTCTAGATTTCGTTCACAGGCGAAAGAAATTTAGTTTTGCTCTTTTTTAATACATTTATTATCGTATCAAAAACTCACGAATAAAATAAATAAGAGAAGGAATTTTGTATAAACTACACAGGAGAAGTTTAATATAAACGAACACCAATATATTTCTATGATTTTCCCTTTTCTTACACGAATGCAAACTAGACGTAGAGCTGTAAAATTTTCATGATTACTTTTTATTTTAATACGATATAATTAATAAAATTACATTAAGCATAAAAATAAGCATTTAAATATTTTTCTCATTAATAAATCATTTAAAAAAATGTTTAATTCTGTTCAATAAAAATATACTGACAGAACTACATGTTAGATTAGGTTATTTAATTACGGCAAACCTCGAGAGCTATCTGCCTAAGGGGAGGGAAGCTTTCGTGGAGGACTTTCTAAGGGAAACTGGCTCGTATACACGTTACACGTGGGGAAAATCACGAAAACACCCATGCAGCCAGTCTGTTTGCGGGATTCGAACCTCGGACCGAACTACCAGTGTTCAGCGACTTTACCGCTCGGCCGCTGGTCGGCGACAGAACTACAGGAGACACCTGTAAGTTTCAATAATTTTAGCACAAAGTTTTGAAACAAATTAAATAAACTTCAGGTTAAATAAATGCGAAAAATTGCATATTGCAAAACATAGGGTTTTAATAAATGATATTAGAGTTGCTCGTTTCATACTTTCTAACGTCAAGCATTTACGCAAAATATATGCGAACTATTTATAGTTAATGCAACAGATATTAAAATTCTTAATTTTTATGTTATAATTAGACGTAGAATTTATTCAAATTAAATCTATTTGATTTTAATGCATACTTCGAACCTTTTTCAGTAACTTTTCGAAAATGTAAATTTTAGGATAGAAAAGCATAAAGAAGTGCTTACTAGCTTTCGTATTTTATCATAAATTTGCTGAAAGCAAATGGCAGTGAACAACCAAGTTTCAATGTAAGAGAGCAATTTTGGTTTTTGTTACGTATTATTTTAATAAAGAAGACTACATTATCTAAACGATGTGAAAAAACTTGCATAATATTTCAAAACACTGGAAAAATTATATTCTGTTTCCATGTCAAAACTACAATGTACTTTAAAAAAAGTGCAACACGAATTATTTTATGAATAATGTTTAAGAACAAATTATGCAGACTTATTTATTTTAACCAGTTATTTTATGTTCAGTAGCTTTTCTCTCATTCTCACTTTCCATTTTCCTACCAGAATGCAAATTTTTGAGGTAGAAAAAGATAACAATTAAAGGAAAGTTTTAGACTGTTGAATCAGAACGTGTTCCGCTTGCTGAAGGCTATGATACTAGTTGAATCCCTTTATGGCAATTTGTCCGCGGCGCTGTTTTTACTTCCTTGTACGAAGTAAAAAGGAAGCATTGTAATCGCGAAACGTTTCAGGCAGCATATCCATTTTGACCGCTATCGAATGCAATTTAACGATGTTTTTGCTTGATATCTCTACGTAAGGACAGAATAAAATACTCTTTTCCTTCAAAAAAATTATAAAACTGCTTTAAATTGAATTCTGAAGAGAATCTTTCGTGGTGTCTGTACGAACGTATGTACGTACGTGCGTGCGTACGTACGTATCTCGCATAACTCAAAAACGAGTAGCCTCAGAACGTTGAAATTTTGTATATAGGACTGCTATAACATGTAGATGTGCACCTCGTATTTTGGTTGCAATCGGCCGCGCCAAACGTATATAAATATATTTATATATATATCCACTCTCTTAGCCGGCTCAGTAATCTCAGTTTCTTTACTTTTATATGTTTGTAAATTGTACATTTTTTGCTTTAAAAATGATTGTATTATGTTGTTTTCATCTTTCGGTTAAGATTTTTATGCATTTAGTAAATCTGTATGCAATATTTTTAGAATTATCAACAATTTTAAAGTTGTCTAAGTGCCGCTAAGCCTTTTTTTTTTATGGCGGCCATTGATGTTTACATTTGAAACAGGAGACTAGTGGATTTGTTGCCAATCTAGAGAAACTTAGCTTCGCAACAACAAAGATAACGCATTCATTTATTATTGCCATTTAAATCATGCTTAATTCTTTCTGGAATTCTTTCGAGGAAATAAGTGTTTAAGATTTACTTCGTAATTTTTAATATAGATATTTTGAGTTTTTATGTATTTTTGCCTTCTCGCGAAGTGAGAACTGAATTAATTCAATGAGAAATACTCAATCGTCTGTGGAAAACTGTTTCTTTTTTCTTTTGTTTGCTTAATTTCTTTTATGCATCATTCTAGCTTTATTATAGTATTTGAATAGAACATGTGGCAACGATTAAATAATTCTATTCTTTAAATGATATAAATTTTGTGCATTATGAGTTATAATATGAACGAAATATATAAGTTAACTGTTATATAATTATTGGATTATATAACAGTTAACTTAGTTTCCGTTATATAATTATTATATAAGTTAACTGTTATATAATTATTAATACTGGTAAGTGAATCTAGCGCCAGAGTATCGCTATGGTAAGCAAATACTAGAGTGAATTTTAAAGAATGCATTTATTCTATTGTGGTTTATGCGCTGTCGGCGAAGTAGATTTAATTCAATGCAATAAGTTTAAATGAAATGCAAGAGAAAAATGCGTACAATTTAATATTCCGTACAAGGAAGTCATGTGGTGTACACATCAGATTTTTTTACTCGCTATTAGGCTTATCACGCCGGTATAAGATTTAAGCCAACTCACGCGTTGCTTATTCTGTGAGTCTGTGGCTAACTAACGATTTACTTAGTATAATTAAGATTAATTTTCTTTGAGTTATGTCATAGATGCTGGCTAGTTTTGTAAGCTTTGTTCACCATCTATATAACTTTTTATCTATAATCACTTGATGGCGTTCTTATCTTTGCAGTAAAGATTGTCATTTTAGCAATGATATACAGGGTTACTTGCATTACTGTAAATTCATTCTAAAAGTTAAAAATAATGTTCATATCGTTTTATATAGTTCTATATATGAATTTTAAATACACAAATATATTATTTTACTTGCTTCAATTTGTTAGATTCTCGGTGATAAACAGAAAGGATTTGGTTACAGAGTTTTCGTTACCTATATGGAGAGATCATACCTCCCAATGTCTTAATGTCGTTGATGTTGAAAATGAAATTTTAAAAGAAGAGTGTTTAAGTAACAACCCAAATGCAAAATACAAATCAAATACTAAATACACATTTAGAAACAAAAAGGACCATGGTCTTACACTATTTACAATTATTTACATTACGTACTATGGCCATAGTAATGAGCTAACCTGTCGTAATGAACGACTTTAGGTTTAGAGTTCGAAGACTTACGGATCCGAACCACGACGTCATTCAGCCTGTTTAGGACCGTGTACGGACCATCCCAAGGTGACTGTAATTTCGGACAAAGTTCTTTCCGTCGAGTCGGATTCCACAACCACACCTTGTCTCCTTCGTGGAATTGATGTTCAGTAGCTCTTATGTCGTATCGGGTCTTCATCTTCTCCGTCGCCAAGTTGACTCGCTCTCGTGCAAAGTTGTGCATCACTTCAAACCGGGCCTCGAGATCTTGAATATATTCCTCAGACGATGAAGGAGCATCCAGAGGGCGGCCAAACAATAGATCACAAGGCAGACGAAGGTCACGACCGAAGAGCATCTGTGATGGAGAATAGCCGGTAGTCTCGTGGACAGCACTGTGGTAAGCCAGTAAAAACAGTGGTAATTTCTTGTCCCAGTCCTGTTGGTTTCTGGAAACCACTAATGAGAGGTTATTAAGGATGGTTCGATTGAACCTCTCTACCATGCCGTCCGACTGGGGATGCAATGGCGTCGTTTGAGTTTTGTCAATGCCGAGTAGTTTACATAGTTCTTTGATTACTGCCGAGGCAAAATTCCTTCCCTGATCGGAATGTAACTGAAGAGGCACTCCGAACCTGGAAATCCAGTGCTGCATCATTACCTCAGCTACTGTGACAGCCTCTTGATCAGGAATAGGATAAGCTTCAGGCCACTTGGTGAAGTAATCAATGACAACGAGTATGTATTTGTTGCCATCAGCAGTTCGTGGCAGAGGTCCCAGGATGTCAAAGGCGATACGTTCAAAAGGCGCCCCTACATTGTAACGTTGCAACTTGCCTCGGCTGCGTCCTCTCGGTCCTTTCCGACCTGCACAGGCATCGCAAGATCGGCACCACTTTTGCACGTCATCCTTTGCATTATTCCAGTAAAAGCGCTCACGAACTCTCTGCAAGGTCTTCATTATTCCAAAGTGACCTCCTGTAGGGCTGCTATGTAATTTTTTAAGGACATCAGGAATGCGGATCTTGGAAGTATAAGTTGCCATCGGAACGTCTTCCCATCATCCGATTCGAATTTCCGGTGTAAGACGCCGTTTCGAATGTGAAGTGAATCCCAGAGTGCCCAATATTGTTTGGTTGTAGGACTACAGATAGAAATGTCCTGCCAGGTAGGTTTTCTGTTTGATGACTCCATTAAATCAATTATGGGTTTAATGTCGCGGTCTTCCAACTGGTCCTTACTGACTTCATCATCACTCCACGGTTCTCGATCAGCCGATGTTGATGTTGTAATTTGTCTTGCGACCGGAGTCAGCAGCTCGTATTTCGCTTCCACCCTGGAACAATATCGGGAACTTTCTTGGCAAGGTCTTCTAGACAGGGCGTCGGCGTTTCCGTGTGATGATCCCTTACGATGACGGATAGTGATGTCATATTCTTGGAGTCTCTGTATCCACCTGGCTATTTGACCCTCAGGATTCTTGAAATTTAAAAGGCAGGTCAATGATGCATGATCGGTGCAGAGCAGGAATTTTCTGCCGTATAGATAGTGATGGAACTGTTCTACAGCTTTGACTATGGCGAGCAACTCTTTCCTGGTGACACAATAATTCCTCTCCGGTTTAGACAGGCACTTGCTCCAGTACGCCACTACACGTTCTTGGCCGCCTATTTTTTCGGACAAAACAGCACCGACACTTTCATTGCTCACGTCGGTGTCGAGAATAAATGGTCGATCAAGCTGAGGATACGTCAGGATTGGAGCAGATGTTAAAGCCTCCTTTAAGTTGTTAAATGCATCCTCGCATTCTTTTGTCCACAAGAACTTTTGGTTGCTCTCTGTCAGCTTGTGTAGGGGTCTTGCGATGGAAGAAAAGTCCTTCACGAATCTCTTATAGTAGGTGCAAAGCCCTAGGAAGCTTCTCAGCTGATGGACATTTTCGGGACGTTTCCAGGATTTAACGGCTGATACCTTTTCAGGATCCGTGCGCACACCTTCTGCAGAGATGACATGTCCCAGGTAAGTCACTTCCTTTCGGAACAATTTGCATTTAGCGGAACTCAGCTTCAGGTTGGCCTCTTTCAGTTTCTGAAGCACCTTCCTAAGATTTTCTAAATGTTCTTCAAAACTCTTTCCGACGATGATGATGTCGTCCAGGTATATCAGGCAGGCTTCGTAGGAAAGACCTATCAAAACAGTCTCCATAAGACGTTCGAATGTTGCCGGCGCATTACACAGTCCAAACGGCATCACCTTGAATTGCCAAAGCCCTTGTCCCGTAGTAAATGCCGTCTTTTCTCGGTCTTCAGGCTGTATTTATACCTGCCAATACCCACTCTTTAAATCAAGTGTTGAGAACCACTTGCTTCCAGAAAGAGTATCTAAAATGTCGTCAATTCTAGGAAGAGGGTAACTGTCTTTCTTCGTAACCTCATTCAACCGGCGATAGTCGACGCAAAATCTTGTTGAGCCGTCTTTCTTTCTGACTAGGACGATAGGAGATGCCCATGGACTTACTGAATGCTCGATGACATCGCTTTCTTCCATATCTTTTAACAGTGTTCGCACCTCTTCCTGTTTAGCAAACGGTAGACGTCTTGGATGTTGCTTGATCGGGGGATGATCGCCGGTATCTATTCTATGTTGTGTCAAACTAGTTCGACCCACGTCAGAAGACGAGCGGGAGAAAACAACTTGAAGCTCTTTAATGACGCGATCGGCAGCATTCTTCTCTTCATCTTTTAATAGCGCATTCTGAAGTAACTCTGATGTAGTGCTTTCTGAAGACACGGATTCTTGGATGTTACTCTTTCTTTCAACGGTGGTTACTGGAGTACATGCTGCAACCATTTCACCTTTCTTAATAATTCTCACCTTCTCAGTTACATTGGAGACTCTCACCGGGATAACCGTTCTGGATAGGTCGACGAGTGTTGAGGCTACTAGTACTCCTTTTGTGCTATTACAGTTATTGGGATATTCTATGATGCCGTAGGGGAAATTTCTGTTTTCGGCTATGGATCCAGGAAGTAAAATTTCTGTTCTTGCCGGTATTGTGATATTGTCTTGTGCTATGATTTTATGAACAGATTTAACTTTTTCATCATTAACTCCAAACAACGCTATGTCCTCAGATGTAGAATGCAATTCGTTATTTTTAAAGTCCAAGGAAAAATTGTATTTCCTTAAAAGTCCAATCCGAGTATGCAAGAATCAGTGATCTCTGCTACATATGCCATGTGATTGTAAGCGGCACTTCCAAACGTGATGTTAACGTTTACTTTTCCATCGATGTCGATCTTCTCACCGGACACAGTCTGTAGGGTAACGCAGGGCGGCGTCCAGATAAGTTTGCTTTCCAGTTGCTGAGCCAAATCTTTTCGGATGATGGTAACGTTGGCTCCTGTATCTATAGTCATATTGCAGGGAACTCCATTAATATATCCTATTATGCAAAGTCCATTACTGCCGCCTCTCACTGCAGAAATCTGAAGCGTTTTAAACTGGGACTTTTCATTATCTGGCAACCTCCGCCCCGCGAGATGGCCACTAATTAGTTTCCCTGCTGTTTTTTTAGGAACGGTCTTAACATCCGTACCCTGGGGTGTTCTGCAGTTTCGTCGTATGTGTCCTTCAGCACCGCAGTTCCAGCACTTAACGGTCGGTTTCTTCTCACCAATATTCCGTCTCAAGGCGTTCAGTTGTCTAGTTAAATCGTCTAGACGAGCGGTGACTTGATCCCCTGGCTTCTGGACTTGAGCAGCTTTGATTGGGTGTCGGTCTCGACGAGTGGCTTGCTGGGCTGCCTTGAATTTCATGGCGTACACTAGAGCGCTTTTTAAATCTTTTACATCCGCCATTCGTAGAGCTTTCTGTATTTCAGTATCCCGGATGCCGTCGATAAAGTATTGCAAGGACAGGATTTCCCTTGTTTCTGTCGGGCATTCTGAAAAGGCGAGATGGGACAGCCTTTCAACATCCGTGGCGAGCTCCTGAAGTGTTTCGGTAGGCTTCTGTTGACGAGATTTTAATTGGAGCCTGCTGTAGTTTTTTAAACACTTCTCCCCAAAGCGCAGCTCCAAGGCGCCGGACAGAGCTTCGAAATCTAACCTTTTGTTTTCGGGAAGAGTCTGAAGGATATCCGCTGCGTCTGCTCTTAAAGAAGCGGCGAGATGACAGGCCTTAGCTTGGGAATCCTATCTTTTCGCATCCGCCACGATAGAAAATTGTGTCTTATACACCTGCCAGGAGGTCTTCCCATCATATGTGGATAGCTTCAGAGGTGGACGAGCAGGCATAGGCAAGAATTTAAAACCATCACTATTGTTCCCTGCCGTCGTTACGAATTTCTTTAAAATATCCACTTCTTTGGCTACTGCAGAAACCCTATCATCAATTTGTTGTTCGATTTGGTGTTGGACGGCACTAACTCTTCCTTCAATTCGTTCCTCCACAGCAGAAACTCTCCCTTCTATATGTTCTTTTACAGCAAAATCTTTTTCTTGTATTTCTTCTTTCACCGAAGAAACTCTTTCTTCAATTTGATCTTTTACGGAAAAAAAACCTTTTCTTCAATTTGTCCAACTTTATTTTCAACTGTGTCAATTCTGCCTTCTATAGCTTCAAATTTATTTTCTATTATGCAGGTAATTTCTCTTTTCATTTCTTCTTGACCAGCTTGAACGGCTTTCATTTCGTCCTTAACGGATTCCTGGCCCAATTTCATTTCTTCCTTAACGGAGTTGACGGCCCCTTCCATCTTTTCTTGGAAAGCAGCAAATGCAGTCATCATTTGCCTGAATTGTTCTTCCATCGCTCTTGTAATTGGCATTCAAAATCCCACTTCTGACACCAAAAATTGTTGCGTGCGTACGGGTTCGTTATGAAATGAATGCACAAGTCCGATGAAATATGAACAAAAATTTATTATTATCACAACAAAGATGCTTAAATTTTCTCAAATTATCATGCAGTATTACAATATCTCACAGTAGTTATCTTTTAACTACTCAAATATCCAATTGAACGAAATTCAAAACAGCTAAAGAACGCTAATCCACGAATTCGCTACAATCAACAAGAGCAGTTTTCTAAACAACAACAAACTAAGCAACTACTACGAACTGAGATGTTTTCCACCTTTTATAAGATTTTAAAAATCACGCGCTAGAATTTTCCAGTACTTTCTCGAAATCAAAAAGAGATATTTATTTATTTAATGCACGCGATCTTGTATTTTCAATTTTCCGGCTTAGCTTTCTTTTAATATTCGTCACGCGCTGCACCGCGCGAGAAATAAAACCATTTGATTTATAATTGAACTAACATTAGCTTTTTAAATACCAAATTTGTAACAATATATTTACTGTACCATAACATATCATATTAAAATCCAATAATATAGTAAGACGTATTGAACTAATGAATATTAATACCATTAAATGTTGACAGTTTGACAAATCTTCATTAAATGAAATTATTTATGTTGTGAATAATTAAATGCATTTTCCTCATGAAATCTCCCAGTAGCACATCTGCTCTGTAACTAGCAGTGTCGGATTCAATACCGGGCCTAAATGCAGTCATCTGTTTTGAAACTTATGTGCTCTTGTCAATGTGACGTTCATTTAGCTTCTCGCTTAGTGTTAAAATCTAACAAAAATCTATTTTTTGCTTCTAACAACTACACCAAGCAATATATTTCATAATTTCAGGAAGGAATGTAGTGAGCCTTTTATTTAGCTTTTAAGTATTTAGTTTTATAAACTTCGGTTATTAAAGTTTCGGTATTTATGAAGATTTTCTATACTTTTCCCTGTTTAATTACAAGAACACGTTAAAACATAGTCTAAATGTAAATAAATATATATGTGTATTTTTGATTTTTGAAAGGACAGCGGAATGATCTTTTAGCAATAGTGAAAGCGGTGGAAAACAAAGTTGAGATACACTGATTTAAAAAAGTGACAAAAAAAATGCTTTTACACTATTAAATAAAAGTTTAATTAAAAAAATTCAATTCCCTATTAATACAAGATATTTACCTAATTTTTATTGAATACTTAATTTTTAATTAATAAATTCCCATTAATGAAATTTAATTAATTTAAAATGTTGAGCAGATAGTCTCTGTCTTTTATTTAAATTTAGCACAATAGTCACATAATAATCCTCCAGGTAATAATAATTCCATTAGTTCTTCAGCAACAAAATTGCAATATTTAACATTTATTGAAAATAAGATATTGCATCGGCGTCTTTCTGTTCGTATATAGGAAAATCCTGATTCCACAAAAACAGCTGAATAAAATTGAGTGAATTTATTTCAGGGCATATATAGAATCTTAAGATAAACTTACAAAAGGAAAAATCGTACATGAATGGGTACGACGTAAATTATTTTATGAAACAATAATATTGAAGTAGAATGCGACAACGTAACTTTAGGGAAAAGAAAATAAATGAAGATGTAAAATAATGCTTTGAAAATATTAAAAAAAATGCTTCAGAAGTAATACTTGGAATAAAATAATATTTCGGAAATAAATGCAGATGTTTAATAAGAAGAAATATTATATTCGTATCTACAACATAATTCTAGTAAAGCGGTTGATTTTTTAGTATGTGGGAGGGGAGAATGATGCATTTCTCTACCAATACTACCTTCTGATCTCCAAGAGAATAATTCACTGTGCAACAATTCTTTTAAGGCTAGGGATTTAGATCAAAAAATAAGGTTGGCCAGTTCATTGGATCAATGACTTATTTCAAAAATTGATCAGCAAATTTTATTTAATAAAGATGAGCGTTGTAATCCATAAACAGAAAAGGTGTATACTTTAATTTGTAAATAGTCTCAGTTAGAATTCTTTAAGAACTCATCTTAGTAATTAGAGGCATAATCAGAGACTATGTTGAAAAAGAGCAAGGGATTATGTTTCCATTGATCATCAATCATCCCCGTATCTTCCCATCTACGCAGCCGTTACAGTTATACTTCCTAATGAATGTGGATATATTCCATTTGAAGCTTTCTTCAATTGTTAAACTGAGCCTCAATCAACACACAACTTAGACCCATTGTGTTGACTTCAGCTCTGAAGTGCTCTGCATCAGTATAAGGGAGTTTTGTTTGTTGTAAAATCTGGTAAAACGCAAACTACTGGTTTCTGCAATATAACCGTTTCTCTCTAAGAATAATGTACACAGTTTATAACGATATGAAATACCTGTGATGACTGCAAGTTTTAAACTCAATTACCTGGCAGTCCATTTCTTTTTGCTGTAGGCAGTTACGGACAGAAATCAATTTTAAAACAGTTTTAGATGTGATTTCATCACAAAACGTTCAGATCATATTGTCTGAAAATTTTGTAGAACAACAATTGCATGGTTTGAAGTTGCTTCAATAATTTAATTTGTTTCTTAAAAACATTATTCAGATGGCCACTGTCATAATTTCTAAATTTACTATTATACAACCGACAGCTCTTCACTTCTAAAATTCTTCTAAGTAATATTTTGAGGCCAAAACAAAATTGTTTGGACTTATAAACACAGAAATAAAATCTTGAATTGCAATCGTTTCCCTGACAACATATTTTATACAAAGCCCTTGTCACAGTGTTAAATGATTCCCTGCCAGTTTTTATATTTTAGTAACAGATTAGATTGGATGGCGATATTGAGACTTTATTATTTATTCATTTCGCTAAAAATAAACCAGTTTGAATGGTTAGTTACATTGTGAAATGGATAATTTTCGTCACAACTGTAGTTTAAAAATTTCTTATTTGTTTGGCAGTGCTACTTTTATGAAAACCAAGTTCTTTCAAAAATATCTAATAGTTCTAAGATTAGATGGAAGAGAAATAGTAAACTTATTTAAAACAGAATGTTACTAGAAGATTAAAAAGAGTTTTCAAATACAGTTAGGGATAGTAACTGAAAAGTTCATTGTAAACAGAGGAAGAGGAAAAAAATATCTTGCTGAATTCGATTGAGTTAAAGCAGTCTTACAGAGAAACTCGTTCGAATCAAACGATCAGACTGCAACTTCTACTTGCGAGGCAGGCGACAATGAAAACGGAAGAGTGTCGTTAGGTTGAGTTTATTCTTTTATTTTATTTCCGGTTCTTGCCGAAGTCGAGAGTTGCGAGGTTTCTTTTCTTCTGGCTCATTTCTTATTCGCCTTGATGTTTCCTTTAGGTTCTGATTTAGAATTGATACGTGCCAAGCGTAAAGGAAGGAGTATTTGAAAGAAAATTATTCACCTGTATTTTTCAGCATTTTCTACTCGCTCCGTCGTAAATGTTTAGTTCCTTTCCACAAACTTTGTGATATAAAATTGAAATTTATAAGCTTTCGAAGCCCCACAATTTCCTTTAGAATTTCATTTTCTTTGAAAATATTTCCTTCTGTAAATGAAGTGAAAATAATTAAAATCTTACACTGGATCTTCTATTTTATAAAATGATTTTACTCCTATAAAAGTAATAAAGTGTTATTGAAACCGTTTTATGAACAGGAGAAAAATTAGGATTTAAGTAAGCGTTAATCTAAGAGATTTCTGTGTCATCAAGTCACCGACATCTCCAAGATGTTGTTTTTGGACATTAAATATAAACAGAGATGAGCTAAATGGAGCACCATTAAACTGTTTTGAAAGAAATATTAAGAAGCTATAAAATGTGTATTTAGTATAGAAAGATAAAACATACAAAATAAACAAATCGGCTGATTAAACAGTTTTAATTGCTTTGCAGATTCAAGTAAAAAATCATTAGAATTTCGGGTCAGATGAAAGACAACACGTAAAAGATCGAAAGACGTTATCGCGTTGCAAGATATCAGAAATGCGAATATATGTGGAAATAGGATGTACCATCAGAAAATTATAAAATTTTAATAGTTGTTCTTCAATACAACTGGAAATAATAGCGCAAGATATAAAGAGAAATACAATATACTAACTTTATATCAAATGCTGTATGATCTTAAATTCACTTAGTGAGAAATCGAGTTATTCTACTACTTGCGCAATAGCTGCTAAGTAAGTTAATAATAATTTATTTACTAAAGAAATATTGATTATATTATTTCCTAAGATTAATTTTAGTAGCATTATCTAAAAAGAGTGAATCCATAGTTAGTAAGTTTAATTCCGAAAATTGTTTTAAAGTAACTTGAATGTAAATTGTTAAAAATGTTTAACGGGGACTTGAATTAAATCATGAATAACAAAATTTCAATTGTAAAAAGAAATTAAATTAAAAGCAAATAATCATTAAAGTAATCAAGCGTCTTACTCAGAAGGGTTGTGTTTCCAAAATTCTTTATCGGTAACGGGGGCTTTGAATTATTTCATTCGGCGAAACTTTTGTGAAGTAATTTATGGAGAGGGAGGGACTAGGAATGCTTGAGGGACGTATGTTATCGAGTTCTTATTTAAGTGAAACCGTCTGTAAAAATTTTTGAATATGCAGTGAAGGGAAATTAATTAATTTCTGGCTAATTGTCGTGTCGTAACGAGGAAGAAATTAAGAAAAGGAAAAAGGGATTTTCACTGTCAAATAGCTATTTGACAGTGAAAAAAAGATTATGAAATAGGCCCATTTTTTTTAGTAACAGCATACGTCTGAAGACAATAAGCTTTTTACATTAAATACAGCTTTGTAATTACACTATGTACAACTGATAGTCATTAAACTTACTAAGTATGGATTCACTCTTTTTAGATAATTCTACTAACATTAATCTTAGGAGATAATATAATCAATATTTCTTTAGTAAATAAATTGTTCTAATATAGGTATTTTGACACAAGATCGAACTTTTTCTGAAATAACATACCAATTTTTTCATATTTCGATTCTATGACTCAAATTACGCCAAACTACCAAGTTTTGTAAAAATCGTACGAGTAGTTTTTAAAAAATAAGCTCTCGAAATTTTAGCTCCTCAATGTTAGTTGAGTTTGGTATATATTTATTAATCTTTCTTTCTTTATTAAACTTATTTGATTCTTCCTTTCAGATTTCGAAATTTAGGTTCATTCTAAAAAAAGGTCACCCATTTTTAATGATTTATTTTTTAAATTTGTATTTTTAAATAATTTTTTATAATTATTTCAAAGAAATTTTTGAATTATAATCTATAACATTTTTACCATCATCTTAGTAGACATATTTCTAAACATACCTGCAAAAGATTACAGTTTTTTATTCAAAATTTCCGAAGATATACGAGAATTTATATATTGGCGCGTTTTAAAATTTGGCATATTTGTTAAAACCGTTAAAACATCAAATGTGATTTAGATACTTTGCTAAAATTATTTGGAAGTAGAAACATAGTCACTTTTTTCCTCTCACGCACAATGTAAAACGGTAGGAACGAGGTAACCGGTTCGGCATAATGGAAGGGAAAGGAAAATTGGTTGCCACTTATTAAGAGATTCGCGAAGTGAATTATTCTTGCCGCAAACTGAAAAAATTGTGCCAAGATAAATTTTTGAATTTCTCCGTAAATTTCACACCAAATTTCACAAAATTTAATATCTAGACATAATTTGAGTAGAATCGAAATATGGAAAACAATTGGTATGTTTTTTCAGAAAAAGTCCGATTTCTTGTCAAAATACCTATGTTAGAACAGTGCTATATATAAATCTAATATATATCCTAAGTTGCTTTCGAGACATGAAAAACACAATTTGAATTTTGTCAATCGGCCTAGTAGAACGGGAGTTATAGAATTGTCCCTTTTTTCGCAGTGTACTATGTGGTAGTACTATGTTGTCCTTATAAAAAATATATTAGGCCAGCAAAGTGAAATGTTAAAGTTATCAAACTATTTTGAATAGATTTAGTAAACGATAATATCTGACGGTTCGGAATTCTTTATAAACATAACATTGTATTTATTAAATCTGATGACAGAATGTTTTCACATATCTAACAGTAAAACGATGCAAAAAATATTTAAGAAGCGCACAAATTCCCAGCAATTGGTATGACACACGAAGCAGTATAGAGGGGGAACAAATAACAAAGTTTACATTTTTAGTTATAAGCAGGAACGAAAAACATAAGACATAAGGTAACAGTCCCAGAAAAAATTCAAATATAATTCAGGAATATAGAAACAAATAATGTTTTACATAGGAGCATATTGCTATAAATGCATCTCGAGTTTACTAAAGATAGAGAGAAATTAAAAAGTAAAGAAATATAATATAACATGCTTATTAGATAAACAGCCATTTGCATTCACTAAAACCGTAGTAATAATAGCTTTGCAATATCAATGCGGATGTCTTCCGGGCACGTATTGTTACATTAATGCGATGAATTCACTGGGTATAAGACTACATAGTTCTCATACCCAAAATTTCTGAAGTAATGAAAGAGGAATAAACTACTAAGGCTTAATTTACTTCTTTGTTAAGTATTCAGATTGGGAAACGATAAAATTTGGAAATTCTTTCTATTCCAGAACATCAGCACCTCAAATGATGATGACTCTCACTGCCCAACATCTTGCGCTGATAAACAACGTCCTTTCGCAAGCATAGCATTCCCAAATACACTGTAAGGTATATTTTAATTTTATAACAGTTATTTTAAGTTTATGACACTTTCCTATCTCTTCTAGATTCAGCTTACAATTCTTTACCAGATTTTAGAACAGCGGTAAATGCAAATGAGAAGTATAAAGTATTTAAGTTGCACTAACTTCGAGAGAGAGTGTTAGGATTCCTGAATAGCGCGTGTTTGCCTTTTGCTACGTCTCTCTAAACTGTTACTACACCTTTCGATACGCATTATGTGATTTTTGATAGCTTCGCTGGATTCGGCTCTCATTAGTAAAAGTTATTAGTAGTTAAAAAATATCTTTAGTTAGTCATTAGTTAGTTCTTATTTCTTACATTTTGACTTTAAGCCCAAGTGGAGGCTTTTCTGTACGCCCTGAGAAAGAGGCCAGCTGTTAAATCTTTATTTTGAGCAAATAAAGGGTAATTAACACTTCTTGAATTTACGTTTCTGTTCTTGGACTTGAGCGATTATTCGCGTAGTAGTTCACTAGGTACCTAGACATTACATTTAACAAGATAAAAGTGAGGAACCTTATAACACATCTAAAGAATTTTTCTTTTGATAAAGAGACGTGTCTTAGCAGTTACTGACGATGGCGGCTAAATAATATACTAAATCCTTCGGTATTCTGCAAATAGAACGGTGCTGTAATTTTAATCAGTTCACTGCTATATATTGCATTATTTGTCTAATAAATATGTTTCGATATGTGCTGTTCTGCATAGGGTAGCATTTTGGATGTCCAGCACTCTATTTGATATTGAAATGATCAGAAAGGAAAGCGCTCTGATCTTTTATCTGAGGGATTATCATAAAGGTATATGATGATGAATACTGTGCAGAAAATGAGGGTTTAAATGGTAAAGTATTCCTAAGAATTAAGTAAATTTTAAATTAGTTTAAGAAACAAATAAGAAAATAAATTAGCGTCCAATGCTCCTTATTCCATAAATTTCATGCAGATTTGCTAATGTTTACATTTTGTTTCATCAACATTCCCATTGCTTATGTAGCTAAAAGGTCTCACCATAGTACAGAAGAGGACAAATTTTGTATACAAAAACTGTGAAATACTTTGGCTAATAGTAGAGAGGAATGAAACTATTTTATAATGTTAAGTTTTAAAAAACGAAGCTATAAAGAAACTGTGTAAGAATATTCTGGTAAAACCTATGATTGCCCACTAGTGGTACATTAAGAATTAGAGAACATAACAAAGATGTAAAATCGTTGGGTTTGGTAAAACTTCTTAATAATTATTATCTTTACCAATCGTCGCTTTGTTTAGGTATTATATAATTGAAACTTTGCAATTTCATAAATTCGAAATGAAATATTTGTTTACCGCGTTCCAGCAAACCTCTGTCACGTGCCATGAATGACGCAGTTATCCTAGCTTACATTTCTGCCGTAGAAAGCACAGTGACGCTCAGCTTTGTGCATAATGCATATGATATACCTTTCCGGATGGTAAAAATATTTTATATTTACAACGATTTGCTATAACGCGGTCAGATTCGAACCATCAAAATATCCCTAATATTTCTCTGTTGTACCATCGAAGGACTTGTATCGTCGATAAATAGTAACTCAGGGGTTTCAATTTTCAAATGATTCGCTCGAAAGAATGAATGAACATTATTCACCTGTGAAATTTTGATGCCAGGTTTTAGTTCGCATCAGTTTACTCATGCGAATTAAACTATCAGAATCTCAAAACAAATTGATATTATGCATGTAATATTCTGAGACAGAAAATGCATTATGAAAGGAACAGAGAAACACAGTTGACACTAGATAACTTTATACTCGTATTTAAAAAGTCATGAATTCTAAAAGATCTTCTAGAAAAAGTCAAACTTATTATATACACTACGTACTGACAAGTTAGCATGTAATTAATATAATCTTGTTTATTCCTGAACGCGTGTGTTCCCTGTCTGTATTTTACTAGTTTTTTAAAGGAATCTGCTAAACATTGCTTCTTTCAGCGTTGATTTCCTAGGAGCAAATCTCAGCGTTATCAAGATACTACTGAACTAATTTTATAATTAAGTAAAATCATAGATGTAATGTTGAACAAAAAAAGTAATTACTGCAAAACATAGTATCTTAAATGCCTATTTTAAATTTCTCTGATTAATATTAATGCAGTAGAAATTTTACTTTAAAATAATTTTAAATGTTTAAACCTTAAATTTAAAACTGAAAACTATGGCAGAAAATATCCCTACTGTAGTATTTTTTCCCTTCTGATCGTATCCTCAAGACAAAATATATTATTTAAATTCGTTTCTGGTACGGCCACGTTCCGGCAGATATTCGAAGAAACAAAACACTAACGTATAACATGCAATAATTCATAGCAGAAAGATAATAATTCGTGACAATTGTCACTTAAAATACAATAAATTAGTAACGCAATCGTGCGTTTGTTTATCCGAAGCAATATCTATTTATTTCATTTTAAACTAAAAGAAGAAAAACAGTGCATATCCATATGAAGAAATCCGAAACAGCTCTTTGTTTTACTCATCCGAAAGATAATACTTCGTATCTGTGCAGAGAAGCAAAAGAAAACAGGATACCGCAGCGCCCTCTCTTTATGCTATTAATTTCCCACTAACAACAGAAGCTGCCACTCCTTTTAGAATCAATAACCTATCTTTGCCTTCGGTCTCCTCGTCTGAGACTAAGCCACTTATTTATTTATTTCATAGTAGATTAATATGGCAACAGCGCTAACGCGAACTTAGAAGCTTTCTATTTAGCAGCTGAGAAAATATTCGCTTGGAAAAATCTTCCGCCCGAATTCAAGATGAAAATAATGCTGTCAAGGAAAGAAATAAGGTTAAAGAATAAATTTCAGAGCTGTGTCAACAAGACTGGGCACTTCATGCGACATGGTCTAGAAGGGAAAAAAAGGAAACCTTCTTGATAAAGTTCACGCACATTTTTAATACCACTCCTTAATAACTAGCTAATTCTGTTGCTTTCGTAGATAATTAAATAAGTCTTTTAAATGTAAACGAGAAATACTTTCTTTCATTTAAGATTCTTATTCAGCTTTATTTTTGAATATTTATGGAAATAAATTTCAGTAGTTCTTTCTTTTTTTTCATATGAATCGATTTTAGAATAATTCATGCGATATTTCATTACGAATTTGATGCTGTTGATTTCAAGAAATTAAACTTGTAAAACTATATGAATTATATTTAACATCAATTCTGTACCCACCAACGGCGCAACGGTAACTTAAAGAAACACTTGCAGTTCAATCCAAATTCAGGTTCCAGCTGGCTACATAGCAGTTTTCATGCTTTTCCTGTTTGCATATATTGTCAGTTCTAATACGTATTTTGTTACAATTAGGAAATCCTTTAGGAAGACATAACATTACTTAGGCATAAAGCCATCGTGCTGTTTACCTTCATCCAAATAATCCAGTAACAAAATCTTTTATCTTAATAAAAATAAAAAATCTGATGTGTACACCACATGACTTCCTTGTATTGGAATATTAAATTAAACGCATTTTTTCTTGCATTTCATTTAAACTTATTGGATTGAATTAAATCTACTTCGCCGACAGCGCATAAACCACAATAGAATAAATGCATTCTTTAAAATTCACTCTAGTATTTGTTTACCATAGCGACACTCTGGCGCTAGATTCACTTAACAGTATTAATAATTATATAACAGTTAACTTATATAATAATTATATAACGGAAACTAAGTTAACTGTTATATAATCCTATAATTATATAACAGTTAACTTATATATTTCGTTAATATTATAACTCATAACGCACAAAATTTATGTCATTTAAAGAATAGAATTATTTAATCGTTGCCACATGTTCTATTCAAATACTATAATAAAGCTAGAATGATGTATAAAAGAAATTAAGCAAACAAAACAAAAAAGAAACAGTTTTTCACAGACGATTGAGTATTTCTCGTTTAATTAATTCAGTTCTCACTTCGCGAGAAGGCAAAAATACATAAAAACTCAAAATATCTATATTAAAAATTACGAAGTAAATCTCAAACTCTTATTTCCTCGAAAAAATTCCAGAAAGAATTAAGAATGATTTAATTCGCAAGAATAAGTGAATGCGTTATCTTTGTTGTTACGAAGCTAAGTTTCTCAAATTGGCAACAAATCCACTAGTCTCCTGTTTCAAAAGTAAACATCAATGGCCGCCATTAAAAAAAGGCTTAGCGGCAATTAAACAACTTTAAAATTACTGATAATTCTAAAAATATTGCACACAGATTTACTAAAGGCATAAAATCCTTAACCAGAAGATAAAAACAACATAATTCAATCATTTTTAAAGCAAAAAATGTACAATTTACAAACATATAAGAGTAAAGAAACTGAGATCACTGAACCGGGTAATAGAGTGGATATATATATAAATATATTTATATACGTTTGGTGCGGCCGATTGCAACCAAAATACGAGGTGCACATCTACATGTTATAGCAGACCTATATACAAAATTTCAACGTTCTGAGGCTACTCGTTTTTGAGTTATGCGAGATACGTACGTACGTACATACGTTCGTACAGACGCCACGAAAAATTCTCTTCAGAATTTATTTTAAATCAGTTTTATAACTTTTTTGAAGGAAAAGAGTATTACATTCTGTCCTTCCGTACAGATATCACGCAAAAACATTGTTAAATTGCATTCGATAGCGGTCAAAATGGATATTTTCGTTGAAATATGCTGCCTGAAACTTTTCGCGATTACAATACTTCCTTTTTACTTCGTACAAGGAAGTAAAAAATATAATTTTCCTAGGAATTAACATAATTATGGAATTAGGTAGTTGGTCTGAAGGACTGAGATTTTTACTATAACAGACACTAAAATTTAAACTTATTTCTTTATAAACTGTAGAATGATTTTTTATTAACCAACGAATTGAATTGGCGAAAATATAAAAAGAAGCAGTTCAGTTTAAAATGTTTACGAACTTTCAAAATTTTAAACAGGACGGCAAATGAGATACTAGAAATAGAAACCGCTACTATGTTCTCTGATATACCGTATTTATGCGAATCTAATGCGCATCCCCATTTTAAAACTTTAAATAATAAAACAATTTTTTGTCGGCGAATGTAATGCGCATCAATGATATAAGGAATTTATTGAATCATGTTTTATACAACAATGGATTTGTATATAAACTATCAATTAATGGTATGATAATTTTATTTAAATTTAGATACCATATTTTATACAACAATGGATTTGTATATAAACTATCAATTAATGGTATGATAATTTTATTTAAATTTAGATACCATATTTTATACAACAATGGATTTATACATAAAGTAGCAGAACATAGAATTAACCTATTAGTGGGCTATTGTCATGTGAAACAATCATTGTTAATTAGCACTACCGTATATACGGTACCTATCGTAAAATATGAACATGAAATAAATCGTAACATTTCTATCTAGCTAACAGTTTCTACAATCAGTGATTAATAGTAAACGTCTTTATTCATTAATGTTTTCATCACTGGAATCCTCGCAGCTCTCTTCGTCAGAAGCAAATTCATTTCTTCTTTCCTCATCATCGTCATCGTCATCCTCGGCGTTCCAGAGCACGTCATCGTCACTGCCATTCAATGAATTTGAAATGCAGCATTTCTTGAAAGATTTCACAATCATTGGTGCTTCGATGCTTTTCCAGGCAGCAGAAACCCAGTGTGCAACAATGTGCGGTGCAGCACGCTTAATTTTTCCTGTCGGGGTCAATACACGGTTTGGCTAACAAAACCATTTTTCGTACTCCGCCTGAACGTACCCCTTAAAAGGTTTATTTATACTAACGTCCAGGGGTTGTAACACAGACGTCATCCCTCCAAGAATGATAACAAGATCACTGCCTAGTCTGTGCATCTTCGTTTTTACGTCGTCAGTGAGATGACCACGAAATGCGTCCAGACAAAGCATTGATGGTGGATTAGAGAGCCCACCGGGACCAAACCAAATTGCCGTCTCGTCAGCGTTGCCAATTTGCGCCATTGAAAAATTCTTTTCCTTCCGAAGTGTGATGACATACCGCTGAAATGTTAGTAGTTTTCCCTCAAAATCTGCAGGAAGCTTTTGGCATATTGTTGTACGGCGGCTTAGAGATAAACCCATCCGCTTCATAAACCGATCCACCCATCCACGGCTAGCCTTAAACTCTTGTTTCGGTATTCCAAGAAATTCAGCCTCCTCTTTTGCCTTATTTCTTATGGTGTCCCTAGTCACAGGTTGTCCATTCTTACTCCTTTCACGTACAAATTCCAAAACTTTTCAATTTTAGGGTGTCTTCCTTTGCGAGGGCCAGTGAATTTCTTTCTACTAGCTTTAGTTGCAAACAGTGCCGATTTCTGTTGCCGCCACAAGCGAACATTGCTCTCAGCTACGTTGAACTCTCTCCCTGCCTTTCTATTGCCATTTTTTTCAGCGTAAAGAATTACTTTACGTTTGAAAGTAGCGTCATATGACATTCTTCTCTGTTTGCCCTCCATTTCGTGACTACGTACTCTGTATCCTCTATGCAATAATGTGTCAACGATAAATGTAACGGTAAATGTAGTCGAGAAATTTGGTTGACGTCATCGGCGAACTTTGCACTCGAATCTAATGCGCCATCGAATCTAATGCGCACCCCAATTTTGAATACTACATTTGGCCAAAAACGATGCGCATTAGATTCGCGTAAATACGGTATTATTTTTAATGATAACAAGAATTCATTATAAACATATATTAACATTTGCACTTAATACTATTTCTGGTAAGAACCATTCGGTGTTGTGAAAGTGGAATGATAGGAAATATATTGATACGAGACATGATCGATTTCTAAAAACCGGGACAACAAGTTCGGGAAATAAAGCTCACTTTTCGAAATTATTCTAACGCCCTCACTTTAGACTTTCTCCCATATTAATAAAACTTATAGATATAATATATACTAATGAAAGATTCTGATTAATTTTAATAAACAATTTCTTCAAAAAAATTTAACTCTGGGATATACATATATTCTTACACAAATGATAATATTGAAATCTACTTATCGATGGTAGTTCCTTAAATTAAATAAAAATTTAAATATTTAAAATTAAATAAACAAGAACGTTAAACAGTTTAACACTTTATTGATGATATGTTAAGAATCTGTTTTGAAAATTTTAAACCTAATTTTGAAACTAAATCCGATTGTTCAGAAATACTTCTAAAATTTAAAAAAAGCTTTATTCACAACATTTATCAGAAACAAAATATATAAAAGAAAAATTTAAAACTGAGAAATTGTATGGCGAAAGGGCAATAAATATTGTTTAATTCTTTTATTATTAGCAAGGTAGTTTAACTCTCCCGAAATTATATATAATAAATAATACTAATCCCATTATTAGCAGCTGTTTCAGGGAAACATACGAATAAACCTGTAGAATAGATTACACTGATATCAAAATTTCTATCAATTTAATATGCAATTTAAGTTCTTTTAACATCATTTATAAATGATAGTTTTATAAAGGGCGAACTCTCAGTACTTCATTCAAAAGTTCTATTCTGTGTATTCTATGAAAATGGCTATCACTAAATTTACACGAATAATAACATGTTCCCTGAAACAGCTGTCATTTTATAAATTCTAAACAAGTCGATTTTCAAGTGTTACTATATTTAAAAGTAAAATGCAATAAATAAATAATTTTCGTAAGTTAGTGAGTTCGAGTACAGATCTAAAGTATTACTACTTTCAAATTTCGTATTACAAATTAATTTTCCATTAAATTCTTCTGGTCATAATGTACAAGGAAATATTCTGAAATATTATTTATCGAATGTTAATGCAACTCTAATGATTTCAATTAATGTTTTAAAATATTCTTAAAATAACATTATTTAACTTTTAGCATTGAAATATTTTGTGAATTTTGAAAAAGAAATATCAGTGAATAATTATTTATCAAAATTTTAATTTTGAGAAAAATATTAATTAATAATTATTTTTTCATTTAATTAAGATTTAGAAGATTTGAAACATGCTTTAATTAATAATTACTTATTAGGATGAATTATTTCACAATTATCAAAACAAAATCTTGATAACTTTTAAATATTTTTTCTAAAGCAAAAAAGAGAAAATATAGGCTTTGAAGTTATCATAAAGCCCATAAAATCACATGAAACAAGTGTCATCTAGAAAATTTTTGTTTACAATTTCAAACATGATTACAAAAGTTTCATTTTACTTCATTCTTTAATATTATGTGATATTCAAACTCAGCACTGAAAATAAAAATCATTTACGCTAAACTACTCATTCGAAACAATGTATGATAAATTATAACGATCTCGGCGGAGAAAAGAATTCATTATTTCAACTGCAAAATATATTTTATCAGAAATTCCTTTTCCAAAATTTCCAGTGTATGTGAAAGTAGTAAACACAGAACGGAAATATTTTGACAGCAGTATAAAATTCGAAGAAAAATGACTCGTAATAACGATATTACCAATTCTAATGCTTCGAAAATGGCATCCAGTAATATATAATACAGAATCTGAATCTGCGAGAAGCTATTTCTGATCCTCCTTGAAATGATGGAGCAAAGAAACACGTGAAAAATGTTTTAAAAAAAGAAAGGAATAATAAATACTGATAAAAAAATCACGCGAAGCGATATGAGGATAGCTGTCGAGTACCACAAGAAAAGTCGTCTACCAGAGAATGAAATCTTTAACATCTTTTTTCGAATATCGACAAGCTGCAAGAAGAAAAAATAGTCGTAGCCTTTAGGCTATCACAACAATGGCCTGGGCTCAGGGAAAAAGAAACTCGTATTATGCGACGGCGGTGGATATTTGACTGGTAAGAAATCTCAGACTTTACTTTTTCGTACAGGTTTTTCTCCCTTTCACTTATTTTTTATTGATTCAGAAATCTTCATGTTTCTTGAGAAATTTTTTCCCTAAATAGAAAGAAGAAAAAACGAAAAAATATCGAGCAGTGTGATGAGTTAGAAATTGTAAAAGGTGTGTTGTATTCTGTTCAAATGTTTGTACACTAAGCCGTCTTTAATTTGAAAGTTCCAGAAACGTTACTTCGGAAAACTAAATTTGAAAATACTGCAATTTTAATAAATTATTTAATTAATTTCAAGCATTTTTATTTTAATTCATTTGACTTTAAGCAGCGTTAGCTCACCCTTCAGAAAGAAAGTTTTAGAACATAGTATTCGCCCACCGTATGCAATCCAGTATTTCGCTGCCTTTACTCCAAGAATCTTGCCTAATGCGTAACAAACATTTGAGAGATACTACACGCAAAAAGAGTGTTGAAGTTAGGACATGAATGTCCTTGCTCGACCCAGGCCTTTTTAGAGCTCTGGAATATTGCTTCGCTATTTACCATGCCAGTCTTTCGATTTGAAAATACACGAAGCGTTGATGAAAGAAGGGTACAACTTCATGTTCTATTCGCAAGTACCTAATAATATTTATTTTTAAAAGACATAGCGACCCTTATTGCATCTTTTGTATGTTTAATATGTCATCATGGTATTTCCTTTATCTTAAAAACGACATTTTCCAAATAATTTCCACCTGTATACGGTGTAGGATAAACATTATTCAGAGAAAAGCCAAAGTAATGTTTTCTTTCCGTGTTGCGTAATTGGGCAGATAAGATTTTAGGTTCTTTTTTTTTTAAGATTCGAGTTTTAGAGTAGACAATATTTTTAATATTTCAACGTTCCAAAATAATAAACTCACATATAGTCGGTCGTTGCCGAACCGCTTCGAATTTTCTATCTACTTTTGTGTTCTAGCTAACATAATTCCTTGTGATGTTGGATAAGTTCAATTTCCAGTGGTTATATTCCCAGCGGCTCGAAAATTCTCAGTGGCTATATTTTACGTTATTGCGTGGTAATGAATGGAGACATATTATTCTCAGGCTCAAATCTGCTACATATGTATGTGTTTACATGTCATATCACACTGCATACGGTATGATGCGACATGCTATAATACGTAGTCTAAATACAAGCATCATCATTATGCATGCTGTCTAAATACAAGCATAATTAACGAAATAATTTATTTTATGAAGTCAAAGAGAAAATTCTTTTGCCCCCTGCTTGCTCGCAATGTGAGAGAGAGACCAGTTTTTGCCATATGTGCATGCAGTGCTCTTATCGCGTCAGGCGGAAATGTTTGGTTTTCAGCATTAAATTAAGTGCTATTTATAATAACATTTTAAGCATTATTATTATGCATTTGTGCTCAAAGGTAAGTGTTCTGCTTCGAAGTTTACATTGCAAACAGTATATTTAAGTTTCAAGATGTTTATGTAAAGCTGGCTTATTTATTCCCATTTCCGGTCTTCCTTTCACAATTTCGTATGATGATGAAGCATTTTTTTTTTTTAAGATATTTAAGGCACATGGCTTAAAATGAAACAAAGAATCTTTTAAAGGTATTAATTTAACCGTCATTTAGATTTTGATCATCTTCTGAAAAATAAAAATTACTTAACCCCTTTCCGGCCCACTATCTTTTAAAGCCGGAGTTTTGATTAAAAATGGTATGCAGTCTAATTAGGCCTAGAGGAATACACAAGTAAAATTTTGTGAAAGATAGCACTTATCGTTTATTTTTGTGGGTGTGCCCGAAGAGGGCGCACTGATTGAATAGAGCTTCGAAAAGAGTGCTGAAACGAGCATTGTTGTCAATGAATTGACCGATGAGATGAGGAGAAACAAAGAATAGAGATTCTCAGTTGTCTTAGATTATCGGTAAGCCCGGTCTGGGCACACCTAAGATTCGCCGTTTGATTTTAGGCAAGATTTCCAGGTAAAAATTTAAAACTAGTATAGAATAAGGAGATTAGCATACAGCCAAATACATTACATAGAAATTTCTTTTCAAGCAATTCCTTTTATACCCTAAAAAATCTGTAAGATTTCTTTGAAAAATGAGGGTCTTAAAAAACTAAACATGGCTAAAATATATGGACTGGTTTGTGTTGAGTTGAGCATCTACTATAAATAAAGAAGGTTCAGAGTAACATAAATCCTTTTTCGTTCAATTTTGGTTCAAGGAAATTTTTAGTTGTGTCCAGACCGGACACACTGTGCCGCAAAGGGTTAAAATGATGCACCTTAATGGCTAAATGCAGTAATATATAAAATAAATACACAAGACACTGTACAAATTAAGTAAAGCAAGAAAACTAGCTAATTTATAATTTATGATGTTAAGGAAAATTTACTTTCGCTGTGGTTAGTTGTAATTTATGAATTGAACAATTTCAATATGTTATTAACATCCGTCTTAAGACATAAAAAATTTTGCTTAAGACTTGAATTGAGCCGATGTCCGCTTTAGGTTCTACTAAATGTATTAAGAAAAATCATAATTCTAGCCAGAGTGCATTGGAGCTTTAAATAAGAGCGACTCCGTTACATAAGTGAATTGCAATAATATCAACAGAAAATATCACTGCTACATTTTGTTTAGCATTTTAACAGATATTAATATTAGCTATAGAATGTATTACTCAGTTTCACCACCAAAAGCAAAATATGTGGGAAAATGCCAATTACTTGAGGAAGAACATCCTCCTCCTCAAATGCTAACCCATTAGGAAGAGGAATTTTTATTCTTTAGTCAAGATGTCTTTAACCGGATTAAAAGCCAAAATAAAAATGCACTAATATCTCTGGCCAATTGAACTGTACAGTGGTTAGCGCAGTGACTGATATTCTAAATTGCAGAGTGAGAATTTGGATTCCACTTAAGGCTTATTTCTTAATGCAGACAGGAGTGAAAGAGCTTTACGTTCATACGAAAGAGCTTTACGTTCATGCTAAATGGCCATAATTTTAGGAACATGGTTATAACTGGAAAATAAGTCACAGGGAGAACAGAATTGCTGTTTCATCAAAGATTATTTTAATCTAAAGGGGTAACTAGCGATAGATATGTCTATTGCCGACTTTTCCGAAACAGTGTCATAGTGCGAGAGACTCATCAAGAGAAATGGTCTGTGCATGCGTACCAGAATTGCAATAGCACCAAACCTGTCAACTGAACACAAAAAAGATTATAGAATTCCACAACCCCGTCACCATGCTTGAGAAAAAATATGTGTTTTGAAACAGAACAAATAGGAAAAATAGATAAGGTACTCTTGTCGTTTAACGTTCTATCAGATATAACAGCGGACGTTAAAGATACTGTGACTATAAAAATATGAGTAATGACTAAGACAATAATGATAAAGACTTCAGTAACGAGAAGAGGCGCTATTCTGCTATACTTGTGTGTTGTGCTGACGATTTGAAAGTGCCTTCCTTGTTAATCTTTAAGCATAAGCACTTCCTAAATGTAAGCCGCAATGGATATATGGTGAGGGTATAAAGCTGTGGTTACAGAAAATGTGGCACAGACTTCCGGGTAGACTTCTGAAGAAAGCGTCTTTATTAATGTACGATCAGTTTAAAGCCCATGTAATGGAGTCAGCAAAAATCCCTGTTACTGAAGCTGAAGACACATCTTGCACTGATTCCTAGTGGACTGACGTCTTAATTGCAGCCTCTGAACGCTTCAGTCAATAAACCATTCAAGGGATTTACGTATGAAGAGTGGATAAAGTGGACTGAAGCGCCAACTTATGACTTGACATTGACAGGAAGAATGAAATGGCCGTCCATTTCTAACGTTTGTGAGTGGGTGGAAAGGTCCTGGCAGAAAGTTAAAAGTAAGACTATCATAAAGACTTAAAAAGCGTGGATTTAGGAATGGGCTAGATGGAAATGAAGAAGCCCGGTCTGGGCACACCTAAGATTCGCCGTTTGATTTTAGGCAAGATTTCCAGGTAAAAATTTAAAACTAGTATAGAATAAGGAGATTAGCATACAGCCAAATACATTACATAGAAATTTCTTTTCAAGCAATTCCTTTTATACCCTAAAAAATCTGTAAGATTTCTTTGAAAAATGAGGGTCTTAAAAAACTAAACATGGCTAAAATATATGGACTGGTTTGTGTTGAGTTGAGCATCTACTATAAATAAAGAAGGTTCAGAGTAACATAAATCCTTTTTCGTTCAATTTTGGTTCAAGGAAATTTTTAGTTGTGTCCAGACCGGACACACTGTGCCGCAAAGGGTTAAAATGATGCACCTTAATGGCTAAATGCAGTAATATATAAAATAAATACACAAGACACTGTACAAATTAAGTAAAGCAAGAAAACTAGCTAATTTATAATTTATGATGTTAAGGAAAATTTACTTTCGCTGTGGTTAGTTGTAATTTATGAATTGAACAATTTCAATATGTTATTAACATCCGTCTTAAGACATAAAAAATTTCGCTTAAGACTTGAATTGAGCCGATGTCCGCTTTAGGTTCTACTAAATGTATTAAGAAAAATCATAATTCTAGCCAGAGTGCATTGGAGCTTTAAATAAGAGCGACTCCGTTACATAAGTGAATTGCAATAATATCAACAGAAAATATCACTGCTACATTTTGTTTAGCATTTTAACAGATATTAATATTAGCTATAGAATGTATTACTCAGTTTCACCACCAAAAGCAAAATATGTGGGAAAATGCCAATTACTTGAGGAAGAACATCCTCCTCCTCAAATGCTAACCCATTAGGAAGAGGAATTTTTATTCTTTAGTCAAGATGTCTTTAACCGGATTAAAAGCCAAAATAAAAATGCACTAATATCTCTGGCCAATTGAACTGTACAGTGGTTAGCGCAGTGACTGATATTCTAAATTGCAGAGTGAGAATTTGGATTCCACTTAAGGCTTATTTCTTAATGCAGACAGGAGTGAAAGAGCTTTACGTTCATACGAAAGAGCTTTACGTTCATGCTAAATGGCCATAATTTTAGGAACATGGTTATAACTGGAAAATAAGTCACAGGGAGAACAGAATTGCTGTTTCATCAAAGATTATTTTAATCTAAAGGGGTAACTAGCGATAGATATGTCTATTGCCGACTTTTCCGAAACAGTGTCATAGTGCGAGAGACTCATCAAGAGAAATGGTCTGTGCATGCGTACCAGAATTGCAATAGCACCAAACCTGTCAACTGAACACAAAAAAGATTATAGAATTCCACAACCCCGTCACCATGCTTGAGAAAAAATATGTGTTTTGAAACAGAACAAATAGGAAAAATAGATAAGGTACTCTTGTCGTTTAACGTTCTATCAGATATAACAGCGGACGTTAAAGATACTGTGACTATAAAAATATGAGTAATGACTAAGACAATAATGATAAAGACTTCAGTAACGAGAAGAGGCGCTATTCTGCTATACTTGTGTGTTGTGCTGACGATTTGAAAGTGCCTTCCTTGTTAATCTTTAAGCATAAGCACTTCCTAAATGTAAGCCGCAATGGATATATGGTGAGGGTATAAAGCTGTGGTTACAGAAAATGTGGCACAGACTTCCGGGTAGACTTCTGAAGAAAGCGTCTTTATTAATGTACGATCAGTTTAAAGCCCATGTAATGGAGTCAGCAAAAATCCCTGTTACTGAAGCTGAAGACACATCTTGCACTGATTCCTAGTGGACTGACGTCTTAATTGCAGCCTCTGAACGCTTCAGTCAATAAACCATTCAAGGGATTTACGTATGAAGAGTGGATAAAGTGGACTGAAGCGCCAACTTATGACTTGACATTGACAGGAAGAATGAAATGGCCGTCCATTTCTAACGTTTGTGAGTGGGTGGAAAGGTCCTGGCAGAAAGTTAAAAGTAAGACTATCATAAAGACTTAAAAAGCGTGGATTTAGGAATGGGCTAGATGGAAATGAAGATGGCTTTGTATAATAAGAAAAGAGATAAATCCAGTGACAGTGACAACCAAAGTGAAAATAACTGCGTGTGTAATTTGGCAGCAGCAATGGCGAATTACTGGAATTTTAAGATGAATAAACTATAACGTTGCGCGCCTACAACTTGCACGCAACCAAGAGGTGACTGTGAAAACTTGTATAAAAGATAGAGCCTTTTGAAGGGTTTAAGTCCCTTTTTATTCAACGTAATAAATTACAATTGCGTTCTCTTGACGCTTACAGACGATGCCACCTTGGCAATCAAATAAAAATAATAACCTGAAAAGAAAGTAAAGACAAGATTCTAACTACGAGGCTCTCTAAAATAACTAACTCACCGTGTTTTACAATACCGCTGCTAATTCAGCAGACTTGAAGCTCACTGGAACAATTTCCACTACTTCCCGCCAAGCAGATAGGCCTCAACGCGGGGTTCTTCAATTCTCGCTAACTACCTCCGCGCTCGCTAAGTAAGAATCTCACACCGAACTCGTTTCCTTCTATTTAAATCAGAATACTTCCGCTGATAAATTTGAATCCTTGCGCGTTCTACTAAAATTTACATATTCTGGCATTGGCAGTTCCAGGGGAAAGTAAGGCTTGACAGGAAAGATAGTTTAAACTTAAAATAAATGTTAGTTAAAATAAATATAAACCCTACATTTGCCGCTGCCAGAATTTGGAAAACTTGGAAGCAGGTCCTACAAACGACCTGTTGTAAGTTTATCTAATTCTGAACTAACTGGCGAAAGCCTCGTTTACACAAAAAAAATCTTATGTAACAATTATATACTAAAATTCTTTTGCTCGTTACAAAGCTTTCTTCTTACACCAACTTTTCCTGGACTTCATCAATCAATCTTGGTCTTTCCTTCCAGCATCTGGAAGGAATAAGTATCAGTATCTTTCTACATACATTATAATTTACACTTTCTTGACACAATAAATTTTTGTTTTTAAACGATTCGTTTTTCTTAGTTATTGCTCACTTCATATTCATTCAATTTTTCAAGCATTAATTTAACTTTACCCTGGCTCTCCACCGTGTGTGGTGTCAAACGGGAATATTCGTGTTTTAGTCTTACAACACTTCCCCTAACCACCATGATTTGTTAGAATTCAACAACCAAATAGACACACCTTACTCGACATTCTACAACTCAATGAGCTACTTTAATAGTCTTAAAAATTCAAATGTAGGTGGAGAACCCTACAAAACACATTCATTTTAACTTCCCCCTCATTCATCTTTAAACATGCAGGCTTTCGCTCTAAAGCATGACTTTATCTACAATTTACCACTTAAATTTTGACTTCATTGCTTTTAAGCATTCACTTTTAGCATCTACAATTTTATGCTTCTAGACTAAATTCTACTTTTACATAACCTTCAAGTATTTACATACATTTACAAATTTTTAATACATATGCTTTTTACAATTTACCATAAAATGAATAAGAGAAAATGAATTTTTACTTTACTCATTCTTCGCCAAGCTGGCGGCACTGAAACTAAAATTCTTATTCATACAAGAATACGAAGTTATTTTTATCTTCGGCCAAATTTTGGCTTTAACATAACAGAATTAGTCTTCCGACCAACAGAAAATGCTTGTTTTTAGCTTTTACACTTAAAGAAAATAATACTTTTGCCTTAGCTAAATAAAGTAAAACAAAACTAAGTCTCAACCGAGACATATTGACTTTCGTCAAAGCATAGAACTTCGTACTTATGCATAACATTTCGGAACAAAACAGAAAGAAAAATTTATAGAAGGTTTTAACTTATCTTTGAGTTTTCGATGCTTGAAATTCCGTCATCCGTTTTTGGCAAAATTGATCCCAAGTTAGAGGTTTCATGGATGTCAATCTTCTCCTTATTGATCTCCGAGTGTCGTCCCCGTTGCTTTTTCTTTTGCGTCCTCTACATGCTGGCCTCTTGACGGAGTAATCGTCTGGTTGTTGGCCTTTGCGTTTCTGCCTGGGACGGCTGGTGTTGACGTCCTCCGGTCTGGAGTCCTTCTTGAATTTCTTCTGTTCGTCGTATTTTTGTGCCTCCTGTTGTCGTTTCAGTTTCCGGAACGGCGGCCTTGCTGGCACCTGATTCTGTGGCCGTGTGCGCGTTCTCCTTGATGTGTAATTTCTCCTGCCATCCTTTGTAGGTGGTGTTTTCGTCTTTACCACGGTTTCTTTACCCGGTTCATCTGTATTTTTGTTTTTCTTAAACGCCGGAGTTTGAAAATCATTTTTTCTTTTTGATACCGACGTCCGGGTTGTAGAAGTGCTAGGTCTCTCTTCAGTTCTCCGTTTCTTGGGTGGTGGAATAGTTGTTGCAGTCTCTGGCCCTTCTATTTCGTTTAGACTTGAGTCCTGCAAGAAACTTTTAAGGATTTCAAAATCATTTGGATTATAGTATTTTTTCACCTGGTCGGGACTTGCTTTACAGATTTCCCCTCTGTCGTTCTTAAGATATAATACTACCCCTTTGATTTCCTGAATTACATAGGGGCCTTCAAACTTTGGAGCTAGCTTTGCCATAAAATTGTCTGGGGCACTTGATAAAGAAAATTTCAGCTTCAATACTTTATCCCCAACTTTAAAATCTGCTTCACGGCGTTTTCTATCATAATAAATTTTCTGCCTATTTCTTGCCGTATCCGAGGTTTTAAGCGCCTGATCAATTAGCTTTTGCACGTCTTTTTGTTTAAACTCCTGCTCTCTTTGTTGCACAAAAAATAATTTATCTAAAGGCATAATTAACTTTCTGCCTAAAAATAATTCTGCTGGAGTTTTTCCCGTAATATCATGATGTGCCGTTCTTAAAGCATAAGCTAATTCATTTATGTAGCCATCCCAGCGCTTGTGATGTGTGCTAACGTAACTGCGAATTATTTTTACTATGTTTTTATTAACTCTTTCTGCTATGTTAGCCTGTGGTCTATACGGAACCATTTTGATATGGCGTATGCCAAGTCCATTGCATATGTTTTCAAATACTTGACTAATGAATTGTTTTCCGTTATCGCTAATGACTTTTATCGGTGCACCGTATTTTAAAATGTATCTGTGTAAGAATGCATCTGCGACTGTTTTGGCTGACGCGCGTTTAAGAGGAACAATTTCTATCCATTTTGAAAAATGATCTACTATTACTAAAAGAAAACGATTTTTATTTAACTCGCTCTGGGGGAAGGGACCAAGGAGATCTATGCCTAAAATTTCATTCGGAAATGTAGCGCGAATGCTATTTAAGTACCCGGCCGGGCTGTAATTAATATCATTTATTAACTGACATTGATTGCAGGACCTGACATACGCCGTTACTATTTTGTATAATTGCGGGAAATATACCGCCTCGCGTACCCTTTTTATAGTCTTTCTGACCCCGAGGTGGCCCGCTGTTTTTTTTTTCGTGCAACTCCTTCAAAATGCTTAATCGAAGCGAGGCTGGGATGACTGGCTTATACTCAAGATTTTCGTTTGTTGTTTTCGTATAGAATAATAAATTATCTATTATTTCATAGTTTTTTGCTCTATTTCTTATCGCATCGATATCTGTATGCTCAAAGCTTTCGGGGTCTTTCAAATAAGCATAGATATTTCCAAATTCAGGATCAGCTTTCAGTTCAGTAATAACCGTATCTCTAGAATCTAAAATTTTTGAAGTCAACACAGCGCATTTAAGTTCATTACCTTCATCGTCCAGTTTTATACGAGAAAGTGCGTCAGCTACACTGTTTTCCTTACCCGGTTTATATTTTATTGGAATATTATATTCTTGGAGTTTTAAAGCCCATCTTATTAACCTCGGCGTTAGGATTTTTCCCGAGTAAAGTCTACCAACAGCCGCATGATCCGAAAAGACTGTTACTGGCGATTTGCCGAAATAAACTCGAAATTTGTGTACAGCCATTAATACGGCTAATGTTTCTCTTTCTGTAGCTGTATAATTCCTTTGTGTCTGATTCAATGTTTTACTAAAAAATGCCAGCGGATGGTTATTTTGCATAAGAACCGCACCCATCGCATAGTCCGACGCATCTGCTGCAATTTCCAGGTTTTCGTCCCCCTCCGGGAATTTTAAAACAGGGGCATTGATGAGCGCTTCTTTTAATCTTTCAAAAGCTGTGTTAGCTTCCGCTGTCCACGTAAATTTACTCTTTTTTTCTTTTGATTACTAAGAGTGGTTCAACAATATTAGCGAAATCTTTTATGAAAGATCGATAATAAGAACATAATTCAAGGAAAGACGAAAGTTTCTTGGCGGTGTTGGGCGGTGGGAAATTCTTAATAGCTTTTATTTTTTAATTTTGCGTTTCTATACCCTTTTGCGAAATTTTATAACCGAGATATTTAAGTTCTTTAGTTGCGAACTTGCATTTTGAGGCGTTAATTGTAAGACCGGCCTCTTTTAATAATTTAAAAACTTGTTCGAGGTCATTAATGTGTTGTTCCAACGTACTACTCGTTATAATTATATCATCTAGATAAATTAAAGTTGATTTTCCTAGGACAGGCTTTAGAACAATGTCCATAGCTCTCTGGAATGTTGATGGGGCCCCACACAACCCAAAAGGCATGCGTAAAAATGCATAAGTGCCCGATTTTGTTATAAACGCGGTTTTATGTACATCTTCGGGTCTCATAGCTATTTGATAGTAGCCAGACGTTAAGTCCAAAGTAGACATATATCTCGTCGATTTGATCTGTCTAATGATCTCGTCTATAACCGGCAAAGCGTAAACTGGAAATTTAGTTATGCTATTTAGTTTTCTATAATCGATAGCAAACCTCCAAGCCCTTTTATCCGAAGGAGGAAACTCGTTCTTTTTCCTACATAGTACGACTGGACTCGCGTACTCACTATTTATGGGCGTTATTATTTTATTCTTTAACATCTCCTGAATATGTTCTTCGATGATTAAGTCTTTTTGTTTATCATAGCGATACGGTTTAGTCCTACAAGGTTTTTCGGCATTTAATTGAATCTTGTGAGTCACGATCTGACAGTTTCCCGGTTTTTCTGAAAATAAATGAGAAAAATTACTCACCACTTGCTGTATTGCTTTACTTTCCTGGTCATTCAAATGGCTAAGGTCCAATTCAGGTGTCTCCACCGGTTCCACCACCCTCTGGTCCATCTCCAGCACCACGGAACTATCTTGAAAATTTAATTTGGCCCTCGCGGCCCTTAAAAAGTCCATACCTAAAATAAGAGAGTGTTGGAGGTCTTTCACCACAAAAATTAATACTTTGAGATTTTCCTCTTTTATCTGTAAGTTTAATGATACTTTCCCGATGCAGTGACATGTTTTTCCTTGCGCCGCTATAATTTCCGTATTTCTGGTTTTAAAGAGTCGTATCCTAAAAAAATTCTTTTTGAAGAACTTTTCACTCATGAAATTTCCTTCTGCCCCTGTATCGATGAGGGCTTCTACTGGTACATCGCCAACCAGGACTTGTATAATTGGTAGCTGTGAGTTTTTTACGATGACTGTATTTAGATGTCTATTTGAGGGTTTTTCTAAAACTTCCGGGGTCTGGACCCTCCCTTTCACAGGCCCCTCTAGTCGTTTAAAGCTTTCCTTTCAATCTGTGTCTTCTGGGTACGCGGATGCTTATTTTCAAATTTTCTTTTTGGGCCTTGACCTTCGAGTTTCGATGCGTTAGCTTGATAGTTCTTTCCCCCATACGAGCGATTTCCATTTCTGGTTTCCTCCTTCCTTCTGGTACTTTGAGAATATGTTTCCCCTCTCGCTCTTTCCGCTATTCTGCAATTTTGAAATTTCACCGCCAATTCGAAAAGTTCCTGCAATGTGGTTGGGTTTCTAATTTCAAAGTAGTCTTGAACAGCGGGTAACAATCTTGGTAATATTATTTCAATAATCTCCGCATCGGGTTTCTTGCCATACAGCATATCCGTTAGCTTGATTTTTCGTAAAATAAAGTCCGTCAATTGTGCTGTATCCCGTTGATAGAAACTATATAGCTCGGCTTCCAGCCGTGCGCGATCTTTCACTATGGGGAAGGCCTTTACTAACGATTTTTTGAAATTTTCAAATGTATACGTCGGGCTTCCAAATTCACCTAATAGAAATTTGCCTATGTTCTTCCACCATAGCGCGGCCTGTCCTCTTAGTGCTGATGTGGCGATGGCAACTTTTTGTCTTTCAGGCACAGGGTAGAGCTGAAAGTGGTTTTCTATACCTTCGAGAAATACCGCCACCGAATTTTTTCCGTCGAAATAGACGTTTGGCTTGATTGATGCTCTCAAAGTCTGGACCAGGTATCCAAATCCTTCTAACTGCGTTGTCATTTCTTGGTGTTGTCCAGCGGCTTCCATCCAATTTTCGGCCATTTCAGTTCGATAAGTGTTCGGGCGCCAATATAACGTTGCGCGCCTACAACTTCCACGCAACCAAGAGGTGACTGTGAAAACTTGTATATTAGATAGAGCCTTTTGAAGGGTTTAAGTCCCTTTTCATTCAACGTAATAAATTACAATTGCGTTCTCTTGACGCTTACAGACGATGCCACCTTGGCAATCAAATAAAAATAATAACCTGAAAAGAAAGTAAAGACAAGATTCTAACTACGAGGCTCTCTAAAATAACTAACTCACCGTGTTTTACAATACCGCTGCTAATTCAGCAGACTTGAAGCTCACTGGAACAATTTCCACTACTTCCCGCCAAGCAGATAGGCCTCAACGCGGGGTTCTTCAATTCTCGCTAACTACCTCCGCGCTCGCTAAGTAAGAATCTCACACCGAACTCGTTTCCTTCTATTTAAATCAGAATACTTCCGCTGATAATTTGAATCCTTGCGCGTTCTACTAAAATTTACATATTCTGGCATTGGCAGTTCCAGGGGAAAGTAAGGCTTGACAGGAAAGATAGTTTAAACTTAAAATAAATGTTAGTTAAAATAAATATAAACCCTACAAAACGTTGGTATATTTGCTAATTTTTTAATGCAATAGTGCCGTTTTCATTGTCTTTTATCATCAAAATAAGTATTTTGATCCTTTGCCATCTGATCCAATTATTTTTTGTAAATTCTAAAGTGATAAATCGCATTTCGCCCCATATACCAGGAAATAAGGTAACTGAGGTATAAATGATATATTTAAAGATCAAGCATAAATGCTAAATTGAAAGAGAGTTATCGATTAATGCAAGATTGAATTTTGAATAAAAATTCGAAATTAGACTACATAAAAAGGCAAAAGCATAAAAATATACGAATCTCCAGTTGAAAGAAGAGTAAATGTTACAAAATCTAATTCTCTGGTCGTTTAAGTTTATTTATTATTATTAAACTTTTAATTGAATATTTTATCCTTCCATTAAATCATAAGTTTTCTTCGATCATCTCATTTTAATTTTCATAATTAGTCTTTCAGTCTCCATCTTTATTTACAAAGCTAAAAGCAATTCAAAACCTGATCCAGTTACTCGCTAATAGCAGCAACAAGTAGTGATAATAATGCAAAATAAAATCCGCAAATTCTATTATGTTCTATTTTGCATGTTTTGGACTCGGTCCACCAGATCTGTAAAATTTTATTAGATTTTTATAACTTTATTACTTGTTTATGATTTAAGCTATTTTTACCCGTCCTGTATGTTTTCAAAATTTGTGTATGGTTTTGTGTTTTCAAATATTGAATTAAAAATTTGCATTTGGTTTCATTTTAAAGAACTGGATTATTATTTTTGCAAGTTTCGTTTTTGGACTTGAACTGCTCAAAATAATTGTGTAAACCTGCAAATTATTTCTCAATCTTTTTTGAATTTATCATTGTTTTTAATGCCATAATTTTTCAATTTTTCGCACTGCTTACTTCAGCCTGTAGGGGTCTGACTCATAAAGACATAGATTACTTTTATTGTTTTTCTAAGAGTATTTTAAACTTTAATTTGTGTCTTTGTCGGTTCAGAAACAGGCTGTTTTATTTTCGTCTTTCATTTGACCAACACCTTGATGAAAGATGTAAATTTCTTCCTTCATTTTTGGTTTTGGCATGTTTCCCTCTCTTGCAGTTTTCCTCTGTGATTATGTTTCTTTTATTTTTGCATGTGATTTTTTCAAAGTTGGATAGGTGATGAATTTTGTTTTATTTTGTTTTGCATTTGTGTGTATGTGTATGTGCATGTATGTATGTATGTTGCAAGTAATACAATTTTAAAATTTTTAAAGTGATCGTTAGTTTTATTCTTGAGCTTATCGCTTTTCAATATTTCTAATTCCTTTAACGATTAATTTTTGCTCGTCGTTTTCCTTTAAGAGCTTTCCTAGTAATATAATGTAACTATTTACAAATATCAATTTTATAAATAAATGACAGCCAACTAGTGGCCCTTTAGTCCCCTCCCCTCTCCATTGACTAGATAAATGTTTCTGCTACTGACCGAATTTCTAAGTTTGTGCATGTTTTCGTATTTCTAATCATCTTTACACGATGATTATTTGAGATTACTACCAACAGAATTTTGAATTAACCGATGTTTATTACTAGTTCATATACTGAACATAACCTATTTTGTAGCCAGTGGTCGCAAAAGAAAATTTAAGTTGGATTAACGGGTACAAGAACTGTTCGCAATAAATACACACGTTCACGCATAGCAACATAGTGAAGAAAGGACAAAATTATGCAACTAAGCCTCATAATTACTTCCTTCCTTCTCTATTGCTTTACACGAAAATAATTGAACTTGAAATCGTTGATTAGTGGAACTCGGACCCTTTAAATATAAGACTAGTGCAAGCGGACACACCCTAAATGTGATTGTCCGCTAATGGAGGATTTGAATGCAAGTTCTATGGTATGTGTGAAAACGTATTTTGCCCTGCATGCAATTTATATGACCAGTTCAATATGATATCTACAGACTTGTGCAAAAATGAATAAAAAAATGCTGATGTTTACACCACATGACTTCCTTGTATGGAATATTAAATTATATGCATTTTTTCTTATATTTAACTTAAAATTATTGAATTGGATTGAATTAAATCTACTTCGTCGATAGCGTATAAACCACAATAAAATACACGCACACTAGAAAATTCACTATATGCGTTTACCATAGCGACATTCTGGCGCTAGGTTCACTTAATAAAGTTATATTTCATTTATTTTATAACTCAAAATGCCCAAAATTTATATCATTTGTAGAATTATCTAATCCTTGCCACATATCTTTTCAAATATTATTTTAAACCTAAAACGATGTATAAAAGAAATTAAACAAACCAAAAAAGATAAAGAAAGAAACAGTTTTTCACAGACGATTCAGTATTTCTCATTCAATTAATTCAGGCGCCCACCAGCGGCCGAGCGGTAACGTTGCTGAACACTGGTAGTTCGGTCCGAGGTTCGAATCCCGCGAACGGTCTGGCTGCATGGGTGTTTTTCGTGGTTTTCCCCATGTGTAACGTCTATACGAGCCAGTTCCCTTAAAACGTACTCCACGAAGGCATCCCTCCCTTAAGGCAGATAGCCCTCGAGTGCTTTGCCGTAATCTAATAAACCAAACCAATTAATTCAGCCCTCACTCCTCTACAAGGCTAAAATACATAAAAACTCAAAATATCTATATTAAAAAGTATGAAGTAAATCTTAAAATACTTATTTCTTCGAATAAATTCCAGAATGGAATAAGCATGATTTAATTCGCAATAATAAAAGAACGCGTTATCTTTCTTGTTGCAAAGCTTGGTTTCTCTATATTGGTAACAAATTCACAATTCTGCTAAGTTTCAAATGTAAACAAATCATGGCAAGAATAATTAGGCTGAAGCGCACTTAAACAATTTTTAAATTGTTGATAATTCTACAAATATTGCATACATATTTACTAAAGACATAAAATCTTTAACCGGAAGCTAAGAACAGAACAACGTAATTCAATAATTTCTAAAGAAAAAAATGCACAATTTACAAACATATAAGAATAAAGAAACTGAGATCACTGAGGCGAGTAACAAAGTGGATATGTATATACATATATTTACGCACTTTTGGTGCGACCGATTGCAACCAAAATATGAGCTGCTCATCTACATGTTATAGCAGTCCTATATACAAAATTTCAACGTTATGAGGCTACTCGTTTTTGAGTTATGCGAGATACGTACGTACGCTCAGACGTCACGAAAAATTCTCTTCAGAATTAATTTTAAATCAGTTTTATAATTTTTTGGGGGAAAAGAGTCCTTTATTCTGTCCTTACGTACAGATGTCACGCAAAAACATCTTTAAATTGCATTCGATAGCGGTCAAAATGGATATTTTCCTTGATATATAATACTGAAAATTTTCGCGGTTACAATACTTCCTTTATACTTCGTACAAGGAAATAATAAGCAGATCTTTTGCTCTTTCATAATGATATAAATAGTGTCACACATATAACGATAAAAATTCGAAAGAATAATTATTTCAGTACATCCTTAAATAATTGTAGTTCAGTGTACTATAGAAGAGTGCAATCCATTTGCATTTAAAATGACACATTACATACTAGTACGTCGTCGTGCTGTTGAAATTTTTTCTCTTTTGTAGACTAAACGTAAAAGCTGCGTAGCTTTCTAATTCTACGTATATACGGGATTAATATTTGCTGCTTATATTTGAATATTTAACTTTTCTGAACTCTGAAAATGCCACATAACACTGTTTCTTGGTCTGAAAGACGCCCTACTGATTGATCTTAATAACAGAAACAAAATACTCTAGCAATTTTTCTGTTTGATTTTATACTTTAACATTGATAATGTTTTAAGTAATTACTCAGCTCTGCTATTAAATTGCAATAAGATTTAATCAATTATATATATATATATGTTTAGCAAAATAATAAAAGCATTAAAAATCAAAATTTTCAGTTCATAGTCCCATTTTATTATCGTTCCTTCGTTCGCATGTTTCTGCAGTCAACTTTTACTTCATTTTCTTTTCATGACATACGTGCCGCAGCGCCATCTGGTAATGATTAAATTAAACGTAAGATAAATGGGTTGTTTTTCATGAGCTCTCGGTTCTTCAAATTGTAAGCTTGTTGCAAACGTATACTTCTGTCCTTCTTCAAGACTAGTTACTACTAAAATATGATGAATAACATACCAGTCAATAACTCAATTACCCAGACTTTTATTGCACTTGCTGTAACCAACCTCCTCAAGTTACTTTTTTTTACCCTCATTTCTCTTTTGAGACTTTCATTGTTCCTTTCTTGCTATTGATAAATCGGAAGCCATTTTGTTAATGTGTTTTAAACGTCGCTAAAGGATAAGGAAATAAAGAACAAGCGCAGGAGAACACCTACATCAAAAAGGACATCCTCAAGAATCAGTTTTCTTTTGTCTCCCTCCCCCAATAGAATTTTTTGAAACAAAAGATCGTTTCGTGTTGAAAGCGAGGTTCTATTTCAATGCTGAGGGAGGGATCAAAAGAATGCAGTCCTTTTTTTTCTTTTTTCAAATTTTTGTTGGGTTTTTTTCAGGCGACAGACTTTTTCTTGCGCTAATGGCAACACGGAAAATGGAATACAAAATGCTTTTGAGCAGCTGGCAAAAGAATGGTTAGTAAAACGTAAGTACTAAGCATTAGAAAAGACCGTGTTATCTGTTTTCCAAGGCAGATAAAGATACTTGGGTCGCTAAGTTGAAAAAAAAGCTCTCTGTAATGTCTTTTAAGTTTCGTGATCTTTACATTATAACTTTAAAATTCTTAAAAGAAAATGTTACAACAAAATGACTGAATATTTATTCATTCAACAAATTTTTCTGTGTGGTCAATTATGCATCTACAGTCAATTCCGGGCTAATACAGATAATACCAGGGATGATTTTCACTATTATTTCTAGGTTCATGGTTCTACAATCACAGTAATCATAGGGCAGTTAAAAAGGAGATTCAGACGAATAATGCATACTACTCGGATAATCAACAGAAAAATATTATTATAAAAACCTGAAGGTTTTTAGATTTTATATTACGTCCAAACAAGCGGGTTTTTTTTATTTATAGACATATACACGTTTCGGTAACATTTGTTTTAACGCCATTTTGGGCTGAAAATATTTAAAAAGAGCATATCTTTAGAATTTCCCATAGGCAGTCTCGCTCGCTAGAGATATAAGCGTTTTATTCCCTACAGTGTTGCCACTGCTCGCTTTGAAATCGTTAAGTGGTTTTAATCATTTCGTTAAAGCCTTACAAATTATGAAACAGACAATAAAACAAATTCAAAATTCCAAATTTGGGCTTCCAGATGCCCATACTCGAGTGGAGGACTACGTTATTCAAAATTTGGTGTCTCTAGGTACCGTTGTCTCAGTGCAAGAAATATACATACATTCATGTAGATTCTTCATTATTTAATTTCTTTAAATATAATATAGGGCTCTAATATTTGGTGGCAACAATTTGAAAAGTTATTCAGACTCTCATAGTGATTCTATTCACATTACACATGCGAAAAAAACATGTAGCTAAACCGTTCGCCAGGAATCGAAACTAGCTCGAGCTACCAGTGTTTAATGACTTTATCGCTCAGCCGCGGATGGGCAACAGTTTTGATTTAGAATAGATTGTGCGACCCAAGTGCGTTGTAACCTTGAGTAGAAACACTGTTATCTAATTGTATTGTAGGTCTAGTTATTTCCTGAAACGTCAAAGAAACATATGTTGTTATTTATTATTTTAATTTGAAACCCACAAGTAATGGGGAAAAATAAAGTTATATCAAAATTTTACTTTCCTGTGGGTTTGTGCTTTCAAGAGTCCGTCTGGGCTTTAGGCGGCGACACGTTACAAAGCTTTAAGGTAACGTTTGAAGTAGAGGTACTTAGTGAGTTTAAAAAACAAGACCTCAAGTTTTACAGTGGACACTTATGATCCTTCCTATCAATTTAAATTACGCCGCATTCCAAACAAGTTTGCGTAACGAAATAAGGCATAAAAAAAAGCTGTAAACTAAATTTTTAACTTCTAGTTGAACTCAAATGCAGTGTTACACGTTTAAAGTGAAATAGGCATTTCTATTACTAGTTTACTTTGTTAATAATAACAATGGAGCATTATCGTCCTACCTGACAATGAAAAGCTTTCTAAAGGTATGATCAGGTCTACGTTTACCTTACATATCAAACCGATTAAAAAAAAGCTGCTGGAAAGGAATTTCTCTGAATAATACCATTGATAGTGTTCAGTAATATTTCAGATGAATAAAATTAGAGATAACTTCTTTTAAACGTGGATTTATTCTAATTATCATTATTGTCTTCACACTTCAATTGTCTTATAAAATATCTAAACATCATCTTGTTTTGCGAGCATATTTAAATTCCCAAAGGAGTTTAATGACCTAAAACAGAAGGAAATATGAAATCCGAAATACCTTACACATACTAACATTATACAAATGTTCTTTATAACGTTGAATTTTATAAAACTGCATCCAAAATATTTTACGTTATGGAATTGTTCTAAAATATTTCCGATATTTTCTGGTTCTCTTCCCCCGTTTCAAATACTACTTTGCTTAGCAGCCCCTGCGATTACAACAATTATAATTAGATGTCTTTTGAATGCAATCTTTAAACATTGACTAAAAATAACTGAAATTTACTGAAAATGCATAATAAGTTGTAATTATACATTTCCCTTGTTTTGCAACTACTCATGAATCAAAAATCATCACGCATTATGGAAGGAAAATGATCAAATTAAAGATTTCTCAGTGTTTTTATTATATTGAACATACATAGAGTCCTGCATTTGCATACACAAAGATGCATACTGAAAGAATCTGCGATTTTGACGTGCTGGATATCACTATAAATACGGATTTGAAATCACATTCGTAATATTAAATTTTCAGTCTGCAAGTTCCGATATATGGAAATTGAAAATTACGCATCAGGTCGTTTGCCTGACACTTAGTTGGCCGATGGTACGTGTGTCTAACAGGTATGTTTGCTCGACAACTCAGTTGCCTAACGCCATTTGCCCAATGGTATGTTTGCCCTACAGGTTAATTTTTTTTTATTCACCGCTAAATGGCAGATTATTATATTTCATAATAATGACCCTAAATATATATATATATATATATATATATATATATATATATATATATAGTCGTGTGTCAGTGGCGAGTAAGATTATTGTGACAAGCTCAAGCAACTAACTCATCGTCACTTAAAAGTAGAGTGGTGATTCGGTTCGGAATTCAAACTCTGGCGAACAGATTGGCTTCATGGGCGTTTTCATAGTTTTTCCCATGCGTATCGTAGATATGAGCCAGTTTTTCTGAAAAAGTCCTCCAATGGGGATCCCTACTTGAGCGGATACCATTTTTTGCTTCGCCGTGATCAAATAAAAATGAGTTTTTAACAATAGAAAAAAAACCGCACATCTATACATGTCTTCATGGTATTTCGAAAAATATTGTATTAAAACCGTTATATATGTCGGAACCCTCCGTGGAGATATCCGACATACACGTGTACCTCTCCGGAAAAAAAAAATATGTTAAGGCTTCAAGTCCTTAAAAAAGCTGGGGATAAATGTTAATGCAAATTATATATATACACTGACTACCAATAAGTATTTGGACACCTATGCAAATGACGATATCTCCTGAGAATTAAATTAAAAGCCAGTAATTATAATTTAATTTAATTTCTTTTTCAAAGTTTGAAATTTTTTTATTCATGATTTACTTCAAGTCCCCGTTAAACATTTTTAAAAATTTACATTCAAGTTACTTTAAAACAGTTTTCGGAATTAAACTTCCTACCTATGGGTTCACTCTTTTTAGATACTTCTGCTAAAATTAATATTAGGAGATTAATATAATAAATATGTCTTTAGTAAATATATATAATATAATGTATACATAATTTTCTAAATTCCTTGGTGCATTTAATTTTCTATATTCTTTACTACCAATTAACATTGAAATTGTGTTTTAACTTTCGTAAGGACGAATAAAAAAAATTTTATACTTGACGCAAAATGCTTCTTAAGGTTAAAAAAATCTATGTCCCTTTCCCCATTCTAGCTGAGGTTACGTTACATTAACTTGCAAAAATATTTATTATTCACGCGGTCTCTCGTGTCATATCAAAGATACATTCCCACTTTTGATATCTTTTAATTTAATTTCCACGTGTCCTAGTAATTCTTAGAATGTTGGCATTCGAAGCGGTAGGGAAGCTAACTCGAAAATTATAACAAAATATCAAACATGTTCACATTATAACAGTAGATGCTAAAGCGCTAAGTGAAGTATGCAGCTTATATTATTTTTAATGGTGTGATTAGCTGATATCATGTATAACATGTTTAACTTAAAACTTTTATAAAGATTTAGACTATTATTGTAATTAATATAAATGGTATTTAACACTATATTTTACAGATCTTATAATGCATGCTGTTACAAGATAATCATTTCATTTAAATTATAAAACATTCTGCCATTATTTTAATTACAAAATAATTTAATTAACACCATAAATTTCACACAGGCCAAATAAAAATTGCAGCTAATTTTTTAAATGCTAAAAATACAGCAAAATTTTTAAACCCTCATTGTGGCACTAAAATATCAAAATTAAAAATACTTTAGAATATCTAGAATATGTTCTAAACTTACAAAATAATAAACATTTATGTAATAAATTGATTTTGTGTGTAAGACATCCTTGAGAGTCTTACTACATTTAAATGTCAAAAGCTTTAATTAAAAATTAACGCTTTTGATATTCAAATATTAAAGTGATATTCGATGCTTAGAAGTTAGTCAAAGACATTTTTGCTGGCATATAGGAAATCTTTAGAAGAAAGAAGAAAGTTATCAGTCACCCACAGATTAGTATAATTAGTAATTCGCATAATTCCGTTTCAAAAGTTTCGTTCCACTTTGCTTTTAGAGGAAAGCCAAACTATTTTCATCAGCTATTTTCATCAGCTATTTTCATCAGCTGTATCAGTTATCAATACCCTATCTCAAGCTTTTTTATTTTTCTCCTGAGATTTCGTCTATTGTTACCTCTTCTATTAAATAAAAGCTAGGTAACAACTGTAAGTGCAAAAACATCTCATATAAACGCAGATATTTTAATTATTAAGAAATATATGGAAATGCATAATAACTATTTTATAATTAAACAAAAATCAGCAGAGGAATTTTGTTTATTTGATTCAATACCAGTAACTTGTTGAATTAATAACATTAACAAAATAAAAATATAAACGAAATTGCTAAATCTACCTTAAATAATAACATCTAAAATTTTGCAAAGTGTTGATATGCCTGAGGAATCCCATTATATGAATGAACAATCATATTGAAACAGATATAGAATAAACAACAGTAACAAAATATTCTTAATAATCTAAATCTTTATGAAATATCTGTTCAAGAACGCAACAATTACATACTTTGCAGATTATTTCGCATTCGATTCTAGAACGAAAGTATTGTTTTTATATAAAGCAAAAATCTGATTTACAGGATTAATTTCTGAAGAAACATGTAAGAGAGACCTTCTACTATCACAATAAGCATTGTTAATTTAAATTTTAAAGCGAAATGAAGAATAAAATGTTTTAAAAAAATCAACGCTTTCAGCAGTTAGTTTCTGAAATCTAGATATTCTCATCATTTAAAACTAAGTGCTAAATAAGATGAATTAATTTTATATTTTCTAACTAAGAAGAGTAAGTTATTTTCAGTACTTGTTCGCGGTGTAATAACGGCTATTATTTAGTCATAACAGTTTATTAAAAATTTATTAACATTTGTTAACTGACCTATAAAGTAAGCAGTGCGATTGAACTTTCAATATTCCATTTTTTTACGCAGGTAAAACTCAAGTTTAGTTATCTCAGTTTCGCATACAACGCTATGAGGGAAATGATACCTCACACTTTTATTAAAATTCTCCACTTAATCAAAATAATACATCATAATCATTCTTAATGTAAACTTGCACCTTCTATTTGGAATTCTCATGTTGTAAAATTATTTTGAAAACAAAATAAAGGTACCTTCTGCCGCGTCGTTTCACCAAACAAAATTAATGGAATATAGAATTTTCTTATTGTGAAATTATGCTTACACATTTACTACATTACAAAACTTTTAAACATATTTTTTTTATCGTTTTAAGCAGCAACAAACTTAAAGACGCACACTTCGCGTATTTAAGTTGCCGAGTAAGCAATTATATATAATACTGAAATTAAATTGAGAAAGCTTCTACAATATTTTTTAAAGAAATTTTTAAATAAATTCTTATTTTATTTCAATAAAAATTAATTAAAAGATCATGAAATCAGAAATGTGTGCATGAAAAAAATATATGAAAATTTGATCAGTACCATTAACCTTGTTTTATCCGTATTAATAACATGTACGTAAAACACTGTAATTTTCAAAACGCCTAGAAATAATTTTACACACTGCATAAAGTTACGTTGTTGTTTGTATATGACATCATTTCCACATTAAAAATTCGGAGCTTTGTTAAATTTACTAATTTACTAAAAAAATTATTTTTGGAAAGGACAAATATAATTATAAGTTTGCTAAAAAATATTTATTGCGGTTATTTATCTTTAGACTATGTTTAAGTGTCTTAATAACACTATACCGCACTTTAATAATGCATGCTTAAATACAAGCGAATGAATTTGTGTTCTACTCTTATGGTAACTCCAAATGGATGCAAAATTCAACCTTTGTTTCAACCAATCTACTTCCCCTTAGTTGGACGCTTACCAGTTACCTAAATATTCGAGTGTTTGAAGTCATTTAGTATGTACACTTAACTGAATCAAGCCTTGTTTAAATATGAAAATGTTGATTTTTACTACCTTTAAAATATACCTCAGTCCAAATTTGAACATCCTTACAATTCTTAAATCTTTCCAAAGGATTTTTAAAGAAATACAAAAGCAACTTTTGCACGAATGCAAAAGACGTTTGTCCCAAATCCCAATTTAATGGCTCCGTTTGAGCACTTCATTAGAACGCAGAGAGTTTTTTTCCTGCAGTTCCAAATATTTTACTATCAAGTTCTAAACAAACTTTATCTCTTAAAAGGATTTATCTTTCTTACAATTCTTTCTCTATTACAATAAGGCTTTTATATTTTGAAGTATATTTATTTTATTAGCCCATAAACTACAGGATTAAGATGAAATGCAAACAAATCTCAAGGGTTTTCTTTTCCGGACAAAGATCAAATTATATCCGAAATATTTGTACCAGAAAAAGAATGGTTAGAGATAACAATTTAATTTCATTTTGAAAGAAAAAAATTCAAGTAAAAACAAAAGTAAGAAATGTGGTTTACTTTAAGTATTTAAATAGCAACCTGGTTAACTGAATACGAAATTCACATGATGTATGTATGAGTAAGTAGTCAGGATATGGTCTGTGTGGAGTGTAGAAGTTTATGGGAGTGATTTTAAACGAAACTGTCTCGATTTTATGCTATAATTGAAGAAGCTTCTCAATCAAACACTTCAACTTGCCAGAAATCAAATTGTAATATAAACTCTTAGCTTGCTCTGTTTTCATCTGTATGGTGATAAAATATAATTTCCCAATGCATTGTTCCATGCAGTGCAATGTACATTACCTATCTTAAATCAGCATTTCTCAAACTAGGTTTATCTGTAAAGAATTTTTTCAGTCTTTATTTTTTCCCTTTTTCCTTATCTTTCTCTCAATTTTCATATCAACTCACTTTTATAAGGCCCACTGTAGTGCTGGAGCGGACGACACAGCTGAACACCAATAGCTCGTCGCGGGTTTAAACACCGGCAAACTGGCTCGCTGCATAGACATTTTTATAGACTTCTCCATGTGTAATGTGAATATGAACCAGTTTCTTTCAGAAAAACCTACAAGGATTCATAGACAGATAGCCCTCGCATGCTTCAGTCGAAAACAGAAAACAAACAAATCTGTACTTTTGCAGCAGATGCAAATAGATAATATATATCAAGTTTAATATAACTATTTAAAGACATGCAGCTCCAAATACTGCAGATACTCAGATACTATAATATGCACGTCGAAACATTTAAATTTTAAAACATACAAAATTTAGGAAAAAGATTTTACAAAACGTAAACAAGGAGTATTATAATTTCCAAGATTCTAGAGGTCCTCGTTCTTCAGCTGCGCTTGTGAAACTGAGACGAAAGGGAACACGGGAAAATACAAAAAAATATTTCAAGGATTGCCCGAGTAAACGAAAGTGAAATAAATTTCTAACGACATTGAAAGCCAATTGCAGATAAGGATTAGGACTATCTTTTGCTAAAATACAAAGATTTTTATAGATGTGAAAGATTTCAAGAAATGAGTTCGTCAAATAAAAATATTTTATAAACTTGTAAAGTATATCCTAATTTTATAACAGTTATTTTAAGTTTATGAATTTTTCACACACACATTGAAGTAACTACACATTTTTTTAATAGGAAAATGAAGGACACCAAAGTTAAATAAAATGTAAACTATTTTGTAACTAAGTTAATAAAATAATAATTCACAATCTGTCAGAACGTAAGAACTCTGTTTTTGTTGCTTTGATGAAATGGAAATTTTTAGTTGCTTAGCAAGCAATACAGATGAAGAAACTCTGTCAGTTCTAGTCACTGTTATATGACACTCAGCTTCTGATCCAAAGTTGATTTCCGAGCAAAATTTGAGTGCACTGAAAATACGAGTAAAAAGAATTTATTTTTTTATTAGTAGAATGACAGGATTTGGAATTAGTATTAAAGCCAAACTTCGAAAGCTCACTGATAAGCATTAGATTTATATCAGATCTATTGCGCAAGAATAGACTATTGAGAACGGAATAGCAATTAATATATAATTTACAGTTCTTGAAAATCATCCTTGATAGCAGGTAATTTTTTTTCTACTTCCCCAATTTCAAACGTAAAATATTTTTGTCCGACACTCATTTAAAACTGTTTCAACACCGTTAAATCCTCGAAAGATACGATTCAAATACAGAGATAATTAAAAGTTTTTTCCCCGTTTTCAAATATTCAGAAAGTATGAAATTTCTAAAATGCCCTTCGTAAGTGACATTCGCCTTCTATGTTTTGTTTTATAACATGAAGCTGTCTCCAAACTTTGTGTCTCCAGAGAAACTGTATAATTCAGAATTACACAAAAAGGCTTTGACAAAGAAGGATACCAAAGGATCACGCGACAGCAAACTTTAATGAGTTTTTCTATAAAGTGTCTTAAGTGTCTTAGCACAATGTTGAGGATTCAAACGTAGAGAATGGCGTTTTCCGCGTCAACCATAATGAAAACATTGCCTTAAATTTAGGCCTTAAAAACTGAAAATAATAACTCAATGCATAAGCTTGAGTAATTAACTAGAGCTACACTTAGAATAAACATACGAACATGGCAAAGTATATGAGGGCTATTTGTCTAAGTACCAAAGCAACCCGTAATGAAGCCGTCAAACCGGTATAGTGGTTAGTGTCGCTTACTGCCGTGCCGAAGGGTCCGGGTTCGAATCCCGGAGAAGGCATGCATGTTTGTAAATATATAGTGTCCGTGAAGCGTCGCGGCACTCTAAATATGCGGTGCGGCATGGCGACACTTCACTCTCTCTCTTCCACCAAACCACAACCTCGCGATAGTCCTCTCGTATGGTTTGGTGGAACAGGTGGGTGGCTCTCCGACCCTTCGCCCCCCCCGGGATGCTCTCTATCAAAATTGGAGGTGGAACTGAGCAACATTGCACTGCCACCTGTAAGGTGCTCAAGGCTGTTGTCAACAGCAGGTGTATCAACGCCAATCAACGACAAAGTATGTTGTCAACGACAAGGAGGTGGGCTGATGTTGGTGCAACAACAATAGTGTAATGAAAGTGGAGAAAAACTTCCTTAGTGAAACACTTTCTCAGGGAAAGCGGCACGTATTCGCGCTACATGTGGAAAAACCAGGAAAGCTAACTATGTAGCCGGCTCTTTTGTATGGGTTCAAAAGCAAACCAAATTTCCAGTATTTTGCAGTCTTAAAAATTCGCCCGTTGATTGGGTCATTTAGCTACAGCTAGTCAAATAACTTTTAATACTAGGCATTCACTACCTAAGCAGTCGCTGCTTCAATCCCTGCTACTATAAAATAAAGTCTAAATCTCTTTATTCGTAAGATCATAATAATCCTTCTTGCTATTTTGACACAAGATATTTCCTGTTTTGTAAGGCTTTTTTACCGAAAAACTAAAGAAAATGATCTCGCTAAGCTATTGTTCAAAGAGCTTATATTTTTATGCATCCCAATTATGTGTCTTCTTTTCTAAGCTTCCTTTTCCAAAAAAGAAGTACGGCATTCCTTATTAATAAATTTTTAAAAAATGGTACGACTGAGATATACTGATTTAATTTCGGTAATATTTAACACCGATTTTAACTGGACATTGTCTTTTATACAATATGTGTAAATTTGTATCCAAGAAACTAAGGTATCAAAGGCCATTAGCTCTGTTTCTGATACTCGGTAATGAGTCAAATTCATTTCAAGATGGAGCTTACAATGCTTAATACGTTTGTAGGGTTTATATTTATTTTAACTAACATTTATTTTAAGCTATCTTTCCTGTCAAGCCTTTACTTTCCCCTAGAATTGCCAATACCAGAGTATGTAAATTGTAGTAGAACGCGCAGAGTATTCAAATTTTAGCAGAAGTAAATTGAGTTTAAATAGAAGGGAAACGAGATTGTAAGTGTGCTTCTTGAATCGCGAGCGTGAAGGTTGCTAGGTAGAAATTTAAGAACCGCGCGTTTCGGCCTGTGTGCCTATTTCGGTAGTTCGTTGAATCGTTCAACTTCTTAATCAGTAAGTTTGCTGAATCTCAGCTGTATCTTAGGACGCGGTTAAGTTAGTTACGATTATAGAGCCTTGTAGATAGTGATTTCGTTATTTATTCATCCTGTCATTTATTTTTTAGTTGCACTTTTTTTCTATTTTCTTAAACCGCCGGGTCGGCGTAGTTTGTGAGCGTCAAGTGAACGCAGTTGTGATTTCTAAAGTGGAATAAAAAGGGATTTAAACCCTTCTTACGAGTTTGTGTAATTTACAGTTCATAGCAGTCACTACTACTGTTGCTGACAAGTTGGGGCCACGCAACATTATACGTTAAAAAGTATCTTTTTAAACTATTGAGCAAGCACTGGAAATTTTAGCACTTTAGCTTTGTCCTCTTAGCCTGTATGTAGCAGATTCATAGAAAATCTTTAGGCTAGTACTAATTCTGTCTGTGCTAATATCTTGATATCATTCCTTAATTTCTCACAACCCTGTCTGAATCAATTTCGCTTAATAATATGTCTGAATCGCTTAACATAATTCTCAAAACCTGATGACATCGCTGTTGATTTGATTTTGAAAAGAATAGCTGGTAGATTGCATTACACATGCAGTAGCGTTCCTAGCACATTTTAAGTGGCTGAGTGCACCGATATAATGCATGTCAACCTACAAAGCATTATTTTATTAATGAGCCATCATTTTGTTTGCTTAAATCGAAGTGGAAAGTTGAATTGCTAAGCATTATGCATTTTGTTGCTGAAACTTGTTTCAATAATAGCGATTCTATAAATTCATACTAATTCAGAAGTCAAACAACAAAAATGAGCGTTAATTTACAAAATTTTCACAGAAAGAAAAAAACCAGACTTCGCGAATTTCATTTCTCTTGCATCGAAATTGATGAGCTAATTTCTCTCACTCTGTTTGAAACAAACACATTTTGTTTTCCAAAATAAATATTACAAGCAAACTGAGGGATTAGCCATGGGAAGCCCCCTCAGTCCCATCCTGGCTGATATCTACATGCATTATTATGAATCAAAATTATTTGAAACTTTAAACTTCCCGGCATGGTTCCGCTACGTAGACGATACTTTTACCCTGTTTGAAGGTAATAAAGATGATTTAAATAGAGTTCTTTCAACAATGAATTCTATTGATCCTGCTATTCAGTTCACTTTTGAACTTGAGACTTGCAATTCTCTTCCGTTTCTCGACATTCTGGTCACACGTAACACATCCAACTTCAGTACTACAGTTTACCGTAAACCTTCATCGGTTTGCCTTCCACCACACTTTAAATCATGTCATCCGACTAAACAAAAGTTAGCTTCATTTTATTCCTATGTTTTCCGTGCTCTTCAAGTTTGCTCCTCCAAACTAGCCCTTGATGAAGAACTAAATTATTTAAAAGCAATAGCTATTGACAGGGGCTTTTCACCCAACATTATTAATCAAGCAGTTAAAAAATTCTCATCTCAACACACTAAAAGCCACACTCTTATTTTAGGAGATTATAAAAATTCTGTTGTCATTCCCTTCTTTCCATCAATTAGCTATAAAGTTGCACATATTTTGCAGAAATTTAACTTTCGGGTTGTTTACTCTCCCATCAATAAAATTCCAACTTCTATACTCAAGGACCCCATTCCGGATATGAATTCCTGGGGTATTTATAGGATTCCTTGCCAGTGCGGTTTAATTTACATTGGCCAAACTAAGAGAGCCTTAAAATTTCGCGTCAAAGAACATGAGGCATATGTTAGAAAAAAGGAAACACAGAAGTCTTCTGTTGCTCAACATTGTTGGTCCGAAAATCACACTTTCAATTTTTCTGCTGCCAAAATTATTCAAAAAACATCTTCCATTGGAGAACTGGATTTTCTAGAGGCATTTCACATTCATAAAAATCTTTCTGTTCTAGTTAACGATCCTAATTCCAATCCAAATTTGCCTTCGGCTTTTAGAGAAATTATGTTTTAGTTTTGGTTTCGCCAACAGATGGCGCCACTTGCTTATTCTTGTCCAGGCTTTCTTATCTTATCTAAACATTATTTCCTATCTTGTTCATTTGCGGTTTTGCAGCTGAAGATGATGGTTCGGTAAAACCATCGAAACTAGTCCTGTGAAAATTTTGTAAATTAACGCTGATTTTTGTTGTTTGACTTCTGAATTAGTATTTATTCGGCGTGTTATTGTGTCTTAACTATAAATTCATCTTTCATTCTTGACAATAACAGTTCTATATAATTTCTAATAAGAAGTATATCAAGCAAGTGATTTTCCAATCACTTTGAACATTGCATTGTAAATAATAGCCCGCGTAAGAGCTGTCTTCAATATTCTTGATGATACTTAATGATCTATGAACAGCTTCCTCTCTCGTTGTGAAGAATGTGTAGTACAGCAGGTCTGTTATTAGATGGGGTTCATTTGAAATATAGAATGATAAATGGTGTTCTTGCAACTATTATTTGACACAGAAAATGACAAAGAAAAATACTTGTTTGGCTACAGTAATCCACATACATCTTGAAGCTATGCTCAAGCACTCCAGTTAGTTTTAGTGAGATATCGCTTAAAAGACAGTAAACTCATCAGGTTTATCGGCGCAGAAAAAAATGACAAAAAATTGAGTAGATTAAATATGTAAAACGAGAAATATCTTCACCGGGATTCGAAGATTTTGCCACCTGATTGCTAACTGGACATGCTTCCACTTACTCCACGATGGCACGTGATAAAGAGGTAGAAGCTAGCTTACAATACTGTTTCTTAAATGTTCAAAAATTCCGTCAGCGGTGATGGCCATTATGTGTATTTATTAAGTCATCAGAATTCTGCACTTATTCTCTGTTTGCTTTATTTTGTAATATCTCTTTCGTCTCTAGTCATTATGAAATACGAGGGCATTTCGAAAAGTAAAGAAACACAGTACGCCAGAGGAAAACAAAAATTTTGGTGAGCAGGTTGGCAACACAGATGTTAACCTTGAACCATTAGCTTTCTCCTCGCGATCGTTCGGCATTTCAACGTTGATGCTGGTTGGAGTAGGTCGTGTTTAAAATGGTTGCGCCGATTCAGAATCCCGCCAAATGCGAAATGCACTCCGTCATACGTTTTCTTCGTGCAAAAGGTCAGCGACCAGCGGATATTCACAAAGAAATTGTTTATGTTTATGGGAACATTGTGAATCGACAAAATGTAACGAATCATTTCTTTGAAGGTAGGACCGATGTTCATGACGAACAAAGAACAGGTCGGCCATCTGTGATCTCTGATGCCCTTCTTCAGAGAACAGAGGAAGCAATTCGTGCGAATAGACGTCTCAAATTGAAAGAATTGCAACAGATCATACCGGAAGGGTCAGTGACAACTCTTTATGAAGTCGTGACTGCCAAGTTAGGGTACAGGAAATTGTGTGCGCGTTGGGTTCCAACAGGCGGCAACCTTCTATGACTGTGAGATACAAAAGCTTGTGCACTGACTTAACAAATGTTTGGATAACGGGGGTGATTATGTCGAAACATAATAAATAATCCAGTTAATAAGATGTAACTGACGTTTTCTAAATAAATGTTTTTTAAGGTATGCGAGTCATAGTATCTTTATTTTCCGAAATACCCTCGTATTACAGATGCAACTCTAATTTTTTGTTCAGTTCTTTGCAATTTTCTTCATGTTTTACAAATTTTCCTACATCACTCTTTACTTTGGTTGAAATAAAATATATAATTGACAATAAAAGCATAGCAGAACAAAACATTTACAATTATTTCTGCAACTAACCTTGCTTTTGAATTTTATATTTAGTGGGACATAAATAGTACATATGCAATATTTAAACATTCTGCAAATAAATTTTGAATGCAAAAATTTCACTTTGATGAAAGGATATAATGAGCACTCAAAATCCAATCCATTATAGATATACAGCAATCACCCCACGAAAATGAAATACACTCTTGATAAGTAATAAACCAAAAGGGATTAAACCACATTGAAACAATTACTTCACTTTCATAAATTCTTGATGAATGCAAACTCATTAATGTCCGAAGCAATTCAATGACGGAAACAATCTCCATAACCTCGCGTTAATGATTCATTAGTTAAAAGTCTTGTTAAAGCATAATTACTCAGTCCAACTTCCGAAGACTGTTATCGACATACGGAGAGCTTACCATTCCAATCGATACGGCGATGCTTAAAGATTTAAAAACTGACCTCTGGAATTGTGATCGCAAACTCAAACCTTCAGTCGCTGAAATAAAAATAAAAAACCCTCCTCCGATGCATGCTTTAATTTAGAAGTTAGGCTATAAGAAAGTTTGTAGGTGCTAAAGGAAGACTGTAAATAATCGAACTTTATATGTTGTTGTTGATGCTGTTGTATATAATCACCACTGTATTTTACTGAGACAGTAAGTAACGTTGCAACGTATAAAATCAGAAAGAAGCTAATCGTTACTGAACTTCTAGATCGCCATGGCAAAAGATCAAATTTCAGATATCATCAATCCAATTTTTCATTCTTGATGAACAGAAACCTTGCTGTTACGAAGTCAAATCTCTATTCAACGAATACTGTATTTTACACATTCCTCTATCTAGCGACGTTTTTTGTGAGATTCTGCCAAAAGTGTGAATTTTCTTGTATAAAAATCTCCGAATAGAGAAGTACGTTTTATTTAACAAAATTTTTGAATGGATGATTTTTTTTTCTACTTTAAATTGATTTATTCACTTGCTGTGACACGTACATGCGTCATATATATATGTGATGTATCAGCTTTTATCCAGAATAAATAGATCTGTGAAGAATCATAGATGTAGTCGTAGCTTAAATTATCAGACGATAAATTAAAAAAACAGGATCTATTTATTATTGGTCAGGATAAATAGCAGTTACAAAAATCAGATATCCAGAGTAAATAAAAAGAATTACTAATTACTTTTTGCATGAAGTTTACTGCATCGGGACATTTAAGAGAAAGCCCCCGATATTCTTTTGCGAGTCCTTTTATAGTCTCTGGAAAGGCGGAGCTTATAATAAATGACGTCAGCCTCGTCAGCCCATCCAGTTCGCTTTAAATATTTCCAGAACATTCTATAACTGTATGTGTAGAAAAGGCGGGAAAAACAACTTGACTACGGGGCTGTGGATTTAATTCCACGTACTTTCAAATAAGAGAACATCGCCATTAAAAATGGAAAGAACATACAGTTAGAATTTTAAGTATATTCTTGACTATGGAATTTTATTATTACATATATATGTGTATATATATATATATATATATATATATATATATAACAGAGATATATAATATAAAGGCCGTTGACACTGAAAAAAGCTACGAAGTTTATAAAAGCCTCAGGATAAAGTGAATTTCATACGGACACTACATGGCTGGAATATTTCAAAAAATAACAAGGAGTAGTTGCAGAAGTTATATATGACGATAGCAAAGATGTCCGTGAAGATAAATGTATCATGTAGAAAGATCGAAAACCTAAAAGGAATTATGGAAATGTACAAACTAAAAGATATCTTTAACACATGAGAAACTAGTTTATTTTATCAATGCTTATCGCAGAAAAATTTAAGATTCAAAAAAGAGAAATATTTTGGAAGGAAGTACAGCAAAGTTAGAGTTTCTCTACTAATATTAGGATATATGGAAGAGAATTAAAAAATAAAATGTTTACTCATAGCAGAGACTAAACATTCCTGATGTTTAAGAGGTATTTCACCATTGAAAGTAGATTTAAATTTCAGCAAGAACTCCAGATGACCTCAGACACTTCTTAAAGTGCTAAAACAATTTAAAGGAATGCATGGCTGTACAGAAACGAAACATTTCTTTAGGGATAGACAATTACAGTGCCCACCTTCAAGATAAGATATGAAATGTTAAGGGTTTATTTTTTTCCTTTCCTTAAAATATCACATCGAAACTGCTGCCTGTGGATCAAGGGGTGATAAATGTGCTATGAAAGGAATGATTGCAAAAGAATTCTGAGTAGGACGTTAATGGGAATTGAAAGTAATCATCTTTTATGTGTAATAAGTTTATATGACTACGTATCTGAACTTGCAAGAGTATGAAATTATGGTATCACTGTCAACACTGTTCGCAGTTGCTTCAGAAATATTGACTTCATCACTAAGATTGATAGATTGATACTAGTACTGATAATAATAGTTTTACTGACGACAGTGGGCGAGATGAGAAACTGAATATTATGTGTCTGCAGTTCAAAAATCAAGGATAATTAAAGAATAATGAACAGTGAAAGAATATTTAAAGATAATGATGCTGAGACCTCAGAAATTCCTACTAAAGAGGGCATATTGGAGAACATAAAAAACAACAGCAAGAAAACTATTAATGGTGATAAGGGGGGAAACGAAAACGTTAATGAAAATTAATATATAAAATCATTGGCAGAAGCTATGCTAAATGTGTCTCATACTTCCCGAAGCGGTTTCCGGTTTGAAGAAGGTGTAATAGAAGACGTTTTCCGAGCATTACAAAGATGTGAGACTTATCATAACACGAAATGCTATTACCGCCAATTAAAACAGACTAAAGTAACTGATTATCTTTCGAAATAAATTTATGAGATTTTCATAAGTAGCTTTGATGGAATAGACACCTTAACGTATGTAATTTTGCTTTTATATTACATTACTACCATTTTATATTTAAAATTAAAAAACATTCTTATTATACATCGCCTTTTATCATATCCTCCACTTTGCGAATTCCTCCATTTACCGAAGGTTTCAGCAGAATTCAGCCACTTCGTTGAAAAAAAGGTTTGACTGTAGTATACTGTAGGATTTTCCTGTGCCAACAGACGTACAAAGTGAAATCTTGGCAAGCACATTGGAGGAGAAAAATAAAATTAGTAAAATTTATGAATTTCTACGTCCAAAGGGAGGAAAAAGTGACAAAAAAACATCCAACGAAATGAACTTTTCCTACCATATAGGCGGATCAAAGTATACTGCATATGTGGAAGCTTTGCGTTATCAAAACTGGTTTAGGAACAATTGAAAATACTCATAAGTTTGGAAGTACTACTTTCCGGAATATTTTCATCTGATGGCAGAAGGTTGCATTGAATCCTGGAAATTATTCTTTTGTACTGGAAAAATGGAACATGGGAAACTACTTCCTGAAGCTTTGAGTATAAGAAGTAAATAAGAAAAGGCGTATTCATTGCTTTTAAACAAATCTTGAAATGTATGATGGTGTTAAAAACAGAATACACACAAAAATATAGTTTTGCGAATAAATTCAGACTTTGTAATATTCGGAATTTAAATTTTCTTATTCTCTACTTAAATAATACCAATGAATATTTTAGTATCATTCCAGCAAAAAACAATTAAAAGTGAAACTTTATCATATTTGATTTTCTGGTCGGAACTCTATTGTATTATTAAAGGTGAGTACGCAAGTTGACTTCAAAGGAATATTTCTGTAACATATCTTTTATCTCATATAAATACGTACATAAAACTCTAGGTTTCAAGCTGTTACTTTTAGAAACATTAAAATTCAAAATTACTCTAGCTAACATAATTCATTTTTATGCATTCCCTGAGATTAAAACTGTTTACTTTTTTTTTAAATCATGGAAAGTGCTTTCACTCTCATATTATTCTGATACTTTTTTGTAAGCACTTTTTCGTATTACAAATGTTTTCCCTATTTGTTTGTAATGTCTAATAAGGAAAGGAACGTCTTACTAACTGATGTTTGGTGTTTGGTGTATTTAATTATGGCAAAGCACACTAGGGCTATCTGCCTAAGAGGAGGGATGCCTTCGGGGAGGACTTTCTAAGGGAAACTGGCTCGTATACACGTTACACATGGGGAAAACCCCATGTGTAAGCCAGCCAGCCCGTTCGCAGGATTCGTACCTCGGACCGAACTACCAGTGTTTAGCGACTTTACCGCTCGGCCGCTGGTGAGCCTTCTTACTAACTGGAACTTTCTATATAGAATTCATATCTATATGTATGAAGGATATGTAAAAGAGATAAATTTTGTACAGTTTCATTAAGTTGTCATGTGACGAATATTTTTCTCTATGGGTATTATTTTATTCGTTTCTTAGCACACTGACTGCCTAACTTTTTAAATCGTCTTTGTTTCATTATACGAACTAAAGAAAGCATTGTTATCGCAAAAATTTTCGGGTATTACATTTCAACAGAAATATCCATTTTGACCGTTCCCCAATCCATTCGTACGATTTTTCGCGTGAAGTCCGCATGTAAGGACATAATAATCGTGTTTCAAAACTCATGTTTCCAAACGGATTTCAAAATGTATTTAAAATGAATTCAAAAGAGACTTTTTCGTGACGTCTGTCCCGTATGTACGTATATAATATATAGTATATGTGTGTCTGTGTATCAGGCATTAACTGAAAAAAATTACTATCCATAGAACGTTGAAATTTTATATATGTGAGTTGTGCACCTAATACTTTATTTCAATCGGCAGTACCGAACGTGTATTTATGTGTATATAGATTCACTTCCTTACCAGTCTTAAAAGTCCTTAACTGACCTTTATTCTCGCAATCGTTGATCGTAGTCATACTTCAGTTACAGAAATGTTTTGTTACAGAAACAGTTACAGAAATGAAGAAAATGTTTCTGCTTTGGAAATGTGAAATTAAAAAAAATCCACAAATAACTAAATCTAACTTTTAATGCGATCTCCTAGTTCCTATACTTACAGTTCGAAACGTTTTATGCTTATTATGAAAAAATACAATTATATGAAGTTCGACTTCCGTATGACAAAAACTTACCGAGATGTTCAATTTCAAAATTTGCACTTTTTGATATTATTTCCAACTTCCCTTAGGCATCGGTTAATTAAGTTATCACAATACGAAGAAATAATTTAAACGATGTACAATAAAAAATTTCTATAACTTAACAGGCCGCCGAAGGAAATCATGTGATAGCCATAGAGGTTTTTTCTCTTAAAAATGGCTTCATGTTTCTTCATAAAGGCATGATAGAGATATTTTAGCCTAGAATTTCAATTATTATTAGCAATCATGCGTTTTGTTAAAAATCCTCATTTGAGAAGCATAGCAGTAACGAAACATTTTGATGTCTTTGAAAAACATATCACTACATTGCTTCTTAACATTTGTTTTACTCACGAAGCATTTGGTTTGGTTTCTTCAATAAGATGTAAGGTATCGCAAATGTACAATGCAAATTTTCATTAAACTTACACGGGAATAAACACTATACAGTAAATACAGTAAAATTTGATTCAAATAAACATTCGTACTCCAATATATCAGTTACAAGCAAAACCTCACCAATTGTGCAAGCGCGGAAAATTCTCAAAGATCATTGCCAGGCAATGGATTATTCTCTTTTGACTTTTTCAAGAAATAATTAGTTAATTTAGAATTCAACAGCGTTATTTTTGTAAATTTTCACAGGACTAGTTCAAAGGACAAGTCCTGTGAAAATTTGCAAATACAACGCTGATTTTTGTTAAAAATCGATTTAACTTATTATTTTACCTTGAATAATTAGTTGTTCAATTTTTAACTCACTTTGCAGATAAACTTTATTTAGTCGCGGTCTAATTACTTAAATGTTTATTACGTTTTAACAAATTAAATACAAAACTTGCACATATTACATGCAAATTTCGCGGAGCTTAAGTAATTCATAGTTTCATGGAGACAGCAACGAACTTAATAAGTGCTAAGTGCGGTGCGCAACACGGAACCATCAATTGTTAAATTGAGTACCGTTAGTTGCGTAATTTCTCCATAAATGTAACTAAACATTTCTGGAAATTTCTATGTGATACGATGAAACTGGCCCAAATTAATTAACTCATTCTTTTATATCTCTATGAATTTCAAACGCAAAGGTATGGAATTTCGTACAGTTAACTTATGAATGTGTAAAAGCAATTAGATTGGTTATACTTTCTGCTTTAAGAGGTATATAAAAACTGCATCTTATATTTACGGTTACACCTCTAGTACCAAAACGAATTTTATAAAATTTTCCTAATGAGAAATTTTAGATTTGGAAATACATATCTAAAATCAAAATATTTAAGGAAATACAAAGTCCTGTGGAGCCATCTTCTTCCTTTACCTTGTATATTACTCCACAACACAAGTAAATGTAAATTGTCTATTTACCAGCTGACAGATTTTAGCTGATTTTGCACCTGATAGATATCAGTTTTTTTGGCTGTGCCATTAATCAGCATTTTACCATGTTTCGTAAATGATTTGTTCCAGAGTTTAGTGAAAATGAAAAGACAAGCTTATAAGTCTTTTCGAACGTCAATACAGCGGGTATCAAGTATTCTAAATTTTTTATTCCTGATATTAAAATAAGTATAACAAATATAAAATGAGCTTAACAGTACATGAAAAAATCTCTTGACGTCTATATTTGTTTTAGAATGCATCAGGAAAATATGCATTTAGATTCTATAAGGCAATCTGACTCTCAGTAATAAAACAATACAAGCTCGGCAATCATTAATGAACACAAAACGTACTGCATCTTATAATTCATTAAAAATATAAATAGTTTTACCTAAAGACTATTCGTGCATGGTTCCATCAAGTTCACTCACACTGACTAGCTGACTATAAGCAATGAAATACTGAAAAGCTGCCCAGGATATTCATTGAGACCAGAGTCTGCAGCATCAACAGAGCTGCACATCTAGAGATATTCTTTATCAAATGACATGAATCTTTTTTCTATATTTATTATCGTTACTATAAATATTAGAGACCTCAGAAAGAAAGCCTGTGTGTCATGTACCGGTTAGTCATTATACTGCTCAATGATTTTCTTCAGGATATTTTTGGCTGTAAATTAGAAACTGATTATCAATTTATTTCTTGGAAAACCTTCGAGAGATTTTGATGCTTTTATATCATATTAGATCGGCACCCTGCGTATTTGTCATATCATCTTTCAGAATTTCGTAACATACTTGCATGCATTTGTGCCACAAAACAATTCCTCCTTTGTGCTTACATTTCCTATTTATTGAGCGGCGCAGGTCCATAATACCACTCTTGGGATGAGTTAGGTTATTCGTTATTATGTACTGGAAGCAATTGGAATCACATAGTAAAGGAACGCGGAGAGCCGACACCTTCCTAATCTTCCTACTTAATCCTTTCCCTCCTGATAGGTAGAAAAAGGAAAAGAGTCTATACATCACACGCGCGGAAAAGAATAAAATAGAGGTAACTTGTTTTCCTACTGTGATATGAGTCAAGAGATAGCTATCGGAGCTTCTCACAGAAACAAAAAGAAAGGGATTTATTGCCAACAGGCGATGGTATATATAGATATATATACATATAAGGAACTGATGAAGGATTTGCGTTAGGAATTCAATTTACCACTGTAGGTCTTAAACCTGCGCCACTGAGCTATTTCCTTTTCCTTAAAACCCATGGTATAGTTCACTATTTAAATTTTGAAATTTCACTTTCGTGTCTGATCTGTGTCTACAAATAGAAAGGAATTCTATTTGTAGTAGTAGGAAATTTAATACAGTTGTAAATATCTAAACGCTTTGTAATAAGTAGTTATAGCAGTTTTCCTCTCCATGAAAACGCTGAATTTGCTGCAAGTAACACATTGCCGTGATTTGAAAGACAGATTATAAATCTGAGGCACTCGGTTTTTTGACAGAAGCAGAAATTTGCCAAGATACGATTTCCATTTAATCTATGGACGAGGAACTAGTAGGATTCCTTATCATAAAGTAATGTAATGCGAAAATTACATAGATGGTGCTACAGAAGTTTCTGATGTTATAAAATGAAATGGTGGCTAATAATGAGAGAACCATGTTTTTTTTTTCTCTCTCTTTTCGCAATACAATTATTTAGGTGCATTTTTTATTTCAATTATTTCTTTATGAATGAATCTTTGCCGCTTTGATTATTCAAAGTTACGTTAATATTGTTACGAAATGTACAGGCGCGGTAAGATGGCTTCCCCGCAAAGCAGTTTTAGGGTTGCCATAAAATGGCAAGGGAAGGCTGGGTTGCCACATTTGGCAAGAAATCGCCTATTTGACGACAAAATTGGCGATATACCATGGACGATTGGAGAACCTTCTGGAACGAATTCTTACCGGTTTAGCCCAGAATGTTCTCGAACACCAGTCACAAGCTAAATAAACCCTGCTGGTACGCGGAGAGTTAGTTACGAGTTAGTTAGTGTCTCAGAGTTTGCCTCGTCTAGAGCGCGAGTTAGTATCGAAATGGTGTCTCGTCTAGCGAGTCAATCCCTGCGGAGTCGATCGAGTTGACAGCCGACCAGCGAGTGCCGAGTGGGTCGTCGAGTTCGCCGAAGGAGTCTCTTAGTGTATCGCGGTTAGAGCATCGTCGAGAGAGCGTGTTGAGTCTGGGAACGACTGGACCAAAGAGTCGGAAGCCGTGCTCTGTGTGTCGTCGAGTGCATTGCGAGTTGTAGCGTGGAGAGTCTCGAGAGTACGTGGAGTTCCGAAAACGACCGAGAAGAGTCAGGAGCTGTACTTTGGTGCTTGCAGTGAAACTGTCTCCACCATGATAGCCTGATAACCTGAAGGCTGTGTCGCTGATCGTGTCAGCATGTTTATAGTAGATCTTCGACGACTGTAAAAAGTGTTACTGGAGCTGTCCTGATTAATATTGGCCAAATAAAAGTGTGTTTCGATACTTCATCAAGTGTCGTCGTTATTCACTCCAAATCTACGAATCCCGTACGAACGTGAAGGAAGAAAATAACCTAACAACTGGTGTCAGAAGAGAAAACCATAACAATATATTATTACCAACATAGTATTTTTCGCTTTCTGAATTGAATTTTTCCAGGCAGCATTGTAAGGTGCTGTAAATACAGAGTCATTACAAATGACTCCTCTGATCTAGAAGTCATTATTTGCACATTATGGAGCCCATGAACTCTAGATGCTCAAGGTAAAATAAAGAAACTATCTCTATTTTTAAATTCACATGTGGACATTCTTTGCAGCACGTCGTGGAGACGATATCAGATCCATTTTCAGAACAAAGGTTTTACAGTAAAAAGTATTTTGTTTTTTAAAACATGCAAAGTATTTATCCATTTTTATTATGCATGTGTATTTTCGAAAAGTAGTCCCGAACGACCAAGCATTTCTAACAAAGAAAATTAAGGCGTTTTGTATGTAGCCTCCAAAGAACACTAAACAGCGCTAGTCGAGAACTTGGAACTCAACCAACCATTTGTGGCAGCAACTGAAACCGTACCTTTTGTATAATAGTGATTATAACAAGAGTTCCAATTTTTTTTTCATTGCAAGGCGAAGACTTTACAGCCCACCTATTCAGTGACATAACGATGCTTCATTTGTATGAAACTATAAACCGTCACAGTGTTTGGAGATGGGTATGAAAAATTGTCATTAGCTTATTAAACAGATACGAAATTCACAAAAGCTACGTATATATTTTCTACGCCATTTCAGAAGCAGAGGTGCATAGGCCTTTTTCGTTAGGATACATAAATTACCTTAATACGTTTTTTAAATGTTATGTCATTCATAATTAACATTTTATTTTTAATTTTTTTAGGATTTTAAAATTTATGTTTCAATGCGCATAACATATACGTATTTCTTATTTTTCCTTATTTTTACGGTACGCCAGTTAAAGAAGGAATAAGAAACTCTTCAATTCTCTTCTTTCCACTTCAATCCAGTCATTAAGGTAAAGTGATTCGATTTTCACCCACTTTACGGCACAGATTTTTTTTTTTTGGTGGGCAGGAGGAGGAGAGCATTATTAATGACCCCCTTCTTTCAATTTCAATTTCTTTGTCTTCTACGTGATCGAAATTTCCTTTCAAATCCACAAAAGAACGAGTTACTTACTTTTTAAAAAAATGGATAAGAATTACCAGGCATACAATAAAAAAAGAACTGAGAGTATGATTGGGTTATCAGCAGACGACTTCGAAAATTATATCGATATAAGCTGTCTGCCAAGGTGAATTGAGCGAAAGCGTAATCGATTTTGAATTAATTCTTCAGTGTTTTGTATAGTCATTAAACTGAACTGCGATTTTCGAGATAAATCTTAACATTCCATGAAATTTGATGTCCCGGCGGAAGGTCACGTTTCTAGCTGGAAAACGTAATGAAAGTGAGACACTCTAAGGTCGAATAAACGAAGCTAGTTAACGGTAAAGTTTGACAATGTATAAATATTCGACTTTTGACTTCTACATTTATAAATTTCAGGAGAAGTAATTTTAATAGATTTGCATACATAAAAAAGTCTATTTTGCCCAGCGCCTTTTCTAATGACACAAAACTAGCGAAGTATTTAAACAACTTAAACAACAATGTTGATTAAATAAAATGTATTTTATTTAATCAACATTTTTATTTCAGTAACACATACGTTTTTTATTAAGGCAATAAACGTTGTGTTATATGAAACATGTTTTGCCAAGCAACATTTTAAGGTTGTAAGATTTGTATTACAAGAAAGAAAAATTAGAAAAATCTCAGGCAGTTCATACAATTATAGCATTATTCGCAAAACTATTTCATATTTCTTCAGTTACTGTGAAGCACTGTTTTTAAGCTATAATAATGTTTATGTTAATACGGTAATATTTTTTAAACTTCCTAAGTACTCTGCTCTATAAAAGTAAAGGATAATTTATAAACAAAGGCAGAACTATTTTCGCTTTCCCAACAAAAATATTAAATTTACAGAAGATTTTTATTTTGAACGCTCATAAATTGCACAATTTATGCCGTACAGTTTCAGATTTTACTTATATTTTTAACACAAGAACAACGCTATTAAATTAGTACACTTGTGAAATATAACAGGATGGTCATAAAAAAACTTCCTCGATATATAAGCACCTAGCGGGCTATCCGCTCAAGCAGTCGAAATGAAATTTCACATATTGTTCGTTGAAGGTATGCGATCGAGATAGTGATGATTTAAAATAACACAACATTAAAAAGCCATAAATGGCCTTGGTACGATACATCTAAGATGAAAACCTAAAACAGCGTAAAATATTTGCAAAGAAGAGCATTGTAAAGGACAAATGACAACAAAGAGAGGAGAATGGAAAAACCTTTTATTGGTACCAGTAGTTTTCAACTTTTTTTCACACCCTTGCAAACGATAATGCATTGCGTGTGGGAGATTTATGACAACAGTGACGAATGGAGGAATCTGTGCTATTTCATGTTTTAATGCATCTTTTAATTCTGACAAATTTCGTGTATTCAATGTGTACACCTTATATTTCATATAACCTCAGTACCAGAAACCCATCACAGTGAGGCCAGGCGATTGCGGCGGCCACGAAACTGCAAAGTTACGGGAGATGACTACACCCCCCCCCCAGAGTGTTGCTGCAGCACATGCCCAACACATGAGACGACGTGTGGAGAAGCAAATTCTTGCAAACATAATCTTACATCCATCACTACAATGTCGTTAACGATATTTCGCTGCAATATCTGTGTATACTGAGCACCGGTGATGAAGCACGTTTCCATACTGTGGAAATGACCTCTTCCAAGGAATACGGACCGAGAACGAATGTGCTTGCGATGCGGTACCACTTTAGGTTCGCGAAAGGAGCTGGTGCCACATGATAAGAATTTTCGTCAGCCCACTGAACACAGTTCTTGGCGTTTACATTCCCAATTGAGGAGAAATGCATCTCATCTATCCATCATATCCTCAGATGCCACCTGCTATCTTCATCATATCTGATATGAGAAAAACGTTCTCAAAGTCCACGCTTTGTTGCTCATCGCCAAGACATCTGGATACGCTAGAATCGATACGAAAACGTCCGCAGAACAGAGCGCAAAAGCCTGCGAACTGTGATTTTCGGTACATCCAAACTTCTTGCAGTTTGCAATGGAACTGTAATAATCAGTATTATGCATTTCCACAACAAATTTAACAGAAGCATATTCAGTTATGCAAAGTGCGTAAATGCAGTTCTTCTCCATGTTGCCATTGTTCCTTACAATGTCTTTATGCCTGGAGGTTTCGTCATACGTGTATGGTTCCAAAGCCGTCTATGGTTTTTCAATGGGCTGATTGATTTGTGCAGGAAAAAAGGTTGGTATTGCCTTTCAAAATATTTCACTTTAACCGTGAATGCTCTGTTGTTTTAAATCATAGAAATCTCGAGCGCATACCTTAAAATAATAAAATTTCTTCTTAATACAAATTTTGAAATTTCATTTCGATTGGCTGAGCAGTTAAACCGCTAGGGATTCATATACCGGGGAAGTTTATGTCCACTCTATATAATAATTAAAAACCAAAAATTCAGTAGGAAATGTAATTGACTCTACCACAAATACAAACCTAGTTGTGATGGTTCATGGTATTTATAAGAGATTTGAAACAGTTTTGAAGTAGCAACTATCACTTTTGCTTAAAGCTTTTTTTTTTTAAATTATAGTTATTACGTGATATTTTATACAGAAAGTTTCCAACAACCTGGATGTCCACTTTCTAAGTATTCGAATACAATTGCCAGTTTATGAGATCGTACATCGTTATTAGTTAAAAAGTATTCATTGCCTTACCTTCTTCATTAATTTTCACATAAATATAAGATATCATCTACATACTTCTGGGCCCTAAAGGGAAGGACCCTGAAGTAATATACAAGTCTTTTTAATATACAAGTAATATACATTATTACACTTACCTCATTCAATCATCTTTACATTTTCGTATTTCTAAAGTACTTCTGAGGATAAGTCGTTATTTGTTCTTTTCAGTTAGTATGCTAAATACCTAACAAAGTTCTCCAATCACATATATCCCATGAATAAAGTGCATTTCCTAAAATTCCAACTAATATATTCTCTACATCATTTGAAATGGTTGAAGCTTAAAAAAATGCAAATCTTGGGCGTTATCTCCTACTGACATTTATCGAGTAACTTAAACACAGAATTTTTCGTTATATGTATACCTTCACGTGAAGCAAGCTCGTAAATATCTGTTGTGCTGTTGTCATATTTTTGTTTGTTACTAAAGCAAGGGAAACATTTCTACAACGTAACTGTGGATCGTGAGTGACCTTGCGCAGCGAAACAAGATGCTTTCTTTGTCTTTCTAAGTTGTTTCCAATGAGAAAATATTTTGAGCTATACGAACTTTCTATATTTTAGGTCGATTTTGTCCGATATCCCTTCTAATAGACCGTTATTTTTACGATCATCTAAAAGTTTTTATCTTGTCATATTCAAAGATAAATTAGTTCTCTTATTAACACTTTACATGCTTAAAGTTTTAATACTGAATCTATATCAGAGCTAACCAGTTACTTAAATGTTTTAGTAAAAGTTCTTCTGTTTTGAGTCATATTTTTCATTCATTTTTTCTTGCATTATTGTGAATATCTACTATATCAGAGATAATTATATTTTCATCATAGTACTAAAACAATAGTAACAGCAATGTAAAGTCAATTTTTTTCTCACAAATATCTTTAAAAAAAAGGCGTACCATATATTCAGTGCTCAAAAGCATTGATTCTTCGTTACAGAATGACTTATCTTGATTTTGGGTTCGTAATATTTTGTTTCAAATCTGGTCAGATATTTAAAGTAATAAAGACGCTAAAATCAAGGCGAAAAGTTATAAGTACTCATCGATAAACTCGACTTTTTTTTTTAATTTAACCATAGCATACCGAATCACATTAACACTTCACTTTAGTCATTTTATGAATGTCTATATATACAAAGCTTGAAATCAAATATAATTTCTGCAAATGATTGGACAGTGGGGGATCATACAGAAGTGTTAATTATTCTAGCTGCAACTGGACATCATCTGTTTCATTATAATTTAGTTTTAAGACAGTGTTATTATTCCACAATCTTATCGTGTTTTATCCGCCTATGTCCCGATATGACAGTCATTTTACTTATATTGCACTTGTGCGAACTATACCTAGTATTATTTTGCAATTATCAAGTCTCGGCATTTGCACCGTACAAAACTAAAGTATCGAATTGCAAGCAATTAACGATATTTTAATTTTAGAAAGTATTATGCGTATATATATATATATATATATTCACGAGCTTTACCCCTTTGTTATATAACATGTAGGGAGCTAAATCCCTAAGTAGGGCTCGTCTAAATTCTAGCAACTCTATCGGCATCTATTCTTTTGGCTTTTCAAGCATTCTGCTGATATGGAAGATTAGGAAACGTATGCCTGTCTCTTGTTTCTTAATTTTCTTCTTTTCTTTTTAAAATAAAGTTTTTCAATGTAACTTAGCTCGCTCCAGCAGCCTATTTGTATGAGTAATTTTTGGAATAAATATAAAATTCACAAAAAGCTATTTTTCGAATAATTGAGCCACCTTTGTTATAAGCTTTATATAATTCAATTGAACAATTTAATTTTCAATTTTGAAGAAAAAATTGTTTCATTAACTCTTAATGTAGAATGTTTCTTCTTGATTTAATTTAGTTTATGGAATTAGTTTGTTTTGCATATTTTAGGTTTCGTTACGCCTTTTATAGGTTTTATTTTATTGGTTTTTTAACAAATTTTTACTATTATTTAGCTTTCGAATATAACTTTTTGTCTTGAGTACGAATGCATGTAGGGAAAAGATCGGACCATTTCAGAGCTATTAGAATGTCGTTATAAAGTGAGGGTTTGGTACAAAAAAGCAGTTTCGAGTCTTAAATGATTCATAGGAACGAAATAGGTACTCGGAACTAATTAAACAACTTAGTTTAAGGCTTCAAAACACTTTTCCCTTGACAAGTTCTGTTTGAAGCGTTAAACAGAGGAGATTAATAAAAAAGTTGTTTTGTTATGTAGCATGTTCTGTAATTTTTTAAAAGGTTTCTCTTTTCTCATATTAGTTTTCTAAAGATTACGTTTTTGAAAGATTCATCAAATTACGTTTACTCAAATTTGGTAATTTTTTACCCGGAGAAGAAACGTTATACCTTCATATGATGGAATAAATTTTATTCAATATTTCCCGAAATTCACTTTTTGATTTATATATATAAATACTATATATATAATTATTATTAGAAAAGGTATTTATGTACAATCTCTAAGGCAAAGAATTTAGTCAAAGCTATGAATTATTAGAAAAAACTTTAGTAAGTGGTTTCAAGTAGCTTTCCAAATCAGTATCCAAAGTTATCTAGTTCTATTGTAGTAAAGATTATTTAAAATCTGTTGTAGTAAAAATCATTTAAAAGCTGTAAAGAAAAACCTTTTGACTATAAAAATTCCAAAGATTAAATTCAAAATCCAAAGTACTGTAAAAGTAGCTATTGTTATTAACTTGTCAAGAAGAATAAACCAATCTACTATCAATTAACAATAACCAAATTTATTGAAAGGGTTTCGTCTTTTCTCAAATAAGGATAAAATTAGTTATTTTGTTACAGTTAGTTAATAAGTTAAGAACAATAATCAAGAATTAGAAAGATATTGGTCTAGTTAAGACAAAAAGCTTTTTATCATAATATATATCGTAATTGCTTCTGTTCCCGTGCGTTTTGTATGCATATATGTGATTCATGTGTTTCTAAGCGTTTTATGTATTTGTTATAAATGCTTTAGTAACTGTATTCCTTTATATCATGTTGTCCTGCTAAATATCAAATGCAATTAAATTGACAGCCCTTGTTTAACAATGCTATCGGTTAATATTTTAAATGAATTACTAGTGAGGCATCTTATGGCTTCAAGGGAGATATCAGCCCTATAGATAATGGTCGGAATGGAATAAATACCTATTTACCAATGTTAACCCCCAGATGTCCTCGTACTCTGTCCCTTATCGGAAACCAGAAGACTTAGGTAAACGTGTTCACGGAAACTAGGCACTTGGACTTAAGCTCCATCTGCATTAACGACGCTGGTGGAAATGGCCATCACATTCTTCTGCCTAACACAGAAGAGGTGATAACGGAGAAAAGGGCTAAGCTCTTGTGCGTAAAATGCCTTTTGGATGCCAAGTTACGTCCGCTAAACAATGAAGGTGACATAGCATTCAGAATTACTGTTCAACTGAAGATAGTAAGGAACGATCAAGAACGATAAGCAATTAATGGTGTAGGCATTACTCCTAAGAAAGTCGGGGCGCTACATCAAAGCAGAAAGAAAGGAAAACGCCGTCCCTGCGTTCAGTTTATTACCGCACTTATACAGAGTAGCAAATATTATTTTGAAAATTATTATGAGACTCAGAATGTGATACATACTAGAGATCATTAGACTACCTTAAGAGACAATAAACAAATAGTAGATCATGTTGATATAATATTGGCTTTAAAATGATTATCATTTTGAAACGTATACCTAAGGGAACATACTTTTGTCTCATTCAAATGATAAATTTGAGAGATTTAAATGTGATTGCTGGGAAAAGCGAACGGTTTTTATTCGATAAATTGGCAGTTATTTATAGGTTATTCTCTTTATCAACAAAAGATTTAAGATTCACGAAAGGCCGGGAAACCTATTTGGGGCAAATGAGGTAACTTAAACGCATTTTTATGTATGAAGAACCATTTTATCCAAAGGAGAGGACCTAGTAATGCAGATTAAAAACGCAATATGGCCAGGAATGAATAGAAGAATCGACACTGATCTTCTTTTGGGAGTATGACTTCGATAATGAAAGTCGAATACGGATGCAAATAGTCATTAGTCGATTATATGCCAGAAAAAGAAATGATGATCATTAATTTCCATTAGTTCCATGACAGCGTCATGCAAAGTATGCATTAGATTTTTCTTCAGTATAGTGCTATAAATTTCTTTTACTATGAAATTTTGTAGTTGTTTCAAACATTTTAAGAATTACTAAACCTCTGATCGGTACAATGGTTAGCGGTGCTGGCAGCCGTATCGCTGCACCCGGTTTCGAAACGTTAACAAAGCTTGGATGCTTGTAAGCATATAGTGTCAGTGCGACATATATGTACTTAAAGTACTGACCAGTCGGAAGTTCTCACAGGCTGTTTTATGAAATGTAGGATTGCCTCGAATGCGCAGAAGGCATGGGAATATGCTTCCTGAGGTGTTCAGCACCAAAATTGGGTGAACCGTATAGTGTGGTAAAACTAACTCAGTAGACGTAGACACGTAAAAACAGCTCTCCTCTTCCTGTTCCACTCTCTTCTTCCTGTTCTGTAAAGTATTGCGCACACCAAAAGCATAATTAGTCTCGTATTCCTACCATTTTTCAAAAAGCAGAAAAACGCATTATTTAAGCAAAATAGCACATTATTGCATACCGCTTCGTGCTATGCAACACGCTTTTCATCCGTTGCCTTACGCTGCACGTTCTCCAAATAAAAGACATTGAAAAATATATGTTACTGAATTGAAGAGATGTTTACCGCTTGCAGTGTCTTACAAGAACTATAGTTCAGTCGAATTTAAAAGTTCACAGTGTGCGTAATAGTATTTCGTTACCAATATTTCGTATATTTACTAACCAGTAAGCGGAAGCATCTATTGCCTGCCACTTGACACAACGTTGTACTGATTTAAAAGAGAATCCTGCATATATTGCGCGAATTAAAACGACCAAATATTACTTTTGGAAACATTTCATTTCGATGACATTGAGACACTAGTAAGAAAATATAGTGTCAATTTATTTAACGTCATTTGTGACATCAGAAATTCAAATTTTAAAATTTTTCTGAGGCCTGCTCTCTGTATTAGGTTAAATTTAATGTCAATTAATCACTACTAACAATAGCTTACTAGAGGTATGATGTTAGACAGTTACTTTATTTCTAATACACTGAATTACCCGAACATTTCTTTCTTTTTATATTTATTGTCTAATGGCAACAAAAATCGCCTCGTGTAGCAAAGGTTCGCCATTTCCTGTCTAAGTGAAGAGCTTTTGGTTTGGCTGCTGTTACTATTCAGGAAATAAAAAAAGAAACCCAAAGAAAATGGGACAAAAGAATGATACTGGACGAAAAGAAAAAGTCGTCGAAGAAGAGACATTCTTACGGCCAGGGAAAAGATAATCTTATTTCTAAGTTCTATTCTATGAGTCAGCCGAAATATATAGAAACTTTCTCAGAACTTATAATGAACAGAGTCCTGAAGTAAGCTTGTTTAAATCTTTACGGAAAAAAGGAGAAAATGGCATGTTTTCCGAATAATTATTTTCAGAAATACTCACAATTTTAATTCAAAAATATATATTTCTACATCAATTGTGAAATTTACCAATGTGGTCAACTGAATTTTTTTAAATACATCAATGCCAGCTGTTTCCTTCAGAACATTCATGAAGAAACCATTTACAGCTATTCCATTTTATTAAAGAGAGAAGCATCAAGTTTTTTTAAATGATCGAAAGCTAACTGAAGATAACTGCCTATTAGTTAGTTCCATTATTACTACTTTATAAGGTTTTATGTTACTTAACACAGTTATCTTATTAGTTTGCCTGTACATTCATTTTGACTACCGTCAACTTCCAAGTTAAACCATAAATAAACGCGCTTTTCCAGAGTTTAGACACGGAGCTGTTGTAGCATTTGCTGACCATTATTATGTTTCAGTTTGCTGACCACTACACTCTGTTCCAGTTTGCTGACCACTCTGTTTCAGTTTGCTGACCACTTTGTTTCAGTTTGCTGACCTCTCTGTTTCAGTTTGCTGATCACTCTCTGTTTCAGTTTGCTGATCACTCTCTGTTTCAGTTCTTGATTAAATTTTCTTTATCGGCGTAAGCTTCGGTAAGCTTCCTTTGTTTTGCGAATACTTAGAGCCAGTCTAACGTTTACTAGTTCAAATAGCCCTCGTGAGTTAGTTTGTAATTCATTGTACACTTTGATTTGAACTTATATTTTTAATTATCCGCAGGTAGTGGAGTTTATCTGCAAACTATTTTTTTTTAATTTTGCATAACTATCAGGTTGACGTTTTAATGCATTTTCTTTTAAACTTTCTCTTTGTGTTTATTGTTAGATTCACTGAATTGAAAAAGCTCAAACGTGTTATTAACCTAGAGGGAGGGATGCTTTCGTGGGGAGATTCCTGGTAGGAAACTGTTTTCGTGGTACATACGGAAAAAACCAACCACGTAACTAGCCCGTTCCTCTACAAACTCCCAGTATTCAGCTGTCTTCACAGCTCTGCCACTGTTTTGAGTTTATCTCTGAACTACGGAAATACTGATTTTCGTAGTTCGGAGGTAGATGGTACGAAAGTCTTCTTACTGTCGTAATGATTCTAGAAGTTTTCGCCCTTCTAGAATCATTAAGACAGTCAGAAAAAATTGAAAACAAAATATTGAAAGGCCCTACAATTTAATTATTGCATTAAGAGATTTAACTTTTACGTTTCCTCTTTCATTTTGTTGAAACTATTTCGAACTTTTTTATTTTTAAGCCCTGTATAAACTGAATAAAGATAGCAGATTATTTTATTTACATTTATTTATTTGGATCACTATAATTTTTTAGAAGTAATCTCCAGAGATATTAGATCAAAATGATCATGTTAAACGCTTTAATAATCAGAAGCAATGAATCTGGAAAACTTTTGAAGAATTCTGAAGCTCTATAAATAAACTAAGATAGCTTTACTAATAATTAAAATTTAATTTTTTATTAATTATTAATTAATTAATTAATTAATTAATTAATTAATTAATTGATTAATTAATTAATTAATTAATTAATTAATTAATTAAACTAAGATAATTTTACTTTAATTTATTTAAAGTAAAATTATGTATTAATCTAAATTAATTAAATTAAGTAAAAAGACCTGAATATTTACAGACAAAATACAAATCAGTATGTATTCCAAACTGAAATTTACTTTATACATTTAATTCATTGACCCATCATATGATTTATGTGAAAATATCCCATCGATTACTTCATAGGCCAATTTCAATTCATAATCTATTCAAAATGTTGCAAATCATTTTAAATCAGTATTTAGTTAACTGCGGTCTGCATACTACGAGGTGCACAAGAGTTAACAGTCAGAAGTTAGCAATCGGATTCAAAGTTAACATTTGATGTGCTATTTCATTCCAATGTGAACAGTTTTCTCCGAAAAATCTAATTCCTTACACCTTCATAACAGGATAAGTTTACAGAATTATATTACTATGATTTTACAAACTTGCTCCCGAATAAAACAATCTTCCTGATTTTTAGTTGTGAATGAGCAATAATATATAAATAAATTACCAAGTAGTTATTTCTCATGTTCATAGTATATTTGTGCAATCTTTTTCTGCCCTTAATATGACTTAAGAAGTTTTTGATAGAGAAAAAAAAAAGTTAGGAAACTCTCAGATTCCACTCTCCCTTCCTTCCTCCAATGAGGCGTACTCCTTCGAAATTGGGGTGGAACTTAGGATATAGTCTTGTTTGAATTTTATCATAACACAATAATCTAATCAATCCTACCCTTGTGCCTTTTAATTAAAAAATTAATACTGAACAATTTCGAGATCGGATTTATGTATATGGATTTCCCTTTATGAATCAGATATTACACAATAATAAGACGAAAATGACCCACGCTTTTGGCGATGAATATTTATAAATATATCCTATTTTCGTAAAGAAAATGTTGTAATTGCATGTATTACTTTCAAGAATGTTAATTTATGTAGTGTTTATAAGCTCAATTCAATAATATAATATTTGAGTACTGAAACAGCTTACATACATGAAAGTATTTTATAACATTTTTACGGCAATTGTGAAAAGGATCCTTGAATCACAAACTTGTTGAAGAATCACTGCTTTAAACTATAAAACTATCGTTTACCACAGCACACCAGCGGCCGAGCGGCAAAGTCGCTGAACACTGGTAGTTCGCTCCGAGGTTCGAATCCCGCGAACGGGCTGGCTGCATAGGCGTTTTCGTGGTTTCCCCCATGTGTAACGTGTGTACGAGCCAGTTTCCTTTAGAACGTCCTCCAGGAAGGCATCCCTCTCCTTAGGCAGATAGCCCTAGTGTGCTTTGCCATAATTAAATAAACCAAACCAAAACCGTTTACCGCATTTTAAATTGTAGTAAAATATGAAAGCATAATTTGAAAACGATACTTAGCTCACATTTACCTATTAAAAGGTCTATTAAACTAAATATATACACTAATTTAAAATAATAAATTATGAAATTTTGTATCTAGTTTCTATCAATGCGCAGACTATAGACATAGGAAGAAACGCAAGCGAATGAAATAAGTTGAATTTCGACAGTTAAAATTCTAATTTTAAAAAATATGCTTAGATCTAAATTGGTTTATGATTTAAGAAGTATTTATGTATTATTTAAATATATCTAAGAGGCACCCATTTAAACGAATGTCAACGGCGGCTATTAGAGTTGAGCTTGTTCTGTCACATTCGAATGTCACTAAAGATTTAAGTATTTCATAAAAATACTTAAATCTTTAATCACCATCTCAAACATCAGTCAGTGGTTTGGTTTGAATTAAAATGCTAATTGTCTGAAAAATCTGAGATTTTTCAAAGGCAGTTACAGAAACCGAAGGTTCTTATCGGTTTCTACTGATGAGAACCAAATCATCATGCTAGTGCAGGGCTGGATTTAAACTTGATGAGAACGTAAACTTTTTGAGATATGAGGCCCTCTTTAAAAGATATCTTATATTTTGGGGAGCTCCCAAGAACGTGAGGGCCCTAAGCTTTAGCTTGTGCAGCTTATACGCAAATTCAGAGCTGTGCAAGTGCAATGCAATTTGCATTACTCATCACAGTAGCCATTATCAAATGAATAAGTAGGATCACTATTTACCAAAATCTTTTAGAAAAAGCACGCGAAGAAAGTATCCAAGAAGTTGAGTTCTTCTAACTTCTACTTCACCGGGAAGTACTTACGATAGCGTTCATTACATTGTCAGCGGATTCCAAATGATTAAACCTGCGTTCTCTTTACTAATGAATCAATGTTCAGTTTAAGTACTACTTCTTACTGTACTTTATCTAGATAAAATTAATAATACATCTCATCATTAGAAAGTTAACGACAGATTGTTTTTGCGCAACTGTGATTTTCTGGTCTGGAGAGGAATCAAGATTCTGATTTCTGGTCTAAACAGCACCGGTTTATAATAGAGGTATTATTGTAAGTGGTGAGGGGTACTAAAACGAGATCCTACATTCTTAGGAAAAGTGTTTTGGGCCTCATAATTTCTTTGAATAGATAATTCATTTCGGGTTTTTTTTTTTTTTTTTTTTTTTTTTTTTTTTTTTTTCCCTCTCATTTTCAAAAATGTATGCAATGCCGGGGCAAGGGTGAGAAAATGAAGAACCTGCATTAGGTAAGAAATGAAAAGAATCTCTAAATTAATTCATGAAATTTAGAAATTCATTTTTAAATAAGACATTATGATTGTTAACTTTCAGTTTTCGAAAGCATCCAGTTTATCATAAAAATTTGGTGTCACAAATAATCTAACTAAATTAAAAGAAGAAATAATGACATTAATTTATTTAAGAATCTTCGGATGTTTCACTTTCTATAACATTAAAATTGATTCTTGGAACTAACGTACTGAAGTTCATTTAAGCTTATTGTAATGAACTTCCTAGACTAAATTTACCTAAAAAGCACCTAGCTTCCAGCATTAGTAATTCTACACTATCTTCCTGTAATTTGAATTGTAGCACTTATTGCTCTTACTTCGCCAAAATAAATATTCCACTAACTGAGTATGGACGGCGATGTAGTTGCCTACAGTTTGTTGCAACAGAACTAAATCATAAGGCCTACTTGAACAGCATAATTCAATTAATAAATAAAATGAATTTACTTACATTAAATATTCATTTCTCTTACAAAGGTTTGCAACTTCGTTGATTAATTGTTCATAGTAAAACACGTGCTTTAGGTAGAATTCTTTCGTGGACGACATTCCAAAAGAAATGTCTTCTCTTTTTGGCAAAATTCGAAAGTTATAAGCAGCCAACCCTTTCGCTCTGAATCGTCACAAGAAAATTTGTTCGTGTTATCTACTCGGCTACATGTCAACACGAGCATTAACGGAAAAATCTGGAGTATAGAGCTTATTATTTATAATTTGCTGAGAAGAATTTTCGCTGTCAATAATATCTCCTAAAAATGAAAGTTAAACGTTTAATTTAAAATATTGAAATGTTGACGTAAATTAAAGTTGATGAAAAAGATGAAGATGTAAAGTTCATTCCACTGAACTGTTTTTTACAGTCCAGCCATACTGATCCACATCTTTGCATATTGTGGCTTCTAATTAAAATATGTTAATATATTTTTGGAGATGTTCAGAGAATCTAATTTTTTTACATCTTCACCGAGTAAACGGGATGCACTTATGTCTTTAAAATGAAACATTAAAATATCACATCCATATGGTGGTGTGGTGTGTGTGATTATGGCAAAGCCTCGAGGGCTATCTGCCTAAGAGGAGGGATGCCTTCGTGGAGGACTTTCTAAGGGAAACTGGCTCGTATACACGTTACACATGGGGAAAACCACGAAAACACCCATGCAGCCAGCCCGTTCGCGGGATTCGAACCTCGGACCGAACTACCAGTGTTTAGCGACTTTACCGCTCGGCCGCTGGTAGGCTCACATCGATATGAGATGGGCATCAAACACAGATGCTGTCAAAGAACTGAATCAACAAATAACCGAAATACATCGGTTATTAAAACGTTTGATATCTAGTGATAAGACCAAAGATATGGTATCAAGTGATGCAAGGAGGTAAAAACAGCATTTTGAAGCAAACCAAATTTAAAATTTACATGTATGTTATTTGCGTGGAATTTACTAATGCAAGAAATAGAGAAAATGAAGCCTTATAGTTATAAACTATAACTATCTATTAAGCTGGCCGTTTAATAGAGGTATTATATCTTTCTTTAGAGGAAATGAGAGAAAATATTTATGAAGTTATAGTTGTTTAGAACTAAATATATCAATAGAATTGGGGGGGAATGTTAGTGCATTAGATTGCCAAGATCAATTAATAAGGTAACAAATTCTTCATTAAAGCGTTTCTAATAGTAAAAAATTAAAGAAATATTAGATGTTTGAATCTCTTAATTGAAATGATGATGAGGAAAACTAGTGTTACGAGATTTATGTAGGTAATTTAAAGACATCAGTTTATAATTTAGCTATTAATTGTCCAAATGATATAAATACTGCAGCTATTCAGTAAGAAATATCCATGGTTTAAAATCAACCTGTTTCCATAATTCCAGGTGTTAAAGCAATATTTTTTAAAGCTTAGAATTCTAAAAAGTAATTCACGGTAATAGTTTAGTTCAATCCCATCCGAACATGGAAGCAATGTTAAAAATATTTTAAACGTTTCTAATTACTATTGTTACTGTTGCCAAAAGGAATATCGTTACATTTAAAATAATAATAATGTATAGATGTAGGACTTGTAATAAGAGACTGAAGCAGAACTTTACCTGAAATACGCACATGATGCTTGAATTTACAACCGAACTACATCTGATTTATTATGTTTACCACTAAACAATTATTTTATTTTATTAGTAGTATACCCACTATTCTTGTGAAATGTTTTCTGTTTATCTTCGTCTGTGAACTATTACCTTAAAATGCAAGTCAATAATCGTGTAAATACGAGAACGGAATTCCTGGATGCGTGTTATGTATAGCTCTGAGAATACCGTTATCAAGCCCACCTGGACCTGCGGCTTTACTTGGACTAAGCTTTTTGATTAAGTCATTCAGTTTCTATCTTGTTGGAAAAGGCTCAGAATCGGCAATACACGAAGTATAAATATTCTTCAATACTAGCTCATATTTCCATCTGCACAGTTGTGTCTTTATGGGGATCATCATGATTGAAAATCGTTTCCAGTATGTTTCACAATTTATGAGCCAGTGTTGACAGATTGACGTAGACTGGTAGGTTTGAAGGCCTTTCCATGAGCAACTTTGAAAAGTGTACCAAATTTTTCAGTCACGTTTGTCCAATATTTCTGCCAACATTTCAGTTTAGCCTTTGAAATCTTCCGCTTGTAGGCTGCACGGTTTTTACTGAATATCATTCCTAATGCCTCTTTCATTTGAATAGCTGCAGCCTTGAAAACTGTGCGTAAGAGCGTGAACTAGACTCCGTCCGGGCTCTAACATGGAATTCCACCATGGAGGTTGCTAGTGTAATATCTGGCTCGCCGTCTGCCTGTGTGGTCTAGAAAGTTGGAGGACTGTCAGCTGAATTAACTATCGTCAAACCATGGGATGTTATGAAGTCCATAACTGTCACTGCTCATCTGTTTCCGATACTGTATCATGGATAAGACAATTGCCTGGTCAGATAAATCACGATTTTTCATTCATCACGTCGATAGTCATGTAGTCGATAGTACGCCCTCTTCCAGGCGAACAGTTGCTACCATCTTGTACAGCAGGTCATACACAGGCTGGTGGAGACGGTATTATGCTTTGGCAGACGTTCTCATGGGTGCTTTTGGGACCCTTATTTGCGATAGAACAGACCATGAAAGCTGCGAACTATCTGAACATAACTGCGGATTAGCTGCATCCATATATGGTGCCTGTCTTCTCAACTGAAAATGGAATTTTCCAGCAGGACAATGTCCCATGTTACAAGGCCCGAATTGTGTTGGAGTGGTTAGAGGAGCATAATGATGGATTTCAATTAATGTTCTGGACACCTGACATGTCGGATCTTAACTCAATAGAGCATATTTAGAATGTCATGGGCAGCAGCTCAAAGCTCAGACACCACCATGTCGGAATATCTCGACCTTTGCGTGAACGCTGCTTAAACATTTGGTACAACCTGTCTACAGTCATCTACCAAGAACTTCTAGCATCCATGCCAAGGTGAGTTTCAGCTGTTTCACACGTCGAAGGTCGCGCAGCGCGTTCTTGAGGGGTGGTCATAATGTTTTGACTCTTCAGTGTATATTTCTACTCTTAGTGTGATCTGTCAGTCACTAATCAAACTGTGACTTTAAAATATCATTTTATTGCAATGCTTTAATATAATTCATGATACTTATTCAATATTGTTCGTTTCAAAATCCTTTTTATTTCTATCCAGTGTAAAATTGTTTCTAAAATACACTACTTTCAATATGCATTGTCCAAAAGTCTTTTAATGATCGAGACTCAAATGGCCCTTTCATACAGTGGATTAAACAACACACCAATTACAGGCATTGTCATCTCTCGGTTCATTGTAGCAAAAGCTTCGACATTTAATAGATCTAATTAATAGCTTCAAACCAATCAAGAAAGGATAAGTTCATGAGCATTTGAATTCAGCACAAATCTATTAGGTGCTCCCATTACGACTGAACAAGGATACTGTCGCTTTGATCGAAAGCTAATGTCATTCACTTCATTGTGATTTGCCACCTCACCTAAGATTTGTTACGTTAGTTGTGATTTGTGACTTCATTTATGAAATGTAATATTTATGAGCATGAGCTTCCTGAAGCGTGATAACATGCTTTGTTATTAGTTTCACAGTGACTAGGAATAAAAATGTTTAAAGCGTGGATGAGTACAAAAATATTCAGTTATGTAAAATCCGATTATACTAATTTTTTTATTTCATTTTATTAGCATAAACGCATTTCAGTTTGAGACATGCAGCAGTTTGGTTAAAATCTCAGTAATATGAAAAGAATTACCAATTATGGAGCTAAGGGCGCTTGCTGTTGGAAATCCAAATACATGTTCGGATTTGAAAACTCAGGATGAACTTAAAAGATCGAATTGGAATTCACAGAATAATAAAATTATCAGATTATTTATTTAAGATTACTGAAACAGTTTTGCGTAATTGGTAAAATTCATTGTTGACGAAGTCAAGCTTAAATTTCATAATACTATAGAGAACGAGATTTTTTTTAATGTAAATACACGAAATGCTTGATTTTTCAATAATTCAAATACGTAATTAAAAGGTACGATTTCATTTTTACATATTTTAGAGAAAAAGTACGGAGAGCATCCAAAAACATAAGTTACCATATATTAGTATTTAAAACAAACTTGCTTGAAGGCGAGCTGAATATCTCAGACTGTATGTTGTATTCCTTGCAGGACGCAACTCATGCCATAAAATTTAGTGTCCTGGACATGGATCAACTAACTTTACATTAAAATTAGCACATCAGTAACCTTGCGTTTGGTTTATATTTTAGTTAAGACTGTTTCAAGAGCAACAGGTACTGGTCCCTCCTCATCAGGAGCAAAGAAGCCTGATAGATTTCTTTTCTCTTCATGAAGAAGGACCTGTATCTGACCTTGGAAAACGATAGTCTTTCGTAAAATCTACGCCAAACAAAGGTTGTTGCTGTGATAATTTTATATTTTACTTTGACGTGTTTAACTTCTATCCAGTTTCCCCACTATTTTAATATTATCTTCTCTGTAAACTCGAGGTAAAAAGATGCTAATAGAAAACATGAAATATTGTAAAGCAAACAAATTAATCTGACCTGAAGACTTGAATTTTTGTAAGTTAGATTGAAAATCCTGGATTGAAAGAACTGACGCGAGAATAAAACAATTTTCATGACATTGCTTCTATTAAATGTGTTATCATTTATATTTTACTTTTAAAAAGTGAATTTTTCTTCATTTGAATGAGAGTTTTTCATCTAGCCGCCCAGATGGGCGACAGCGACTCTGTCTGCAGTACCGAAAGGCTCCGGGTTCGAATGCCGGAAAAAGCTTAGATATAAATTATCTGCCTCTTTATAGGAGGCAACAGTGGCCGCCTATAAAGGTGCCTCCATAATAAAATGCACAGCTGTTCCCTTCTTGAATCTTCAGTCATTATGGTGACTACTTAGTAAAAAAATAGGGATACCGATCAAAGTGCACAGCGACTTACATCCCTATACATTTTGCTGATGAAGCGATAGTCCTTGCAAACTTACTTTTGAGTCGAGCTACTTTATGCTGGGGAAATAAGAAATAAAGAATAAAAATTTCGCTTAAAATTCCAGAGAAAAATGTAACTAACATCGCTTTTGAAACTAAAATAGGTATACATAAAAAATTGTCTTTAAATTTAATGTCAGCAAAAACCGTTTTTTAGTAAGTAAAGTAGTGAAAAAAGGGCTAAAAAAACTGCAAATAATATTTTGTTTTATTTCTATATTTTGACTTAACGTGATTATAGGTACAACTGTTTTCATGAACATTTCACATTCACACGTGTGAATGTATGTTATTTTCAGAACTACTTTAAAAAAAACCGCTTTGGTAGTTTACAGAAATTTGTCTTGCCTTATTTCTTAAGTTGGCCTTATAACTTCAACTGAAAGACGCAAATGATGCTCTAATTTACAACCGAACTACATCTGATTTATTTCGTTTACCACTAAACAATTATTTTATTAGTAGTACACCTACTATTCTTGTGAAATATTTGTTTTATTTCTTTATATTTCGTCTGTGAACTATTACCCTAAAATAAATGTAAGTCAATAAATAAAAGTTTGGGACATATAAGCTTTAATATAACAAATATTTCATATTGACATTAATGAAATTACAGCATCGAAAATTATCATACATCCAAATATGGGGATTGAATAATTTTTAATACAATAAATTTCTCAGTTCATTTTAAGTATGAAAATGTAAATTGAACTTTTAGCTAGCTGTATATCTATCCTATTCTTGAATGTCCTTCCACCTTCATGATCAAGGAAGGAAATGTTTTAAAAAAGGATTAGACGACTTTTTTTAAGGAGAGCGAAAGAATATTCGTAAAATGCTTAGCCGGATTCAGCAATCTATAAGTAATTTCTGTTTGAGAAACACAAGTTTTCATTTTAAATTCGAAAACATATGGAAGTTCAGTTTTCAGAGATAAAAACTCTTTTATTGGTATGTAATAATCTAACAGTGGATTCGGAATCGCATAAACTGTAATGTGTTTTTGAAGTTCTTTCTAGGTGAATATTAGTTTAGAAATAAGTCTCAAAAGTGTAATCTGAAAAATACAGCGTTGATTTTAATACCTCAAGTTCGCTAGGGAAGCAACAACAATTCTAAATTCGTGTCTGGAAGTACAAAGATAAAATTTAGTTCATCCTTTGCAGTCCTCTGAATTTCCACAGGGACACAGATGTTGTGCAATGTGTGTTTTAATTTTGTGAAATCTTTATATTCCTAAGTAACTCTACAGATGATGTTTTAAAGTAATTAAATGGAATTAATTTACTTTGGGTGACAATGGGACGTTACGTCTTGGATAATCCAGGTGTGGGGCCCGATTTCCTTTTCTAAATGTAAAGCACGGTCACACTTGAAAGCGTAAGAAAGAATGCCGCAAGGGACCTGAAGGCGCATAAACTTTTGAGTTTGATAAAGACACTGTATACAAGCTCCTAGCAATTAATTAAAGGAGTTCATTGCATTGTCAAACAACAGCATTGTTCATCGTTTGAGTTTATGATAGATACTTCTCGAACACATTCTGTACACCAGATCGATTGCTGTTACTAATACTAGAGCGACATGCGAAGTTTTTTCAATACTTTCCCAGAATCAGATACAGAAAATAGTAACAGAGCTCTATAACTGTAACTAGAACTCTTCTTGCCACTGGTAAATGTTTCTATTTAGTATTAATTGTATTAGTATATTTTATTAAAGTAATAATTTTGCTAACTTACATGTTCAAGATATTTCCTATTTCCAAGTACATATTTAAGACAGCAGTGTTATTCTTGTATTTTTACTAGTGATAATATATCCTTTTATTTTAACTTCAATTGATATACTCCTGTACTATAAAATTTATTGTATTTATGTATTTCCATACTGCTAATAGTTGACACATACATCTTATATTTGTATCGTATTGGATATTAATAATCAGTGTTAATTGTATCCCACTGTATTAATATGTACTCTTAACGTAAATTAAATGTGCTTTTTTACTTCCTTGTACAAAGTAAATGAAGTATTGTAATCACGAAAAATTCCGGGTACCATATTTCAACGAACATATCCATTTTGACAGCTATCGAATGCAATTTAACGATGTTTTTGCGTGACATCCGTATGTAAGGACAGAATAAAAGACTCTCTTTCCCCCAAACGAATTATAAAAATGTTTAAAATGCATTCAGAAGAGATTTTTTTCGTGGCGTCTGTATGAACGTACCTACATATATGTATGTATATAACTCGCATAAATTAAAAACGAATAGCCTCAGAACGTTGAAATTTTGTATGTGGAACTACTATAACATGTAGATGTGTATCTCTATTTTTGGTTGCAAACGTTTATAAATATATATATATATATATATATATATCAGTAAGATATATATCTCTCTAATATAAAATAATAGTAGTAAGTAGAAACATTGCAGCGATCTTGCTAAAAAGTTACCAGGAGCTGTAGCTCCACGAAATATTTAACGCAGTATTACAAAAATAAAAACTAAGAAGAAATTTGCCTGGAAAAACTGGAAAAAACTGTAAACACGCGAAAAAACTGCCAAAATTAATGCTGGAAGACTTGCTAATTCACGAAAAAATTAATCTGACCGTTGTGATATGTGAAAAGTTAACTCACATGAAAAATAGATTGACGGTAAAATATACATGGAAAGTACATATAAAAACATAGATTGAAAAAATGCCAATACATATCTGTTGAGTTACATGCTTCTGGAGTGCATTTATTTACCATGGATTGGCTGTGCAACTTTATAGATCTTGTAAATTACATAGAAGAGGAGAATGCTGTCGGATGCGTCTTTCCACCATATCCCACGCATTTTCTACGGGTTTACGATCTGGGCTATGTAGTGACCAGGGAAGGTGTTGGAAGTCATACTGATGTTCAGCGAACCAATTTTGAACACTTCTGGTACGATATATAATTGCATCATCGTCCATGAAGTAACCGTCGCCATCAGGGAAAAATGCAACACTGCAGGGTGCACTTGATCTGCAGTATCTAGCTATCTCATGGCTGTTTGCTACCCTCGGGGAATACCACGGCACCACTTCCATGCCAGCGGAACACGTCCCGTATCATGATACTTCTACCAGACCCTTACACAGTGCGAGTAAGGCTAGATGGATTCATGGCTTCATGAGGTTCTCGCCAAATTCGGCGTCTTCCATCAATGCAAAATTTGTAGCGTCATTTATCCAACCACATTACCCGTTTCAATCCAGTGTCTTCTTTCCAGACACCATCGCAAACGAATTTCTACATGTCGGGCAAAAATGAGTCGTTTTCTCACAGGCACCCGACTGTGCATTCTTATTCTCTGCAATACTCTGTCCATGGTTCGAAATGAAATCTCTTGGGAAGAGCCTTGGTTGACTATCCGTCTCAGTAGAAGCACAGACAGAAGAGTCCCTGTTCTGACGTACAATTCGTTGGAGACGACGCCGATCGCTCTCTTTGAAACCTGTGCTAGAACGGCAGTTACGTCTTCTAGAGAAGGACTGTGGGTTCTGATTCCAACTTCTGAAAACCTTTGATATGACCGCTTTTGAGAACCTAGTGAGATTTCCCGTCTTCGAATTGATGCCCCTGCTAAAGGGCACCAACAATAAGCCCTTTTTCAAATGGTTGAAAGATCTGTCGTTTTTCCATTTTACTTCATTCATCGTAAAAAGCACTCTTACTCCTTATTTATACTAGCAATCTAATCACTTGTAACCCACGTCATAAAAAAATTTGCATACTTCATCATACTTAGCAATTGCACATTATACATTGCGTTCAAATGAAAATCTCAAAGGTTTCTAATTCACTGTATATGTAAATATGTTACCCTAATCTGTTGCCCGGCTCGATAATCTCAGTTTTTGTTCTTATATGTTGACAAATTTAGAAATTTTTTTTTGCTTAAAAGCGATTGAATTATGTTGTTTTATGTTCCGGTTAAAGTTTTCATGCTTTTAATTAATCTGCATGCGATAGTTGTACAATTTTCAACAATATAAAAGTTTAAGTCGTACTAAGCCTAAGGATGCCCCATTTGTTTACACTTGAAACTTTTAGTATAATAGTGGGTACTTACGGAAAATCCAGTTTTTGCCAAATTGGGAAAAGTTTTCTTCAAACACGCTGGGTTTGGTGTAACCTTGATTACACGTGTTAGTTATTCTTCTCGGGTAAAGACTCCTTTTTTCCCTTTATCGCACATTTTCGAAAACAAATTATTAAAATTTGGGACCTGCCTACTACAGAAGAGCATGCTGTTGAATATTTCCAAAGTTATGGAATCTTACCGGCCTCAAAAAAAATGTGTTAATGGCCACGAAATGGCGCTTTATTTAAAAACTGAGAATCAATGGTGCTGCAACGTTAAGTCTAGTATTTCGCGAGACATATTTTCTCGCAAAAATTAAAACCTAGCAGAAATTTTACAGTATATCTCCTTAATAAAAAATAATGGAAATTTTTAATGAAAAATGAAATATAAATAAATAATATGATAAATTTGAAAAAAAATAAAAATATAACTTTTGGGGGGGGTTGGCGTGATTGGCGCCGTCTCTTGTGGTCGACGGGATTTTCTGTAAATACCGAATAGTGAATTAAGTCAACGTCAACCTGTGCACGAACTTCAGTCTTTTTGACTAGTAGGACCAAAATTAAATCTAGCAAATACACTGCTCCCGGCAGACGAATAAAAATTCTTTCTTTAATGTCATTAGATCAAGGGAAAATTCGCATTACATTCGATTTGCAAAACACTGCAGGCTGTTTCTTTGAGGGAAATTATAATCAAATTGCTTGCGCCTTATTATATTAACTTGAATATATTAAATGTTAGTTGCTGTCTTTCCCCCTCTCATCACCTTTGAGTGCACCTATTTTTGTAAGCTGCACATACCTTTATTTTAACTTGCAATCAACTTGACCAATCTAAAACCTAAGAAGATTTTGATTTAGACTTTTAATTCTAAACCATACCTTTATTCAGGGCTTTCTAAGGAAAGCTATTGTGTTCGCGTTACACATGGGGGGAAAAACTAAGAAATCGAATACGCACCCAGCCAGGTTGAACTACCAGTATTCAGCTATGGGATTATAGGGAAAACGTTGTAACACATAAACGTAATTGTGAGAAACGACGAGAACCCTTATAGTGCTAATCCGTTCAGGCTGATATGAACCCACGTCGAACTAACTGTGTTCAGCAATTTTACCGCTCGTTCACCGTTTGCGTTACAATTTGAAATTCTTGTAATTCGATTCGGTTTCCTAGTTGCTCTTGGCTTAAAACAGATTACTGGTTTAATCTTTTTTACTGCACTTTATATGTGCTGCACATTCAAACCTTAATCAGCGTATCTGTTATCCGGAAAGTATGTATTGTTTGTATTGCGCTAAAATGACTAGAGTATGAGACATTACATACTCTAGTCATTTTATTACAATAAAATACTTACTTACAAAAAATATTTTTACAATAAAATACTTTTAGTATTTCTTATATTTTGACATAATTTTTCAAAAATTGAGTTTCCATCAATTCTATTTAACCTTTCATTTTACGTTACTGTATACTGACAACCAAAATTTAAGTTTCTTTCAGTTTTTATCTTTTCATTCATTTCTGTTGTGTGAATCGATGACTTGGCGATTTCGGAAATTTTCAAACCTGCTTATTGAAAATTTTGAGTGTCCCTAAATAGGGCTGTACCGCCAAATCTCCTTAAATTCCACAGATTTTAATTGCTCGTTTATTTAATACTAGTAGCTTTCTTTTTTTATTGTTATGCTTTTCTGCTTACTGTTATACTCTGTTTGATGAGTAAATTCGGTACTTTTCCGTTTTGCCGGCGCAAACGATAAAGTCGCCAATAATGGTAGAACTGATGCCAAACGGAATATCTTCGCTGGTAACCTTTAACGCCTCATTTTCAAAACAAGTCGCAGCCATTTCTTACCAGATTGATTGTTTCTTTCAATACTGGCAAACAATTACATAGAATAGTTACAAAGAAAATTAAACTTTATGCCCTAAGACCATTAGCGGTAATTAAGTCAATTAGGATGTAATCACACCGCTCACCCGAAGGCGAAAATATAGAAAAGGCAAAATTAAGGGTTAAATTCATCAATTCTAATGAGAATGCACTAGGGAAGTAAAGTACTGAGTAAGCTATTCTTACGAATTAAAATAATTCTTGCATTTAAACTTGTATTCCAAATTAAGATTTAACTTGAAATTAATGTAGATAATTACTGAGAGAATTATATTTTTGTAAAGTAGCTTACGTGAAATGAGATCACTTGGGGTCACGTGATACGAACCGGTGAATCAGGATGTTGAACCATGATAGCATAGTAAATTCTTAAATTAATGTTTTTTTACGAATTTATTGCCTTTATTTATTGGCTTTTTACAAAATTTTAAACCATATTAAAATGTATATACCTTTAAAGTAATAAATTCTTAGAAGTAACATTTGTTAAAATTTTTTATGTGCATACTGTATGTTGTCGCCAACAAAGTCTGCTTGGCGAGTTTTGCGCCGGCGAAACGGAAAAGTACCGTAAATTCATGCAAATTTCTTTCAGAAAGTATAAAAGTTTTAAGTTGGAAGACCTTCCTTGTTGATCTTTTTTAATTTCTTTTTGTAAAGACTTATTACATATATTTCTGTATCTTAAACTTTGGACCCATCAAATGTTATTCAGCTGAACAGAAACTACCCCAGAGAAATTTTTTGTGGCTATAACAAAAACAAGAATGTTAGAAAATTTATTTGTCGCATTACTTAAAAGAAAAGACATCAGATGAAATTAATATTAGTAGTAAAGTATAGGACAAACAAGACCAAATTCAGTACAGGTGAACCCGAATACAGTACAAATAACACCGTCTACCGAAAATGAATTTTAAAATAAATGTTTTATTTGAAAAAATGATAATGATTACTGTGTTGCAGTCTTATTAAACTGACTATTTAATCTTAGTTGAAACTGAAAATACACTCATTTAATTACGTATTAGAAAGGACTGCGCTTTTTATCTTCTGGTAAGTTCAACAAACAATATCTTAATTTAAATTTTTTTATTAATCAAATTAGTATTTATGAGCTGCTTCCGAAACTCGTTCTTCGAGTTAAAATGAAATTAAAATAAATAATTAAAATAAAGCAAAACTACATTAAAATAAAATGGGAGTCATCGGCGACTTTAAATTATTTCAGTATGTTACGGAGTTTTTTTTTTTTTTTTTTTTTGCTTCTGAATTATTATATTATTCATAAACGTATGGTTTCTAATTAAATCGCTTTCTTAAAATTATTTCTTACGGATAACTACTGATTTCTTTTATCGGTAGATTTCAATATGTAACACTTTTAATAAAACAGGAGAAAAATATTTCTAAATTTTATATCTGTTCCTGGAGCTTTAGGATTTAACACCAAATTAATGAATAATTCATTTTTAAAATCTTACTCTGCAGTTCTTTCAGCCCAAATGGACGTTAGCCAAGGACGGTTTTAAGTCTCGAAACGGCATTTTACGTCGAATCACTAAAAGCGTTGAATCGTTTTTCAAATTGCTGCCACCTAGCATTATCGCCCTCTATTATACTTAAAGAAATTAAATAATGAAATATCTCCATGAATGTATGTAAATTTCTCGCACTGTGAAAAATCAACGGTATCTAGAGCCATCAAATTTTGAATAACGTAGTCCTGCTTCCGAATATGGGCATTGGAAGCCCGAATTTTGAATTTCAAATTTATTTTATTATCTGCTTCCATGTTTTGTAAACTTTTATCAAATTTTTGATTAAAAATACTCAACAAATTTCTAAGCGATTAATGGCAAGACTATGAGGCATAAAACATTATTTCCAGCGCACCAGACAGTCCATCGGAAATTTTAAAGATATGCTGTTTTTAAATATTTTTAGTCTAAAAAGTCGTTAGGCTAAATGCTCTCAAAACGTGTATGTGCATGTAAATAAAACAAAAAGCCCTTTGGGGCGCAATATAAAATCAGAGAGTCAAGATTTCAGATTTTTTTTATACCCGAAACGTTCTCGAAAGATGTAAAAGCTTACGTATTTTAAGAACAAATATTCAAAAAGCCATCAACTTCAAAATACTTCACCAAAAATTTTAATTTTGAGAAGATTTCAAGGAATTGCAAGTTTTAAATGCATGAATTACTTGAATAATTTATGGCCTTCTTTACCTGTAAAGAAAATCATTTAAGATGAAATGCGATAATTTGTTTTCAATTTTTCTGTCAGAAATTTCGTTCGAAACTGATCTCCGACAAGATAGTTTTTTAGAACTACAGGGAATTAATTATAATAAAATAATCATAATCTTATTAACAACAAGAACCATTTATATTACTTTCAATTAATTTTAAAAATTATAATTTCAGAACAATGTACAAGGAGCCCCAAAAGAAACTGGCAAAAAGTCCTTACCTGTTGGAGCTCCAAATCCAGCTGGTAAGAAAAGTATCAAAATTATCTTCAGTATCGTGGAGCCACATCTAACCATTAGAATAATAGTCTTTTAGCCCAGATTACTCGTTCACTCTTCAAGATTTCGGGCTTAAACCGTAAAAACCCGCAGTGGTTCACCTTGCAAATCGGTATGCTTAGCTCTATGCTTCAGCGATTCTTCCCTACAAAGTGTAAGGAGCACGAGTTTCTTCCTGAATGATCCACGAGCGCTGTTGATTCCGAAGACACCGAAAGGAGTGTCCCGCGCATTGTGCGCGCGCATTCGACTCCCCGCAGCTTAGCTTTCGAGTAAACTAAATTATTTCTTGTTTCTTCCTTTCCATAGCTTGTCCGGAAAATGTCGAGTGAGCGTTCATTTCTATGGAGATAAACTTCAATTTTAAACAAATAAAAAGTGCACCATAATGCTTTTTAATTAGTTGTTTAACTTTCTATACCAATTCCTATTTCAAAAGAGTATATATTCATAAAACCAGATGCCAATGTTATGCAAACAAAAAGTTATAATAATAGAATTTTGGCGGGGATAAAAAAGTGCAATATTACGTTTCTAGTTATAAATTCTACAAATGTTCAACTCGTTTGAAAACTTTAAATTCAGCAGATCAGATTTTACATTGTTTTGTTTTAAGTTTCTTACTTAATTAAAATTTTTAAGGGAAATATTTTGTAAAAGGGGAACTCCAGTTTCTAAACCTGGACTCTGGAGGACTTGAAAAACACAGCGCTTAAAAATTTGTATTGACTGGAATATAAAAATGATGTTTACTAGTTACGGCGGGTTTCATAATGTTTAAAAATATAAGGTCATTATAATTTTATCTATACATTTTACGCTAATATGAAATTAATTACTTAGTTTTACATAGATATAGTATATCAAGGTTATCATAGCGTTACTAGAATAACACGAATTACGCTTTCTTTTTTTCTTTTTATGATGATGTCACTTCATAGTTTCTTCTCTAAAATGCAGTTCTAATGTCCTCTGTAATCCAAATTCTAGTATTTCAGGCTTCATGTATGTGTCATAACGTTATCGCAGACCTTTTGAACACAAAAGCATTAGCGATAGATTTGAAGTTATAGCTAGTAGTTTTAACATAATAGAGTTGTTTTGTTAAAGCATTATGAATAAGGAGATGAATTTTCTTCTTTAGAAACTGAAATAATATTTTACAATTAATACTACAAAGCACTGATTTCAGTACATTTTGCTACTCTTCTTTAATGTTTTTTGAACGAGAAACTAGTTTCAACCGTAAATCCTTTACCGAAACTTTCTTTGAAGTCTAGAAACTAAGCTCGTTGGTTTTTATCTCCTTTCTTGAGACAGTAAAATGATTTTTTTCCTGCAGTCCCATAAATAAATCTATGTTTCATAAAAGGATACTACGTATTTTTATTTGTTTCTGGTTAAAAGATTTTCATAACTTGTTCTAGAATTTTTCTGTGTTCCATAATATGCTTAGAAAACATCGGCGAATTTTATAGCTTCTAACATATTTTTAAGACTTAAATTTGTGTTTATGGACACAGAAATATATAGAGACATTGCGATTGTTTTTTGAATCGATGGTTTTGTTTTGAGATCAGAGATTTAGCAGTTGAAATATTCGTAAAAGGACATACAGTTCTTAGACAGTCCTTCTTTCGTGCAATAAATGCAATACTTGGCGGTTTTTCCTTTATTAAAAATAATATTAATTTTGCATTTAAAAATGTCAGTTCATGATTTTCGGACATTTTCATTCTTACGGAATAAGAATATTTCTCTTTTGTAAAAAAACTGCAGTAAACATCGAATTCGAAACTCTTATTGACTATATAAATCCTTTTTTAAAGAAGACTATTATTTAGTTATATCAAATGGTGTCTTACATTACAGATGATGAATTGTAGGCAAATAATTTATTTGTAATGCTTTATTTTTTTCCCACAGAATCTTTCTAAACAGTCGCTGCATTTCATATTAAAATTTATCATTTTCCGAAAATTTCTTAAAGTGAAACTTTTTATTGTTCGGGATTTTCATCTGATTTATTAAATAAAGAATGTATTCAATCACAGTTACGTTATTAGAATTATAAATTAACTTTCTCTAGTGACTGAGAAATTCTTGAACATGTTATGCGCGCCGATAATGTTCGGTATTGCACCTCCTGAGGTGGAGTTAAAAATATGGCTACACATTTGAAATAAACAAAGACTGCCGCGCTCTGTGCAAGAAAACGGTGACTTGTTTGTTAAACTTGAAATTTTATTTTGTCATTCGAAATAAGAGACTTATGTCATTAGGCAAGATCGCATTTGAACACGCAGCAACAAATTACAGTTCCATAATGCAACTACATACCAAAATGATCATACAGCCATGAAATTGGCAAGATGTGAAGGGCTAAAACATGATGAAGTTTGTTGTTGCCATTCTAATATATTCAATAATTTGCATAGCTACGAAACATTTCTGAATCATTATATTCCACTTATTAAAAGAATTCTATCTTAGGATAATTGTGTCCAGATATACTTCATTTCATTTCTGATCCATGACGATCAGAAAGGGAAGCTCAATCAGAGGATTGTTTCAGCTAGTGTTTTCTGTGGGCATAACTATAAAACTTTGGACAGATCGCACAAATTAAACTCAAATCTCAGATACCATTTTCCCACAGCTGAGTGGAAAAGCAGATAGACATATAATTTTCAAGAATTTCTGAGATTTTATCAACTTCGAAAAATATTTAAACCAATATTCCTATAAAATGTGTGGATTTACCAATCAAGCTTTAAACTGATCTCTTAGTTCTAAACTGAACAATCTAGTTTCAAACTGAATCATTCCATCACAGCAAGCTGGACGTGCCTAAAATACCTTAAATTTTTAAAAATTCAGTAGCGCTGTTCTGAGACAGAGAGGTTTCTTTTACATTCAGTTGCTCTCTCGAGCAAGATAACCTAGTTTCACTATACCTGCGCGGCCGAGCGTTAAAGTCGCTGGACACTGATAATTCGATCCGAGGTTCGAATCCCGCAAGCGGGCTGGCTGCATGGGCGTTTTCGTGGTTTCCCCCATGTGTAACGTGTATAAGAGCCAGTTTTCTTAGAAAGTCTTCCACGAAGGCGTCCCTCCCTTTAGGCATATAGTCCTCAAGGCTTTGCCATAATCGCACACGCACTATACCTGCGATATATTATTTTTATAAAGGCAGCCCAAAATACCGCTACTTGCATATGAACAACAAGTTCAGGAATTGTTTTCCTCCCTGGATAAATGGTTAAATAAGTCAGTTTTGACGCATATGCCCTTTGTTTAGAAAGGTCTTAATAGTTTTCTTGCACTAAAGGTATTTCACATAAGAAGATATATGGCCAACCAGTTATTGCGTGCACAGAACTAGCCCCAAAGAATAAATGAAAAGGAAGATTTGCACTCGAGAATTATTATGATAATAATTATTAGAGAGAATAATTATCCTAATAATCCTAATAATTAGTGGAAAACCTAACTATTAGATTAATTCTTGGGATTTCTTGGAAATGATTTTGTAACTGATGGAAATAAAAATGAAATATTTTTCACTGTCCAAATGTTATATATCAAATACTCTGATCATCCACCACGTTACCATGTTTTATCGTGTAATTCGCTACACCATCCTTGAAAAACATAGAAAACGACTTCTTATAATGGGGAATATCCAGAAACCTCATTAAAAGTCTATCATTAACCAAAAAACATTCGGAAGAAAGGAATAAATAGAGAGAATCCGGTAGGCAGTTTTCGTCACTGTTCTTCTGTTTGAAGAACTGTCTTTTCAAAGAGACGCAATTACATTTCCTGTAATCATAATACAGCCATCACATGATGAGATCAAACATGTAACCATTTTTAACTTACCATGTACGCAAATGGAGGATATGTGAAAAGAACAAGTACTAATTTTTACGAACAGGTGGACACTGCATTTTGTTTCTTACAATATTTCTGCATAGATCTTTTACGGAATGTTTTACAACATACTTTGAATTTTTTCAAGGTATTTTTTAATAATGTTCTTAAAAAAGTTAAGCCTGTCTCACCTCAAAAGAAGAAAATGTTTTAACATATGCTTTCAGCAACTTCTTTGTTTGAACAGAGAAAAATATTACAGGTTTCATCTCTTCTTCTTTTTCCTTCTTATTATATGTATTAATTGTAAAATATGTGAGGCTTATATGAGAAAAATTAATTAAAATATTTCTAAGTGGAAGAAACAAGCGAGTTCTAAATTGTTATGTTTTCAATTTGCTTAAATTGTAGCAAAATATTTCTTCCTTCTTGGTATAAAATAGTTGAAATGTTATTTATTAACACGTCAAGTTTTGTTTCGAGTGTTGACAGAACCATGACATCTTCCTATATATTTCTATAGACGATTTTTCGTTCGTTTTAGCTCCTTCTTCTTTTAATGTGGTGGATAGTTTTTACATCTGTATATTTGCTTTGCATAAATAGGGGAGTCAAATGAAAACCATAATTATTTATTTAATATTATTTATTGGTCACACAGGGTACAGAAGTAAATCACTTTTCAACGTAGTCCCCTCCTCGTTCAATGCAAGTCCGTCAGCGCTTCGGAAGAGCCTGAATACCTGCAGAGAAAAAGTCTTTTGGGCGACGGCGCAACCACTCGTGCACCGCGTTGCGTACCTCTTCATCGGAGTGGAACTTCCTGCCGCCCATTGCTTCTTTGAGCGGACCAAACAGATGCAAATCACTCGGTGCGAGGTCTGGCGAGTAAGGGGGATGTGGGAGGTATTCAAATTTCAGGTCTGTGATGGTCGCAACCGTTGCACTCGCCGTATGGGGCCGTGCGTTGTCGTGTTGCAGCAGCACACCTGCTGACAGCAACCCACGTCGTTTCGTTTTGATGGCAGGCCGGAGATGATTTTTAGGAGGTCTGAGTACGTAGCACTCGTCACAGAGGTTCCTCGTGGCGTGTAGTGTTCCTAGATGATGCCCTTTTCGTCCCAAAAGAGGGTCAGCATAACCTTCGCTGCAGATGGCTGTGTCCGAAACTTTTTGGGTTTCGGTGATGAGGAGTGGCGCCACTGCTTGCTCGCTCGCTTTGTTTCAGGCTGATGGTAATGCACCCATGTTTCGTCACCAGTGACGATTCGTGACAGGAAGGTATTACCGTCACGTTCAGCACGCCACAAAAGGTCTTCGCACGCATCAACACGTCGCTGTTTCAGTTCAGGCGTCAGTTGTCGGGGCACCCATCTTGCAGACACCTTATGAAACTGGAGAACATCATGCACAATATGATGTGCTGATCCATGACTCATGTGTACACATGCTGCAATTTCGTCTATTGTCACACGGCGGTTTTCCAAAACGATGGCTTCAACGGCTGAAATGGTCTCTGGAGTCACTACGCGCCGAGCCTGGCCGGGGCGTGGAGCATCGGCCACGGACGTAACATCATTTGCAAATTTCCGGCACCATTCATAGATTTGTGGCTGTGACAAACACGCATCTCCATATTGAACCTTCATTCGCCTAAAAATGTCAATCGGTTTCACACCTTCACTTCGCAAAAACCGAATCACAGAACGCTGCTCCTCGCTGGTGCATGTGGTTAGTGGGGCTGCCATTTTGGAACTGTTGTTGCGCCGGTGTTTGTGCATCTGCCGGCTGCTGTCACCTAGCAGACATCCGGCATACTATCGCAAACAGGCATGCCAACTTAAGGCTCACTGGCGCCATATGCTGATTTTTATTTCTACTTTTATGGTTTTCAGTTGACTCCCCTACGTATCTCTTCGTACTTTTCTACATAGTTGTTTTAACCTTCTTTCTACTTATTTTTATTATTTATTACCTATAATGAGGTTTTCTTCCTTGTAAGTTTTGTAATTTATTTAATATTTTGCATTAATTTGTTCGAAGTCTTTCGGGAATTTAACCCTTTACATGAGCAAATAACATTAGTAAGTTTTACAGTAATCGCGTAATCTAATCCGTTTCAATCAAGCCAGGATAGTTCTTTATAAAATTATTCTGAACTTAATTTGATTGTTTTTTCTGATAAAGCAATGCATAACATCACTTATTGTTAGAGATGCATTCTCACTTTAGAGTAATCCTTATAATATAGTCAAAATTTACAAATCGCCTTATTTGAATTTCGTTTTTAACTTCTAAATTCTTTACACTGTGTAATAGCAAAAAAAAAAAAACTAAATTCACTATAAAATTCAAGCGAATTCAAGCTGAAGTGAACAAACAGCGTAGAAGTTTTAACTTTTCCTTTACGGTGCATTTGTTTTGGCATAATTACTAATAATTCAAAAACTTTTATCTCTGCTATTCAAACAAAATTCCATTTCGCGCTACGTTAGCACGGAGACTTATAGTAATAGCTAATAAATTCGAAAGTAAATGAAACTTTAAAATAAATCTCGGTTTATAAGCAAAGTGTCGCATTATTTTTCTCTTATCATTTTGCGTGTATGACTTAGTAACGAAAATTACTGGAAAACTGAGAAAACAAACAACTTATCTAAAGTACTACACGTAAGGAGCAATATAACATCTGAAATTTTTTGAACCCGTAATAAATGTGTTTGCTACCCTGTTTAACCAAAATCGCATTTTGGAACACTTGACTCATATACATAAAATATTTTCTCCTTCCTTTCTGCATGCCTTCGTGGTGTAACGGTAGCACACTCGGCGCGTATTCGAGAGGTCCAGGTTCGAGTTCCAGCGAGGGTATTGCTCCCCTTTCACTTCTCCTGCTCTGAAAAGTCCTAATCGCTCTACAGTAACGCCAGAACTAAAAGGTGGTGGACCATGATTCTTCACCACCAGGATTTTGCGACTGGATCCCCTAATCTCCAGTCGCTTTTTGAAAGAGGGGAGTATATATAAGGTATTTTCTCCCTCATTTCTACATGCCTTCGTAGTGTAACGATAGCACACTCGGCGCATATTCGAGAGGTCCAGGTTCGAGTCCTGGCGAGGGCACTGCTCATTTTTCATATTTCCTGCTTTCAAAAATCCTAAGGTCCCTACATACATTTTGAAGTGATGGCGCTTTTACTTGAACCTAACTGCGCAATTTATCTTCTCATGGTTGGATCAATGTTTCTCTCTCTGTGAAACTTCGAAAAGGTTAAACGTAAATTGGTGAATTTAGTAGAGAAAAGTTGACCTCTTCTTGAAGTGCATAAATTATTTTAATACATCCAAATAACATTGTTACGAATTTTGTATTTAGTTAGATATTTTTAGTAGAATTATAATTAAGATTGTGTTTCCCTATGCAATTCAGCGCGAGATAAAATTTAGGAGAATACACCAGAAAAGTAAAAATATAGGGGCACATGCATTTAACATTGAATAAATGGATATCTCTTTAATGTGTATTGAAATTGAGAAAAATCTAAGTGACTACTGCTTTAGCTATAACCGTAATTCCATCCTCTTGCTGGTTTCCAGAAATCTCGAGAAGCAAAGAAATTACCAGAAATTTCTCGCGACCGATCGAAAGCTATAAAAAGCCAGAGAGCGAACATCTCAGCTCAGTTGTTTAGATGCTGTTATTGTAGCGAATTCAGCGAGAAATCGAAATAGCTTTCTCTTCGCATTGCGTTCTATTTGAAGGTTTTTAGTAGTTTGAAGTATAACTACTGATTAGATTGCGTGCTATTGGAAATACTTGCACGAATATGTCTGAGGAAAATTCCAACATTGTATTATATTTCTTTTCACAAGAATAAATTTCATTAATCTATTATCAGACTTGTGCATTCAGTCTTATTGCGAATCCCTACGCACGCAACAATATTTTAGATTATTTATTAAATTCTATGTTAAACGTAAACATTTATTACAAAATAAGCAGTAACACTCAAACCTTCATAGGTTTTTGATCAATCATGTGACAATTCAATAAATTGAAACTGTATAGTACACTTGATAATGATTTGTATTTATGCTGCTGTTCAAGTGTCGTGAACAACTGAACGTCCTGTCAATGTTTGTTAAGATGGTGGTTTGAGATCAACATTCTGTCATCAGGGGCGAAAGCGGTAATAAGTCAAAACGTGAAATGAGGTGCAGAAGACCGTACATAAGTGTATATGAGGGTATGATTCATATAGATGATCAAATGTAGCTATTCTGTGGTTTCTTTGGAGATAGGGACTCTCAGCAGCACCAATTCACAGGCCGCTATTCAGTGTACGTGATGATCAAGCTCCTGCTTACAGCTGTGTATTTAAGTGGCTTAAAAACTTCAACACGGAAAATAAGAGTACAGTGTAAGAAACAAAAAGTTGTAGATGAATAGTGAGGTGGGCACCATCCAAAGTATTGCAAGTGTCTGACTTAATACTGATGTATCGAATCCTAATTTTTGGTGAGGTACAACGTGAAACGAGTATTAGCAGAGGAACCCTACAGACGACAGTGCATGAAGATTTGAATATGCGTGAAGTTTCTGCTCTATGAGTGCCCTACAGGCTCATTGATCTGTAGGGGAAAAAAAGGTGTGATATTCTGCGGGGGGAATATTGCATCGAACCATGCACATTCCGATAAGTTGATGGAGAATCTGTACGTTCGATGATTTGCCACTAGAGAGAAACTGCCAAGAAGCTGTCCTTAAGAGGTCCACAGTACTCCTGAAGAATGGTTTGTTGTAGTTATCTGAAACTATTTGGGAAATGATCTGCATCCAGTTGTGCTGTAAGCATCTTAAGTTTTACTAACGTTTATTTTATTTTAAATCTTTACTATCACTTCTTATTTTCTACTTCCGGCCAGAATTATAAGCGTTAAGGATTTTATGCAAAGTTTGTCTGGCGAACGCCAAGTATTTAAGTGTGGCCCTTTTGCCAAGCGAAAGAGAGGAAGCAGTGAGTCAACGCAGGCCGCTTACCTTAGAAGTTACGCAGTTTGCCTTCCAGGCCAGAGGTTTTAATCCTCTTGATAAATTAAACGTATTGTAGTGTTCACAGTCTCTGTGCTACATACGCTTCCTGTTATTATAAGACCAATCTTCCACGTGTATTATTCTAGAGTTAAATTAGAGTTTAGTTTTATTTTTATACTTTTACGTTAGACCCCGAGTGGCGGGTCATTGTATTCCGAAGTACGGAAGTTATTGTATATAGAGAAAAATAAAGGGTTTTTGTATACCCTTCGTCTGTATCCTGTCTACTTACTACAAATTAGTGAACATAGCTTTAGTAAGCTCTCTGTTCCTAGTCAGGTCCTTGTATGTTCCCGAAGAAGGTTAGAAGGAATATTGACCCTGATAGTGCAAAAATTACCGGGAATATCCTTGTATGCATTCTAACAATTAAATTTATGTTCTACGACTTAACTTGTCTTAGTCATTAACGAACAGCTTAATCAGAAATTATAAAGAAAGACTGGATTGAAAAGAGAGCATCAAATACATTGCTATAATTTTTAATATTTTTAACGCTTTAGAGTTCAAATAAAATCTACCTCTTTATTGCAAATGCTATAAATTTTCTAGAAACCTACCATATCTGTCGCAAATACATTGGAATACGATTATCTTGAAATATCTAACACTTCTTTCAGAACACAATTTTCAAGAGATGGCTGCCTTACAAATTGACTGACATATTCGACTACACAAAAATTTACAAGTATCTAAACTTCACGTAAGATATTTGTCACCATCTTCTAGCTTAAGAACGCTTAATAGTAAAAACAAAAAGTGTATTGAACTAAGCAATGAAACTGACAATGCATGAAATTATACACATTAAAAGTTACTATTTCTATTTTAAAATTCTTTATTCCCTCCTCCAATATAAAAGGGTTTCATAACGTATTTTATTCGAATAAACTAAAAGTGATTATATCCAAGCAAAACAGATTCTTTAAACTTTTTGGGGGTTCATCATTTTATTATATTATTCTCTTGTTTGAATTCTCTTACTAAAAGTTGACCTTTTTATCATACTTGTTTTAGAAATATCTGTTCAATTTATGTATTATTTTTAAGACTTTATGTTTTAATTTTATGAGTGACGCTCAGATAAGCATATGGTCGATATTCCAAATAACACAGTTTTTATTAGGGATATCCTTATCATGTAATGTTGACAGTTCAAGTAATCTAGCGCTTTTTTAGAAAGATAGTAGTTGAATCTTAATAATATTCAATTCATGCTTTTATAAACGTCTCCAATGAGTAATCTTTACCGCAGTCACTTTAGCCTAATCTTAAATTTAAATTATTTTCTCCCAAATACAATCAACAAAATGTATCAATCAAAAACATCGTAAACTTAAAATATTACAGTTCAGATTCGACTAACAGAATCCGCAGCAATTTCCCATAATATTGATGCAAGACATGACCGTTGTGGTGCACCGTTCACACATTTTTTACAATAGTTATACCTTCTTTTGATATTGTTAAATAATATTTGCCCACTTGATAAATATTCCTTGAGCACTTCAGTTTCTTAGGAATTGTCCCTTTAGTGGTATTAAATTAGGAAGCTTCTTTATTTCACAAATATATCATTGTACCATTTTCTCAGGAATAATGATGGCTATAATAAGTAGTTAAAAGCTTACTTGAAATCCATTAAAATTATATTAAAAGACAGTTTATTTCTTTTGTTTTTGGTGTATCATACATATCATATTCCATTCTGCATCATATGCACAATTTCCTGGGAAAAAAATCTAAATTGTACCAGATAAATTATTTGAGATCATTAGTGATCAGATGATGTAATAGTTGTTGCTTTTATTTTATTAAAAGTTTTTCTCCACGCTTTCAAAAGGTATATGGCCTATAGCAATCATACCTATTAGAAATTAATTGATAGTTTGCTCATTAAGCTCTCTGGCAGTAAATTGTAAGCAAGTGATCAAAGTTGATTGCTCTGTGTAATAATTAAAGCTTACATTTTTCTACGGACGATGATTCTAGGTCGAAAGGGTACGAATTACAGGAGGGGGAGAGCTTTTTATTTGATAAGAAAGTTAAAGAAATTGTGTCTCAATATTTTTTAAACTTCAATTTTGCAATGCCCGTAAGCAAGCTGTATCTGAATTTGTAAGTCTATTTGATTTTTAGCTAGGCACAACTTGACTAATTACTTGGTATTTTTTTCACTCATAGCGATAATTTTTAGATTGATTGTATTATTTAACTTGCTAAAGCACATAATGGCTATCTGCTTTGGAGAAAGGTGCCTTTGTTGAGGATTTCCTAGAAGAAGAAACTATCTCGTCTTTATGCTCATTCATATGAACGAAACTGCCATAAAGCTCGTACAACCAGCGTTTTCTACAGCCAGCAATAGACTTTGACTTACCTACTAATATTTCAGTTTAAACTACTTGAATGCTAGTGTGATCATAAGCTTAATTAACTTTCGTTTATTTTTCCGTGACGAATCAAAAAAAAAGTGGAAAACGGTGAAACCTCGCTAGTAATCCAAAGATTTTAGCATTAATTACGCCAGTAATCGCTGTTCTTTAATCGACCGACAAGCACATAATCTCCATCTTCTGGGGAAAAAGATGCTTCTGTGAAAGAAATTTTCAAGGAAACTGGCTCGTATTCACGTTACAAACGGAAAAACTCCCAAAATCGCAAAAAAAAAAAAAAAAAAAAAAAAAAAAAAATATGCGAGACCGTCCGGGAGGGTTTGAACCCAGGTCAAGCTTCCGTTTTGTGCCCTCAGTCTGCTGGACTATTAAGGGCAAAATATCAAGAAATTATAGACTGGAGTTTAGTATTAGATTTCAATTATAACTTTAAAATCTAATGATGACCATTTTTGTTTGACTGAATATAGAAAGCGCACAAGGGATAGCATATATTTTTCACTTCTCTATCATGGAAGCCCACTTTTATAACATTCTGAATTATACTTTGTTTTCTATTTGGCTATCCATTTTGCTAAGATGTTCCTTGACAATACGCCACAAATTTTTAATCAGATTTAAGTCTGATGAATTTCCAGGGCAGTCTAGTACAATACTTTTATTTTCCAATATGAACAGATTTTTGAATTGTGGCATGGAACCAAGTCATGCTGAAATGTTTCTGTAAAGTTTTTCGATAATGGCGCCATCTTTTTTATTAAGTTGCTATATACTTCGATAAATATAGCATTCCATTAGCAAGAACTAGATTTTCAGTGCCATCTGCAATGAACAAGCCCCAAAAGATTTTTCTTAGAGTAGTTTACGATTTGTCGGATATGTTAAGGTTTTACTGATTCACTCTTGGCTTCGTCTAACAATGTTAAATGTATAATCATAAATAAATGAGTCTCCTTGCTTGAAATGTTATTTTTAGTCATTTGTGACCCAAGAGTAATATTTTGGCCCACAATAATCGCTTTGCTTCATTTGGCATGTCAAATGCTTTTAATATGCTTTCTAGCCTAACAGCAATGAGAAGTCTACGCTGCATGTTTGGAGGATGAATATCAATATCAATTGATAATAGATTTTTTCCGAGTTCTTTGTTAATTTTTATTGGATTAATAATGCCTTTCCGGAGTCAGAATTAATCAGATTTTGGAGTTTCTTTCTTTTCACATGTGCCCATTCCTTCTGAAGAAAATGACCCAGTTTCATTCTGTCACCTCAGAATTCGACAAACAGTTGACTTTTCAATATCAACTTCAGAAGCAATGTTTGTTACATTCATGGATGTGTAATTGTTAAACACGGTAATCTTTGCTCTCTTTCTAAGAGATATATCAATTTTTAGTACACTAAAAGGAAAGAATACAAAACGTACTTAAAAATTATACAAAGTAACTTCCTTTTCCCACAGAAACAAGCTTAAAAATGGTGCAATAACCTTAATTTATGGTTACAGCCGAAAACATCGCAGACGAAAACGTCGCGGAGAAAATAACGCCAGACGAAAACGTCGTGCTACAAAACATCGTGGGAGAAAACATCGCAAAGAGAAAACATCGCAGTTCTAAAACATCGTGGTACAAAACATCGTCGTCGAAAATAAAGCGGTTCAAAAATTTCGTAGTTTAAAAACATCGTCGTCGAAAATATCGCGGTAAAAAATAAAGTATCTACAAATCATCGCATGACGATAACATCGTAGACAAGCTTTCTTCAGGCTTTGATAACTGTAAATGGATATTCCCGTAATGATTTGTGTTGGCAAGATGGAAAGAAGGATAATATTTACTTTCATATTTTTTATAAATCAATAAATTTTTGCTGAGAAAATCGAAAAGGAAACTTAAGCATAGAAAATTAATGCAACTTATAGTACTTAATAGAATTTTAAACCGACATAGTTAACTAACAAAGACCATTAATAAATAATTTTTTATAAAGTTTTTACTGGCAATTTTTCATGAGAAGTATAATCTATAAGTTACATTTAATTTTCTATGCTTAAATTTCCTTCTTACGTTTTCAGCAAAAATTTATTAGTTAATAAAAAAATGTGAAAGTAAAAATTATCCTTCTTTACATCTTGCGCTCACAAATCATTATGAGAATATCCATTTACAATTATTAAAACCTGAAAAAGCATGTCTGCGATGTTATCGGCATGCGATGATTTGTAGATACTTTATTTTTTACCACGATATTTTCGACGACGATGTTTTTAAACTGCGAAGTTTTTGAACCGCTTTATTTTCGACGACGATATTTTGTACCGCGATGTTTTCTCTTTGCGATGTTTTCTCCCACGATGTTTTGTAGCACGACGTTTTCGCCTTGCGTTGTTTTCTCCGCGACGTTTTCGTCCGCGATGTTTTTGCCGCGATGTTTTCGACGGACACCTAATTTATTGCCTAAACCAATGCTAAATAGTCAAAATAAGACATCCAGATGAGATTATGGCAGATAAAATTGCTTTATTGGCAGGTAAAATTACTATCACCAGCTGACAACGAACTTAAAATTCTGTAAAAATGTCGCTTTGTTCCAATTTATTTGCGCACTTTAGTAATTATACAGGAAGAAAGCCACAAAGCATTCATAAAGACAAACCGTTCACACGGACGTCTAAGAATGACTGGAATCTCCAGACTACAGTCACTCACCCAAGGATAGTCCTATTTAATGAAATAATAAAATATGATCGCTATTAATAATGATCTATACCTGAGTTAAGGAAACATATTATATAGATGATTATAACCGTAAAACTATTCCCTTTCTTCAAAATATATTACTGCAAAGATACATCTGTAAATCTTCAAACTTTTCCATAACGGAATAACATAACTTAGAAAGAGAAAAATCTTACGATCAGATGTATCATTTTACATACACTACAAAACATTTATAAATGTTTAGTAGTTCTTAGCATTATTCAAGTTAATTTAAATTTGCTTTTATTTGTATTGATAACACTGCGCAAATTAATCCTAGCGTTTAAAGTATCATCCACTTATTAATTTCTTTCATAAAAGCAATTGCTATTTACATTATAATTCCGAATACCAATTCGATAACAACTTTAGTTTAGGTTAGAGTTTAGGTATTCGTGTTTTCCTTGAATATACCTGCGTTAAAACTATAAATACGAATTGCATCTAATAAGAGTACCTGTATTAAAAGTATTTTTAAACTGTCAGTACAAGCCGCACTTGTGCAGTATTATTAAATTCCGTACAATCTCTGTAAGTCCTGCTTAAAACTATTTAAAGCTTCCATCTGCTTTAAAACCGATCGCCTTAACAGTTGAATAGTGCTTTAAATATTTTTAAGTGAATGAAATTTCATTAATTTCGTTAGAATAGGAGTCCGAAAGTGAAATTTATCTGTGCATTCTCAGAGTTGGAAAGCGTTAAATACGATAATTATTTTAAGGAAATGGATTTAAAGCATTATTTGCCTTTAAAATATTTCCCTTTTCCACGGTATTCAATAATAGTAACATATTTTCAATATAAATTGCAAAATACGGTCAGAAGTTTATTTTCCATTCTATTAAAAGTTTTTACTTAATCTAGTATATGTGCGTTAATGCATTTGAGAAAATTTCTCATGTAATGATTTAGTACTAGTTTTATCGTATAAGATAGTTTATGTGGACAGAGCCGCCCAGTCGGTATGGTGGTCAGGGAAGCTGACTGCGATGCCGAAGGGCCTGGGTTCGAATCCCAGAGAAGGCATGGTTGTAACTGTCTGTCCCCTTCATAGGAAAGGCGATGGTGGCCCACCTGTTAGGTGCCTCCATAACAAAGAGACCACCACATCCGGCCTTGTAAACATTAATGGACTGGGTTACATTTGTAATCGTTCACAATCTGCCATTGGAAAAAAAAAACTTTATGTGGACAGATAAATAATAATTAATCTCAGCTCTCGTTTACTTTTGATGAACAAAGAAAATGTTTATCTGTTCAATTTCATAAGTATATGATCGATTCTGTGGTGATTTTCGGTTAAGAACCCTCTAAGAAATCAATAAGCGTAATATAAATCCAGTGCATTTGATTTATAGCTAACTTTCCAATACTAAATATTTATTTATAAAATATCCATCATGCTCATAGCTCTATGGGAATATCTGGGTGGAATGTTGGAAATGAAGCTTTTCAAAAAACCACCAACCATTTTTTGATAGTTCTGTGTTTATACGAATTCTTTTATGACTATCATGCATCGTCGTGTATCGATTCAGTTGTTGATGAAATTTTTAATACAGTAAGAATTTCTAATTTATAATCAGAATACTCTCTTTTATTTTTAACATACTATAGTTAGTACACTTTGTCTCAAAAATTAATTCCTTGCCCATTTTAACCATTACCTTAACAAAGTCTTTCATGAATCTTAATGTATATTGAGAAAAAGCCTTTGTTTCAGCTTCCACAAATGCTCTGTTGGCATTAAACTTCATTAACGTTAATGACTCTCGTTTGGGCCAATGTCTTTCGGTATAACGTTTTTTATATCTGCTGTTTCTTCCGTAGAGGAAAACTTTCTTTTCCGTGCATGAATAGTAAGTCGAATAAGAGAAGCAATTATTTTAAAATCCCCTTAGATACTTCACTTACACTTTTTTAATTTGGTATTTGGATGCAAGATTTTATACGTTTTATACCGGATAAGTTGTGAAGATTTTCAGATTTCTCTAAGTTTTCTTCATGGTGACAATATGAGCTAGAAATTTTGATAAGATTTTATTTTCATTATGTAGAATTGCAATTTTATTAGCGGTTACAAATACAAAATAGGAACTAGAGTATAAAACTGGAATAAGCGTAAACAATGTTTTAAAAAAAACTTTATGGTTAGCTTGAACATCACAACTCGGACGTATGATAACTACACATTCTTAAGAAGTTTCAGCATGATACCAAATGATGTCAGTAAAAGGAATTGCTCAAATATGCAGCTAATAGCAAAAGTCTCGATTTCTACTCATTTTAAGTAGAAAAATCCTTTCAATTGAAATATTTGGATTACTTTTATTGAATATTTGAATGAAGTCTGAGTATTGTGTTCACTATGTTTGATTCCAATGATTCAAATACAAGCGAATTCCAATAAATTTCAGAATTATGTCAAGTTTATCATCCTGAGATTTGAAAGAAAAAATACTGGCTGAGGCTAACTTATTGAAAGTTGAGAAAAACACTACTTATTAAAACCAAAGATCGATCACCATTCATTACTAACTTTCATACCAAGAAGATCATTACTGAAAGCCTAAGCCTTCCGTACCCATCTGTGTACATAGTACGGAATTTAGAGAGATATCTCTGACACTAATTATAATGTATAATCTGTATTTAGATGTGGAAATGCTTTCGTTACCATGATTATAAATTAATAAAAAAAGTTTATCTATAGTCAATTAATAACCCTTGAAAGGCTTGAAATAATTTATAAAACACATTAATTCTGAATGAATAGCAATTGCAAATCATTGAAGTTGGAAGTTAGTAACTATAATTAGTATATTTATACCATGATCCTTAAATTAAGTCCATTATCCGTAATTTAAGAATACAAAAACAAATCGGATGGCTCCCTTACACTATTTTCTTTTGAAATACGGACTGAATAATTTTAATTTGAGTCATTTCTTATGCACACTGGTTGTCTAATATCCCTTTTGCATTTGTAAAAATAATGATAATTCATGGATTAACTGGTGAGTCTCGTGTATGTTTTTCACAGAATGAGAGCAATGAAAATCTTATAAGTATTATGTACTTTATTTTCACCAATCTGATTCTGAAATACAAATAATGCCTTGCACAAAATGTACGTTTCTTCCCTAAATTGTTCATCTCAGATTTCGATTTTAGTGATTGTCAGGTCAAAATAAGTATCGAAGTATTATTTTAAAGACTTTTTTAGATACAGGCCTCCTGGTCGTTTAGAATCACTGCCCACTATTACGGAAGTCCCAAAATAGTTTGATTTTTCAAGACAGTCACTACCCTATGGAAACAACAGTTGCCGTTAGGAAACAAACAACTTTGTAGAAGAAAATTAATTGCTTCTTAGGTCGTTTTTGTTTTCGTAACTTTTCATCACAACGAATCGAAATTTAACGAACTTTCCATCTATTGAGATCACAGTGCATTGTTCAGTCAGTGAACAGCTGTGTTTATAGTTTATAATGGCACTAGAAATTTTATCTCAACAAGCAGTTTACAAGAAGACTTTAAACTGCTAGAATTTCTTCTGCGCTGTCCTCCTTTAGTTGAGGGTTAGCTATAGGTAACACAGCCAGAGCAGAAGTCTGCAGAATGTATCTGTGTTCTCTTCAACGACGAGTTGAGTGTAACATCCTGCTTTGAAAGCATACAAATTTGGAAGGAACCAGGAAAGCGAAATATGTACAGTATACGACTGTTACAAAAATGCAGTTGTAATAGTATAGCGAGTAATAATGACCAATTGAGACTTCTTGCACAAGTTCGAAAAGAAATTTTGTCTTCTCCCGAGAAAGCTGTTATGAGACTACTCCGGACAATAGATAACGACATCAACAGAGATAAATTTTAATATGGATCTATAATTTGTTTTCCTGATGACGCGGTAATACTGGTAATCTTCCATTCTCGTCTATAATTAACTTAAGAAGCTCATATTTAAATACTCAGTTTGCTATATAAATCTGCAGGAAATTTACCCTCTTCCTTTCATGCATTTTATGTTTTGATATATCTGAAATCTTAGAAACAAAAAACAACGCGCTTTAGACGTAAAGTTTAAAACTTCTGAAGTCTAAAACTTCTGAAAGTCTAAAACTTCTGAAGATTAACTTCGAAAAGTTATTATTTGTCTTTAATTTTAAAAACAGAAATTTTTCTTTGATAATGTGAACATCGAAAAAATCTAGTTGAAGAAGTTCTTGAAATCGATTGCTATAAGAGAATAAACTTTGCGGAAAAACTCTTGAATTGAATCGACTTTAAAAGAGCTGGCTGCAGGGACAAATTCTCCTCTATGACATTTCAATGTCTTAAAGATCATAATTCCATATACTCAAATTAAACATCTTATTAAGAACATGAAATCGACTTGTAATATATGGGTTTGAATTAGAAGAAATTTTAGTTCGTGTTAAAGTGTCTTTGGTGTTTTCCGCAGAATTTCCTTTCTTTTAAAATTTCTTGTTACAAAGTATTTCCGTTTTAATTCTTTCATTATGTGGTTTTGTAATTTCTATGAATTAATATTTAATTTAATAGTTCTTATTAATGCATTATGAATTCATATATTCCTCTAATTAAATTCAAATGACTAATTTTCTGTAATTGTATTCAACATTTTTTAAAAATTATTTTCTTTGCATATAAAGGTAATTTTGCAACTTAGTTTACTTTAAATGTACAGATACATAATTGATAATCAGATGAAAATTTCAGATAAGACAGCAATTAAAATATCAAAACGTAGCTTAAAATTTGTTAGCAGTAACATCGAGTAGAAAAAGATAAATTTTCGATCCGAGACACATTGATTAATGTTAATGATATATAATCTTTATAAGAAATGAGGTAATAGATAATTTAATGAGGCAAAGAACGCTTATCTGCTGTTATTTGTGGTTATCTGCTTTGTATAAGGTGTGGTGTGGTGGTGTATTTAATTATGGCAAAGCACACTAGGGCTATCTGCCTAAGAGGAGGGATGCCTTCGTGGAGGACTTTCTAAGGGAAACTGGCTCGTATATACGTTACACATGGGGAAAACCACGAAAACACCCATGCAGCCAGCCCGTTCGCGGGATTCGAACCTCCTGCTTTGTATAAGATGTACTTGCTTTGCTTTCGTGGACTTGTCTACTTTTATAGAATATTTCTGAATGAAAGTGTAGTTATGAGCTCTGTGCAACTTTTTACTGGGTTAGTTATTTATCAGTAATGAGTATAGAAAAGGGCTGGTATAAGAGATAGCAGCTGATGCAATTTATTTCTGTTGTGTGGATAAACAATGAGGTTAGTAGACCGTATCTTAGAGGAATAAAAAAGATGACTTTTTGTGCAGCAATTGCTTCTTATGCTTCAGTTGATTAAATCTCATGTATCTTTTCTTTTATTATAATTATTTTTTAAAAATGCGATTTTCTAGTATTTTAACCTGAAGTTTTTATTTACACATAAACATTGATACCTAATATGTTTCAAAAGCTAATTCAAACATCGACATCTTTCTAGAAATTAAAAAATGCAGTATAGCACCTTAAAATAAAAAAATTTTTAAATTACTAAAAAATTCAAAATAGGAAAATTATGAAATTAAAAGGAAACTACAATATTATCTTGATATGCAAATATCAGTTTATTTCCTGAAATAATTTTAAACTAAGTAGTTTTTCTGTTTTAAGAATGAACTCTCAAGAATCTAGACATATAGAATATAAAATCTTATATTTAACAAGAGCTACTGAAAACAGCAAATTCGAATAGTAGAAAAGGTTTTGCTGTGATACTACTCCATTGTAAATTAATGCCACATAAATACTTGTACAATTATTTAGTAAAGACTTCATTTCTCAAAACTTAGCAGTGTGTTTATTTCATCGAATCGTTTTCGCCCGAGGTTCTCAACAACTATTTCTATCAAGGGACCTAAATTTTTATTTTGCCATGATAAGAATCGTATGAACTAAAACGCTTCATTTCAGCTGTTATTATGGTATTTTTACCAAAATAACTTGTAGAAGTAAATTTTAGAAGATAAGAATAAGAAGATGGAAGAAAGAAATTTATTTATAGAAATAAATCTTCCAGAATAAAAAAATGCTGGCACTGGATTTTTAAGGTTGGGTTAAAAGAAGTATTCGAGAAAACTATTATGAAGAGGTATGGTTTGCTGCTTTTCGAAGCCACCGGTTCGAAGGGAATATCACTTTCTATTGTTTTAACTGCCTACACTTGGTGTAGAGGCAACGGTCAATAAGTTCTATGTTATATTTAATATTTACAATTGGCTACACTGGCAAGAAGACTAGGTACTAAACCAATTAAAGAGCAATGAATTCAACTCAAAAAGCATAACTTATCTATTAAAAATCTTGCATGAATAAAAAAATAAAAATTAATATTTATGCCGTGAGCACTGAGTTTAAGTTTTGCGAATGGCAATAGTGCAGTTGTATTCATTCTTTCGTGTTAGAGCATTAGATGACAAGCGGACGAATGTTGATTATCCGCTATGCCCTTAGAAGATTTCCCTTCTTTTCGTAGAATTATCGATATATATAGGAATTTCAAATATCACTTTTAAAATAATGAATCAATGTTCGAATTTGTAATTGTGTAAATGTTTGTGTTCCGTTTCAATAGAGTGTTGGTATTTAGAATCAGAGATATTAGCATCGAAATTAGATAGAATATCAACAATCTGTATAATTAATACATCAAGTAAAAAAACATACAATCAGAAAAATATTGAAATTATCAAATAACGCAATATATTTTATCTATATACAATAAATTACTTTAAGACAATAATTACATTACAACTGCGATATTCACCTAAGATGTAATTATATTAAACCATTTAAATAAGAAGCATATAAACCCATACAATGATTAGAAGTAGTACGAAACTATTTTATTTCTCTCAATAAATCTATAAATCTGAATTTAATGCATAAATCGATAAATCTGAACTTCTGTAGTTCATGCTTCAGGAGAATAATAAAAAAGGAAGCATTTTTTAAAGGAAAATTTTTAAATAGTTAGAAAAGGGGAAGAAGTCTTTTTCAAAGAACGCAACATTAAGCTTTCTTCCTTATACCTCCTCCTGCGACTAAGTTCTTGGATACAATTTTAAAATGTTTTTAAAAACATAGAAAACTACTTCCATCATACTTCTGAAAGAGTCTAAAATTTCAGAAATAAAACCGAACCGAAACGACTTGCTTCAAGAAGCAGCAAAAAAGTAGCGAAACTCTTGTTTGATGACGTCAGCTGACGGATTAAACTTTCGTTCTTATTCACTATATATTGAAACAGGGTTATTATATCAAGAGGTTCACTATATTTGGCGAACTATCGTCTTATGATGTCGTAATAAATTCACTATTTCTTTCACTGTTCTGATTGATGAGTAGGAGATTCCGGTGAAATGCCTTGTGTATGCTTTGTATATATACAGAGAAAGAATGAGATTTAAATTTGCTAATATAAGCATAAATGAAGTATTTTGTAATGTGAGTTTCCTTTCTCCAAGTGTGAGTTTTTCTTCTAGGTGTCAAGTCGTAACACAAACATAAAAATAATAGCGGTAATAATATGCAAACATACGAATAAAACCGATATAGTAAAACAAATTATAAGGAAATTATAGCTGTATGAACGTTCCTGTAAACTTAATACCCCAAAGTAATTAACCAAAGAATTCCTATTTTCCTTTTTAATTTAAAATCCAATGGCAGCAGAGAATGTCAAAGATGGACATAAAGATATGCATGTTCAATGAAATGTCTTTCCCCAATGAGAGAGATTATTTATATATACCTTCTGTGGTTCCTTTTAATTTAAAAAACCAGCTGTTTTATGTTTTGAATCCGTACTGTCACTTCTCTCTTTCCGTTTTCCCGACAAAATGAAAATCAGTTTGCATTTATTTAAGGTAACTGACCTCATTCAAAGGGTCTTTTATAAAATATTTGTTATATTTTTGAATTTATGAGATTTTTTTATTGGAATGCACTCATTTTAAATATAATCACTACAAAAGTGATAAAAAATTCTTTTTTTTTTGTGTGTATGTGTGTGAAATTTAGGCAAAAAACTGAAAATTTCAGATCGAAATTAATAAAAACATCAACCATCACTAACAAGAGAATAATGATGATAAAAATATATATTTGATTTTATATTATCTATATTAACCATAAGCATCCGGTGAAGTAGAATAATTAGAAAATACTGATTCTATGAAATATGAATATATGCGATGAAAAATGAAAATATGCGACCGAATATCTTAGTCAACACTCAAAAATTTAAAAACGTACATATACTATTGAAAGAAAAATTATTCTATAAATAAACTTTAGAGTTATCATGGTTGCTGTGAGCATAAATCATAAAAATCAATTAGTCAAAAATCGCATTTAAATTTTCAGATTAGCGTTACATGACATACACTGGTGTGCAAAAATTAAGGACGAGACGGCTTTTTCAATATAACGTTGTACAAAAGTTTTCGAAATCAACAAAAATAATACCATAAGATCCCCAAGATATAACAGCATGGGTAATGTAAGCAAGACTTCCCAAAAAAGAAATCAAAATGATAAAAAGGAACTTTATTGAAAAAGCAGCATGGAGTACAATGCAACAGAAGGCCAAAACATCCATGTGACAGGTGTGCAGCAAGAAACAATCATCCTTTAGTAGGTGATATGATCTTCCCTGACTGGTGGGCGGGCTTCACATCATTTGTCTATGCTGAATATGAGGTTGTCAATGAGTTTGTGAGACATTGCTGCCTATTCCTCTTGTAGCACCAAACGCAGCTTCGGAATCGTTCCTGGCGATAATTTACGTGTTGCCACGCGCCTCCCTAGAAAGTTACATACATGTTCGATAGGATTTAGATCCATAGACCTTGCCCGTCAATCCATGTATTCAATGTCATCACTCTCCAGCAGCTCTTCGATAGCAACTATGCGATGAGATGGAGCGTTGTCGTCCATCAAGATTAACTGAGAACCCATAGCACCTCTGAAAAGAAACATGTAAGAAAAGAGAATCTTGTTACAATAGTAGTTGCCGGTGACTGAACTTCCTTGGAAGATGTGAAAGTCGGTACGGCTACCAAGTATTATGTCTCCCCAAACGAGAACTCCTCGACCAAACCGGTTCCTTTTGATTATGTTGAAGGGGTTATTGCGTGTTCCCCGCTCTCTTCAGATGTGCATACGTCTAGAATCGTAACTCAGACTAAATCTGCTTTCATCCGTAAAAAGTACTTGACCCCATTAATTATCTGTTCAACTCTGGTGTTCCCTGCACCACAGAAAACGCCTTCTCCAATGAGCAGGTGTCAGTGGTATACACCGTACAGTTCGTCGTGCAAACAGACCACTACTGTGCAGCTTTCTGGCCATGGTAAAACGCAATATCGGTCATCCAATCGCCTGTTCCGTGTCTCTTGAGATTTCTTCCGCTGTTTGTTGACTGTTTCTTCTCGCCTATAGGGCAATATACCGGTCGCAATATACCAGTCGCGTCATGGGCGACCACTACTGAACTGTCAGACAGCTGTTTCTGTAGTTTGAAATGCTCTCCAAAGTCACAAGTGTATAAGCACAGCCCAAGCAGCATGCCTCTCAAAATATATGCATAATTTTGGTGAAATAAGGGTGTGGTATATTTTTCACATTAATTTTACGAAAGTTATATACGAATAAAAAAAGCTGATTATGTACGCAGTACGTTTCAACGTTTCATTCATTACTTTCACGAATATTATACCAATTCTAAAAACCTTTTTTAAAAAATTCTATGATTCAGAGTATCTGTTGTTTTACTTCGAACATTCGAACAAAAAAAGGGAAATGTGTGCAAAAGCAGACGCTTCTTAATAGAGTTTTAATTCCATATACTAATATTTTTATTTAATAATCATAATAACTCTATGAAATTAGGAGTGTAATCCTGATATTTTACATAAATTTCAGATACTTTAATCATTATTACAAAAATCACATGAGGCTAATTTTTTTTAATTATGTTTAATGTACGAGAAAAATTATATAATGTTTTTATGTGAGAAAAAAATAAAAAAAAATAAAATAAATCTGAAATGTTTCAGATTTTAAATTACGTCCAAAGGGGCGTTTTTTAACATTTTGTGTGTTACCTTTCTTTATTAAATATCATGTTCCTCGCACTTAAACCATAAGATCCAGTGCAACAGCAATATCGCAAAATAGTTTTAAAACGAGCATATCTTTAGAATTTCCGATACAGAGACTCACGCGCTGGAGATAAAAATGTTTTTTCTGCACAACGTTGCCATTGCTCGCTTTGAAATCCTTGAGTTTGTTAATCAAAAAATCGTCAAAGTTTTAAAAAATAGGAAATCGATCATAAAACAAATTTCAAATTTCAAATTTGGTCTTCCACATGCTCATATTCGTTGGAGGATTACGTTATTCAAAATTCGATGACTCTATGTACCGTTATTTTATGACAATGTGAGAAATATACATACATTTACGCAGATTTTCATTATTTAATTTCTTCAAATATAATGCAGGACTCTAATATTTTATGGCAACAGTTTGAAAAGTGAACCGACATTTATCCGTCCGACGCAAAATGCCAAAACGAAACTAATAGTCCTTCGGGATTCAAATCCCTTTGGACTAATAAACAATGTAAATAAATAATTATATTATAGTTTATATTTTCCTGAAATAGTTAAGGACATTCTTAATTTGGAGATCTTCAGAGTAAGTACAACGTTCCCATTAAATGAATAGTTAACTATTCATGTTGCCAAACGAAAATGGGAAAATAGGTAATAAAAATACTTTGCCAGACTCTCCAGGCATATTCATTTGCTTAAAATTATTTAGTTAAAAAGATAACATTGAAAAAGGTGATAATTTCATCTTTAACTTGCCCTTTAAACTTTTATTCCCGGTTTGTCGTCTATATCTTCACTTCTAATCAACATATCAAGAAAAGAAAAGTTTTCGATAGCTAAGAATATGGCCTTAAAAAATGCTAAATAAAAAATTTGAAATTTTTAGAATAAATCGGTCTTTTTAACGAGGTCAGTTATCTTTTGTTCATAGTGAACATATTCCGCCTCTTGAGGCCACGTTACTAGTATTGCTGCTATAGATAAGAGTTCGTATCTTCGGCCTCGTATTATGATTGCCGACAGTTGAAATTCACGTCGGTGAATTTCTGAGCTAACTTCGCGTTAAATTTCTCTGTGTAGCCTTTGGCTATCAGTTTATTTAATATTTACCTTTGATCTACTGTTTCAGTTTCTAGAATGGCAAGGTGTCCTCAGACACGAAAACAGCGTATTCCAAGCTGAGCTTACAATCATTCTGAATGCTATCAAGCTACGTCTACCAACACATACGGACACCATTCATGTGATTACTGATAATCATGTGATTACTGATAGCCATTCATTCATGTGATTACTGATAGCCATTCATTCATGTGATTACTGATAGCCATTCATTCATGTGATTACTGATAGCCATTCATTCATGTGATTACTGATAGCCAGTCAGTAATCACATGAATCTGTGCTATCAAACAACAGTTCCCAAACTCACCAACTGCATATCTAATTCAGGATTTAATACTTAACAGCAACAACAAATTTACAATATCATGAACTAGAGGTCACAGCGCTTGTGCAGGAAATGAACGCGCTGACCTCTTAGCAAAAGACGCAGCTGTCCACCAAATAGGCACTCCAATCTCTATCCCGTGGCCAAAGTCAGCATTGAAATGCAAGCTGAAACAACTTGCAACCGCACAATGGCAACATCAATGGGACCACGGACAACAAGGAAGACAAACATATGAATTCCTCCCTAAAGTAGATGAAAACATCACTTTTTCATCCTACTTCCTTTCCCAGTACATCTCGGGCCACGTTTCCACTCTACTTCTACAACAGACACAAAGCCTCCTCTGGCAGATGTATTTGCGGAAGCAACGGGGACCCAGAGCACTACATCTTCAATTGTCCAATGACGTCTGTTCACCATATAAGTCATCCAGGCAACCCGGGTCTAGAATTCAGGCGATTTCTAATCAAGCACCGAAAAACATTTAGTCAGATAAAGAACATCATCGACTACCTCCACAGACAAAGCCTCAATATGCCACCCTTAATCTTTAATCCTCTGGTTCTGCAATAATTTCAGAGTGCCATTGTTATCTCCACCAAACACACACTTCTAATGTGCCTTCAGTCTTCATTCATATTTGTGCCTTACCTTCATACCATGATATTGTATCTATTTATTATTACGAACTTTATTGTACCTCACCTACCTATGAACATTACCATCACCAAATGCAGCTCTGTATATCCAAATGTATAACATCTGTATGATCTTGCATGTCACCTTGTTTACTTGTCAATAAATACGGAAAGGTAGTAAGTACACCAGAGCAATACCCTTTTTGCTCATTGCGATGATATGATGCCCTCTGTACTTATTCCTGTCCTGTCCTGTTTAAGCTTCTCGCCATGAATGCTGACGGAGTTGTGAGCTCCAGGAAGGGCTGTTCAGCTTATTTAGTTTTGAATAATGGGTCTTTTACACCCTTCTCAAGTTCCTGTAGTATTTTAGACTTAGCGATAAGTCGCGCAACATCTACATAGAGTTTAACATTGGGTAATACCCAAAAGAATTAAATTTTACAAACTCATCAGGAAGAGGCATATGTTCCATTCCAACAGCCGCGTTTCTGGCCACACCAGCTCTCTCAAAAAAATTAATTACGAGAAATTTTTTAAATTTTTTAAGAAGACTAAAATTAAGGTATCTGTGTATATATGAACAGAGAACTTAAATAACTAAAATATCTAATGTTCGTTGTATTTAACGATGCTAAATACTGCCATGGAATCTTCAGCGGGGAAAATAAACGGAAAGTGATGAATCATTATAATCAAATACATAGATGAGAATAATTCCTCTCTGCCAGCAAATCTGTAATCATACTTGTTTAACGTTAATCTTATTTTTAAAAAACTTTCTATTCTCAGTGTATAATAAGATAACTCCACACATACTTTCTGCCATCTAAGCTGGTATTGCAATAATTGCAGATTTTCAGATTGGCAAAACGTCTTTAGAAGATTAGACCTATCAGTTTATAAAGAAATTTTTTGCTAACTGTGGCCGAACCTTAGAACATAAACATAAAACAACAAAACCTGCCTCCAACGATGTTAATTTCCCTTCGTTACTGGAAATTTTTAATTTGCCTTATCTCAGATACCCAATAAATAGTATTTTTTCGCCTTCTTAGGAGCGCATATTTTTGCCCTTAACTATTTCCCCACAGTGCAGTGCTAAGCACAGGATGTTTTTAAAGATAAAGCAGTTAACAGTTTTAGAAGATGTCCTTCATTTATATCAATTCACTAACCTATGATTTAGCTAGTTTACATAAAAATAATATATATTAATGTATTTGTAAATAAAATGTCAAGAAAAATTAATTTTAAATGCTGTTTAAATCTCGCCAACGTCTGTAGCCAAACAACCAGAATCTTAACCAAATACCTTACAGTCTGCCACTCACGAGGAAACCTTTAAATAGAGTTGTTGATTAGGCGCTATCCATTTCTCTTGGCATTTTCAAATAATGGGGGCTATAATAATAGGTAAGCACCAATAAATTTTTCCCTGACTTATTTCGATTCAAAAATGGAGTTTAGAAATATTTCCATTGTAAACAAAATGAAATTACATTATTTACGAAAACAGTTTTCTTAAAAGCTTTAATACGGAATTGAATTTAACAAATGTTTCATTATAAATTAATATGCTTTATTTCTTTTAAATAATGCAATTAATTAAATTATTGCTGCTGAAATTTTCCCGCTTCAAAACGTTGATCAATTTCCTTTAGTGTATGATTTCTAAAACATTTCATAAAAAATTAGTTATATTTATCATATGCATTTAAAGAAATACATAGGAAACATAAGTATTAGTTTCTTCTGTTCAGAATAATGTTGCAGCAAGTTCTTTAGAGACTCTCGCAGATTCAGTTTTTTTCCTGGGATACAAAGCTTATCAGGAAAGTTCAATTCAAGTGCTTAAAAACATTTTCGCTGACACTGTGTTTTCACTGCTGTAATGATAAATAAAGGGAAGGCGTGAGACTACGCTAAAATACTTTTATGAGAAATATATTTCTTAAGCAAACGCTGTGAGGTTCATTCGAGTTATTCCGCGTTTCTGGCCACACCAGCTCTCTCAAAAAAATTAATTACGAGAAATTTTTTAAATTTTTTAAGAAGACTAAAATTAAGGCAGATAACTACGAATGAAGACATTCATTCGTAGTTATCTGCTCTAAAATTTAAAATGTGGGTACAGTCGCACGAATGGAGACATTATATTGACCTTGTATTCGAGCAAAGTACGTCGAAAGAATACTATATAGGTTATTTGTTTGGTGGTAATATTGATTTGAAGATCAGTTCCACCCAGGGCGGTGCTAGTTGCATACCACAGCAGATATGCATAAACTGTACGTGGCACTAATGTGATTGACTACGTGTAGCAAAATTCAGCAATAAGATAATATACGTAACGGCAATTTGCATGAGAAAGCATTTGTTTATCCATTATCTTCCACTTTAATTGACATCTTTCGCAATCCTATTGGCACGGAGAAGGAGATAACACACTTCTGGGCCAAAACATGAAACACAAGAAGACTTAGATAAAGACGAAAGAACTGTCTAAGCCTATGTTAAAACAAGAATCCGTTTCCCCAAACAGCTATAAGTAAAAATATATTTAAGGGTGCCTCTTTGCGAAAACTGGAGATTGGCTAGCAAGGCACAATTTCAAGATGGCCGCTACACAAAACCAAAATAAAAAGTCAAAGTAAAATGGCTGTTGGTGGTAAAGTGGTAAAGTAGTACGGTGGTAAAGTGGTAAAGTGGGTGTTTGGGGGGTTTTATACCCCTAAACACCCACTTTACCACAGGCAGCCATTTTACGATGCAAAGCACACAATATGTAACAATAAGCCAACAAATATTTTCCCATCAGTCAAATTCACCGCAATCACGCAACCAATCACGTCATAACAGGGTTTCTATACCATTCAACTACTCAGGTTACCATAAATGAAACAACAACTTGGAGATAATCCAAGGGACACCCTAAAATATAGGCTAACCCAGCTATATCCGTCAGACACAGGCATTAATTGCTAAAGTACTGCTGGTTACTACAGTAACAAGCTGATAAATAAATGTACTGAGACTCGCTTCAACTCCTGCCACCACACAGCATATGGTTCAAACACAAATATTATTGTAGCTGAGTTGAAAGGTTTTGCTTCATCTGTAGCATACAAATAAGAACAGGTTTTTGCAGCTGACCTGCAGCTTCGATAGGCATACCTTTATGAACAAAACTGAAGGAAATGAACGGCTGGCTGACTTCTTCTGTGCAAGTCAAATTATTTAAAAGACCTATCTGAACATTACCAAATATTCATCGATGCAAATAATGCCTACTTTTCGCAATGAATAATTTTTATATTTGCATAAAATAAATACTTATGCTGCGTTCATAAGGCTTCTAGAACTTGCTCAATGACCGAATGGGATTTTAATAATGAAGTTATAAAGCAATTTACTAGTGCTAGAAGTTAAACCAACAATTTTTATAATTTTCGTTCAATAGAAATCTTCGGAATAACTTAAAACCTGCTAGATGTAAAAAATTTATTTTACTTACTCCTAATATGTTTACCTTACCTTCCAGCTTACCTAATAAGTTTTAATCAGTAAATGCCAAGTGTGTAATAAAAGGATGTTTTATGAACATTTATTCATTTTAACAAATTGGTTAATCTACGTTCGGGAGTTTTGCGCCTACACGCCGTAGAGAACCATTGTTTAAGTTTTAACTATCTATGTAGAAAACCATACGTTATTTTGTTTTACTTTATCATTTAGCAATTTTATATTATTCAAATAGGTGTCCAGAAAAAATGTCTTTAAAGAAAACACTAACAGGAAAACTTAGTCGTTTGTGAAAATAATCGATTTCTTTTTTTTCTTTTTTTTTTTTTTTTTTTTTAATAATCCATTTCTTTTTTTTTTTAATTTTAAATAATCGATTTCTTTTTTTTAATTGGATCACGTAATTGAATTAAATAGTACACCGGATAATATTATATTAAATTATATTTTTGTTATCCATATTGCATGTTCTTTCTTCTCACGAGAAAAACTTTCTATTCTCAGTGAATGGACTATATTTGCTGTTAATTTGTTTACACGTTTTAGATATTTTTTTCCTTTGATTTAAAATATGAAAAGATAATGCAGAAATTTAAAAAAAAATTAAGAAATAATTTTCTTTTTATTTTAAGAAGCTATTAAATTAGATTAACTTACAACTTTTCACAAATATATAATTTATAAACATTCATTATAAAACAATTTTATGCCTTATATGTACTTGTTATTCTTTGTTTACTCCGTGAATCATAACGTTGACAAAACAAGTACTTGTCTTCTAAAAGGAATCTTGTACCGTCATATCAATGCTCTCTCCACGTAATGAGAATTTATCTCATTGTATACAACGCATTTGTTGCTGCCTTCTAAAAGCCTTTTCGTGTGCATTTTAGTATAAATTTTTAAATAAAGATAAAGTGATATTTTTTAATAAAATGTAATTTTTGAAAATCGAATTAATATGTTTTCTTTTAACTGCATAATTTTTTAAAAGTAAGTGCGATATGTAGTGTGTGCAGTTTAAGTAAAGAAATAAAACTCCTTCAATTTTTGTTACACTAACATTTTCCTTCAATAAACACAGAACCCCGTCACCTAAACAAGCTGTGGTCCCAATCAGTCCACAAATTTGTGCTTCTGTAATCAGTTTATCTAGCAAGTAACTAAAACTTCGAATGTCTGTACTTCATAGAAGTGACTGCTTAAATCCCAGATGAAAAAACTTAAACTGGACTTGTAGAGTCATTAGATTTATTTCGGGGCAATCCTTTTAAAGCAACTTTTCAAACACGATTAAATTTCAAGTGTTTTAATGTATTAGATTACATAATTTAAGTCTTTTCGCTTATTAAATTTAAGTAATGCTTTTTCTTGTTCATGAAAAGTATAAAATTAGCATCCTTTTGTTGTAGTGTGCTTTTAGTGAAGTTCCGTAATGACCGCCAGTGATTCGTCGAATGATAGTGATTGAAAAAAAAAAAGGTATCATTTTTTTAAACTTCACTTTAAAGATTGAATAGCCTACATTGAAAGGGAAAGCAGATCACAATAGACTCATGCTTGAATTGTGCCATTATAACATTTGACCAGATGTTTTCTCCGTTACACTGATAATTGACTAATAAGTATTGGAAGTAATTAACTTTGCTATTTTTAAGCCTCACATAGCACTTATAAAAGGACTTAAACAGCAGATGTTCACTTTTTCGAATTCCCTTTCTTTATAAGGCTCTGATTTATGTAAAGGAAGTAACAAATTTTACTGATGCGTAGAAAATTTGTAGATAACATTTTATTCTAAAAACAAAACTTTTGCTTTATATTAAGCTTTGCATTTGTACCTTTTTCCTCTTAAGAGAGAAAATTTTGCACGAGAAGAGTTTTAACCAGAGATCTGGCGATTTTTGTCAGATAAATGTTGAATAATCATTTTAACCTTTGAATCATTCTTTGTCCTCAGCATGACGTAAAAAAATTCATTATTATACAGAAATTTGCATGTCAGTGTTCTTCATGAAGTCGAAGCTATCTTATTCTAGACTGCTCAAATTGTGGCAGACAAGTTGCAAATACCGAAACTCTCCAAATAGGACTTAAGCAACAGCTTTCAGCTGTGTAAAAAAAAGCTTAGATTACCGTAAGGTCCAAAGAAAACACAAATGAGTTTTTCTTATAAGTCCTATTCAGAGTAAGTAAATGCGCAGGAACCAGCCATTTATTGCCGTAAAAACCTAGAAAATGAACTCCGCAATTATTGAAAACTTCCAAAATTCCTTTTTATAAGACTGAAAGCTACTTTATATAACATCTAATGAATATGAAAGGTATGTATTCGTTACCGTGAAAATTGGAGAATGTCGACTTTCACCGGAGAATGTCAACATTCACCAAATACGTCGGTGAAAGATCGAATATTTCTTTACATTCTTGTACATTCGGACCCTCACCGGTGTATGTCGACAATCCCAGATATACTCTGGTGTAGGTCGAAAAGAGAGGAGTATATGTACACGCTGCCATTCCAAAAGGAAGTGTCCCACAAATAAATGCAGTTGTAAAAGCAAGAGCCTCTTGTGCAATTTAAAGTGTCATAATAGTTTAAGTTGTTGCAATAAATAAGATTTGAATCACATAATTTGGTAAGTTTATAACTTCTATTATTTTCCTTTCTCACTTTGAATGTACTGTGGGTTTTAAGTTCTTATGTTCTTAAGTTCTTATTCTGAGTCTCAAGTGCGTTTTTTCGCGAATGAATTACGGAGAAGGAAATATAATATTCTTATATGTTCAACATTCACCATTAGTACATGGTGAATGTCGACATTCACCGGTGTAAGTCAGAAATAAGAGTATTTGGAAAATATTTCGGACATACACCAAGCGACTATGTGAATGTTGACATTCACCGATGAAAGTCGACATTCTCCAGATTTCGGTCTTTCACCGTAACATATTCACAACTTCGTTTTATGTTCAGTTGTCACAGCAATACGTCCAATGAGACTTTTCGAAAATATTTTTTCCCTGAGACTGATCTCAAATGCCAATCTGTTTCCCTCATTTTTCAAAAGTAACTGTAGCTTGCAATACTAAATTGCATTTATTCAGTAGAAACCTCTGTTTCTACTAGTGCGAAGCAGACCACCAGCGGCTGAGCGGTAAAGTCGCTGAATTGTCCGGGTCTCGAATGGGCTGGGTATGTTTTCGTGGTTTTTCCCATGTGTATGTGTGTACAAGACAGTTCCCTTAAGTCATGCATGAAGGCGTCTCTCCCCTTGGGCAGAGAGCCCTCAAGTGCTTTGTCATAGTCGAAACGACCAAACCCAAACAGTAGAAACAGAGTTTGACTACAGAAACAGAGTATATTGTAGAGTTAAGTTCAGTAAAGCATTTAAATAAATCTGTATTTTGATACAAACCTTGTGCTCATCGTAAGTTTTAATTTAAATCCGTATTTCGATTTAAGCAGTCGTTTTCATCGTATCTGTATTGAACTAAAGCATGCCGATATAAAATGTAACACTAGGGAAATAACAAAAACCCTAGATTCACTCATTGTGAATAAAACCTCTGTCAGTTTCGAAATATTTAAGCAGATTTCTCTTCTTTATAAATCAAAAGAATTTACCAATTCCAGTATTTAGACTTACGGTTTGGTTTGATGTAACTATATGACTACGGCAAAGCTTCGAGGGCTATCTGCCTAAGGGAAGAAATGACTTCGTAAAGGACTTTCTATGGGAAACTGGTTCGAATACACGTTACGCATGGGGAAGATCACGGAAACGTCCATGCGGCTAGCCCGTCAGCGGGATTCGAACCTCGAACCGAACTACCAGTGCTCACACACTTCACCGCTCGGCCGCTAATGAGCCACTGCTAGTTTCATGAGTTTTCGAGTTATATTTTATAACTACATGAGACAACCTCAGTATTCTTATTATCAGTAATAAAACAATCAGAGGATGCATTAGTTAAACAACAAACCCAGAAAAACTTCACCGCACTGAAAGCTGAAAACAAACTCCAACAGATCGAAACAAAGATTAAATTAGAAGTGATTTACCAATTATTTTTAACAATACATTTATCAACTGCAAAAATAAATATATTTAAAAAAAATTCAATCATTGTAAAAGTCGTAATTTTTTTTCTTGTAGAATCGTAAAATTCCCAAAGGATTTGCTAAAGAAGTTAGCTCAAAATTGAATAAATCACAAATAGCGCCTGAGCGTTTCGGTGATCAAATAGGAAGACAAACAAGCTTCAGCGATTTAATTATACTGAAATATTTATAATAATGGTATTAATCAAATGCACTAAAGTTGCGTTAACGTGCAAATCAGATACGCCAAAAACAATAGTCTACTCTCTTTCATATGAAATTAGAAGTCCCATATATTTATCAACGGAATGATTTTGAAGCAAATATGACCTCTTTAACACACCTCATTGTAAAATAGATTAGGAATAGATTATGCATATATCAGCTGTCACTATTCTAAATCTTATATTATTAGTCGAATGAATGCCTTAATTCCATGAATATTTTAAAGATTAGGGTCAATAGTTATCCAGAGGTGTTAATTGTTTATTATCATGTAAAACTATTAAACATAATTCGGAACTGATGGGAAATGAGAAACGTTGTAGTGAGTACACTTGACAGGTACTTTATCTATCTATTTGAGAATTTTGCTTATAGTCTTCAAATTTATAAGAGTTTTATGAGAAAAAGGAAGAGTTATTAAAGTTTACCTGTCTTTCTGCAGAATACCTGGGATGAGGATTCATATTTATCGTATAAACGAAATGCAGCTAAGAAAAGCTGTGCAGTTAATATCAATGGTTCTCTGCTTTCCTTTCTTAACTTGCGTTGCAGCATCTGTTAGCGAATGTTAATTTAATATATCTTTAAATTTCTTGCTGCTGCAAAGACATAATTACAATATTCCCTGGTTTTAAATAAAATTTAATAATAAGTTAAATTACAGTATTTAGAATGAATTCCCTGGTTTTTTTCAATCCCCATTCGGAATTAGACTGCAGAAATTTGCTGGATCTCACTCTATAACGACTCACACTTTATATTGACTTGTAACAGAGTCTATAAAGAATAGGAAATAAATATTATTTCGAATAATAACAAAAGCTGACCAATCGGTGGCAAAGACAGCTGAACACTAGTAGTTCGATCCGGGTTCAAATACTGGAGAGCGGACTAGCTGCATGTGAGTTTTCGTGTGCTTCTTTTGTGTAGCAAAATACGAGCCAATTTCCATTATAAAGTCTTCCCCAAATCCTTAGAAAATAGACAGTAAGCAGATTGTCTTCTGGTGCTTTGCCTTAATCTTAGAAATCTTTAATAAAGCTATACAGAAAGCAAAATATTAATGGCAATAATAGAAGCTGAAAGACCTTGTTATTACCTCGCGTCTTAGTTTAAAATAATTAAGCAATTTCGAGATCTTCGGAATGTTAGACTGCGAACATTCGCTGATCAAGTTGATTTTGTTTCTGTTCCCGGAGGCAACGCCGTAACTTTGATATGATGTCCGATATGCTTGCTGACTTACTATCTTTTATTCATTTTTGTTTGTTTCTTATTTTTTCGTTTTAAAAAAAAACTGATTCATTATTTCCCGAAATATTGCGTAATTTTGAAACTGACTTTCTTCCTAAATTAACTTTCAATTTTATTCAACATTTTTATTTCGTGAGATAACAGTATTAGATATTATAACTTGAATAATTCTGATCCTATTTGTTAAAAAGATGGCATTGATTAACAACTATATAATACAGAAGAATACTTATATAAAATCTAGTAGCACTGATTAGTGTCAGACTCTCAAGAATTTAAAATTTTCCAAACAATGGAAGAAAACACGGCAGAGATGGAACAGCCGAGAAAGGAATTGTCTAGGATGAATCCAAATTCCATGCATGACAGAACTTTGTGGTTTGCTTATGTTTCTGTTATCGAAAAATGAACTAAAATACACATTTGAAATCGCATTTTCTATAAACCTGTGTTTTAAATGAAATAAATGAACAATATCAGAGATGAAAGTTTTTGTAAACATTGGTTTAGTATTAACAATGCTAAATTTTAATAAGTTGTAAAAAAACACGTAAATTTCTAGAAATGTTTTAATTATTAATTTTTGTTTGTTTGTTTCATACGTGTACTATATATGTGTCATATAAGATAAATAAAAATAGGCTAGCTGTAGCCTTAGGACAATCGAGAACCCAATAAAAATTCCTTAGTGTGTTCAGACAATATTCTTCTTCTTTTTCATAAGCACCACAATCTGTTACAGCCAAGGTCAAAGTTTCCTCCACCTGACCCCATTCTGCACAACAGCTTTCCATTCATCCAACTTCAATCAATCTTAAATCTTCCTCGACACCATCTATCTATGTAATCAGTGGTCTTCCTTTTCGTCTTATTCCCTCAGTTCTCAAAAAGGTCATCTTTTTCGTTGGAAATGCATCATCATATCTAAACACATGGCCCAGCCATTTGACACGAGATGCTTTTATGATTCTCACAATATCAGTTTCACCATATTTCCTATATTTTCCATATAGTTCGTGATTATAGAGAATCCCCACATACCATTTTGTTGTGCCGGTCCAAAGATCTTTCTTAGGAGTTTCTTTCAAAAAGTTTTCAATTATCAGGTGGTCTTTCTCTGCTCTGTTAAATATCCAATATTCACATCTGTAAAGGGTAACAAGTCGTATTAAAATTTTATATAAATTTAATTTAGTTTTTTTAATTTTGATTAGTTTGGATTTAAGTTTTTTAAGGCCGTAGTAACATGTATTAGCCAGAAATATTTTGCTTTTTATTTCAGGTTTTATATCGTTGCAACTTGTGATCAATGTGCCCAGATATTTAAATTGTCTTACGGTCTAAAAGGCATAACTGTTTATTTCAAGGGGGATAAATTAACAGTTTTGTTAGATGCAATCATAAATTTAGTTTTGTCTTCATTAATGATTAAGCCCATCTTTCTTGCAGCAGTTGAATGGTTCTGTGCAGGATGGTTCGACTTGTGTTTATTCAAGAGTCTCTTATGATCATGGCCTTTTCTACAGCTATATTAAACAAGATAGTGAGTCTCGCTGTCTTAATCTTTTCTCAGTCTAAAAAAGTTCTTAAAGATGTGTTTAAATTTCACTATTTTAAAAATCATCCTTATCAGTTTCTTCAGGATATTTAAATCCAACATCGCTTCAAGTAATTTTTCTCTGTTAATACTATCCTAGGCAGCTTTAAAGCTAACGAACAGGTGGTAGGTGTCAATGCTATATTCTTTAGTTCTTTTTAAGATTTCAGACAATATTAGTAAGCAGGAAATTCTTGCGCGCTTCCAACGATAGTTCAGGTCTTTTAAATTTCCTCAGTGTTCATTCCCATAGGAATTCGGGCAACAACAACGAGAACTTCCATATGCATCTTTCCATATGTCCCGGTTTTTAACGTCATATCATAAGTACTACACGTCAATACCACGGTAGTATTGAAGAGTAGTAGTAGCGGAACACTTCGCGCAGGAACGGAAGAAATGAAAGAGCAGAACAGGAATCCAAGACACCGAAGAACTGAAGGCATGAAGCATTTTATTTATAGCAGCGCTCAGTTAAGCAATGAGACTTCATGACGTCATTTTTCCCTGCCGTGGCGAGTAAAGGCAGGTTTCTAACAATATGAAATTTACAAATACAGATGTGTCCCTCTATTCACTAATTCAATAGCCATGGCTTTAGCTATTCGTCGAAGCATAATTGTTTTAAGTTAAACGAGTAAAAGTTACAAAACGCACGCCAAGCGAGAACAGACCATAGCATTACGAAATATAACAAATCGGATAAATTCCACCTTACCTTCCCACGGGGACCCAATCTTTCGTAATAATGTGGTACCATTTACTGTATGATTAAAATAAAATGCAGTTATTTGTTGTTAAAAATAGAAATTTAATAATATCTTTATAAAATAGTATGTGGGTAAAAATATTTTTATTCCTTCCTACGTATTCAGTATATGTTAACTGTTTTAATTTAAACAAATGTATAAATCAACTATTAATAATGTTTATTTAAATTAATTGAAACCCACGACATAGTAACGACGATAAATTTGACTTTTAATTATTTTCATATTCACGTAAACAAAATTAAGTGTAATTAGACACCCATATATACATATATATATATATAATGTTATCAATAAATTTCCCATGAAATTTCGTTTAAAATTTCTTTTCTGAGGAATAAAAGAATTGAATTCTTAACACTAATCCTTCTGTTCGCAGGTAATTAAATAAAATTCACCATTGCTAAGTCACTGAAATGAAAATCCGCATGACCTACTAAGAAAGTAACCTCGTGATATAGCTATATAATAAGACTTGCTTAATAAATGTGTTAAGTCCGTACAATCTTCTACGAAATTCTTTGTCCGGATTTAATTGCCTTGCTTTTAAATGGCAAAAATTTAATCACGCATAGCAAAAATAATAAAAATCCAGAAGTTTTGCAATGTGTCTGAAAAGCAATTACATGCATTTTTTTCTGTCTCATACTAATTAATCCAGATTGCTCAAGGGAGCTAAATTTATTCACAAGAAAGTCATCACCGAATTAGTTTCAAAAGAAACTACTAATGTAAATGAAATAACATTTGTTTCACGCTTAAAATCAAAAAAGAAAAACATATCCTGCCTTTTCTCATTCTGCAAATCTCGATTGATCTTAGATTAACAAAGTGATTCCCTTCAGTGTCATGGCCTAAGAAAATTGCTTTTAGGTGATAAATACATGGTTATTCTATTAATTTTAGGTTTTATTCCATTGAAAATACGACTCAATTTCGTAAATGACGTAAAAGGTAAGTCTTACTGAATGATAACCTACGACAAATAAAAATAATTTCCTTTTTCTTCATTTTTCCCGAAGCTACATTCTTCAAAACGAATAAATCCTTATTCAATGAAATTTCATGTGCAATATTAAACAGCAAATACGCAGTCGTTAAGATTGTATTGATTATAGCTCCATTTTACGTCAGCGGAAGATCCTCTAGCTTTAAACTGTGCTGTTATCAGTGCAATTTAACCGTTTTTCGAAACTATTTAAGCTGGATGATCTAGTTGTGTAAAGTCAGGAACACATTTTCAGCTACTAAAAGTCACAAAATACTGTGGTATGTTTAAGGTAATTACAACACCTATATATTTACCCTGAAATAAACAAAGATTATTTAAATTGGATGAACCATTCAAATTATCGTTTAGAAATGCTGGATACAAATCACTGTATCTACCTATCATACGATAATTATATCTGCAATCATTTTTACTATTACGACGATCATTTACCTATACGAAAATATAGTTGCCATTTCATTTTAAGTTAATTATATTTTTTATTATATTCAGGAATATGAGACAGTACAGATATACATAACTCTTACATGTTTTTATATACATATACATATAATGCAAAAGAAAATAAAAAAATACGTTTAAAGTTCATCATATTCAATACGGAATGATGAATAAGACGCAACTCCCCCCCCCACACACACACACACCAAAAAAAAAAAAAAAAAGGTAGGGGGAAAAAAAGAAAATCTGAAAGTTTTCAGATTTTACATTACACCCAAAAGGGCGTTTTCTTAACATTTTCTCTGTTACCTGTATTTATTAAATAATATGTTATTCGCATTTGCACCACATAAAATTCAAATATACAGCAATATCATAAAATATTTAAAAACAGAAAAGCAGTGTGTATTAAGATTTGCGGATACACAGATTCGCGCGCCGCTAGAGATAAAAGCGTTTCTTTCCGAACAGTTTTACCATGCTTGCTCTGAAATCGTTGAGTTTCACAGTGTGAGAAATATTCAGTTACAACCGAAAACATCGCGGACGAAAACGTCGCAGAGGAAACAACGAAAGATGAAAACGTCGTGGGGCAAAACGTCTTGAGAGAAAAGAAAGCAATGAGATAATATCGCAACTCTAAAGCATCGTGGTACAAAATACCGTGGTCGAATAATAAAGCGATTCAAAAACTTCGCAGTTTAAAAACATCGTCATCGAAAATATCGTGGTAAAAAATGAAGCACCTACAAATCATTGCATGACGATAACATCGCACACGTGCGTTCTTCAGGTTTTAAAAGTTGTAATTGCATATTCGTATAAAGATTTGAAAGCTCAAAAAAACTTTTAACGACACTTTAAGAATAAACGGAAACAAAACAAGATATAATTTTCCTCAAAACAATTCCAGATTAACAAACGCCAAAGAAAGCAATTTTGCAATTAACTAAGTAATTTTATACAGTTAACCTCGTGTAGTTATTTATCTTCCTTTTTCTAAATATTTTTAGGCTGTATTTTTCAGGAAAATTATGAGTAAAACTTTATTAAAAAAAGATTAATTTATTAATGATCTTTGTAAATTTAAAATTCTATCTATTCTATTTGTAAATTAAAAATTCTATTAAATGCTGTAAGTTGCATTAATTTTCTACTCATTTTCAGTTTTTAAAGGCTTAAGTTTATTCATTCTTACTTTTCAGTAAAAATTTCTTAGGTTATTCAAAAATATGAAATATAAAAGTAAAAATATCCCTCCTTCCTTCTTGCGCTCTCAAATCATTATGCTAAAATGCATTTACAGCTTTTAAGACCTGAAAAACGCGTATGCGATGTTATCGTCATGCGACGTTTTGAAGGTACTTTAATTTTTATCACGATATTTTCGTCGACGATGTTTTTAAATTGCGAAGTTTTTGAACCGCTTTATTTTCGATGACGATATTTTGTACCACGATGTTTTAGAACTGCGATGTTTCCTCTTTGCTTTCTTTTCTCGCACGATGTTTTGTACCATCCGCGATGTTTTCGGCGGGCACCAAACATTCATGCACTCATGCTGATTCTTTATTATTTAGTTTCTTTTAATATAATACATGGAGATAATTTTTGGTGTCAACACTTTGAAAAGTGAACCAACGCAGAAAGTGAAACGAGGCAAAATGCCGTTGGTCTACCGCCTTAAAAAAAAAAAAAAAAAAAAAAGCGGAAGCAGAGTGGAAAACAGCAAGAGATCGCGAAATAAAAACAAATTAAATATGTTATTTTGAACTGATTAAAATGCTCTCTCTATATATATACATATATATATAGTCATAATACAGGGAAGACCCAATCCTCCTAGTCCCACTGGACCATATGACCATAAAGGGTCGACCCCCTCAAGACCACAAAAGGAAAGAAGAGAGAAAAGGAAGCTAATTAACTAAAAAAATTGGAGGTTTAATTAACGAACTAAAAATAAGGAAGAGACACAAACAACGAAGCACATATATATATATATATATATATATTTGTAATAATAAATTCCATTGTCAAGAATACACTTAAAATTCTAACTGTATGTTCTTTTCATTTTTAATGGCGACGGCCTCTTATTTGAAAGTACGTGGAATTAAATCCACAGCCCCGTAGTCAAGTTGTTTTTTCCGCCTTTTCTACACGTACAGTTTTAGAATGTTCTGGAGATATTTAAAGCGAACTGGATTAGTTGACGAGGCTGACGTCATTTCTTGGAAGCTCCGCCTTTCCAGAGGCTATAAAAGGACTCGCAAAAGAATATCGGGGCTTTTTCTTGAATGTCACGATGCAGTAAACTTCATACAAAAAGTTATTAGTAATTCTTTTTTATTTACTCCGGATATCTGATTTTGTAACTGTTATTTTCTTCTGAAATATAATAAATGGATCCTGTTTTTTAAAACTTATCGTCTGATAATTTAACCTACGACAAAAGCTGGTACATCTCATATATATGTATATATATTTATACCTGTGTGTATATAAAGGATAAAAACATGTAAAGCAACCTTCTAATTTTATTTTGCAATAGTCCCTTTATTCTTTATTTTACTTTGGGTAATCCCCTTTCTATCCTCTTTAAACCCTATTATTTTAACCTCCTTAAACCTTATTATTACCCTAACTATTTATAACATATCAGTCTAAACAGCGTCATTCCGAAATTAATCTTTATGCTTTCTTACGTAACCCTGTAATGAAGACACCTCTAAACCAATGGCAGGTCAGAATTTCTATTGATATGTGAACCGAAACCTTTTGAGTCACCCACACTACTTTTGAATGCTTGGTTACTTTTGCTTGGTTGCTGCTGATACTTTCCGGCTAATCTCTATCATTCATTGAACATCATGTAAACTTCAGAAGCTGTTTTACAAGTTTGTTTATGAACTGTTCGTAACTTTTTCGAAAATTACTTGCTCAATGCTATGTTACTAAGCTTAAAACTCGAAAGGCATCCATCAATGGAAAAGAACTTGACAGCGTAAAATTTTAAATTAGGTAAAAAGCAACATTATTTTAGCGTATCTGTTTTCAGAAAAAAGAATACAGCAGATTTTTATTGCTCCTAAAGGGACCTGTGTTTGATTCCCTCAAAACCGATAGAGTTATTGAAAATCTACGTCAAAAGTTATCTTTCTGCCTAGTTTTAAATGGTTGTCTAAAATCGATACTTAACTGTTGGCAACTTAATCCCTTACTTGGCGATAATTCTCTTTAACTTTTCGACGTTTAGAATGTATTTTAAACTTATTTGGCGATTTTATTTCAGTTTAAAACCTTTATTCTGCAGTATATTGATCCTATTAACCGAATTGTTGTTAACAATAAGGGAAGAAGTGTCTATGTTTCTGTATACAAAATGGCTGGACTTGGACAATTCGATAACATTATCCGAATGATAATATTAACCGCTATCGCATTAAGCTACGTGTACTGTATTATATAAAAATGTAAAAACATTCAAAATATTTCAAAAAAGTATTTTTTACGTTATTCGCCTAAAATTAAATGATAATCTCAATAAAAGATACGCACTGATTAAGGTTTTCTACCAATATTCGATGATATAATTATTTGTATTAATTAATTAATTTCAACTGAATGCAAATAAACTTTACGAAAGAAAACCAATGGTTTGTATATGATTCAAATTATCTTGAAAGTAACAAGTTTGAGGCATTATCGGACTCATGTTCAATACAGCGAAGTGTGTTCTTTGTTTACTGAGATTTCAGATATAGCTTGAAGACGACATATTTTGAAGTATTTTGATCTCAAGGGAGAGAGAAGTGCGCAATTTGCCTTCCCTTGTTCATAAAGGATTCCATTTCCATGTAAGGAAAACAATTTTACGGTTTAGGGGAAAATCATTAATTAGTATAAGAGCTTGTGGTGCTTCTTTGGCAAAATGAAGCAACTCCAATGATGGAACACAGCAATAACTTTTATTTAACACTCAAAAAAATGGCGACATACAAACAAGAAAAGAAAACATATTCTATCATTTAAAAATAAATTACATTCTTCGTGCGAGAGTCGCACGAGGCACTCGAGTCTGGTTTCAAATATTGCCATTCACAAATACCTTAATGTTCATCTATTTAAATTATTTAATCTACAAGATTTTAATATTATTTAAAGCTGTTACAACCTCTCCCCCAACGGAGAGACTTTTTCCGAAGGGAAAAGTTCTGTAAATTTCGAAAGTTTATAAGCTCGGCTTGCTCGATTGCTTAAAGAGAAAAGGTTATTTCTCTTATAAATTTCTAAATTTCAGGCCAAAAAATTTTAAGTTTTAAACAATACTTTTACACCACATTTAAAAAGAAAGAAATGGAGAACGTTCAAATACATTAGTTGAGCATACATTAAGTAATAAAATTAATTCTAAACGTGGTTACATACACTAAGAGTTACATTACTTAATTCTACTCAGAACATCTACGTTCTTGTGCAAAGATCCTTTGCGATGAATGACCTTAAAATTATAAGGTTGTAATGAGAGTGCCCAGCGCATCAATCTAGAGTTACATTTGGCGTTGGATTGTAGCCAGACCAAAGGATTATGATCAGTTTGAATCAAGAATTCTTGCTGACTATCCAGATAAAAATGCAGTTTCTTGATAGCGTAGATGATAGCAGCGCACTCCTTTTCAGTAGTACAATAATTCTTTTCAAACTTAGTAAATTTTTTGCTTATATACAAGATAGGATGTTCACGTTGTTCATCATCTAATTGGCATAGTACTATACCCATGCCATTGTCTGAGGCATCGGTTTGTATAATAAACCTTTTATCAAAATCGGGAGCATACAGATTTGGTTTCTTGCATAGCAACTCTTTTAAATTCTTAAAAGCTCTGTCACATATTTCAGACCATTGTATATTTCCTTTTTTTGTTACCCCCTTCAAAGCGTCCGTGAGGGGTGAAGCAATTTCCGAAAATCTCGGTATGTACTGGCGATAATACCCTACCAGTCCTAAGAAAGCACGTACTTCTGTTTTGGTTTTAGGTGTAGGATACTCCTTTACAGCCAGGATCTTTACTTCATCCGGGGTTCGTTGTCCTTGTCCCACAACATGGCCTAGGTATCTCACTTGATCTTGTGCAAATTTACATTTTGATGGTTTTAGTCGTAAATTTGCTTTGTGTATTCTTTCTAGAACAGAAGTTAAGTTTTTAAGGTGCTCTTCCCAGTTTTCTGAGTAAATGGCAATGTCATCCAGGTATGGTACAGCGAAACCTTCGCATCCAGCCAGGACTTTAATCATAACTTTGCTAAAAAAATATGGGACATTTTTTAATCCAAAGGGTAAACGTAGAGGCCTGAAACTTCCAAAACTAGTTACAAATGTTGCATATCTTTGGGCTCTTTCTGTTAACGGAATTTGCCAGTAGCCTCTAGATAAATCTAATAGGGTAATATATTTTGCTTTTGCTACAGTTTCGATACGTTCTTCAATATTAGGCAAAGGATAGTATTCAGTTTTAGTAACAGCATTGAGTTTACGATAATCAATACAAGGCCGAGGATCCTTTGATGAAGATTCTATCAAAATCATGGGAGATGTATAGTCCGATTCTCCCGGCTCTATAATTTTAAGATCGAGCATTTTCTGTATTTCCTTTTTGAGAATTTCAGTCTGTCGGGGTGACAGTCTGTATGGCTTTATTTGTATTGGTTCGTTATTTAATAGCTCAATATCGTGACAAACTAAGTTTGTTAGTCCAGGATTATTTGAAAAACAACCAGAATATTTCCATAAAATCTTTCGTAAATCTTCTATTTGTTCGGATTTCAACCTTTTCTCGAGTTCATTCTCCTCTATGATGTCCGAGAAATTTAATATACTTGGATTGGAAGGTAAACGAGGAATGTCCATTTCTAAGTCTCCTTCCACTTCAGTTATCATATTAATCATTTCTGGTCTTTTGTAATATGGTTTAAGCATGTTAATGTGATATACTTGATTTGGCTCATTTTGTTCCTCGAAACTTACAATATAATTGGTTTCTGAAATTTTCTGCTCTATTTTTCCAGGTCCTTTCCACTGTACTTCTAGTTTATTTTGACGATTCGTTGATAAAACAAGAACTAAATCTCCTCTAGCAAATTCTCTTTTCACTGCGTTTCGATCGTACCATGTTTTCCTCCGTTGTTGAGTTTCTTTCATGTTTTCCACGGCAAGTTCTTGGCATTTCTTCATTCGATTAATAAGTTCGAAAACGTAACTGACAACATTATTACTTTCTTCAATCGGTTCTAGCCACTGCTCATAAAGTAAAGTGACTGGCGTTCGTAGGTTTTTGCCATGAACTAATTCTGCTGGTGTAAAACCAGTGCTTTCGTGTGTGACTGTTCTGAGAGCAAAAAGAACTGATGGTAGATAATTCTCCCAATCCGAAGTCGCTCCTATACATACGACTCTTAACACCCTTTTTAGCGTTCTATGGAATCGCTCAACGGGATTACTCTGCGGATGATACACAGAGCTTCTTACATGTTTAATGCCGAAACGCTCCAAAAATTACTCTGTCAAAGCACTGACGAAAGAGGTCCCCTGATCTGTTTGGATCACTTTTGGGAAACCCATACGACTGAAAATCTGTAAGAAAGCATCAATCACAGATGGCGAAGAAATGTCTGTCACCGCTACAGCATCTGGATATTTGGACGACATACACAGAGCTGTAATAATATATTTTTTTCCAGTCTTCGAAATAGGTAGCGGACCAACGGCATCGGCATTTATTTTAGTGAATATTTCGGAAATTACTGGTACTAATGTCATTGGAGCCTTCTTTTTGTCATTTCCTTTTCCAGCGCGCTGACAAGCATCACAGGTTCTTACAAAATCTTCAGTTTCTTTGTAACACCTCGTCCAGTAAAAATATCTAGCAAGTCTGTCTTTGGTCTTTTTGACACCCAAATGACCAGAAGTTCCTTCGTGGCACATCTTTATAATTGACGGCTTGAGTTTTTCAGGTATAACGACAAGCTGTCTTTCAAAGCCCATTTTATCCGTCGTTTTTTTAACTAAAAGTTCTTTTCCTGTCAGACTATAGTTCTCATTTTTGCATGTACCTTCTTTAACTTCTTGGATGATTTTAGACAGTTCCTTATCAGCAAGCTGAAGTTGTGCAATTTCTTCTGAGTCAATTTTTACCAGTTTCATGATAGCTTCATCTTCCGTATTTAGTTCCGGTAAATTATCTTCTTCTTCAAAAACATCTCTGGATGCTTTATTTTCTTCCTTCATCGGTTCCAAGAGCTTCTCTTCAGCTATTTCTCTTTTCCTTTGAGCTCTAGTAGAGACAGCATTAACCTGGTGAGGACAACTATCAGGCTCCTTTCCTTGTTTATTCAACAGTGCAAAAGTTCGATTGCCTAATAAATACCTTCCTTTGTCGAGTTCATTTCTAATAATGGCAGCCTTAGTTATTACTCGCCCAAGATCGCAATTTAGTTCGATCTCAGCCAATGGTAAACAGGTTGGATTCAAGTCTAATGGCTGTTGCACCCACACATTTTCACCTGTCAGCATTTCCGGCGTGATGTATTTGCGACAAACTATATCAATACTAGCACCTGAATCCCTTAATATAGGAATTTCATGACCATTTACGTAACCCATACTAGTATAAGGTAATAGAAATTTATCCTCTGGTTTTGCACTAATTCTGTTAAGATTAGCAGGAGATTCAGTACTATTCTTAAGTTTTGGACATTGAGGCCTTAAATGTTGATAGGACCCACACTGATAGCATTGTGGCGTCTTTCGTTTTTCATATTTATCATCTGGACGTGGACTTCTAGGTCTATGAAACAAGCTTTGCGTATTAAATCCTGATGACATTTTGTTTTCAGTTTTATTTTTATTATCTGAACTCAATTTACCTTGAGTTAGTGCATTGTATCTTTCTTTCTGCCTATCCACTACAGGCTTTTTTTTTAAAGTTTCCGCAAACGTTTTCATAGGCATCAAGTTTTTCAGCTAATTTTTTAGTTGAAATCATCTCTACCCACTCATCAAGAAAATGATCTCGAATTTCAGGAGAAACTCGACGCTTAAGTTGGTCAATCACCATCAAATCTAGCAACTGATCAAAAGTCTTAACTCCTAGACCAGTCACCCATTCCTTGCAATAATTTTCTATTTCATAATTGAAATCCACCCATGTGGATTCGGTACTCTTTTGATGTTTCATAAATTTCTGCCTAAACTTTTCCGGGTTTAGTTTAAACCGTCTTAACAATAAATTCTTCACGTGTTCATAGTCTTTAGCTTTATCGGAGGGTTCTCTAGCTATTAACTGGGTTACTTCGTAAGGAAGTAGTCCTAGTAAATGAGATACAAATTCTTCTTTATCAATTTTAGCCCATTCTGCTTGCCTTTCAAACAATAGCAAATATAGACTGATATCTCCTTTCTTGTCATCGAATTTCTGCATAAGGTGACGCAGCTCCGTTTTCGGCCGGATCTGTCCGGTATTTTGAGACTTTGTCTCTGCTTCAAGTCTTAATCTCTCTAATTCATACTGTTCTTTCCTTCTCCGTTCTTCCGCTTCTTCCTGTCTCCTACGTTCTTCTCTTTCCCTTTCCTCCCTCTCTTTCCGTTCTTCTCTTTCCTCCCTCTCTTTCCGTTCTTCTATTATTGTGTCTAAAACTCCTTTGACGAATACTTCATCATAATCTCTACTTTCAACAATTTTCTGTTTTAAATCGACTATTTTCAAATCTGCAGTCACATGAACTCCCAGTTCAGCCGCAAGATTTTGCAAATCTTCCTTACGAGCTCTTCCTAAGTAAGACATTGTTTCTATGTTTAAAATTAACGAACATTGTTTTCTTTATATTTCCTCAAAATAGCTCAATTCAATAACTTTAATTAATTAATGCAGTCGGGAATCACGAAATTAATTGCATTTTGTTAAGTACGTATACCTCAAAAATGAAATATTTAAATTATATGAAGTTCATTCTCTCTACCACATTAATTGTGATTAAAATAAGAATAATAACATAGAGCAATATATATATATCTACCGTCTGCACAACTAAAATGAATATTAAATATAATATCAAATACGGTAATAAAATAAGACAATTTAATATTAACAGGAAATAATAATCTGGTATCGCTAATATTGCGTTCAGTGATGAACTAATAAAATAAAGCAATTCTATATGAACAGGAAGTAATAATCTGGTATCACTAATATTATGTTCAGTGATGAACTAATAAAATAAAAATACGCACGATTATTCGATCTTGGTCGGTGCCTCCAAAATAATTAAGACTGTGATGCTTCTTTGGCAAAATGAAGCAACTCCAATGATGGAACACAGCAATAACTTTTATTTAACACTCAAAAAAAATGGCGACATACAAACAAGAAAAGAAAACATATTCTATCATTTAAAAATAAATTACATTCTTCGTACGAGAGTCGCACGAGGCACTCGAGTCTGGTTTCAAATATTGCCATTCACAAATACCTTAATGTTCATCTATTTAAATTATTTAATCTACAAGATTTTAATATTATTTAAAGCTGTTACAAGCTGCATATCTTTGACAGTCTCTATAGCCGATCATAGACATGTAAACGAGGTTTCGAAACCCATGTAAGTCTGTTTAAGGGGCTAATAACCCTGTTTTTTTACCTAATGAATGGCAATGCTCGTTGGAATCGAACTTGTCTGTTGCAAGAATGCGCGGAAACAGATTTCAGTGCGACAAAGTAGGCATGAAATGGTTTAGACACCAAAACTGCAGTGGGCCAAATACCTTCTCTGCCAATCCAGCATCTGAAAAGTGCACTATCAAAATAATAGCGTGCATTTCACAAAAAACGATCAACAGTTTGGTAAATTTCACGAAATAAAAATAGAAAGTTTTCATGTCTGTTAAAATTGATTCTATACTCCATGTTAGAGAAAGCTTTGTTGCAAAACAGAGAGATAATTTTTAATCTTTTTTATTTCCATGTTTTTTAACTTTAATTTAAGATTTTGTAATGTTAAATTTACGTTCAATAAAGCTTTTATTCACTTTTTGTATCATTTTTCAATAAGTAATAATTTTCATTTCTGTCCATGTTATTTAATTTTGGCTAGCAATGTATAAAAATGAGTGATTCATAATTAATTCCCTCTGGTATTTGAAACCTTGTAGTGTAAGAATTTTATGCATGTTATGGCATAAAGAATCTCTCAAAATATTGCAGTATTTCGAAATATTGCACGACCAACTTCAGTGAAAGACGGTGGTCGAGTTGTTCCTTTCGCATCTCACAGGAAGCCTATTTCCTTGACCTTGTTGTACAAAGCATGAACGGGGATGTCTTTTTTTTTAGATGCTTCTTTTTTATACTCACTGTTTTCCGTTTTACTTCTTTTTTATACTCACTGTTTTCCGCTTTAATTCTTTTTTTATACTCACCGTTAAAAACTGACTCTCCCTTTCACCATCACAACTGACTCCTATTTAGCGAATTTTAATGTGCAGTAAACTTTTTGCTCATCAGCAAATGCCATGATTGTGATATATTGACACTTAGCATTGTAACTGCTAATTAGCTGCTAAACTGCAGTTATGCAATTAGGCCTTATTAATGAGCGTTAATTTGGATAAATCTTCTACTGAACTACAGTGCACTTTTTTTCTTTTCATTATATTTTTTGTAGTTATTTTATCAAAAATTATCCGCTCGCCTCCTTGCGCGCTCTCGCAGTGTAATTGGTAGCAGATCTTCTAGAAGCCAAAAGATTCTTGATTCAAATCCCCATAAAAGCATCGCTGGATTTTCACATTTCAAGTTCCGAAAATTTAATAGCTCAGTAATTTTACTACAAATTTTAGGTTTCCCGATGGGAATTATGAATTATCTTACATCAGGAATAATGTAATCAAATTATGGCATAGTATCTCTAGCTGTAATTAGTCCTACGAAAAGCAAAATATAGATATTTTGTTTACTCACATTTATCTGTTTTCTTCTTATTTATTGCAATACTTATACGAAAAAGAGAATTGGATTTTGACTAATAGTGACTTATTATTTACAAGATATCAAAATAAAATAATATGTCGAATTTTATATAACAAATAAATGCATTTTGTTATCTGATAGCAAATGTTTTAATTAAATTAAGATGAATAAAAATGTTTAATTATAACTTTATTTTGAAGTATATATATATATATCGTATCTGGCCTTTATTTTTGTAATCGTTGGTCGTAGTCATACGCTTTCCAATTACAGGAGGGTTTTGAAGATGAAAATATTCATGTTTAAGCAATGTAAAATTTTAAAAAAAAAAAAAAAAAAAAAAGAATTCTTATCGACAAATAAATAAATCTAACTGTATGTATAATAACAGTTTATATATGTAGTTAGTGTAACAGTAAATATTTAACAATATTTAATATCAGCTTGTTCTAAAAAGAATGTTGAATTAATAGGCTATACAGTGAAATAATGTAGAGGTGTCATCGGATTTTTATTACTATTATTATTGATATTGCCGTTGGAAAATTGGTTATAACTAACCACCTAGCATGAACTTTTTCTGAGCTAATATTTTAAAAACTTCTGCCAAATGTATTCTAATATAACAATATATGAAATTCAAAATATCATTCAATAAAATTTCTGAGGAAAAAAAAAGTGTTTTATGAATTTTCCAAACACTGCTTCCACAACATATTATCATTTTGCACCAAGGAATGAAGATGGATAGAGCAGTTGAGAAGCATATATTCTATTATTATCAGTAAAATAGGATCCATAAAAAATTCGAAGAACCGTGACATGTCTTCCTATCGTCCATTGACGTAGTTTCATAAACTTCGCCGCCCAACAAAGGACGTCAGTTTATTGCGGTTTTGTGGTCATGTGAGTCGTCTGCGTCACCTGGACATGACAAGGATAAAGGGAGCTGGCTGCTGATGGCGTCGAGATGACACCCATCGATGTTCCTCATCGTCTGCAGATATCGCGGAAACAAGCGATCTTGTTTTGGAAAGCTCTTCTGTTCGAATGTTTTCGACAAGGTGCTGTCCAAAATATTTCTGCCATCTGGATTTCTCGTTCTATTTGTTTCTTTCAGAATTACTTTTCCCCGACTCTTTCTTGAGAAAACAAGATAGTTTCGTGTTTGTTTTTATCCGTTTTATTTCTTCTCTTGCTCACTTACAAAGTACAAATTTAAAGTTCTAAATGCAATTTAGGTATTTGGAAATGCCGCATAAAATGAGATAAGAGGTATTTTTTATTAATTCCTTCCCTTTCTTAGTATATTCTTTTTGTTATTTTTTTACATGATAAATTTAATTTGCATATTATATAGTTTATTAACATATTACATGTTGTAAATTAAATAAAATGCAGATTATGAGATAATTTTCACAGCTGTTACTTCATATAACTAAAAGCTGGAAACTTTCTGGCATAAAGCAGATTGAAAATTTATGTGATTCGGTACCTTTGAAACTTTCTTTCATAATCTAATCAATTTTTGCATTAAGAAACAGGAAAATGAAAAGTCACATTTATTTCTAAGATACATCAATCACTATACAGCTAACACGCTCAAAATTTAAGGAATATTTTACATTTCTTTAATTAAATAATGCAAAGGATTAAATGTTGCCCACTTGTTATCCAAATGTTATCCGAGCATGGGTGCCTTCATGAAGGCATTTTTAAAGAAAAACTAGCTCATATTTAAGAAACACGTTAACAAATAAAAATAGTAACTAAAAAAATAATAAAAAAATCTGAAAGGTTTCAGATTTTAAATTGCGTCCAAAGGGGCGTTTTTTTAACATTTTGTGTATTACCTTTATTTATTAAATATCATGTTCTTTGCACTTAAACCATAAAATTCAGTTCAACAGCCAAAATAATTTTAAAATGAGCATATGTTTAGAATTTCCGATACACAGCTTCGCGCGCTAAAGATAAGAAGTTTTTTTTTTTTTTTTTTTTTTTTTTTTTTTTTTTTTTTTTTTTCCCCGTAGAGTGTTGCCATTGCTCGCTTTTAAATCGTTCAGTTTTTTAATCAAAAATTCGTTAAAATTTTATGAAATAGGAAATCGATAATATAACAAATTCAAAATTTCAAATTTGGGCTTTCAAATGCCCATATTCGCAGTAGGATTACGTCATTCAAAATTGAATGGCTCTAGGTACCGTTATTTTATCACAATGTGAGAAACATACATACATTTATGCAGATTCTTCATTATTTAATTTCTTTAGATATAACAGGGCGATAGTATTTGGCAGCAACAATTTGAAAAGTGATACGTTGTTTATAGGGTTCCGACGCAAAATCGCAAAACGAAAAGTATAGTCCTTCAACGGTTTTTTTAGTCCAAAGGGACAAAGCCCCTTCGAACTAAAAAAACCGTGAAAGTCTTTACTCAAATAACATTTTCGTTCATAATTAAATCTATAATGAATCACCACCATTCGGTGATTTAATCCATTCGGCAATGGGAGGCGAGTTTTAGAAGTAAAAATTCGCTTTACTATGTATATGTTTCGATGTGAATGGTTTTGACTCAAATTAAAAAATGTCAACAAAATAAGCAATTTTTAATACATTTCATTATTTTAAACTTGAAAATTGCTTTCAAATTGATTTTTAATTAATGCTTCCTAGCTTCGTTACCGCTATGTGTTGCAATCTCAGCATAAAAGAATACTCTTAAGTAGTGTCTTTTTACTGTCACTATACACGAAAGTGTTTCGATAGCATTGTAGAGTATTAATTTATTGTTATTAATAAGTTATTTTATGTTAATTAGCTTTTCAGTCTTTCTCGCTTTTTATTTCCATGCCAGAATGCTAATTTCTAGCTCGTGCGTCTTCAAACGAGGTAGAAAGAGATAGTATTTAATAGAAAGTTTTAGATTGTAGAATGAGAGCGTGTTTCGCCTGCTGAAGGCCATGTTGTTAATTGAAAGCTGCTTATTTGTGGCTTTGCGTTATTCTCGCCACTAGGCTTGTCACGCCGATATTAGGTCTAGGTTTTTTGCCGATATTAGGTTTTCTGCCTGTGTAGCCTTTGGATAACTACAGATTACTTAGTTAAGTTCAATTCGTTACTTTTGATTTACGCCATAAATGCTGGCTCGTTCTGTAAGCCCAAGCTGTGCCTTCCGTTAAATTATATGAGTTAATAAAAAGATCTTTTAACCTTTTACAAGTCTCTGTTGTAATTTCCAAGACATTGCGAGAAGTCGCTGAAGTCTTCAGAGTTTTCACTCAGTGATTGTTACCAAAGAAAGTGAAACTCTATAATAGTTAGAGCTTCTGTATGAGGAAGACTGGATTTTCATCGAGAATGTTCCAGTATTCATAACAAAAGTTTTACTGCATATGAGAAAATTGCGTATTGAATAGCGATGTTTTCCGTATGTGTTCAAATTGCATAATAAGGAATCTCGGTTAATTAGCTTCCGAATGATCTTGAATTACTCGCACATGTTAAGGTTCAACAAGTTTTAATCCATTGCATTCAGAGTTACTGTGCTTGTGATTTAAGCCCTCTTACATCAAATATCTAAAAGTGGAAATAGTTAGCGTTTATAGCTTTTAACTTGCACGTGTTTCAGAACAAATTCATCTTAGTCACAGAAAGTTAATTTGGAAAAATCAAATACATAATTTCCTCCAAAGAATGTATAAAAATATATATCTAGCTGTAGTAGTTTAGAGTTTCCTGCTAAAATTCGTATTGGGGAATATCATTCGATAGCAAAATTAATTGGAATGTTCTTATTAACTAACTAAAGCTATATAAACTACTATTATGCTTCATGAGTAAGGGCACGATGCACTGAGAACCGATATCCAGGAGTAATATTATCTGTGTTTTTTCGTAGCTTCAACGAGAAGTGAAACCTTGTTGATCAAAATAACAGAAAAAATATTAATACCAAGCTAAACAACAATTTTCTTCTCTGTTAATTTAAAAATCCCGAAATATTATAGAAATCCGCTGAGTTATTATAACACGCTTTAGGTGATTATGATATGGAGCTTCTTTGAAGGTATTTGTAGCATCCTGATAACTAGTAAAATTTATTTTTTATGCATGGTATTCATAAAGCAATAATATGGTCTGCTTTTCTGCTGTATTGCGTAACAATTACAGAAAGGAAGTAAATTTAGATTTCACCCAAAATTCTTAAATACCGTTCTAAGAGTTTAGAAATACGCATTTGTAAGGTGACACTTAGAACTCCAACGAGATGGATATTAGTGACCCAGCTATCAACACAATGGCAACACTCGCATTCGTTTTTAACGAATGCTTCGATTGGATTTGAGGAAAACTGATCTTTCTAAATGTTTGAGTTAAAACATTTAAATACTTTTTAAATTAGAATTCGAAAAATTCGAATAATGAAAAAAATGGCAAATCTGTCTAAAGATTATTCTTGGGGCTCGAGAATTTGAATATTTAATACCTCTGAAACGTTGTAACAGAAAAATTGTTAAAGAATCATTTTTATATGATCTGCCATAGAATTTTCAAAAATTACTATAGGGTATATTAAAAGATGCAGAGAGAGCAGTAAAGAATCATTAAGATAAAATTACTAAAAATGCTCTTCTTACTATTGCAAATAAACGTAAAAAAGGTATATCGTTACTACCAATCTTTGACTCACTAGAACTCATAAATATCTGTTTATATTAAAGTATGTCATTGTGTCTCTTTATTAAACAACCAGTGTATTAACCATATGTTTGATCTCTTTTCCTATTCAGAACTGAGATTTATAAAAGTATATGTAAAATTGAATTTCAGTGGTTAATCGAAACAACATTTTATATATAAAATAAGAAAATACTTGAAGATAATTCCCCATTTCATTGATATCATTATTTTTTTTCTAAAATTTTACTTTGTTTGCTTCTGGTAATTTATTACTGTATACATATTTTCTTAGCTTGTTTTCATTCTTTAATTGAAATGTTTAGGATATATATTTTATGTGACATGATTATTTACATGTGACGTGATTTCGCTTCACGAAACATGCACAGTAAAGATTTTCTTTATTTTTTAAAAAATTTGAAATAGAGAAAAGACTTTCCCTTATCAATACTTTTTTTATTATTTGATTAATAAACATACAAATGTAAGCTTTCAGAAGACTCTTAATTAACTGTCCTTTACGGGACCAAATCATAGAACGGAAAGTGAGTTTATTTGAGAAGCATGGAAAGCAGCATTTATAAATTGCGCGTCAGAATATAAAAAAAGTATTTTACAGAAATAAATATCCATACTTAAATACTTAAGAATTTGTATGTATATTCCTCCGGTTTTTGAAAACAAATTCTGCTACTAGTTTTGAACATAATCCTCCACCCGAATTCGGAGACCCTCCAGCTCCGAATTCTGAATTTCGAATTTGTTTTTATTTCTCTCATATTTTGTGTTCATTTAATGACATTTCGATTTATAAATTCAGCGATTAAAGGTAGTGTGTTGACGTTGCTTCAAATAAAAACTGCTACCTTCCTCACATTAACGTGTTGCTGATCTGCAAAGCATAAGACAATCTTTCAAATTTAGTCAGCAAACATAGTTATAAGCATGTTGCCTCTGTTGCAAACGGAAGATTAAACTATTCTATTTCGAGTAGTATCAACACATTGCTTTAAATCTCCGAAACTGTTAACCCAAATTTCATTAAATTTGTAGAGAATATGAAATAAAAAAGTAAATTTTTAAGTTCGGGCTTCAAAGTGCACATACTTAAGTACAGGACAATGTATGTTCAAAATTTGATGCTTGTAGATGCAGCCTTTTTTACAGTGCATGAAACAAACGTTTATATATACATAATTAGATACAAATTCTTCATTAATTAGTAGCAGAGATACGCACATACAGGCACACAGGCATATATATATAAGAAAGGGATGGAACATATAGAATTTATATAGAGAATCATTAGGATTTTTGATGCTGAAGATATGAAAAATATGCAGTGCCCTCGCCGAGACTCGAACTCCGAATACGCGTCGAGTGTGCATTCAGTTACACCAGGAAGGAGTGCTTGGCGACTCGGGGATTAGGGGACCCATTCGCCAAATCCTGGCCATAGTCCCTATATATATATATATAAAATCATATCTTTAAAAACTGGAAAAAGTATACTAGCTCAGAAAATGTTTTCAAGACTTGAGACTTTTTAAAAACCTTTTTAAGAGACTCTTTATTAAAAAAAAAAAAAAAAAAAAAAAAAATTTTAAGTTTAAAGAAAAAGAAGATATTGAAATTGTTAGCTTTTCGAGCGAAGCAATTTGTAAAAGTGAAACTTAATCTGAAAGTTTTTTTTTATTATTATTATTTTATTAAAACTTAAGATTAAGAAAGTTTTCTAAATTTATATTTTAGTCCTATTTAGAACTTTTCTTTAGCATTATGTGCGTGTTTATATATGTATACATACATATATATATATATATACATATAATTTTTGGAATTTTAATTTTATATTTATTCATGGATTATGAAGCTTGCAATTGATTTACATATGCTCTCAGAATTTAAATGATATTGTAGATTAGTTCGCAAAAATAATTAATCATTTATTTGTTTGCATTAAATTTCATTTAAATTTATTAACTTTAAAATTTGCTTTTTACGAATAAAGAATGTTTGATATATGATATATGTATATATATTTTTGTTTCCCTCTCCTTTCTTATTTTATTCGCACAAAATATTTTTTTTAATAAATTATACCGTAAATGTTTGAGGATTTTTAATTATTTTCGTTTTTTAAATACAAAAGCTCAAACTGAAATTTCTCTAAAATAAGTCCCGTAGTGTTCTTTTCAAGGACTTTATTATTTATCCTTCTCGTGATATAATTCCCTTTCTTAATTAATAGTTTATGTACTTACCTAATATTTAAAATCATTTATAAAAAACAGATAATCGAAGCTTTTCATAACATTTTTTCTTAACATTTTCTTAAATGAATTTTGTAAAACAGCACAAATGAAATTACTAAAAATAGTTTTGTATAGTATTATGTAGTATTAATATTAGTAATTACTGTTGAGAGTAGCTCCGAAACTGAATTATTATTATCTGTGATAGGACTTAAGCCCAAGTGTCCAAGCGACGAGCTTGTTTGTTTATCGCCGGAGGTGAAAATTTTCGATAAATTATAATAGTTACGTAGCTTATTCACAGGCATATTTTAAAAAATGTTTTATAAGAAAATGAGGCTGGATATTTATTTTACTCCTCTGTCACTAGATGTCAGCATTACATATTAAAAGTTTTATTTAGTTCTAGGTTTTAAGAGTAGATGGCATCACTATACAGTAAAGGAAATTTGGTTTTGGGAGAGAATTTTTTTTTTTTTTTTTTTTTTTTTTTCTCTCTGTTATATTACCATTCTCAGTAAAATCTCCTGTGCTCAAATAGTCGATGCTCATGTATGTGATAAAAGACGTCAGAAATATCTATTAGTAATTACAATAAAGAAGGAAATATTTATAAAAATTATAATTTAATGTACTATCAATATCATGAATTAAATCTATTATAAATTGCCTCAATGAAAAACAGCTTTGAATTATAAAAATAAAGTTATAAATCAAAAGTTAAAAAGTAAGCGTATTTTGCTTTTAGATAGTTATTCAAACATAAATTCGAGATGTATTACGGAAAATCAAAAGAACCTTAAAAATTCCCATTTGAAAACTTAATATGTATTGCGTTTAAATTGTTAATTAGTTAAACAACATTTTGTCTTAAATTCAAACATAAATTAAAGATTGAATGGCAGCTCCTCAGAGAAATGGCAGATTGCTAGGCCGCTAATATTTCTTTTTAGCAATAGTTACTGCATAAGGTCCCAAAAAATTTAGATCAAAATATCGCGGTGAATTTTATTCTATTTCTGATTGCTGACTGATTCGTGTATGGGAGATATGTTTTTCGCTACTATGTTCTGTACGAGGTTTGTAGAAAAATTCATGTTTTGTAAGTTTTTTATCAGATGACCAAATTTAGCATTTTCAGACTGTCTACCTAATTTGAATTATTTCTTAAATTGGAATCATGAATCTTCGATGAAATACTCAATAGATATTTGTTAGCGCCATCTTTCCGCAACACATTATGTAACTCTATTACCTTACAAATCGGACCTAATTAAAAATTACCAAGGCCCAGCGGATATTCTGTTGGCCCTAAAGAGACGCGCTACTATTATAAATGATCCCGAATCTCTATAATTTTTCGAGTTTTATGTTATAGGATCAAAGCTTCCTAAAAATTATATAATTATTCATAAATTTAAATCGACTTGCTTAGTATTTTTAATAATCTCCAAACACTGCATTTAAAAAAGACTTTCGTTCATTAGTAAGTGGAGATGATTCAAAAGGGAGGGCATCAAAACCTCATAGTTTATCCCCAAATCAGTGCTCCGAGAAGAATGGCTTTATCGGGCTTTAACGAAGGTTTTCCACCACCGTAAATATCGTCTGCGTAAACAGTTCGCGTTGGCGTGTTTAATCATATTTTGTCAAACGATTTTTGGCTTTTGAAAGAAAGGGACTTGTTTTAAAACATTTTGTTGTAAAATTTGTTAAAAGAATATCGTTATCATTAAGTACACGATATCTAAAAGGGAACTATCACACTACCAGATTAAAACCATCACTTTTTCTTCCAATTCTGTTGCAAAAAGTCAGCTACAGAATATCACCAAATCATGTACGAGTATATATCTTTAGGTACTATTGTTGTATCATATGACACTGTAAAGGTTTGGCACCGATAATTCAAAAACGAGGACTATGATATTCAAGAAGCAGAGCTCTATAGCCGGCCTACTAATGTTGCTGAGGACAAGTTAATCAGTTTACTTTAGGCCAACCAGCGGCCGAGCGGTAAAGTCACTGAACACTGGTAGTTTTGTCTGAGGTTCGAATCCCGCAAACGGGCTAGCTGCACGGACGTTTTCGTGGCTTTCCCCAAGTTTAACGTGTGTACGAACAAATTTCCTTGCGGAAGTCCTCCACAAAGGCATATGTCCCCTTAGGCGAGATAGCCCTCGAGGCTTTGCCGTAATCACATAAACCAACCGATTACTTTAAAATCCAAATGTTTGTTATTTTAAAATTCCAGCAGATTTTTCTAGATTGCATACTGAAACAGGAAACACTCAGGAGTATGTATATTTCGGTGATCCAGGTGCTATTGAAAATAAAACAATTTTTTCGTTCTTTTTAAATGAACGCTTCTTTTGGGAATTAATAAAACAAATTTTTCTGATGTTTAGCGTTAAAATATTTATTTGTTTTTAGATTTGATTTTTTAGCTTGTTTTTTAGTTTAGTTTTAGATATTATATATTGCGATAATTCAGAAAAAAAATATAGGTGGGATTTTTTAAGAAGGGAGAAGAATAAAAGCAGACACAAAAAAATAAAGATTTTTTTTTTCCTTTTGAGAAACCTTAATATGTGAATTTCTCGCCCAATTTGCAAAAACATAATATATCATAACTAATATATCTGTTTAAATTCCTTCAAAGAATGCTATAAAAAGCCTATGTCATTTGAAGTTTTTGCTTTATGAATAAATTAATTTCAAACCCTTAATACTCTATATATTGTTTCGCTATTAGATAGTGATAGTTTTATTATTTAATACCTGATCAACTTCATATACGACAGGCAAAAGATTTTCTTATATATTAGTTACCTTCTTCACATCCTAAACTTCATATAACAATCACTTGAAAAACAAAAGTATACCAAATATCATTTTACATTCTGAAGCCAATGATCATATATTTTCTCCTTTAATTTTATCAGCAACAATGATCCTTTGATTCTGTCAGTTGTTTAGCCTTAAATCGCAAATATGCCAAACTTTTACACATAAATTTTCAGTTGAATGTTCTTTGAAACACCTTTTGGTAGAAACTTTAATACATGCGCCTATTAAGCGTAACTGCTATATATCGAATTCTTTAGTGAAAAAGAACTTATAAAAACAATTTTCTCCCATTTCTGTTATTGCTATAAACCTTCTTTTGTGATAGTTAGAAGTGGGACGGATTTCAGATTATTTTATTGTTTTATTATTTAATACTCTAACTACAATTAAGAGATTTAAAGAATTCATTTTGAATTAAGGCCACTCAATTAACAGTTTTAAAATCCCCTATAATGACATGAATAAAACCTTACTTATATAAGGCTGATGGAATGCTTGCATAAATATATATATTCCGCATGTTTAAGTGATACGCATTTTATAATAAGTTATCACGTAGCGTGTATTTGTAGATAAAAATTACACAGTATATTATACAATAAAATAAAATAAGTTTTATTTCTTTTAAATTATGTTATAGAACAAAACAAAATAAATTTTATATTATTTTACTGTTCATGTCATTTTTCTTTATTCTCATCTGTTAAAAATGTTCGACGGTAGTAATTAACAAACAGGAAAAAGAAGAAAACATTCAAAAAAACGCAAATAGCGAAGGTGATCTTGGATGTGATACAACCGATGGCAGACATAAACAGGAGGTAGAGGGTCATAAATAGAAACTGGAGCTGCAAAAGAAAAAAATAATGATAATAATAATGAACTGTAATCTGAAAATAACAGATAACAAACTAATATCGAGAAAAATTTGCCATTAAAATTTTTAAACTGTACTAAATACTTAAAATATTTTAAAATAGAATGTCATAAAACATTCATATGCTGATCCTAAGTAATGCTTGAAAGCATCTTAAAATAAATAGTTACAATTAGCGTACTAATTTAAGAATTAATATTTCAGAAATTCAAGACATAAAAAATGAAATCGAATTCGAAAAGAATTATGTAATAAGCAGCTATTCCAAATTTTGGGTGAGGGAGGGGGTTTCTACGATATTATTTCATCATAAAGTATGACTATGTAAAAGCTTATGCACTTACATTGTCCGATGTAGAAACAAAAATGCAATACCTTGAAGAATCGGCCGTATGAATATGCAAATTTCGGCGAATCCATAGTCATAGGATTACGTAAGATGCAAGTTGGTCATGTGATTATAGGCGATATTATAAAAGGGAGGGAAATGTCGACGAACCAACAATCGCTGTTCTCTACAACTTTGGGAATGCAGAATTTCATGAAGTTCAGCGTACGAGAAGTCACGTGTAAATGAAGACAATGTCTAGACGAAGACACAGTAGGCAATTCTGGCAAACGGACTGTTTTACGAGGATTCAAACTGTAGGCTTACCTACAGATGGTTGGTCTTACCGTCCTATCACTGTTGAAATGTGCGTAGACTTATCTACTGTGCATAGTATTGGTCTAGACTCTAGATGCTTCAATGAATAATCTATAAATAGACGCGTAAGACCAGGTCCATCTAAGCGTGCTACAGAACGCACAGATCGACACATACGAAGAGAAGCGATGGCAGTCGACTACTATGAGCATTTTGCGCAATGTACATAGAACTTTGAATGCTCCAATTTCTATAAGAACAGTTTTCCGACATTTGGCTGAAAGCTCCTTCACACAAGCTACCCTTTGAGAAGACAGTCATTCATGTCAAACTGTCAACGCGAAAGACTGCGATGGTATCGTCAGCATATTTTTTGAACATCTGAATAGCACCATGTGGTATTCAGCGACGAGTCATCGTTATATTTGTCTGATGATTGTCACCGGTTAATAGTCTGGAGGCATAGGAGAAATAGAGCCAAATCGACTAATATTGCTGAACGAAACTCCGCTCGTAAACTTGGCATAATGATTTTGAATGCCATAAGTCATGATAGCAGGTCCCCCGTCTTTTGCATCAGAGGCACATTGACGACGTGAGAATATACTGATGAGGTGCTGCAGCCGTTTGTGCTACATTACTTTCAGCGGCTGCAAAATGGTATTTTCCAGCAAGACACCGCATACGACATTCGTTAGCCGACGAAAGCCTTGCAGTATGTTACATTGCTTTCTTGGCCTGAGATGTCCCCTTATCTTTCATTGAGCGATCATATTTGGGGTGTGATCGGTCGTCATTTGTCTGCTTTGCTCCAGCCGTTATCGAAGGACGAACTTTGGAGGAGGTTTCAAAGCATATAGGCTTCTAATCCTCAGGAAACTATCTGAACACTAATTGAACTGTATCTAGTAGGGTTGCGGCTTGCATCGCCGCGAGTAGTAATGATATATCTTACGGTTTATCTGTATATTTCAATGCTTGTTTGCATAGGCGTGCTCTGTCAGTGTACCAATTAACATCACATTCTACGCATTATGTCATGATATTGTATTTGCTATGTTGGGCAGTGTATTTAAAAATGAAAAGATTTTGACTACCTATAAACAGCCTATTAAACCAGGAACATCAAAAAGGCAGGAAACCATCAACTTGGATGCCCTGATAAAAACGCAGTTGCCCAAAAGAGGATTTCTGCGGCTATAAGTATATATTTATTGTTTACCTTGTTACATTAATAGTACGAGTATATGATCAATAATGTGTAAAGCAGTGACTCGCAATCTGCTTGACTCGCAGAATCCACTTTAGAGGCCTACCTTGTATCTTACAACGTAATAGTGTTTAAGAATAATGTTATAGAGGAAAGGAGGAGTTTTATAGTAAGGTAATGTAAAGTAAACCGTTAGGTAGACAGTTACGCAGTCCCTGAAAAATGAAATGAAATTTTAAGCTTTGAAATTTACCATAATATTTTAATTTATTCTCAACTACCACCAATACAAATGTTATTTTTAAAACTTGTCCTTACGTAAAAGCTCTTCCTAAGTTCAATAAATCAAATTATTTGCGTTACAAAAGCTAGCTTATTTGTGAGAGCAAAAACAAATAGTGCATGCAATAAACCCAATTTCTTATATGAAACAGCCCACCAGCGGCCGAGCGGTAAAGTCGCTGAACACTGGTAGTTCGGTCCGAGGTTCGAATCCCGCGAACGGGCTGGCTGGATGGGCGTTTTCGTGGTTTTCCCCATGTGTAACGTGTATACGAGGCAGTTTCCGTTAGAAAGTCCTCCACGAAAGGCATCCCTCCCCTTAGGCAGATAGCCCTAGTGTGCTTTGCCATAATCAAATACACCAACACCTTATATGAAACATTACATCTGATTCAATTCAAACATATGTTCATTCAATACTTATTATTTGAAGTTTTTATTATTCATTATCGAAGACAATGCGATTTAATTTTACTAATAGCAGTAGACTTAAATTCAGACATAACGCATATACGTTTAATGAGACACAACGCATATACGTTTATCCCACGCATTCTGTTGGGGGAGGGTTGTTTTAAAAGAATTATACGGGAATTAAATGCTCGGTCATTTCTTGCAGAGAATGCATATACGTTTAATGAGACAAAACGCATATACGTTTATCCCACGCATTATGTTGGGGGGCTTGTTTTAATAAAATTTTACGATAATTAAATGCTCGAGTCAGTTCTTGCAGACAACGCATATACGTTTAATGAGACACTTGTAGTTGCATTTTTGAATTAATAAATCAATAAATATGTGTAACTTTTTTCTACCGGAAATACTATATCGCAATGATTCGAGATTAGAACATATGAGTAAAACAAAACCCAACGCTTTATTAATGCCTACATACTAAGAACACAACTAAACATCAAACAGAGGTCAACTGCAGAGAAAACTTGAGGAGAAGTCACAATGTTAATGGCATAAAATTAACTGTGAAACACACAGCCAATTTCCTTGAAACGTAGCCCCATAGAAATAAAAGCTAGCTAGTCCAAATTCTCGAAGGGCAATAGGCAAGAAAACTCCAATGCGCCATTTTAAGAAATAACTCAGATACTGCAAGAAATGACTCTAGCGTTTAATTCCCGTAAAATACTATTAACCCTTTCCGGCACGCTACCTTTAAAGTCGGAGTTTTGATTTAAAAAAAAAAAAAAAAAAAAAAAAAAAGGTAGGCAGACTAATTAGGCCTAGAGGAGTACGCAAGTAAAATTTTGGGAAGATAGCACTTATCGTTTTAATTCTGTGGGTGTGCCCAGGTGGGCACACTGATTGAATAGAGCTTCGAAAAGAGTGCTGAAACGAGCATTGTTGTCAATGAACTGACCGATGAGATGTGGAGAAACAAAGAATACAGACTCTCAGTTGTTCTAGTTTATCGGAGAGCCCGGTCTGGGCACACCTAGGGTTCGCCGTTTGATTTTAGGCAAGGTTTCAAGGTAAAATTTAAAACTAATATAGAATAAGGAGATTAACATACAGCCAAAAAATAACGTAGAAGTTTCTTTTCAAATAATTCCTTTTATACTCTAAAAAATCTGGAAGATTTCTTTGAAAAATGAGGGTCTTAAACTAAGCATGGGTAAAATAAATGGACTGGTTTGCGTTGAGCTGCCAACTACTATAAATAAAGAAGGTTCAGAGTAACCTATAAGTCCTTTTCCATTCAATTTTTCTGTGCGTACGGAATATAATTTTTAGGTGTCTCCAGACCGGACACAAAGAGTTAAAACATGTCCTCCCCACAACAGAATGCGTGGGATAAAGCGGCTTCTTACTCAGCCTTGTCATCTAGTGAGAAACAGATCTTGCTTGCAATAATTTTGGAATTAATGGTTACAGAATGGCCAAACGTTGTCTGCAAGATGGGGCAAAATTCAACTTGCCAAATTTCTGTTCAGATATTACTTCTGGTTTTCTTATTTTCATTCCACTTTTGTGATTCGTATTCTTCAATTTCATTGAATTTTTTAATCATGTTAATTTTCTGAAGCTGCCATGAAATTTCTGGGAAATGCATTCGGAGCAGTTAGGGGTCAGTGAAGCATAGGTTGGGAACAACTAGTATAAGGCATTCAACTGTAGGCAAGGATAAAACATAAATAATTAATCGCACTGTCATTTTAAATACATTATTCTAAGAATTCATAGCAGCAGTGCAATGATATTAGTGTAATTGCAAGTGTATCTTCTCATTGTAGTGTAATGTAGCAAGTTAATAGTATATGTAACTGCAAGTATTATCTATACAACATAAAGTATACCTGAACTGCAGATAATTAGATAGTTTTTAAATAAATGCTTAGTATACCATGTTCCGATTAGCTAATCTTTGGAGGAAACTGCCTCTGATGCGAGTCTAGACGTTATTGTTTATTTTTTTAACTGGATCACTTGCGCACGAAGCCTGCAATAAATATTTGAGTCAAAGGCAATAACTTTTATTTTTTCAGGCCGCCAAATCAGCTTACTAAAACATTAAAAATCTCTTTAAAATTTTCAAAACGTTTCTCTTGCAATTCCAAATAACTCTACAACTGCACAGTTGAACTCTGATGAACTCGTATTTAAACAGGAAGCTTGACTTTGCCTTACGAATAGCTCGGATGATATTGTAATCTAAGGAGTCAGGCTCCGTGGCCTAACTCCTTAGATTACAGTATCATCGCCTTTCGCTTTGGAAGAATGTTAATTAATATGCTTGTTTCGGATGGCGTGAAAGTTACTTTATTAAGCGTATCAGTGGACAAGCAATAGGTCGGATCTGACTGAAGATCCAGTTTATCCTGCTCTTACCCTGGAAATTCTGCTTCCACGATGGTAGTAAGGGTTGCTTCCATCGAACTGGAAGTGGATTGTGTTGGGTGCACGTATTCATTACGGTGAGGTGGTTCGATTACCTTATTAGAAGCGACTTTATGTAAAATTCCACACATTCGCCTGCGCTGTGTGCTGAAGTCTTTCGACTACCAGTTTGAGTGATGTAGCCTTTTGGGAGTTCTTAGAGAGACTATCTTACTGCACAAGTCCTGTAAGCTTGGAATAAGCTTAGCTGTAAAAGAATACAGCTCGGCACTTTTCTAATTCGCATTCCGTTCGCGCAATTACCTCTCTCACTTGGTTGGTGAATTTTGAAAGACTGTCTCTCATCTGCTTATATCACTTTGTTAAGAACTTGTCATGGAGACGGCCGATACTATAGGTAATATACTTATGGTTTGAGACAGACGGAGCATTTTGCACTGTCCATTTGCAAATTGTTGATGACATTGAAGAGGTTGAGATGGTAAAGTTTTCTCATGAATAGTCTGACAAGTTTTGAGACTGTTTGGGACATTATGAAGGATTGCAACGAAGTCTTCGACGCCACGTTCTCTTATAACCGTAGTAGAGTATTTTCACGTATCGTCATGGGCGTTATAATCTCCAGCCACCAGGTGTTGTGCCTAAAGATACTTTCTGAGTAATCCTTGCTAGTTGTCTAGAGCTTCCATAATATCAGCTGTTTGGCGGAATGTAAACGTTGGTTATATAGGTACTGAGGTCTATAGCTTCTACAGCTATAGTGACAGTGTAATTAGAGAGGAATACTATGTTGGCAACCCATTTTTGAAGGCAGCATGTCGTTGCGACTCTTGGGTTCTCCTTGCCATCGGACTGCCTGACTGTCTATGTTAATGGCAGTTCTGCTACCTTGTTTAGGCGATAGTAAGATTCCTGCGCCAAGATGAAGTCCATTTCACTTTCGGTGGCGTATTGTACGAGCTGGGCCATTGCGCTCTCGCCCTCTGAAGATTGATTTGCAGAACTCGAATTTCATCTTGTTGAACTATTTGAGCATTGATATCACCGTCCGCGTTCTGCTCCATGCCAGAATTCCTGTTCACTGGGGGACTTCGGCTGATGCCTTTAGCCCGCTGGCTAATACTTGGTATTGCTGCGAAATCGTCTGCCAATGCGTTGGTACTCTAACATCTGGGGTGGTAGGCTGCATGTCTAAAGTCGTGATTTGCACCATGCTTGTACTTTGCAGTTCCGCAGTTGATGCAGGCTGGTCATCGGGCTCTGCAGATCCTCACATGGTGATTTCTCGGCCAGAATGCACAGAATTGTGCCTCACGGTAGCAGGTATCCTGCATGTGGCCCAGCTGCTGGCACTGGTAGTACTTCTTGATTACCAAGTAATCCCAAATCGTGCGGGTGTAGCAACCTATATGGATCTTCTGAATTCTAAGTGCTGTTGCGAAGCTTGTTGGATCGCGTTCGAAGATCCATATTTTTTTTAACTAAATCCACTTCAAGTAATGATCTGTTCGAGAATTTTGGACTTGCGCTGATATTCGAAAAGATTAGTGCAGTCCCGAACACATCTGCCCTTATCTGCTTGAGTCAGCTCATGCGGCACCCAGCGATTGAACTTGTACGTCAAGTTTATGCAATGCAATACGCGACTAATGGCGATGGCACTAAAGTCTAACTCCTGCAGGCTCTCGAGTAATTGCACACCGATATTCCTCCACAGTTTCGCGCGGGCGAGTCTCATCAACATCAGCAGGCCGGGCAAAGTAATCTTCTTGAATAGCATAATCCTCGTTTTTGAACTATCGGTGCCAAACCTTCACAGTGTCATATGATACAGCAATACTACCTAAAGATCTATACATGATTTGGTGACATTCTGTAGCTGACTTTTTTCAGCAGAACTGGAAGTAAATGATGGTTATTATCTGGTAGTGTGATAGCTCCGTTTCAGACAACTTGTACTTAATGATAACGATATTTTTTTACAAATTTCGGAACGCAGTGTTCTAAAGCAAGTCTCTTTCTTTCAAATACCAAAAAGCGTTTGACAGAATATGATTAAACACGACAATTCGAACTGTTTGCGCAGACGTTATTTGCGTTAGCGGAACACTTTCTTTAAACCCCAATAATACTGGCAATACAAAATGGAAGAAACATTAAAATAACTTATAAAGTTGAGCACGAAAGCGATGGCGGCAGTCGCCTAAACATAGATGTTCAGGATAAAGTCACAAAGAAATTTCTTTCTTCTGTAATACGTTACTTGGATGTTTTAATATATCTCGCTCATTTACTTATCAAAATAATTTATTTACATTAATAGAGAAATTTAATTTAAATTCGCTCTTAAACAGCATTCCATTCCTTTATACCAAAATCCAACTACCGCCATTTAATCTCTTTACCTCACTTCTTTTCATGGCAAACTGCCTTATTGGCACTTTGTTGTGCGAATTTTATCGGTATAATATGAAATTTCGATATTAAATAACATTTGATATTAAATAGTAGTTTGTACTAAATAGTTAGTTGCTTCTCGAGAAAAAAGTACTTTGGAATTCTAAAATGAGATACGTGTCGAATTATATATAACTGTTTAAAAAAAGAAATTCTAATTAAAATTAACGTAACTTATAACAAATGTTTTTTTCAACAAGATTGTATATAAAAAATTGCAGTTCCTTAAATGCAGCATAATATTACACATATACAAATCGCATATTTAGAAATAATCCTATTTTAAAGGTTTTAAATAAATCTGTAATTTTACAGATTTTAAATAAATCTTTGTATAAAGTACCCGGTACTTACAATTTGCAAAGACGTCAAATATTTTTTCCACCAAAGATATTTCTGGTAGTATGGTCCCAAAGAAGCTATGGCATAATAAGTGTACATGACGACATGGACAAATCCATTAATGCCTATAAATACTGAAAGGTATGCACCTGAAATAAATGTCTGATACTTAAGAAACGAAACATTGTTAAAATACATAATGTAATTATTATTACAAAAAAAAACATTCTGTTCTAATGTAAATACAAGCATAACTGAAATTTCTGTAGTCAGTATGATATTAGCTGAAAATTATCAAAAGTAACTCGAATAAATTAAAGAGATTAATTTTTCCCGAGAGAGATTATTGACTCATTTTAGAACTTTAGTGTTTCCATTCGTCATATCAGCATTATGTATTTCTCTGAAAGCTTTAGCTGCTCAAGATTTTCGCTTCAGAAACCAATCCATGGGGTTAAAAACATAAATGTACTTTATTTTTAATTTGCTATCTCTTTTATCATAGCTGTTTGTCTAGCATAAGTTTGTACATGCTGTGTAAATACAATCAACTCGACTATAACTGCTATTTCGGTAAATCTGGAAAAGAGGAATAATCGTAATTGACAGCTCATAATTGTTAAAGTATCGTTTTCATTCACTATTTTACTTCTTTATCGTATGCTGTATTATGTAGTAGCTGGAAGGTAACACATAATGCAAAAATTGTAAATCTCAAATCATGCATCAAATTATATACCTCTAATACAAATCAAGCTTAATTTCAATATGACATAATACTTTTTGATAAAAATGACGTAAATGTTTTTTTTTTCTGAAAAATGCAGAGTTTAATTAAAATATAATCTGACATTTTTCATGTCTCTAGGGATAATTAAAACACATTTTTCTCAATTCTTCTCCATCTCACATAAACTGAAAATATTTGGTTTCTCCTTGAGTCATTCTTCAATCTTCTTCTTCATTCAAGTCTGTAACAATCAAGTCGGTCAATCTCCGAAAAGTAAATAAAATCCATTTCATCATCTTGTACATTATAATAAACTGCAGACATGCCAACTCTACCGTTTAAGCAGAAGACTCGGTTTTCTACGGCACATCCGCCAACTCGATTTATAGCACGTTTCTGTTAACTATCTCTTATTCTGAAAACATATCTCTATTTATATCCGTCGGCTTAGTATTGCGTTCTTCTCACCCAACCTGAAAGATGTTGGCTTTTTTTAATACTAATCTTATTAAAAAATGAAGGATTTGTATGTTCATTCGTCGCAACAATCACCAGATTTTGAACATACGCGTAGTTCCGCCCCCTAAAATGTGCACCTTGAAAGCCTTAATTTTAAATTTCGAATTTTTCTTTTGCTCAAGTAAAATATGAACTTTTGAAGTTCAGGGGTATGCAGTTCAGGGGTATTCAGGGGTATCATGGTTTTAATATGAAATTATAGTCTAACACAAGTTTAGCAGATAAGCAAGTTTTAGGCTCTTCCCAACACTTACGTCACTTACTTGTAAAGAAATGGGAAAACGAAACGACAAAGGCGGTAGATGCTTTTGAGCAGACTAGGTAAGCTAGAAGTATAGCCATGAGACAGCGTATTGCTGACGAAACGTGGAACATGTTTTTTTTTTTTTTTAATTTCTCTTTCAAACTTAATTTGATTGCTATTGATTAATAAGAAGAAAAAACTAATTAAGAAGTTTAAAAGCAATATATATTTTACATTTTTAATCTGTATCTGAATGATTGAACTAAAAATACATTTAGTTCAAATATCTAATAATTTTTATGAATATTTGCAGTTACCTTTTTTGATTTTAAGAGATTATTTTAGCATTGTGTGGCATTTTAATTCATACAGAATCTTACTTATTTTAAACTTGTTATGGATTTTTGCAATTTTTAAAGTCATATCCTACTTTCAAGGGCTGTATTGTAATCTGATGACTTTAAATACAAGACTAAAGTGTTCAAATTATAATACGACACTTTAATAATTTAGATTCTTTGTTGCTAGACGGATCCGTACTTTAACTTGGACGCAAAGGCTTCGAAGTTCATTATGTTTAGTTCGTCCAGTCTGTCTGATATATTATAATATTAGTATTGAGCTCCTTCCGTATCTTTTTTTATATCCTCTGAGCACTATTCGCCAGGTTTCGTTGCATAGATGGATAGAAGAAAGGAAATTTTACTGCAGAAATAATATATATGAGTATTGCTACAGTATAAGTTCTGTGCCTCCTATTATCGAATTCTGCAAGTAAAAGGTAAGGGAAAAAACAATCGATATTTAAACTAACGTCAGTATATATAAACTTATATATGCTGAAACAGAGTGTCAAAAGTAATATAAAAGGAAGTTGAGAAGATCTGACCGAAAGAAATAAACTCATCCGAATTACATTTTCTGTATTTAATAAGATCTAAGAAATAAAATCCTTTAAAACAGTTTTCTTCATAAAACTCCTTTTTACAGCATTATTAGGAGTAGTTGTCATACTAAAGAAATTGTACTGTCAGCTGTAGTACTCACTGCAGTTTAGTATGTAATTTCTATTTCATCTAATGTTTAAAATCGTTAAATTGAAAAGTTGATTAAATTAGTGAGATCAAAACAGCAATAATTTTGCTTTATTACTAAAATTTATTTATTTAATTTTTATGAAATTACACTAGCTGTAACGATTATATATCTATATCTCAGAGAATTGAAACTAAAAAAAAATTTTTGGACAGTTTATTTAATTAATTAAAAATTTTGTAACGCAACGTTTCAATTGTCTGTTTCGGCGAAACGCGTAATAGAGTTAGCTTGGATCGATGTTCACTCAGAAATTTCCCTCGAAAAGCCAGAGTGGACCTCGAATTGAGCTAATTTACCATTTTCCGCTTTTTAATTTTTAATGTATTTTTAACTTGTTCCATCAATTGTTTTTTTACTGTGTTTTATTTTTTGCCTTTAACTTGTTCCGTCGATTAGTATTTTACTGTGTTTTATAATTTACATTTTATTTCGCATGTGGCCTAATATATCACCTCATTCAATTTAATTAGTTTTTTAAAACTGTGTTAAAATTTCCGAAAATATTTAACATATAGTTTTTTATTCGAACTTGTAAAAACTACTGAATATGCATATGTTGGATTTTTCTTGGAGCCACAGCTTTCGGTCACTTTTTGGCGAGCTAACTACAATTTCTCTTCTCATTTTCTTAATTTTGCAGCACATTGCGCAAAAAAATTTTGACCAAAATTGGTCTTTCTGTATTGTTCTTACAACTTTGCTTATAATAATATCTATACATATATATATATATATATATATATTATATATATATATATAATGTTTTCTTATTAATTAAGCATTTATAAATTACAAATTCCAACCTTATTAATTACGAATTCAAAGTTTTGATCTCCGTACACCTTTACCGCCCACCAGCGGTCGAGAGGTGAATTTGCTGAACACTAGTAGTTTGGTCTAGTGTTCGAATCCCGCGAACTCGTTTGGCTGCATGGACGTTTTCGTGGATTTCGCCCTATGCAAAGTGTATACGAACCAGCTTCTTTAAAAAGCTCTCGACGAAGGTATCCCTTCCCTTACGCAGATAGCCCTCGAGTTCTTTGCCGTACACCTTTATTATCTAAATTTTCTTTTAGATTTCCTGGTACATAATCTAATCATTTATAAATTCTCTCTCTCTCTCTCTCTCTCTATATATATATATATATGTATATAATTTTTTAGTCTGGATGGGCAAGCAAGCGCCTAGTTTTTTTCAAAAAGAAAAGGTTCGTCAACCGACTGCTGTGCGTGTAGTGTACGTGTGAAAATGTCATGATCCAGTTTGGCCTTGATGTCCTTTATGTTAATAACGTTCGTAAAAATTTAATTTTTATCCCCTTCTTGCCTTCTCTTATCTGTAAAATCTATTATCTTTCAAGTGATTTTCCTTCTTTCGATAACTGAAATTTGCCCCTTAAAATCTCTGATCGATATATGAATTGCTGCCTAATTTACATCAACCTTTGACATTGTTTCCTCCTATTTGTTATTCAGAAAAGTGGTCCTTAAGATTTCCCACTAAAGAATATGAAATTCAGGGTCCGAAGAAAGAAATTCGTAAACTGTCTTTGTCAATCATTGAGCTTGAATTTCGAAAATGCCTTAGGTTAATTTTCAAATTTTAAGTAAGCTATTATTCAAACATATGAGATACAATTTTAACTTAAATTGTAATTGGTACTTAAGTTTCCAAATAGAATTCTGAATTTAAATTTCCAGCTGTAACTGTTATTCTAAAACTTTATCAATTAGTGAACTCGGTTCTTTTTGAGTTTTCGATATCCAAATATATTCTTCCCATTCTAGTTAATGAATTTGATTTCAAATCCATTCTAATCTCCAATCTATTGAAATTTTAAAACAAAAAATTGCAAAAAAAAATTAATCGTAATTAATTTTTGATTTTTTTTGCTGCAATTCCTTTATTGATGAATGGCTTTAAGCATTTACATGCATCACAAATACCATTAGACTCACATCTTAAATAAAACGAAGTCATCTTCTAAGTGCATTAGATTTGATAAAAATGACTGAATGAAATAAGCATACTAAATAATGCAATTAATAACAGACTTTGTTAATTTTCTAAACTTACTTGTTTCGGTCCTGAATCCCAGCCATCCAAAAATTGGAACAACAGCATGATGAAATACGTGTAGAGGTGTGATCATGTTGAATTTTTTACTTAAAACTAAAAATACCTAAACAACAAAAAAAAAATAAATAAATAAATAAATAAATAAGCAAATAAAAACATAATAATATAAAAACATACGAAATGAAATTTTTTCAAATAAACTCAGTATTTAACAAATGAAAAGTGACCATCGAGGCTTATTACACAAATTTAAATAAATAAACTGTCTTGAGGTTTTTCAACATTGACTGAGTTATTTAGTAATTATTAAGGCTGTTAAAGGATGAATTAGATATTGCATAAAGTACATTACTGAAACATTTAATGTAATACCAAACTAATCGAAGTAATTATCTCTATTCCATTATTATAATTGTTGTTGGTAAACTAAGATGCCGTCCTGAGGAAAAAAAGCACGTCTTTTTCAAGTTTCAAAATATTATTTTAAGTAACGAAATAAAATTTACTGTTTTAAGACAGGAATAGATATTAAAATTTTTATCCATAATCTTATCAAACTCTTTATTGAAAATTATGGATTAGGAAATGAGTCATTCGATTAAAATACTCAGAACTCATATTTAATGTTAGCTTCATTAATGCATTTAATTTTAATTCTTAACTAAAACTATGATCCTTACAAACTAATTTTAATATCTGAAGTCTCAAACTTATAATTCCTAAATACATTTCTCTCGTTTTCACAATAATACTATTTAATTTATTTTTTGCTGTAAATTTTGCTGTTCCTTTCATTTTTTACCTGAAGCAATTTCATCACACGTCTCATGCCTACAAGGCATTACACAGTTAATGCTAGTTTAAATAACATTCATAATCATATAGGTTTTCTAAATATATGGCATTCAAGATAAAACAGCACAATACGTAATTTATTGGACGTAAACTATGCTTATTACATCCTGCAAGTCAGTAGTCAATGAGAAGTCAATAAGTCAATACGAGTTTGGAAATTTTCAAAACGTTTCTTAATATATATTAAATTCAATTAATGCGAAAACTCATAAATTACTTGTATGAAAATTCTTTCAACTCACCGAATGAAACGAAATCTTAAATTGAAGAACGGCACACAAAAATAAATCACAAAATACGACCATTGACTGACATTTAAGCAAAAAATCAACATCGAACTATTTTAATTTCTTTTTATCCAGCCTTTAAAAGCTAACATCAAAATCGAAACGAAAATAACATCAAAATATCAAGTTCTGAAATTATAATATCACAGTCAGTTTTGTTATACGGTAGTCAAACTTTTTGTGGTTTATTTTTCCGAAACGAAAATAACATCAAAATATCAAGTTCTGAAATTATAATATCACAGTCAGTTTTGTTATACGGTAGTCAAACTTTTTGTGGTTTATTTTTCATGATGAGGACGAACTTTGACTAAATTTATCGATAAGGACAGGGGGACGTATTAAAAGTTAGGTTTTGTAATTTTTTTAAAAAAATTATATTATAAATTAAAAAGTTATATAATGTAAAATTTCTATCATTTAAAATATTTTTCTAACTGGAAGTATATATTTATGATCAACAATCAGGAAAATAAAGGCCGTATAAGGATTCTTGTGGATCCTGTGTGTGTATCTATGTATGTATGTGTATATATGCTTCTGCAGCATAGTAGATTGTCAGTGCTCTTGTCTATTTCTGCTACCCAAGAAGAGGTACAGGTAAAAGTATGGGGGACACCCCAGCGATGCACCATGGGTCAGTTGGTAATTCCTTACCATACTAACTCTTTAAAAAAATTGCTTTATTAGAATTCATTCTTCTTTATTATAATTATCCAAGCTTTATTAGATTTACAAATAAATATTTAGGAAGTAGGCAACTGAAGCTTTCCAAATGATGTAGAGTTTACCTATTGTGGTACAGAGTGCGTTCCCACCGTACGCCTCGCATCCAGTATTTATTAAAAATAATGAATTAGTCCATTAAGAGGTTACAGTATAGTCTCAATACAATTGCAAGTTCACAAATTAAATTGAACATCTGTTTCGTTGTAACAAAAATAACAGATAAACATAATTGGTATGCACATAAATATAATGAGATAACTATAACAAATATATGTTATAATGAACTGTAAATAATAATACTAAAGAAGTACCTAATGGGGTTATTTCAATTATAAAAGGTTACTTACAGTTTAAAAAATTCACAAGTGGCGTCATTTGTACATATTCACAAGATGTAAAAGTTTATTTAATTCATGTTGTTTGAGAACTTATACTTGGCAAAGATCTAAGCCGTAGGAAAAGAGTCGTTGCATAATTTTTTGACTTCAGATACTGATGTTTATCTTTAACTAGAAACCTTTGAATGCCAGGAGATCAATTTGTGGGCTTTTATGTGATTCTCCTCAGTTAAGGGGCTTGAGAATCTGTAATGATCAGGAGTTCCCTTTTCCTCATATATACAGATGTCGGAGTTCGCCATATTTCTGTCTTAGAAATATGTGGGGAAGAGTTCGTGTCCTATTATATAGTAATTTAATTAAGGATTCTTGTAAAAAATGAGAAACTTAGATTGGGGATCAAGTTATATATGCGTCTTCCCTGCGAAGCATTATTTCGCATATCTTGCCTATATTTTGAAGCAAGTTTAGTCATACTTGAAATTTGAGGGAGGCCATGGAAGGATGATTTCAATACCGTCTTGATTAAGAGCTGCTTCTTTAGCTAATTGACCTACCTGATCGTTACCAAAATGGCCACTATGTCCTTTGATCCATGAAAAATTTAATTTTGTAGTTTGGAATTATGGCAAGAGGAAATTTTATATCGGAAATCAATGGAGAGGAAGGTAAGAGATTCTTAATCGCTAAAATAACTGCTTGGGAGTCAGATTTTTATGGTAAACTCATTGATAATTTTCAGAATGGCTATTTAAATCGCTGCTTTTATGGCTGACAATTCCGCTTGGAAAACACTCTTATTATTATGGAGACGACCTTTTCATTTGATGATACTTGAAGGGGCAGTTTCGAAATAGACTGCTAAACCAACTTTTCTTCAATTTTTTATCCATCGATATATGCATTTGGATATGAACTACCTGAATAGCAGAAATCAATTTTGATTATACGCCATTATGCTATGTTAGACGACTTAGCATGTCATGAAAAAAATCGACGTTAAAATAAAAGCCATTTTTATAAAATTCATACACCATGAGGGAAACCGTTTAATAGAATTTCATTTATTTGACAAATATATTACAATGATAAGACGAAATGATTCAAATTTAAGTAATTTTGAGATACACATTGTGCAGAAATCAGAAACCTGAGCATCCATATCTGCCAATAATAGTCCCAGCTACCAGATATTACCAGATAATAGGTAATAGTTGACCACCTGAGCCCTATGTGGACCATCGTTGCCTTCTATTATCAAGAACCCAGGCCAAACTGCCCTCCTGTAAAGTCTAACATGGGGCTTTACGATCTTCTCTCTATACTTCCACATACATGTACGCCGAGAATCAGTATTCAGGCTGAATCTCGATTTATCTGTAAAATGCTCCACTGGTTCAAAGAACATGCTGTCTGCACCATGCTAAAATGCTTTCTTGTATGCTGCAGTGAGCGGGACGCCATTTGCGCTTGTGATTCGTCTGTCTCTGATCTACGGATAATTCGCCACCTTATTCCGTCATCCATACTTTCGTGATTACTCATTTTACCTTATACCTTATGAAATTTACGCAACTCTTGCGAGAAACTCGGAAAATATCGTGAAGGAGGAAAGGCACACAAATCGCTGAAAACTTCTAGTGCGCTTATACCACTTCCACAATCACAGCTCCGCAGACACACAAGTGTAAGCCTACATATTCGACTCTGAATATGTGTATAATTCTTCAGCATAATTAGTACCTTCAATTATATAAGTTTCGTAAAAATAGACATAATTTGTCAATTCTCTTAGTTTTCAACACGATTGTATATCTTCTACCAACGAATTTCGGGTTTCTTGTGAGCTTGTAAGGATCTTAAGTTTTACTAACGTTTATTTTATTTTAAATCTTTACTATCACTTCTTATTTTCTACTTCCGGCCAGAATTATAAGCGTGAAGGAGTTTATGCAAAGTTGTCTGGCGAACGCCAAGTATTTAAGTGTGGCCTTTTTGCCAAGCAGAAGAGAGGAAGCCGTGAGTTCGAAGCAGGCCGCTTACCTTAGAAGTTACGCAGTTGCTACTTTGCCTTCCAGGCCAGAGGTTTTAATCCTCTTGATAAATTAAACGTATTGTAGTGTTCACAGTCTCTGTGCTACATACGCTTTCTGTTATTATAAGGCCAATCTTATTCTAAAGTTAAATTAGAGTTTAGTTTTATTTTGATATCTTTTAAGTTAGACCCCGAGTGGAGGGTCATTGTATTCCGAAGTACGGAAGTCATTGTATATAAAGAAAAAATAAAGGGTTTTGTATACCCTTCGTCTGTATCCTGTCTACTTACTACAATTAGTGAACATAGCTTTAGTAAGCTCTCTGTTCTAGTCAGGTCATTGTATGTTTCCGAAGAAGGCAAGAAGAAACATTGAACCTGATAGTGGCGCCCGACGAAGAATAACCATGGCCGAGTTTCAAGAAGAACCTGTGCTGCCTGCAGAAACAGCTCAGAATCCAGAAATGCCAGCTGCCGCCCTGGAAGGATTCGGGTATATTGTCCAGACCATGCGCGCTTCGATGAAACCAGAAGCAACGTTTAATGGACACTCACAGGTAACCAGTTTTTTGGAAAAATTGGATGACCACTTCATGCTCTACCCCGTGCACGAGTTTCAAAAAGTTACCTTAGCTACCAGCGCTTTGAGGGGCCAAGCGCTTAACTGGTTCAAATGTATCGGCAGAAGTCTCTTGGGTCAAGCAGGAAGTCCCACCTATACCTACGAAAATTTCAAGACTGCCCTACTAAAAGCCTTCCCTGTTGTAAGGGATCGTGCGAAATTAGAAACAGAACTTTTCAGTATATATCAACAAAGAATCGAAAACCTCTCGAGCTTTATTTTAAGAAAAATTCACGTTTTCAAGCTCTTGTATGGAAACCGTCCGGATCCTGAAATAATTCAAGTGATTTTGCCGAGGTTACTACCCCAAGTGCAAGACTTTATTGAATTGAGAAATCCGACTACACTGGAAAAATTATTTGAGCTAGCAATCCAGTTTGAAAGTAGAAGAACGGCGGCCGTCGAAAGAAGACGCCAATATCAACAGCGAAACCAAATTGGTACGCCAAGACTACAGCAAACTCAAGCACATGGCTACGGAGAAAAAGCGAATCAGTGGGCAAGGAAACCCGAGCATTCAAAAACAGCCGGCGAACGTCGACAGTTCAATAGCAACCCAGGAAAAAAGTCTCAAGGCCAGTGGAGAAAGAAGGAAAGCACCGAAAGAAAAAATAATTTAAACTAAAACGGATTTCTGCTGACGAGAGGGTGCGGAAATCCGAAGGCCACGAAAACCCCTCTTCCTACAAGTTAAATACAGTAATGGTGAAAAATTTAACTCTTCCGAAGATTGAAGTCTTGGTAAATAATATCCCGGCCACCGCACTCCTGGATACCGGCGCGCAGTGTTCCTGTGTGGCAGAAGTTTTTTTTAGAAAGTATTTTCGCAAATACCGCATATATAATGCGGATAATACAACAGTATTAGCGGCGCAAGGAGAACAATGTAAGTGCGTAGGTAAAGTACCTTTGTACATCCGTATCAAGGACGAACAAGTAAAGGTGATGTTTTTTATAGTAAAGAATTTGCAAGCACACTTAATACTAGGAATAGACTTTCTTTCAGACGCACAAGCTACACTGGATTTTAATGAAGCGTCTCTTAAACTGACGATGAAACCAGTGCGTGTAGAAAAGGTTGAACCGCCAAGGGTAAATCTCGACCACCTGCCTAGTGACGAGCAAGATAGAATCCGACAAGTGGTAAGTGAATTTGCTTCCTTATTTAGTGATATTCCAGGATTTACCCAGGTTACTAACCATAGTATTGACACCGGAGATGCATTGCCGGTTCGTCAAAAACCATACCGGTATGATAAGAATAAGGAAAAAATTATAGAATGGCATATTACCGATATGCTACGTAAAAAGATCGTAACGCCTATCTCAAGTAGTTATGCTAGTCCGGTGGTTTTATGTAAGAAAAATAATGATTATCCTTTGGAGCATCCAAAAAGGTGGAGATTCGCTATTGATTACCGTAAATTAAATTCCATAACGAAATATCCGGTATATCCGTTACCGATTATAGAAGAAATTTTAAGGAACATAAAATCAACCAAATTTATGACAACTTTAGACTTAACGAATGGTTATTTTCAAATAGGGATCAGGCCTGAGGACGTGCCTAAGACTGCTTTTATAACCAAGTCTGGCACTTATGCATTTTTGCGAATGCCGTTTGGCCTTTCAGGCGCCCCAGCAACATTTCAGCGATGCATGGACATTGTGTTAAGACCTGTTCTCGGAAAGTCCACATTTATCTATTTAGACGATATCATTATTACTAGTGATAATCTAGACCAACATGTACAGGATTTAAGACAGGTGTTTTCTTTATTAAATGAGGCCGGTCTAAAAGTTAATGTTGAAAAATGCAAATTTGCAGCCCCTGAATTAAAATATTTAGGTTACAAAATATCGCAAAAAGGGATCGAGACAGATGAATCAAAAATAATCGCTGTACAAAAGTATCCGACTCCAAACACGGCAAAGAAGCTCTCTTCTTTTCTAGGACTTTGTTCATATTATAGGTCCTTTATAAAAGATTTTGCGGCTATCGCTGAGCCATTGTTAAAATTAAAAAGGAAAAAGGCAAGATTCTCGTGGACGGCCGAAGCCAATAGTGCTTTCGAAAAATTAAAACAAGCATTAACGCAAGCCCCTGTGTTGAAATTTCCTGAAAAGGATGAAAATTTAGAAATTTCAGCGGATGCTTCGGATTATGCGGTAGGAGCGGTACTTTCGCAAAATCAGCAGCCAGTAGCATTTTTTAGCCGAACTTTAAATCAAACACAAAGAAACTATTCCGCGACCGAGAGAGAGGCACTTGCAGTTCTGTTAGCAGTGCAAAAGTTCCGAGTCTATTTTGGAAAGGCGCCGATAACAGTATATTCTGATCATGCGGCGGTAACTAGATTGTACTCTGGAAAAAATTTATCCCCAAGGTTAATAAGATGGGCACTCAAGCTGCAAGAATATAATCTGGTAATCAAGCATACCCCCGGAAAGGAAAATATCGTAGCAGATGCCCTGTCACGAATTAAATTAGACGAACAGGGTAATACCGTAAAAGTTGCAATGCTGACAGCGTGTACAATAAATTCCCGAGAAACTGTAATAACCGAACTGGGTAAGGATCCTGAGTTTGGAAGTATTTATGAGTATTTGAAGGATCCTGAAAATTTTAGCCACCAAGATATTGTGGCGATAAGAAATAGGGCGGCCCATTACGAACTAATAGATGGTCTATTATTTTATACAAAAACTACGAATTCCAACAACGAATTTCGACCTGTTATCCCAGCTAGTCTTAGATTAAATATCCTGCAAGAGCTCCATGACAGCCCTTTAGCTTCTCATGCTGGTATTCGAAAAACTACTCAACGCGTACGCGAGGCAGTCTACTTTCCTGAACTGCAAAAGTTAACAAGGGCGTATGTCCAGTCCTGCCCAACATGTCAAGCCGTTAATTATATTAATTTCCGCCCGGCCGGGTTTCTAAATAGTATTAAATCCGAATTTCCAAATGAAATAATCGGCATCGATTTATTGGGCCCTTTCCCAAAAAGTCAGTTAAACAAAAGTCGCTATCTCCTTGTTATAGTTGATCATTTTAGTAAATGGACCGAAATTGTTCCCTTAAAACGAGCCTCCGCGAAATTAGTTACCGATTCTATTTTAAATAAATATATTTTAAAATACGGGGCGCCCCTAAAAGTTATATCGGATAATGGTCCTCAATTTGTAAGTAATATATTTGAAGACATGTGCCAAAAACTGGGCATACGTCATTTAAAAATGGTCCCGTATCGGCCGCAATCAAATATAGCGGAACGGGTCAACAGAAATATAGTGAAAATTATCCGTAGTTATGTTAAAAATTTTCATAAAAGCTGGGATAACTATGTCAATGAATTTGCTTTCGCCCTTAGGACCGCAAAACATGATACAACGGGAAAAACTCCTGCTGAGTTATTTCTAGGCAGAAAGATTATAACACCGTTAGATAAACTATTTTATGTGCAACAAAGAGCCCCAGAATTTAAAATGGGTGATATAGAAAAACTAATAAAAGAAGCAAAAAAGAATACGGAAGTAGCACAAAGAAAACAGAAGTTATACTATGATCTGAAACGACGGGGAGTAACTTATAAAGTAGGGGATGAAGTACTAAAAATTAAGCATTCACTTTCTTCAGCACCAGAAGATAAAACTGCCAAATTTTTCCCACGCTTTGAAGGACCATATGTTATAGAAAAAATAACTCACGCTGTTGTAGTATTAAAGGCAAGAAATGGTGAAACCTGTTCCGCAAACATTGACCAGATAAAACCATTCTATGACCGTAATAAAATGCAAATCTTTTCAGATCTTTTGCAGGATCCGGTACGGCAGACACCGCAGGTACAAGTTCCAGAGGTGGGAAAACGACAAGTACAAGGGCAAGCCAATGAGAGACAGAAGCAAGTGAAAAGAAAATTGCCCCGCGGAAAAATTGAAGGTACAAAGAAAAAGAAGCCGTTCCACCGTCCAAAAAACAGAGTTCACGAACACCTCCAGAATGAAGAAGGGAGAAGGACGACGTATGTGGAAAAGACCGGGAGAAAGGACGGCAACTATAACCCGGCTGTGAAACGGAAGATTGACTCATCTGACAGAACTCTCCGCAGCAAAAGTCGCCGAACTGCGGAAGGGCCATCAGCGGCGGAGGAAAAAGTACAAGAAAAATTTGAACGGCCAACAACGAGGTCCAAGCAGGATCACGACAGAAGTTTCCCGGTTCCACCAAGACCAGCTGCCTTCAAACGGCCAAGACCACAAGCAGAGGACAGAAGGAAGATGTTCAAGGGTGGCCGTAGTGGTGAAAAACGGAAGCTTCCAGAGGAAAGCACTGAAGGGCGAGCCCGTACAAGAAGGAGGATCAACCAAGCTACGGTTTGCAGCACCTTTAAAGACTGGGCCCAGAAAAGGATGTCTGAATATTACAAAGATAAGTAAAATTTTGTGTTACTTTACAAACTTAAGTTAATCTTTCATTCTTACTGCAAGTGGCAGATTTGAAGAAGTTTTACCTCATGCGAGGTCTACCTTTATCGCCAAAAGGGCGAGAAATGAGTTGTGACCGATTTTCTTATTATGTTTTTCAATTACTCGCGCGTAAAACTAAAGTTGATGTATAATAGCGTTGTATAAAGACTTAAATATTGTAAAAAGTTATTGTATAAATTTTATTTAAAACATTCTAACAAGAAAGAAGTTTTAGTCTGAAAGACTTTTTGAAATGTAGTATTATTTCAATGTAGAAAGAATTGGCACTTGCTTTGAAAAGAATAGAAGTTAACAATGTACTACTAATGTATGTTTTCAAATGTGTAAAATTAACGGCATCTTGATATGTTCTTGTATACATGTGAACTGTTATTTTGAATGTTTAGAAATAACGTGATATGGTAAAAGTGAAAGTAATGTTAAAAATTTTGTTATTCGTGTGACTGTAAAGATTAAATCATGCTGAATATGTGTTAAAGGTTGAATGATGTAGTTAGGCTCTCTGACGCTACACTTTAGAGTTAGCCACTTTCAGAATAGTACCTCAGGGTCTAGAGTTGAATTTAGGGTGTGTTAAGAGGTCTCGTATGTTGAATTTTAACACGTTAGTGTTTTGATTGTAGGAGGAAGTGTTGAACACATAGACAGAAACACATTCGTGTTTGGTGTTTTTACAACACATGTCAGAGAGCACGGGGAGAGATAATTAAAATAGTCATGAATGAAATAAGAATGTTAAGAAAAGTATATTCTATATGTTATTTGCAATGTCATTCTGTAACATTTCATTAAACTAGTTTTCCTTCCAGATCTCTGGAAGGAACCAGAATTGAATAAAGCTCCTGTTTTGATGCAGTACAGATGAAAAAGAAAAAAGATTGTTGTATATTCCGGGAGCTGCTATTGTAACAAATTTCTTTCTTTTAAAATTTTCTAGTTTCTAGCTAAGTTATGTGTGTAAAAGTTTGGCCTCGCGTTAGTTTCTAGAGCTAAAAGTTTTCAACAAGGTCGTTTTAGACCTCAGTTTCAAACTAATTAACTCTGGCGGGAAGTATGTAAGGATCTTAAGTTTTACTAACGTTTATTTTATTTTAAATCTTTACTATCACTTCTTATTTTCTACTTCCGGCCAGAATTATAAGCGTGAAGGAGTTTATGCAAAGTTGTCTGGCGAACGCCAAGTATTTAAGTGTGGCCTTTTTGCCAAGCAGAAGAGAGGAAGCCGTGAGTTCGAAGCAGGCCGCTTACCTTAGAAGTTACGCAGTTGCTACTTTGCCTTCCAGGCCAGAGGTTTTAATCCTCTTGATAAATTAAACGTATTGTAGTGTTCACAGTCTCTGTGCTACATACGCTTTCTGTTATTATAAGGCCAATCTTATTCTAAAGTTAAATTAGAGTTTAGTTTTATTTTGATATCTTTTAAGTTAGACCCCGAGTGGAGGGTCATTGTATTCCGAAGTACGGAAGTCATTGTATATAAAGAAAAAATAAAGGGTTTTGTATACCCTTCGTCTGTATCCTGTCTACTTACTACAATTAGTGAACATAGCTTTAGTAAGCTCTCTGTTCTAGTCAGGTCATTGTATGTTTCCGAAGAAGGCAAGAAGAAACATTGAACCTGATAAGCTTCCTTCGTCATGTAGCAACTTTAATGATCAACAGAGTGTATTTCTTAATTTAATACTGGACTAAAATACATTCGTATTTTATTCTGAGAGGAAAATACGGAAAGGTTTAAATTATCAAATTATTCTTTTATACTTACTGTATCTAGTAACTCTATATATCTTACGACATACATTTCATATCCTAGAGCAAAAAACTGAAACAGGAAAAACAAAATTAAACCTTGATTCGAAATACAAATATATTATTTAAACAATACATTATTATTAGCATTAATTCATAGAATTTGCTGCGCATATCAAAATAGAGTTAAAAGCCAAAAAAGGTACCAGAGCATTGCATTATACCACTCTAAATAATGGCAATAGTGATCGAATAGCTCTTGAAATAAGAAATATTGCAGTCTATTTTCTACAGATATACGGTACACGTAAATGCATGGAGAACCTCAAGTTCCCATTTCCCGTTTCTGAGTAAATAAAGTTTCCACATACTAGTCCTAGACCTACAAAATTGCATATAGCATCACTCAGATCGCATCTAGTGCCACAGGAAACATCGATGAACCAGCAAACAAGTTGATTTAAACCGAAGTTCAGAACGTCTTTAGATTGGCCTTTATATTTTTTACATAGCATTATGTTACTTTATCACCGGATTAATTCCCAATGAAATCTGTCGAACTTTTAGAACCTCGGCCAATCCCTGAGGAATGGAATATTTCTATTTTATTACATCTTCTTATAGTTTTCCTAGAAATAATTGAAAAAAGCCTCCCTTTCGGCATAGTGGCAAGGAAGTTGATAGTCATAGCTTTGGACACAGGTTTGAATTCCGGAAAAAGCATGGATGTTTGTAAGTATATATTGTCTTTGTGGCACGGCGGCTCAATCTGAAAGTCATCTCAAAAGGTACGGCAAGAGGGATAGTAGACCCTCACATTAATTCTCTGTTCTTTCTAATCGGTGAAATTTGTCGTCCCCTGCGGTGTAACCTGAGCAATGTTTTTGGTATCGAGATGGCTAAATTGCAGATGGGTTTATTTATTTCTCACGACTTCTTCACTGGTAAAGCATTTAGCCACTGAGCTCCAATTTAACACAAAACATTTTCGAGGAATTTTCGTTAAATATACTCGGTTTGCAGCAGCTATTGAGAGAAATTTTCCTCTCTTTTTAAGATTCTAGAAAAATGGCTTAACTTTGGCTTTTTAGCCTATTATATACAGTTCCTTTTGTAACAAGCGGTATTTTTATTTTCGGAACAGAAAGCACTCTAATACATGCTTTTTTAACAAAATGCGCTCTAGAAAATCTAATTGCGTTTCGCTAAATTACCACTCAGGTGATAGCTTTTTAACTATAACATGAGAAAAGGCAAGTAAGTAAGAGACAAATGCATGGGCTTTAAGATACTCGAAAAACTCAATAAATATGTATATTTATAAACTGAATTGAAAACGTACAAGTTAGCTGTGTGCTATAAACTGCCATCATGCAAATCAAGTATAACTGTTAAAAAATACTAATAAGCTAATAATATGCTTTATATTACTTTTTGAATCTTAACTGCAATATTTTACAACATTCATTATCCCATCACATTTGCCTCTTTTTACATCCAAAGGAAAAAACAAAGATTAAAAGTGAAGAAATTACGTAATACTATTTTTCAAATTACAGTATCATTGACTGAAAATGTTTTTACATGGCTGCAAAGACCATCACATCTTCTTTCGATTTCAGCTTATTTGTATTAAAATCTGTTAACAATCATAATCAGAAAAAAAATGAAAATCAGAAAAATTTCTTCATTATTTTCTATCTGAAAATATATATATTAAATTTAATAATTTTGCCTCATATTTTACACACATACACAATACATTACACATCTTTCAATTTTTTATTATTATTGTTATTCTTATTGTTATCATGCGGTAATGTTAGATTCTTTTCACTAACTTTCTATAATATAAAATGAGAATACAAGTTACTTTTCTTAACTTGAATTTTAATTTTTACATATTTATTTGTATTCCAAGTCCGTAATGTCAAATAATTTTTATGCTCATAAAACCAAGTTGAAAATTTACCATACAATACTAAAAACCTGTTACCTACAGCCATGAGCAGGTAGTCACACTCATTGGTTTGTACAGGCCCTACCATTTTTGTGAAAGTTTGTTATTATATTATCTTTTGTTTGTTTTTATTTATTAAGTATTACATTGCTGTACAATAGGAAAATATGATTTTTTACAATAGGTGAATATGTATTTTATGAGTTTTTAACTATATGCTAAAATCATTTCGATTTAATATTGATAATAATATATACCATGATTTTCACAAGACTGCCAAAATTTATTGTATGATCTTTAAGCTAACTTTCTTCAAGAACATTCAAACTGGACAATAAATTTTATTTATAGAATGATATTTTGTTAGTATTTCTAAAGTATATCTTAAAAATTGTATCATCATCATTTGTTTGCTTTCTGATTGAAAATTGTAAACATTATACAAAATTTCTCTTCCTTTTCTAACATAATAATGTGTTTTTGTTGAATAACTTTCTCTTACCAAGGCTTTTTCTGCTTTAAGAGCGGAGACAAAATTATTAAATTTAATTGAAACTAACTGGCAACAGACCTTCAAATTACTAATTTTTATTTAAAGTAAAATCCCTTCAGGGCAACTTCGCTTTCTTTGCGCTAACTTCATTATTGTAAACTCTCGTCCAATCGTTATCCAGAACTAAACCAAAGACCTTCCAAACTTATAAAATATAAAATGACTTTCCAAACTCATAAAATATAAAATGACTTTCCAAACTTATAAAATATAAAATGACTTTCCAAACTTATAACCAAAACCAACTACGCAACTTCTTTCGCCACCTCGCTTTCCTGCTGGCAAAGTGTCTCTTATGCTCTGTTTTTGCTATTCTTCGCTATTTGAAATGTAATTACATGTCCCAAATTGTGTGTGTGGGGGGGGGGTATTTAGCTATTCTAGTGTTTCACAAATTATGAAAATAATGTGCTGAGATGTTTAATTACAAAGCTGGTCGTGCTTCTTCCAAAATTCTCTCTACCGCAATTTCTGGGCTACTACGCATCAGTTTCCATGGCCATGGATAAAAAATTAATCCATGTCTAATTCGAGCTATCATCTAATTTCAAATTATCTGCACTGAAACACATTTTCATCTCAAACACACATACAGACACGCACATATATAGGTAAACAATTCAACTATCTGTAGACTAGAGTTTTAGCAATCATTCAAAACATAAAGATAAGAACCCCAGTGTTACCACGTTTAAGCTCAGCAGCCTCGATTCTTGCGCGCATTGAATGAAAAATCAGTTGGTGTTGATTGAGCGATACTGCCTCTGTAATTTTTTTTTTAATTTCTCTGTAATTTTCTGTAATTTTCGATTTCACGTCGTTTTAGTTTTTGTGTAAAATTGGTTCTAAATTTCTTACTTTTTGTCTGTATTGATCAATTTTCAGCAGCGTATTAAATGGGAATACTTGGAATAATTATGTTTTTAAGTAAACAAAATGTGCTACGCTCTATATATATGATGTTTAAGGTTCAGTTACATATTGAATATTTTTCAGTATCAGCATGCTGTTTGCCTCTGTCCCTGCTCTAAACTTTTCTAATCATTTAAAAAGCGTTTTCATGGGTAATATAAACATTATTTGTTGTAATATTTTTTAAGAAATGAAGCAAATTCGCAATGACATAAGCATTAATCGTTATCATAATTCAAAATTTTAAATCAGTGTAAAATTTGAAATCATTGCCAAATTTTAAATTTATATGTAGACGTAATTTTAAATCAAGAAGTTCAGTGTACGTACTTAGGCAAATAGAAACATAAGCTCCTGTAATTAGCAAAATAAACATGAGTTTTATATTTCGCTAAATAAGTATAGATCCTTAAACAAGAGTAACCACAATGTGCATTTCACTTAAAACTTATATGTAACAGAAGTCGAATTTAACAAATTAAAAATCTAATGTTTTTATGCGTCTCACTTGTATTTGTGTATTTGTTGTTAAATTAGCATAACTTGCAGTTGCTCCAAAGTTCATCATACCATTTTTGTTTCTTTAATTTTTGAAATTTTACTGCCATACACACAAAAAAACGGAAAAAAAGAAAAAGCAGATTGTAGACAGACAAAAACCTGGATGTTTTTCAGAGAACTGCAAATTAAGGAAACATTAGAAAGAAATTTTATTTCCTCCTTTTTCTTACTGACATTATTTGCACATAATATTAAAGTAATGATTTAATAATAGATATCATTGCTCATTCCTTTTGTGTTGTAAACAGGAGGCTCCTGTCACCGCTGTAATATTAGAATTATGTAATAATAATTATTTTTTCTTTGTACAGGAAGTTGATAACCCTACATAATAATATATTTATCTGTACATTGTATAATAAAATGTTTATATTTTTGTGACTTTTATCAATCTAAAGTATCGGAAGGGCGTCAACAATCAGGTTTCCTCTTAAGTGGGTCATTTTCTTGGTGGTGATGGGCATGATGCTTGATGGTGAAGATCTTAATAAGGTTATTTAGGAAAAGGTGGGTGATTCAGAATAAGCCTTTATGATCATTTTAGATGCTGTTTTTGAGGCGAAATATTTTAAAATATACGTGACATTTTTAAGTCACATCTTCTATTATTATTCTTCGACATCTTCTGTTACGATTTATATCTTAGGATGAATCATTCATTATTCTTGCCTAAGGAAAAGTGCAAAGGAAAGACAGTGGTCACACTATTAAAGGATTTAAACGAAAGCAAATTTGGTGGAGTTTCCAGACTTTTCTGATCTTTTGAAAAATATCCCTTAACTTAGAATGTTCGACTCAGACAAATCGGTTATAAACTTGCGGGAGAGACAGAGTACAACTACACGATAGAAAATTGTCTTCGTTGTCGTGGAGAAGCAATTAATAGTCCTTCTATGTGTGAAGTCTTCATACACAGACCTTCTATCGACCTCCTGGAAATACTGCAATAGAAAGCTTCGTTGGCTATTTACCAAAAAGGGACGAGATCTGTGTTCATGTGAAATGATCTAATATCATTATCGGAATTGTCTTCGTTTATTTCTAGTTTCTCTTGGCCTCTTTGCTCTTACAGAATTTGGAGTTTCTTGTGTTTGAATCCTTTTAAAGTGTAATCATACTCCATGAAAGACATTCAGGCTGAATCACAAGAAGTATTAGACGACCTTCAATTAAAGATTCCCAGAGAAAATGCCAGTCATTGTATGATCTTAGCATAAATAAATAAAACTAATTTGGAGTGAATAGATACTAGATTTAATTACGTTAAGTTTCCAAAATTTGGTTGGTCTTGTTCTTATCTTTAATAATCAGAATAGTATTTATTAAATTGTAGGGTTTATATTTATTTTAACGAACATTTATTTTAAGTTTAAACTATCTTTCCTGTCAAGCCTTACTTTCCCCTAGAACTGCCAATGCCAGAGTATGTAAATTTTAGTAAAACGCGCAAGGATTCAAATTTATCAGCGGAAGTGTTCTGAGTTAAATAGAAAGGAAACGAGTTAGAAGGTGTGCTTTCTTGCTTCACGAGTGTGGAAGTGGCTAGTTAGAAATTGAAGAACCACGCGTTTCGGCCTGTGTGCTTGCCTCGGCAAATTGTTACGGTGAGGTTAGTTACGTTTAGAGAGCCTCGTAGTTAGTCTCTTGTTATTATCTCTTTTTAGTTTCTTATTTTTATTTTACCGCCGGATCGGCGTAGTTTGTGAGCGTCAAGAGCACGCATTTGTAACTTCTAAAGTTGAATAAAAAGGGACTTAAACCCTTATCAAGACTCTGTCTAATTTCCAGTTTCAGCAGTCACCACTTTGTTGCATGCAGGTTGGAAGCGCGCAACTTTACATTGGCGCCCGAACACTTGTCGAACTGAAATGGCCGAAAATTGGATGGAAGTTACTGGACAACAACAAGAAATGGCAAGCCAATTGGAAGGATTTGGATACCTGGTCCAGACTTTGAAAGCGTCAATCAAGCCAAACGTCAATTTCGACGGAAAAAATTCGGTGGCGATATTTCTAGAAAGCCTCGACAATCACTTTCAGCTCTACCCTGTGCCTGAAAGACAAAAAGTTGTCATCGCCACATCTGCACTAAGAGGACAGGCCGCGCTATGGTGGAAGAATATAGGCAAATTTTTATTAGGGGAATTCGGAAGCCAGACATATACATTTGAAAATTTCAAAAAATCGTTATTAAAGGCCTTCCCCATAGTGAAAGATCGAGCAAGGCTAGAAGCCGAACTATATAGTTTCTATTAACGGAATATAGAAGAGTTGACGGACTTTATTCTGCGAAAAATTAAGCTGACAGATATGCTGTACGGGAAGAAACCCGACGCGGAGATTATTGAAATAATCTTACCAAGATTACTACCTGCTGTTCAAGATTACTTTGAAATTAGAAACCCAAGCACATTGCAGGAGCTCTTCGAATTGGCGATCAAGTTTCAAAATCGCAGAATAGCGGAAAAAGCTAGAGGGGCATCGTATTCTCAAAGCATCCGAAGGCAATCTTCAAATGAGCAGACCAGAAATGCAAACCGCTCTTATGGGGGAAAGAGCTATCAAGCAAACTCATCGAACCTCGAAGGCCAAGGCCCAAAAAGAAAATTCGAAAACAAACGTCCGCGTACACACAAGGCATAAGTTGAAAGGAAAGCTTTAAACGAGTAGAGGGGCCTGTGAAAGGGAGGGTCCAGACCCCGGAAGTTTTAAAAAAACCCTCAAAAAGACACTTAAATACGGTCATCGTAAGGAACTCCCATCTACCAATTATACAAGTCCTGGTTGGCGATGTACCAGTAGAAGCTCTCATTGATACAGGAGCAAAAGGTAATTTTATGAGTAATACATTTTTCAAGAAGAATTTTTATAGGCTACGATTATTTAAAAACAAAAACACAGAAATTATAGCGGCGCAAGGAAAAACCTGTCACTGCATCGGGAAATTATCATTAAACATACAGGTAAAAGATGAAAGCCTCAAAGTATTAATTTTTGTAGTAAAAAATCTGCAAAATCCACTTATTTTAGGTATGGAATTTTTAAGGTCCGCGAGGGCCAAATTGAATTTTCAGGACAGTTCTATTGTGCTGGAGATGGACCAGAGGGTGATGGAACCAGTGGAACAACCGCAAGTTGACCTTAGCCATTTGAATGACCATGAAAGTCAAGCCATCCAGCAAGTGGTCGTACTTTTTCAAACTTGTTTTCAGACCGGCCTGGTAGCTGTCAAATAGTTACGCATCAGATACAGTTAACTGCCGACAAACCTTGTAGGACTAACCTTATCGCTATGATAAACAGAAAGACCTAATTATAGAAGAACATATTCAGGAAATGTTAAAGAACAAAATAATAACGCCCATAAATAGTGAGTACGCGAGCCCAGTCGTACTGTGTGGGAAAAAGAACGAGTTTCTTCCTTCGGATAAAAGGGCTTGGAGGTTTGCTATCGATTACAGAAAACTGAATAGTGTTATTAAATTCCCAGTTTACCCTTTGCCGGTTATAGAGGAAATTATTAGAAAGATTAAATCTACTAGATAGATGACTACTTTGGACTTAACGTCTGGCTACTATCAAATAGCTATGAGACCCGAAGACATACATAAAACCGCGTTTATAACAAAATCGGGCACTTATGCATTTTTACGCATGCCCTTTGGGTTGTGTGGGGCCCCATCAACATTCCAGAGAGCTATGGACATTGTTCTAAAGCCTGTCTTAGGAAAATCGACTTTAATCTATCTTGATGATATAATTATAACGAGTAGTACGTTGGAACAACATATTAAAGATCTAGAACAAGTTTTTAAATTATTAAAAGAGGCCGGTCTTACAATTAACGTCTCAAAACGCAAGTTCGCAACTAAAGAACTTAAATATCTCGGTTATAAAATTTCGCAAAAGGGTATAGAAACGCAAGATTCAAAAATAAAAGCTATCAAGAATTTCCCACCGCCCAACACCGCCAAGAAACTTTCTTCTTTCCTTGGGTTATATTCTTACTATCGGTCTTTCATAAAAGACTTCGCTAATATTGTTGAACCACTCTTAGTAATCAAAAGGAAGAAAGGTAAATTTACGTGGACAGCGGAAGCAAACACAGCTTTTGTAAGATTAAAAGAAGCGCTCATCAATGCCCCTGTTTTAAAATTCCCGGAGGGGGACGAAAACCTGGAAATTGCAGCAGATGCGTCGGACTATGCGGTGGGTGCGGTTCTTATGCAAAATAGCCATCCTCTGGCATTTTTTAGTAAAACGTTGAATCACACACAAAGGAATTATACAGCTACAGAGAGAATAACATTCGCCGTATTAATGGCTGTACACAAATTTCGAGTTTATTTCGGCAAAGCGCCAGTAACAGTCTTTTCGGATCATGCGGCTGTTGGTAGACATTACTCAGGGAAAAACCTAACGCCCAGGTTAATAAGATGGGCTTTAAAACTCCAAGAATATAATTTAATAATAAAATATAAACCGGATAAGGAAAACAATGTAGCTGACACACTTTCTCGCATAAAACTGGACGATGAAGGCAATGAACTTAAATGCGCTGTGCTGACTTCAAAAATTTTAGATTCTAGAGATACAATTATCGCTGAACTGAAAGCTGATCCTGAATTTGGAAATATCTATGCATATTTGAAAGACCCCGAAAGCTTTGAGCACACAGATATCGATGCGATAAGAAATAGAGCAGAAAACTATGAAATAATAGATAATTTATTATTCTATACGAAAACAACAAACGAACATCTCGAGTACAAACCAGTCATCCCAGACTCGCTTCGATTAAGCATTTTGAATGAATTACACGACGCGAAAACAGCGAGTCATTTAGGGGTTAGAAAGACTTTAAAAAGGGTACGCGAGGCGGTATATTTCCCCCAATTATACAAAATAGTAACTGCGTATGTCAGGTCCTGCAATCAATGTCAGTTAATAAATGATATTAATTACAGCTCGGCCGGGTACTTAAATAGCATTCGCGCTACATTTCCGAATGAAATTTTAGGCATAGATCTTATAAAAATCGTTTTCTTTTAGTAATTGTAGATCATTTTTCAAAATGGACAAAAATTGTTCCACTTAAACGCGCGTCAGCCAAAACAGTCGCAGATGCATTCTTACACAGATACATTTTAAAATACGGTGCACCGATAAAAGTCATTAGCGATAACGGTAAACAATTCATTAGTCAAATATTTGAAAATATATGCAATGGACTTGGCATACGCCATATCAAAATGGTTCCGTATAGACCACAGGCAAACATAGCAGAAAGAGTGAATAAAAACATTGTAAAATTAATTCGCAGTTACATTAGCACACATCACAAGCGCGGAGATGGCTACATAAATGAGTTAGCTTATGCTTTAAGAACGGCAAATCACGATACTACGGGAAAAACCCCAGCAGAATTGTTTTCAGGCCGAAAGTTAATTACGCCTTTAGATAAATTATTCTTTGTGGAACAAAGAGAGCAAGAATTTAAACAGAAAGACGTGCAAATGCTTATTGACCAGGCGATTAAAAGCTCGGATACGGCAAGAAATAGGCAAAACGTATATTATGATAGAAAACGCCATGAAGCAGATTTTAAAGTTGGGGATAAAGTGTTGAAGCGTAAATTTTCTTTATCAAGTGCCCCAGACAATTTTACTGCAAAGTTAGCTCCAAAATTTGAAGGCCCCTATGTAATTCAGGAAATCAAAGGAGTCGTATTGTACCTTAAGAACGAGAGAGGGGAAATCTGTAAAGCAAGGCCCGACCAGGTGAAAAAAATATTATAATCAAAATGATTTTGAAATCCTTAAAAGTTTCTTGCAGGACTTTTAAGGATTTCAAAATCATTTTCAAATCCATAAAAGAAGTAGAAGGTCCAGAAGTAACGTCACCCGTTCCACCACCCAAGAAGCAGAGAACTTAAGAGAAACCTAGCCCTTCTACAACCCATGCGACGGTACCGAAAAGAAGACACGAAAACTTTCAGACTCCAGCATTTAAGAAAAACAAGAAAGCAAAGCCGCCGCGTAAAGAAACCTTGGTAAAGAGGAAAACACGACTTACAACGTGTCGCAGTAGAAATTATACATCAAGGAGAACGCTCCCAGGGCCAGAGAGTCAGGTGCAAACAAGGCCGCCGTTCCCGAAAATAAAAAGACAGCAGGAGGAACGAAAAGACCAACACCAACAGAAGAAATTCAAGCATGACTCCAGACCGGAGGACGCCAAGACCAGCCGTCCAGGGAAAAAACGGAAAAGACAGCAACCCGACGATTACTACTCCAAGAGGCCAGCATGCATAGGACGAAAAAGAAACATTAACGTGGACGACAGTCGGAGGTCATTAAGGAGAAGACTGAAGTCCACGAAACCTATGACGTGGGAGCAGTTCTGCCAGAAAAGAATGACGGAGTTCCAATCATCGAAAACTCAAAGATAAGTTAAAATCTTCTATATTTTTTTTTTCATTTGTTCCGAAATGTTATGCGTAAATACGAAGTTCTATGTTTTGACGGAAGTCAATGTGTCTCGGTTGAGACTTAGTTTTGTTTTACTTTATTTAGCTAAAGCAAAAGTATTATTTTCTTTAAGTATAAAATCTAAGAACAAGCAGTTTCTGTTGGTCGAAAGACTAATTCTGTTATGTTAAAGCCAAAATTTGGCCGAAGATAAAAATAACTTCGTATTCTTGTATTAATAAGAACTTTAGTTTCAGTGCCGCCAGCTTGGCGAAGAATGAGTAAAGTAAAAATTTTTTTTTCTCTTATTCATTTTATGGTAAATTGTAAAAATCATATGTATTAGAATTTTGTAAATATATGTAAATACGTCAAAGTTATGTAAAAGTAGGATTTAGTCTAGAAGCATAAAATTTTAGATGCTAAAAGTAAATGCTCAAAAGGAATGAATTCAAATTTAAGTATTAAACTGTAGATAAAATCATGCTTTAGAGCGAAAGCCTGCATGTCTAAAGATGAATGAGGGGGAAGTTAGAATAAATGTGTCTTGTAGGGTTCTCCACCTACACTTGAATTTTAAAAATGTTAAAATAGCTCATCGAGTTTTAGAATGTCGAGTAAGGTGTGTCTATTTGGTCGCTGAATGCTAACAAATCATTGTGGTTAGGGAAAGTGTTGCAATACTAAAACACGAATATTCCCGTTTTGACACCACACATGGTGGAGAGCCAGGGTAAAATTAAATTCATGTTTGAATACTTGAATGAATGTGAATTAAATAGTAATTAAGAAAAATAAAACGAACAAAAACTTTATTCAGTGTCAAGAAAGTGTAAATTATAATGTATTTAGAAAGATACTGATACTTATTCCTTCCAGATGCTGGAAGGAAGAGAACAAGATTGATTGCTGAAGTCCAGGAAAAGTTGCTGTAAGAAGAGAGAATTAAATAAGTATACACAGAGGTTTATTATACCTTTTGTGAGATAACAGATTTTTTTTTGTGTAAACGAGGCTCTTAAGGAATTGTAGAAATTGTTCAGAATTGTAGAAACTTTTCACCAGGTCGTTTGTAGGACCTGCTTCCAAGTTTTCCAAATTCTGGCAGCGGCAAATGTAGGGTTTATATTTATTTTAACTAACATTTATTTTAAGTTTAAACTATCTTTCCTGTCAAGCCTTACTTTCCCCTGGAACTGCCAATGCCAGAGTATGTAAATTTTAGTAGAACGCGCAAGGATTCAAATTTATCAGCGGAAGTGTTCTGAGTTAAATAGAAAGGAAACGAGTTCGAAGGTGTGCTTTCTTGCTTCACGAGTGTGGAAGTGGCTAGTTAGAAATTGAAGAACCACGCGTTTCGGCCTGTGTGCTTGCCTCGGCAAATTGTTAATCTTTCAACGTAATATTCAGAGTTTGCTGAATTATCAGCGGTACTTTAGAACGCGGTGAGGTTAGTTACCTTTAGAGAGCCTCGTAGTTAGTCTCTTGTTAATATCTCTTTTTAGTTTCTTATTTTTATTTTACCGCCGGGTCGGCGTAGTTTGTGAGCGTCAAGAGCACGCATTTGTAACTTCTAAAGTTGAATAAAAAGGGACTTAAACCCTTCTCGAGACTCTGTCTAATTTCCAGTTTCAGCAGTCACCACTTTGTTGCGTGCAGGTTGGAAGCGCGCAATTTTACAAAATAAAAAAAGCACATTTTTAAACGAAACTTGATTAGGATATATTTAAGAATAAACCTACCACGGCAGTCTGCTTTAAGCAGCTACAGGCTGAAGCAAAGCCGACATATGTAATTCCGGTAGGTATACATTAGAAATTGCCACCTTCACTAACAAATCTTCAGCCTTAATTTTGAAGAACACCGGACCACCACTTTTCCCTACCTCAGCTTCTCTAAAGGATTTTCGTCTAGCCACGTATTTCGAATGCCTCCAGGCCGCCCAGACACTACGCGCTTACAAGCAATCATGCCTTTTCTGAAAATAGATCACTGCCGCATCGATACGGCAATCATCCTATACCGGCTGGGCGGATCAGCTTTAGGCAGTAAATCTTCATGTGCCATTACGTATCTTAATCCTAAGAGAATGGTGCCGGTGGTGTTTCAAGCAGCCTAGTTAAAATTTATGACACCATTTGTATTTGGAAACGAGTGATCTTTGTCACCTCATCCCAAATTTCAGGATATTTCTTTCTAAATTTTTAGCAGCATTGCAAAATGTATTCTTTGTAATCTATTCTCATTAGCAAGGATAAAAAATGCTTTTCTTTACCAGACAGGAAAACCAATTACATTTTAATAAAACATATAACCTCAGAATTAGTTCACAACCCTTTTTTTTTATCACCACCTGCGTTCTTTCTCACTAAAAGCGAAAACTATTTTATAACAAAGCAAGAACTACTATGTGTTTCAAGAACAAATCGTTTTGCCCAAATAATGTACTGTATGCACATAATTACATTTATATGCATAATTAACTTGCCAATTACCACAAAGTATATTTTCTGCTCAAACTTTCATAATTTTCGGTTGAATATGGAACATTATGGTACTTCGGGAAAAAGTGATGTTCTCACTCTTTGAAATTTATAATGCAAAATCTATACAGATAGTCCGAGATACTACCACGATATCGGCTTAACGAATTTTACATATTTCTGCAATTCTTGTAACTGGTGACAAATATTTGTAATATCGTTGCTCAAATTGTTTAACCTATATACTAGATTTGCGGTTTTGTAGCTGAGGATGGTGGTTCGGTAAAACCATCGAAACTAGTCCTGTGAAAATTTTGAAAATTAACGCTGACTTTTGTTGTTTGACTTCTGAATTAATACTATACACTAGCATTTATATATACTGTTGCATAGACTGGTACACATATGTTATAATAAATATGCTTTTACTTACATCAGCTACTACAGGATTTTGGGAATCTAAAGCTCCACAGAAAAATGAAAATCCTAGTTTAGGAACGAACTGTACACCCTTGGAAAAGAAAGAGGAAAACATGTTAGAATTTTGATTACTAAGTACATTTTTTAAACAAAAGTTGTAAATTGCCAGGTTTGTGAAATACAGGTATGTGGGTAGTAAATAAAATTGTGCGCTCACGAGCTCACACATTCACACATACATATATAGTATATATATATATATATATATATACACTGCTCGACATTGAAATTGCAACACCAAGAAGGAGTGGTCAGAAAGTGATGAAATTCGGAAAAAAGACAGAGACAGCAAGCAGCAATAAGTGATCTTTATTTCAAAATGATAGTCAGAATACAGAGCGAGAACGGCGTCGGCTCAGTAGAATGTAGGACCACCGTGGACAGCGATGCAAGAAGAAACATGTCTAGGCATAGGGTCAATAAGAGTGCGGATGGCGTCCTGAGGGATGGCTCTCCATTCCCTTTCAACCATTTGCCACAGTTCGTCTTCTGAACGAGGCAGGGACTGAGTCTGCAAACGGCGTCCAATCACATCCCACACAAGTTCGATTGGTGACAGGTTAGGAGAGTAAGGTGGCCAGGGAAGCATCTGTATAACTTGCAGAGCACGTTGGCAGATACGAGCACTGTGTGATCGGGCGTTATCCCGCTGAAAAAATGCATTAGGCAGCCCCTGAAGGTAGGCGATTACCACAAGCCGCAGTACTTTATCCAAGTATCGTTGGGCCGTCATAGAACCCTGAATACGAACTAGAGGTGACCTAGAATCGTAGGCAATAGCAACCCAAACCATTATGCCACGTTGTCGCGCTGTAGGGCGTTCCACAGTTACTTCCGAATTAGATCTGTCTCCACGTCGACGCCACACATGTATGCGGCGACTGTCACTGGATAAACAGAAGTGTGACTCATCTGAGAATACGGCGTTTCGCCATTCTGTCGTCCACATCGCTCCATTCCGGCACCATTCTAAACGTTGGTGTCTATGCTGTGGGGTCAATGGCAGTCTTCTTAACGGACGCCGTGAGTGCAGGCACCGTTCAATCAATCGACGGGAAATGGTTCTGGTCGACAAGGGAACATCCAGGGTATCTTGCACATGCTGCAGAATCGCGGTACAAGTGACTTGCGGAACCGCCACTGCTTGTAGGCGGATGCGTCAATCCACGCGTGCTGACGTCTTTCTGGCTGCATCTGCACCCCTCCTTCTTCACATATTTCCTTGTTCCAACCCTGTTCGCCATAGCCTATGCACCGTGCTCGCATCCATGTGGGTATCAGCTGCGATTTGACGTAAGAACCAACCCGCCCTTCTCAGTCCGGTCACCGTACCCCTCGTAAAATCGTTTATCTGCTGGGAGTGCCTTCGTTGACGGCGACGTGGTATTCTCTCCTATTACATGTATCCTCCGGGATAAAAGCCAACTTTCTTCGATAATTCGTTTGGCAGAAATAACGACACGAATATTGTCCATTCTGCACGTTTCTTTCCTTATATCTTACTTCACGTGCGTTGGAGAGCTGCGCATTTCACATCATTCGCATAACACAGTGAGGTGCGTCTACTCTAAAATTTGCATAAATTTCTGACCATTCCTTCTTGGTTTTGCATTTTCAATGTAGAGCAGTACATATATACATATACGTATTACTGAGTACCATTAAAATCATATTTAGTTATTCGTTACAAAGTGTGACTAAAATTAAAGAAAGGAAAACAGTTAATTTATTAAGATAATAGGTATAAATCATATAAATAATGCTTTATAGATGCATCGTCCAAAAGCATAGATTTGAACATACATGAGAGATGTATCCTCCATTAGTTACAGTATAAAACTATTTATTAACTGTTAGATGAGTTGTAACTGATTTATCTTTATTGTTTGGAAAAGCAGAAAATATTGCCTATCCGTAGCTAAGATTTTCCATTCAGCTTTCAAATTATAGCAGCATACAATGAATGTACAAGCTAGAGAATTTGAGAAGGATAGCTATTTCATTATAACATTTTGATGATGCAAATTTTATTAATATTTAAACCTAATTAACAAAACAATTTTCATGTCATATGTTTCGTATCGAAACTACAGATATTCTCTGCAAATTTCTGGTCTATATATACAGGTTTCCAAACGTTTAGCGCGCATTTTAAATTAGCAGTTTTTAAAAGTATAGTTTAATTTGAGCACTGAAAGTCACTGCAATTGTATACTGCAATAAGCAAATATCTTACGTTATAGCCAATCACATTGACTGTCCGAAAATATGCCATTTAGGCAGTCGTTGAAGACTCCAGCATTCTGGTGGTTTGAAAGAAGTTCATTTAAATTACGCATTAAGTATTTATAACTTTTGTAGGATAATTTTTGATGACATTCATGTCTCTGTGGCTGAAAGAAGACGAATGACAGATATTGTGCGATGACGTGCTTTCGAATGCATTGAAGCAGGACAGTCAAAGATGTCTCTCTTCTTCGGTATTCATTATTCTGTAATATCTCGAATTTAGAAGCAATTCTAAAAGGAATCAAACGTTTGTTCGGAGATCTGTGACCAGTCGACCAATGATTGCCATCCATTCAGAAGATTGGTATATGCGGAATCGAGAAGCGACCCCGCAACTGTTAACCTGAGGGTGTAAGATAATATCTGCCAATACTGTGCGCCGAAGGCTTTACGTGATAGGATTGTATGCCCGAGTACAAAGCGTTTCTGTTCCACTAATCCCCCAGTCGAAAGGATCAAGATTAAAATGGGGTCATTAACATGTCCATTGGACTGTTTCAGATTGGAACAACGTTCTGTTCACGGGCATGTCCAGATTTGCTCTGGAATGAGATGATAGGAGTGTAAGGGTTGCGTGTGCCTCCTGCAGCCTGTCTAAGGCATTTGGAAACTAGTATAATGTAGAACTGGACTCTGCGGCATTTCTGAATACCTTAATGAAAGCATGGGCAAACTCTGCAAAGTTTGAATGAAAATGGTCCTATACCTTTTTATTGCAGGTATTGTTTTTGTTTATTTTTAGCTTTAAACATCAGTCTGTTAATGATTCATGGGATGTCATCAAATAATTTACCAGAACATTTTTTCTTCTTTGTACATAAGTTTTGTCTCTCGTGCTGAAAGACATCTACTACCTTGATGTATAATTCAGTTTTAAACTATGTACTTTTCATTTTTGATTGATTTCAGCGTCACGTACTTAACTTTTGGAATCCAATGTATGATCCATCTGTTATTTATATTTAAAATTAAAGCACATGATTGTAATACAATTATCCTGGTAATTTATCGATTGCAATCATATATATGTTTACTCTGTTCTTTTTACTCTTATTTAAGCAGCAAATCAGTAGTTCCAAACTTTTCTGATTCGTGGCGCTTTTCCTTGAATAAACCTTTTCCCGGCTCCCTACCTTAAATAAAAGTATAACTGATCATAAGTAAGAGCTAAAAATAAATAAAGCTCATGTATCTTCATCATTTAACAATTTTCTTTTTACTTTATTAACATTAAATGAATAATTAACAGGATGAATGAACCTGCAAATTACTGCACATTTTCTCAAATTGTGGAATTAAACTGGACACGACCACCTTCATTTTCTTTTCCACATTGGTTTTTGCTCTATATTTGTTTTTTATTACAGAGATTGCCGAAAACGCAGTTTCGCATAAATAAGACATCGAAACTGGAATTAAAATCCGCTGAGCCTTATCCCCTTTCTAACTAGACAGGGATATTCATCATGAAATCCAAACTTCTGTCAATTCCATGCTTCCAAATTTTGTTTTATAACTGCTTTCGCATCATAACTCGATAAAATTCTCTTATGCCACAGAAGTAAATTCAGAGAGCACTAATGTTAAATCGATCTTGAATCCATCCACTTGAGCCCATTCAAATTATTTTCAGATGTGAAGGCATCAAGAATCTCGAATAGGTCCTGAGCCTTCATTGCTATAGTGACATTTCACAAAACAAAAGGTCTTATTTGTTATTATTACCATCTATAAACCGTACATAGCATATCAAATGACCATCCTTATTTAAAAAAATCCGTAGCCTCATCTAGCTGTAATTCAAATTAAACTCCTTTATTTTTCACAATTAATTGATCATTGATATATTCCGCCATATGCTGTATTCTCCGACTAATTATGTTACTGGGCAAAGGCACGTTTAAAAACAGTTTTTCAAAAGACTCACCAACCATGATTTTCATCATATCTACAGCAGCCGGTAGAATAAGATCTTCTGAGATGTTATCAGGCTTCTTGCATTTCGCTATTCTTTAAGCCACCTTGTAAGATGCTAGCAAAACATTGTTTGTTATTGATGCAGCATTAAAAGTGTATTTTTATATTTTCAGTTCTTTTAACTTCCTGTCAAAAAATTCACGAGGTTTTCCAACCATGCTGTGGTGATTAGCTTCTAAATGGCGCTTCAATTTACTTGGAAGCATGCACTCTGCAGCCAAAATTTTCATACACAATACACATTGCAGTCTCTTTTCACCATTTATTTTTGTTAACTTAAAGCCAAACTCTAAATAACTGTCATCATATTTACGATATTTTTGCTTTTTCGCAGTCTTGCCACTGGTTGAAGACATACTTTCATTATCTACGCTATTACGTTTATGACTGTTCAAAAATCGGTCCATTATCAAAGATACAAGAGCAAAAATCACAAAACTATGTATCAAAGACAGTAAACAAGAAGAAATGTGACACTAACTATACTACATGAACTAATTTATACCACTTTTCATTTATATGAAGCGCTGAGCTTAGTTTCACTAGACTTAGATTATAAACCGACTGACTGAATCGAGCTGGCAATGCGTGTTTATAAGGTATCCACAATATCTTCCGGAACAGTCCAAATCTGTCTAAGAGCCTAGGCAGCTCAACGTGTTTATACTACCAATCAACCTAAGTTGAAAACATTAGATATAGTAGGAAGTGTGTGCGTCCGTCGTAGAAGCATAGTTGTAAAATTTCGAGGATCCATATTATAAAAATTACGCTATGAAACATAAACATTGTTGAACCAAGAGAACGGAACGGAAAAAGTGTGTGAAACGATAGACTACGTTGCGTCAAGCTTTTTATTTAAAACTCTGCTAATATGTCAGTCATTCGATGACCAGTTGGAAACCATATTCTTTTTGGCAAATTATTGGCGAAATTGCAGTTGGACGTGCCTCACCCCACTCTCGATAGGAAACCCAATCGAAGCATTCATTAATTCACTGACAAGGAAGAGAAGAAAGCAACTACTATGGCATCTGCTTCAACTTTTACATATGTGTATAATTTCAAAACCTCCTAAGGCTTGTTTTGCATCATTATACGAATTAGAATTAACTCACAGATATTACGAATATTAACAAAGCTGTGGATGATAGATTTCATCAACTTTACTATGAAAATAAGAACGCAGAAAACTTTATAAAATTTATTCCTATTCAACATGAATTAAATATTAAAACCAAATTAGATTAATCTAAATTAAATTCTTAAACTTAATGAAGTACTGAAGTCAAACCCTAATAATCAAAAAATTAACGACATAAAATCAAATGATATGCGATATATATCAAAACGATATATATCAAAATCAAATTTATATATTTGGTAATCGCAGCAGCAGATATTGCAACACAGAAAATTTGCACAAGAATTATAGTTTCATTTAAACAAGAATGTTACCACAGTTCCGTTTCAGTTTAACGTCGTATTTGGCTTAAATTTTAAGAAAAGTAAAGATTAAGAGCATTTTCCAATTTACAATTTTATTTAAATTTAAGCAGTTCTCGTTCTTTTTAAATTAAAATTCACAGATTTCTAACTTTGCTAAATGCAATCTGAAGACCAAGATCACATTGAAATTCCTTTCAACTTATGATTTTATATCTTTCATTTTTTTTAAATATACTTTCAAGCATTTAAAACTTTAATGGTAAACTCTTTGAAGAGCTGATTTGAATTGCTACTCTTCGTATATAATCTGAAGTTTTCATATTGCAACTTTCGTTTCATTTTAATTCCAGGTTTAAAGTGCTATTGAAAACTAAAAACTAAAAACCTATTAAAAAACCGCGAGGATTTCAAAATTTAATAAATATTAAATTTCAGCAAAACTGGAATGAAGGTACTTGAAGGCCATTTTTTCGAAAAACATAATTAGAAAATGAATGAAAAGTAATATAACTTTCTTTAAAGAAATTCTGAGAAGGAAAGGTGAGCTTTATCAGCCGATACTTAATTGCGAAACTTCTTTTAATCTTTGAAAATTCTCTTATAACACTAAGATAATCTGACTTTATAATAATGTAAATTTTATATATATTAATTAATACTATTAATTGTTATACCATGCGCAACTGTCAGATAATTTAATTCTATTAATTTTAAAAAATGATCTTTTTTTAAATTTATTTTTATTTTTCATTTTATTTATTCACTTATTTATTTAAGCAAAATTTATCTATCCTTATGTATCTCAACTGCTGTTGTAGGTCTAGAAAGATATTACTATTTAACTCAGATGTATACATTAACACTTCGTGCATGCGTAGGAGTCAAATGTTACTGCTGGAGATAACACAATTTTTACAGAGGATTTACCTTAGTTTTATTCTAAATATTCCATTTTTAATTACTTTGGGATATTTGCTCTGTTCAGACCTAATAAGATACATCTTAGCTCTTACTTTTACAATTAGATACACATAAAAGAATGCCAATGAAAAATTGTAGAATATCATGATCCGTCTGATATCTATTGGCTTTCTCTTCTCCATGATTGCCGGACCAATTACTTTCACAAAGAAGACGTAACTGCTGACGATGGTAATCATAGGGGTTATAGTCTTGAGCAGAAACTTTTCTCGTATCATGGGATCTGGAAAAATAAAATACCTTTATCGTAAGCGTTACTTTTTAATTTGAGAGCATGAATATATAATTTATTTGAGTATATAAGTTATTCGAGTATAGAATTTATTTATAAGTTTACTTGAGTATATAAGTTATTTAAGTTATAAGAACATGTAAGTCATATGAATGTTGAAGTTAGGTATAGGCTTTATTTTATTAAATAGTTATCATAGATATATATTTCCAATTACAAAATTTGTTGAAATAAAGTCGAAAGTTTCATGAGAATAGTTTCAGTATTATGGGTGAGAGAAGTTCGGTAAAAATGAAACCTTTAAAAACGTAGCCTACTAGATAATACTATAAAAACAAAGTATTTTTATTGAGTAAATTAAGGTTCTGATCAGTAAAATATTTATTATCCTAAACAGCATAAAAAGGCCATCAAAAAACGTCTAAACACATAAACATTTTAAAAGGGGGAGAGATGCATTTTTTTTTATAATTTTGTTCATTTTTTTTATTTACGTTTGAGCATTCCGGAACAAATTTAGAGCGCAGCTACGCAGTATGAAAATTCAGTTCCTGGAATATATCTTTAAATAAATTGCATTACAGATACTGTCTCTTCCAGAATATTCCCCAGGCATCTACACACTGATTTCAATGGTTTCATGAACAAAAGTGTCAAATACTTATTTCAGTACCTGTATTATTTAGTAATATGTTGAAAATCTATCACATTAGAAAATGTTCGTCATATCAAAGTAGCTTTTAATTTTTGAAATCAAAAATTTCAGAGAACTAATGCAGGTGAAAGGATTTAATTGAATGATTGGCTTGCTGATAGGAAATATGTCTCAGAAGAAGTGCTATATATGAGGCAAACACTTCTAATCTCTTTCAAAGATTCATCCAATTCTTTACTTCAAATTAAATTAATTGTTTCTCGATTAATTGCGATTCTCCAACGATCAGTTATATACTCAATCATTTGAACCTCATAAGATGGTTTAACAATTTTTTTTTATTAAACCACAACTGGAAAAAATGTACGTCTTGTGCTTGGCAAAATCAGCCAACCACTTGCGGCAATGGAACTTTAAGTAATAATCAATTTCAAGATTTAAAACTGAGACTAGTAACCAAAGGCTACGCAATATACTTAATGCGGAGTTGTCTCAAACTTCTCACCTGTGTAACAATTTATATGTTGACAACGATAATGCAAAGCCGAATAATACAATCTCATCAGAGCTAGCAGAAACCTAGTAACGTGGCCTCGAGAGGTAGGAATATGCTCTGTCTTACAGTCCAAAGACCTCACCTTAAATATGCTATTAACCTGATTTGCATTCTAGTAGGGAAATAGAAATAAGAAGTGACAGTAAGTATCTAAATCATAATAGTTGATTAGATTAACACAATAGAACTTACATATGTATTAATTCAGATGTGTTTAAACATGAGTATTCATATGGTTTCAATTTAATCATAAAACGAACAAAATTTTGTGACAATTCTAGGAATTCAATTGCTTATACACATCGAAAATTGCTTTTTTTAGCAACTGATATTTCCATCTTTAATACAGCAGTGTTCGGTATTACATTTATAGCTGGTTTCTTGAAAGTATAAATTGAATCTCTCTTTGCTAATTGTCTGCATGAAGGTACAGAGCGCTTAAATATTTGTAGGAGCAAGAAAAATCAGCGATGCCCTCGCTAGAACTCGAATTCCGGACCTTTTGATTGTTACGCGGATGTTCTTCCCATTTACACCACGAGAGCACGTGCTAAGGAAGGAGAAAATTCCTTGCAATGGAATGTTATATATTCAACAAATTAAAGCATAATGAATATTTTTACTAACTGAAATTTGTTTTCTACGGGACGATTTGAAAAATTCCTTTTTTTTATAGAATGCTCGCATTTACGTTAAAACTGTTTTTATAAAATTATCTATTATCACTAAAATTGCCAAATTCACATTAAAAGGAAAATAATAGTCATTTCAAAGATAAATTACATATATAAGACTTCACAAATGTTATGTCATATAGCACCACTTTTAAACTTTTTTACTTGTTAAGGTTAAATATTAAATTTTAAAAAAAAATTATCACATCAAGCCAAAACGAATACATACATTTATGGAAGATTATTTATTTTTCAACTGATTTGTACAATATTTCTGAAAACCAAATACAGTGGTACCTCGACATACGAGTTTAATTCGTTCCGTAACCTTGCTCGTATGTCAAATTGCTCGTATCTCAAAGCAATTTTTCCCATTGAAATTAACTGAAATGCCATTAATCCGTTCCAGCTCTCAAAGCACCACCTCAGTTGTTTTCGTTAAGTGTTTTTGAATAAGAAAAATGTATTTACAAGAAACATTTATTTATAAATAACAAATACATATTCTATAAAAACATATTTAAAAGGAAAAGTGAAGTGCTTACAGAAGCGCTTAATTTTCGTCACTGGTCTTCGCATTTTTCGTTACGCTTTGCACATTTTCACTTGCAGATAGTTTAAAAAACTGTCCAAGGAAGTATGTTTCAGGATATCCAAGTCCCTTTCAGGATATTGCGGAAATGAGTTAGGCAAGTTTCGTTGAACAACTCTGATGCACGACCAGTTGCAACTTTTTCGGTGTGATTTTTATCCACGAACTCTACAACTTTCTCCCACATTCCCAAGACTTCCTTTGTATCTCTTGTATGGATAACCTCCTCCATCTCTGGCTCCTCTTCAAAACTAATTTTTCGTTGAACCACCGTATGCTGCTGCGAATGTAGATCGTGTAACTCCTGGGTTGTCAGCTCCTAAGACTGTTCCTCGACGAGTTCGTCACATTTCTCTCATTCACCTCCAGACCCATGGATTTTCCTAGAGAAACAATCTCCTCTACCACTGACACTTCGTGTTCCAATCCTTCGAAGGCTCTTTCAGCTACAGCCTCAGGCCACAGCTTCTTCCATGCAGAGGTTAAGGTCCTCGTTGTAACACTCAGCCAGACCTGATCAATAATTCTTAGGCATGTTAAAGTGAACATGCCTAAGAACTCTCAAAGGGTAAGTTTTGTGTTCTTCGTCACCCCAAAGCAGCGCCGAAAAATGTGCTTGGTGTTCAACTTCTTAAAATTAGAAATCACCTGCTGATCCATGGGCTGCAGGATAGGAGTGGTGTTGGGTGGTATGCAGAAAGCCTTTATAAACTTGAACTCTTCGAGTAAATCATCTTCGAGATTTGGTGATTACATGTTGTTTTACTGTAGATATTTTTTAACATAAGAGAAAAACACCAGGTTTATCTACTCCACAAAGAATTTCCTGGTGACCCATGCCTTCGGATTTGTCCTTCAAATAACTGGTAGTTTTTCTTTTAAACTCTTATGTGACTTAAAGGCTCTGGGATTTTCCGAATGGTATACTAGCAGAGGCTTGATTTTGCAATCGCCACTCGCATTGGCGCAAAGTTCTAGAGTTAATCTATCCTTCATGGGTTTGTGACCTGGCACCGTCTTCTCCTCTGCCGTTATGTAAGTCCTATTCGGCATCCTTTTCCAGAAAAGCCCTGTTTCGTCACAGTTGAAGACTTGCTGGGGGATGTATCCCTTGGCTTCTATCAGTTCGGAAAACGTTTTGATGTAAACCTCAGCTGCCTTCACATCCGAATTTGCTACCTCACCATGCCTGACGACGCAGTGAATGCCGGTCCTTTTCTTAAAGTTGTCAAACCAGCCTTGAATGGCTTTAAACGAGTCTTCCGATTCCTCGTTTGGGAAGTGTGTGGGATCTGCTTCAGCAAATCACCTTAAATCGCTCGTGCCTTCTCACATATGCTTTGTGATAAGGTTCCTCCTTGAAGCTGCTTCTCTGTCACCCACACCATCAGTAATTTCTCATTCTTTTCATGGAGAGAGGTCCGGAGCTTATAAATTATCGTAACGCCCTTAGCTGGCGTTAAACCCTTTATCAACTCCTTTTGTTTAAGCACAGTACATATCATTGATGTGCTACGCCCGTACATCCTCGTTTAGTGTATTACTCGCACACCTTGTTCATGTTTTTCTATGATTTTACGCTTTAATTCAATAGGCATCATCTTCTTCGGTCCCATGGTTATAAAAATAAATGTGATAATGTTATGTAAATGTACAAAAAGCAAAAAACGCGAACCCAACTTATCAAAAATGCTTCGAAATCGAGGAAAACAAGCACACAGACTGAGGTCTAGTCTGAGGTGGGAGAAACTGTTAGACGCTGCACACGACACCAACATGTGCTCGCCTGTTGCGGTCGTGTCTAGCGGTGTAGTGTGCGATTCCTCGTATCTTCAAATCTTACTCTCATCTCAAAGCAAAATATCGCTCGCTCGGCGGCTCGTATCTCAAAACGCTCGTATATTAGGGCATTCGTATATCGAAGTACCACTGTATATATACTTCTAATTACATTCTATTGTGATTGATTTGCCTCGTTGTAAAATTAAGACTAATTTTAGTCAAAAAGTTACCGAAAACATGCCTTTTTCAAGATGTTTATTACACTGGTGTGCACAAATTAAGGACGAAGTCGAAAAATTAGCATATCAGCTGAACGAAGAGGCAAAGCGGACAGAAAGACAATCAGGAGATTAAGTAAGGTGATGTACGGTAGCACATGCGCAGATATGCAGGTAGACGTAATGGGGGAGTGTCTGATTAGTATAAAGCATGTTGTCGGTGTAAGATCAGTATTTCTGGCAAAGAGATAGCAGTTAAAATCACACCGAGTTGCTGCCTCAGCGAGAAATGGCGAATAATCAATCTGTTAGACGACATCTGGATGCTTTTACCCGAGGTCGAATCATTGGGAAGTTGGAGGAAGGCCGCAGTGTGACAAGTGTGGCTGCAGAGTTCGGAATTGCTCACAGCATCGTTTCACGACTTTGGAGGCAATTTCAAACTACAGGAACAGCTATCCGGGGGTTTAGTAGTGGTCGTCCACGAGGAACCACACACGCAGATGACCGGTATATTGCCTTACAGGCCAGAAGAAACAGGCGGCAGACAGCGGGAGAAATCGCTAGACAGGCGACTGGACGACCGATATCACGTTTTACCGTGGCCAGAAGACTGCATGGTGGTGGTCTGTTTGCACGACACCCTGTACGGTGTGTTCCTCTAACGCCTGCCCATCGGAGAAGGCGTTCTCTGTGGTGCCGGGAACACCGGAATTGGAGAGACAATGAATGGGGACGAGTACCTTTACAGATGAGAGCAGATTCAGTCTGAGTAGCGATTCTCATCGCATACTCATCTGGAGAGAGCGGGGAAGCCGCAATCATCCCTCGAACATCATTGAAAGGGACAGGTATGGAGATGGCGGTGTTCTCGTTTGGGGAGGCATCATGCTTGGTAGTCGTACAGACCTTCACATCTTCGACGCAGGTTCAGTCAACGGGACCCGTTATTGTAACGAGATTCTTCCATATGTGCGTCTTTTTAGAGGCACTATGGGTCCGCAGTTCCTTTTCATGGACGGCAATGCACTATGTCATCGCACAGTAGCTGCCAAACAGCTCTTAGAGAGTGAGGATATTGAACGTATGGATTGGCCGGCACGATCTCCGGATCTCAATCCCATCGAGCATGTATGGAATTTTCTAGGAAGACGCTTGGCAGCTCGTACCTTACCACCAGTAACGATTCCGGAGCTTCGATTGGCGCTGCAAGACGAATGGGCAGCAATGCCTCAACAACTCATTGACACCCTCATTCTCAGCATGGGCAGACGCTGTGAAACCTGCCTAGCAGTCAGGGGAGATCATATCCCCTATTAAAGACTGGATGTTTCTTGCTGGACACCCATCACAGGGATGTTTCGGCCTTCAGTCGCATTGCGCTCCATGCTACTTTTTCAATAAAGCTTCTTTTTATCCCTCTGATTTCTCTTTTAGTAAGTGTTGCTTACATTACTCATGTCCTTACGTATTGTGGATCTTACGGTATTAAATGTGTTGATTTGGAAAGCTTTTGTACAAAGTTATATTGAAAAAACCGCTTCATCCTTAATTTTTGCACACCAGTGTATTTCTAATGTTAAAAATATCCATTTTTAAGAATCTCTGGGAGATTTGTTTTGCTTCTTTTTACCGTAATGTTCTACAAACACTTCGGCTTCAAAATGCTGTAGATGCTTTGTCTTCAGTTTACAAGGATGCGTACAATAAAACATTTCAAATGTAAAAATGTATTTCGATGGAGTTTTTGCAAGTTAAATTTTATGTCGACGTTTTGTGTGCTGTTTAGAATAGTCAAGACAACGTGCTTATTTATCATAAGGAGAATAGTTTACACACTGCGGGGTTTGAAAAATAAGGCTCCCAAAGTATAAATATTGACTTAAACACTATTTTTAATTTCTTTGATTTTTTATTATAGATGTAGGGGTTATTATAATTTCCCAATAGTTAGTTATAATTTTGAATAGCTTTCCTTTATTATCTTGCTTCTTACCTACGGTTCCCTATCAGAATGAATTTTCAGAATCGCGTGAACCAGTATTTAAGGGGAAGTCTCGGTCATTTTAGTTGAAGAGCCCAGAAGTTCTTGGTACAGCGTCTTCTGTCTTCTGCTCACGTCGTTGCTTTAAGTCTCATCTTTACGTTCGGCCGTATATTTACATGCCTGCTAGTATTCGCCATTGACCATACTAAGGGCCAACTCTGATAGTTATTGTTGTGCAGCTTCGGCTGGTGTTAGTTTAGCTAGCATTAGAGTAGTCTCTTATTTTCTATCTTAAGCCGAAGCGGAGACTTCCTGTAGGCCAGTAAAAGGCCAATTGTGAATAAAAAGGGTAATTTAACCCTTCTTTGGACTTATTATTAAATCCTTAGAAGTAAACGATTAGTCGCTAAACACTTCTTAAGTATTCTAGCTGCTAAAGACTATCAACTTAGCTAGAAACTTATATAGTCATAAAATAATATGGAAAATTAACATATTAAATGTAAAGACATATAGAAGGTTAAACGCAGCTGATAGAAAATGCCGGGTATTTTGATAATATTAATGGCGTAAAACTGTATTATTAACCTTAGCTACTAATGTCAGGAAGCGATTGTTTCTCACTGTTGGACTACATAGTATTCCACCTGAAGTCAGCTTTCAGACGAAGATTTTATCGTAAAATAATGAGAACTTTTGTGTTACCTTTTTACAAAACTTACTGGTTGTAATTAGATATCAAAATTAGCAATTTAAATGAATAAAATGAAATTTTGATTAAATCTTGGATTTCCTCTAACCGTATATTGCCATAAATCAGTTTTTGTAAATGGATTTTAATATACATCATTTTAAACAGGATAAATTCAAGTTTAATTAATCATTATTGACCTAGTAATCTAAAACATGATAAATGAATTCCATGATATTACTTTATTTTTTCAAAGATAAAAATAAAGCAAACAAGAACAGAACATTACATTCAATAGAACTCATTTCAGTAAAACTAACATTACCTCCTGCGGAAAAAAGATCCTTAAATTGTTCCATACTTGTTGTCATATTTTCCTAAAATAGAAATGAAAGCAAGCATTAATTATCGTACGCTTTAAATATATCCGCGCGTGGATTAATATTTAAAATAAAATGAAAAGAACTCTTAAAAATAACATCTTTAATGAAACTAAAAGTTTTAAAGTTGAAAATGCAGTAAAAACAATAAACGGTGTAAGATGTGGACTGAGTTCAGTTAAAACAAATTCAAGGAAACATAATTATCGCATAAAGAAGTAACTGAAAGCAAAGCGCAGTATAACAAAGCATGGCTCGACAAGAAAAATTCCAAAATGATTAAGAATATAATGAGTACATAAAAAATTGCACTATTTCAGAAATTAATATCAGATCGCGAATAAAAATTAAACAATTCATTTTTCTTTCATTGGAAAGACAATAAAAACGATAATAAACGTTTTTCAACTAAGCAACCATGCTTTTAAGATGCAAAATTATAAATCGAATAAAAATGTTTTCAAAAAATTGCAATCTGAAAACTTCAAATCCTAAAACCTCGAAAAACATAAGCTGCTATAGTAAGTATGCTTATTAGCAGTTTTACTACCTTTACGATAAAAAAAAAAAAAAAAAGTTAAGTTTATTGCATTTTTTTTTTCGTTATCTTAACTTTCATTTCTAAATAAATTAAATTTTTAAGCACACTTTATATTTCTAAATCACTTCCGAGTTTTTCTTGCAGCATCATGGTTTCGATTACTTCGTTATGTAATAACTACGTACGTAATAACTCGTATTTTAAATTTTTGTTAACTGAACCACTTTCTATCACACCTCGCTCTCTGTTCGGTATATGATGTATAGTTTAAACATAATTATTAAATTCTGTGTATGGTTCCACGTAATTCTGTGTATGGTCTACCAGAAGTTAAAAACTACCTACGAAACAGACAACGGTACATTTAAAAAGATACGCTTAAAATGGCAAGGCCGTAAATTAAGGCCATGTTCAGATATCTACACTTACTTAATAAAAATTAAATAATCCATTTTTTAATTTATTATTATTATTATTATTATTATTATTATTATTAAAAAATTAAATAATAATAATAAATTAATAATTCATAATTTATAATTATAAATTAAATAAGCCATAAATAGCTGCGTTTAATTAATAATATTAAACTGTGCATTTATTTTATGCGATCTTTTGCGCATGAAATAAACAATATTTTCCCAACTGGCAATGTTTTTTATTTTGTTCGGACACAAAACACGCTTACTGAAAACTATGAACTGCGACGGGTTTAAAAAATTAATAAATTTAGAACTAATAGTTCTTCCGTTTACTTATTTCGCTTTCTGTACCTAAATGAAGCAAAAACCATTGGTCAATATAATAACAGTCAATACAGTAAAATCAAACGGAAGTTTCTGTAAGAATAAAAAATAGTCATTTGGCTGATGGTAATTGAAAAAATACAAATGCCAAAAACATTTCTCAACAAATCAATCAAATGTTAATATAAAAATTTGAGTTCTAATAACATTCTGAGTGAAATTCAGAATCTGAAAGAGAAGAAATTTGTGCGATAAACATCTCATTGTCAGATGCTATATAACATGTATAAACTGAAAAAAAAAGAGCATTTTCCTAAAACTGTCAGTTGACTTCAAAAGTAATACTTTTCATTCCATAATCCTACATTTGAATCAAAACACTCTTAATTACATTAAAAGATGAAAAGAAGTAAATATGCATCCTCCACGCAAGCATGTGATTGAAATTCATAACTAGCTTCTTACATATCATAGATTTTCCGGCTTCCTTCTTGATGTAGCCTTGCATAACGATTTATTACTATATGTATCATCTTAAATGCACCCAAATTATTTAGTTGGGCTCACGAGTCGTCGTGAGTACGTCTATAATGGGGTTGAAAAGGCTACTTTTATCTTGCCTCGAATTTAATTAAAGTTTCAACCTCAACTAAAGGAAACAATAAGTATTTCATCTTTATAAGGAAATGTTTACTTAAGGTCTTGCTTTCACTTCGACTACAAGATACTGTCATTTTTAAAAAACATATTTCCTACTTAAATGAAACGGGAGTTAGGGAACAAATTAAATCACTGCAAAATTAGGGAATTGTACTGTTGAGAGATTTGAGAACAATTATAATTCCTTTCTAGTAATTTTTATTTGAATATCTGCCGCTAGATTTCTAAATAGTTATTCCAGTGAACAGGAACCACAAACGATCCGATCTGAAAAGTTTTGATAAGCGACTAATCTTTATTCTATGTTAAAAATCCTATAGTTTCCAATATAGAAGCAGTACCATAGCATTTAGCCAAATATCATATGATTTCTAAATTTCCCCTTTTACTTTCTAACAATATTTAAACTGTAAAATATTCTTTTGAATTCATCGGTAAACTTAAAAACATTTCTTCCCAGTGTTTGGTTATAAATCCGTTTGATGTTAAATAACAATTTATTAAGGTTCTAGTTGATGAAGCATTAAAATGTTTTGAAACCAGACGTAAAGAATTCCATCATAAATGTGGTTATCAAAGTTTTAATATAGTTCCGCGGTGACCATGAATTTAACTCCGCAAACAGGCATTTATTTTTTAATACAAAGATTTTCAGAAGAATATTGTGTTTTGCTATAATTTAAGTAGTCACTATATTAAATTTTCTGGATATAATTATTTTATCCCTCCAACAGTTAATTTCTTTGAATTCCGCTGTATCTCTTATGGTCTTATAATGTTGAAAATACAAACTTCACTCTTTGCTGCAGTTCGAAATTCGAAATTATCCAAGGGTTCCCAACCGGAAGTGTATATGCTGGCTTTAAATTCGAAGCACTATATCCTTCAAGTATTTCAGTTTCATTTTTTAGCACTGGTACCTATGTAGTGCAGTCTCCAAATTAAGAAACAGTCTGTGTGTCTTTCGTTCGTACTGCACGTAAACTAATAGACCCAGGGCTACGAAATTTGGTGTACATCTAGACAAGAGCCAGTGCACCTCGAAACGATTTTCTCAAAATTCGAATCAGACTTTTTTATTTTGTCTTTTCGATTTATCGCATCCTTTTTAATAGTTTCATTCTTTTAGAAGTTTCATTCTTTCTTCGTTTTGACAACAGTTTTTCATTCAATCGTATACTGGACTGCTTACTCAAGATCAGTAAAATACTTCTTACAGGATATTTTAGAAACCTTGTTGCTGACTGTTGAAAATCAGCACTGTTGCCAATTGGAAAAATGAGGGTGATAATTCTGTGCAGTTTTTAAATTTAACGTTTCTCTTGGATACTGGACGTTTGTTGAGAGAAGGCAACAGGAAGTTGTTTATTTTATTTATTAGGATAATTAATATTTGTATTAAGGGAGACTGCTTATTTCATTGTAATTTTGTTATATATAATACACATTTTTATTTTTTATTTTTTTTTTTTTTTTTTTAATTTTTTTATGTGAAGTTGTTCTGCAGAGTAGTAGTAGTAGTAACGGAGAACGTGGGCACCATTCCTCTACCTGTTCTGCAGAGTAAAATTTTACGCAGTTTTTAAATTTAACGTTTGGTATTCCCTTAGGCATTTTCGGTACATTTAACAGTCAGACGAAGGCTGGGCGCATAGCTGCTAGTATAAGATAAAATGCCGCATTTTTTCTTTTGATTTTTAGACACGCAACACACACATCGCAATCTTCTTATTCTGACGCACATATGTTTTCGAGGCACAAAAGAAAGAATTTCCTTGTCCCCCTCCTCTCTCTCTCTCTCTCTTTATTAGCTAATGGCAAAGAGGTTTATATATTTTAAATTATGTCATCCACAAAGCACAATTTTGAATGGTTATTGCTATCTGATGATAGTTTCATTTTTTTAGAAATGTGATTTTGGCAACAGTTTCTCATTCATTACTTTGGATACTGGACTGCTCATTGTTTTCTCTTGAAAATATGAGATTTATTGCTTATTTCATTGTAATTTTTTATATTTTGTTTTAATTATATGTAATTTTAATTATATAAAAGGTTTTGATGAGTTTTTTAGGAAGCAAAGTTCTTAATTTCTTTTATACCATTTGAATTCTTAAGATTTTGTAAAGGGAGGTTGGTTAATTTATTTATTAGGATAATTAATATTTGTATTAAGATATATTGCCCATTTCATTGTAATTTTTTTATATGTAACACATTTTTTTCTAAATTTGTGGGGTTTTTTTAATGAAGTTATTCTGCAGACTAAAATTCTGCGCAGGTTTTTAAATTTAACATTTGGAGTCCCCTTTAGGCATTTTTCCGGTACATTTAAAAGCCAGACGAAGGCTGGCCCCGTAGCTGCTAGTGTATAAATAAAGCAATATATTTTTGTTTGTTCTGCTTTATTTTAATAAAGATTATACAGGTCATAGAGTGGAACCTCGAGAGCACCTCTACATACGAGAAATTTGAGATACAAGGAAAGTATAAGCGAAAAATTTCGCCTCTAAATACGAGCTCTGACTTGAGTAACGAGCAACGAGTTAGGCTGTTGGTATGCATGGCGCCATTTTCTGATCTGGCTTGACTCTGGGAATCCCTTAGTCAGATTATTCAATGTTCTTTGATCTACGTGTTTGTGCGCTTATGAGTTAATTGTTTATTGCATTTAACCTGAAAATAAGTATTTCACGATGCCTCTGAAGAAGATTGTTGCCTCAGATAGTGCTGAAGAGAAAAATAAGAAAACTATGGCCCTTGAAATTAAGAAAGAAATCATAGATAAGCATAAGCGTGGTGTAACAGTGACGGAATGGGCGAAGACTTACGGCCTTTCGACATCGACAATCTGTACTATTCTGAAGAAGAAGGAAGAAATTAAGAAACTTGATGCAGGAAAAGTAGTTACTGTTACTTCCAAACACCGCTCAAAACTCCTAGAAACTGTTGTTGGTGTGGATTAACAAGAAGCAGTTAAGGTCGGCGTCGGCAGCTATCATAAATGTAAACTACGGTTATATTATTTACCATTAGAAAAATGTTGAATTTATGTTGATATTTTTGGGGGTGCGGAACGATAAACTGGGTTTCTGTTATTTTCAATGGGGAAATTTGTTTCTAGATACGAGAAATTCGCTATACGAGCTCAATGCTGGTACAAATTAAACTCGTATTTCGAGGTTCCACTGTATATGTTTTTTTAATTTCTGAAGAAAAATAATTTAAATATTTTATTCAATATTAAATAATAATAAAACTCAAAAATTAAACAATAAAATTATTTGTTATTTTTTAAAGCAAGCAACTCATTTCTCTTTCAAATAAAATGAAACAATTAACTACTCAATTTTTACTTTAAAACTAAATGCAAAAGAATTTGCTTTTATTTTTACTTTACTAGTATAAAAGGGGTTCGTACACCTTAAAACCTTTATATCTTCGGATATGTTACTGTTGCAAGAATTGGGATTACTTATTTATTTTAAGAGCAATTACTTCCAACTTTTTACAGCTGTCAACATAATATAGCTGCTTTGAGAATTAGTAACCAGAAAGCTTGTGTTACCACAAATATTCTTACAATTAAATCTGCTTTGTGACAAAATGTTTTATGCATTCATGTCATATTTCCCCCTTACGCGCACAGTTTAAAACATTCTGTTACATAATTTAATTCCATTTTTAATATATAGCTTTTATAACATTTAAAAACTACTGCGAACTTAAAATCCAAAAAATTTCATGTTAAATTCTTATTTTATTTGGAGTTGAGTTTATAAAATGTATTTTATTAAAAAAATCTGTAATGGTTTCTTTTATAAAATTTTTCAATGCTAAAATATTCATCAGATTTCGGTTGAGTTAGAAGATAGTGCTCATATAAAGAATTCCATCAAATTTCAAGTATGTACCATTAGCCATTTAAATTTTTTTTAATTTATAAAGTCTTTCACTCCAATTCTTAAGACAGCTAAATCAAAATACAATTTATAGAAAATAGAGAGAGGTGGCATCCCTGCAAGGACACACAACAAGTGAAATCCAATAGCCATCACCATTGAATCGAATCCATTTTCTTTCTCAAATGTAGTAGTTCCTCCGACCCGGAGCCCCAAGCAGTTATTCTATACATCATAAAAGAAATAAACACATTTTTATAAATGCCTTTAAGAATATTGGAATTAATAGTTAAGATACTAGATGAAATGTTTTGTCTGTAAAAATTTTAAATTATATCACATTGTTTTCTTACGTAATCAAAAATGAGAAATAGAATATAATTTTTCATCTAGGGATACTCCCAGAATGAATTAAATGGTTTTAAGATGGAATTATTAAATTTAATTCTGGTAGGACGAACGCGATGGCCGGATTTAGGAAAAAACACTAAGTTAGTTTTAAGGTCATTAATTACCATTTTTTTTTCAGATTCACACCATTCTTTTAATTTGCAATTAAAGTTTTGAAATTTATTTTCGAGTTCCTCCAAAGAATCAGCATATAACATAAGAGATAGATTATCCGCATATGCCACCACGTCGACCCCGTCATCAAAATTAATACTAATCAAATTATGCATTATTAAACTCCAGAACTACATGATCCCTGAGGACAACCATGTAAAACATCCTCTGTAATTTTTGTACCTGATGAGCCAGTTTCAAATATAACCTTTCTGTTTAAAAAATAGTCTATAATGATTTTTAAAAAATTTCCCGGGATTTTCATGTCAAAAGGTGTCTTAAGTAGCGAGAGTCAACTGACCGCATCAAAGGCCCCAGAGACATCAAAAGAGACCACAACCACATGTTTGGAAATACGATGTAATCTAATAAAATCAAGCACTCTGTAAAGAGCACCTTCCGTGGACCGCTTAGGAATAAAATTGTATTGTTTTCCAGAAATTAAATCAAATTTTACAAAAATGTAGCCATCTATTAGCTATAATTTTATCGAGTATTTTTACAAATACATTAAGCAGACAAATTGGTCTGAATCCTCCAAAGGCGGGAGTCCTTTGGGATTAAAATTAATTTAGCCCACCGCTTCATATCGTAAGGAATTTTCTCCCTCCTTTCTGCATGCCTTCGCGGTGTAAAGGTTAGCACACTCGGCGCGTATTCGAGAGGTCCAGGTTCGACTTCCGGCGAGGGCATTGCTCATTTTGCTTCAAAATAACCTAATGACTCTACAGTGGCGCTCGAACTAAAAGGTGGTGGAGGATGATTCTTCACCACCAGGATTTCGCGACTGCATCCCCTAATCCCCAGTCGTCCTTTAAAAGGGGAAGTAGTTTAACGAAATAACAAGTTTTCTGGTGCATTTTAGAGCTATTATTATTGAATAATTAGCAGTGTGGACAAGAAGCGGATCATGTAGCTCAGCGTAGAATATGCCAGCTTTGTCATCTGAGACAAATACTTTCCAGACCATTTGAATACTTGTCACAGTACCCATGGACAGATGTGGTTCTTGGCTTCAAATTCTTCCTGAGCAGTTCTTTCAGTGAATCTATGTATCACAAGCTAAAGTCTACAAGGATTCTGCCAGGAATTTCTAGATTAGACTTGATGTCTGAATTTAGAACCACCAGTCAGTTAATCGTATCCTTCGGCTTTTTCAAGATGTTAGTAGAGAAACTTGTGTTTCTTCGCAATTGGGGAGTAATAAAACTTCCTTCAGGTCCTCTGCTACTGCTGCTTCTGGGACTTTGAAGACATTTTAGCTGGTCTCCTTACACTGGAGAATTTTCTGATATATAGAAGTATGAAGAGACGATGTGCCAGGGCCTGTTGAAGAATAACTGTGTCACTTCTCTTTCCGCAGCTAATTAGGAGTACTTTAGAGTGGGTAGCTTAGATATTTTTGAGTTTAATCCCTAACTTATTTGGATTCAAACACTTTGCTAACTGGGTTCTTAGTTGGTTATTTTTCTTTATCCTTAGGCCTTAGAAGCAGAACGTGATTCTGTATGGTCTTCGAGAGTGGAATTGTCCAGTGTTTATTATACTTTGCGACGTCAGACTGAGAAACTTTAGAACTCCTGTATGCTTCAGCCTAGACATCTTGGTCGATAACTTGCGCAGGATCTACGTAGAATTGCATAATTTTCACTTCACTCCTTTGTTGCAAAACAAGGAGTTCTTTCGTGTACGTAATGCAGGCTTTCTGCGCAGCTATAATTAGTTTTTGCTCTCCTGCTAAATCTTGGATATCGTTAATGAAGCCTTACAGTTTAATGAAGCTCTATAATCTACAGCATTGAATTTTAGTTTTAATTTGCGCTACTTTGGGTGTTCTAACATACTATGTGATTCGCAATATGCCGCCGAGGCTTCTTCTGACAATACTGTGCACGAAATAGAGCTTATTGAAGAGCCTTTGCGTTTGTACGTGCTTGGTCTATGATTTCATTACCAATAGTTCAGTACCTTTCAGAGATATGGTGCTCTCTAATTACTTGAGAAAAGTAATAGCATAAAGGAGAGTGTGTGATCTTGCGACTGTGCTTTGAGCTGGTGAGAAAGAGCACCAATAAAAAATGGGAACATAGTCTTGAAACTAACTAACTTGCTGTATCCTAAGCAATGTAATAACAATATACAACGCAATATTAACACCAAAAATGATGATACTACAAACACTGAATTATGTACACAAAATTAAACACAAGAGTACTTTAAAAAAACAATTACAATTAAAATTTAAAAAATAAAAGTTTCCGCTTGACAAGGAAATATAAATACTAGACCCAAAAATATCTTACAGGTCTTAAGCAGGATGTCTTAAACAAAACTGTCTTAAGGAAAGCTACGAAATATAAAAACTGGTTACAATTATGCACTAAATGTTAATATGCTTAAAGTTAAAAATTAAAAATTAAAAAATTAAAGTTAAAGTTAAAAATTAAAGTACAGTACAGTTAATATACAAAGCCAAGAAAAATGCAATATCGAAAGTTAAAAAAGATGCGTAAAGAATAATTATTACAAAATGTATACAAAATTTTATCTCGCTTGATATGAAATCATTATGTGAAAACCTCTGCATTGAGCGGTTCCATTAAAGCAAATACCTGAATTTTTCCATGGCCAAAGACGGGCAGTCTGGCAAATCTTAAAGAAATATGTCATAGCCTCTGTCAAATCTCAGAACACTTCTCAGATATTGTGTCTTTCGTCTTTCTTCTGTTTATATAAATTTTCCCACTGATTACATCTCATATATAAAGTAAAATTATTGAGCTTTCCGAGAAAATGCACAAATTTCTTCTCTCAAACAAGAGCCCATCAGCAGCTGAAGTCGCTGAACACTGGTAATTCGGTCCAGGTTTCGAATCCCGGTAGCATATTTCACAAGTGCACATCTGTGTAACCACCGAGGGTGTGGCTTCTAGGATGGACCAATAGGCATCCAGTAATATTTCTGTCATGTCACATAACCTTTCGCGTGCTTTAAGATTTAAGCAAAATGGTTGAAAATATTTTGCCACGCATTTTTCTGTACAAAATAGTTAAAGTATCGTCGATTTCTTCTGAAAATTTTCATTGCGAAGTTAGATCAAATATAAGCAAATGTGAAGATTTCCCTACCTGGTTAAAAGAATTTAAAATAAATACAAACACATTTTGGATACTCCGCAAAAATATACATGTGAAATATTACGTATTAAGTGGTGAATAAGATGAAGAAAGAAATATGTGATAAACATTTGAGCCCAAATGCTATCTTTACATAAAACTATGCATATGAGAAAAATATTTATACCAGTTATATATTTAAATAGAAGCCAGCACTTTTTATTGCAGTCTATATGAAAAATTACTTTAAAAAAAAGCTATACACTTGAATTTTCGTAATCCACAGGTGTTAAGTAAATGCATAATATTCGAGGCTAATTGTAGCTTGAGTCATTTTCTCGACGTAAAGAGCGATAATATGCCGTAAATATCAATCCAGATATTAATGCGTGATAAAAATGCAGTAAGTGAAATGTCAGCGATTAATTAAACTTATGAAACGAAAGCATTACGAGATTTTCTTCTACTACGCCATACATTTTTTACCGCGAAACAAATGCAAATTAAAACGTAAACGACATACGCTCGCATGCATGAAGATTTAGCGTCACAAGAGCAATAGAAGCTCATTATTCCATTTTCGAAACCCCTCCCTCAGTGGCTACGCTGATGTGCCCTTGCGAAATATGCATCCCAGTAAACGGGCTGGCTGCATGAGCGCTTCCGTGGTTTTTCCTATATGTAACGCGCATACGACCCAGTTTCGCTTAGAAAGTCCTCCATGAAGGTACGACGAATGCTTTGCCATAATAAAATAAACCAAACAGTAACCAAAATTCATACCGAAAGGAAAAGAAATGAACTTCACTGAGAAAGCGAAATTAAATTCATAGGAGGAAATCTATTGTAGTCGACGAAACCGAAATTCCAAGTCCAAGGCTCTTAGAAGTTCTATTTGCGTGCAGCATTTTTGTTGTTGTTGTTGTTGTTGTCTACAGCTATTTATAAAATGTCAGATTAACGCAATAAATTATAATGAGTAGAAAGAAAATCACAAAAAGAACATCTCCAAACCATTTTGTAAATCAATGGAAATTATTTTCCTTCTGTTTTGAATCAACAATGTCGCCTTTCATGACAACAAAAGAAACATGCATTACAGAAGCATTTATAATTTTTTTATCCATTTCACTTCCTCCACAACGTACGCTTTATTAAGGATTAAGTACTATACAACGTACACTTTATTAAGGCTTTATTAAGGATTAAGTACTATACAACGTACACTTTATTAAGGCTTTATTAAGGATTAAGTACTATACAACGTACACTTTATTAAGGCTCTATTAAGGATTAAGTACTATACAACGTACACTTTATTAAGGCTTTATTAAGGATATTTGTGCGCTGCACATAATTGAACAAAAAGTTTCAAAATGTGTATAATTGTTTCCTGTTTCTCTGAACTAGTACTAACCGACGTTCTAAATATGCACTTCGAAGTAATGAACATTATTCTCTTTGAAATAGAACAAAGTATTACAATATATTTCGCAAGCACAATACTATATAATTAAAAACACTCATCAAATATGAAGACATTTATCATCAATGAAACTGTATATAAATAATTTTTATAAATTTGAAATCGTTGTGGAATATGAAATGCTTTTATTTTCCCATAAATAATTTAGGTATATGCTAAAAAATTAATATAGTGAGGCTATTTATATTTTGAGAGCTGAAGATGGACTTATAAGGAATATATAAGTGATTAAATGGGTCTCGCTAACCTGTTATTTGAATAATTCGGCAATAGGAGGAGTTAGTTTCGTCCAATTTTGTGCACTTGTGCAGGGGCTCAAAGGAAACTTATTTTAGGAGTCTGGTTATTTTTGTTAGAAATCTTTTTGAGCTAAAATGTACCGATATTCAACCGAACACCGTGTTTCAATAATGTGCTATTCTTTCATTTCTCATGTCTTTGCCCATGATGGGGGCGTGTCTGACCTTGCATTATTTTCTGATCCCAATTCACCATTAAATAATATACCCCTCACAGAAGTTTCTACACGCTGTAGAGAGTCATTCTGTAAGTTTATACACACGCACATACATAACCTAAAATATAAAAATCAATAAACGAATAAACTTAAAAAAGAGATCACTCATTGAACAGAAAAATTCAACTATGAGGTTATCTTGCATAACAGGTGGTGTATAATAAACAAGGAAATACGGACACCCCATTAAAAGCTAATAATGAAAACTTCAGTATAAAGGAATAGAAAAATAGCAAAACATCAGTAAATTATTTTACTTACATGACGGACTGAAGAAGCAATTTTGATAAAATAGTGAAATAATTCGCTTCAGTATTTAAGCAATACACAAAAAAATGGGAAAAGATTTTGTTCAATTAGAAGTGCACAATTCTTAAACAAATTACCTTCAAAATAGATCTAAAGTGACTTTTAAAAATAAGCAAATCTAGTTAACTACATGTGGAGATTCGGCATTGTTTTGTATTTTCTGAAACTTTAAAATGCTACCAAATATTTTCAGAAAGTTTGTTCTTAACAATCAAAATTCAATATTTAATTATTTTTGGGATCATCTGTTGGTATTTAGATAAATTTTAAATGAATGTTTTTTTAGATAAATAATCAATTGTATGTCTTTCAAACAACCCTGTAATTTAAGACCGTCAAGCTTCCTTTGTTAGTCTGGCATATTTTTCTCAGTCAAACATTTATTGATAGGTAATCAAAATATCCTACATAGGTTCTTTCAGCTTTTCATAACACTTCTCAATTAGTCATATTTTTCTGTAATTACAGCTAAAATAAACGCTAGTAGATATTTCCAGTTTTCTTCTCTTTCCATAAAAGCAAAAATTAGTCTTCGAATTTCCTTCATTAATCGATAAAATGTTACAATAAGGCTTACGGAAAAGCGTTGTGTCACCATCTGAACATTTTTAAAACTACTTACCTTGTAAAAACCTTCAAAACCAGTGCATTCTTCTATTTTTGTCAACATGAGAATTTAAAGGACTATTCTTATTTTTGTCTAATTTTATTTGAGATAATAATACATCTTTTATTTTAGAAGTATCTCATAAATTAATCATTAATTTGTCTATTAGCAACAAATAAATACAACAATGATACAATAACGATATTAACCCCTTAACTGCCGCGGGCGTATATATACGCCTTGCTCAGCCGATGCGTTAACTTTGCGAATAATTTTAGGTGTAGCAGCGCAAAGCAAATGATAGCAGTTTGGAAGGACGTATATATATGCCTGGGGCAGTTAACGCATCGGCTGAGCAAGGCGTATATATACGCCCGCGGCAGTTAAGGGGTTAATATCGTTATTTCGTTTAGAATATCAATTATTATTTCGTCCATTTTTCATGTTATATATATTATATTTAAGCTTCAAATAAAAATCAGAAAATAAATGCAGTAATCACTAATGAATTTAGTATATGGAATTTTATTTCATTTGTTTTTTAAATTTTTTGTTCATCGTTATAAAGAACTTACTGTTTTAACCCCTTAACTGCCGCGGGCGTATATATACGCCTTGCTCAGCCGATGCGTTAACTGCCCCAGATGCGCCCAGATGCGCAGCCGATGCGTTAACTTTGCGAATAATTTTAGGTGTAGCAGCGCAAAGCAAATGATAGCAGTTTGGAAGGACGTATATATATGCCTGGGGCAGTTAACGCATCGGCTGAGCAAGGCGTATATATACGCCCGCGGCAGTTAAGGGGTTAATATCGTTATTTCGTTTAGAATATCAATTATTATTTCGTCCATTTTTCATGTTATATATATTATATTTATGATTTTTTACGGCTTTATATCACATTTTGAATTCTAATAAGAATAACCATATAAAAAATTACGCATTCCACAGTTATATTTAAAGTCCTGTCAAAAAAAACATATTAAAAACAACAAAATGTGCGTTTCCAAAGCAAAATGAAAGCAAAGAATATGTAATCGTACGTCTAGGGATATTAGGCTATGATCTGCCTTAAACTATACAAACCTTCCCATAGTTTGATGCAAAAGATGACAACTGTTAGACTGTTGAATTTCTTAGACTGTTAAACTGTTAGACCGTTGAAATGACAAGATTTGTTAATAATTATCATTAATTGTTCTTCCATAAAAATTGATTTAAGTAAATTAGCCTCAGAAATGATTATGTTATGTTGGAGTAGTGGTATGTTCCTAAAAATAAAATGTAGCTTTAAATATTACTAAAGCGAAGGTCTCTTGAATAAAGTTTAAAACTGAGCATTTATATTAATGACCTGAAGCAGAATGTTTTAACTTCTTTTTCATCAACATGGGAAATGGCTGTGTACCTATAACTATAACTGAACGCAGACGAGACGTTAACGATGACGAATGCTGACGTATAATGTAATTAACTGTTCTTTTTCTTATTTTAATTTATGTAATCGCTTAGAAGTAAGTCAATGAATTTCAGTGCTGACTACTAGTGATGTTTTCCTCTATTAATATTCACTAATATTAATAATATGATGGATTCTTTAGAGCTAGTTCCCAAAATGTAAATTCTTTTTCTCATTTAATTCGCCAGATGGACTTTCGTTGCTATACAGATCATTATGATCTTTAATTACGTTAATCAAATAATGAAATCAAAAGTTTTTTGAAGAAATCTAATGTAGTATGTGAAACAGTTTTATAAACTTTTGCTCGTTTTCTTTCCGTTAATGAAGCATATAACTAAAATAATTGAAGATGAGAATATCTTCCTGGAGATTAGTCATAATACCGAGTCTTGCGCATAGAGCAATAACCAACATTTATGCCGTCTTTATGAAAAAATAGTTAAGCATGGAAACTCCTATTACTTAGTTTTTCAAGCAAAGAAGCAGAAGCAGGGACAATATTTAATCACGCGCTCTTTTAAATAAGTACCGTGAAAGATCTTCCCGCGTTAAAAAACTTAGTGATTCAATGTCCTTTTCAAAATTGATTAAACCATCAAATACTCTTTCCAAAAATGCTTATCAACTCATATAAGTATGTTTTTTTTTTTTATTTATTAAGTCTACGAATTATACCTATATATCCTATTCCGCTCTTATTTTTCCCCTTTTGTTTACTAGTTTTATCGTTCGAAAATCGAGAAGAGAAAATTATGCGAATAATTTAATTTCCGATGGATGCGTTTACTGCAAAAACATAACAAATGAATTGTAGTCATAACTATTACAGTATTATTTCTTTAAAAATAACCTAACGTCCAGTATGAAAACATAATAATTATAACATAACAGTATCCAATAAGATATTTTCACTTCTACTTCCCTGTAACTTAAATAATCTCGTCCCCATTCTCATAATTCTAGTCCGTCTTTATTACCTATATAAATCTCAAATCATTTAGTATTCCTGGAACTGCTGCTTGCATCGGATGTTACAGCTTTTACGTAGTCGCTATTATCAGAGTTGTCATGGTCTTCGTCCTCTTTAAGTTTGTTCTCCCACGTGTTATTATCTTCAAAATCATTTACAACATTAGATATCTCCTTTTTCTTGAAACTCTTCATTATTATTGCTTCATGAGACAAAGCGCATTGATCCAAAATACAGGAGAAAGTCTTTAATGGTTTCTGTTTTTCAAATGCTGGTAAAATTCTGAGACTCTGCTACTATCCATTTGTTATAAAACTTTTGGAGATTTTTGAATGGCTTATTTACTGATACATCCGGAAATAAGTGCAAGTCTTCCTGGAATAATAATAGAAACGGCGTTTGTTCTGTTCATTTTTTTTTTTTTTTTTTACATCTTCTATGACATGCCCGCGAAAACTGTCCAAGACTAACAGTGACTTCTTATTTAGAACAGCACCTGCCCGAAGGCTCTACGCAGTTTCGAGCCACTCTTTCAGTAAGTCCGACGACAGCCATCCTTTACCGTGTACGCTAACTGCGATACGATGAGGGAGTTTCTGGTTTTAGCATCGTCTTCTGCTTAAAAATTGCGAAGGACGACTATTTTTTACCATCGGGATTCACTGCTAACCTTACTGTGCAGCATACCTTTCCAACTCTTAGTTTTTAACTAGCACGGAAGATGCTTTTTTTTATTAACTTTAGTGTTATAGGGCATGTCAACAGGGATTTGATTTGCGTTTCTGTATGTCCAAGACAGAAGTCGTAATCTTTTATTTCCTGGATCTCTAACCTATGAAATTCTAACACTTTTCCTTTACTTTTCAATGGTAACCGTTGGGCAAACGCCGTCCTTCTCTTCAAACTAAGCCATTTATTCTCATGAAACCAGTGACCCATCCTTCGCTCGCTTTGTTGGACTGTAATATTACGTTTCCTCTCTTCATTCCTTGCTTTCATTTGCATCCTTTCAAGCGACGCAACTACATCATTGTTTCTTTGTTCTGATGCGTAATTCAGCATTTCAATATCGACTTCCAGAAAATTTCCGGTTTTGAGTTCCGAAACGCTCTCCGCTCTGAATTTGTCTTCTTCAGTGAATTTTTCGATTTTCTCCAGCAGTAATACAAATAGAGTAAATTCAACTCCAGACTGTCTACTAGCAAGTCGGGCATCATTAGCTTCAACGAGTTAAAACTTTTAATTTAGTTTTGCTAAGCAGCTATGATTATTTTCTTTTCCATGGTTCTAAGAATTCTGGGAATACTGTGCTCGTAGTATACCCACGTCAAAAGAAAGTTTTTATATCAACGAATTGCCGATTATAAATAAAAGTATTGTTAGGGAACCATAAGTAGAGAAGATAAATGTGCGGCTGACTCAACAAAATCCTGGACCGAAATCAGCTAGTGTTGCTTTGTTGTGAATGGTCGATTTTTGTATTAGGCTGGCGTAAAGGTCAGCAGTTAGAAGAGAAATGTTCGACGTAACCTTCGCAGAAAGTTTACGAGATTTTGTCTCTGTTAGTGAGCTGAAAGCAATCACTATGTGGACAAATCCATTTTAAAATTTAGGGGAACTCGTTCTCTGAATGCATTAAAAAAGGTGGAAAATTAAGTGAATTTTTTTTTTTTTTTTTTAATTTTCAAAACGTGGCACTAAACCGCTAGGGGGGGGAAATATGCAAGGAAATAGGGTACTAATTGTACTAGCATATATACTTCTTGGAAAGACTTTAAAACATAGCCATATTTAATACAGGGCCTTAATAAACTTGTTCTTTTGTGTGTGTGTGTGTACTGAAATCTTACGTATAAGTACTGTAGAACACCAAAATCGAATTAAATAAGATTATATATTATACGGATAATCTACAAACTCGGAAAACAAATCTGCATTTCTTACTGTAGCCCAAATATGTATTTAAAGTAATGCGAGTAAGGGAATTTTGATTATGGGCTTATTTTGTTCACATTCACATTAAATAAAAAACCATGTAACACACAAAATAAGAAATAATAAACGCACAGAACAGCATCATACTGCATCATCCATTAATGGAAAAGAGAGATACGACATTCGAAACTTCGAGTATAATGAATCCAGAAAGAGATTCGGGTTTCGAAAACTCGATTTTTGCACCATTTTCGTCATTCGAATATTTCGAATAACAACACCCCCCCCCGAAAAAAAAAAAAACCTCTTAAACGCTTTGACTGGAAAATTTCGAAAGATCAATTTCATTGACGCTTAATAGAAATATTTAGTTTAAGAAAAAAAAGATTGTTACTATTTTAGTGTTACCTAGGCTTCTCATGTTCCAGGAACAATTCGTGCTTTTGTGTAAACCTTTAAAATAAACACATTTTGTTTTCTGAAGAAAATTCAATAATCTTTGCGTAGCATTTAGTTTAACTCTTCAAATATTGCTCCACTATCTACTTTCGCTTTGATTTCAAAAAGATTGTGGCAACATATAAAAAGAAATTTGAACTGTTCTTTCTTTTTTTTTTTTTTTTTCCCCAAAGGAAGCTTTAAGAGTAAAGAGTTTTAATTATGCACTTAAATTTACTTCGTATCTTCTTAATAGATGCAGATGTATTTTTAAAGACTATATTCTTAAACTAATTTTTCATCACACATATGTATTAAATTTTATTTTAATATTAAGTACAGCTTTCTTCTTCTTTGTGATTATTATTTCTTTTTTTATAATGGACTTAAGAGATTTCAGATTCTAACATTTCCAGAGATTTTAAAAAATTCATATCCATCCCATTTCTGGTAGAAAAAGCAACTGATTGTAGTACTAACGCTGTAAATGTGTACCAAAACTTCCTTGCATACAGACAGAATAAACATTACGCAGGTTATGATAGTTCTTAAGCACTGGCTAAATGCTGCATAAGTCAACATATAAGGTATTTCTCTCACCTTCTTAGCGAGCCTTCGGGGTGTAGTGGTCTGCACGCTCAACGCGTAATTAAGAGGTCCACGGTTCGATTCCCGGCGAAGGCGTTGCAAATTTTTCAGTTCTCTTGCTTCCAAAAAAATCCTAATGTCTCTTCAGTGGCGCCCGAACTAAAAGGGTGTTGGGTGATGATTGTCCTCACCCAGGATTTGGCGATTGGTCTCCTAAAAAACCTAATCATCCTTTAAAAGGGGGAGATATAAGGTATTTCTCCCTTCTTAGCGAGCCTTCTTGGTGTAGTGGTCGGCACTCTCAGCGCGTAATTGAGAGGTCCTCGGTTCCATTCCTGGCAAAGATGTTGTAAATTTTTCAATTCTCTTGCTTCCAAAAAACTCCTCTTGTCTCTACAAACCTGATTTCTTCGCTTAGTTTGAAGTTACATACAATGAGCAATGTTTGAGCAAATGTTTGAATACGTTTAAAATTTATCAAAAATTATAAAAGAAAGTTTTACAAGTTAAATTTTTTCTTTATCTGCCAATTTATGTCATTAGCCAGACGCAAGAAATAAAAATTAGCCTGCATTTTTCTCTTTTTTATAGTAACTTGAAGAATTTAGGGAAAATGTTTTAATGAAAGTATATAAATACATGAAATACTTTCTAATCCATTTAATTTACTATCCTTTCTGTTTTTTCAAGCCAGCAGTGCCTTCAATATGCATTTACTCTCTTTTCTAATGAATAACAGCAAGTCAACCGTTAATCATATTAGAAATTTTCTATTAAATTTTAACAATTTTGTTTAAAGTAAAAGCATTTAGATTTTAGATTTTAAGTTTTAATATTTTATTCTAAATTCTGAGGTATAATTATCCAAAATATTCTCTACCGTTGTCCTTTTATTTACATTTTCATAGCCTTGATAAAATAATTAAACTGGTCAAAATATAAAAGACGATTTGAGAAAACAATGGGAAATTGTATTTGTTGGGAGAAGGTCACCAAAAATGAGACTTAATAAAATACTCTTTTAGCTATATAATTACATTATTATGTAAAATTTTAATTTTTTCTGCGTATCTTGAAGCTTTTCTTGAAACATTGTTTTTTACATGCATCTACTGAGGAAGCTGTTTTACGTTGCGGGTTTAAGGCATGTTATAATCTGTACTTTGCTGTGCCTGCGACATACAAAAAAAAAATTGAATTCTGGGATTTTAAAATGGACCCATATTACGTAAGGAAGTCATTTTTGCTTACTTTTAGATATCTGAAGAGAAGTACATCCATAAGGCTTTTGGCAGAACGAGTTAGAAGTGTTCAGTTCATTATCTTTAGAAGAGAGCGTAACACTAATTGGCAACCGCCATTACGATCTAATATTCAGACAATGCAATTTGAAACATTAACACAACTTAGAGATTATACTAATACGTTTTATTTTTTGCGATCTTTATTTCTTGTTCAGTTTTCGGTACTTATTAAATTGAACATACTTTTAGTACAAGTATGTGTTGCTTGTTTGCACATAAAACTAAAATTCAAATGTGTAGCAGGGAGAAAAATGGACTCAAGCAAAGAAAACTGAGGATTCATTTTTCCTCTATCTGTCATCAAAAATTATTATATTAAAAAGGTTTCCATTGCCAGAAATTGCAATGTCTATTCTCGTGTTCAGCCTGCAGAGCGTAATTTTAGTTCCAATATTCCTTTTATTTTATCTTTTGGTGTATTTTTGTATGGATAAAATATGTTATTTAACTTTTGAAAGCATTCATAAATAATATGCAAGTTTGAAAGTTGCTTAAGGAAAATGCATAGCTAACTAAATACATCTGGAATGATCTAGGTCAAATATAAAAAACTATCAAATACAGGTGATTAAGATAATTTTGACCTGTAATAAATACACAGAGTTATCGCTTTCTCTCTTGTATGCTTTCGTGATGTAAGTGGTTAGCACATCTAGTTAAAAACTTTAAGATTCGAGGTTCGAATCCCGGAGAAGCCACTGTTGATTTTCTTACTTTCTCCATCTTCGAAATACCTAAAATGCTTTATAACTCAAAAATTGAATTTTGATATAAGGTCCGTGAGAAAAATATGCCGAATGAGAGTTAAATAAGAAATGAGTTAAATACGATATGTTTTGGACTATGACTAATTTCGTTACGAGGGATCTTTTAGTTAAAATAAAATTTATATATCTTTATACGAGTCTTGTAGAAAACGAATTTCATTGATATATTACTCCTTATATTGCACTCCAGCACTGCTTTATACAATTGTCGTTGAAAATATTGATCAATATAGTTTTTTCAAAAAGGAGATCTTATTCACAGAACCTTATAGCATTCATGTTCTGCATAAAAACGGCAAACTTTAGTATTGACTGTCAGGCAAGTTCACAACATTATTTGCACAAACTAAAAATGAAAATCATTTCTAGCTTTGAATTTTATTGAAGATTTTAGGTTACAATTATAAAATAATAAAACACCATGATAATAATAATATATTTTGAGTGTTTTTTAATCTTATGAGTTACTTATGTGAAAACTCTCTCATACTAAATGTTAACTAAATTATAACTTCGAGATTGCTATACACTAATTAAACACAAAATAATATCGTTGAAGAACTCAAACATAAAAAATTATCAAGAATATCACTAAAGAGAAAAAGGTGAAAACGAGAATCCAAAGCAAGCCAAGTTCTGAAATAAAATTCTCCGTCAATTTTTATCGTACATGAGTCAAACGTTTTGCGATTCATTTTGTATAACGAATATAAACTTTTACTAAATATTACCTGCAAGAACGTTTGAAATGTTTTGTATTTTTACATAAGGCATTTTTAAAACTTAAATGCGACATAAAATTAATATTTAAGTCTTTTAAAGCATTTCTGCCCTCCAGCGGTAAAGTCGCGGAACACTGGTAGTTCGATCCGGGTTTCGAATCCCGGTGAATGGACCGGCTGCATATACCTTTCCGGGTTTTTCCTCATGCGTAATTTGTATACGAGCCACTTACTCTTACAAAGTCACCTACGAAGGCATCCTTTCCCTTAGACAGATAGCCCTCGAGTGCGTTGCCATAATCAAATAAGCCGGAGGTTAAAACATTTCTTTAACTTGTAAAACACGTTTACGACACATAGTTGTGAAAATACAGGCCCCGCAAGGACTTTTTTCTTCAAATCTGGTTTCAATAACCGAATGGGCGGGAAAAAAAATTCATCTTCATCCGCAAGTCTCGCATGCAAATTGCTGAAAAATATATTTTGAGTTAGAAAAACTATTAATCTTAAAAAAATGTTTTAAGTTATTGCTTGCAGAAATTTTAACATTCAAAATTTTGAGTTTATTGAAATTCAATTTTATATGTAATCTATCTTTTTTTTTAAAAAAAAAAGATAAAAATGATTCAGAATATAAAATTTTGACATTTAATTACTTTCAGTTCCAGTTTTGCATGTTATGAACTTTTTTATTATAGATCTTTAGCACAATAAGGAGTAATATATCAATGAAATTCGTTTTCTACAAGACTCGTATAAAGATATATAAATTTTATTTTAACTAAAAGATCCCTCGTAACGAAATTAGTCATAGTCCAAAACATATCGTATTTAACTCATTTCTTAAAATCGAACTACGAATTCACAATTAACCCTTCAAGAAATATTTAGTTCTGCAATCTCTTTCAAACGTCCTATATAAAGAGCTGTTTGCGATTAAAAGCAGATACTAGATTTGCATGTGTAAGTACATCCTCTGATAAACATCTAATTAATTTAAAGATCACATTTAATTGTTAACCGTACAATACTAATTTATTCTAATATCTTAATTAGTAGAACACACTATTATGGAACCGAGAGTAATTATGCTGATGTGACGCAAGAGCAAATTAGAACTATGTTCCGTGAAATATTGAAATAGTATAATGCCAATACTTTAGAAAATACAAATCAGCTTCCATAAAATTTAGAAGCTCTAGAAAATGACTGAGAATTAAATTTTACCTGATTTTAATTTTTAATTGAGATGCTTTTTCCCTACCTCTATTATTCTGCATAGCTAGATTACTCTTTTCCGTGCTTTGTCCCTAATAACAGTTTGCAATGAAATGATATCATACTAAGCACATTTTACATGCTCTATTTTCATACGACATTCAAAGTTTTATCCTCCGTCTATTCACAATGTTATCTTACTAAAATATATCCGTCGCATTCACAAAGTCCTTTCACGGCCTTTATTTTGGCAAACTTTGATCGTAAACATGTATTTCCGATTACAAAAATGTTTTAAATGACGTAAATATTCATGTTATGTTATTTTTAAACTTAAAAATTTATTTCGTGAAAATTACAGAATCTGACTAAATTACAAAACCTATTTAAATAATGTATCGCCTGTCCCTTCTGATATGTTTAATAAAGGTTTATACTCATTGTAAAAAAATAAAACACAGAACTTTTGATTCCCATATGACGAAAATTGACACATGCATTTAATTAAGAATGTTCAGGAAACAGACACAAATTATAAAGAACGATATGTTTGCAATAGTACATAACTAAATATTAAATATCAGTTTAGAAAAAAAGTTTCGGATATTAATATATTTACTGACCAGCACTGCTTTATACAATTTTTTTTTCCTTTGAGAACAAACATACAGACTTCCCGTGCACCACATATGTACAACACGGGGCTTACAGAAGTAAGTTAACTAGAACATTAAAGGTTACATGTATAAATAAACATTAAAAATTACATGCATAAATAAAGCGAACAAAAGCAGAGAACAGCAGTCTGGACTTCACGAAAACAGATAAGTTCACTGGCCAAGTCACTCCGAACATTTTCAAATCGTTCTGTAAGCATAATCTAGGGCCATCAAATGCAGGGCACGAGAAAATCAAATGTTCCACATCCTGAGGAACTCTTTTTGAAAATTCACATAAATTGTTTGATCGTAGATTAAAACGAAACAGATAACTTGCAAATTTACCGTGACCAGATAAAAAGAGACACTTTAAAATTTAACGAGAGGAAAGACTCGGAATTCAGTCTATGGGAAATAGAAGGAAGGAACTTTTTGGTGACTTAAGCATTACAAGATGAAATGTATTCCTTATTCCACATAGCTAAAAGCTTTTGATAATGAAAGGACTTCCAATAACTCTTTGGAATGCTAATGTTGATATCAATGGGTAAATTTAAGGCATCTTTAGCTAAGAAATCAGCTCTTTCATTTCCGTAGAAACCATGATGAGCACGCACATAAGCAAAGCAGATATCAATACCTCTAATTCTAAGTGAACTAACAGTTACTAGGGTTTCGATAACTAATTTATCGCAGCTGGTAGACTGTCAGGCAAGTTCACTATTTGCACAAACTAACAATGAAAATCATTTCTAGTTTTGAATTTTATTGAAGATTTTAGGTTATAATTATAAAATAATAAAACATCATGATAATAATAATATATTTTGAGTGTTTTTTAATCTTATGAGTTACTTATGTGAAAACTCTCTCATACTAAATGTTAACTAAATTATAACTTCGAGATTGCTATACACTAATTAAACACAAAATAATATCGTTGAAGAACTCAAACATAAAAAAATATCAAGAATATCACTAAAGAGGAAAAGGTAAAAACGAGAATCCAAAGCAAGCCAAGTTCTGAAATAAAATTCTCCTTCAATTTTTATCGTACATGAGTCAAACGTTTTGCGGTTCATTTTTTATAACGAATATAAACTTTTACTAAATATTACTAGCAAGAACGTTTGAAATGTTTTGTATTTTAACATAACGCATTTTTAAAACTTAAATGAGACATAAAATTAATATTTAAGTCTTTTAAAGCATTTCTGCCCTCCAGCGGTAAAGTCGCGGAACACTGGTAGTTCGATCCGGGTTTTGAATCCCGGCGAATGGACCGGCTGCATGGACGTTTTCGGGTTTTTCCTCATCCGTAATTTGTATACGAGCCACTTCCTCTTAGAAAGTCACCTACGAAGGCATCCTTTCCCTTAGACAGATAGCCCTCGAGTGCCTTGCCATAATCAAATAAGCCGGAGGTTAAAACATTTCTTTAACTTGAAGTACACGTTTACAAAACATAGTTGTGAAAATACAGGCCCCACAAGGACTTTTTTCGATACGAAATACATATAGAGTACAAAGTTTGTAAAATATATTGAGAAACATTTTCTTAGGCGCACTGCAAGTTGTTTCTTTTAAAATGGTTATGAAAATAAATTTGATCATATTAAGGGGAATTGTACGGTAAGGAGGGGGAACACAAAAAGTCAGAGATGAATTAATGATAATATAAAATCTTGTACAAAAATCTGCAGTGTTAAATTAATAATAAATTTTAAACCAATAAAGTAATTATATTTCTTATCTTTAAAAGAAATAAGATAATATATAAAAAGCCTTGTGAAAAATAGATATAAAAAGGCAACAGTTGTATTAAAAGTAATATCAAAAAGCGTTAACCCACTAACTTTTCATAATTCAAATATTTTCATACTGTCTATACAGAATTTTTTTGATATATTTTCAGGCAGTTTAATTTACTAATAGTTACATGAAGAAGTTCATGTGTAAATAAATATATATTGTATAACCTTTTTACTTCCTTGTACGAAGTAAAAAGGAAGTATTGTAATCGCGAAAAGTTTCCGGCAGCATATTTCAACGAAAATATCAATTTTGACCGCTATCCAATGCAATTTAACGATGTTTTTGCGTGATATCTGTACGTAAGGACAGAATAAAATACTCTTTTCCTTCAAAAAAATTATAAAACTGCTTTAAAATTAATTCTGAAGAGAATTTTTAGTGGCGTCTGTACGAACGTATGTACGTACGTATCTCGCATAACTCAAAAACGAGTAGCCTCAGAACGTTGAAATTTTGTATATAGGACTGCTATAACATGTAGATGTGCACATCGTATTTTGGTTGCAATCGGCCGCACCAAACGTATATAAATATATTTATATACATATATCCACTTCGTTACCCGGCTCAGTGATCTCAGTTTCTTTACTCTTATATGTTGGTAAATTGCACATTTTTTGCTTTAAAAATGATTGAATTATACTTTAAATTTATTGTTTTTATCTTCCGGTTAAGGATTTTATGCCTTTAGTAAATCTGTGTGCAATATTTTTAGAATTATCAGCAATTTTAAAGTTGTTTAATTGCCACTAAGCCTTTTTTAATGGCGGCCATTGATGTTTACATTTGAAACAGGAGACTAGTGGATTTGTTGCCAATCTAGAGAAACTTAGCTTCGCAACAACAAAGATAACGCCTTCATTTATTATTTAAATCATGCTTAATCCTTTCTGGAATTTTTTCGAGGAAATAAGCGTTTAAGATTTACTTCGTAATTTTTAATATAGATATTTTGAGTTTTTATATATTTTTGCCTTCTCGCGAAGTGAGAACTGAATTAATTAAATGAGAAATACTCAATCGTCTGTGAAAAACTGTTTCTTTTTCGTTTTGTTTGCTTAATTTCTTTTATACAGCATTCTAGCTTTATTATAGTATTTGAACAGAACATGTGGCAACGATTAGATAATTCTATTCTTTAAATGATATAAATTTTGTGCATTATGAGTTATAATATGAACGAAATATATAAGTTAATTATTATATAATTATTGGATTATATAACAGTTAACTTAGTTTCCGTTATAAAATTATTATATAAGTTAACTGTTATATAATTATTAATACTGTAAAGTGAATCTAGCGCCAGAGTGTCGCTATGGTAAACAAATACTAGAGTGAATTTTAAAGAATGCATTTATTCTATTGTGGTTTATGCGCTGGCTTCGAAGTAGATTTAATTCAATCCAATAAGTTTAAATGAAATGCAAGAAAAAATGCGTATAATTTAATATTCCAATACAAGGAAGTCATGTGATGTACACATCAGATTTTTTCTTATATTGTTTCGTATATTTCGTATAATTGTTGCATAATAAAACAATTAAGCACACACATATATGCCCTAAATGCATATAGTATGTATATAAGAATAAATTAAACTTAATTAAAAAAATTAAATTTAAATACAAATTTAATTAAATATTCTTTATATATATATATATATATATTAATTTTAATTTGCTAAATTAGTGAATTTGTTTTCATGGATTGGTTTTGCACATGATTTGCTTATGCTTCTGAATTTAAATGATATTGTAGATTAGTTCGAGAATTAAATCTTTGATATGTTTGCACATTTTTTAAAAAAATTTTTTAAAAATTATTTTGGCTTTTTATTTTTATTTATTTTTTTTTACGCTTTAAATTTGCTTTTTTACTTTTATACGTGTTTGTTAAAATTTAAATTTAAATTTGTTTAAATTTAGTATGTATATAATATAGAGTATGCATACTTGTTTTAAATTTTTAATTATATTTTTGTATATTGGTATATTTCACTGTGTTATGACATTAACCGATCGTAATACTGTGAAAATGTTACTCACAATATTTAGATACAAATCAGGAAAAAATTAAGTTTAAAATTAATTCGAAACATTATGGAAGTTTGAAATTCATTTTAAATACTATAAAATGTAACATATAAACCTGACAAAAAGATTACAAAATTAAGATAAACATAAATATCTCTTTCATCAAATTTTGCAGTTATAGGTAACGGTTGTGTGTTAATGTGAATTCATTACGGTAACAAAAATTTTCTGCTTGATGCAATGACTGTTTAGACTAATCTTTAACATGCTGTGTGTAAGTAAATAGATAAAAATACATAAACGTAAATGTTTTCACGAAATCCAAAAAATGTCTAGTCTTTCCTTCAAAATCTTTCATGCTAAAAACAGCTTAATAATCGTCATTTCAAAAAATATATTTTGGATAATATGTCTATAATCATATTCTTCAAGTTGAAGGCTAATTAATGAATAAAACTAACCCATTATTCATAACTTAACTATCTGTAAATTAATGGTGGTTTTCGAATAACAGGAATTTGCTGAAAACGTTTGTCTTTGAGGTGTTAGTTTGGATAAATTAAAGTCTAATAAGTTCTTTACAATATCATTTCAAACATGTAATTCATAATGGAATACATTTTTGATAATTATGAATATCGTGTCGTATTTTGACACAGTTCTGAATACACAATCAATTTATTGAAAATTTTATAAAGAACTATATGTTAAAATACTTAAATTATATAAACAACAAATTATATATTATTATATATTATTAAATAACATAAAAAACGTTTTCACTTAAACAAAATACAAATTTACCTGATGTTCTTCAGATGTTTAAAGTTATGAGATCAAAACTTCCCTTATTATTAACTTCTGTTCTTAGTAAGCAATTACGATATTTCTATCTGCATAAGGAAAAAAGTAGCATTCTTATATTCACCCGAGAAGAATAATAGCAGCTTTTTTTTTTTTTTTTTTTGGTAGTAAGGTTATTGTTTTTTCCCTCACTTTAGTGGTCGCTTAAATACTAATTGTTTTCCTTCTCTTGACGTAAAGTTGTATTTCCGACGATCAGAATTTCGCACGTTGTACTCAAAAAGAAATTTTTATCTTGACCTTGAAAATGGTTTTGCGATATTTGTTTTATTCGTTATGTTTAAAAAAATGGCAGATGTCTGAAAATGACCAACAGGAAATCTTTTTCTTTTTATTTATTGATACTTTTGCTTAGGATTAGCAATTGTTATAATTTTTTATTAAAAAATAAGTAACAATTAATAATATTTGATTATCTTTTAAAACGACGCTAAATATTTTACTAAACTAAAACTAATGTAACAAAACATATTTTGAAAGTTAGAATTTTCTTCAAAATATCATTTCATATTTTTTAGCCTTTCAATTTATGAAATTAAATAAATTGTAAATGCAAAATAACTAAATAAATACTTTTAAAATTATTACGTAAGAAGCAAATTATTTTTATTAATTAAATTACTAAAATTACTATTATCAACAACGTAATACTTAATAAATTAATACAGCTTAACGTAACTTCATAAAGTAACTTTACTTTTTGTCAAAAAATTTACTTTCCATAAATTACTTTTATGTCAGTAAATTTGTCAGTAATTATTTTTTAATCTGTAAATTTACTTCTCATCAGTATTTTTATTTCTTATTACCAGTATAAATTCCTTTTTAATTTTTTTTACTATAAGTAGATTGGATTGAACTTTTCTAAAATGTTCTTTAGAGATAATTCATTTTAAATTTAGTTTATTATGTTTCATAACTATAGTATTTATCCTAATAATCTATCTCACTTTTTTCATATTTCCTAAATATCTATCTTTCCCTTTTCAATTCGTTTCCTCCATTTCTTGGCCGGTGACTAAAACTTTAATAATATGAAAAGTAAAAAAGAAAATCAAAGAAAAATTTTAGCTAAATTTAAATTGCACTAATAATAATGCACTGCCATTCTCAGTTTCACACTCGTGGGGTATTTTTAATTCCCAGGTGCCAGCCCCTTCCTGCAACTTCACTGTGAAGATATTGACCAACGGCAGCATTTAAAACAAAAACAAAAAATATTAAGTTTCTCTATGTTTGTCAAACCCTATTCTATACTGAGACTATACGCCAGTGTATCGATACCATACTCCAAAGTACGGGGTGTTTATAAAGTCCAGGCCCATTTTGATATTTAATAACTCATAAAATAACAAAGATGGATTAAAATTAATAACATAAATGGTTAGACCTTGTCAATGAATATCCACGTGTGCCCCCTTCGTCGCACGGAGAATATCAAGTCGATATTCATTTTCACTCCAGGTACCGGTAAGCATGTCGGCATCCGTAGAGGCTATTGCCGTTGTAATTCTGGCTTTTAGGTAATCAATGTTCGACACTCTCCTCCTGTAAACGTTGTCCTTTACAAATCTCCAAAGGAAAAAGTCCATCGGCGTTATATCAGGTGATCTGGGTGGCCAAGGAATTGGACCTCCTCGCCCAATCCATCTTCCTGTAAAATGGTCTACGAACGATGGTACCCCAATGAGGTGGTACACCATCTTATTTCAAAAAGACATGTGGCTGAAGCTCTTCTAGTTGTGGAAATACGACGTTTTCCAACATGTCTAAGTATACGACTGATGAGACAGTCTTTTCTGTAAAAAGGAAAGGCCCAATGACTGGGTCGTGCATTAGTCCACACCAAACATTAATCTTTGGGGAATCCCTTTGTGCCTCCCGGTATTCATGGGGGTTTTCAGATTCCCATATACACACAATATGGCAATTAACAATGTCAAAATGATACCAAAAACAAAAGAGAGAAAAATGCAATTAATAAGCAGACGATATTTAGAAAAGTACAGATATTTAGACTGGAAAATGAAATTATCTGAAATTAACCACACGCGCAGACGATATTTACAAAAGTAAAGATATTTGTTAAGAATAAGTTCACAAAAAAAAGTAAGCGGACTATAATATCACTTGTTTATTTTACATAACACTTTCAAAAATAGAAGGAATGTCGTCTACGACGACACAGCGCACTTCACTTTTAGCACTGTAGCAATTAAAAAAAAAAAAAAGAATAGAATACAAATCACATAAGTTATGAGTTGAAAATTCGTTACCATAGCAACCAGAATTGAATCATCAGGCAGCAACGCCATCTAATGTTGCAAAGACACACTAGTAATTCGTTTGGTAACAAAAAATACTAAACATAGCCCCCGGCCTTGAAGCCTTCTAAGGGTTCAAAAAAGACAAATAGTTAAACCTTACATAATAACATTAACAAAAAAATTAATTGAAAATATAACTAAAATTAAAGTTCAATAATATGAAAAAAGTCAATAGTGCATATTAGTCATGATTGGGGATAAGACACAATTTAATAACAGCTCGTTTGAAATCACCAGCGGCTGTATGGATTGTAGCCACTCGAACTTTTTTATCTTTACCTGGATGAATTAAGGCAATTCTTCCAATTTTCCATTGGTTTAGAGGCAATTGTTCGTTTTTGATCAGAACTAAATCACCACATTTTAGGTTTGGAGACGCACGAAACCACTTAGCACGTTGTTGAAGTGTTGTTAAATATTCTGCACACCATCGTTTCCAAAAATTTTGCACAGTCTATTGAACTAGAGACCAACGCTTAAGTCGTGAAGATTTCACATCACTCAAGTCAGATTCCGGAATGGCAAGCAAAGGGGCTCCAATCAGAAAATGACCTGACTAAATGACTAAAGTCGTTTGGATCACTAGACATCGCACAAAGAGGACGGGAATTCATACACGCTTCCACTTGTGTAAGCACTGTTAAAAATTCCTCGTAAGTTAGAAGTGTGGATCCTAATACTCGTTTAAGATGAAATTTCATGGATTTCACATTAGATTCCCACAAGCCACCGTAGTGAGGAGATGTCGGAGGATTAAATAACCAAGTTATACCTTCTGAGGTAATGTAGTCACATAATTCACTGCTTTTCTCAATGCGTGCTGCATTTTTATAAATCTCCTTCAGTTCCTTACTAGCACCTTTGAAGTTAGTAGCACAGTCACTCGAAATTTTAGATGGTTTGCCTCGTCAGGTGATAAATCTTTTTAGAGCTGCTAAAAACGTTGAAGTTGATAGATCACTGACTAACTCCAAGTGTACAGCTTTTATTGAGAAACACACAAAAATGGATACGAAACACTTGAAAGTTTTTGTTCTTCTCCCAACTTGAGACTTAATAGAATATGGACCAGCATAATCAACACCGGTGACTGCAAAAGGTCTTGATGGTTGAACTCTGGGCGAGGGTAAATCACCCATTATCTGGGTCACAGTCTTGCCTCGATTTCTAATACAAGGAATATAACTATGAATAATCTTTCTCACTACGCTTCTCACCGCAAGAATCCAAAACTGCATTCGTAAACTGCTTATTAATAACTCTTGACTAGCATGCAAATAATTGACATGGTAATGAGTTACGTTGAGATTAGTGACATATCCTTCCTTTGGAAGCAAAATAGGATGTTTGCTATTTTCAGGAATGTTTGCATTTTTTAAACGACCACCTACTCGAATGACGCCTTCTTCATCAAGGAAGGGAGTTAATTGTATTACTCGGCTGCTCACACCTTTTAATTCTCTCGATGTTTTTAAATAAGAAAGCTCTTGAGGAAAATATGATTCTTGGACATTTTTATCACTGTTTTAGTAGCTAATCGAAGCTCATCGGTTGTCAGAAAACCTCTCAAACGATTTTCGGAGAAATTTCGACAGTTGTAAATAAATCTTAGGCATAACGCAACTATACGACGTAATTTTGTCCAAGATGAATACCTTTTAAAAATGTCATTTTCCTTTACCGCACAAGGTGCTGAAATGCAAGTTTTTCTTTCTTCTCTACGAACTCCTTCATAATCTACATCAGGAAGATGTTCACTGTCAGGACATGGTTCGTAATCTTGTGAATATAACCAAGTAGGTCCAATGAACCATCGCTCACACTTCAGAGATTCTGCTGGAAACATTCCTCTTGTACCTGAATCAGCTGGGTTCCGCTTTCCATTGATATGGTTCCACCTTACATTAGGAATTGTGTTCTGTATTTTAGCAATGCGGTTTGCAACAAAGGGAACCCAACGATATGGTTCTGCAGAAATCCAGGACAGTACAACAGTTGAATCTGTCCAGTCCAAAACTTTACGTATGGGAAACTCTAAATGTTCTAACACTGATTTAAGCAAATTCACTAACGAAACTGCGGCGCATAACTCTAATCGAGGTAATGATTTCACTTTCAGAGGGGCAACTCTTGTTTTTGATGCTAAGAGTGTTACTTTGATGTCCAAATTACGTGACACTGAGCGCAAATAAATTGCTGCACAGTAGACTTTCTCGGAGGCATCACAAAAAGCACAGATATCAATACAGTTCAGGTCAGGATCAAAACAAATCTCGGTATTTTTAATTGTTGAATAAGATGTAAATCATTTCGGAAAATTTTCCATTTGTTAGCAATCTCATCACTAACAGGTTCATCCGACGATAAATGGAGTTTCCACATGTCTTGTATCAAGATTTTGACATAAATAATACAAGGAGCAAGCCAACCCAATGGGTCAAATATTTTCGCTAAATCAGAAAGGATATCTCTTTTAGAGTATTTAAACTTTTCACCAGAAATGAATACGGAAAAGTTAAAGTAGTCTTCACGGGGGTTCCAATTAATTCCTAAAACTTTGATTGAGCTATCGTCTTGAATTTTCATAGCCTCAGAATCATTTCTCAACTCCTGGGGTATATTCTCTAACACTGACAAGTCATTGGATGACCATTTATGCAGAAAAAACCGTCCACGTTCTAACATTTGCAAGAGTTGATTTACTAGATTTTTGCACTCTTCAGTGTTTTGAGCACCTACCAAATAATCATCTACAAAAAGGTTTTGAAGTACAACCTTCGAAGCTAAAGGATAGTTATTCTGCTCATCGTTGGTATAAAGGAAAGTTGGTATAAAGCACGAGTAGCCAAATATGGAGCCGAGGCAGTGGCCTATGTGACAGTATTAAGTCGAAATTCTTGAATAGGATCAGTTGTACTGTCCCGCCAAAATATCCTTTGAAAGTTTCTATCCTCTTCATTAACTAGAATTTGTCTAAACATTTTCATGATATCAGCTGTGACAACTTCTGGGTAACATCTGAATTTGACCAAAACTGGAAACAGCTCTTGTTGTATTCTGGGACCTGTCATCAATATGTCGTTAAGAGATAGTCCTGATGAAGACTTACTAGTAGCATTAAATACCACACGTATTTTACTCGTAGAGCTAGATTCCTTAATTACTGCATGATGTGGCATGTAGTATGCCTGACTTGGGGACGCTGAACTACGGACTGGTTCCATGTGCCCGAGATCCAAGTATTCCTTCATGAAATGTTTATACATATCATATGTATCAGGAGATCTTAAGAGATTTCTCTCTAAAGATTTTGTAAAGAAAGATCTTTAGATTTAACCCAGCCTTGAAGGGTTATCTTTAAATGGAAGTTTCACTACATAACGACCATTTTGATCACGGAAGTTTGTTGTTTTAAAGAACTCTTCACATTTTTTATCTTCACTTGAAATACGTTTGACTTCCGGAATGGAGTATAAAGACCAAAATCTTTCAACTAATTCGTCTGTATTCAACTGAAGATTATTCACTGTAAAAGTGTTAGTTAGATTCGAATCATCAGTAATAGTGTTCCCGGAAATGATTCAACCCAACTGAGAACAAATTGCAAAGGGTAATGATTCTCCTCTCTTTATGATGTCTCCCTTAAGCATAGTAAAAAATACATTTACACCTAACAAAATATCTATAGGTTTTCTTTCATAGAACTTAGGATCAGCTAAGACTAGATCATGAAAATGATTCGCAATTTTAGAAGGAAGCGACACGTTAGTCACATCTGAAGTTATCCTTGGAATCACGAATGCATATGTTCGAAATTTGGAATTTGACTCAAAGTGCGGGGTAAAAATTAATTCCACTTCTCCACTTGTTACAGTGTTGAACGAACCAAGGCACGATACTTCAATTTTTTTGTTAAATCTACCTATCTTTAGTTTACTGACACACTCTTCACTAATAAAGCTGGCTTCACTGCCACAGTCTAGTAAAGCCCTGCAAGGGATGGCTTTACCATTGGAATCACTAACTTTAATGAGAACAGTACACAGTAATACACGTTTTGATTCACCTTTAGAATAACTAAATTGTCCTGTACATGTTGTGACATTTGTAACGACTTCATTCTTTGGTAAGAACACTTCGGCTCTGGGGGAGAGTGAGGACGTTTTTTTTTTTTTTTTTTTTTTTTTTTTTTTTTTTTTTTGGTTTCTCATTTTCACTTGTTTTGATATTTCGATCAAAATGAAGAACAGTATGATGAATTAACTTACAAGTCATACATTTATGTAAACTACGACAGTTTTTCACTAAATGAGGCTGAGAAGATAAACAATTAAAACAAAGTTTGTGTTTCTTAACAAATTCGATTCTTTTTTGGGCACTTAAGTTTAAAAACTTACCACATTTGTGAAGAGAATGATCTTCCTTGCACATTATACAACTGTTTTTACTCGACACTAAAGAAGTTACTTTAGAATTAGAAAATTTCCTAAAATCTTTAGATTGGTTTCTACTATTCTGCAGGGTTCTAGCGTGGTCTTTTAGAAACTCGAGTAAATTATCTAAAGTACCTAATTCATCTTTTTTCAAAGTTCTTTCCCACCAAAATTTTATGTTTTTATCTAATTTCTCAGTTATCAGATAAACAAAAAGAACATCAGAAAGATCAGAAACTTCTAGCTTAAGAGTTTTCAAAGAGCGTATACATTCATTCACTACATCAACACAATGTAAAATAGCTTGAGCTGAATCAGAAACATTTGGCAAATTAAACATTTTACGGATTAATGCATTAGTTAATTCTCTTTTATTAGAATAACGTTCCTGTAAAAGTTGCAACGCTATATCATAATTAGCATCAGAAATAGGAATTGACTCAATAATAGACAGAGCCTTTTTTTTACAAGAAGCTTTTAAATATTGAAACTTCTGACATTTAGAAATATTCGGATTGTTATCTACACTAGCCTTAAAAAGATCATAGAAACTAATCCACTCATCTATATTTTCCCCTGTAAAGGTAGAAAGTTCTAATTTTGGTAATCGAACGTCAGATGAATTTACTTTTGCTACACTACTTGTTTCGATAACAGAGTCACTGGAAAGTTTCTGTAACTTTTTATTTATAGTTATCCATAATTCATCTAAAGTTTCTTGTATTGTTTGTTGTTCCGTAATGAATGTTTCACAATCTTTTTCAGGACACAACAAAAATATTTCCTCATAAATAGAACGAAGCTCACTGTTAAAAGCATTTAGTTTCGTTTCAAACAACTTTACCTCTAAAATTTCTGCTTGTTCTAATTTCGAATTTACCTTGCCTTTAAACATTGTTATATTGCTTTTTAGAACCTTCTTTTTAGTTAAAACTGGTTTCAAATCAGCCATTATGAATAACAATAAATATTATACTAACAACTCTAGCAAAAGAAGATGAAATTTTGGAACGTACTCACCCCCAATGTTGAGGTTTCTACGCTACACCATGCCACGGGAATATTCCACAAATCGAAACTGATTTCACCACAGATGCCACACGCATAATCCACAAATCGAATCGAAAGTACACTAAGCTGATTATTAATCCACAAATAGAAAGTGATTTAACTTGCTAATATCTGAATAAATCACATCATATCCAAAGCTCGCTAACTCTTCTATCCAGTCGCTACGGACCAGGAATGTTAAGAATAAATTCACAAAAAAAGGTAAGCGGACTGTAATATTTTACATAAAACTTTCAAATAGAAGGAATGCCGTCTACGACGACACAACACACTTCACTCTTAGCACTGTAGCAATTTAAAAAAACAAAAAAGAATAGAATACAAATCACATAAGTTATGAGTTGAAAGTTCGTTACCATAGCAACCAGAATTGAGTCATCAGGAAGCAACGCCATCTAATGTTGCAAAAACACACTAGTAATTCGTTTGGTAACAAAAATTACTAAACAATATTCAAACCTGAAAAGAAAAATATATAAGTTATTTCATCAATAAATGCCACAAGTTTGTTTATATCTTTATTATTTTATGAGTTATTAAACATGAAAATGGGTTCGGGACTTTATAAACACCCTGTTTATCTTCTATCGTTGAACTAAGATTAAATTTATTTTCATGAATAATGAAGAGATGATGTTCTTTACTTCCAACGCTGTGCTGAATTTCGTGTCTAGGCTCCAGATTTTGAAAACATTGCCTATAATTTTCATGCATGAATTATAAGCAACGTTTTCAAAATTGTAGGATTTTATTTCGGACGACGTGACGTGAAACTTGCTTGAACTTTTTTTTTTCTTTTGCCGTCTCCGATAAAAATGAATACATTTTAGAACGCAAACTCGCAAATCCATTCACTAGTTTCGATGAGAATTCATCTTTCATGCATTTTAACATTCCTAATTTGCAATATAGTCTTAATTTTAACATAATTCCCATATTTTCAGGTCATATACCTGACTTTATTTAATTTTAGATAAAAATTTTAACTTCTTTTCTACTTTCAACGTTTGATTTTCCCATAATATTCTGAATTTTAACTAATTTGCTATATTTCTACACTATATACATGCCTTTCATTTAACCTTTTACTTACTTTCATGTATTTTAACTTTCTTAATATCATACATGCTCTCAATATTAACTTAATTCCTATATTTTCTGACCATATGTATGAACTTTATTTAATTTTAGATGTAAATTTTAATTTGTATCGCACATTTTAACCTCCTCAATTTTTAAAGAACTCTAATTTTTAACTTTTTTATTATATTTTTACATCATACACTTGAATTTTCATTAATTTTAGATGTAATTTTTACTCTTTTTTCTTCTTTTTTAGTTTCCAACATACTCTATATTTTAACTCATATTTTTACAATTTTTGATCGTAATCACGCTTTTGATTTTACTTATTTTACGATTTCAATTAAACTTACATATTTAAATTTCTTAAACTTACAGATAGTTTTTAATTAAGTATTTTATTTTATAAACGTTAACTACTATTCATATCCAATTCGTTGAATAGCCCTTACTTAATTTATATTTTATAGTACTATTTTAATTTGCTTAATTCTACAATTTATCATTCTGCAGTATTCTTATCATGATTGATTCTACTATTTTACTTCATTTTTAACTTCATCCGAATTTACTGAGAAATAAATTAATTGCTTTAAGAAAAATTCATTTCGGAATCATATTTTACTCCTCTGAAACATTTGATTAAAACACTCTTCACCATAATAACAACCAGATACTACATTATTGCTTTTAATAACATGAAAATTGTTTCCAGCACCTCTACAAGTAATTATACTAGAAATACTAATAAATTCCTCTACAGGAAGAAGATTAAATTCATATTATAACTATAGACTATAACGGTACTAAAATTAACATTACAATGGTACTAAAACCAATTCCGATTTATTGCTGGTCACTTCTGACTTGAAAGCCATTTGTGACCGACGGAATTTTAATGATCCAGCTCGGGACATCGCCAAATTGTCGTGGAATTCCCTTTTGAAACTTCTCAAAATAGTAAACCAGTAGCTAGAATTTCCTGGAAATTTAAAAAGGCCCCTTGGGAAGACTGTGAATTTCTTTTAGACAGGGAATTAGATTCCAGGTCTTTAGACTTGACCAAAATATCGACAGACTATATGAGATAATTCGGCAGAAAATCATCTCATGTGCGAAGAAAACCTTTTCAAGGGGCAGAGTCACAAGATACAAATGTTCTGGTCAACTAATTTAATGGATCTAAAGAAGAAGCGAAATAGATTCAGACGTCGTGTAGAACTGAGGAACATTTAGGAAATTCATTTCAAACCTTGACTTTCATAGTAACGGAAAAAGAGCTTTCAGTGCCAGAGGATACTCTAGGGTAATTATTTAAAAATTAAAACTTAGAGCAAAGTTAGAGTTCTCAACAGATATCAGTTTGTCCATTTTCAACGCTCCCATTAGCTGAGTTTACTCAAGAGCCTTAAAATACGCAAGTCTCCAGCTGAGGACAACGTATTCTCTATGCATTTAGGCCTTATAGCTTTCAAATCGATTTTTTTGTTCTTCAACAAAATTTGAACTGCGGGATGTCTTCTTTCCCTTTGGTGCAAATCTACAGTTATCCCGATTTACGACAACGGTAAAGACACAGGGAATTTCCACAGTTATACGCCGATCTCCCTGACAATTAACTTCTGTAAGGTTTTTGGAAAAAATCATTTTTAGCATATTAAATTGGTTTTGGGAGACAATAGACATTCTCGAAGAAGTGCAAAATTGATTCCGAAGATTCAGATCCACCTATCATCAAGTTGCCCACCTTAGTAAGTCTATCAAAGACGGTCTTGTCAATAGACACATTTTATCTGCCTTCTTCGTCGATTTCAAGTCGGTTTATGATTCGGTATGGAGAGAAAATCTTCTCCTAAAGCTACCGGACATGGGTGTATATTCAAATATGTTGAAGTGGTACCTTTGTTTTCTTAATAAGGGCATATTACCCTGTTGCCTCATCGAAGCGAAAACATTTTCTATCTGCCTTTACCTGAGTCAGAATGTCTTAAAAGCAGAGGACTGTGATGAAATCCTAAGATCTGTGACATCTTAATCATTACATTAGTCTTCAATAGCGTATCATAGTTGGACATTTAACCATAATTTTGACTTTGGGTCTGCAAAAATTATCCAAAAGGCTTCTTCCATAAGTGAACTGAATTTTCTTGAGGCTTTTCATATTCACAAAGATTTAGCATGTTTAGTTAATGACTTTAAGTCCAAACCAGTCGTTCCTAATGCTTTTAAAATTCTCTTATCTTAATTCGGTTACTATTTTTGCCGATAGATGGCGTTACCTCCTCGCGTTTGGTACTACCAGAGGGTATAAAAGTCCGTTCAGTGGTTGCTTTCCATTATTCGAAGTTCAGATTTTGAGCATGAAGTGCAGTTGCCCCTCGCTCCCTATTTTTAACTTCGCTAATTTTCTTGTTCCTATGAGTTACATGTTTGATCAGATTGCCTGGCTCAGTAAAAGTAGGCGGCCAGTGTAACTCTGATTAAAAATTAGGTTATAACCACGTGCAGTGCTGATAAGGACCACGTGTTTCTGAGACTCCTCCCCCTTTATTTTTCTTCTTTCTAGGTATTTCTTTCTCCTGATGAGGAAGGACCTTTAGCTGCCCTCGAAATCGATTGAGTGTTTCAATATACTTACGCTAAATACAAGGTTGTTCTTACGATTTTGATAATCATAACCTTGTTTCACGTTGGCTCAGGGTCTATACAGACAGTTCTAGGATAGAAAATTGTGTCAATGCAGGAGCCGGTGTTTCTTGCGAGCTCTTTTCATTTTACTCAGCTGTTGGTGCTCACAGGTCGGGTTTCGACGGAGAAATCTCTTCTATTCGATTGGTCCTTCTTCAACTACAAAAGCGATTGGAAAGTTTTTCTTAAGTGGTGGTTTTCTCGTACTCAAAAGCAGCTCTTCAGGCCACAGAACCTGCTGGCCCATCCCGTACGAAAGACGACTGTAGCAGTCTTTTTACATGTTTATCAGATTGTAATAAAACATTTGTCTTGCAGTGGAACCCAACCCGCTGCGGATTCGATGGGAACGTGGCAAAAAATAGGGCTTCTGTTTTACAGTTAAATAGCTAAAAATGGCCTACCAATCTATTAAGACAATAATTAAAAGGACACTAATGAGTTCCTTTGCTCGGGATGTTGTCGCTAGAAGTGATCAAAAGTAGCCCTGTTTCAATAATATTCAACATATTCCTGAGTGGCCTCGTGATAAATCGGTGGCACTGTTATGGCTATTTTCTGGCCACGATTGTCTCCGAAAACACCGTCATACAATTAACTTAGTTCCGGATACTGTTTGTCCCTTGTGCGACTCTGGAAAGGATTTTGGCATTTCTCTCATTGCCTCCTTTTCTGATTTATCTCGTATGTCCTTATAGGAGCGATATTGGATTGCCAGACTTAAGTTGACGGATTAACCGATGTCTTTCTATCTTTATATTCATTCTTTCTGTGTTCATTTCTTTTTGTTTTAAATGTACCTGTTGCCCTGTGTACTTGATACTAGAAATTTAAAAAAAAAAAAACTTTACACACTATTTGCAAAGATAAAGACACTCCATATGATAACATAAGGTAGTATCACCCTTATATTTTTAAAAATTGAGATCAATTTCAGTTATGCGATTTATCTGTAGAGCTTTCAAATACAGATATATTTCTGATGGAAACTGCCCAACATATTGCTCTTTTACTTCTAAATCATTTAAATAAACCCAACCAATTAATGAAATAGTCGAACTTTCAACAAAACTTAGTGCATTTATACAGTTATTTAATTTATAAAATACGATATATTGAAAACAATGAGAGTAGAAACATCACTATTTCACAATTTAGAAAGAGATTTTTAATAATCAGAGTGAAAATATACTGAACTTCATGCAAGATTTTTATTGTTTCATACCAAATATTTCACAAAAAAAAATAATTCTCTGGGATATATATAATACAATGTTGAAATTATTTATCAATAAAAAAGAATGATTTTTTAATGTCGGAAGTTTTTATTTTCAAATAAAAACAAATAAAATTAATAAAATAATAATAATAAACAAAATAAATAAAATTAATAACACAAATAAAAACAAATAAAATAAATTTCAAATAATTTTCAGTTTTAATTTATTTTTATTTTCAAATTATTTTCCGTTAGAGAATTTTCAAAAAGTGATAAAAAGCTTAAAATACTATTATTATCCAATTCTTTGTTTATTAGCTCGAGCTTTTTATCATTGCATTTACTTATATTTTATCTCTAAAAGTTAACAAATTAACACTTTGTCCTTGTAATCCAAAATTTAATTAATTTAACTTTCCAAATCCTATATCATCTAAATATGCTAAAGGCGCCAACAATAATTCACTAAATAAACATTTTTCAATTTAAATTTCGAATCACAGAAAAAATTTGAATTTCTGATTGAAGTTTAAAAAGTCAATTTAACATTTTGCCTCTGGATAACTACCTTACTTTGGAATTTAACAAAAGCGTTTCATGTTCACTACCCACCTCTTGGCATAAAATCGTAAATATTCTCGAATTAAAAACTCAGCTTTTAATGAAATTAACAATTTCCACAGCTTGATTGAAAACGATTTTCAGGTTTTCAGGGATTGTTTTCGCCACTAAAGCTTCACGAAGAGTAGTGAGTAAATTTAGTTTCAGGTGTGAATTTCTTTATTTAAGAAATAACATCGGAATGTTATCCTGTTAAAGCCCGTGGTCCGTCACTGCATATGGCAATCCACTTATTCCCGGGAATATCATTCTCAGGCATTAAATTGTCAATTACTTTGAAAATTTTACTTGCAGTTGCTCTATCATGAAGAGATTTACAAAATAAATACGCTTCGGCAATTCGTTTACCTTCTTCGAAATGTATATAAAATAATAATTGAATAAATTTCCTTGTGTCAGTACTTTCATCCAATTGCAACGCAAAATATTCACTGTGTTCTATTTTTTTTTTTTTTTTTTTTTTTTTTTAATTAATGTCTTTTTTTATGGACTTGCCATTTTCCCATTTTATGCCATTTCATGAATTTGTCAACTTACTGTATCATTTAATAACAGGATATTATTAACTTCATTAGCCGATTTTTGGTTGAATAATGTTAAAAAACATTATCTATCTTAAACTGCTGGTAATATAAGGTTTTCTCCAAAGGTGTGAGCCTGCCTAGTCTTAACAATTCTTAGGCTTACTAGGTAACTGGCTTCAAAAGTTTTCTCGCTTAAAGTAACAAAATCTTTCATTACTTGTTTACTACTTTTGAACTCCGATAATTTCTTCTTAAAATTTTCCTCATATTTATCCTTTAAATAGGCATGCTTAGATTCAAGATGTCGTTTAAGAAACGACGGTTTTATACTTTGATTAGATAATAGTTCACCGCAAACAACTCATTGAGGTTGAGAGTCCATTTCAAATAAACTCAGACGACAACTAACTCATTATATCTTCTACTACAAATAGTTTTTCTTTTCTTTTCAATATTCTTAGTGCTAGTAAGTTTCCGTTTAGTCATTTCCGCTTAGTCAATCCTCGCCATTTTTCCATTTTGAAAATCTAGGTTCCTTTTATTATTTTTTCTCAAATATTTAAATGCACAATATATTACGATTTCTCCAATAACAAACAACGATGTTCTCAAATCACGTCGAAAAGTAAGGAATACAAAGCAACAAGGAATGTGTTAGAAATCCGGTGGTAGTTTGAAGACTATTATGCGCTGCATGTAATTGTAATATACGTTCTAAATTATCTTTTTGAAACATAAAAGTGTTTTAAGTTTTTTGAAAAAACAAAATACGGCATTAGAAGTTTTAGAATTGTATCAGTTACAATTATATTAAATACATTAATTATTACCGGTAAAACGTACAGAGTAATATTAAAAATTATGTGTACTTTAAATTATATAAAATTAGATATAAAAAATTTTAAATTACTAAGAACCGCTTTTATTGGCTTTAAATTGCTGACTTTACTGAGCAATTATAATTTGGAAGATAAAAGTCTTATGTCACTTAAAATAGCCAATGTTGTGAAATCTGCCTAACTGACGATAGCGTGAAAAATTTTAGTATCGGAGTGACAACACTTATCAAGCCAAGTGGATCATAAAGATATAATAGAGAAACACAATCTAACCTAACCTAACGGCTCAGAATGTTTGGAAAACTTCCGCTTAATATGCTCTTAATGTTAAAGTTCTCTTTTCTGAATCCCGTACATGGAAATGATACCTTAAAGACTGCGCCAAAATTAGTGCTAATGGTAATTCTATATTCAAGATGAACATGAGCCAAAAACAAATTGCTTCAGTGCATGAAACTTTTTGTAGTTACTAAACAAATTTTATTATTTTCGATGCTTGTTCTAAAAATCATAGATTGCAGGTGTTCCTGCCAGATGAAAAAAATTGACCTTTACTAGATACGATGAAATCTCTTTGCATAACTTTTATGATCGAGGTCACAAGGACCGATGAATAAAATTACATTCAGATCACTTTCTGACTATAAGTATACACTGAATTAACAAGTGTAATTTTTTTTTTCATTCTAAGCTACCTGTAACATCCTTCAATATTTTCCCTAAAGGTGATTAAGGTATCTTGAAACACGTGATACAGGTAAGCAAAAATTGTCACCAGATTCAAAAAAGGTTAAAATCCTTGCAGTGATTCAAGTTTTAATGCGAAGTGCGTGAACTAAGAAGTATCAGTAAACATATTTATTGTTTCCTTTGTTCTTTCTTGGGGAACTGCATTAGAAATTCTCAAGGCCATTTCAAAATCAGCACGCGCATGATGTTTCTATTGTATACATCCACTTAGCTCGTGCAAATCCTTTTTTTCCGACTCATGCATACTTAATTTCCCTAATCCTATAACAAACTAACAACAAAAAATTTAATTAGCAGTTTTTAGAAATCGCAGCTTAAACAGTTTTGAACTCAACGGCCCTTAATAACTCGGTCACTACTATAGCTATCGTCACCAAACTTTCTACAGTTCTGAGTCCTGGAAAAGGTCAACGTCCACTTTTTTCAAAAAAAAAGTAGCTAAAATCAGAGATATTAATTAAAAACTCGGAAAAAAGATAATTTTCGCCTTCATTTTTCCGAGTGGCAATACTCTCGCAAGCTGGAGATGAAAATCTGCTTCAAAAGTTGCTTCCACTGCTCGCTTTCAGATCCTAGCGTTTGTTAATAAAAAGTTTCTCTAAGTTTTACGATAAAATAAAAATAGCACTACTGCCAAAAATTACATACATTATTCCCGATTCAAAAAATTCGTGGAAAGCCATTTCGACTATTGCCATCTTTGTACAAATTTAATCAGACGAAATATGAATTAAAAACTCTGAAAGCGCTAGTTTACACACTGATTTTTCCGAGTGGCAACAGTCTCGCGCGTTGGAAGTAAAAATGCTTTATTTCGAAAAGTGTTGCTACTGCTCGCTTTCAAATCGTAGAGTCTGTTAATCAAAAATTTGTAAGTTTTACAAAATCTATACAGAAGAATGTATGTTTGTGTATTTGCTTGTTTCGCGTTATTGATTTCTGATCAGTTATGATAAATTTTTTGCCACATTTAATCGACTAAAGTTGAATGTAGGTAAAATATTGGATGGAACTTAGCTTTTACGACCATTTGATTGGAAAAACGAAAATCATTAAAAACTGCGTGCCATTCTTGCTGATATAATGAGAGAGAATTAGTTTATTTTTCTATCGAAATTTTTATGTGGGTTCCATATCGCATGAGACTGAAAAATATATGACTATGGATCTTATTTTTTGCACCGTTATTAGAGAAGGATTACAGCGGTGTCGTTCTCTTTCTTGTTAGATGCATTGCACTCAATCTAACTTAACTAGCATCGGGTACTTCCGCTAGTTTATAAATAATTATGATAGTTAGTTGATGTTATTTTTAATTAAATTTTAAATTTTACTAAATAATTTGGTAAGGTGAATTAAAGTGATCGGATGTTATTTCACACCATTTATTTAATTAAATGTTTTTGGAGGAAAATGCGTGGTTTTAATTTTCCTTCCTCATGCCATAACATATGCGATATTGTTCTGAATTTTCAACCGCAGAATCATACGGAAAAGACGTAATTGTTACAATGGACCGACACACATCTCAGAAGCCATTAGTTTCTAAAACACATCATGATTACTGTAATGAAAGAGCTCAGATAATCTATTTTAGACATTGTATCGCAAAATTGCATTATATAATAGCTAAGCATTTTCCTCTTAAAAATCATTATGATAGTGTTCAAAGCTTAAAAGTAAAGTAACCAATCGCTTAAAAATGTTCCTCTCCCTTCGAATATGGCAAATTAGTGGAGCTATTACTTTTCATTGCATGGAAACTTTAGAAAAAACTGCTGCTCTCCTAATCGTAGACGTTGATTCAAAAGGAAGTGACAAAAAGTTTGTAAACTTTGGGGAAAACCAGCACTCATGCAACAACCTTCGTAAATCGACCACAGAACGTAACTATCAATGTGCACCTTCATAGGCCTTCTTCTTTATGCCTAATGATGCGTAAAGTAAATGGTTTCTATCCATGTGAAATACTATTCCAACTCGATTTTGATTTGACGCAAGTTATTTGAAATGATTTTCTTCAGCTATGGCTGAAACGGCACCTTTTTCAAAAATCTTTATCCTGAATCTAATATTATAAAAGCGTTCTTAGTCAAAGAAGTAAATAAATAAAATAAAAAAATAATATTATTATTATACATAGCAACAAAAATGTGTACTACCAGTTGACTATCAAGAGCCGGTTTTAATTTAAATGCATATTAGACATGATATGTGCTCTACTGTCCCCAAAATAAAAACTACCCGAACATAAACACACAATCGCGTTAGAGAATGCCTTTCGGCTTTTATGTAAGGCGGATTAAAAGCGACCTCGAGAAGTCATGTGCATTAGTCGTTACAAGTAAAATTAATTTTTAATTTTATGGAATTTAGTTCAACTTTTACCTCATAAGCCGGTAACAGAAAAGATTTTTCCTCCGAAGTCTTTCTGCTCCCTTAAGAGGTGAACTTAGTTCTTCTGCGATTATTTGTTACTGAAACACAGTACCGCTCTCTTATATCCGGGAATTCGGCTTGTTTCCTCTGTTTTATTCCAGAGTCAATCGAAACTACGTCATTGTTTATCAAAACTTTATTTAAATGTGTTTATTTAGGAGCATATAAAGAAGCGAATTTAAACTGATGACTTTAAAAAAAATTGGTAAATTTAGAAAGAGAAGTTTACTGAAAAGTTATTATAATGAATTAGCCACCAATGAGTCGATTAGTGGAATAAATTTGTTACTAGACTATGCTTTGGAGCCAAATTACTAGCTACAAAAGTTTTTGTTGTATAAAACTGAACGAATATAAAATTTATTGATCTATTTAACCACTGCTTTCATCTATAACAGTTTTTAATCGATTTAACGATTAGAGACCAACAGAATAAAAAGCTTTTAGGGAGCACAGCTCGAGGAATGATTTACTATAATAAAAAACCTATCCAGAATAATTCCATAAAACACAAGATGTTAATTTATTGATCAATAATCGTTATATTTCCTATATATTAATACTTTCCGCCTCCAATGCATTTACTTAACGTTTAATCCTGAATTTGCCTTAATGTCGTTATGTGAAACGTATACAGATCCTGTAGCGAATTATCTTTTAATGCATCAGTAGAAACAAACGTTGAACACTAAGCAGTAACTGTTTTTTTTTTTTTTTTTTTTTTCCATATATTGCTGAATTTTGGGTTACAAATTGATGAAAAACAAAAGCCTTCTGAAGAAGTACTTTATCGCAATGCAAACTCCATGAGTTGTCTCACCATAACCATCTGTAGCCTACTGGTATGAATCACTGAACACTGGTAAGTTCAAACTCTGGCGAACGAGCTACCTTCAGCTAACGAGCTATATTCAGGAAGATAGTTACTTATTTTATAAAAGATAATTTCAAACTTATCGATTTTTTTTTTTTTTTTTTTTTTTTTTTTTTTTTTTTTTGGTTTGACTGATCAGAGTTTATACTGGCAACGAAAACTATTAATAACACATCGAGTTATGCTCTGGCCATATTTTACGCTGTTAACGAAAAAGTTTCAAACATTAACCAACATGCCGGCTGCGAAAAAATAACGAATATGTAATAATAAGAAAAATGTTTAAATCTAAATTATGATATTATTTTACTCGTCTGTCTGATTTCTTGTTAACCGAGTAACTTATTGTTCCTAGAAAAGCAGCTGATATCAGGTTTTGGGGTTTGCAACAACTCAAATACTACCCTACTAAAAATTAGCTTATCTTTCTAGAGAGTTTGGTATAAATTATGCAAAATAAAGATAATTAATTCTATACAGCTTTTGTTGAACCTGTTATGTAGCCCATATGTTTTTATGATCATCTGTTTGAAAAGCATAACAAATATAGGAGGGTTCGCGGCTTTCTCCTTGTGCAACTTTAATATCAGCCAGTCTCTTGCAGAAAATCCTCTAGAGGGTTTTCTGTAAGAGAATGGCACATATTATAGGTTACGTATGGACCACACATCATTGGCAGATAGCCGTAGTGTGCTTTGCCAGAATCCAACTATTCTAATTCAATTTGTACATTCATAATGCATAACATAAGGACAACCAAAATAAACAGTCGATATTACCTATGACCAAATTTGACATCAACTTTTGGTCATCCTTCAAATGCTATTCTCTTGATTGTTAAGCTGTTTTTGTATCACAGGCGTTTTAAACACGCGTTGTTGTTTTCGGAGTAATTTGAGAAGTGACGCACCACAACCCCAAATAATTTTCAGAATTGGTTTAGTAGCTTGTTTATAGCATCTCTTATTGTTAGACGACACTCGGTAAGCACTAAATCTCTGAATTGATTGACATGTTGCTCTTAAGTTGGATGATCTACCAGAATGTAATCCATGCATTCTTTGCGTTCTTTAAACTTTTATGCTACTCAAAACTTTTGCTTTTGATAAAGTGTTTTGGTAAAGGATTTTTTTTTTTTTTTTTTTTTTTTTGCAATATTTCAAATGTTTCTGCTGCAGAAATGTTATTTCAAAAACAAAATTAAATACATGTTCTTTGTTTAATTATACAGAGACTGTTCGCACATTTTTAGATGATTTTGTTTTGCCGTAAAAAAAAATAAACGTCTGCTTGAAATTTTTTTAAACTGAAACTATATATTTGAAAGTATAAATTATCGTCTTTAACTTGACAGTTTTGTTTCCATGCAAAATGTCGCTTTCAAAGAAGCAGTGGGTGGAAGGCTATATTTGGGGTCTTTCCAATGAAACTTTTTCGTATCTAGTTATTAAAAAACGTTTTGAAAGCCATGATTTTTCGACATCTAATGCTACGATAGGTAATGTTGTCAATAGCAAAGGGAAAAAACTCCAAAATTTCACTTTAAGCGGAAAAATTGTTCCAAATATATATCCAAGGGGGAAAATGGCATATTTTGAATGTTGCAAAAGTAAGATTTAAATGCTAAAAGAAAATCTGTCAAGTCAAAGAATAGTTGCAAAATCATTAAAGTGCTCAGTGTCGATTGTAAATAAATTGATTAATGCTGATTTGAATATTAAAAAGGCGACAAAATAAAATGTGCATTGTCTTTGTCCACGACACATAGCCGTAAGCAGAACGCGCTGCAGTATTCTTTATGAGAAACATTTATCCGGACAAAAATGGGAAAAAGATGAATGAGTGCACTTAATGACTGCAATAAAAATAGATCCGTATCCTACACTTCACTCATATCCGTACTAAATCTCCTGATCTATCACCCATGTATTTTGGGGCTTTGGACTTTTAAAAAGCGGGTTGTCCAAACGTTCGACTTCCAGAAATAATTTAAATTCCAAATCCTCAGACCAAGACTCCAAATCAAGACCAAGACTTTGGAAGCTGTTCGAGAGCAATGTAATAAAATACCTCTTCCGATACAACAAAAGGCTTAATTGTCTTGGAAATTACAGTGTATAAAGATATTGAAGAATAAGGGTATTCAGTTAGGTTCTAAGAGATTCAGTTAAAACATTTAAAACATATTTTTTTCAATCCTGATATAGTACCATGTCAGAAATTTAATATTCCTAATATCAGCCAGCTACAAAATTTAATATTTATTAATAACAGCAATTAAAACTAAATTTCATAGAATTGTATTTACTTTTAAATTAGAAAAGTTATTTATCAGAAAGAAATAAAGCATCAACACATTTTAAGTATAAATACAAGTTTTTTTTTTTTTTTTTTTTTTTTTTTTAAGATTGCCCTTATTCTACCTGCATCCTCAAGGATATCCAGACAACAAAGATATCTATTGGTGAGTGGTTAAGACTGCTAAATGCGGTCGTTCGACCAGAATTCGAACCCAGGAACGGGTGAGCTGCATAATTTCCCCCCTGTGTAACGTGAAAACGAGCCAGTTTTCCTTAGAACGCATCACTTCCCTTACGCAGAAAGCCATGGTATGCTTGGCTATATTCAAAGCACACGAAGATTCTGTAGTTATCACTTCAAACTACTAAGAACGTTAAACACAATGGAATACAAAGCACATCTAAAGAGCGAAGCTCGCATGGAGATCTCTCAGTACTGAAATCAAATCCGAAATCAAATCTGAACTAAAAACTGAGAATAGATGCTTTCTCCGGTCTTGTATAGTTTTCTCCCGGCCGCCAAGCAATTTCGGTACTTTTCGTTTCTCGAAATTACTGGGAGGCGTATACGATTGCAGTTACATACAGGGATCAATTACAGTACCGATAAAGACTGAACCAAAATATCGCCAACTTTGCGTACATTTAGCCATTTCTCGCCAAGCCAAATTGTTGCTAAATCCTTCGCCCGCTTGACGCTGTCGCGTAAATTTGGCGAGAAAGCCATTTACCTCAAAGTTAAATAGACTTGCCGCTGTAGTCTCATTTTTCCAGCAAAGCTTCTCATTTCTTGACGCCGTTCATGTTACATTATACAAAATTCGTAACAATACTTATCTTTTCGTAGCTTTAAGCTTCGAATAACTGAAATACATTAGTTTCGAGAATTGTTATAAAATACATTACATTTTTATCATCTTATGTTCTTCCTTGACATTCAGACAATCTCAGCTTAATGTTAATATTTTTTTTTCATACAATAAGTAGTGGTTTCATACAGAGTGATCCAAACTAAATGTTTACACGTTTTCTGTAGTTTTTATTTTCATCACAGCTAGCCAGAAGGCAAACTGGCAAACATCAGTGTACATCATATACTAGAGCTGAGCAACTTAAGTGAATTTTAGTGTTTTTAGAATGCCAAGAATATGTGCGAGGAATATGCATAAATTTCAGAAATATATACGAGTTGCAAAGACGAAAGAGTAGAGAATCTGATACTCTTACGTCGTCTTGTATTAACGTGGCAAATTTCAGGAGGAACTATGTGTAATATGGAGCAGTTTCAACTAAAGAATGACAATGAACGAAGATTGGTGACAATACTGCAGATTAAAAAGGTATATGCAAAAAAGCCATGGACACTAAATGGCATGCGACATGCGATTACTTACTGTCCTATTCTCGATGAAATTATATCCACTGTTTCCTCCCCCTTTTCTTTTTTTTTTTTTTTTTTTTTTTTTTTTTTTAGTCCAAAAAAAGTCAAGATTAAGATTAAAATTTTTTCCTGAAGGACTATTGTTTTCGTTTTGCGATTTTGCGTCGATTCACTACAAACCAAGGAATAGTCTATTCTAACCTCATTGTTACAAACGGCGAATCACTCTTCAAACTGTTGCCACGAAGTATTATCGTCCTGTGTTATATTTAAATAAATTAAATAATGAAAAATATGCATAAATGTATGTATATTTCTCTCATTGTGGTAAAACAACTGTACATAGAACCATCGAATTTTGAATGACGTAATCCTCTTACGAATATGGGCATGTGGAAGACCAAATTTGAAATGTGGAATTTGTTTTATGATCGATTTCCTATTTTGTAAAACTTTAAACGAATTTTTGATTAACAAACTCAAGGATTTCAAAGCGAGCAATGGCAAACTTGTACAGATAAAACATTTCTATCTATTTGGAGTCTCTGTTCTGTATCGGAAATTCAAAACGATATGCTCATTTTAAAACTATTTTGCGATGTTGCTATTGAACTGAATTTTAGGGTTTAAGTGCGAAGAACATCATATTTAATAAATAAATGTAACACACAAAACGTTAAAAAACGCTTCTTTGGACGTAATTTAAAATATCAAACATTTCAGATTTTCTTTTTTTCTTATTATTGTCCTACATCACCTGAAAAAGATATATTGCAGCCGATAGAAATCATTTTGAACATATACAATTTTAAGGTATAATAATTGTTATTATTAATATTCCTGCTATCATGTTCCAAAAGTGAAAATATTAATTTTGGGACATTCTGTAGTTCAAGCAGATAAAAGCTCCAACTATGTTCGTCATTCATCTTGAATACCTTCTAAAAAGAAGGAATCACTTCTGAGAACAGTAGACGTATTACGTAATTTCTTTATTTGTGGGAAAAATTGCATTCTATTTCGTTATATCTGTTTTGATGCATTTTAAAGATGTTGCATGTTCGCATGCCGTTAAATTCTGCCGAGGTCGTGTATAACTTCATTACTTTTCCTTAACCTTCGTAAACATGCCATTAACTTCTGATTTTTCCATGTGTGATATTTCTGACAGAAACAATAGAACTACATCAATTATTATGTAATTCAGATATTTTGCCAAAAGTGAACATAACCTGAGTATTACGATGCGTATGTTTATTGGATTTCCTGCGCTCCCTTTTACGCAGTGTTAACATTATTCAATTTTCAATACTTAACTAAATTTTGAACGAGATAAGGAATATTGCCTTATTATGTAAGCTCTACAGATCTTGGCAGAAATTTGGTTGCCAAAAAGTGAGATATGTAACAGCAAGTCTTCCACGACTTTTATGGAGCAACTTCATTCCATTTTCCCTGAACAACATTTAATTGCGCTCCGTTTCGTTTCGCCATTAATGATATATTTTGACCTTGTATTTTGTCCAGCTTTTATTTTTTAATTTTTGTAAGAACTTGAAAGAAGATTAGCTACAGAACATCAAATTTTTTTCTATGGGAAATCTAACTTTTATGCGTTCTCCCGGTTCCTATATTTATATTTGGGAAAGTTTTATTTTCTTTATGAAAAAATAAAATTATGAGAAGCTTGATTCCCGTACGACAAAAATTTACATAGATATTTAATTTCAAAATTTGATTTTTCTGATGTCATTTCAAAAGTGCCTTGGAGATTGGTTAATGTTTAAATGAAGTGCAGCAAAAAATGTATGTAATTTAATAGGCTGTACGAGGAAGTCTTGTGGTGTTCATATCAGAGATTTTAAATATATAATATGATGCTGTTTTGTTCGGTTTCTACTCAAGTAATAGTATAATGGTGTGGGCGCTATGCTAAATCAATTCACAATAATAAAAGAAGACTTTATTTTTTTATTACGAAGCTTAGTTTCTCTAGGTTGGCAACAAATCCACTATCCTGCTAAGTTTCAAATGTAAACAAATATGGCTGCTATGGTAAAAAAATTAGGCTTAGCCGCACTTAAACAACTTTTCAATTGTTGATAATTTTACAACTACTGCACGCAGGTTAATTAAAGGCATAAAAACCTTAACCGGAAGATAAGAACAACATAATTCAATTATTTTTAAAGCAAAAAAATGCACAATTTACCAACATATAAAAAACAAAAAACTGAGCTCACGGAGCCGAGTAAACAAAGTGGATATATATTATATATATATATCTTTATATACTTCAACCACCAGAAAATTTTTAACCAGATTACAGAATTTAGGTAATTAAACGACCATATCTCAAAATCTATTTCATTTATCTTAATGAAAATAATCTTAAATGAAAGGTTTAATTTTTCAGCTTTTAGTTAACAGTCAATGTTTCAAGTATAAATAATCATATTGAGTAATTTTAAACCTCAATATTACATAGTAATTCGACCAATTGCCCATAGTTTCATTAGCGTAGCTCGGAAAATTAAGTGAGAAATAGCTTTAAACATAACTTACAAAAACTCGAATTAGTAGAAGGAATCAATTAATACTTTGATTAAATAAAATACGCGTTGTGTAATATAATTTGGAATAATTGCTAAATGAATTTTGAATAAAACGTTAATAAAGTTAAAAATTAATTCACTAGACTTAAATTGACTAAACAACAATACACACGTACGTACGTACAAAAAGACGCCATGCAAAAATCTCTTCTTAATTCATTTTAAATCTGTTTTATTATTCGTTTGGGGGGAAAACAAAAAGAGTCCTTTGTTCATATCCAAGCAAAGTCAGCGTTAAATTGCATTCGAAAGCGGTCAAAATGGATATTTTGGTTGAAATATGGTACCCGGAATTTTTCTGATTACAATACTTCCTTACATCAAGTATGAATAAAAGTTAATCAGAACTGTCTCTTCAAATCTTTGAATAAGATTTATATCATTCTCTAAATTAATAGTTCCATTTGTATATTTTCTGACGTTATTCAGGTCCAGTTTTAATAGCAATGAAAAAAATTTTAAGTCGGACTCCAAATCATTTAATTCCTTAAATCCACTTTCAAATTCTTGCCATAATAATACAATTTTTCCTTCCTTTTGAGATTTTTCATTTGGAATAAAAGGATGGGATATAAAACAGAGAATATGCGAATTTTTTTATTTCAGTTGTTTTCCATATTTGTAATTCAACTTAAATTAGTCGCTTAGTAAGTTAAACCGCAAATATAGGAAACATATTTGCATCATTATCAAACTGAAAAGTTTAATGGCTTAGAGGGTTTGTTTAGAAAATAGTAGGAGTGAAGTTTTGACTCATAGATTTTCAAAATATGCCCCTTCTGCATCAACACAGCATTTCCAGCGACTTTGCCGATCATTGAAGGCTCCCTGGAATGCTCTTCAACTGCTTCGTTAAAGCAATTGAACAGAGCCGTCTTTTCATGACCATTTTCAGTCGGAGTAAGAAGAAGTCTCAAGGAGTGACCTCTTAGCTGTACTTGTACAGATTCAGAAAATGAGTCGCCTGCGTCCGTTCAGCAATCGCTGAATCAAGGACGCTCCAACACGACAATGTGCTAAGCCACACCGACTTTGCTGTCATGGACTTCTTGACCAAACATGGCATCACCACTCTACAGCCCAAACTTCTTCCTCTTCCCCTCCCCCCCCCGACTGAAAAAGGGTCATGGAAAGGAGACAGCACCAAGATTCGGTCAAGAGGCCGTAACGAGGGAGCTGAAGTGCATTCCAGTTTCCAAGTTCCAGGGAGCTTTGAGTGATTAGCAGAACCACTAGAAACGCTGGGTTGATGGAGAAAGGTCATATTTTAAAAACTAATTAAGTGAATAGTCAACTAACTGTGTCAAAATTGTGAATAATTTTAAAAAAAAAAATTCAGTCCTACTACTTTCCGAATAAATCCTGCATTTGTCAAATTAAAAAGTTTATTAGTTAAGGCAAAAAGACTCATTATCAAACTAAAAAGTTTAATAGAAGCATGCATACATGTCAGTGATAAGTTTATCCTTTCCTTGCAGCTCTTTATAGAGAATACTTACATGGCCGTTCTAATCAACAAGAAATGCTAAATCTTAGGGGTGTAAGATAGCAGACCTCCTCCTGGTGAAATCTGCTACAGCTTCTGACGAGCTCTCCAAAATGGTTAATTTATGCAGTGCTTATGCTAAAAAGTCCTAAGGCTTGCCTCCGTGCTCATCTTTTTCGTTTTAACATTGTTCACTAGGTAACACACATTGTAACATTGTAACATCTTCACTAGGTAACACACATTGTAACATTTTCACTAGGTAAAAAAAGTACCACAAACATAGGCATTGTTGAATGTACTGGTGAATACATGCAAAATTGCAAGCTGATTGTGTCTGCACAATATTCTTCGAGGAATCCTACATTGTTCTACAAGATGCAAATTTTTGTTCCAGTTACTGAAGCAGTTTCAGATATCTGCAGGTAACAATTCATCCCAATCGATTTTATTTCTCCAAGCTTCCTCTAAAAATAATTCAGGCAGTAACAATGTGGAGCAACTCAATTCAATAGGATTGTAGATACTATTTAACACTGAAAGTAAATTGTGCTTAGTAATAACATCAGATTCAAAAGATTCTTCAGGAAATAATACAAAAAGAAGTAATTTCGGTTATTCCACTTCATCCCAATAGCATCTGATCTTGCTTCTCACTTGCATTAGAATCCAAGTATTGGAGCTCAAACCGCTCTTCAGTCATTACATCTTTCACTTGAAACACAGATTGTGCAACTCTTCAGTGCTATTCCCACTCATAAAAAATTATCTATGTAGAAACTTTCTTTTAGTTTTTTGGATTGTTTCCTGAAACTCATCACCTGAATCACTATCGTTTTGATATCTTTCCATATTCAGGTGATGTCTTATGGCAGCATTTAAAAGGAAAAGACGGTGCAATTCCAAATATCACATGACAATGTCAGTAAAATTCAATTTGTTGTTGTTACCTGTCTGACAAAAGTCAGCACAAACCCACACCATTCACTGTGGCATCAAAGGTGCCTGTCATTAGCAAGAGCACTATATAGGTGACAGCTGGACTTTAGCACAGTACTCCCCTCCCCCAGTTTTGAAAAAGAACACCTCTGGGGAATGGATCCTAGATACTCCCTCCACTTGTCCCATACCACCAACCTCTCGAGAGGACTTTTGGCTCTACAAATATTCAGAGTGTTCCTCATGATACATAGACACTAATATTTAAAAACATCCATGTCTTCTCTAGGATTCAAACCTGGGCCCTTAGATATGGAAGTCAGCATCGCTAACTACTATCCCGATTAGTATTTTCTCACATCTTTCATCCTCCCATCATAAAAATTTTAAGACATCTTGATGTTTTGGATTTACGTTTAGTTATAGAAAGCCTTGCTGGATATCTGCCATACCACCTAATAACCTAAATCAAAATTTTAATAGAATTGGAAATATTTGTTGAGACAAGATTAGTTCCTTACTTAAGCATTAATTTAAGGATGTAGAACCTCAATGACATAAAACATTTTCATTACTCCCAAGCATACCACCCTCTACATTTGGACACAGAACCTTGATTCGGCTATGTCACAGTTATTTACAAGAGCAGGATGCCCAACTAACCATGGAAATGTTACTTCCTATCTTTGATCTTGATTGATTTGAATGGTTTCTTGAAAACGAACTAGTATTTTTTTGTCCTTTCATCCTAGATATTAGCAGACTTTCCTGTGATGGTACCTTTTAACTCTCAGTGTCCCAAAATTTTAACACTTTGAAATTCTGAAGACTGTCACTAGATTAATAACAGCCCTTTTCTTGTGTGTTCGTAATGTATACCATCCTAATTTTGTTTCAACTCCCGAAATTCCAGATTTCACAATTTCTATTCTCCTTGAAAAACTTACTTTCTATATACATCTTGTATGTAGTAAAATTTCTGTGATACAGAAATAACATCTCCTGCTGCGCAGGTAACTTAAATATTTAGTGTAATACAATAATAAAACGATATGCAAAATTATCAGTATCATGGAATATTAATTTGGCATCATCAATGTCTAAGTGGCACCTGTCCCATTTTCTTTATATACAAGCATATTAATCCTGCTCTTAAGTTCAAAATCAGTCTATAAATAGTTTAATGGCAAATATTGTAAATGCATTTTGTGAACAAGAACACAAAGTAGACAGCAAAAATGTTAGTTTTATTTTATTTAATTATGAATAAACATCATTAAATTAAAGGTGACTAGGCATATTTCAAGTATAACATGAGTTCATCTAAAAAGAACAGTTTTGGATGCTCGAGGCATATTATTACAAAGGTAAAAATACCCAAAAATAAGTATCAAAAGATTATCTACTGTACATGACTGCATGAGCAATCTGAGATAAAAAATCATAAAATGCACATTGGCTGAGAAAGTGTTGATACTTGTTTCTCTTTTCAAGTTTCACGAAGTAATCAATAAGTAATTATAGAATAAAAGTATACATATAGAAGTATAAAAGAATATAAATGAGCACTTTTTGTAAGTTTTCATATTAGTTTTAATTCTTTCAAAATAACTTGTGCAATATATGACATTAATGAAGAAAAATTTTATATACTAATTTATAATTGAACACACTAATCAGAAAAATCTATAAATGCTTAAATATAGTATTTTGGAGCTTTGAGTATTTCTTTATACAAATAACATGAGATTCACAAATGATGAAAAAAATCACAAACTTTACACACAACATAATTTTCAAGCAATTTAAAAATGCAAATAATACTATTTAATGCATCAAAATAATTTTTTTTAATAATTTTAAAAAAAGATTAAATACACTTATAACATTACAACATACCAAAGTTGAGCTCACACCATTCTTCAAATATGATCTTTGATAAAACAAAAATACAAATTTATAACTTTACCTAATATGTAGTATTTTGATGAATTAATGCATAAAATAATTTTTTAAAAATAATTTTAAAAAACATTAAATACACTTATAACATTACAAAATACCAAAGTTGAGCTCACATCATTCATCAAACATGATCTTTAATAAAAAAAAATACAAATTTAATAACTTTACCTCTTACATGAAAAATTAAATTTAAAAAAATCCATCTTAAAACTAACCACCATATTTTTTAAATATTGTATCTTTTCTTTTGCAATAAGAACAAAATATAAAATTATAATTAGTAACTCAAAATACATAACTTCTTTTACGTTAAATTTGAATCAAGCATGTTCACAAACATAAGCAAATTAAAATAATGTAAAAATTAAAATCCATAACAATATGTAATATATTAAAAAAGATGCATAACATAAAAAAAGATACATACAGTTTCAAAATTTGGAGACTTCAACAACTTTAAAAAATTAGCGAACTGCATACTAGTATTTATGACTTTACCATGAAATTAAAGATCCATTTCACTATCAAATCATATAGAATTAATTTATTTTGATTTTATTACCGTCAGCAAATATTTCTCAAGTGATGCAAATATCTGCTTTGAGTTATGATGTTGCCTCTTTTTATTATAAATATTATAATGCAAGTAAACTTGGGTTGAAAAAATTAGCTTAAAATATAATTACAATAAAAGTATGTAATATACATTTTATGATTCACAAAAGGGAAGTAAAACATATTTGCATTTATAAAAATGCAAATATATATTTTGTAATCTTCTTTAAACAGCTGATCCTTGAACTACGCAGGAGTTAAGGGCACCAATTTACATCAATTGCAAATTCGTGTATATATTTTTTAACCTTTCCAAGAACTTAACATCGCCTCTGACTATCTGAATATGAAATGTAGATTAAACAAACATTTTACATGTCAATGTATAGGTAGTATTCTTATCTCATACACACACACACACACACACAAAAAAAAAAAAAAAAAAAAAAAAAACTTGTATTTTTCAATTAACACAGCAACAATTACCTTTGTGTGTCATATGTAATTTATTTCTCTCATCATGAGTTATTATATTATGTCAACATCATTACAAATAAACAGAGAGAATGAGCATAAGTAATTTTCTTTTTGCGCTGTTGACCTCCTACCCCTTTATTCATCTTTTATGACAAGACACAGATTACAAGATTTGGCTGTTATCAATTGACTATGAGTTCATGATTAAATTTGTCCAAGCCAAAGACTTCATCCATACAAGAAGACCTCTTTGTGAAAATCATAAAAGAAATGCTACCAGGGTAACAGATTGGAGGTGCAACAAAAAAAATCACACCATAAAAGAAAAAAAAAGAGCAAATGCTAGTTCAAAAGTTTGCCTTTTCTGGTAATGATTCCAATTGTTTCTAATACCAAGCATTCACACTGGTAGAATTTTGTTAAATAAAATTAGGAATGAATTCTAGGAAACCTGCCAACTGGAATAATTACATGCTCTCTTATATTTTAATTTTTATATTTGTCTTTGTATTTATCTTTGTATTTTATGTTTATTTTATATTTAATAATGCAGCCTTCCCCCCTTCCATAAGCTGCATATGCCATTAGGTTCTACAGCTAGATTTTGTCCTAGCATTTATGTTTGGTGCTATGTGGTACCCTATTAACTGAAAAGTAATACATAACAAAAAAAATTTCAAATAAAAAAATATGAAAAAAATTAGTTTTCTTAGTTAGTAAGTTAGTAAAATTAGTTAGTAAGTCATGCACTGATATGGACTGATAAAACACATGAAATGTGATTGCCTTATAATAATGGAATTGATAAGCCTTGCCTATATACTAATGGTTCATCAGAGTTATAAAAATTTTATGGCAGATAATAATACGAGTCCTGAAACATTTTTGCATAAAAAACAGATGCAATATTTATCAACCTTTCGACTTTCTTCAGCACTGCCCTTTTAGAGGCAAATCCAGATTACCTTAAGATTCTTCATACAGCACTTTTTTGCTTAGTGTATTTTTACAATATCCAAAGACCTCTGGAGATCATGTTGATTACAGTATTCAGATATTAGATAAATGAAAGAAATCAATGACGATAAGTACAGAAATGACCAGAGATAGCTATATCACTTAATCTTACCATAACACTAACAACAGAACCTGGCTTCAAAATGATTACAATAGTAACTGCAGCACAATTACGTACGTACTGCAGGTAATTTTATAAGATATGATTTTATGCAATGTGCATCTTCATATTCATTCACATTTCTTTCAAAATAAATGGCATCGTATGAAATCCAATTGTTTGGGAACTATCTTAAAACTTTTTTCTTGATATCTGTATTTAGCATAATAAAGAATAAAATAGTCTAGTTTATTGATGACATACTTATTTTTTCTTAACTATCTTGATCTAGCATTTAAATTGTGGTAAAATTCTGAAATATTTTTTTAATACCTTACCAAACAAAATTATTTACAATTGTGCCCATGCATTAAACCTGCGTATTTCAAAGGAAAACTAATTTAAACTTCTGAAATTCCAGCTTTCAAAAAACTTTAGATATACAAATTTTGCAAAATAATAAGAGGAAGATTAAAATCAATTTTAAATTTCTCACCCAAATTTTAACTATACCCACAATTTTTTCTGCCTAAAGGGATATCATAAATACAAACATAAAAAATAAACTTCTGAAATGTAAATATTCAGATATGTTTTAAATAAATAGCATGAATTTTGCTATCATTATTGGCATCATATTCATAAAAAACATTAGTCGCTAATGGTGAATATTAATGATATCTGGACAGCATGATCACTAGTACAATGTATACAGCTATGACTTGTAAAAATATAATAAATACTCTAGCAAAACAGTATTTTGCTTAATTAATAAAAATTCTTTTTTTTTTTTTTTTTTTTTTTCTTCTTCTTACTTTTTAGTGCTCAGAAAGGAATAATTTTGAACATTTCTGGACAAAAGAGCCCTCACACTGATAAGAAACTGTAGAAAAATGAAATGTAAAATGATGTATAGTGAATAATACATAATAATGAACAGCACCAGTAGATTTGTGATAGGGACACCTTATACAATAGTGCATGATATACATGACACGTTTTTATAAATATTTCAAGCACTACATTGGCCAACTATTTTTATGAAAGATATTTACAATATAAGAAGCTTTAACGACATACAAAAAATAAAAATCATACTGAAAGCATATCTGACTTGATATATATATATATATATAATTTGTATTGTTAGAGCAATGATACAAAAGTCTATATGAAGGTGTCAATAAAGTTCATGTTAAAAGTTTATAACTGTGCAGAACATATTTTCCTTTTCACCATAGTTCATATATAATAATATAACAACAGATTTTATATATATATATATATAATGTGAAAATTCAAATGAATCTTGTAATAACTTTCCCTTTGAGATTGACAAAAGCATTAAATTTTATTTTTATGAGAAATTTAATAATAAATATGTAATAGCACAGACAAATTATCTCAGCACAGACAAAACATTCCATTCAGTCCCTTAAAACATACATATATATAATTTGTGATCAGTGAATTTTAAAAATACAACTGATTGGGGAAAAATTCATTTGAAAGCTGATTTTCCAGTTTTAAATATGCATTTAGAGAAACATCTTTTTCATACAGACTATATTTATAATGGCAGCTAATCCAAACTTCTTTGTTAGAAGCATTTATTTTAAATAAACCTAATTATCTAATAAAAATTTTAACAAAATATAAAATTTAACTGATATTATAACAGAAACTGGTACAGTTATGGCCACATTTACACAAAGTGTGTTAATTTATACCCATGCTTATATATAGCCTCCTTCTATGTAACAACGATCCATTGTGACAATGGACACTCGGAAAACAGCATTTCGAATGCTCTAAATATTATGGCACAGCAGTGAGTTTCAACATCAATGCAATAAATGACTTGCAAGAAAGATGTATACTTATTAATGGCATTTTAAAAAGGATTATTCTTTCCCAAAAATAAATTCTAACAACATACAACTTATTTGACTCAACAATGTTTTATTGATGCATCACAAAAAAAGATAAGAGAAATTAAAGTAATTCACTGTTAAATAATTACAGTTGCACATTTTCACTTCATTAAAAACCTTTTTAATGCAAAGAAAAGACATAGCAATTACCCATTTAAAATGCAAGAGGAACTGAATAATAGAAAAAAAATTGTGAACAAAAGCAAAACTGAGCTTTACAGATGCAACAGGGAATGCCAATGTTCTACAGCACCATTTTTGTAACAACACAATGAAATATTGTGGAAGTAAAAAGCTTCATTTCTATTAACATAATATAAAATAGTTATTTGTTTCACTTACATAAAATTAAAAAGTCACATATTTTGTTTTATATTTCTGCATTATTTACCAAAAGAAACTGGAGAGCTAAGGAAGTTTGATATTTAATGCAAATTATGCATTCCATCAACTTTTAAATTCCATATAAATAATGAATTCCCCTTCTTTACATTTTTAAAAAACAATTATTACAAGAAAATTCACATTAATTTAAATGTAATACTTATGAAGTGCACTAAAATTTTCTATATGGAATCACAGATACACAAACACCATTTGACTGTTTATTAATTCATACATAAATAATGCAAAGAAATATTTTTGATTTAAACTAAAAAGATATAAAAATATCTTTGAAAGAAGGGATATATTTCATTAAAGTACTTGGAATAAAGTTTTGAGAGCCAGTGCAAACACTTATACAAAAAGTGAGAAAATTTTTTCAATACTCAAATCTTTTTCCATTCAAGAAGTTTATATCTTCTATCTATATATATATAAGTGTATACTATCTCAAAGGTAATATAAACCTTCAAAAATGATGCAGATTACATATCAGAAAAATTTCAGATTCTGATAAAGATGAAATCATTAATTCTAAAACGAGAAATTCATAACAAAATTAAATTGAAACCTTAGTTCTGATTTTTTACAGCAAAATTGTGAAGTTACTTATTTTGTTTTGAAATTTATAAAAGGGATTAAGAGAGCATGATTATAATATATTACTATAAGTTTTTATCATATAATAAGTTTATGATAAAAACTTATAGTAATATATTATAATCATGCTCTCATTTATATATAATAAGTTTTTATCAGAAGTATACTGAAGGTAATGGCATCCCTGATGCAGTAATATGTTATGGAAAGCACAAATTTAAACAGTCATTTTAATTCAGCACAAATCATAATACATCTACCATCTCTTAATTAACCTACAAAATGCTCATTCAAAAAATTTCTCTTGCAATCATATATGAAAAAAAGTGAACGGAGGAACTGCATTCAAATGAAATACAGTTTTTGCAGTTCCAAACTTCAATAAAATATGAAAGAAGATAAATTATGACTAAGTTCAGGTACAACTTGTAAATACTCAAATAAATCCAAGCAACCAAAATAAACAAAATTTTGAAAGCAATATTTTGAGAAATGTATATTATTAATCAAGGAATATAAATGAAGAATTCTATCTATTTTCAATTATACATAAAAATGGCGATATGAATAAAAACCTCAATATATTTTCTGAATAATCACGGTTGATTTGGTTTTGTTCATAATGCATTACTTTTATTCTGCAGTGCTTTTAATAAATAATAAATGCACCATCATATTACGTACTAAAGAGTTGCTTTTATTTTTTATATAATTCCAAGCACAGCATAAACTATATATTAAGATTCAAAACTCTGCTTCAAAGTTTAAACTATATGTATCCTTACTTTAACAACAAAACAAAATTTTTCCTTTTCGGGGGGGCTGCAGAAAATATTGCTATTAATTTCATATAAGTAAAATATTATAAGCTGTAAGCAAAATAATCTTGTGAAATAAAGAAAAAATAAACATTACAATGCACAATTAAAAATATCAAGGCAATATTATAAAATAAAATCTCCTTAAATTACCTATCATTACAAAATTGAAAAATAAGATAACTACATATCCATTACATACCTATAATTGCTATTTCACAAATATATATTCCAAAACATAAAATGCAAAATTTGTTTTACATAATTATAACAGATCTTATAATGCACAAAAATTGAAGCTGGTCATATAATTAACCCTCATAAATGCATAAATAATTGCAATAAATTGAAATCATGATAAATTAATTTATAACTGCATAAAATAATTGCAAATATTAAAAAAAAATATATGTAAGTAAACAAAAGAAATCAATTACAAAAGTAATTATTTCAAAGCAATAGTGTTAACTTAATCTTAGTAATTAAAAACCACACATGTGCAAGTTTTAGAGATCAAGACATTAAAACACAGTACAAGAACACATAAAAAATAATCCACAGCAGACAAAATACGAAAACTGAATTCATTGTTGATGCATCAGTGTGCCTTGGGCTGAAAAAAGTGCAAAAAGCACTTTAAAGGAAATTTCTTAGAAAAAGTAAACATAAATTTGGAAATCGATTTGCTAGGTGAAATACATCTTTTAACATAAATAATATTAAAATGAATATTATAGGAACTTCGTGAAAACTTTGGGATTTAATAAAACAATAATTCTTCAAAAATAAAGCATCTAAACAAATAAAATTAATATAAATTTCCATTATCTAAATCATAAACAGTCTGGGAAAACTGGAAAAAAAAATCTTTGGCAGCTTAAATTTATCATTGCTCATGTCACACTTCCCTCAGCCCTCAAATTAAATGCATTTCACGATGTTTCAAAATATAAAATATATTAGGCTGAACATGAGATGACTCATTACCTTGTGAATTTGCTTTTCAACATATGCAATGTAATTTCATATTTATATATTCTATAGTTTATATATAACATGAAGGCTACACAAGCTTGCATTTCCTTTGTTGCCTTTTTTGTGGTTCTGGACGTAATACAGCTCTGACAGCTTCATCAAAAACCTATATACAAATACAAAATAATTTTTTAAGAAAGTAATGTGGATTTCAATTCACTACACACATTATCAAGGATGATATATTATTCTAAATAATTGAATCCCAATAGAATAGCTATGCAAAAGGAGCTATTCTATTCTATTAGATATCTAATATTACTTGAATCAAATGTTTCCACTTACAAAGATAAATTATCTTGAAGTGAAAATTTCATATTTGGATACAAACTGCTATCAGAGTAACAACAAGAAAGTATGGAAACCTGAATTAAATTTATATGTCAGCAAAGCACTATGAAAACGTTAAGGCCTGCGTCCAGGGAAAATATTTTAGAAACTACCTTATACAGAAAGAAACACAGTAAATGATCTTTAAAAAGCAGGTGAAGAAACATTTAAAAATATCATGATTTGAAATCTGACCAAAACAATTTGATTGCAAGAAAATTATCAGCAGCATTCTTTCTATTTTAGAATTTCATAAAATAAATTTTTTCACTTATCTTTCTTTGGGCAGAGATGCATTATTAGAATAATAATGAACAGATGAGCAAACTTTCATTTTTATTGAATTCTCGTGGCTTTCATATACTAATTACATATTTTAGTAAAATCAAATAAGTTACTGTCTGCTATACAGATGACATAGCGCAAGTAAGATCTGATCCAATTGCATTATTTTAAAAAACCCGTCTTGTTAGTGCTCTGCTTTTGCTTTATTTATTTTTCACATTTATGTATATTAAGCACAGATGCCATTATAACAGCAGCCGAAAATTAATACTAAGATTTCAGAGAAATGCATAATAAAAGGTACTTGTAAGTATTTTTATCGATATTTATTGATGAAAGTGTTTAATTCCGCTCAAAAGAAGACATTTATAAAAACTTATGTAGTTACAATTAAAATGCCTATTACTGAAAATAATTTTGCAATATAACAAAATTTTCAAAAATTAAGTTTAAAATATTAAATTTTAATGTGTTTATAAATATCAGGTTTAAGCAAAAGTTTCCCACCACTGCAAATATCGTCTCCGCAAAAAGTTTGTACTGATGTGTTTAATTATATTTTGTCAATTTTGGGCATTTGAAAGAAAAAGACTTGCTTTAGAATACTGTACTGTGAAATTTGTAAAAAAAAAAAAATATCATTAGCATTAAGTACAAGGTGCCTGAAATGGAACTATCATGCTACTAGATTACAACTATCATTTACTTCCAGTTCTGTTGCAAAAAAAAAGTCAGCTACAGAATGTCACCAAATCATGTGTACAGCTTTATTGTTCTAATGTTCTAATGTTGTATCATATGATACTGTCACGGTTTGGTACCGAAAGTTAACAAAGACATTCAAGAAGCTGAGCGCTCTGGCCATCCTACAGATATAGATGGGACCCACCTAAGAGAGCTTGCTAAAGATTTAGATGTTTATACCATGTCCTTTAGTCGCACTATGCATTGCATAAACTTTAAGTTCAATCACTGTGTGCTGCATAAGCTGACTCAAGCAAATAAAGACAGACGAGTTCGGGTCTGTACTAATCTGCTTGAATATCAACACAAGGAAAAAATTCTGGACTGAATTGTCACTTGAGATGAAAAGTAGATTTACTTCAACAATACAGGCTGAAAAGGGGGTTGGTCTGCACAGACTGAGTCTGTTGACAGCATCGCAAAGCACAATTTGACTTACAAAAAGACAATGCTTTGTATTTGGTGGGACTGTCATGGTATTATCCACAAAGATTATCTGAAAAAAAGGTAAAACCCTTGACTGTAAAGTGTACAGCAAGATGCGAGTTCGTATTGACACTGCTATCAAGGGAAAACTTTGAACTGAGTTCTGGTGCAAAAAGGTAATTTTCCATCAAGATAATACAAGACCACATGTGTCTGCATTCACAAGCTTCTTTTGCTACACCCACCATATAGCCCCGACATCGCTCCTTCAGACTTCTACCTTTTTCCACACCTGCAGCTATATCTTGCTGGTGCTACTTTACATTCTACACAGGACATCTGAAATAGAGAGGTTGATCTGTTTTTGGAGTCACGGCCACCAAGTGTCAAGGCCGAAGGCTTTAAAAAACTACCAAATCGTTGGCAGAAAATCATAGATTTGGGTGGTGATTACTACCCAAATCTATGATAGCTAAGCACTGAGAAAGTACTGTTTCATGTTTTTTCTCAAACTCTGTTAAGAACGTCTTTTGGCGGAAAACTGGAGCAGGGGAATTTTAGCAGTTTTGATATTTCTTTAACTTATTATAATAATTTTACAATTACCAAATATTTTTACACAATGTATCAGAAAATAGATAAAGATAAGGCAATGCTGTCAAAGAAAAAAATGAAAACATTTCAATTTATTCTTTTTATAACAGAAACATACATTTTCCTTGCTTTGCATGTGATGCTGTCATTTAGTCTCTTACTTGTTTAAAATTTTCCCATTGTTCTATGTCTTAAAATTAGAAATTAAAGTTAATGACCTAAAACTGCAATAGTATATTACAGTAAAGGTGAAAAAATTGACAGTTTCACTCATGCGTGTGTCAGATTTGCACAATACTTATGGGGGGGTCCCACAAAATTTTTGTAAAGGGCAAAGGGGTTGCGAAAAAATCTCAGTGATAAAAAGGGGCGGTCACGACTGAAAAAAAGGCTTAAGAAACCCTGCCATACAGGATCCAGAATTACAGACAAGGCCTGTGAATGGCCAATGTCAAGGATTTAACCCTTTGTGAGGCACACCTAAATATTTCCTTCTGTATGCACAGAAAAATTCAATGAAAAGGGATTTGAAGGTTACTATAGGTTACTCTGAGTCTTCTTTATTTATAGTAGATGGCAGCTCAACACAAACCAGTCCATATATTTTAGCCATTTTAGTTTTTAGAACCTCATTTTTCAAAGAAATCTTTTAGATTGTTTTTAAGGTATAAAAGGAATTGTTTGAAAGGAAATTTTTTTTGTTATTTATTTATTTATTTATTTATTTATTTTTTGGCTGTATGCTAATCTCCTTATTCTATATTACTTTTCAATTTTTTATCCAATGTTGAGGAAGTCACGAAAGACCAGTTGGAATATGGCAACATTAACTCCATATCTGATTTCATATAATCTTCAAACAGGAAACCTACTAGACAGGACATTTCGATCTATAGTCCTATGACAAAACAATATTGGTCTCTCTGGGACTCACTCTATATTTGAAATGGTGTCTTGTACCAAAAGTTCAAATTGGATCATGGAAAACTGTTCCAAAGGTAGCTGATACTTCCATGATCTCAGACGTTCTTAAAGAACTACATAGCAGCTAGACAGGAGGTCACTTCAAAATAATGAAAACTTTGCATACAGTTTAATAACGCTTCTACTGGAGTAGTGCGAGGGTTTGGATGTGCAAAAGTAGTGCCAGTCCTGCAATGCTTGTGCGAGTCAGTAACAATGATCGAAGAAATGCAGCCAATAAAGTCGCAACATTACAATATAGAAGTGCCTTTTGAACGCATTGTGTTTGACATCCTCAGAACTCTGTCACGAACTGCTGATGTCAACAAATACATCCTCATAGTCATTGATTTCTTCATAAAGTGGCCTGAAGTGTATTTTAACCCTGATCAGGAGGCTGTCATGGTAGCAGAGGTAATAGTACTGTATTTCCAGGTTTGGAATGTCTCTTCAGTTATATTCTGATCAAGGAAGAAATTTTATCTTGGCTGTAATTAAAGAACTCTGTAAACCACTCAGCATAGACAAAATCCAAATGACACCTTTACATCCCCAGTCAGACAATATGGTAGATAGGTTTAATCAAATAATCCTCAGTAACTTCTAAATGACGGTTTCCACCATCTGGGACTTCGGTGGCATCAAGCTAAAGCTCACTGGACGGCAGAGTGGAGATCTGTTCCCTGCTCATTGCAGGACAGAGTTCTCAGATGAAAACTGTCTCTCTTGGTGCCAGTGATGGCTATATGCTGCTTAGAAGGAGGTCAGGTGAATATTTGGAATCAAGCACTGCAGTATAGATACACCGAACTACACCAGGAGTTATGGTCAAGGGGCAATTTCCCATCAGAGGAGAAGCATTCTCATCACTATCCTACATGCCTTGGTAGCAAAGTGGAACCTCGAGATACACCTCTACAAAATACAAGAAATTCGAAATACGAGGAAAGTATGAGCAAAATATTTGTCTCTAAATATGAGCACTGATTCGAGTAACGAGCCAAGTTGTTGGTATGCGTGGCACGTTTCCTGATCCAGCTCGATTCGAGGAATCCCCTCGTCAGATCATTCAATGTTCTTCTATCTCCATGTTTGCACGCTTGGGACTTGCATTGTTTTTTAAGTTTAACATGAAAATAATTATTTTGTAATACCTCCCAAGAAGACTGCAGGCACAGATAGTACTACAAAGAAAAAGAAGGAAGCCATGCCCTTGAAAGTAAGAAAGGAATCATAGATACACATAAGCATGGTGTATGAGTGACAGAATTGGTGAAGACTTTCAGTCGTTCGACATCGACGATTTGCATTATTCTGAAGAAGGAAGAAATTAAGAAACTTGATGTGGCATAAGTTACCGTTACATCCAAGCACCATCCAAAACTCCTAGATGTTGAGAAGCTGTTGTTGGTGTGGATTATCGAGAAGCGGTTAAAAGGTGATTCGGTGTCAGAAGCTATCATTTTTGCTAAGAATCTGTATTTGGACCTTCTCCAAAAAACACCAGGTCTTGTTTACCAGTGTTATTTATTAGGAAAATTGATTTATAGGTTGATATTTTGGGGTGTGCGGAACGGATTAACTGGATTTCCATTATTTCCAATGGGCACGTTTGTTTCTAGATATGAGAAATTTGCTATACAAGCTCAAATTAAACTCGTATCTCAAGGTTCCACTGTACTCCAAACTGGTGACTGAGCTGGCTGTGCTGCCATTCTTGAACAGTATACAAGGAGGCATAAGGCTCCTCCCAATACCACTACTTATTACAAAACATACTCTAGAGAGGGGTGATACGTTGTCTTGGCTTGCGAAATTACTTGATCTTTCTCCTATCAAGCATGTATAGGACATGACTAGACAACAAATCAACCATCATCCACAGTCAACATGGGCCACTTCTGGTATGACTGGTCAAGTGCAACAGGCAAGGAATTCCATCTCACAGAATAGCAAACAGCACCTTCTTGCATGTTTGCAAGCTTGCATTGATTATTAAGACAACTATAGAGGTTACTGTACCACAATTTCCACATTTGAATTCATATGAAAAACTGTTCACATTTCATATTTGAAACCACTAAAGGTTAATGTATCCCAATTTCACATTCCAAACAACTCTTTTCATGTACATTTTGACCTGTGACCTTGAAAGAAACATTAATTAATGTTACATAGACCAGTGGTCAGCAAACTTATTAGCCAAAGAGCCAAATATGAACATTACAATTAAAAAAAAATGGGGGCCAAATCTGCTTGTTTAGTAAACTTTTATTACACTAAATAAAACTAAATTTAATACTTAATATTTATTAATGCAAAAAATGTGCTTGCATCTCTTTGGAAAGTTTGAGTAAGTCAGGTTTGTATGTTGTTGTTTTTAATTTTAGGCATGATTCCAAGTTCTCATCAATAAGGTGACTTCTCAGTTTACTCTTGATAATGTTCATGCTTGAAAAAGATTGTTCGCATATATATGTAGAACCGAAAAGAGAAAGAATAGCAAACGCGAGCTTTTTCAGCTGATCGTAAGAGTCATTAATGCTATTCCAAGCGTTGAAAATGATCATGTCTTCCTTCTCCAGGTCATTCAAAGCAGACCACTTGTGTTGTGAACTAAGATCACATTTTTTCTTCTCCAATATTTCCAATTCAATACAAAGACTTTCGAATTTAGAGCGCCATATCTCCTTGTTTTTTAAATCCAGCAATTGTATTTCAAAGCTACCAATGTCAATTTCAAAAGAGAAAATTTCAACTCGGTTATTGTACCATTAAGAGGATTTTTGACAAATGCTAAAGTTGCTCTGCTGTTTTTAAATTCCTGAAACATGCTGAGAAATGCTTCCCTCATATTTAAAATTATTGTTTTAAAATGGTGTTTATCAATAGAGGAATTATTTTCTTGGCGATGCTTCAGCAGGCTCGGAAAGTGAAACAATGTTTCCTTTCAAAATCCTGTGCAAAAATGGATAATTTGTTTTCGAATGTTATTACTTCTTCTAACACCGAAAACATTACGTTTCCTTTCCTTTGTAGTTTACGATTAAGCTGATTTAAATGAGACATAACATCTACCATGAAGTAAAAGTTTTGAATCTACTGATCGTCTGTTAGTTCTGGATAATGAATGCCCTTCTCAAGGAGAAATGCTTTAATTTTAGGAAAAAGGGACGTGAAACGTTTTAAAACGTTCCCTCTTCATAACCAACATAATTTGTTATGAAGCAGAAGATCAGCGTACTCACTCTCCATTTCAAATAAAAATTCTTTGAAATGGCGATGATTAAGAGCTTTAGCTAAGATGGAGTTGATAATGTTAATCACTAATTCCATAACTTTACAATTTCTTCCGAAAATCTTTGCGCACAAAGCGCTTCTTGGTGAATGATACAATGGTAAACAAGTATCTCATGATTAATTTTTTCTTTCAAAATAGCAACAACCCCTTTTCTTACGCCGGTCATACTTTTGGCCCCATCTGTTGAAATCGACACAATTTTAGCGAGGGGAATATGATATTTATCCATACACTCAATTACAGCATTGGCGATGTTCTTCTTTAGGGCCTGAATGAGACAAAATCTTACAAAAAGTGAAACTTGTGCTGTATCATTTATGTCACAAGACTCGTCACAAGACTTTATAAAGCCGAAACCAATTTCAGATCTTCGATATGCTGGGTGGTTATATTATACTCCAAAATACTCAAGAATCATGCTATGAATGTCCATGCTGCCTCGCAAATATATTTTCAGTAACAGAAATAAGAATATGTGAATGAAGAATTATGAAGAGATGGAAAATATTAACAAAGATAAATTTTCCAATTCATCATTTTTAAACATGAAGAGAACTTTTAAACCAAATAATTATTCTTTTACTTCTAAGCACATAGTAAGTAGTAGAACATATTATACTAGAACAACAGAACATTAAGGAATTTAAGATTTAAAAAAAAAAAAAAAAATCTATCAGTTGCCTGACAGTTGCAGCATCTCAAAATTTCCTTCCAAAATATAATTTATACTACTCACCTGCTTAAGGCCTCGTTGTGTGAGAGCTGAACATTCAAGGTACTTAACAGCCCTTATTTTTGAAGCCAGTTTTTGACCTTGCTCTCTTTTGATTGGAGACAAACCTTGTTCACTTAATAATTGTAAAGTTTCTTTATCTTCCCGCAGGTCAATTTTTGTTCCTGAAAGTTTTATTATTATTATAATTATTATTAATGCTGTAATGACTTTTTATTATGCATAAAATATTCAATGATGGCTTTAAAAAAACATATTAGAAGCTCATACAAAACTGTTAGATATTTTGAATGACCACTTCATCCAGCACAACTTTCATAAAGAAATAATTCACTGCAATAATTATACACATGACAGCATTTCAGTATTACAGCATTAAGTCTGAAACCCAAATGTCTAATATCCAGAATTATTTAATTATCTGGACATCTAGACCAACAGCATCTGTTTTTCCCCTCTCCCTTTTGCAAAATCTTGGAATAGAGAATATAATACTCAAAATAAAACAAGTATGCCAAAAAAAAGTAATCATTCTTCCAAATAATTCCTGCACATCACTTACAAATATCTGTTAGGAAATCGCACCCTGACCAATGGCAATAAATTGGGTGTTGGCCCTTGAGTGGTTATGGGGAGTCAGAATTTTTTCTATCTGAACTAAAGAATAAATAGGGTCCATAGATATATTCGTTTGCAGTGGAATGTTGCTTCTGTTTTTTTTTTTTTTTTTTTTTTTTTTTTTTGGTTGTCATTGCAACAGAAAAGGGAGAGAAAGAACTTCCTTTCCTGTCTACTATGTAAATTGAAAAGTTCAATACAGTCAAAAGTCGTTAATTCGGACACCCATAATCCGGAATGATCTATAATCCGGACCTCAAAGTTAAAAACTTTCTACGCATGCGCCGCGTTGGCACATGCGCACAGGCGTTTTACGCGTGCAAGTAAGACCTTGACTACTGCGCATATGCGTGTGTGCAGAATACGTTTTCGCCTGTGCGTTTAATGTATAACGGACGGTGTAAGCTAAAATTATCTAATTATCTATTTCAGTTAATGTTAATGATTGCGTTGTTCCTTAATCTTCGAATTGGATCCCGCTTATTATTTTTTGCAGACTGTAAGAGCAATTTTATAAAAGTAAACTTGAACTTTTGATTATGTCAAATAGAATTTCCGATGCTGGAACTTCCAAAGGATCTACAAAACGAAAGTATGTTTCGATGTCCAACAAACAAAAAGTGGAATTGCTGCAAAAAATGGATAAAGATATGAAGAATGTGACAGAGAGGTTAGTGAAAACGAAAAAATTTCGATTGACAAGTTAATCGGTATTCTCGGCACAGCAATTAACGGGACTTGAACAGCGGAGCTTTGTAACTGAACAAGAAATTCTGTCTGTTTATAGAATTAAAGAGAAAGTATTATCACATGTAACGAAGCAACTTAAACAACTTACATTGAAAGAAATGTTTAATAAAGTAAATAAATATTAAGCTTTTTTTTTTTTTTTTTTTTTTTTTTTGTAAATTTTGATACCCTTTAGATCATAATTGTTCTTTATTTCATAAATTACGGTTTCATATTTTTAATTTTAGAATTTCTGCATGCCATCGTACGAAATTTAAACTGATGACCTATAATCCAGAAAAATCGATAATCCGGAATCGCCGAAGTCCCGATGAGTCCGGATTAACGACTTTTTACTGTATTTAAGCCTCACCGATAAACTTTATTTGAAATAATTATTTTATTTTAAATTAACATATTAAACAAGATATTTTATTTTGTTATTAGAAATTTAAAAATTACATCTAACCCTCTAATTATGTCTAATTTAATTACCTAACCTAATCACATCTAGTTTTCCTTTTAATGTTTCACTTACAGAGATAGACAATGAAAAGATACTAATTTGTGCAATCATACTTAAAAAGCTTTGAAAAATTAAGAAAGGAATCTTTCACAAAAGAATTTGAAAATTTCATTGTGATAACTTGGAAATTCGCATACTATTATAAAACACTGCTCATCATTTATGTCTTTGTCACCATACAGGCAAAGAAAAACTTATTTTACTGTAAAATATAACTTCATGGAATTATTTTTATTGTTCTTTGCCGGATTTAAATAAACAAATAAATTTCTTTGGAAATTTGTTTATAGAGGAAAGCCAATTCCCAGAGAGTCAATTAAAGGACCTGAGAAATCTGTATAATTGCACTGTCTGTTAAATAAATATTTCTTTTAATGTAAGGAGTGGAGTTTTACATTTTCATTATTTTTTTAATTTAACAAAATTTGTAAATTTATTCCTAAAAAATCAAGTAATGGAATTACTTTTATTTTCATAAATACAGACAATTTAAATTTGAACCTGAGTAAATAACTGAAATTAAGTTTTAATTGCATAGATTCTACAATGAAAGGCATAAACGTGTTTTCATACTTATTGTGCTAAAAGTAAGTTTAAAAACTATTTTTTATATTAAAGAAATCAAATAATTTATTTCTCTTCAATTAAAAGTATACTAAGGAAAATGATTCTTTAATTCCTGTCTCCTAAAAAAAAACAATAAAATCAATACAAAAGTATGCATTGATGACCTTCTTGACACTTTGCAGTTTGAAATCATTTCTGATTTCAATAAAGAAAATCAAACGAAAACGTAAAAGAAAGTCCACTTTAAAGAAAAAAAGAAGTGCTTTAAAGAAAATACAGCATCAGAGTCTTGTCATCAAATTTTTATATATGAAACTAATCTCATAACTGCATCTCCTCAACATTTTTATTATCTTCAAATCGTTATTTATGCAGCATTTGTGCTCCATTACTGGCAAGTGCCTGATTTGCGCAAAAATAGTACGGCTCTGTGTTGTAGAGATTCATTTAGATTAACACCTTTTTGAAAGTATGCATTGTAAAATATAATGTCTTCCTATTATTTAAATCAAATAAAAAAACTGAAGCATGTTTATATTAAATGAGAAGAATAGCAAGAATGAGTACATCTCATGTTACCTCATCTTTACATCAAAACATGTTTTCCGAATCGCCATCTTTGCTCTGTAAAATCATACTAAAATAATTCCAATGCACAAGTTAAAACATGATTTTGATTTCATTCTGTGTTTGCAGAAATTTATGACTTGCAAAGAATCATCATTGATTTTTCTCGTGCTTCTATATAAAGTTCATGCATCTCTGGTATTTTCTCGACACTAATTGCTTTATTCTTAATAATAATTCTTAAATTTCACTTCAATTATTATACATTAATTATTACTGCTATCAGTCAAGTCAGTATACAAAAAATGTTTACTTGCCATATGTGTTAATTAAATAAAGGAGCCTGTGAAGTTTACTGCATATACAGTTGAGTTTCAATTTACCATACGAGCTACTAAGAATATTTAAGCATTGCTATGAAGGTTACAGTACAGCGTATATTCTCAGAACCCAGTAATACAGATTTTGGTAACAATAACTGTTTTATGAGCTATAATTAATAATTATAAAACAAAACTTAATACTTAAACTTGTTTAAGTATTTAAAACAAGTGATTCACATTAATCATCAAATGAAACAAATTATACGATATTTTTACCTCAATACAATTATTTAAATATATTGAAGTGTGAATTCACATCAACATCCCAATGTGATTTCACATCAACGTCACCATGTGACAACACAAAAAGTCAACACTAAGCCATGCCTATTGCATCACTGCGACATTGAGATCGTCACAGTGTGACACATTTGCAATGTCACAGTGACGTCACTGTGCTGTAGGGTCAGTATATGACATAAAAAGAAGGAACTTATTGAAAATTCTGAGCCCCCTCCACATTTGTAATGAATAACAGAAAATTCATTCATTATGCTAAGAATGATGATAATGACAAAGTGATGATTGAATGAATGAAACCGCATTGCAGCAAGGGCGTGCTATTGGCTCAGAGCAAAATATTTCATGAGAGAATGAATACCACAGAATACCTTGGTGACCTCTTAAGAAAAGGCTCCAACTTGTATCAAAGATTCAAAAGCAATACTAACAACTTCAAAAGTGCAAATGCTGCATGAATGCAAAAATGTAAACAATAGGAAACCAGAAAAATATACTTCTTTGGGTATTTACAGGAGATGGATGTAAGATTTTGGGGATTTTCTAAAATTATCATTCAAATAAAAGAATATGGATGAATGGTTGGTTTAAAAATAATTTCCTACTCAAAGCTCATCAGCATTTCAATTAGTTTACAGGATGATGTAAAAATTGCTCCGATTAAAAGACAGTTGTTCGTCTCATACTTAACTCTATGTTTTAATAAATGATAATATTTCCATCTTATTCCTTCCTCCAAACTGAACATTCATCATTCAGTCATAAATTTTTTGAACAGTAGCAAGACTATTCCTGAACTTTTGAAATATTCAATACAAAATTTGCTTTGTAGAGTACAGTAAGGTTCAGCTTTGTAGAGTTCATAACAGAACATGCCAGAAATTTTTTAAGACTTCATACAACTAATTGACACCATATTTTACAGTAGTGTTGATGATAATAATAGCAGTGAATCTAAAGATTTTTGGATATTACAGGCAAAATGTGAAACTTCCCAATTAACAAAATTTGTAGAGAACAGGGCTGTGGAGTCACAGTCATAGAGTCAGAATCGGAGTTAGGCAGATTTTTGGATTAAAATGAGTCGGAACTGGTGTCACTAAAAAAGCCCTCGGATCCGACTCCAGTTTTTGTTGAACTGTTTGAATTTGAAACGAAATTAAAGTGAATTGAAAAAAAAAAATCTAATGACAAACTAAGTTATTATTTTTATTTATAGACTATATATCTTAATAAATATTTAGTTATTTTCTATTTTATTGACATATTAATAAATAGTATAAGGGAGGAGGACGGATGTGATATTTGCCATTATTCATTCATTTAGTTACTTCTTCATCTCATAGATGGCACTATTATAGCATAATTCACAAGAAGAAAAAGGAGCCCATGGCTGCAAACTGCATGTTGAGTCACCAAATTTGAAACTCAAAAATAAGTTTTTTCATCTCTCTTATTTTTTCATGCACATAAAGGCTACCTAAATGAAAATAGTGATAATCTGTTTAAAAACCTTATTTGTGGGTTATTTTAATAAAGTTTTTATAAATGTGTCATGAATGCATGTTTTACAAAATGGCTACAAATCTAAAGTGACAGTAAGGATATTAAATGGACCAATAATACATGGGGATAAATGGAACTGTCCATTCTGAATATAAAAAACATATTAAACAGGTATATTAGTTTTTAAGTAATTTTTCATAACTTTAAAATTATCATGGATCCATCAATGTCTAAGTAACTGCAATAAATAAAATATTATTGTTTATGTTTTGAAATAAGAATTGCTGAAAATATCTATATATACAGCAAAGTACCAATATTCTGCAAATGCCTACACTTGAAGTTGCATCTCTAAGTGTAAACAATTTTGATTTTAAAATTAATGTTTTAATATAAAAGAATGTATAAATTTTATTTTTACTTTCGAGTTTGAGTTTAATTATAAAAGAATGTTTTAATCTAAAATAACATATTCATTTTCAACTTTTGATTTTGAAATTAATGTTTAATATAAAAGAATATATAAATTTTGTTCTTCTTTTGATTTTGAGTTTGATTTTAAAAGAATGTTTTAATATCAAAGAATACATAAATTTTGTGTTTACTTTTGAGTTTGATTGCAAATTATTATTGATCGCAAAATGTATAAAATAATACTCATTTATACATTTTTCTATTAAAGTCTTTTGTATATATTAAGTTGCCCAAATATTAGTAGTTTTTTAATTGTTTTTATTATTTTTAAAATATTGTGAGAGTGTCAGAGTATATATATATATATATATATATATATATATATTGAAACAACAATCTCATCTAATTCAGTTCTTAACCAATACCTTAAATTAAGAAGAGTAGCTTACTAATTTTTATTTTAGATTTTGTTTATGACAAAAACTTTTTTGGCTTAAGTAGACTAATAGCTTTTTAATAATTGAGTATTGGTTATAGCTTATGATCTAACTCTAACAAAATAACTAATTTGATTCTTATTTGAAAAAGATGAAACGTTCTCACTTAATTTGGTTATTGTTAATTAACAGTAGATAGATTTCTTTCTGCTTGACAAGTCAATTAATCAGCAATTTTTACAGTTAACTTTTTTTCTATACGGATTTTAAATAGTTTTAACTACAATAGAAATCTAAATAACTTTAAATACTGACTTAAATTACTACTTATTAAAATTTTTTCTAATAATTCATAGCTTTAAATTTTTTTTTCCTTGGAAATACTATGCAAAAACCTTTTTTAATAATAATAAGAATATATATATAACCTACATAAAATCCTCAACAGTAATATATTTATGAAATATGACCTATTTCGGATATATATTGTTGCTAATTGTTCATCTTATGATAAAGAGCACAATTTTATATATTACATATATAATTATGAGAATTTTATATATTATATTGTATTTTTTTAGTTTTATAACAGTTATTTTAATTTAGTTAACCTTTCCTATCGCTCCTCATTTCAATTTACAACTCCCAGAATAAGTTTTTAGAACCGCATTGAATGCAAATGAGTAAGAAATAGTATTAAAGGAAAGTTCAACTTACTTAGAGAGAGAGCTAGGAATCCTGAGTAGTGTGCGTTTGCCTTTGGGCTAAGTCTCTCTAAACTGCTGTTACGCTTGGCCATATGTTATGTGCTTTTTGATAGTTCGCTGGCTAGTTTAGATTACAAGCCAATTATCTTAGAATTGTGTTAGCTTCAGTTAAATCTCGTAGCTAGATATACTTAGTTCTTATTTCTTATTTTTGAGTTTAAGCCCAAGTGGAGGCTATGTTGTAGGCTCGAAAAAAAATGGCCACAGTTCATCTTATTTGATTGAAAAAGGGTATTTAACCCTTCTGGAGTTTATAATTTCTGTTCTTTGAACTAAGCGATTATTCACTGAACATTTCACTAGGTTTCTCCACATTTAATTTAGAAGAATAAGAGTGAGGAACTCTACAATATATATATGATCTATAGCTCCTGTATCTTTTTTTAAAGATTTTTCATACATAATACACTTATTATTATTAAAATGTAATTTTAAAAATATTATCAGATATTCATATTTGTATTTTAAAATCTGAAGCATGACGTTGAAGAAACAACCCAGGAGATCAAGTTTTTAATGAATATTTCACCATAACGACAGATGAAAAGTACTTTGTGTGTCAATGTGTTACTTTAAAGTGTGGTACTGATGGTGAGAAAAAAAATCTGTGGACATAAGATAAGCAAGTTTAGAGGTTCTGACAAGAATGCTCCATCAAGAACCACAAACTTATTGAGGGACGTAGCACGCTTACATCCACAATTTTTTGATAAAATTAAGGAAAAGATAAAAGCATGAGCAACAGAAAAAGTAATATCAGGACCTTGCACTTCTACTGATGGAAAAGCTTTCCTCACTAGATTTTTTTAACTAAAGACAAGATAACTATGACTGCTGAGAGCTTTAAAAAAATTCTTATCAACTTAGTTGTACAAAATGGTGTAGTAATGGTGGAATGATGGGTGGTTGTACAAAATGGTGGAATGTATTTTTGCAACCTGAATTCCTAGGACTTTAATTGAAATCGACGAAATTTGGGATTTCATTAGATAGGGAAAGTGTCCATAAATTTATTCTCAATGACAATACAAGCAAGAAACAAAATTTGAAAGAGGACTTCAGAGGATAGTTCATACACTTAAAGGTGGATGATGCTACTAGACACAGAGTAAACTATTTAGCAATTAATGCCAGATTTATTAATAATAATAGAGTGATCATTACGAAGACAATAGCAGTAAAAGATGCTGAAGCTCATCATGATAGCCATTATCTCCAGAAATTAATTCAAAGAGTTTTTAAACAATTTGAAATAAGGAAAGAGCAGATTCTTTGCATAGTTAATAATAATGCATCTAATATGGTTAAAACAATACAAAGATGAATGAAGATGAAGAAATTGTTAGAATAGATGGAAAAAGGACTGCTTTAGATATTGAAACCTCTCGAGAATATTCACACGGAGCTTTAGATGATGTTACTGAATAGGCATCAAAATTCTGCCAAATCAAGCAAATGTGTTGTGCAGTCCACACCTTGCAGCTTGCTGCTAGAAATTGGGTGGAAGGAACCTCATGCTACAAATGTCATTGGTAAATTTAGGCAAGTAGCAATAACTCCCTAAATTGATGCCACTTTTAGGAGGCAAGTGGAAAAAAGGAGCAATTATTGATCAAGAACGCAATGGGGAAGTACATATTTTATGATAAAGAGCTTGTTAGAATTAAGAACGTTTTTATAAATTGTAGATAATCTTAATGTTTCACTAAGAGAAAAACTAAGGAATGATTTTGCAGAATTGGAAACTTAGAATTTTGTTGGATGACGAATAAATTAAAAAGGCAACGAAAGCCATCTATGAAATTTCACTAAGAATGAAATTCTCAGAGCAATTGGAGTATTCAAATCAGGACAGTCAGACTTCAGACACTGCAACTGAATCTCTAGCATTCTCTTCCAATGAAGAATTAGATTTTGAGAAATATATGGATAATATGAAAAGGCTAAAGCAAAGCGGATGAAAATAAAGATGAGTCTTTAGATATAAAAATAAAAAATACAAACAAGATTCCTACACAAGCCTTGAAGAAATAGAGAAATATGATCACTCTTGCAAGACACCTCTTTTAGAATTTACATTAATCTATCCTGTATTATACACAAGTTAAAAGAAGTAGCTCTAACATTAACAGCTTTTGCTTCTGCTCAAGTTAATGTGGAAAGGCTATTCTCAGCTCTGAAGTTTGCAAAATCAGATCTATGGTCCTCTATCAAAGATCTTGCTGAAGCTGTACTGTTTCTTAGAAATTATTAATGCCAGTTTTTCATTCCATAATAAATGATAATTAATATAAATAATCTGAACTCCATCAACTTTTTTGTAGAATCTATTACTTCTTTTGTATTAAAAAAATAAGCTGAAGCACATGTATATGTTTACATATATATATGAGGAAGTCAGAGTCTTTAAGTTTAAAATTCTAGGAGTTAGATTCGATCATTTTCCCCCACCAACTCCACAGACCTGGTAGAAAAGTGCTAATAAATGAAGATGATATAACAGTTTTACATTGCAATGACAATGCGCCAATCATGAGTCAATTAACAAATGGGAAAATCTATTGTGTGATTTTAAATCCAAAAAATATCTTCAGTGACTATGAGGTTGTTGAGAATGAAAAGATTCCTACTGATAGTTTAGTGGGATTTCTGGACAAAGCAACTATAGGACTTGAACAATGAAATTCTGAACAAGAAATTATGTCTATCTGTAAAATTAAAGAGAAAGCACTGGCATAAAAAAAATAGAAAAAAAAAGCACGAAAGAAGCAGCTAAAACAACTTACATTGAAAGAAATATTTAACAAAACAAACACATATAGAACTTTTTTTATAAATTTTGATTTCCTTAAGGTCATAAATACTTCATTATTTCACAAACTAACTACCTTGCCTTTTTAATTTTATAATTTCTTTATGTCATAGTACTAAATTTAAACTGATGATTTAAAATTCGAAGACTTCCAAAACTGGAATTATCGAAGTTCTGACGACTCTGGATTTTGCAATTTGTACTCCATTAAATTGATCAAAAATGTTCATTTGTGAAATTTTGATTACAAGAAAGGGCTAATACAGGTTCCAAAATGATTTGATGATGCTTTTAGCATAAAACAGAAGGCATGTGGCATGACAGTCCATGAAAACAATAGTACTTTTTACAATAGAAACCATCAACCACTAGACTTTTATCAAAGAATAATTTATGTATTGTAATCTACTGAGGAAAGTCAATTATAAACATTTCACAGAGATCAGGCTGAAAACAGCTCATCAGCGAGAAGAATTCACCCAAAATGAAAAGGACTGTGCAAATTAGCGGCACAAAAATTCACAGAATCAAGGCTAGTTACAATAAAAGAATGTAAAATAACATCTTAATGCACTACTCAATGGAAGTTATCAGTTAGTGTGTGATCTCTAGAGATATTCATCTTAGCCAAATACAAGTGTTGTGGCTTAAAATAGATTGGCCATCATTAGCAAAAAATTTAAATAATAAAATATTACTTCAATCATTACAACTTTTCATATATTTGCCTTTACACATAAAATAAGTAAATAAGCCTCTTTAATATTTTTTTTTTTTTAAATTTTGCCACTAGCACTTATCAAAATTAAAAAATAATAATAATAATAATAATAATAATGAAAATACAAAAATAGAAAACTAATAAAACAATATATATACTCATAAAACAAATGCCCCTAAACTTTATCATATCATACTATGTAGCCTTATACAAACTTACCCACTAAAATGATAGGGGCATCAGGACAGTGGTGCTTAATTTCAGGATACCACTTTGAGGTAACATTTTCAAATGAAGATGGACTAACCACACTGAAGCATATGAGGAAGACATCAGTCTGAAAAGAAAAAGGAAGGCATAAATACTGATTAATCATAAATAAGTTTAATTGAGGAATAACAGTGTATTTTTATATTCACAAAGCACTGCAATCAAATGCATGCTCGGTATATTGATTTCATACATTTAAATTTATTCAACCTAAAATTTTAATTAAAAATTAAATTGCTACAATTTTATAATATTAATTGGCAACATTTCTTATTTTTTCAGCATATCTTAGAAGTTTGAATTCTAAGACATAAGTACTTCCCCTTATTAAAAAGAAATATATTTGATACAGATACACTCATGCTTTTGATCTATATGACATCTGACACCTTTAATTGGCAGAAAGAAGGGAAAGAAAAGAGAAGTAAAGATATAAACACATTCTTTGATAATGAGTTCTGGAATTAAAGAAGTTAAACAAAATTGAAAGATACATATTTGAGAATATCTAATTTAAGTCCAGAGGTACTATTTTCTTTTAAAACATTAACATCTTTTATTTAACTGAAATAACAATGAAGTTTATAATTTTTCAAAGCATGTTTTCTTATATACATTTCCTATAGTTATTCATTCTTATTTCTGTTGTGCAAAACTAGTTGTATTCCTCTCTCTTACAGATATATTCTGACAGTTAACTACAACAAAGCACACAAGAGCTTCTGACAAAGCAGGATAGCATCATGGGAGGAATTTCTATAGAAAACTAGTTCATATTTACATTATACATAGGAAAAAAACATAAAAACTTCATGCTGCAGGCCCAATTGCCAGGATTTGAACTTGGATTAACATAGCAGTGTTCAGTATTCTTCTCCATTCATACTAGTGGACATCCTATCATGATTTCTTCTTCTATTATAATTTTATTATTTAAGTCTTCTACTTATGAATAAAATTAATTTAATTAAGGGAGAAAGGAAGCAGGAAAATTTTAAATTTCTCAAAATTTTTCTTTGGAACTTACAATTTAAGAGATTAACCCATTACCGCACAGTGATCTGTTTATAAATCACCTACTTTTAGAACAACCATTGAGAACAATATCTTTTAATCACTTCTTTTTGTCACTGGCTGATTTCCTTACATATGTGGTCATACTCCCAAAGACGTTTTGAAGCATTCTTTTCCAGAACAAACCAGCAGATAACGTCTGAAGTTAGCCAAGTGAACTTCATGGCACAGCTTTCGATTTTGTATCCAACAGAAAAAAAAAAAAATTAAAAGTAAGTTACACTTTTCTTAAGTGTTCTACATTTTCAAAAACTCTTTAATTGTTCTGTGCTATTTAGATTAGAAAAATAACTGGTCTTATACTTAAAATTTTAGCTTAAACATGCTGATCTATAAATAGGTCACTGGGCGTTAGTGGTAACTAATATTGTTTTTTTCCCTTTTCATTTTTTCCAAAATGTACAGTGTAAAGTGTTTCACACCGCCAAAGAAGCATTAGAATATATGTTTTCTAAGGAGATTGGGTCATATATAATTGCTTTACCGCCTGAGGTGGATGAGTTAACTGATGAAGAGTGCTTTGATGATGGTGAAATGATCACTCTATCAGTAAAAACATAAATGATTTTGGACTCAACATTACGGAACAACTACCATCTACATGTAGAGCCAGCAATGAAAATGAAAATAAAAAAGAGTTCAAAATTATCAAAAAATGCAGCCAAAAGCAAACCAGACAAAAAATAACCCTGCTTATGCTTTTAACAAAGAAGGTAATTTGTCTGGTGAAAATCTTGAGAGCATTTCAAATATTTTAGAAAAATATGAATGCACTTAAAATTTTTGAAGAATTTTTATCTCCCAAATTTTACGAATGCATTATGAATGAAAGAGAAAAATATGTGAAAATGTGGAAAAATAAGCCAGAGTAGTTACAACTGATGAGTTGAAGTGTTTTGTTGGTTTTTTGATTTCCTCTAGCTACCATACTGGTAATGAACCTGATTACTGGTCAGTGGAAGATCTTATGGTACCGATAGTAAAAAATCCAATGCCTCTAAATAAATATAAAAAAATAAATCTGTAATCCATTTCACCAACAATAATTACGCAGCAATGCAAAAGTCAGGCTGGGCATTCAAAATAAGAAAATAAATCAAGCATATAAATCAGTTTTAAAAAATTTGGAATTTTCAATAAATTTCTGTCTGTTGATGAAATGATGATTAGATATTACAATCATCATTTTTTCAAATAATTTCTTAAAGGCAAACCTATACAGTTTTGCTATAAATCATGTAGAGTAAAGGATTACCATTATAATTTTGACTTATAACAGTGGTGTGGAGAATTTTGACAATACTCCTGAAACTTCGAATGAGCCGCTTGGAACACGGTGAAAAAAGGTATAAAAGGCATCTGAAGACATATCGTAGTTGCATACCTCACATTGGAAAAAAATTCAAAGAAATTTGCATTGGAAGACATTTGATGATGTCATTAAGACCAAAGTGATAGGCTCTATATGATTAGATAGAAAAGACCTTGTTATAGATAAAAGACGAAACCAAAGAAGATGCCAATTTTAAAAAAATGTAAGAAAGTCCTATTACGTTTTGTACAAAATGCGATGTAACACTTTGTGTGAAATGTTTTCTGCTGTATCATGCTTAAATATTGCAAATTTGCTCAATAAAAATATAACTAAGTTTAGATCAGTAAAACAAGATTTTTTTTCCTTTAAATCCTTTCAGTTGGTTTTAATTTTGCAAAAAATTCATATTTTTCAAACTAAATTCGTAATTTTTTAAATCATGTCAGAGGGCAGTTACTTGTTCTTTTATTATCAGAAGTGCCCAGCAATCTATTAATAGATCACCTATTATCTGAACTGCTAATTATGATAATTGAATAAAACTTCATAATTACTTAATTTACAATATATATAATGTTAATTTAAAAACATTTTTCAAAAATTATTATGCATGCATTTTGTGGGTGCTGTTAATCACTGAAATGTCAAAAACAGTTTTCCAGATCTTTAACAAACTTCATAGATGTACACATTTAAGCACTGACAAAAGCTTTCAAAGAAAATTTTCATTCAGATACAGATAAATACAGAATAACTCTTGTGACACTACAAAACATAATTAATAAATAACAGATTTCAGTTGAATTTCATACTCATGACATTGTGAACAGCAAAAGAGATTAGAGTTGTGAAAAGGATGAATATTTGATGAGAAAAATGTCTGGAGGTTCCAAAACAGAAGAATGAAAACCATTCACAGAAACTCCCAGAAAACAAGATTCAGCCACATTCAGTACAACCACATTTAGATATGTGCTACTTGAAAGTTAGCCAGTATGGATTTGAAAATCTTACGTTGAAGCAAATTATTAACACTTAAATATCTGGCCTTTAATACAGACTCTTGATCATGGCACTTAATATGCAGTCCTGTGTCATAGCGTATTACTTTTAAACAGGTGCTTCAAAGGTGTAACAACCCCTAGGATTTTAGCTCTTAATTCCTCTCTGAGTGGTAAATATTCAGCCATCTTCAAAAGCAATCATTTCCATTCTTCAAAAGGGATCCAGAAGAAGGAATGACCATAAAGTGCCCATTATAAAGTAGCAGACCATATTTATATGATTCTGCCTGTGATTTTAAACATTAAATTAGATGATAAAATGCAGTACTAAAATGCAATAATTAACACTATTTACTCAAAAAATGATAAAAATTACAATAAACTAAGCCCCACCCAATTTTTTTTAATTAACTATACTTGGCATGCATATATTTCATAATAAATTCAGATTGCAGTTTACCATTAAATAGCAGAAAATAAAGCCACAATGCCAATTTGCAGTAAGTTATGATAAACTTACATTATTGGCCAGTTATCTGGCTCCACAAATTTAAAATGTTAAACTGATTGTTTTGCCATCAAACAAGTTTCTGGTTAAAATAAAAATATTAAATTTCAAACCAAAAATCAAATTATTTCCCAGCTTTTCCACAGAATCACATATAATAACATTGTAAATAATCTTGACAGAAGACGCTTTTGTGAAAATTTAACCTATTATACTATTGGTAGTACTATTTCATCATCATTGCTTTACTATTGCATAAAAAAAAAGGATACAAACAGATATATATCATAAAATTAGAGGAAAAACAATAACAGATAACCCATGAAGATAAACACAGAAGAAAGATAACAGCAGAAAATTAATTTAGATCTCTGTTTTACAGAGCTCTAAATTTATGTTTACAGAGCTTTCAGAAACATTACTTTTCAAAAGTAAAACTTTTCCCCCTCAAATCTCCTTTTTTATCAAGCTAAAACTGGTAGCAAAACACACTTCATGTTGAATTTAGGGAAACATTTTATCACCTTCATATTTTTTGTTCAAATATGAAACTTAGTCAATATGTTGCCACACGGAAGGAATTTTTCTGATTTATAGCCTTATGTCACAAGCCTCTTAGGGTCAATCAAGTTGGGTATGTTTATGTGGGTTATGCAACCCAAGCTAAAAAATTCTCAACAATATGACCCTACAACTGTTATTAATGCATGAATACAACTATCAGTTTCTGGGTATACTATCATCAACTGCCTCTTCTCTACGATTTAAAAGTATTGAAACACCTTCACATAAATGGTATGGAAAAATGAAATTAAAAATCATACATTTCCTTCAGAATACTGTTTTATGAGGTGTACAGGGTTTTAGAATTGAATTTTTTCAACCAATCCCAGTGAACCTGTTAAATGATAACTAGTAGCCTTTAGTTACTATCATTTTTCATTTCCTTCTATTGCAGTATCCTTTGTTTACAAGATAACTTTTGGATAAAATTACAGCAGAATTCTGATTGGGACCATGGGTTGTGCAGATTAGAGAATTTTGCAGATTACAGGTTAAGTTTTTGTTTACATTTTTTCCCTTTTTATTTTTACATTTAATTTGTTAATATATAAATAATTATAAAATCATACTCTGGAATTATTTAATCAGAATTTACTCAATGCAAAATTATCACATATTTTAACGCATTTATTAATAAAGAAAATGTCAGGACAAGAGATAAACTTTGCAAGTAGAAAAAGGATAAACAACAGGGAATTTTTTTAGAAAACTTTAAAAAAGCATCAAAATATTTTTTGCATATCCACATGTGAAATTAATTTTTAAATAATTTTTACACTCAAATAAAAGGAAAACTGTGTAAATAAGTAAATACACTGTTTACAAAAATCTCAGCAACACAGGTTTGCCTTACTGGAATCCCTACACTCAAAATCCATCAGTACATTTTGTGCATATGCTGTTCTATAACACCAATAACAGCTTATAAGAAATGCTACAACTGAAATTTTGAATTTCTTAAAAGAAAATTTCTGTTTTTTATACCACTGTTACCATACTTTTGATATTTAATGACACATAAATCTCATTAGGGGCTTCAATTAAGAATCTACGCATATTTGTTGGCAGTGCAAACAAGTTAGCATTCAGAATGTAAACAAACCTTCCATTGTATGCATTTTATTTGAAATTCAACTCCTGAAAAACCGTTTAGTTCTTTACATATGTTAATAACATAAATGTTGACATTAAAAAGAAGTGGAATATACATTCAAAAGTAATAATTCATCTAAAATAAATAATTTGCAAATTCACAATCTGCAATTACTATGAAAAGTGAAAGTGTGTGAAATTGAGAAAATGTTGAATAAATTAAATTTATTGCATTGAATTTTCTGAAAACTGAAATTTTGTTTGTTTACATGAAAAAACGAATGCAGATTACATGCATTTGTGGTTTAAGAAATTGCAGATTATTGGAATTTTACTATATTTCATTTTATGCACCAAATATCCAACATTATGGTGTTAGCGACTAAATAGCAAAGAGCAGAAAGTTTGCTTCACACAATGCAATTATAGTTAAGCAGCTTATTGCAAACATAATTGTGACTGTTCTTAATCACCCGCCTTATTTGACAGATATGACACAGACACTTTTCTGTTCCCTAAAATGAAATTTTCACCTTAAAGAGTACCGATCTGGCTGCACTTCAGCAGTTTCGAAAACTGCAACAAAAGAAAAAAGGATTGTTCTAAGAAATGACATTTACAAAGCAGTCAAAAGGTGTTAAAAATCTGCTAAGAAATATAGAATTGCAAAATATGCTAGAATAGCAAAAGAATGAATATACATTGAGGCTTAAACAATCATAAAGTTGTTTTCTTCAAAATTTGACTTTTTTAAGAATTCAATTTTAAACTTCATGGTTACGCCATGTATAAATATTTAATGTGATAAAAGATTTTTGTAATAATGGTGGACAGTAAATTATATTTCATTTGATAAAATTCAATACATAGTAACTTGCTATACAACAACACATTTTGATTGTGAACTTAGTATTATGACATCTAAAGTATAGGCATAACATGCACTTTTACAGGTTTATTCTTATAAGAATTATAAAAATTAAAAATAACTAAAAAAGTTACAAAATCTTTAAAATAATTATGTTTGAATTATATCTAGAGCTAGTTATGCACCAAGTAATACACACCAAAAACAATGTACATTTCCAAACATTATAACTGAAATAAAATTTTATATGAAAGTCAACAATAATTATTATGTTTCATTTATACCTGAGGGTATGATAATGGTCTAAGCCTATCATAATCTTCCTGTCCAGCAGTATCCCATAAACCTAAACTGACTGGTATTCCATCACACATCATGGCAGCAGAATAGTTATCAAATCTAAAATTATAGAAAATATAAATTACATGTTTATCTGAAAAATTTAATCCAACATCTAAGAACTTTAGATTACAGTCTAATCAACAGACAGAAGAGATTATTTTTTAAAGTTTTTGAAAAATTCAGAAGTGTTTACTATTTTGAAGAGATGAACTAACTACTTGTGAAAAATTTTCAAAAATAGTTCACTTTTCTTTTTAAATAAAAATAGCAGTTAATGCTGCTAACTCAAATTAAATCTTTACTCTAAATAAAATTAAAACTCACCTAAAAAAAGAAACTTGCAGACTTCAGTATTTATCTCCATAACTGATTTTCACAAAATGGTAACAACAGAAAAATAGAATAACACTAACAGAAATAAATGTACTTTTCTGTTAAAACCTATCACATATTTTTAGTACCATGTTGATGCATTTTGGTTTATTTTCCCTTCATCGCTCTCTATATTTCAACAGTAACAGCAAGAGCTGGTAAGTAACCACAGACGATTCCAACCAAAAGTTTGATATTTTAACCATAACTGCTTCAGAATGTTTTGATATTTTAGTGTGATTTGTGTTATTTAGAGTAAACTGAAAAATCCAAATCAGGCAAAAAACAGAATTGACTTGTTAACATTTTCATGTGATTATTTTTCATAACTTTCACAGTGCAAGAGTCCAGACAAGAGTGCTTTGATGAACTTAATTCTTTATGCAGTGGAACCTTGAGATATGAGCATCTCTATATGTGAGAAATTCAGGATAAGAGGAAAGTATGAGTGAAAAATTTGTCTCTAAAATATGAGAATTGACTCAAGTAATGAGCAATGAGCCAGGCTGTTGGTATGCGTGGCATCATTTCCCGATATGGCTCGACTCGGGGAATCCTCTCCCAAACGGTTCACGACCATTTGTTTGCCAGAAGTCATGGCACTCAATGACTTTCTTTAATTTCCGCACATCAAAAATAAAGGTTAGCGTTGACTTTAGGTTACCCCTTGTATTATTACGAAGTTGCTGTTTCATTTATCATCAAGTTGTTTCATTTATGGTAGCCTGAGTAGCTGAATGTTATGGATCGGACCATGCAATTTTCTTCCATTCTTCTAATGTCCTATTTCGATATTTCTTAAGGCTGGTTTACACTTCTCCGAGTGACTTTCAGCGAGCCCCTCATCAAAATAGAAGAAAAGGAAATCAAAATGTGACTGGGTAACTCACTGTGATGTGTTGGGAGCATTGAATCAACTTTTAAATGAACTTCGGGGTGAGGATATCCAAAGTCACAAAAACTTTATCAGAGTGGGTGAAGGATAATTTGGAACTTTATAGGAAATGGTCACTCCACTTATTCAGAAAAAAAAAAAACTACGTTACTTCGAGATGCTCCTGTAATCAAAATTAAAATGCAGATAGCGCTTCGGTTTCTGGAGACATGTGACTCCTGCAGTTCTCTGCAACATTTATTTTGAATGCCAAAATGCACAAACAGCATATTTATTCCAGAAGTGTTTGAGACCATTTTCTGAGTATGAAAGGTTGAGCACAAATTATTATCTTTTGCTTGAACACTCCAACACCCTCAAATTTTAACATGTCAATAACAGCCTCATATGCCTTCTGTCAGGGATTTTTATTTTAATACTTCCCACTGATCATTTGTAAATAAAATCTAATTTGTTGTTCAAATAAAAAAGAAAGTCTATAAACAAAATTTTAAAATTTTAGATATTTTATTAGGTGTAACTGGCCATGAGTAAAAACTGGTTTTTCAAAATTTATATCAACAAAATAAAACTTTGCCCTTTCATTTATTTTTTTACTTGAAAACTGTATTTTACTGTGTAGTTGAATAACATATAATTTTATTGTTTTTTTTTTTAATTAAAGAAAATTCAGAAATAAATATGTTTAAAATAAATATTTTGAATCCGATACGCTAATTTAATTTTCTTCTATGTTTTTTCTACAATATCAAAAACCTAAATTCATTCTGATCAGTAGTTATATCCGTGTTATACTTAGGTATTAGTAAACAATGATCATAATATTCAGGTAGTGAAGTATCCCATAATACTTCAAAAGAAGCATACACATTAAAAAAAGCCACAGTTAGATTATCGCTCCATCTCGGCATTGGACACGAACATCTCTGCAAACGCTGCTCGGAGTTGCTGCTTGGATAGATTTTCAACAGGTTCAAAGTAGAAACAGATTCACCGACTCATCTCCCCTACATTTCTCTTAGATAAAGTGAGCATTTACATTGTCAAAGAACTCGTAGCGAGGGGCTCACTGCAGGTTGCTCGAACAGGTGTAAACTGGCCTTTAGTTCACTGCAGATGCAGCTGGCAATGACGTGCCGTCAGTGCAGAGACATGCTTCGGCTACGTAGGCCCATAATGGCAATGTATATGGGCCTACGTACTAGTACTTAGTGTGTTGAGAAACACTGTCTGGGTTGCCACTGTTGTAACTGGTGGTGATTTCAGCTGTTGTAGCTTCTTCAGTTAGGCAAAGAATGCATAGCAGTCTCCGCTCTCCTCTGAAATCAATGCGATGCAACTGCACGTGAATAGCCCACTAAACGCAGATTCCGATACTGATGCTCCAATCGCCGAGCCATAACAATTTGACCTTTATCAAATCTGATAAATCAGCTGCTTCTCAAATTATGTCGATAATCATGATACGTTTGGAAAGACAATGCATAGCTGCTTTATATACTCCAACATCAGCCGTACACTCGCAGTGGTTTTGTTCCTGGCCAAGCCCACTGTTATAAATGGAGGGTGGTTGTAATGTAATGGCTTTGTATATAATATATTATTTACCATATTTTCAGTATAAAAATCACTTAATATGAAATGCAATTAAGAAGTACAGATAAGATAACACTTTCAATGATTCATTTTCTTATGATGATCAGCAATGGATGTTTATAACATTGAAAAGAATAAAAAAATTGTGCATTGTCAACTGTCAAGTTCTCATGTTTACGACTGTACTTTTATAGATAGAATTTTATCACTAACTGACACCAATATGTAGTTAAATATTTAATATGTTTACCTTTTATATACTGCAATATACAAGGAAACTAACTTTATTTAAAAAGATAATGAATGATTTGTATAATAAATATGTATAGTAATATATATCTTCTCTTTAGACTACAAATCTGGCAACACAATAATGCAGCAATCTTCAAATGTAGTCCACAAGGTCAGCATCTAATGTTATTAGCCATTTCTGAAGATTACTTCACGGGAAGTTGCACTAAATTTATTTTGGTTAGTTTTTGTTCAGTCTGGGTCTAAAATTTCTGATTTCACAATATAAACTGAAAAACACACATCAAAGAATAACTGCAGAAAGACAAAAACAATGAAAGCCATAGGATTTTATCAAACACAGTACTTTGGATACTGTGAATAAACAATAGCCCACTAAAGAACACAAAGAAACGAAATGAAGATAAATGAGTAAAGATGAGCAACAAAGGGCGACTAAAATACAGAGACAAGTTGTTAAGACTATGAGCATTTAAGAAAAGGTTCACACTTTATACAATAGAAACAAAATATCAAAATTTAATTAAATACTCTTTTTTTTTTTTTTTTTTTTTTTTACAAAAACATAAAATATAAATAACTAAGTATAAACAAAAAAAAGATTAAAAATATAATAATCACAAACTATCACAAAAATTATAAAATAATGCATAAATTTAATGACATGGCACAGTTTATGCCAGAAGCTGCCAAAGGCTTTCTTTCATGTCAACTCGTTTTCCAATAAGCCCTATAGTCAAGCACCGATTTTTTAAAAACATTTCTTTTTTTAAATACAAAAGATTTTATACTTAAAGCCTCTTAAAACATAAATCTCTTAAACCTATTTAAAGAGACTGTCATTACATCTGAAATATGTTGTACAAAGCTGTTCCTGTTGCAAAAGAACTCATCAAATTGAAAGCTCATTCGGCTTCAGCACTACTAGTACACTTATGATGACCTTAATTTATATTCAGGTATTTAAATTTAAATTTTGAAATAATTCAGCTTATCTATTTGAAATAATTTAACTTATTTATTGAGATTTTTTTCAATGGAAGACTAAACAATCGAACTCCATCCTACTGTCTTGATGTTAACCAATTTAATAACTACAATAAATTTATTAAAAACATACAATATTGTTCAGCACCTATTTAAATTTTAGGTTATCTACAATGCTTCTGATTAAATTTAAGCAAAACCAGAAGATATCTTAATTTTCAGGAAAAGAAAATCTAACAAAACTGATTATTACATGCAAGACATATTTTTCCTGAAATAGAAAATCATCACAAGAGGCTTACAAATTAGAGTTAATTTAACAAAAGCTTGTGAATTAAATTACACCATCTTCAACAGCATACTATTATATCCCATCTAAGAGTTCATTTTTTACAGTCTACAAGACATTTTTCTGATTATTTATATTTCCCAGTTTATTATTGATGCACATGCATTAACATGGATAATCAGGAGTTCACTGTACTTCCAGCACCAAATTTTCTCATAATAAGGTAGTGTATTTTATGAAAACAGTTTTCAGACTTTAACTAGAAGTGTTCAGTAAATATAAAACCGATACTTTGTTATTTACACCTCCAGTTTCAGTATTTGACAGCACTGCTATGTCTTGGGAACATTTTTAAATATGCACTCTACAATAGCCAACACATGCATGCGCATACTGCACACATATTTGAATACAGATGGATTTAAATGCTTTATATTTAATTGTCATTTCACCAAACACTTATCCACAGCTTCAAAAATGTAAATATTAACCATAAGGTTAGGTTTATTTTTCTGCCATTGTAAAATGTATTATTTCTCATAAAATGTTTTTATTATTTATGAACAGAAGCTGTAAGCCATAAAGATAGCCAAACATAATTTTTTCACTAATTCATAAGCCAAACATAATTTTTTCACTAATTCACAATCACCAATGAGCCAGCAAAATTTGGTAAAGGAGAAGATAATAAGAAAGTATAATGAAATTTAATAAAAAAAGGTATAGAACAAAATTATATATATATACAAATTAAAGTTAATTAGTTATAACCATATGCATAAAAGTAAGCAATAACAAGATTTCTACTAGTAAATTCCTTCACTGAAATATATTTCTGTTATAATGAATAAACAGATAAAGAATCTTACACTGTTGGAACATATTCCCCAGGAAAGCTATCTGTTGTATACGATATCAGCATGCAAGTTTTCCCCACAGTCCCATCGCCAACGACGACACATTTTATAGGTCTTCCGGATGATACACTACCTGCAGGCGCCCTCTGCATTAGAAATTTTTGTACAAAAAACTGCAAATATATAAAAGTATTTTTAATACATAAAGCTTGTGCATACTTTTTATGATACATTAATCAAAAAAAAATAATTATCTTATACAGAAATTACTCTGGACAGATTTAACTTTAAAGGCTAAAAAGTTAAATCTGTCCTGATATTGATCACCACATTTAGTCACCAAAACTTACGAACATAAGTGTTTAGATGATTGTTTCAAAGAGCTACCTTTTTACTGCAGAGTATTATAACCGTTCAATGACTTTTTATAACAGATAAATTAATAGAAAATATTATTTATTCTGAAAATAAATCTAATAACCACTGATTTAAACTTGCTTCCAAAACCTTTTAATTAAACTTAATAACTAGAACATTAATTTCTGAAGTTTATTACTTCTAAGAACTACTAAGAAAACAATCCCAAAGAATATAAATAATTTTCTATTTTGAAGTAAATCTGTTAATAAAACCACATTAAAGCAGAACTATTTTTAATAAAGCTCTCAGCCTTGTAGCATGAAAAACCAGAAAGTTTATTGCATTGCATAGCAATGCCACTTCTGAAGAACACCAGATTAACTTAAATTCACTTTATAATGCATGATCCAGGTTACTGAACTGTTTACAATATGATTAAGACAGAATAACAAGCCGAACAAACACTAATTCAGAAGTCAAACAACAAAAATCAGTGTTATATGTTCAAATTTTCACAGGACTAGTTTTGATGATTTTACCAAACCATCAAAACTGGTCCTGTGAAAATTTGAAAATATAATGCTGATTTCTGTATTTTGACTTCTGAATTAGTGTTTACAATATGATTCAGATATAAATTTATTTTAACAGATATTCTGAATTTTATGCTCCTCAGTTTCATTTTATAATTTTCTTGTGTTAGAGTAGACTTTAAGGTACCCCTTGTATTATGGTGAAGTTGTTTCATTTATCGCCATGTTGTTGTTTCATTTATGGTAACCTGAGTAGTTGAATGTTATGGAAACCCTGTTGTGACGTAACCGCGTGCGTGATTCTGGGAAATTTTGAATCATGAGATGTTTGGCAAGCGCTTTTGTGGTGTGTGTTGGTTTTATTGTTTAGACGGTAGAATGGCTGAATGTAGTAAGATTAATTTCAAGTTTCTGTACGATTTGGAACGAAAGAGGAAAAGAGCATTAATTGACTGATGTGTAAATATTAAATGACTGATGTGTAAATGAAGGTTTATTAGTAGTCATTATAAATGTCCCGTATGTAGGAAGGATATGCGTCTAGCCCAACGTAAAAACCGTTTAGATGGATTTGAATGGGCTTGTAGGAAAAAAGGTTCAGATGTGGCGATGCCAATATATGGATTCAAGTTCAGATAACTATGGGAAGTTTTTGGATGCTGTTAAGGAATTTTGTGTGCCACAGACTAAAGACGAAGGAACTTCTAAATAGGGTAAGTGGATATATGCTTTTTGTAGTGCTTAAACGTATAACATGTTTTTCCTTTTTTATGTTATTTTATTGATTGGTTTAAAATGTCGTTTATTGAGATTAAATATTTTTTGTTTGCCTGTATTTTAGAATTGGGTGCTCTATTGACTTTTTAAGTGAAAATACATCGATGTGTACATGGACAAAGTGAAGGGAGTTTTCTATGCAAGTTTGTGCAATTCTTGGAATTTTTTAAGTGAAAATAGATCAAAGTGTGCATGGATAAATTCAAGGGAGTGCGCAATGCCATTTTTGTGGAAATCGGAGATTTTTTTTTAAGTGAAAATAGGTCGATATGCACATGGATACAGAGTTTGTGCAATTCTTTGTCTAGTTGTTTTGGCTTTGTGTAGCAGCGATGTTTGGCACAAAAATCGCTGTTATGCAAGCCAAAATAATAAGTCAAAGAACTGTACAAACTCGGTATCCATGTGCCGCCAAAAAACACCAAGTTTCACCAAGGGGTACCCTAAAATATACTTTTATCTCTTCTTGTATTTTGTATTTAACCTTCTTGTATTTTGTATTAACTTTGTATTTTTTCTTGTATTTAACCTTACCTGGCAGCAATTTTAAACACACTAAGAAAAACCCAAGGGAAGCAAAGCTTTTATTCATCAAAATACTTTTAAATATTATGAAAATAAAATTTAAAACATAATGTACATACTATTGAGTAGATTTAACTTACTATTAATACATACTCCTGAGTAGATTAACTTATTATTAGTAATGCACTATATTAACAAACTAAACAAAATTAAAAATAAATATTAGTTAATTAAACATTGGTTGAATCTTTATAAAAGGTTTCACATATGTTTATAACACGTTGAGACAATTTAGCTCAAATCAAATTTAATAAGAAAAATTACGGCAGAAAATCACTAAGGCCAGAAGAATAGAATTTACTCAATATCAAGTTTCTTTAATGCAATATATTTTACTTATTGCTGAGAAACATTTCACAGCAATAAGTAAAATATATTGCATTAAGTTAGTAAGGGATAAAAGTAAAACATCGAGATTCTGTGACCTGCCGGTTGATGAGATGTAAAATCAGGAGAGAAAGAAATTATTCTTTAATAATTTTGATAAAATTTCTAGAATTTTTCCAAAAACTACTGTATTACATAAAATGTTCAGAGGTTTAGGACATGTTATCAACTTAGCTTATGCATTTAAATTCTGTTTTAGTGAATAAGTAAATGCAGAAGTTACATAATCAATGCATAACTTAATGCTGGAAGATGCCCTTGTTTAGCTCAATTGTGAAAAAAAAATCATTCAAAAGTTTCATTAATGAGGATACATAATTGATAAGAATTTGGGTTTACTTGAATTCGAGGGTTAAAAGAAATGTCTTGCATTAAAAGTGTAATGGGATGAATATTTAAATTATAAAAAAGCATTTTATTTCTTAACAGCAATAGTAGATTCATGGCAATGCATAATTCTTTCAATATTTCTGTAAAATAGCACCTAATAGCAGAGGAAACATGCATATAACAATATTATTTATTAAATATAATATTCTATTTTATTAGTTTAAACTGAGAATTTTGTCTACTAAGCAAATAATGCCTGTAACAATAGTCTCAAGCACATCTATCATTAACCTGCACCTTTTGCATTTATAACATTAAGAATAATAGTCTAAAATTTTAAGAGTTAAGAATTAAAGCAAAAATCTATCTTATAAATATTTTATTTACTAGATGGATAATTTTAAAACTAGTTTCTTGTACAAATTATATTTTATCTGCAAGATTATAAGCAGAAAATTTTAGAAGTAGCAGTAATAATAATGTTTACTTTATCAAAAGAACCAAATTTAACGAAAAGCAATTTTAAATACACTTTTTTTTTAAATAATTTTCAACCCTTCGGTTATAACGGTTTGTTTTATTCCCCTAACTCCTACACCATGATAAACGTACTATCTCATTTTTTCCCGCATTTAATTCCAAATAGTAAAAACAGAGAAGAGACTTTACACTCGTTACAAAAAGGTCGCCTTAAAATTTGACAATGACTGAAAAAATCTCCGCTTTAATAAATGACAGAAATATAAACTAAAAATGCTGCTAAAACCAAACACAGATTTTTCAGAAATTACCAGTGACATACGCAAGTAAACAAATTTAAACCATCTAACATATATACCTCAGATAACAGATACATGATGTCAATGTTTATTTAATGATATTTTTAGATTTCAAAAGGTGCGTTCTTAATAATAAAAACATACTTTATTCTGCAACAAGCATTAGTTCCTTAAATATATTTAGAATTTACGAATATTTAACCTTACCTGGCAGTCTCAAAGAGCAATACAAAGTTTCTTCTTCCACGGCGTCTTTCCCCGATTGATACAATTTCGGTATCCCCAACAAAGATTCCGGTGAATTTTTGGAAAAAACTTCAAGCCAGATGATCCACCCAAACTAAAATAATAAAAACAAACTCGGGAAGCATGTGGCTTAGTAGCAACACTGATATGGGGGGGGGGGATGATAAAAAAAGACAAATGTATTAAATGCGATTTTCGGAAAAAGGAAAAAATATAAGTTTTATATTGCAAAATCAAAATATTAGAAATTTGTTAATTTTTTTTATTTAACATATTTTGAATTCCTTTATGAACCTCAGTGAGTGGTAAATCATTAAACCAAATATATAACACGAATTTTCAAACCTAACAAGCCAGAGAATCTGTCTGATATCTGAGACCCGACGAAGGAGGCTTACCCGGATATTTACCGGCCTCAGGGCAAATACTCTCGACACACGAGTGCTATTGACGAATGAAGGGTTATTGTAATTGGCTATTTATCGCCGTACTGGTTATTTTTTGTTATTATACTTTTACGTATGTTGTAATTGCCATGTGAATGGGTTTGGGGAAGTTTTTATAAAATATTTACGACTCTTCTCTTTAGTGGTATAGTTTGTAGCAAGAACTTAAGATTATCATTATATATACGCGTGCATTAAAACTAATCAGTCTGCTCAAAAAATGCATTAGATATGTGATTTTACTCATGCATTATTTCTTCGTACATACACAAATAGAAATATATATTTCTGGCATATATGTATATAATATTTAGAGTGTGCAGTAGTTTTTAAAATGCATGAAATTTATGAAATCAGATTGAAATCTGTGTTATATTTTATTATCTATTTAATGGAGAAATACTTATTTATTACTGATTTAATGGAGAGATACGTTTTATTATATTACATTTTTATTGTCAAGTGGAGTAATCTTTGAAATATTATAAAAACTGTATAATGGATTGTTTTGCTAAGCAAGTTTTTTCCGAACATTACGCTCTGTTAACTCTTTATTGAATACGTCCACTGTATTATGAAAAGAAACCTGACATTGTATTAAAAACATATTTCCCTAAAAGATTTAAGGAAGGCAATTATTATTCATTTTCTCAAATATTTGTTTTTATATATTATGTAATGAATGTGGAATATTTATGATTGCAACCTTTGAAATCAATCAAAAATAAATATTTAGGTCAAAAGAATTGTGTATGTAAAAAAACTTGTCCACATATATATTTTCATGTTAACAGAATTTGTTTTTATATATCATGAACAATTATGTGAGTTCATCAATGCAGAGATTCCTTATTGATTTCTACAATATTTGTCCTTGCAATCGTAAAACTGCATATTTGCAAAAAGTATAGATATATTTTCTTTGAAAATAAAAGTAAGACTGTTAAGTAGTGTCTTAGATATCAATTGTTTTATCTTTATTTAAAAATTAGGGCATAATCGGCAAATTACTGAGAAAATTTAGATGACTAAAAACTAAAGAATTTTGAATGCAAGAATGTTAGATAATTTTAGATATAGATTTTATTGCTTATTACTATATTTAACTACACTTATTATTGCAGCTTATGTAAAATTTACTGTTTCTGTTTAAAAAGTTGTTCTTTTTTACATCCTTTCACTTTTATGAAGAAAGTTGGAAAGCAGAATTATGGTGCAACGTTTATTTCATATAATGCCTGCTGAAAAGTAGGACCAATTATGATGTAACAGGAAAAACAAGGAAACCAACAGTTTTAAGGAAGTATCTGCAGATATCAATTTTAACAACTAGTATCCTAAACATTAGTCAAAGTGTAACAAATTTTTAACTTTTTGACCCATTTGGGCACCTAAATTATAGACATAGTGATCTTATAGATTCAAATAATTAGATATTAATAAGTGGTCTTCAACCTGTCTCCTATATCTTGCACAACCAGATATTTCACAACTCACTTTACATTTTCACTGCCATCTCCTTTACAGTTTCCAATGGACTCATTTTTTTACACCGAATATACATGTACTTCTATCTACATAATCTATGTATTCATCATATGATTGTTTCTTTTATTTATGTTTTATTTCTTAAGAAATTGATATGATTTTAAAAAAGGACAACATTTATATTATAAGAAAATGATTTAATGAAGGTGACCCTTTTCTTTTTACAATGAAAAAAGAGGACAAAAAGCGAACAAAGCAGGACATTTGCGTCTTTACAAAATTTTTTTAAAGCAGTCACACGAACTGTAAAACGACTAAAATACAAATAAATTGTTGTTATTATTACTTCTACATCAATTGGCATGGCAGATGATACCATGTTTATTGCATTTGACAAAATATGTGTATTACAACCTATGCCTAGTGTTTTCTTTTAGAGTAAATCTGGTAATTTTTCATAGACATTATTTACTCCTTTTGCATCTTTTCCCACCAAAATTTGTATTTGTATTATCTGCTGTTAGTGCAACAACTTTATATTTCAAATTGTTTTCATTTATTACTCTGTATAGATGGTTCACCAAAATTTCTTCGCCCTCGATAGACTTTAAATTAAAAATTTTTATGTGAGTGCCGTTGTTAACATTATAATATCTTACTATTATTGGATACAATTTTGTTTCATTATGATTCGATGCCTCAGATAAAACTGTTACAAATACTGCATTTTTCAAGTCTTTTGCAAGTATATTGTCACAATTATTATACTCAGAGTATAATAATTATACAATGAAAGGAAATTTGTATTTGCATCAGATGTAAATGCGAACTATAATATTATAGACACATTAAAATAAACAAAGTAAAGTGCGCAAAAGTGTGAGGTGCATGACAAGTGTGGCTGCGTGATGTATTGATATGCCCAGAATGTGTTGTCTGTGCATTTTATAATCATGTTTCTTCGAACTGCACCATCACATGACCATTGACGTGTAACATTTCGAAGCAGCATCTTTAACTAATACAGAGATAAACAGATTAGTTGTAAAATATTGAAAAGGAAGACAGTTCGGAGGACACTTCTTGAAGAAGGACAGAGTCTACCAAATGAGGACAATTGGTCTCCTTGCATGGTGGTTCACATGTAACATTCTTTTCATTGTTACCTCCTGGGGCATAGCTAGAGGGGAGTGAGGGTGGACATCTGTCCCTTGCCCCCCCCAAGGGGAGCCAAACTGATGTTACTAAATTTTAAAATTAAATATTTTCCGTTCTTAGCAAACAAAAGGGGGTGCGAAAACTTCAGCTGGGCACTGAAAACCTTACCTATGACTTTGGTTACATTATCAGCTTTAAGATTTTCCCCAGGCAGATTATTATAATTCTCATACTGTCTTCGGACTAGTTGTAAGACATTTTAGCTCTGCGTATTCCTAAACATTCATGATTTCATTTGGATAAAATTTTCACGGTGAATCATTTCCATAAGTTTCTTCAGAGTATCAGGTATGAGTCAACATTTCAGACATTAGCATCATATTCTGAAACATAAGCACAGAAGCTAACCATACAGAAATAAATGCCAATGATGATTTAATAGCTGTCCTTTAAAAAAAAAAAAAAGTATTCTATATAATATCCTTTAATAAAGGTTAGTTTTTCTATATAAATTCACCTTAGCTGCTTCATTACTTTTTACCATTTTGTCTTATTAAAGATTTTACAGCAGTGCTGTTCTTTTGCAAAGTGGAGATCTGTATTAAATTTCTATTTTTTTAGATATGTACTGTTAAATATAATTTAACAGAAATTCAATTATCCTTCATCCTCTCAACATCAGTTTTTACTATTCACTTATATATTCTGATGGACAGAATGAAACCCCTAAAAGGCGAAAAATAAAAATAAGTAATAATAATAAAAAAAGGATTTAAAATAAACCATATTGTGATAAATATGATTATTTTGTCATTTTATTTATAATAGAGGAATAAATTACTGTTTTAAAAACAAACCAGTACTATGAAATAAAATTACATAGAAAAAAATTTCCATAAAAAATGACAAATGGTCAAATCAATAGTCATGTTTTTCCTGAATATATAAACCTTCATATCCAGCATGTAAAATTTTAATAGAAATTTCTATCCAGCAGTAAGAAATAGTATTGACCTAAAATGGCAAGGATGAGTCATGTTAAAGATGTTTGATATTTATTGTATTTTGTGTAACGATTGTAAGTTATATATTTCTTAAATGCAACGGACTTATATCATAAGAGCTTGCTTTTGTTTGCATAAAGGCACAAATCCACATACTATTGGAATTTCACTTTGCCAAACAAATTCAAATTTTACACGTACATCCATTTTGATGTTTTCAATGAAAGCAAAAATACCAATCTGCAGTTTGAAAAATTAATCTGGCAATTTAATTATGATCTGTACATTACTTATAATAAGTATAACAAAAGTTAACATATAACACATATGAAATTTTATTATTGTACAAAATCTTTGGTAAAACAATTTTGGAAACTTCTGAAAGTTAATAGTAATTCTGAGAACATAAAAAAGCTTTATTATTGGGCATTAGTAATAGTTATTTTCTTGTTTGAGCAATCTAAAAGCTATTAAAAGAAACAGAAATTGAAAAATCATCAGGAATCATATATGGTCATCTTAGGGAGATTTTATTACATTTAATATAACTTATGTAATAGTTTACTATTTATATATGTATATGTGCTATTTCATCACTGTGTGCTAACATAAGTTGTCAATAACAATTATTAAATGCAGTGGTTTGTGAAATGGGCAGAAGTTTTGATTTTACTGCTTACTTATTTATAATTATTGATCATTTTTAGCAGTTACAGTGAAATCATTGGGGCAACCACTTCCTGAAAATGAGTAATGTTTCTGAGATCATAAATCAAACTTCACAGAATTCGTTTTTAAATATCTCTATAAGATGATGGATTCCATGAAAGATAAGAGCCATGGATGCCCTTCTTGCAGAGATTTCACTGTGTAGATATTTAGTTATTGCTATTTCATTACTCATTATTTGCTTCTGCTCTCTCACATAAACTATATGCATGATGCTTAAAAGATTTTCAGAAATATGTTTAATAAAAATTTATAATTTTAATCCAATAGTATATATTATTAAATTTTTTTCACATTTCAGAAATGTTTAATATGGAATTTTTATTTACTTTCTCAAGGGGGAAAAAAAACTTAACATCATGATGTGTTAATGAAATAAACATCCTGAATTTTTTATTCATACATAATTTGTCAATGCATGATCTCATAAAAAAGTTCTCAGATTTAATATTTAAAAATTATGGAAATTTTTAACTTTTTTTAAAATAAAAATTCTTGTTTTTAATGTAATGAATCTCATTGCTAATGTTGGAAATAAAGATAAAATTGTACCTAACAGATGGGAGATTTCACTGATATGAAGTTATGGCATTAAAAAATTATTCCTGTTAGCATAGAGCTTCTGATAATAGTATTCAGACTTACTAATACTATTTCTAATATCTAATAGTTTGAAAAGACAATAGAACTTTGTTAATTCAAAATTTGTGATAATTTAAATTTAGATATCTCTTTCCCTGATGAGTTGTTTTAAAAATGTATACTAACTTTTCTTCATAAATCAAACATAACTTTGATAATTCAAAATTTGTGATAATTTAAATTCCTCTTTCCCTGATGAATTTGTAGAGGCATTAAGTTATTTTAAAACAAGAGACATGAAAAATGAGCAATGCCCTCTCCGGGAATCGAACCACGGACCTCTCGAAGACCCGCCAAGCATGCAGACCAATACACCACGAAGGCACGCTAAGAAGGTGGGAGAAATATGTTATATACTCCCCCTTTTAAAGGGCACTGTTGATTAATCACCAAACTCTAGTGGTGGAGAATCGTCATCAACCATCATTTTTAGTTCAGGCGGCACTATAGAGATATTGTTTCTTTCTTCTTCTTCTTCTTCTTTTTTTTTTTTTTTTTTTTTTTAATGCAGTAGAAGTAAAAAATTAGCGACGCCTTCACAGGGAATCGAACCACGGACCTCTGGAATACGCGCCCAGCGTGCTGACCACTTCACTACGAAAGCATGCTAAGAAGCTGGGAGAATTACCTTATACACTTCCCCTTTTAAAAGGTGACTGAGGTTTTATGGGACCCACTCGCCAAATCCTGGGTGTGGAGAATCATCATCTACCACTCTTTTAGTTTGAGTGCCACTTTAGAGAAATTATGTATTTTTTTGGAAGCAGAAAAGATGAAAAATGAGCAATGCTCTCGCCGGGAATCCAACAACGGACCTCTGGAATACGCGCCCAGTGTGTAGACCATTACATCATGAAGGCATGCCAAGAAAGTCGGAGAAATACCTTAAAAGTTTTATCAAAAATGGATACTAACTTTTCTTAATAAGTCAAATTTCCTTGGGTGCTGTAATCAAAATTTCAATCAAATTTTCAATTTACTCAAAATTCAGAATTTTGAGTAAGTTTATTTTTCCCCCTACTTTTTCCTATTTATCCTAAATTCATAGAAGTTGTTCTAACTTCTCGGGAGATTCTAATCAATTGAAACCTGGAATGTTAACAAATATGTAGAAGTCTTCGGTAAAAAACGAACTTCCCCTTTTCGTCCTGACAAGCAAATGAAATATTGTAACATGAATACAAGTCTGTATCTCAAAAATCGTCCAGAAAAGCATCCGTTCTCTTAGCAGATGTTCCTTACACACTTTGCTTTAAGTTAATTGAAACAAAATCTACCGTGATATGTAATTTAAGTTCTTCAGAGGCAGTGTTTTGTCAATATTCAAATTTTTTACACATAACAATAATATTTGTAATAAATATTTAGAGATATCATGTATCATACAGCATTATTTATTAGGAAAGTACACAATTCTTGGTTTAAGGATGCTAGCATATGAGAACACTGCAGCTTGGTTTCTTGATCAATGCTATATCTTTTGGTACCTCTAAATTTTAATAATAAATTATTAGTGCTATGTAACTCTTGATTACCTTGGCATTAATTAAATCACACTGTTTCCTTTGCTTGGTCCTAATACTTATATAATGTGCCGTATGTGACTTCAGAAAAAAATCCAAGCTGTTGTCAAACTAAAATGAGAAGCAATGATATAAGAAGCATGATTGCCAGTGCCCAACTTAGCCTAAATGGGGACTTTACCAAAAAGTTTTTTGGGACCCTCCTATGCTTTACTGCTTCAAACATGCGAACTTTTTAGATATATTTAAATTTTTATAGTAATAAACTTTCTAGTCGATTAAGGGCCCTTCTGTGATGTGGGGGCCTGGGGCAACTGCCCCGTATGCCCTTGCCTTAGTCAGGATCTGATGATTACATAACCTACAAAGTACATATTTGAGGACTATATTTCCCACCTATTTGAGTCCCTACTGTCATACTTTGCTTTCTTCCTTGAAATTGGTATTATACTGCTAGCTGCTAAACTTGCTATACCATGACTGCGGCATGCAACAAATGTCAAATTTGCCTAAAGTACTACATGGTGGGATGTGCAAATAGTTAATGATGAGCATTCTAGCGCATGCACACAAAGCAGGTATGAATAACATATGTATTGTGTATAATTGTAAAGTCACACCGCGATTTTCATTTAGAAATCACAACTGAACATCGGTCGTTTGAGTATTACGCCTACATACTATTATAAACGAAAAACTCCTACCAGCACCTGTGAGAAATCGACTGCTCCAGGATTGGAGGGTTTATCGGTCCACTAGCGCCTAGAGGACAGCCATTTCGTCTCGGCTTTTGCGGGATTGTACAATGACTTCACGTGCCCTGAGTCAGGAATTTGGCTCCTCATGTTCAGGACTACGAGTGTCTGCACAGACCGCGCTATGACGTCTGCAGCACCACGAACTGTTAGGACTGCGACCGTTATTGCGGTTTTCAATTGATGACGCAGCAGAGACAGGCGTACGTACCAGTAGATTGACGAACGACGATATTGGACACAAGAGTACCACCACATCCTCTTTGTAGAGGTTCTGCTTCAACATCATGATGAAACTCGGTTCTGCGTCAGCCATCATGATGGACGTATCCATATATGGAAGTGTAGCAATTTTAACGCCCAAAAGCAGAGTACTTTAACCATCAGCTGTGTGCATTTAGAAAAATTATATGATCATCATGAAACATGCAAGAGGAATGAGAATACAGAAATGAAAATACGATGGAAGCCTATGAGTCTACGCTTAGTCACCATGCATAATTGGTCTCAAATTGATTGAAGAGCATACTTCGGAACACAAACTACACTCTTTTGCAAAAAATCCAAGCACCATGAAGGAAGTGGTTGTTTTTGATGAAATTAAATATATGTATAACTCATACACAGGTAATAAACTGATTAAAAGGTCAAAGTTATAGTACCTGTTCATGGCTCACAATCACCCATTGAGTGTTCAAGTTAGTAGTTGGTCGAACCGCCTCTGGCGGCAATGCATGCTTTAATTCGTCGAGGCAAGGAATGGTAGAGGTTCCTAATGTCATCCTGCGACACATTCTGCCAAGCATTCATCAGTTGTCGCTACAGATCTGCGATATTTTGTTCTGCCCGAATCTGGCGGCCTACCATGCCATAAAGATTAAAATAGTTCCGACCCGGCAATAAGCCATACAGCATTGAATGCTGTGACACCAAAGGGTGTCTAAAAACTATTTAGCGATCACTCAGCCTGAGTCAGACCTTGGTAGTATCATTACGAATCCCTACCGCACCTGAGCGCGCACTGAACAGAACGGTGCTTATAGTTCTGTGAAGGCCGCTAATTTTCTCCATATTCCACTCCCAACGTATGCGCAGAATAAGTGAGCAGCGTGGGCGAGGTCAGGTCCGATTAACTCGCATAAGTAGAGCAGCCAACTCATGCATTGCCGTCTCTTCCCTACGTCGACGAAGGACCCACGGAGAGGGACTGATAAACATGGCCCAAGATCCCTAAAAGTGAACTCCTGACGATTGAAAAAAAGACAACCGTAAAAGAGACAACTATTCACTGACGGCAATGAAATTATGCTCTCAGAAAACAGCTATTAGCACTACAGCTTACCACAATATCGCTGCCGATCACATTCACTCAGGACCAGGTTCGGAGCCTGTGCAGCCGTACCGGGCGGTAGCACTTAGGGAAGACAAATGTTTTAGAATTTAGGGAGGCACTGGGCGGCAGAAGTTAAGACAGCAAAGACTGCACAGTGGGGCAAAGAACCTACCATTGGCCCTGCGTACACTCCTTCATTGATGCTATTCCACCAGATGCTAATGTTAACTTTCAAGAGAACGATAATCACCGTGCATAATTGATCTCATATTGGCTGAAGAGCATATTTCCGAACATAAATAGTGCCAACTCAATTCTTTGGTTTCAATCCTATCAGCACTTTCAGAAACAAAATTGAAACATAATTTCGAAACTTGATGACAAGAGTTTTTAATTGTTGATCAGGTTTATGCGCGTTGTCAAATGGTTGTAACTGTCGTCCTAACACGCCTCATGCATATCACTTTTGGGAAAAAAACTGAAGATCTGGCAAGCAAAAGGGACGTTGTAATATTAAACAGACATTCCTTGGAGGCGTTGGCCGCATGCAGCTGGCTATTATCTTGCTCAAGGATTATCGCTGACAAATGCCATAGTTTTGGCAATACAGAAGTTGGCAGGATCTTGTCCATAAATCATTGGGCTCTTAAAGTGCTGCGAAAGATCAGTACAAATTTGGTTATTATAGAATTTGGCTGCCTAGATAATAATGCCAGTATATACAGAGGTATGGTTGTTTTACGTTGACAAAGGGTACACAGCTCACTGGGACTTCTATGCTGAATTAAGGTAAGCCAATCTTCTTTCACGTATGAATCCCAAGCTAACGAAAATCATAATTCATCGCAGAACATGATCCAGTTCTAACCCGATACATTCGAAAATTATCAGCCGCAACACCAGAATAAACGTTGCTCTCAATGCCCCCTCTCCGGGGATCTACGTCGGAAAATCGGGAAGCTACTGTCTAAGATCTATACATAAGCAGTTTCGGCCACGTATAATCAGTCTTTACAGGACTAGAACCTACGTTCATTCAGAGAATGTTTCAGGACCATATGGCATCATTCAGGACCATATGGCATCATTCAGGACCTGCAGGGACCATATGGCACCATTTAGAACCTGCAGGGACCATATGGCACTGTCTTGTCTGCCTATTGACTGTAGGTCGCAACATGATTAGAAATGAGGCGTTTTCATTGGGTCATTGGCTCTTCGGTCCTCTGGTGCACTTAGTAGATGGAACAACACATCAAATATGATCATTGAAACAGGACTGGTACCCAGCTGGAACTTTTATTGACTGAGCGTTATCTTTCGTCAAATGTTATATATATAAAGTCCGTAGGAGACCGCGTGAGTTACGTCCGCCTGAATGGTCTCCTGCAGATCTGAGGATTTTTTCTGAAAGTTAATCCAGGGCAGGAGCTCGTCTCCAGTGTTCTGTTCTGCTCTCCATGCCTAGGAGTTATGGATATTGCAACAGACGCCGAAAATTCAAACCACCTTTCCTTACAACACTGTTTTTTAAAACTACACGTCTAGAGTATGTAGGTAAGTGATGCTGAATGGTAGAAGCTTTCAACTAATTTGCAGTAACTCTTGCTATCCCACGATCCTTCCCAGAAACTGCCATTCTAGCTCTGCGTCTGTCCTTTTGGTGATTCTGAATGCCTTATTGTAATACTTAGTAACAATACAGTTCTAACTGTATTACACTCTTGTCAGAATTCTGGTTCTCAGGTTAGACGATGCATCAGTAAGATCAGTCCGTTCCCATGAAAGTGGTAATGCAGTCACTGTCGAATTTATTCATTTGGATTATATTGAGTATTCGGATACATTCTTATTAGCTAATGCAAACAAAACTGTGAAGTAAGTAGTCAAAGTTATAGAACGTTGACACGTTAGTCGATATGCTTAACTGAATAAATCTTGCTCAGGCAGTTTTAAGTAAGACAAGAGAAGGCTTATATAAGCACACTGTTTTTTCGGGAAATGAGCCTGTCCTCACCTACACTGCTGGCCATTAAAATTTCAACACCAGGAAGGAATGATGCGACGAACGGTAAAAGCACGTGAAAGGAAGAAGAGATTTGGTATGCAAATGGATTAGAATTTAAGCGCATGCAAGGAGGGAGAAAAGACATCTGATGTATTGCATAAAAAAAGTTGCATAGTGGATTTCTCATTCGGAACGCGCTTTGTACGGCCAGAGTTTTCTCAGAATATCGTGTTATGCCTCAAATATTAAGACGAAATTCTTACCAGCAAGAGTCGGAATATGGTAGAGGCAGGATTGTTTCCCATAGAGAGTGTGGATTATCGTTCCGCGATATCGCCCGTCGCACTGCTCGACATCCAATCACTGTCATGTGAATATATAATCAATGGGTTGCTGAGGGTCATACTGAACGGCATGCAGGATCTCAACGCCGTCTCCTGACTAACGCTCGAGAGGACAGACATATTGTGAGGTTAGCCTTGAAAAAAAAAAAAAAAACCGCGCAAACACATAACGAACCATTAGTTAGGAAATGGGTATGTTTGCAGTACGCCGAGTATCCGCTCGTACGGTGCTTCGACATTTGCAGCAGAGCAGTGCTTAAATTGCACCGGAGCCCAGCTCTGGTACTTCTCAGTTTTCAAGATAAATTACAATTCTAGCCGGAGTGCACCGGAGCCCTAAATAAGAAGGCTGCGGCAATTCTTTTATGTAACTGAATAACAATTTCCGTAGAAATTTTAACTCGAAAATTTTATTTTTAGCAATAAAATTATATTAAAAATCGCTTATGACATTTTAATTTGTCACTTTACAATTATTTTAGTTTTAATTATTTCAATAAATAATAATTAATTATCTAATAATTATCAATTAAATTATAATGAATTATATAATAATTGTTAATTGAATAAAATCTATAAACTTTAATTAAATAGCTATTAATTAATTTGATTATAATTAACTGTTTAATTTTAAAATTATTAATGAGTTTAATAGTCATTTAATTTATTTATTTACTTTTATTGCTCTTTGCTGGCGGTCTTCCATAGGGCTCCGGCACTTATAATTTTAAAATTTAAGCCCTGCAGCGGAGTGAACTATCAACACGATGACTGCTACTTTGGCTTCCCTTGAAAATGCAGCATAGAGAGAGAGACAGTGATTCTGGTGCACCAAACGACAAAGCTGGATAAAAGAATGTCACAATGTTGTCTTTTCAGACATGTCCCTGTTCAGCGTGTGATATTCTGATGGCCGTATATGTGTCTGGAGGCAGCGAGGAGACTGCACGTCGTATGCCATACATATCTTTTTGCAATAAATATCTTTTTTGTATTTGCTTTTCTTCACAGTGTTGCTATTTTAATGGCCAACAGTGTACTACTGAAGTGTTCCTAACTGAAACATGTTTCGTTGAAAACTGCGTCTCGCCTAGCTAGCGAGATAATTTTATACTTAAACGAAAATGTTTCGTTTGAAGCGATAATTTTATACTTAAACGAAAATGTTTCGTTTGAAGCACTGTTTCTCGTTTGATTTCTCCAAAGAACCGGTTTTCGCATAAGTCAACTGATCAGACAAAGATTATATATTCGACGTTGTATGCATAGACGTTCTTTCTGCACCTTCCCACGCATTGACTGTATTCTCAAATTGCATATTAATTCTTCTAACACTACATTTCCTGAATGTTTACGCCAGCCCAGAAATTTTACGAGTCATTCATTTTAAGTAATATAGTCTGCTTCTTATTCGATCTATTATTTTTCTTCCAGTCTTTTTTAAATTGCTAATTCTTCATCGATTTAATACATAGCACTGTTGATTTATGTTATAGTGAATGAACTTCATTGCGTTTTTCTGTGATTACATTTCACTTATTTTGTGACATTGCATCCCCTTTTTTTTACCAGAAACAATGAACTGTTTGTATTTTCTGAAATATTAATGCTAGATAATTCATTGCTATGCAGCAACTTGATCAATATGGTTCAGAAGAACCGACTCACTTGTGCCAAGATTCGAACTTCAAATAAGCTATTTTTTTACTGTTATGCTTAAGTACATTAAGGACACTTGAAACCTGTCAGTCCAAAAGTGCTCTGATGTGGATGATAGAAAGCAAACAAAAGGTGTAAACCACAGGAATCTGTCTTTTCGGGTTTTATGTATCGAATCTAAGAAATAATTACCTATACTGCTGCAACATAAACACCACAAGTAACAGGTATAAAGTTGCACTATTATGAATATTCAAGATCTTTCCGCATGTAAAGACTCAGAATAAGTTAACACCACACTTATTGATATGTATAATGTATAATATAAGCAAATGATAATCTCCTTTTCATCGAGTTAGAATGTCATACAATAAACAGTCCATGTTTAAAAGCATCTAGCTAATTTCCTGGTCTTAATCCCATATCAAGTAGAGTTATACCTGACTTATGCAACTTGAAGTTACATGTTTTTTTTAAATCATTTTTTAAACTCCAATATATGCATACAACCAATGATTGCATAAGAACTTTGATGGACAAGTGGTATAAGCAATGTACTAACTTACATTTCACAAAAATTTAGACCAGATTTTATGACAGCAATGTAACTAAGAATGCTTTAGATGTATGGAAAAAATTTAATGTTGTAAAGGGCAAAATTATTTTGTTTCCCAGTTGCTTAATGATTTCACTCCTATATATATATACATATGCCAGTATTGGGCTCAAACACTACTCCTGCATGAGTAATGTCTACATGAGAGTGGAGTAGGTCAAACACTACTCCTGCATGTATATTTAGTTTATTAAATGAAAACTTTAGTTATTTTCCCTTTTTTTTAAGTGTATTATGTAAATATAAATAAATATATATATATTCAGAAACAGGTTTGAAACATATTCACATAGATATTAGATTTTTTTTATATGTACATATACAGTATTCTTTATTAGTTCAAAACTGAACTTCACAATATCATCTTCTAAGACACAGGTTCCAAAACTTTTCCATGTCTAGCAGTTCTAAAAAATTATATTCTTGCAGCCCCTAACAAAGTTTCTAAAGAGGGTGAGGAAAAAGAAAACAGTTATGTAATCAAATTTTAATAATAAACAAAAATAAAACATGGAACTAAAACAAATATTACAAAATTTAATATTTGCATAAATTTTTCAAAACAATAATTAATAACTATTTCTATTCCTCTGTATTGGATATTTTTTTTCAAATTGTGGCACTTTATTGTTAATAGCAATTCGCATATCTGCTTGAGCATCCAAGCGATTTCTGAATTTTGTTTTGATTGACAAAAGAGCATACTTCACAAAGAATTCCTTCACATGCAGAAAGGCATCTTTTTCTTTTGTGATTGTTTTCATGTCTTCACAGAACAAGACATCTTCCATTATAGCAACACTATGCTGTAGCACCCAGACAGGATAGTACTTAATGACGCTGCCTACCATACCAAAAGGTTCGAGTTCAAATCCCAAAGAAGGCATGGATGTTGTAATGTAAGTGTGTAATGGTTGTTTAGCAAGGAGCATTAAAAGCAGAAGGTGAGGCGAAATCCTTGAGAGGTTGGTGGTAGGAAACTTTCTGACCACATTCAGAGCATTCTTCTTCAAAATTCCATTTTGGTGGAAGCTTAGTACTTAGCAAGGCCCAGCAATACCTACCCACTTAGATATACAGGTGCTGGTTTTCCTTCAATCTGTCAGGTACTAAAACAAGCTTATTTTTGTTGCCCATCAGTTATTATGAAGGGACAAACAAACATAAGTTTGATTTAGGTAATTCTGATTATAGATGCTAAAATATACATTATGAACATAAACTCTTTAGAACAAAACAATTTCAATAAATATCTATTTGATTTGAATATATTCAAACATCATATATACTAATATTTTCAGATTTTTTTACCATACAATGTTTACAAGAGAAGGATTCGGGAGACAATTACAAATTATTATTATTTTACAAATCTCTGAAAGCTTTTTATCAGTTTCAAAATTATTTGAATGGAACTATTTTGAATTTACTTAAAAAGTCATATTTTCATCCTTTAACTGAGATGCTCACACGTATGTATTCTGACTCAACACAAATTCAGACATTAAAATAAAAATAACACCAGAAACATATATTATAAAATTTAATTCAATCTAATACATTATTACTAGACGTAAATTAAAGAATATAAAATTCTAAAATACATATGCAAAATCTGATGTGCACATCACATTACTTATTAAATTATACAAAAACTGCAGATTTTGAAATTTAAAACACTACTCAGTCTTTGTCACATGGGAGTCAAACTTCTCATAATTTCATTTTTTATAATGAGTATAAAAATGTCCCAGATATTTTTGCAGACATAAGGAAGCTGGAGATCGCATTAAAATAGATTTCGTTATTTGTCAAAATAATTTTAAAAAAAAGTTTTACATTGATAAAACACAACTATTTTCATCATTTAAAGCATTTCAATGATAATTGGGAGTATAGACTAGGGCCAATGATTGTGAAAATTAAGGCTAGGTAAAGGTGTGTGTGTGTATATATACACATTTGGTTCTGGCAATTACAATAAAAAGAGAGATGCACAACTATAGCAGTCCCATATACAATAAACATTCTACGGCTAATCTTTTTTAGTTATGTGAGATAAATACATATGTATGTACAGAAATCATTGAAAAAATTCCTTTTGGAAAAGAAGTCGTTTATTCTGTGCATATATACAGATGTTATGCAAAATTATGCATGACTGTATGCATGACTTTATGATAACTCTTATGACAATGCATAAATCGGCAGAGATTTTAAAAACTATTAATTTTTTGGGAATCTGACACAGGAGCCCAAAAAAAAAAAATTTTTTTTAGACAGCAATGTTCAAAAGTAGAGTTTTATTTAAATTTTCTGTTAAAGGTTGTTCTCAAATTTTGTATTTTCTTAATACAATATTTTGATTTACGGTATAAAATGGGTTTATAACCAGAACATTTTAAAGTTCTTAGTCATTCTCAGTTTTACTTGGGACAACAAATTAACAAATGATATTAAAAAAAAAAAATGTTATTGTAACTTTTTTAAGTTTATTTTTTAACAGTTTTAAGATATTAATATATATTTATTTGGTTTAATAAAAATATACAGTTTAATTTAAATATTACAAAAGCCTGATGAACAAAACTGAATTAAGAGTATTAATGAACTATTAAAGCAACAGATTAATAACATATTTAATTTTATAGCATACTTCATTTAAAATCTTTCCTAAAGCAGTTTTGAATAATGAGAATAAATATGGCACTAGTTTCAATTCACTAAGCATCATCAATTTAAAATTTTTTTTCTCTCAGTTTTCCTCAAAGCAGCTCTTTTACATAATAGGAATAATTATGCCTACGAACCTATTGGCCTTTCTATACATCTTAACTTTTAATTTTTCTATTTTAAAAGGGTCAACTTTGTGGTAAACTTCCGATTCGTATTCACGACGCGAACGACCTAATATTAATAATACGACTACGAACAAAGACAGATTGAACAAAAGGTTGGCTACTTTTGAACAATGCACTTGGCTCTAAAATTTATTCTGGTAACCTTACATTGCATCAGCGATTTCGAAAGGCATCATGGGAAAAAGTACACATTTTTCGGTAAACTTCCGGTATCAGGGACTCAGTTATCTGTAAAATTCACAAGCCAGATTCTACACCGGTGTACAGATCCATAAGCTTACTACCTTGCATTAGAAAAACCATGAAAGCCACAATTCTTACCAGGATTTACAAGTATCTCGACGCCAGCAACATAATCATTCCACATCAGTTTGGCTTTCGGAAGCATCAAATCAGTTATATAGAGTAGTGCAACTGATTTGCGAAGAGACCTAAACCAAGAACGTCTCATGTTGCGTTTTTCTTGATGTAGCAAGGTTTTTTTTACAGCGTTTATTTGGAAGCACTCATATACAAAATACCAAGGAGGTTAGAATAGAAGGAGGGAAGGTTCAACTCAAACGGTGAAGCTTGGCGGCCATCTTCCTGTTATCACCGTGACTTGTGCAAGGAAGTCTGTCATTGCAACATTTTTTTCTTTTCTTTTTGAAGCATGTCAGCTTGTATTGCATATGGATGCACAAATAGATTCTCGAAAAAAATTCCGGGCATTATTTTTCACACATAAGTATTAATTTTCTTTTTTTATGTAATACGACAACTATGTCAAAAAATATCACAATGTCATGTGGTTTTCTTTCCAGATGTGAAAAAAAAGGACTTAAAATAGGTTATTTAATATAACTATGATCAAAATATATTAAATACATTTTATTATAGCTGGTATCTTCGTTCCTTAAGATACAATGCTATATGGTAGGATTTAAATTGTATAATTTGAACGTTTTAGTTAATTCGTTTTATAACTTTCATGAAAAGTAAGAAATCGGTGCTACTTTGGTAGACGGTTGCACGGATTTTCGCGATTTACGTTGGCGCAATTGTTGGCGCGATTTCTACAAACGTCAGCCATCTTGAAAAACGCTGTTTTTCCGCATAGTAAAGTAATCGAAACTTAAAAAAAAAAAAAAAAAAATATCGTTAGAAATAATGGATTAATTTTTTTGTTGAAAATGTCGTTTTTTAAGATGGCAGGCAAGTGTAAATAAATACATTTACTATGAGTATAAAATACTAAAGTAAGGTTATTATTACTTTCATATAGCAAAGAAGAGAATAAAAACACCGCTATAAAAACATTGTGCCAACGTTTAATTAGATTAAAATATTACTGAAATTGAATATCGAAATAAAAAACATCATCCAACATTTAAAAGAATTAGAATATTATTGAATTTAAATACTTTAAAGTACGTTATATAGAATATAATATATATATATGTATATTATATAGAATAAATACATTTACTACGAGTATAAAATATTTAAGAAAGGTTAAATTATTACTTTCATATAGCATAGAAATAGAATAAAAATACCACTATAAAAACATTGCGCCAACGTTTAATTGGATTAAAATATTACGTAAATTGAATATCGAATTAAAAACCATCATACCAACGTTTAAAAGAATTAAAATATTACTTAAATTAAATACTTTAAAATAAGTAAATAAGAACGCTTCGTACACTAGAGCTAAAATGACAGCAATTAGTTTATTGTCGGTAAAAAAGGAGGAATGTCTGATAATTTTCTTACCGTTACAGCGGTTATTTCTTCCAACATGACCACAATATCATATACGGCCGTCTCAGAATCGGCTCTTCTAACGGTCTTCATCTGTGATCTACATTTTCGCACTTCATTGAAGAAACAATTAGCGACGTTTCCTCCAAAAATTTAAAATAAATTTCCTCTGACCCTCGTAAGAATTTATAAATAAATCTTTGATTAGGAAAGCCAGGCTGGCGAAAATAAGGTCTCAAAGGACAATTTTTGATTCCGAAACCAAAAATTCTTGGTACTTATCAAAAACAACATTCATCTTTGAAGGAGACATTTTTGAAGGAATTCGAAGATATGAATTAAATTTTAAAATGGCGCGGTAATGCACAAATTTTCAGCAACCTATCAGGGAGCTGATTACAGCTCATTAATGCAAAAATATTCCAAAACCAATCAGAGAGCTGATTACATCACACCTAGAATTAAAATTATTTAAATAATCATACATAATAAAATCATTTTAAAAAGAAATGCAAATCTAAATTGTATTTTAATATTTAACAGCCATAAATAATGTTTAAAACATTAGATTAAATTTATAGATATTAAGACCAATTACTTTTAAAGTAAGGTGACGTCACTGATTACATCATCCACAGCATAAAATTTCATAAAATATGATAAAGAATAAAATTTTTATTTCAAATAAAAATGCAAAATTAAATTGATTTTTAATATTTAGAAGCCATAAATACTATTTAAAACACGGAATTTATGCATAATAACACGCATTATTTTTTAAATAAAATGTCAACAAAGTATCGGTTACCATAAATAACTTATCCAGCAATGGGTTTACCATAAGTCGTATTACTCGCCAAAAGAAAAATTGCCAAAAACTCGCCAAAATCCGTGCAACCGTCTACCAAAGTAGCACCAAGAAATCAATTGTTACTATTTTTATTAATTTTAAAGGTGTTAAATAAAGCAATTATCTTCTTTATATATTAATTATTATCATTTTTTAAGTTAAGATAAACTGTTCTGTTGTTAAAAATTTTGTGCGTAAACTTACAAAGTTCTGGGCAGTATAGTGATAAAATTAAGTAAAATATTTACACAATTGAACATGTGGAAAGATGTATCCAAAAACTTAAATAAATAACCAAACCAAAACCAAAAATAGGTGTATTTCTGTAATTCAACTTAATTAAAGGCAGTTTCTTTGAGATTAATAAATATGAAATGCGCATAAACTGAAATCAATGCATTCACATAAATCTGTTTTATTTCATTAAGATTTATTTTCTAACCTAAGCAAATCCGTGAAATATGCAGAAACATCATTTTTTAAAGGCTTTAATGTTATGCGCATGGATTTAGATTTCGAACTATTTCTTAATAATTTGCTGTACATAGTAAATTATGGATATCATCTTTATTACTTTAAAACAAAAATTTAACAATAGCGAGGGATTTCATTATAAATTTAACATATTTTTACTGGAAAATAAATGCACGGAACAGCTTAGAAACACGTACATGTCACTGCCGTAATGCAATGTTTTGAAGTCACAAACATGGACGCCGCTTGTTCGGCGGAGTTTCATTCCCCGATAGTGGTGGAAACTGCGAACCCTCCCTCCTTCTATTCTAACCTCCTTGCAAAATACACAGTTTGGGCTTCCCAGATTACATTGCAAATATCAGTAAATCCCACCTAGCAGGTAGAGTCGTTGATATCTCTGGGACATATTCAACTCACCGAGTTATATCGGTGTACCACAAAGGTCTTTATTTGGGCTCATGCTCTTCAAGATTTTTTTTCCAATGGCTGATTGTGAACAGTTGCAGTGTAACACAGTCCATTAATCTATATAAGGCCAGATGTGGTATTCTCTTTATTATGGAGGCACCTAATAGGTGGGCCACCATCGCCTCCTATGAAGGGACAGACAGTTAAAACCATGCCTTCTCCGGGATTCGAATCCAAGCCCTTCGGTATCGCAGTCACGCTTCCCTAACCACTATACCGTCTGGGCGGCTCTTCAAGATTTTCGTGAATGCCATTCCATGCACACAGAACACTGCACATACAATGTACACGGATGACACAGCCAGCCTTACTCTAAGTGCATTGCTCAGTGCAGTCGTCCAACACTTACAAAACTACGTCAGGAATTGGAGAACTCGCTAGGTAAATAGAAAATTCAAATCAACGTTGAAAAAAACTATGGTTATTTCCTTCCCAAAGAAGAAGAAAATTAAAAAAAAAAAAAAAACCTCATGTTTTAAGAGAATACTCTGGCCTTGATCTTCACTAATATTCTGTCGTAACTGCACACATTACATCTATTATGCAAAAGTTTCGAGTACATAAAGCACCCATTAACTACTCGAAAGAGCATTCTGTCTACAGACAATAAACTACTTGTTATCGTCTTCTTGTTTAGTATTTATTTATTTGCCCAAAGAGGACGTTATTCCCGAATGGGGAATTAGTCTCGAAACGGCATTTTGCGTTGAATCACTATAAACTGAGTAATACGTTTCAAATAGTTGCCACCAAATGTTAATTTCCGCATTACATTTAAAGGAATTAAATAATGGAGAATCTGCATGAATATATGCATATTTCTCTCATTGTGTAAAAACAACTGTAGCTACAGCCATCCAATTTTAAATAACGTAGTAATCCACTCGAATATGGGCATCTGGAAGCCCAAATTTTGAATTTGTTTTATTACTTGTTTCATATTTTGTAAAAATTTTAACGAATTTTCTACTCAGAACTGTGTTTTTTTTACAAATTACAGTCTTCTCCTGATATTTCGCAATAACAGAGTACATGCAGATCTGAAATTTCTCCAGTTAAGCTTTAATTGTTACCATATGGTAAAAGCTTTACATAAACGCTAGGGGAAGGTTAGTAACGCTGCACTTAGAATTCGTACTTACATTTTCAACGGCGTAGATAACATCAAAAAGCCCATGGCCATGTTAAACCAAATCACATGCTTGCATCAAAAGCATATTCTTTGTTTTGTAAATCCTGTTCCTAATTTCCAAAGATATTATATATTTTTCTAAAATTTGTGCCACTATCTGGTTATTACACATATTGTAATTTATCTGAATGCGAATTATGCACACGTCTTCGGTATTGATTACTTATTTCATCGTAAAGGACTTTTGTACCTAATTAATTAATTTTGCAGCAATCTATTTCGTTATTTTAATCGTAAGTGTTTTGGATACGGATTAGGGCCTAGTAGCCGAGGCAACTCGAAAGTGTAACTCGAAAACACATGCGGCTGTCAATAGCGGATTTATCATGTTTCTTGTCTCAGAAATTCTAGAAAATTCTACAAGTAGGACCCAAACTAGAAGGTGGGGGACGATAATTCGTCACCACCAGAGTTGACGGTTCGGTTCCGACCTACCTTGTTCAAGTGAGGAGAATTTAAGATGTTTCTTCACCTTGCCGCGTGCCTTCGTGATGAAAAGCACGTCCGTCTAGTAATGTCGGAATGTCGGGAGCTCGAGTCCCTTCAAGGAACTCATCACTGCTAATTTACCATCTTTCCTGCTCCAATAAACACCTAATGACACTAAGGCCTAAATTAAGTCATAATATTAAAAATGTAAAAACATTTAATGAGACGTAAATGTCTACATTTTTGTGCACTTTGTACGCATATCAAAGACTCGAGACAATTATCTCTCTAGTGCAGCAAAAACGACTCATGTTGGCTTCCCATATTCTTCCCACCATGAGCATAACCAATATCCCAGCCAGGAGGTTGCAAACGACTTTAGACTCAGAAATTGAGTTATTATTGAAATGCAATTCGCCCGACAGTATCAGTATAAAGATAGGACAGGTCAAGTATAAAGATAGCCAAGGGCTTTTAATAAGACCCAAGGTAGGATTTTGAGCAGATAGTTGTAAATGAATAGTCACATGTTTTTTTTTTTTTCTAATCGAATAAACGAATAAATAAAAAACTGACTCGAGTACATGAATAAGCATATTGTTCTTTGGAGAATAGGAATGAAAGGTCGCTGAACATTTGGGGGGGGTGTCTTTACCTTATGCTACAATAGTTCTAATTATGTCTATCAAAATCTTTCTAGAACTTCCTACCTATTTCGATTCTTCTTTTTTGAACTAGCTTTCGATGAACATTCAACATATGTATATAAGAATTCAAATGATCACTAATCAAATACTGAGAGTAACCTAATTTTTATTCTGTCCCATAATAGTACTCATGGTGCATGGTTGAGAGAAAGAAATAAGGTTTGATTTGATGCAGGGTAAAGCATACAAGGAATATCTGCTTTAAAGAATGGATGCTTTCTTGGAGAAAAAGGAAACTGACTCATATCCACGTTACACATGGAGAAAACCACAAAAATGCCCATGCAGCTGGCCCGCTCACTAGGATTCGAACTACCAACCCTTAGCGACTTTACCGCTCGGCCGCTGGTGGGCGACAAAGAAATAAAAAGCTCATATTTTTGTATGTGGACAAAACGTTGTAACGAAGTCTTCCGAAGCTCTTTTATGTTGTCAGTCTTTACTTATTTGGCAAAAAGTGTGCTAAAGTTCTATTGCACTTTCAAAATTTTCCAAGTCGTAAAAATAAGGAAACAGTGTACCGTTCCTAAACTTTTCACCTGGTTAACAAACAGAATCAGAGGACAATAACAAAAAAAAAAAAAAAAAAAAAAAAAAAAAAAAAAAAAAATTCTGTTCATTTGCAGCTAAAACGTCATTTCGAATCTGATAATATTATGAAGAACCCAGATACGTAATTAATATATATTTTTTCTAAAAATTCCCCAATTCTAGATGTTTGAACATTTGTAAGATGTACTTGAGCTTATAATCTTCATTATTTGAAGTCCACTGTCAATGATTTAAGCTATGCACTGACTTACGGCAAAATATCCTGACATAAAATATCTCTTGCTTTACGATGTTCTCTCCCGAGCATTAAAAATCTACTAATGTAGTCTACATAAAGTAGTATATTCAGATTTCTTGATTGTGAAGTTTTAGCTGCAGATAATATAAACTTGATGCACGTAAGATTTATATCAGACTTATGGTTGAAGGATTCGAGGTATAAAAAATCGCTCGTACATGCATTAAAACTCTCAGCGATTTCGAGACTAAATTATGTCTAAATACCAAATTTTGTAAAATTTGATGAGAAATTTTGGGAGAAATTCAAATACTTGATCACTAATCAAATACTGAGAGTAACCTAATTTTTATTCTGTCCCATAATAGTACTCATGGTGCATGGTTGAGAGAAAGAAATAAGGTTTGATTTGGCTTATTTGATGCAGGGTAAAGCATACAAGGAATATCTGCTTTAAAGAATGGATGCTTTCTTGGAGAAAAAGGAAACTGACTCATATCCACGTTACACATGGAGAAAACCACAAAAATGCCCATGCAGCTGGCCCGTTCACTAGGATTCGAACTACCAACCCTTAGCGACTTTACCGCTCGGCCGCTGGTGGGCATCATGGTGCGCACATTTTCAGTTTTCACCAAGAATAATTCCCTTGGCAAAATTCTTAATTTATAGTTATTATTCTTAATTTATAGTCCATTTCACTTTCCCTTTCGTTGCCCATGAGCGGGGAAAAAAATTGCATCCTTTATTCTTTCAAATCAATTTTTTAATATTTTTTTAATTTTTTAATATTTTAATCATAGCTGTTATTTTTAGATAATTTTTTCCTTTTAAATTTTTATTTTGTTTCAGTTGCATGGCTAAATTTCCTTCAAATAATTATTTTAAAATTTTCTAGTTATTCATTCAAACTGTGTATTTTAAGAATGTATATTAAATTACACTTTTGAGAATTTGATTTCATTTATTTGAATTACATTTCTTTCGATAGAATACTTTGTAACACAGATTACGATACGTTTGAAAACTGCATATCTTAAAAGGGAAAATACAGTAAAGCACAGTTTATAAGTCTTCCAATGGGACGTTCGGAAAAGATAAATGAGAAAGATGTATAACCAATATTTTAGTGTAGGATGAGCTACTTACATTGCTTTACGGAGTTTTATCATTGTGCTTTTGTACTTTTACAATTTTATAATCCCACTTTTAGTCTTTAAAATATTTTTATATTTTAGTTTTAAATATTTAATTTTAATATCGCAAGAATCAAATAGCATAAGATTTAAAACAATAATTTAAAATTTTTAAAAATACTAAATTTTACGCAAAAAATTATTTTCTTTCTTAATGTGTTGTAGTTTTTCTTCAGGCATTTTGAAACTATATCAAAAATCATCCACATTTTTTTTTGTTCGCAATATATCACAAATACTATTTTCGAAACGTCTTTGTATTTCTGACATTCATGTAAATGAAATATTCTTTCCGTTTCATCAGTATTTGGTCACAGTAAAATAGGGAAGCGACTTTTACCAGAAATACAGAACGTCTTTTGGTGTCTAGAGTTGGAGATGTCAAATTTTTAAACTATTGAGCAATATAATATAAGATATTACAAATACTTATACTACTAAACATCATTACTGTGTAATTTGAAAATCCTGTTCATACCTATATTGTAGTAAGTAAATGAGTGAATATATGCAAAATCAAAAAAACTTAACGGCTAAATGTAAATATAAATATTATGCTGCTAAATATAAAATAAAAGTACTATGCTAAAATGTTTGCTATTCAGTGAATAGGTCAGGTTAAGTTTTTTTAAATATGCCGAAGCATGCGAAGGCTAACTGCATAAGAGGATGGATGCATTTGTGGAAGACTTTCTAAGGTGGTGTTTGCGTATTTAATTATGGCAAAGCACACTAGGGCTATCTGCCTAAGGGAAGGGATGCCTTCGTGGAGGAAGTTCTAAGGAAAACTGACTCCTATACACGTTGCACATGGGGAAAATCCACGAAAACGCCCATACAGCCAGCCCGTTCTCGAGATTCGAACCTCGGACCGAACTACCAGTGTTTAGCGACTTTACAGATCGGCCGCTGGTGGACCCGGACTTTCTAAGGAAATCTAGCTAATATTTGCACCATTCATATGGAAAACCATGACATCCAACGACGCAGCCAGTTCGTTTGCCTGGGATATGAACCCGGGTAGAGCTTCCAACATTCAACGGTGTTAGTCATTCAGCCACGAATTGGGGCCATTTTATTCGGCACACATGCTGTTGTTACATGAAGCATAACTTGCTTTTTGAGTGTGTAGTAAAAATAATGCATGCAATTTTCATTCAGTTTACAATTATACATATACCTTTCATAAAAATTATGATATATGCTTAATTACGCTAAATTACTTACTCGAAAAGATAGTGAAAGCTGAGAAAATAAAGATTTTCACAATCTGAAATTGAAAAATATTAAATATGTATGAGTATTTATGCATATTCGTTTAAAAACATGCATTTGTCTCTAATTAAATATGTAATTAAATTCTTTAAAATGTATTTGGAAATGAAGGATATTTTAATTTATAAAATCTTATGAATGTCAGTTACCGTGACGAATTCTTAGTTCTTAAATATACGTAAAGAGCTGCCCAGTCGGTTTAGTGGTTAGGGAAGCCTACTGCGATACCGAAGAGTACGTGTTCGAAACTAGCAGAAGACTTGGTGGTAACTGTCCGTCGCCTTCGTAGAAGGCAGCGATGACCACCTAGTTGCCTCCACAATAAAATGGCCACAACTTCTGGCCTTAGGAGTGGCCAATGCTGATTAGGCAAATGCCCGCCATTGGATATATATATATATATATATATGTAATAACATATTGTTGCGTTTTTTCTTACTTCTGACACCAGTTGTTGCGTTATTTTCTTCCTTCACATTCGTACGGGGTTCGTGAGGATCTGGAGTGAATAACGACGACACTAGTTGGTGAAGTATCGAAACACACTTTATTGGCTAGTACTAATCAGGACAGTTCCAAAATCACGTTACAGTCGTCGAACTACTACTATAAACACACTGACACAATCAGCGACATAGCCTTCAGGTTATCAGGCTATCACGGTGCAGACAGCTTGACCGCAAGGCACCAGAGTACAGCTTTTGACTCTCCTTGGTCGTTCTCGGAACTCCACGTACTCTCGAGGCTCTCCACGCTACAACTCGCGATGCACTCGACGACACACAGAGCACGGCTCTCGACTCTTCGGTTCAGTCGTTCCCGGGGCTCAGCACGCTCTCTCGACGATGCATTAACCGCGATACACTAAGAGACTCCTTCGGTGCACTCGACGACCCACTCGACACTAGTTGCCCGGCTGTCAACCCGATCGACTGCGCAGGGATTGACTCGCTAGACGAGACACCGACTCGATACTGACTAGACGAGGCACACTCACTCGCCCTCTCGATGAAGCACACACTGACTGACTGCGGACCAGCACGGTTTATATAGCTTTCGGCCTGTGCTCGAGAACATTCTGGGCTAAACCGGTAAGAATTCGTTCCAGAAGGTTCTCCAACCGTCCATGGTATATCCCCAATTGTGTCGCCAAATGTCGTGAAATGGGCGATTTCTCACCAAATGTGGCAACCCTGCCCTCTTTGCTATTTTATGGCAATCCTAAAACTGCTTTGCAGGGAAGCCATCTGACCGCGCCTGTACATTTCGTAACACTGTCCCCTCCCATGGACTGCACGTCCCGGGTAGTACAATCCTTGGTCAGAAGCCTAATTCGATGCAAACAAAACGTAATGAAACAAACATAAGGTATAAATAAATAACATAACTAAAGAAACATATTTACTCATAATAATTTTAAATTATACAAATTAAAGTTTCAATTAAAATCTAAAATTAAATCTAATCTCTAATTAAATCTAAAATCTAATATCAAATTAAAGTCTAATTTCAGTCTCTGTCTTTTCATTAAAATATACACCGGTCAAATATTTTTCCACTGCAGTTCTCAAAACCAGTTCCGATGTTTGCATTAGAGTCGCGAACGGAACCCGATTCTTCGCTATGAGACGCACACATAGTTTGGAAAGTGGGTGAATTTTCTTGCCATACTCGAGCGCACTGCTTAAACTGTACATGAGCTTCTCCCATCTCTGCATCACATACGCTTTCAGATGATTCAACACTTGCTGCTTGTGACTTCGTCATTTCACTATCACTTTCGACGATCTTGACAGTCGCGTTTTCCCTTTGTTCTATCTCTACTTCTGGCACATGAGATTTAATATCTTCTTATTTCTTCATCCTTTGATTCTTCAGACGCCAATTCAGTCATTTCCACATCATCTTTTATGGCTCTAGTTTCTTCTGTAAGCTCCACTTTCATCTGTGGGAGTTGCTTTCGCACCTTTTCTTGTTGGTTGTGCATTAGCACTGAAGGCGTAATGAGTACGTTTCCTCAAGCACAGAATTAAAGAATAAGTCAAAAGATTAACTACGAAATCTTTATTTGTTAAAATAGGATAATTTTGCTTAACTTAAGCATAACAAAAAAGTAATAATGTTCACGGACATTAAAACACTGAAGTATTGAAAAGAATAACTTACAGAGAATCATCATCAGTCCTAAATCACCAGGCTTACCTATTTTAGGCAATAAGAAAAATAAACAGGAACATACTTTGCCATCGTACCTGAAAGAGAAGAAAGTACTACTGGATTAGACCTTTGGCCAGGTACAAGTAGCTAGGGTGAAAATCAAATATACTGCATTGCACCCGAGTTTTACTTTCTCTCGCCAATATATACCTTGGCGCACGTTCGTTTCGTATGCCTTTCGAGTTTCATTATGCAAAATACCTAAATTTATGCTAACATCTTTTATGGCTCTAGTTTCTTCTGTAAGCTCCACTTTCATCTGTGGTAGTTGCTTTCGCACCTTTTCTTGGCCAACATTTATTTCTTCTCGTCCGACGTTCTTCTCTTCCAGTGTGGCTTTCATCTTCTTCAGTCCGGCTTTGAACTCTTCCATACCGGCTTTCCATTCAGCTCTCATCTCTTGATATCCGGCTTTCATCACACTCCTCATCCCGACTAAGAAGTCCATCAAAGTCTTCGTTTCCTCCGCCATGGCTTTCCTCTGCAGGCGAGTCACTGGCATTCACTCGCAAATCCCACTTCTGACACCAGTTGTTACGCTATTTTCTTCCTTCACATTCGTACGGGGTTCGTGAGGATTTGGAGTGAATAACGACGACACTAGTTGATGAAGTATCGAAACACACTTTATTGGCTAGTACTAATCAGGACAGCTTCAAAATCACGTTACAGTCATCGAAGAACTACTATAAACACGCTGACACAATCAGCGACACAGCCTTCAGGTTATCAGGCTATCACGGTGCAGACAGCTTCACCGCAAAGCCCCAGAGTACAGCTCTCGACTCTCCTTGGTTGTTCTCGGAACTCCACGTACTCTCGAGACTCTCCACGCTACAACTCGCGATGCACTCGATGACACACAGAGCGCGGGTCCCGACTCTTCGGTTCAGTCGTTCCCGGAGCTCAACACGCGCTCTCGACGATGCACTAATCGCTATACACTAAGAGACTCCTTCGGTGCACTCGACGAACCACTCGGCACTCGTTGTCCGGCTGTCAACTCGATCGACTCCTCGGGGATTGACTCGCTAAACGAGACACCAACTAAATACTGACTAGACGAGGCACACTCACTCGCCCTCTCGATGAAGCACATAATGACTGACTGCGAACCAGCAGGGTTTATATAGCTGTAATAACTTACTTAATCTTCTATTATGGGTGGTTCTTGTGTTTTATTGGCCAAACAAAGACACTTTCCTTTAAGTAGATCTATTTATGAAACAAAGACTATGTACAGGTATTATATAGTACAGATTACAGAGTATCTATTTATGCCACTTTCAACCACTCTCATCAAACTCTCAACCCTCTCTGGAGAAAACTCTTAATTAGCTACACATACGGGCGGCGCAGCGCCCTCTATCTCTTTTTCGACAATAGCTTTCAGCCTGTGTTCGAGAACATTCTGGCGTAAACCGGTAAGAATTCGTTCCAGAAGGTTTTTCAACCGTCCATGGTATATCGCCAATTTTTCGCCAAATTGGCGATTTGTTGCCAAATGTGGCAACCCTGCTCTCCTTGATATTTTATGGCAACCCTAAAACTGCTTTGCCGGGAAGGCACCTTACCGCGCCTGTACATTTCGTAAAAATAATGTTACGAAGTTTCTATATAAATGTAAGTAATTTTAGTGAAATTATATGTAAGTTGTATCTAATTCATAATTTAACATGAAAGTTCTCAAGAAAGCGAAGTTCCGCCGGAAAAATTGTTACAGGGGCAAGCCCATTTAACATTAAAGTAAACGGCTGGAGAGATAGGGCAAACTCATGATGGTTTTAGCGACTAATTATTTTCGTCAAATTTAGCAAGAAATCGCCAACCATTTGGCGACATGTATGTCCAACTTCTCTGAAACTATAACTAAATCTATCACTATGTAACTGTAACTGTGTCCGGCTACTTTTAATATTAACCATATATGACTTCCAACAACTTTGAGAAATCAAAGGTACTGGAAATTTCTCTGCGGTCGAGGAAAAACTATGTAAGACCAGAGAGAGTATCAGTTCTCAGTTTCATTCAGAGTACTGAGAGATCACTGTTTGAGCTTAACGCATTTGAGGCATTTTGCATTGTTTTATGTTCAGCATTCCTAGTAGTTTGACGTGGTACTACTTATTGCGTTCCGCCATTCTAAGAGGTGTACGAGTACTTTTGTGAAAAGCTTCAGAATTTTAAACCGTAGAGACTTTAGGTTAATTGGAAGCAGGAGAGATGAAAAATGAGCAACGCTGTCGCAGGGAATCGAACCACGGAGCTCTGGAATACGCGCCTAGAGCGCTGATCACTACACTACGAAGGCATGCTAAGAAGGTGAAAGAAATACCTTATACACCCCCCTTTTAAAGGGTGACTGGGGCTTTTAGAGGACACAATCCCCAAATCCTGGGTGTGGAGAATCATCATCCACCACCCCTTTAGTTCAGGCACCACTGTAGAGTCATTGGGATTAATTTGAAGCTGGAGAGATGAAAAATGAACAACGCTCTCACCAGGAATCGAACCACGGACCTCTGGAATACGCGCCCAGCATACTGATCGCTACACTACGGAGGCATTCTAAGAAGGCGGGAGAAATACCTTATACTGTTTCTTTTGGGAAAATAAATTTCATTCAATCTCATCGGCTCTGTATTCATTCAATACATTACGAACCCTTAGGCACGTAACAATATAATGATTATAAATAATATCGGAATATACAATGACCCTAACATTCAGTTGTAAACAAAAATTTTAGTTCTAATGACAAATATATTTATGAACTTATTTAAGCAAGAATTTTTTATATTGGAAAACAATATATAAAAATTTAAAGTTACTGGATGGAACAATATATGACATGCTTACTTAAGGAAGTGGCAACAAGAAATTTTACAATGCGCATTATTGACATCTAGGTGTCAGAAGAAATTTTTAGAAAATATTAAAAAAATCTTTTTCTTTTTACATATTAATAATTTTTTTAATGTGTCATCCTCTTAGAAAGTTACGTACATGGAAATCATACATCAGTAGCAATGTTTAATATATTTAACTGTTAAAATAAAAATGCTCTAGTTTAAAATAAGTCAAACAGCGCATTAATTACAGAGTGACTACGACTTTTGTTTTAAAAGACATCTCAGCTGAAAATCATCTCATATTTCAGGAAGTGACTCTATAAATAGAAGCAAAGCAATGTGTGATTTTAATTTTAACAACACTGTTGCGTGCGCACGGGTTCGTAGTAGATTGAATGCACAAGTCCGATTAAAAGTCAATGTAATTTATTCTTATCACAAGAAATAAAACAAAACGCTGAAATTTTTCCTCAGATATATTCTTACAGTATCACAATATCACACAGTAGTTATATTTTAAACTACTAAAACGTTAAACAGAAAGCAATTCAAAACGCAGAGAAAGCTAATCCGATCTCAAAATTACAGCAGCTAAGTAAACAACAACAGTTCGCTAAAAAACTGTACTGAGATGTTTCTCTCCGGCTTTTATAGCTTTTTAAACCGGTCATGAGAGACAGTTCTAGCAGTTTCTGGAAAGCAAAAAGAGAATTACGGTTACAGCTAACACAGTAGTCAATTACATTTATTCAATTTAAATACAGATTACGAGATATCTATTTATTAAATGCGCATGCTCCTGTATTTTTACTTTTCCGACATAGCTTTTTTTTAAAATACGTCTCGTGCTGCATCGCACGGGGATATAAAACAATTTTAATGATAATTCTACTAAAAGTAGCTAACTAAATACACAATCCGTAACAATACAATAAACTTTGCTTTTAATTTTTATTATCCTTAACTAAATAAAATCGAATTACTTTAAAGTTTCTTTCTAATGTAATTAGAGGAAATTTCTGAAAGCATTTAATTCAAGTTAAAACTGTTCTGAGCACGCGAAAAATGTAGCATTTAATTTCGTTTTGAATGAAATGTTGTTTAAAAATCTATTCTTTCGCATAGTTAGGCCTCTGGAATATTGTAGAAAAGAAAATATATACATTCATGCTTATAGTTGAGACATAATTACTATATGTTTATCTCCGAGCATGTCAAACCTTATGGATTTTCATGCTAAATCACTAAATATTTTGATAAACAAGTGCGAGTGTCATTGCTTCAAGGGATAGCGCACGGAGAAAACCAGTTTGAGACCTCTTCTTTCCTTCGTTCATTCATGGAGGAAACACGAGAGTATACTCAAATTAAACAGATTTTGTTGGATCATTACCGTAAAAATTTGTAAGTCATACAAAGAAGCTGTGCAATAGATGGAAAGATATTATCGAATAATCAGCAGAAACTGGATAATCAGGACAAGGAGAAAGATTTTAATATGCGGAATTTCCTTCTATGTTTTGAATGTAAATCATCTTCACATTTGCAACTCTAAAAGTCCGCAATGGAGAAATAAAAGGCTGAAAATACTCCGATGATTTGAGTACGATTCGTCTTCATATTTTCGATCGTCATGTCTGCAGTGGAGAAAATAAAACAGAAAGACAAATTGACATCCTTAGCATTGTCCGACCGCGCAGAAAAATACTTACAGCCATATATACCGTATTTGCCGGCTTATAAGACGCACCCCATTTTTTATACAATTTTTTGAAGGATAAAACTTTATTACTGTTCATTATACCGCCAAGTTCATATCGTTTTCTCAGATGGGGATGGCCAGAAATGCTTCTCTGCAGTCCTGTTTCCATGTTCTTTAGCATACGCAATCACACATATGCTTTGTTATAGCAATGCCGACGTTGTTTTTGAGCCATAATTTGCCAACAAATTTAAGAAAATTGAACAGTAGAAATTTCACACACTTAAAAGTCGTTCACAAAAACTGGAAAGTTTAAATGAAGCCAGCTGTGATCGCTAATGACAGCGCATACGCATTCACTGAACTCTACATAACTGAAATATTCTCACACTCCGGAAAGGAAACAAGGGGGGAAAAAAAGTCGCATAACGCCGAATAGAGGAAATTGGTGTCTTCCTTTTTCCCGCGATTCCTGTTTTTGCGGTTGTCAAAAACATTCCTATTTCCGCGAAATCATCAATCTTCATTACCCCCTGGGATCCGAATGGACTTTGGCCACACCCGAAAGGAAGGAAAGAAAAAATTTTTTTAATTAAGAAGAAGAATTTTTAAAAGAAATAATCGAAAAATATTTACGATCTCAGATTTTTGCATGAATGAGGATAATACTGTATTTAAAAGGAAAGAGAGAGATGTTCAAACTCTGCGATGATTTCGGCAATGAACTAAAAGATAGTTTCTTATAGTAAAAAACAATATTCCAAAATTCTGCATAAAGGTGAGTTATAATAAAATCTTTCAGAATAAATATTCGTTCTAAAACTACTTTCTTTCTTCTAAAACGTCGACTTCTTTGGTCTTAATTGCGCTTTTGAAGCTTTTAATTCTTTCATTTATACAACTCAAATAAACTACATTCTCCTTATTTTTATTCTGAATTCGATACTGATAACCTTTATAAAGGGCTAAGGGTTTTTTCTTTTTAGTTCCAATAATGTCTGAAACATTCATATTGATTAATATAAGATATGAAAATAACTGCTAATATTGTAGCAGAATTACAAATGGAATGAAACTTTAAATTTCAAGAGGAGCCTAAGACACGTTTTCAATCTATCGAAAACTAACTTATTCACAAAGAAACTACCCAGCTCTTCTTAATGACTTATCATGACATCTCCTGAGGAGCTGTGGAAAGGGTATTGTACTCTCCGATTTCGCGGGACAGAAATAGTTTTGAAAAACGCAGAAACATAACTAATTCAGGAAATTTCCAGAAATGAATGTAATCAAAAACTGAGTATTCACGTATAAAACGCACCCCTTTTTTCAGACCTATTTTTAAAGGAAAAAAAAGAAGTGTGTCTTATACGCCAGAATATACGGTAAGTAAAACAATTATTAATGGGAGAAGAGTTGTTAATCCTACGTGATTCTGATATTTCTATAGATGTGATAGCGAACTCCTATGCACCTAAAGATGTTTTACTGGTGAAGTAGTGTCGATCCGCCGGCCGTTGGATCGCAACTCTAAATGACTACCATTTACTAAAGTAAAGACTCAAAGTGATGTTTTGGGTGACTTACGAAGGCTGCGGTAATAGCAAAGTCTGTAGGTCTGGGGCACTCAATTCTATGAAACAGACCCTTACTCGAGAGAGACTTAGAAAAGGCAAAAGGCGAAATCATTAGCGTAATTCTCAGAAAACGGAGGGTAAAAACTGTCTTTTGAATGTTGTAGAGGAAAGGAAGGAATTTAAGAACTGGGTTTGGAGTTGGTCGCTAATATAATTCGAAGAGAACAATAATTGGCATTCGTCAGAACATTTAAACCTCACTCAGCGAGCGTATGAAACATTAAATTCCACTTGGGAATAAAATTAGGAAGAGAGAATTTTTTTGGAATGAAAACCGTGACAGAGTATTTATAGATTTGAGTCAACCAGTGCTTCGTGCGTCTGAATTTTGAGAAAGAATTTGCAGTGCAATGTGACGCATCGGATATGATTTTAGGGGTTGTCCTATGTACAACGTATCAATGTCCTATCCATAATTCACCAGTGATGAAGAACATCCACTATTAGTAAAATATTGAGTTCCGCGAAGAGAATATACAGCACGACTGAACGAGAGCGTGTGGCTATACCCTAAAAAATTAAGGTTTTACCTAGACGGGACCTATGACTATCTTTATATGAATGGTGCAGCACCGTAAAATCTGGCTGCTACGGCCTTCCCTAGCGAAATTATGTGCTTTCGAATTTATCAACGATGTAAATGATGCCACGAAAAATGAAAAATTTAATGTAGCGCTATCTTTCAAAAAAACATAAAAACTGCCAAGTTAGTGCGAAAAATATCGAGCTGTTATCTGAACAGATGAGAGAGAAATATGTAGGCAAAATACAACATTACGAATCTCAAGAAGGCAACGTTACCAAGCTATGGATACTATTACGAATTTTGTATACATATGTAAATTCCTTTAGTAAAATGTATAAATTGTAGTATTTCTTGCATAATTTATGAAAAGGGTCAAGAGGTTGAAGCTTTGCCCGAAAAATGGGTTACAAAGCAAATCTATTTAACACTGAGGTAAATGACTGTCTGACGACACAGCCACAATTGCCAGAAGTAGCATTATTCGTCAGAAAATTGCCATGTGTCAGAAAATTGCTATTGTCATGAGTCAAATGTGCCGGTTTTCATAAAACTGGCAATTGTGACAAACTTGACAGAATTGACCTCGTCTGTGTAAATTGCCTTGGGCTTCACGTCGCGTCCTATAGGGGGTGCCCTAGGTTCCCCACCTATAAAAAGTCTATTAAATCATCTAATGTCAAGACAGGGATTAGTTATGCCCAAGCAACTAAACCTACAAAAACTCTATCAAAGCCTCTGCCACTAATGTCTCTGCGGATGCGGGTAACGTTAATATGCAAAATGTGCCAAGAAATTCCTCTCATACTCATGTTAATAAGAACAATAGTAGTAATGCAAATGTTAAAAGTCAAGAATTAGCTACTGTTAATTCAAACTCTGCCAAAAAAAAAAAAAAAAAAAAAAGTATAAATGATATATTTGAGTTAAGTCGGGAAAGAGGTTGAAAGCATATTCGGATGGAATATCAGCCAAGTTATTCATATTTACAAAAGCAAGCTATCTGAACTTCGCAAATGTGATACCATATTAGATAAAATTTAAGTATTGCATATCATTCTTGAAGAAATTCACGGGTTAGTTAACAATGTTTAATTTATGGATAAAAATCTTGTAATTGTAACATGGAACGCAAACGGGTTACGCCATAGACTAGACGAATTACGTATCTTTGTAAATGAGTATTGCCCTGATATCTATTTCCTTCAAGAACACAAGCTTAGTCCACAAGATACTTTCCAGGTTGCCAACTACAGTCTCTACAGATATGACCGAGAGCGTACAGGCACCCTGGAGGAAGACCGCTCGATCACACACCACCTTACAACACTGCCACAGCTTTTAGCCGTTGAGGCCCTAGCTATTACAGTCACTACACTCACATCACACCCACTCACAGTTATCTCCGCCTACGTTCCAAGCACAATAAAGATCACAAGCGAATATTGCGCAAGACTTCGAAGCGATATTCCAACTCAACAGAAAAACAACAATAGGCGAAGACTTCAACGCACACCACCGCGCATGGAACTGCAACCACACCACATTCCTAGGCTCTGTAATTTACCGTTTTGCCAACCAGGCAGGAATTACTATTGCAGCTCCAGATACCCCAACACGCTAAAATGACAGATCAGCCAATGTTTTGGATTTTTCCTTCTCAAAGGCTGCGCCCACCAGCGGCCGAGTGGTAAAGACGCTGAACACTGGTAGTTTAGTCCGAGGTTCGAATCCCGCGAGCAGGCTGGCTGCATGGGCGTTTTCGTGGTTTTCCCCATTGTGTAACGTGTATACGAGCCATTTTCCCTCAGAAAGTCCTCCCCGAAGGCATCCCTCCTTTTAGACAGATAGCCCTCGTGTGCTTTGCCATAATTGAATAACCCAAAAAAGGGTTATTCAATACCCATAATTCTCAAAGGCTGCTCCTCAAAATCCATCCAAACTACTCTTAATGAGTTATCCTCTCACCACAACCCGGTCGTAATTAAAGTGGGGACCTCTGTCTGTAGCACATCACACAAAAAGGCCTTTATTACTAACTGGGCAGGATATGCCAAAGCCTTAAACAACACCACACTGCACATTCCAATAGCACACACAGGTGATGAGTTTGACGCAATTGTCACTAGTTTCACTACTGCCCTGGTAAACGCTCTTAACGATAATAGCCCTCCTGTTCAACACAGGCAAAAAGCCACAGATCCTGAACTTAGAAAGCTCGTTCAAAGAAACGCTGCATGCAAAAGAATGGCAAAGGCACAGATATCCAGCGGATAAGGCTGCACTCAATCGATTAAACCACCAGGAAAGGCCTCTTACATGTCAGCATGCACAACACGACTGGGCCACCTATCTCTCTTCCCTCTCAGCTGAGAAAAGCTCAGTCTGGAAGGTGACAACAAAATTAAAGAGATGCTACACAAAGTCCCCCGCTATTCCGCCCCTAAAAGGCCGACAGCAAATTGCCACCACCGAAATTGAGAAAGCTGAGTCACTAGCTGATCACTATGCTTCTCAATTTTGCACAAACAACATCTCCCCCCCCTCCAACAGAATACCTGGTTTTCAGCACACTGACACAATACCTCTCAAAGCCACGCACAAACAACATTACTCCTGTCAAACCATCAAAGGTCTACGGCTACATCGAGAAACTCCAAATCAAGAAGAGCCTTGGATTAGATAAAATTTCAAACAAGATGGGTGTTCTTATGCTTCTAAGACTGTTTGCTGTCATCAACGCAATGTTACGCCTGGGCCACTTTCCTTCGCTTTGGAAGACCGCCGTCATCACTCCTGTCCCAATGCCTTATTTAGTCTTATTTAGTATGGCCGCATTACGCTTAAGCCGTAATGCGGCCATACTAAATAAGGTTGTATTTTTTGACAGTTAGCATATAAATTAGCAATTATAAACTACAAATCCCAATAATGGCCGAATGAATACGTTCTCTGAAGAGTGGTAATTCAATCTGTGTGCAACTTTTATCGAATACACATAAACGAATTAACAGTTTCCTTCATGTGCAACGTGAATACGAGTACTTTTCGTTTAGAAACTCTCCCCATAGGCATCCTTTCCATAAAACAGACAGCTGTAGTGGAGCATTGTCATCAGACAAATATAAGCTTGAAAAATCTGCAATTCTAAGTGAAATTTAACTAAGTTGAAATTCACTTGGATTTATATATCAAACTACAAGTTATTTGCAGTTATTTGTAGTTTGTAGTAACTCAGCTGTAGCTGAATTCTCGAACAAATTCTGTGGAGCCAGTGTTTTCATGATGATTTTTATCACATCTAAACTAATTATTAAAAAATAAAGCACGTTCTTAGGGAACCAGTTGAAAGGTACGTAACACGAAGAAAGAATAAAAAGGAAAATAATTTCCCTTGACCAACTGGTGAAATGCAAATTTGCAGTCTGGGTATTTGACGTCAGATGATTTTAATTCAGTTACTTAAGACTTTTTGTGTGAGTGCGAGAAACAGATTTTTCTCTTCTTTCACTGAGATGCATACTGATAATAAATGAATAAGTCTATATAAAAAAAAGGAATATGTCGACGTATAGCATTAAGAAAAGGAAGAAAGCCTAGATTTGTGGAGATTTTTATATAAAATCCAAGAAGTTTTACATACTAACGTTTTAAATTTTTACATATAATCTGGGCCTAAGTAATTTCGCTTAATTTAGCAAACTTATATATAATTAGTTATATTATAAACTGACAGACAAGATAATTGATTAAACGTACAGATAAAGGAAACTATTTTAACATACAATTTTTGTAGAAAATATGTATGGTAAAGTTTTTTTCTCTGTTAAAAAAAAATAAAAAATCCTTTTGGTACACTAAACTACTTGAATACATGATTTTTATAAAAAAATATGAATGCTAAAGTTTTTTACTGTTTTCTTTTAATTTTCCTCGGTCCGTACTGCTTTTCTACTCTAATTTTTCCTTCCTCAATAAGAGTAATTATAACATTGGTGGCCAAAATTCATTATAGAGACAAAAATCCTTCTTTTAAAATTTGCCTCTCCTAACCTTCATTTCCTCAAAATCATTTATCAGTACTTGGACGTCCATTTTCTCAGCCATCTCAGCTTCAACGCACAATAGTGATGTTTCACAGCCGATCTTGTGTCATAGTGTTTCTTAAATATATTTTTATTAGTTTCAGTATTGAAAATGACTTCTCACTCGTAGCTGTGGTTACAGGTTACGATAAATACAATATAAGTAAATTGCACACTCCCGAATAACTGCTTGTCATGTCATAGTATTTTACCATTGCTAATTTAGCTAAGTCCTTAACGGATTTCAAATTTTGGATTTCTGTTCTGAAAGTATTTATAAATAATAAAAGTTGTACTTCCAGTGCGTTATCAAAGCCTTCTTTATATGTTTTCTGTATTTTTTAAACATTATTAATAATTTCCGTATTTGTTGACTATGACAGTGTTTTAGGTTCTTTATTTTTTGTTTTTCAAATTTAGTTTCTACGCCCCATTTATTTGTAATAAACTCAGCTTCTTTCATAATGTCTTCAAACTTGTTTCTCATATCTTGCATATTAATAGAAACGCTTTTTAGATGTTGATGAGCTCCGATCGATTGATTTTCGATTGCTAAGCCGATTGATGGGTTGATCGATCCTGCACTATAGCGCAGGACGTGTTTAAAAAATTTTTGTTTTTAATTTTCGCCTGTTATTATGCTTCTTAATATGTATGGAAACATATATTATATTTATATTTCATATTTATCACAAAAATATTTCATGTTAATAATACGATACGTTATTAATATTAGTAGACATTTGCATTGTTTATGGTGATAAGTTTGGATTTTTTAGATAAATGGATTAAAAGTTTAGCTGAATTGAATTTTTAGCAAGTTTTAAATTATAAGAATTTAGTTTATGTAATGTTACAAATCAATAACTTACCTTTATAACTTACCTTTATATTTGAGATTACTTTGAAATTTAATTTTAATGAAAAACTTCTGTTTGTTCTCGCCATAGACTAGAGAAATGGCATTAGAATAAGAGCAAGTTTAAGTTCAGTTTACTGTTCTGAGTCATCAGCCAATTTACAAGTATAATACTTGAGGGGTAGCGTTTCACACTTCAACGCAGCTGTTTAACGAAGAAAGGGACCCCGCCTCCACTATAAATTTCCAGTGTCTTCCCAAGTTGAGTCACAGTAAAACTTTCATCCAAGATTTTACTGTAAAAATGTCCATTGTCCATTTCCCTTTTAAAACGCTGAAACATCTGTTTTTTCCCCCTTCAGTCAAATTGTACTATTATTATTGTCATATTCCAATGACACATAATACATCACGTGCAATATCTTTTTACATTTCCTCTGTACTATAAATGTATTTCAGTTAATGTATAATTATTAAATATTTAACAGTAAAAATTATGGATATTCGAATATTTTTAGGAAATTCTTCACAAGTTTACGATGAAATCATAAACAAGTAGAAACAAATTTTATTGATATGTATCCAAAGAGCTTTGAAAATGATTGTGTAATACGAAATGGAAATTTTAAAACTAAACACTAAATACTTATGGTATGAGGATTTATCTAAATTTAAATGCCCACTGTAGCAAAATATGACGATTCCCTTCCAAATATTTCAAGGTCCCAGAAATGTTTAATAATTTAGAGTTAAGCTTATTGACACTAACGTGTATTTGAAGATGAATAATACTCACACTCTGTCTCATGGATCCTAAAAGTAGAACACATAAATACTTGTTTAGGAAACAAGTATAAAGTTTCTTCATAATTAGTAAAAATAAAATTATATTAAGCAAGTTTTGCGTACTTCGTAGAGAAATGTGCAAAACTTCATTTAATGAAAATAGGTTTGTTGTGGATCAAAGAGCAAAATCAGTTAGGAAAAGCGGGTATATTTTAGGAGCATTAATATTTATGATTATTGTTATCTGTTTTATTTGCGTCTTAGAAAGCTATTTATGTCTCAGAAATTAATGACCTCAGATTTCCAGTCTTTACATTGTTTATCAATTAAGCAATATCATTTTTTATCTTAATCATTAATTTATTAATGATAAAAATATAAAAAGTAAATATAATGTACGAGAACATATATTAACGGAAGCTATTTATGTCTTAGGAAAGCTATGCAGTGATGCCGAAATAAAAGAGAATAATGTACAAAGGAATTTTATGAGTGAAAATTGCTTCATTTACTAGTAAAACGTATTAATTAAATTTTTTAATTTGCAAAATTTATTCAAATATTGCAATAACGGGAGAGAATTCTTTTCTGAAATATTCCATTCGTTTGTGTAGTGAAAATAGCAACGTAATTCGCGTTGTTTCAGATGTTTAAATGCAACTTAAAACTATTAGGGCAATGGTGCCATTGATATGTTTTATATTTTCAGTAATTAATTTATCGAAATTTACGAAGTAGTATATACTTTTAGTTGTGTGATGCCATTTTTATTATCATTATTATACTATTATTGATGATTTCACGTACTGAATGGTGTGGAAAATAAATTAAAAGCAAAAGTAAAGTAAATTGTAAAATTTCATTTCAAATAACGATTAGAAAGTACTCCATGAAGGCGTTCTTCTCCTTAGGCAAATAGTCCTCGAGTGCTTTATTATTGTATAATAATTCAATTCCGTTTAAATAACGTAGAAATTGTTGCGCATTTTTCAATTATACGCTTAAATGCTTCACATTGTTAAAATAAATTGTAATTTATTATATTTTTTTCAAACGAAGGGAAATTAATATATTACTTTCCAAACAAATTTAGTGTCTTCAGAATTATCTTTTACAGATAAGTGTGAATTTTTGGTAGAGGGTAATTTACAGGTTAAGAAACACTACCGCTCTTCTCTTTTCTAAAGCAAATCAAGTAAATCCTCAAGTATTAAAATATGCTTAGTAAGTAAGATATAGTTTACGGGTTCCGTGCCTTCAGATTTAATTCTCGATTAGGGATTTTAAATAAATCCTAACCTGCATTTTAGCTGCAATGTGAGAGTATTTTGAAAATTTTGATATGAAAAATTGGATAAATAGAACTGAAATATTTATTCACTCATTATTTCAAGTAAAAATATTCATCCCTTCCGTTTCCTACCCCCATGAGTGAAGAAGAGGTAATGAATTTCGATAAATTTAATGAAAAAATTTCATTAAATTTACACTGGAAATTAACTGAAATATTTGGCCGCTTAAATGTTTGAGCATCTGTGTGTTCGTCAGCCTGCCGTAAGACTTCCCCCTTTTTTTCGGACATTGAATTCATTCAAAGATCCCTAAGCCGAACTGGAAATCTCTCCTTTCCAAATGTGGTGTCATAAATTCTTTGCTTTTCCTGCCCATACAGCACACTTAGTTGCTATGACGTTGCAGTGAGCTCTCAATGTTGCATTTTCTTTACATCACATTTGTGACCACTGTACAACGTCGCAGAAATGTCGCATTGTGACGTGGATGTGAATGTCGTACGGATGTCACATACGCGTCGCAGCAAACGTTTTAATGTGACCACAAGAAATTCGCAGTCTTTCCCACCCTGACCTTTCTTGACTTTGCTCGCTTAATTCTTCTTTAATGGAAGGTATTCTTGCGCGCTGACTTCCCTCCCCTCCGATTCATTGCTATGTGTTTCAGTAAACCTTTCTAAATAAATGATTATTTTATGCTAATAGCTTAAAATTTTAGTTATTTCTTTTTTATTAAAAATATTAACAGTTTTTAGCGTGTTTTTATTGATGTGGTACTTTGAAATCATTGAACTATATTCTGTGGTGAATGGATTCACATTCTACCGTATCTCGTGTTATCAAGAGAGACTGACGAAAGAGTTTGTTGTCTGCATAACGTTTGTTTGTCTTAAGGATTTTCGCGACCATTTTTTTAGTTCTGTTCACCGAACGCATCGTCTGTGCTACATTTTCAGGTATGCACTGTTTATTGTACATTGAAGTGAATGATATCAGTAATAATTAATATGTAATAATAAAAGCGTAATTTAAATTATATGAACAAAAAGAAATACTGGCAGTAGATTAATTTTATTTGTATTACAAAGAGTGCGAAAGCAAGGGCCATTATCGAAAGTCATCTTATTTTTGTCTCACTGCTTAGAAATTTTAATTTAGGGAATCAGGCTTATTTGGTAGATATAATTCACTTTTTGTTGTTTTTAATGTTAAAAGATAATGTGAAAAAAGAATTGATTTTATGCATTTTACTGCAGTACTTTCATCGTGTTCAGCTATTTTTCGAAATTATTCACAAAATAATTACTTCCTTCCATGCGTGGTACTTAGTACTACAGTATATAGTTTATTATATAGTTTTTTTTTTTTTTTTTGTGGTCAGTACAAAATTTTAATTCAGAGTGAATTAGTTTCGACGTTGTTTGACTGATTGATAAATAGCGCTCTAAAATAATACTGGCTGGTTAAGTTTCGAATTACAAAACATCACCAGCATTATGTAGACAGACTAGACAGACATTACTAGAAATGTGCATGTAGAAAGTCACTTGACATGAATTAATAGAGGAATGACGCCGTCCAGAGAGGTTTATTATAAGCAGTTACTATTTTTAGTACAGAAACTGAAAATACCTAAATTAAAATGATGAGTTAAGGGCAAAACAAATTTAAATTAGAATCTTGATATACATAGTTTTTATCTATCAATCTCTAGATATACGCTTAACAATACACAAGAAACATTAAAAAATTAATATTCTATTTTCTGAGGTATTTTTTAAATATACAGTAGTGGCCAAAATTGTGGACACTTTTGGAAATTTATTATTAGGATTGGATGGGTTTCGCCCAATCAGCTTGCTTCCTGCACTGGGAAAGATCCTAGAGAGGATTATCTGCAGAAGACTACAGCCAGCCCTAAAAGCGCTTCCAAACCAGCAGTTTGGTTTCCGTAAAGGGTTGTCTACTAGAATGCCGCTTGTCAGAATCGTTGAATTTTTAAGCGAAGCTATTCATAAGCCCCAGACAACTGCTTTCCTTATGCTGGACGTGGCAAAAGCCTTTGACCGCGTCTGGCATAACGGACTTATATCTACAAGCTTGCTTCCCTTGATCTCCCCAGGAAAACGATTTTGGTTCTTCACTCCTTTCTAAGTGATCGATCCTTCTATGTCAGGCAGGGCGATGTTTATTCTGAAAACACTTTAATTAAAGCCGGCGTTCCTCAGGGAAGCATCCTTGGGCCTATTCTCTATATGTTAAGGACTTCCCTATGATTGAAAATACAAACTGCATCACCGCCTACGCTGACGACACCGCCATTCTTTCTAGTTCACTTAATCCACTACATGTCATTATCAGAATACAAAACCACACACACGAAATACCACACACACGGTGTCGCAATTGGAGGACATCCATTAATGCTACAAAATCTAAATTATTACTGATAGGACGGCACAGAAGAAAAAACACTGATGCAGATCTGACCCTCTTTAATGAAACGGTGCCCAAAGTCAGAGAGGCTACATACTTGGGAGTTCGTTTTAACGGCTCGCTTACATGGGGTCCTCACATTTCCATGACCATCGGGAAAGCCATAGGAGTCTCTAGGAAGCTCCGAAACTTTCTTGACGCCTCCTCACCACTGGATCTTACTCGCAAGAAGCACATTTACACATCAATATTAAGACCCATCCTTACATATGCCTCCCCTGCAGTGTGCTCTGTTACCCCTTCCGTATTAAATAAATTGCAGGTTTTCCAAAACAACTACTTACGAAAAATCACAGGAGCTCCCTGGTTCGTTCGCAATGAACAGCTACACAGAGACCTTAAACTCCAAAATCTGGCATTATTCATCAATAAATTAAATAATAATTTTTTCAAGAAAGCCATCACCAACGCAGAGGTAAATTATTCTGACAATTTTAAGTACGAGCTCCTAGAACTTGACATCAATTTAAGGCCGTATGCAACCCACATTTATCGGAATGCCCCATAAAAACTCCTAACTTCTGCCAGCCAATTTTGAAGTTTCAAAGTATGACTTCTTCATTTACACTGGCCTGAGCCACATCTACACAATCTTGCTGCAGTCCCTTTTCAAGGTATTCCTGCGAGGCACTGTATGTTATGTCTCCTCTAACCGGGGTTATTTGAGGTGCCTGTAATAGCGGGATATAATTCCTGCTGAAATAGGCATATCAAAAGTATCAAAGTATCATAGTATAGTGTATATTCTCAGAAGTGAGTAATACAGATTTTCCGTAAGTCAGCTTTGGTAACAATAATTGTTTTATGAACTGGAATAATTAATTCATGCAAATTTGTTATGCTTTTGCATAATACTCTATTTGTAAGAGAACAGAAAATTGCGTTTAGGAAATGCTGAAATATTTAAAACAAATGATTCACATTAATCATCAAATGAAACCAATTATACGACATTTTTACCGTAATACAATTATTTAAATATACTGAAGCTGTGCAGTGAAAGACAGTTATTTTAAATTGATAGCTTAAAAATCTCATAAAATTGTAATTTGTCGATGGAGTAATAATGGTAAAAGAGAATGCCCGTTTTGTATAACTAATATAACTAAGTATAAATATTTATTTCCTGTAATTTATTTTCCATAATCACGTTTTCCAGCCACTGATTTTTGCACCCATAACTATTTTTTCTGTATTATAGATTAAGCCAGTGCTTAATTTCTAAAATTAGAAGTGCCGGAGCCCTACGGAAGATCGTCAGCAGAGGGGAACAAGAGTAAATAAATAAATAAAATGACTACTAAACTCATTAATAATTTTAAAATTAAATAGTTAATTGCTATAAAATTAATTAGTACATATTTAATTAATGTTTATAAATTGTAATTTAATCAATAATTATTATATAATTAATTAATTATAATTGATAATTATTAGATAATTATTATTTATTGAAATAATTAAAGATTGAAGTAATTAACTAATTAAAATTAAATAAAATGTGAAGAGATAAATTGAAATTTAATACGCGATTTTTAATATAAATTTATTGATAAAATTAAATTTTCGAGATAAAATTTCTACTGAAATTGTTATTCAATTACATAAAAGAAGTGCCGCAAGCCTTTTTATTCAGGACTCTGGTGCGTTCCGACTAGAATTATGATTTATTACAAAAATTAAGAAGCATCGGAGCCGAGATCCGGTGAGTTGCGGCCCAATTTAAGTTCTGATCGTAGGGGGGAGTTCTTTTATCATCACAAAAATTAAATATACTTAAAGTACAGCTGATGAAAATTCCAGGGCGAAACAGAATGAGGGTATGAGCGGGTGGAAAAAAAAAATGAGGGGAATCTTGGTGAGAGAGAACGTTCTCTTTGACCGTGGCTCTCTGTTGATATAATTATAGCCATCAAGCAAATGGTTGTCAGGGGTAAATGAGTCCTGAATCAGACTCCTAAATGTAAAGTTGCTGATTACGCTCCCCCTCCATTAGTGGATACCATGGAGGTAGGAAGTTAGACCTTTCTTAGCTCCTTTCTTACCTCTATGGTGGATACTGTGGGAAGGCGATGCATAGGACGTGCTTGAGCAGTTTATCTCAGTATTTCACTCTTATTGTACTCCCTGTCACTTAACGCACATTTAAGAACACAAATTTTAATTCCTGCGAGGATAATTAACTGTAAGCATTGATAACAATACACTAAATACAAAGGCATGGCGAGGTATTTAGGCATTCCTAAACAAACTCCCTCCAAATTTATTGCTTTTCTTAAAGGGAAAGGTTTCCGCATGTGAGTGAGGGGACTTTACTTGAACGTCTCATGTTCTCATGAGTTCGTATTTCTAGGGAAATAGAGTATTGCAAAGTCTGCTTATTGTTAAACTAAAACGTTAGGAATTCTAAATTCGTTTCCCTTTAAATTGTGGTTCAGTTTTATAAAAAAAAGTACCAGAGCTCATCTTATTTAGGGCTCCGATGCGCTCCGGTTAAAATTGTAATTTATCTTAAAAATTGAGCTCCGGTGAGCTACGGGGCAATTTAAGCAGTGGTTTAAGCAACAAATCGCTAATTTGGAAACAAAGATTGTAGTTCACTAATTTGGAGTCTAAAATTGTGTTGATTTACAGTGCTTAAATTGCGCAGGAGCCCACTGGAGCCCGGCTCCGGTACTTCTCAATTTTTAAGATAAATTACAATTTTAGCCGGAGCGCATCGGAGCCCTAAATAAGATACGCTCCTGTACTTCTTTTTATAAAACTGAGCCACAATTTAAAAGGAAAAAATTAGAATTCCTAACGTTTCAGTTTAACAAAAGGCAGACCTTGCAATACTCTATTTCCCTAGAAATACGAACTCAGGAGAAATGAGACGTCAATAACATTCGGAAACCTTTCCCTTTAACCCTTTAACTGCTTAAGACGTGTTTTTGGAATTCTTTAAAAATGCTTAAGACGTCTTTACACAAATTTCAAATCGCACGAAAAATGCTTAAGACGTGTACACACGAAGCCCTAATTTCGCGAAGATTGCTTAAGACGTGTTTAGACGACGCGATCTGGTCTTCCTTCCCCTACCTTTCTGCAGGCGGCTGTCAGTTGACACAAAGGTCTTAATAGTGTCTTTATAGGGTCTTAATAGGGTGTCTTAATAGGGTGAAAAGAGCACTTTAGGAAAAAAGTCCTTAGAGTGAAGCAGGGGCGTAGCTAGAGTTTCCAGCGCCCGGGGACAACTGAAGAATTTGCGCCCCTTTCTGTGTGCCAAGAATGGAAAACATTTCATTAAAAAATTTCGTAGCATCAATTTGGCGCCCTTTGGATGCTGCGCCCGGGGACAGATGTCCCCCCTTGCCCCACCCTAGCTACGCCACTGGAGTGAAGTATCGCTGTCAGACAGCAGGTATGTATTATCTGTGTGACGACTGAAAGTCTGCGAAAGAGGATAAATCGTTTTACATCTGTTTGCCCCAAATTTTAGTAGAAACAAGAAAAAATAAGAATTGTAACGAAGGACGCCTTTATGCCTATATGTTTTAGAATCAAATATTTTATTTTTGTATTGAAAAATGATTACAATTTCTGATTCGTCAGGAAAAAATATAAAATGTTGCAACCAGCTTTCTTGTTTGCCTTCGTATTTCAAATGCGCGTTATTATAATGCTATATTTTTCCTTTTTACATTCTTAAATGTTAAAACTGTGCTTTCAGCATGCCTGAGTTTTGTACTCTTATGTGTGGCTCTATGCTCCGTAAAAATGGCGAACTGACATATAAAAATTATATAAATGTTGAAAGGAAGATATTCTACTCGAAACTTCAACTAAATGGAATAAATGAATACCCCGAAGGAATTTCTAGAAATATTTGTTTTAAAAATTTTACTATTAAGATTTTAAATCCAAAATGTTTTGAAATCTAAAGAAAAAAATCTGATGTGTACACCACATGACTTCCTTGTATTGGAATATTAAATTATACGCATTTTTTCTTGCATTTCATTTAAACTTATTGGATTGAATTAAATCTACTTCGCCGACAGCGCATAAACCACAATGGAATAAATTAATTCTTTAAAATTCACTCTAGTATTTGTTTACCATAGCGACACTCTGGCGCTAGATTCACTTAACAGTATTAATAATTATATAACAGTTAACTTATATAATAATTATATAACGGAAAGTAAGTTAACTGTTATATAATTCAATAAATATATAACAATTAACTTATAACCAGTTATTTCGTTCATATTATAACTCAAAATGCACAAAATTTATATCATTTAAAGAATAGAATTATCTAATCGTTGCCACATGTTCTATTCAAATACTATAATAAAGCTAGAATGATGTATGAAAGAAATTAAGCAAAGAAAACAAAAAAGAAACAGTTTTTCACAGACGATTGAGTATTTTTCATTTAATTAATTCAGTTCTCACTTCGAGAGGAGGCAAAAATACATAAAAACTCAAAATATCTATATTAAAAATTACGAAGTAAATCTCAAACACTTATTTCCTCGAAAAAATTCCAGAAAAAATTAAGCATGATTTAATTTGCAATAATAAATAAATGCGTTATCTTTGTTGTTGCGAAGCTAAGTTTTTCTAGATTGGCAACAAATCCACTAGTCTCCTGTTTCAAATGTAAACATCAATGGCCGCCGTTAAAAAAAAAAGGCTTAGCGGCAATTAAACAACTTTAAAATTGCTGATAATTCTAAAAATATTGCACACAGATTTACTAAAGACATAAAATCCTTAACCGGAAGATAAAAACAACATAATTCAATCATTTTTAAAGCAAAAAATGTACAATTTACAAACATATAAGAGTAAAGAAACTGAGATCATTGAGCCAGGTAACAGAGTGGATATATATATAAATATATTTATATACGTTTGGTGCGGCCGATTGCAACCAAAATACGTGGTGCACATCTACATGTTATAGCAGTCCTATATACAAAATTTCAGCGTTCTGAGGCTACTCGTTTTTGAGTTATGCGAGATACGTTCGTACGCACGTACCTACATACGTTCGTACAGACGCCACTAAAAATTCTCTTCAGAATTAATTTTAAAGCAGTTTTATAATTTTTTTGAAGGAAAAGAGTATTTTATTCTGTCCTTTCGTACAGATATCACGCAAAAACATCGTTAAATTGCATTCGAAAGCGGTCAAAATGGATATTTTCGTTGAAATATGCTGCCTGAAACTTTTCGCGATTACAATACTTCCTTTTTACTTCGTACAAGGAAGTAAAAATATGTATTCCTTGAAACATTTTTGGAAAGACATCTATCGATATAAAATCTCTTAAAATTAATGGAGTGTAAATTAATTAAAACAGTTAGTGTACGGAAGGGTTAGATATACATACTCCTCACAAAAAATTACAGTCAGAAGATCAATTATTTAAAGATATAAATTAATTACATTAAAAGAATTTAAAATAAATTAACATCTGTCCAAATATCAATGCTAACAGCAATAGCACGAATGAAAGTTATTCTTTAAATTCCGAACTTAATTCATCCGTCGGTACGCAATGATTGTGTCTTTGCAATTACTTTTCTTATACACTCACGTTTGTGAAAATTGCAACACCAAGAAGGAATCGTCATAATTGAATGCAATTTAATACACAGTTGAGTGGTAGTGGTACAAATAAATGATTAAATGTTCAAAGCAAACAAACAAGAACAAGAGATCAGAATCAGTATTTTGTGTGGCCACCACGCGCCGCAATAAGTGCTGCTACACGACGTGGCATGGAGTCAAACAAAGTTTGAATATCTGACTGAGGAAGAGCATTCCATATCGTTTGTACGCGTACCCAAAGTTCGTCTGCAGACGCAACAGGACGAGGATCACGAGCAAGACGCCGACCAATGACATCCCACACATGTTCAATTGGCGACATATCCGGGGAACACGCAGGCCAAGGAAGAAGCTGTACCTGCTGCGCTGCAAAGAAGGATTTAACAATCCGAGCAGTATGAGGGCGGGCATTGTCCAGTTGAAATACAGCGCCTGGCAAGCTTTGAAGGAAGGGAACAGCTTCGGGCTGTAGAACTTCACGGATATACCGGTTGCTGTTCAGATTGCCCACAATTCGTAGCAATTGAGATCGTCTATGATATGCTATGCCGCCCCAGACCATAACTCCGGGTGTTCGTCCACTGTGGCGTTCGATAATGCTCTCCGGAAGGTGGCATTCACCGGCATAGCGTCTGACACGAATGCGGCCATCATGGTACCACAAATTAAAGCGAGATTCGTCAGAAAACACGACATGCTGCCAATCAGCACGCCAGTCTCTATGCTGATTGGCCCATTGTAGCCGCAGGCGGCGATGGTCGTGCGTTAGGGGGATCCTGTATAAAGGAGTCCGTGCGCGCAGTCCACACTGCAGCAGACGTCTACGAATTGATGAAGCACACAATGAAACACCTGTAGCTATTGACCACAGTGCTGCCAATTGTCTAGAGGAAGCTGTACGGTCCGTCCGCGCCATGCGGACCAGGTGTCTCTCATCGCGAGCTGACGTCACATTTCGGGGTCCACTCCCGGATTTCCGAGTTGTCCGACACTCGTCCGTCCACTGCTTCCAAACGCGCATCACTGTGCTGCTGTTACGCTGCACACGAGAGGCTACTGCACGATACGACAATCCAGCTTCACGAAGGCCGATGATTCTCCCTCGTTCAAACTCTGTAAGTTGTTCAAATCTCGCTCTCTTTCGTCGACGAGGCATAAGTACAGATTGAGTTAACGTTTACCACTAGCAGATAACCACCGATAACCATACACGCCTCGCTACAGCCGTCTATTTATTCGGATCCATCAGCCGTTCAGAAGGCGCTGCTCAGCATACGCATGCGCTACGGATTTGCAATTCTAATCATTTGCATATCATGCGCTACTTTGCATTTCCTGAAAATTTCAGCTCACTCGCGTAAGTCCTTCATGGTGTTGCAATTTTCACAAACGTGAGTGTAGATACTACAAAAGGCCGCCAACGAAGTAGCGGTAAAATCGTTGAATACTAATAGTTTGAAGCGGGTTCAAATCCTCACGAATGGATTGCCTGCATACCAGTTTTAGCGAAATTTTGCTGCCCATGTTTAATGTGAATATGTACCAATTTCAATTAGCTTTTCATGATGACGTGCCTTGACTACGAGTCCTCGCTCGGGTTGTGTTTGGTTTGGCTTGTTTGATTATTAAGCACGTGAAGGCGATCTGTCTAAGGGGAGGTATGCTTTCGTGACAGATTTTCTAAGGGAAACAATCTCGCACTACAAAAAGTTAAAACCATAAAAACGCCCATACAATCAGCTTGTTCACGGGGGTTTGAATGCAGGTCAAACTACCAGTATGTTAAGAGAAGCGATTTCAAGAATGTTTAATTATTTTATTTAGTTTGTAATAAGCTAAATAAAATAATTAAACATTCTTGAAATCTCTTCACATTACTGAAATGGCAATAACTTCGAATTATACTATGCTACCGTTTTTCCTCTAATATCTGGTTCCTTCCAGAGATCTGGAAGGAAAACTAGTTTAATCAATTTGTCAAGCAATTAAATTGCAAGTAACATGGACACGTTTATATATATTCTTTTAAAACTCTATTCTTTTTTCATTAGTACCATTATTTAATTATCTCCTCGTACTCTCTGACATATGTTGTAAAGAGAGAAACACCAAACACGGCTTGTCTATGTAGAAGTGTTCAACACTTATGATCAAAACACTAACGTGGTAAAATTCAACATAAGAAGACCTCAGAACACATATTTATCTCTGAACCCTGAGGTACTATTCTAAACAAGTGGCTAACTCTGCAGTGTAGCGTCAGAGAGCTTAACTACATTCATTCATTCCAAATTTAGCACATATTCACAAGGCGTAGCGCTTTTTTCAATTATACTATTAAGTTTTAAACTTTGGCATTTATACAGCATTTTCACTTTTAACATATCATAAAAATTTTAAAGAACAGTTCACATGTGTATAAGAACACATTTACATGCCATTAATTTTACACATTTCAAAACATACAGTGTGGTAATAAAATGTTTTGTTAAATTTCTTTTCTTCAAAGCAAGTGCTTGTTTCTTTTACATTTAAATACTACATTTCACTTTTATACAAGTCTGTCGGACTAAAATGTCTTTTCTTAACAGAATCTTTTAAATAAAGCTTTATAGAATATTTTTACAATGTTCTTAATCCTTTAACTGCTTAAGACGTGTTTAAACGTTTTTGGAATTCTTTTAAAATGCTCAAGACGTCTTTACACAAATTTCAAATCGAACGAAAAATGCTTAAGACGTGTATACACGAAGCCCGAATTTCGCGAACATTGCTTAAGACGTGTTTAGACAGCGCGATCTAGTCTTCCTTCCCCTACCTTTCTGCAGGCGGCTGTCAGTTAACACAAAGGTCTTAATAGGGTGTGAAGTCTCTTTGAAAAGAGCACTTTAGGAAAAAGTCCTTAGCGTCAAGTATCTTTGTCAGACAGCAGGTATGTATTATCTGTGTGCCGACTAAAAGTTTGCGAAAGAAGATAAATCGTTTTACAACTGTTTGCCTTGTGGTACTTTATACAAATGAAAGTCAAACAGGATTCGACGTTGTTATAGTTCATTGCCGAATTTTAGTAGAAACAAGAAAAAATAAGAATTGTAACGGAGGACGCCTTTATGCCTATATGTTATAGAATCAAATATTTTATTTTTGTATTGAAAAATGATTACAATTTCTGATTCGTCAGGAAAAAATATAAAATGTTGCAACCAGCTTTCTTGTTTGCCTTCGTATTTCAAATGCGCGTTATTATAATGCTATATTTTTCCTTTTTACATTCTTAAATGTTAAAACTGTGCTTTCAGCATGCCTGAGTTTTGTACTCTTATGTGTGGCTCTATGCTCCGTAAAAATGGCGAACTGACATATAAAAATTATATAAATGTTGAAAGGAAGATATTCTACTCGAAACTTCAACTAAATGGAATAAATGAATACCCCGAAGGAATTTCTAGAAATATTTGTTTTTAAATTTTATTATTAAGATTTTAAATCCAAAATGTTTTGAAATCTAAAGAAAAAAATATGTAATCCTTGAAACATTTTTGGAAAGAAATCTATCGATATAAAATCTCTTAAAATTAATGGAGTGTAAATTAATTAAAACAGTTAGTGTACGGAAGGGTTAGATATACATACTCCTCACAAAAAATTACAGTCAGAAGATCAATTATTTAAAGATATAAATTAATTACATTAAAAGAATTTAAAATAAATTAACATCTGTCCAAATATCAATGCTAACAGCAATAGCACGAATGAAAGTTATTCTTTAAATTCCGAACTTAATTCATCCGTCGGTACGCAATGATTGTGTCTTTGCAATTACTTTTCTTATACACTCACGTTTGTGAAAATTGCAACACCAAGAAGGAATCGTCATAATTGAATGCAATTTAATACACAGTTGAGTGGTAGTGGTACAAATAAATGATTAAATGTTCAAAGCAAACAAACAAGAACAAGAGATCAGAATCAGTATTTTGTGTGGCCACCACGCGCCGCAATAAGTGCTGCTACACGACGTGGCATGGAGTCAAACAAAGTTTGAATATCTGACTGAGGAAGAGCATTCCATATCGTTTGTACGCGTACCCAAAGTTCGTCTGCAGACGCAACAGGACGAGGATCACGAGCAAGACGCCGACCAATGACATCCCACACATGTTCAATTGGCGACATATCCGGGGAACACGCAGGCCAAGGAAGAAGCTGTACCTGCTGCGCTGCAAAGAAGGATTTAACAATCCGAGCAGTATGAGGGCGGGCATTGTCCTGTTGAAATACAGCGCCTGGCAAGCTTTGAAGGAAGGGAACAGCTTCGGGCTGTAGAACTTCACGGATATACCGGTTGCTGTTCAGATTGCCCACAATTCGTAGCAATTGAGATCGTCTATGATATGCTATGCCGCCCCAGACCATAACTCCGGGTGTTCGTCCACTGTGGCGTTCGATAATGCACTCCGGAAGGTGGCATTCACCGGCATAGCGTCTGACACGAATGCGGCCATCATGGTACCACAAATTAAAGCGAGATTCGTCAGAAAACACGACATGCTGCCAATCAGCACGCCAGTCTCTATGCTGATTGGCCCATTGTAGCCGCAGGCGGCGATGGTCGTGCGTTAGGGGGATCCTGTATAAAGGAGTCCGTGCGCGCAGTCCACACTGCAGCAGACGTCTACGAATTGATGAAGCACACAATGAAACACCTGTAGCTATTGACCACAGTGCTGCCAATTGTCTAGAGGAAGCTGTACGGTCCGTCCGCGCCATGCGGACCAGGTGTCTATCATCGCGAGCTGACGTCACATTTCGGGGTCCACTCCCGGATTTCCGAGTTGTCCGACACTCGTCCGTCCACTGCTTCCAAACGCGCATCACTGTGCTGCTGTTACGCTGCACACGAGAGGCTACTGCACGATACGACAATCCAGCTTCACGAAGGCCGATGATTCTCCCTCGTTCAAACTCTGTAAGTTGTTCAAATCTCGCTCTCTTTCGTCGACGAGGCATAAGTACAGATTGAGTTAACGTTTACCACTAGCAGATAACCACCGATAACCATACACGCCTCGCTACAGCCGTCTATTTATTCGGATCCATCAGCCGTTCAGAAGGCGCTGCTCAGCATACGCATGCGCTACGGATTTGCAATTCTAATCATTTGCATATCATGCGCTACTTTGCATTTCCTGAAAATTTCAGCTCACTCGCGTAAGTCCTTCATGGTGTTGCAATTTTCACAAACGTGAGTGTAGATACTACAAAAGGCCGCCAACGAAGTAGCGGTAAAATCGTTGAATACTAATAGTTTGAAGCGGGTTCAAATCCTCACGAATGGATTGCCTGCATACCAGTTTTAGCGAAATTTTGCTGCCCATGTTTAATGTGAATATGTACCAATTTCAATTAGCTTTTCATGATGACGTGCCTTGACTACGAGTCCTCGCTCGGGTTGTGTTTGGTTTGGCTTGTTTGATTATTAAGCACGTGAAGGCGATCTGTCTAAGGGGAGGTATGCTTTCGTGACAGATTTTCTAAGGGAAACAATCTCGCACTACAAAAAGTTAAAACCATAAAAACGCCCATACAATCAGCTTGTTCACGGGGGTTTGAATGCAGGTCAAACTACCAGTATGTTAAGAGAAGCGATTTCAAGAATGTTTAATTATTTTATTTAGTTTGTAATAAGCTAAATAAAATAATTAAACATTCTTGAAATCTCTTCACATTACTGAAATGGCAATAACTTCGAATTATACTATGCTACCGTTTTTCCTCTAATATCTGGTTCCTTCCAGAGATCTGGAAGGAAAACTAGTTTAATCAATTTGTCAAGCAATTAAATTGCAAGTAACATGGACACGTTTATATATATTCTTTTAAAACTCTATTCTTTTTTCATTAGTACCATTATTTAATTATCTCCTCGTACTCTCTGACATATGTTGTAAAGAGAGAAACACCAAACACGGCTTGTCTATGTAGAAGTGTTCAACACTTATGATCAAAACACTAACGTGGTAAAATTCAACATAAGAAGACCTCAGAACACATATTTATCTCTGAACCCTGAGGTACTATTCTAAACAAGTGGCTAACTCTGCAGTGTAGCGTCAGAGAGCTTAACTACATTCATTCATTCCAAATTTAGCACATATTCACAAGGCGTAGCGCTTTTTTCAATTATACTATTAAGTTTTAAACTTTGGCATTTATACAGCATTTTCACTTTTAACATATCATAAAAATTTTAAAGAACAGTTCACATGTGTATAAGAACACATTTACATGCCATTAATTTTACACATTTCAAAACATACAGTGTGGTAATAAAATGTTTTGTTAAATTTCTTTTCTTCAAAGCAAGTGCTTGTTTCTTTTACATTTAAATACTACATTTCACTTTTATACAAGTCTGTCGGACTAAAATGTCTTTTCTTAACAGAATCTTTTAAATAAAGCTTTATAGAATATTTTTACAATGTTCTTAATCCTTTAACTGCTTAAGACGTGTTTAAACGTTTTTGGAATTCTTTTAAAATGCTCAAGACGTCTTTACACAAATTTCAAATCGAACGAAAAATGCTTAAGACGTGTATACACGAAGCCCGAATTTCGCGAACATTGCTTAAGACGTGTTTAGACAGCGCGATCTAGTCTTCCTTCCCCTACCTTTCTGCAGGCGGCTGTCAGTTAACACAAAGGTCTTAATAGGGTGTGAAGTCTCTTTGAAAAGAGCACTTTAGGAAAAAGTCCTTAGCGTCAAGTATCTTTGTCAGACAGCAGGTATGTATTATCTGTGTGCCGACTAAAAGTTTGCGAAAGAAGATAAATCGTTTTACAACTGTTTGCCTTGTGGTACTTTATACAAATGAAAGTCAAACAGGATTCGACGTTGTTATAGTTCATTGCCGAATTTTAGTAGAAACAAGAAAAAATAAGAATTGTAACGGAGGACGCCTTTATGCCTATATGTTATAGAATCAAATATTTTATTTTTGTATTGAAAAATGATTACAATTTCTGATTCGTCAGGAAAAAATATAAAATGTTGCAACCAGCTTTCTTGTTTGCCTTCGTATTTCAAATGCGCGTTATTATAATGCTATATTTTTCCTTTTTACATTCTTAAATGTTAAAACTGTGCTTTCAGCATGCCTGAGTTTTGTACTCTTATGTGTGGCTCTATGCTCCGTAAAAATGGCGAACTGACATATAAAAATTATATAAATGTTGAAAGGAAGATATTCTACTCGAAACTTCAACTAAATGGAATAAATGAATACCCCGAAGGAATTTCTAGAAATATTTGTTTTTAAATTTTATTATTAAGATTTTAAATCCAAAATGTTTTGAAATCTAAAGAAAAAAATATGTAATCCTTGAAACATTTTTGGAAAGAAATCTATCGATATAAAATCTCTTAAAATTTATGGAGTGTAAATTAATTAAAACAGTTAGTGTACGGAAGGGTTAGATATACTCCGCACAAAAAATTAAAGTCAGAAGATCAATTATTTAAAGATATAAATTAATTACATTAAAAGAATTTAAAATAAATTAACATCTATCCAAATATCAATGCTAACAGCAATAGCACGAATGAAAGTTATTCTTTAAATTCCGAACTTAATTCATCCGTCGGTACGCAATGATTGTGTCTTTGCAATTACTTTTCTTATACACTCACGTTTGTGAAAATTGCAACACCAAGAAGGAATCGTCATAATTGAATGCAATTTAATACACAGTTGAGTGGTAGTGGTACAAATAAATGATTAAATGTTCAAAGCAAACAAACAAGAACAAGAGATCAGAATCAGTATTTTGTGTGGCCACCACGCGCCGCAATAAGTGCTGCTACACGACGTGGCATGGAGTCAAACAAAGTTTGAATATCTGACTGAGGAAGAGCATTCCATATCGTTTGTACGCGTACCCAAAGTTCGTCTGCTTTGGTACTTAATTCATCCGTCGGTACGCAATGATTGTGTCTTTGCGATTACTTTTCTTATAGATACTACAAAAGGCCGCCAACGAAGTAGCGGTAAAATCGTTGAATACTAATAGTTTGAAGCGGGTTCAAATCCTGACGAATGGATTGCCTGCATACCAGTTTTAATGAATGTTTGCTGCCCATGTTTGTAGCGTTGCGCGCCTCCAACTTGCACGCAACCAAGAGGTGACTGTGAAAACTGGATAAAAGACAGAGTCTTGTTAAGGGTTTAAGTCCCTTTTTATTCAACGTAATAAATTACAAGTGCGTGCTCTTGACGCTCACAAACTGCGCCAACTCGGCGGTCAAATAAAAATAATAACCTGAAAAGAAACTAAAGACAAGACTCTAATTACGAGGCTCTCTAAAAGTAACTAACTCACCGCGTTTTACAATACCGCTGCTAATTCAGCAACTTGAAGATCACTTGAACGATTAACACTACTTCCAGGCAAGCACACAGGCCGAAACGCGGGGTTCTTCACTTTCTGGCCAACTACCTCCGCGCTCGTGAAGTAAGAATATCACACCTCGAACTCGTTTCCTTTCTATTTAAATCAGAATACTTCCGCTGATAATTTGAATCCTTGCGCGTTCTACTAAAATTTACATACTCTGGCATTGGCAGTTCCAGGGGAAAGTAAGGCTTGACAGGAAAGATAGTTTAAACTTAAAATAAATGTTAGTTGAAATAAATATAAACCCTACATTTGCCGCTGCCAGAATTTGGAAAACTTGGAAGCAGGTCCTACAAACGACCTGTTGTAAGTTTCTCTAATTCTGAACTAACTGTCGAGAACCTCGTTTACAGAAAAAAAATTTTATGTAACAAATTGTATACTAAAATTCTGTTGATAGTTATAACTCTCTCTTCTTACAGCAACTTTTCCTGGACTTCATCAATCAATCTTGGTCTTTCCTTCCAGCATCTGGAAGGAATAAGTATCAGTATCTTTCTAAATACATTATAATTTACGCTTTCTTGACACAATAAATTTTTGTTCTTAAACGATTCGTTTTTCTTAGTTATTGCTTAATTCACATTAATTCAATTTTTCCAAGCATTAATTTAACTTTACCCTGACTCTCCACCACGTGTGGTATGAAACGGGAATATTCGTGTTTTAGTCTTACAACACTTCCCCTAACCACCATGATTTGTTAGAATTCAACAACCAAATAGACACACCTTACTCGACATTCTACAACTCGATGAGCTACTTTAATATTCTTAAAAATTCAAGTGTAGGTGGAGAACCCTACAAAACACATTCATTCTAACTTCCCCCTCATTCATCTTTAAACATGCAGGCTTTCGCTCTAAAGCATGACTTTATCTACAATTTAATACTTAAATTTTGAATTCATTGCTTTTGAGCATTTACTTTTAGCATCTAAAATTTTATGCTTCTAGACTAAATTCTACTTTTACATAACATTCAAGTATTTACGTACATTTACAAAATTTTAATACATATGATTTTTACAATTTACCATAAAATGAATAAGAGAAATAAATTTTTACTTTACTCATTCTTCGCCAAGCTGGCGGCACTGAAACTAAAATTCTTATTAATACAAGAATACGAAGTTATTTTTATCTTCGGCCAAATTTTGGCTTTAACATAACAGAATTAGTCTTTCGACCAACAGAAAATGCTTGTTTTTAGCTTTTATACTTAAAGAAAATAATACTTTTGCCTTAGTTAAATAAAGTAAAACAAAGCTAAGTCTCAGAGACATATTGACTTTCGTCAAAACATAGAACTTCGTACTTATACATAACATTTCGGAACAAAAGAGAAAAAAAAATTTATAGAAGGTTTTAACTTAACTTTGAGTTTTCGATGCTTGAAACTCCGTCATTCTTTTTTGGCAATATTAATCCCAAGTTAGAGGTTTCATGGACGTCAATCTTCTCCTTACTGACCTCCGAGTGTCGTCCACATTACTTTTTCTTTTGCGTCCTCTACATGCTGGCCTCTTGGCGGAGTAATCGTCTGGTTGTTGGCATTTCCGTTTTTCCCTGGCACGGCTGGTCTTGACGTCCTCCGGTCTGGAGACCTTCTCGAATTTCTTCTGTTCCTGATATTTTTGTTCCTCCTGTTGCCGTTTCAGTTTCCGGAACGGCGGCGTTGCTGGCAGCTGACTCTGTGGCCGTGTGCGCGTTCTCCTTGATGTATAATTTCTTTGGCGATCCGTTGTAGGTGGTGTTTTGTTCTTTAACACGGTTTCTTTATGCGGTGCATCTGTATTCTTGTTTTTTTAAACGCTGGAGTTTGAAAGTTATTTTTTCTTTTTGATACCGACGTCCGGGTTGTAGAAGGGCTAGGTCTCTCTTCGGTGGAATAGTTGTTGTTATTTCTGGACCTTCTACTTCGTTTAGACTTGAGTCCTGCAAGAAACTTTTAAGGATTTCAAAATCATTTGGATTATAGTATTTTTTCACCTGGTCGGGACTTGCTTTACAGATTTCCCCTCTCTCGTTCTTAAGATATAATACTACTCCTTTGATTTCCTGAATTACATAGGGACCTTCAAATTTTGGAGCTAGCTTTTCCGTAAAATTGTCTGGGGCACTTGATAAAGAAAATTTCCGTTCAATACTTTATCCCCAACTTTAAAATCTGCTTCACGGCGTTTTCTATCATAATATGTTTTCTGCTTATTTCTTGCCGTATCCGAGCTTTTAAGCGCCTGATCAATCAGTTTTTGCACCTCTTTTTGTCTAAACTCTTGCTCTCTTTGTTGCACAAAGAATAATTTATCTAGTGGCGTAACTAGCTTCCGTCCTAAAAATAATTCTGCTGGAGTTTTTCCCGTAGTATCATGATTTTCTGTTCTTAAAGCATAAGCTAACTCATTTATGTAGCCATCCCAGCGCTTGTGATGTGTGCTCACGTAGCTGCGAATTATTTTTACTATGTTTTTATTCACTCTTTCTGCTATGTATGCCTGTGGTCTATACGGAACCATTTTGATATGGCGTATGCCAAGTCCATTGCATATGTTTTCAAATATTTGACTAATGAATTGTTTTCCGTTATCGCTAATGACTTTTATCGGGACACCGTATTTTAAAATGTATCTGTGTAAGAATCCATCTGCGACTGTTTTGGCTGACGCGCGTTTAAGTGGAACAATTTCTGTTCATTTTGAAAAATGATCTACTATTACTAAAAGAAAACGATTTTTATTTAACTCGCTCTGGGGGAAGGGACCAAGAAGATCTATGCCTATAATTTCATTCGGAAATGTAGCGCGAATGCTATTTAAGTACCTGGCCGGGCTGTAATTAATATCATTTATTAACTGACATTGATTGCAGGACCTGACATACGCCGTTACTATTTTGTATAATTGCGGGAAATATACCGCCTCACGTACCCTTTATAAAGTCTTTCTGACCCCTAAATGGCCCGCTGTTTTCGCGTCGTGTAATTCCTTCAAAATGCTTAATCGAAGCGAGGCTGGGATGATTGGTTTGTACTCAAGATTTTCGTTTGTTGTTTTCGTATAAAATAATAAATTATCTATTATTTCATAGTTTTCTGCTTTATTTCTTATCGCATCGATGTCTGTGTGCTCAAAGCTTTCGGGGTATTTCAAATATGCATAGATATTTCCAAATTCAGGATCAGCTTTCAGTTCAGTAATAATCGTATCTCTAGAATCTAAAATTTTTGAAGTCAACACAGCGCATTTAAGTTCATTTCTTTCATCGTCCAGTTTTATCCGAGAAAGTGCGTCAGCTACATTGTTTTCCTTACCCGGTTTATATTTTATTCTGATATTATATTCTTGGAGTTTTAAAGCCCATCTTATTAACCTGGGTGTTAGGTTTTTCCCCGAGTAAAGTGTACCAACAGCCGCATGATCCGAAAAGACTGTTACTGGCGCTTTGCCGAAATAAACTCGAAATTTGTGTACAGCTATTAATACGGCTAATGTTTCTCTTTCTGTAGCTGTATAATTCCTTTGTGTCTGATTCAACGTTTTACTAAAAAATGCCAGAGGATGGTTATTTTGCATAAGAACCGCCCCACCGCATAGTCTGACGCATCTGCTGCAATTTCCAGGTTTTCGTCCCCCTCCGGGAATTTTAAAACAGGGGCATTAATGAGCGCTTCTTTTAATCTTTCAAATGCTGTGTTTGCTTCCGCTGTCCACGTAAATTTACCCCTTTTTCTTTTGATTACTAAGAGTAGTTCAACAATATTAGCGAAATCTTTTATGAAAGATCGATAGTAAGAACATAACCCAAGGAAAGAAGAAAGTTTCTTGGCGGTGTTGGGCGGTGGGAAATTCTTGATAGCTTTTATTTTTGAATCTTGCGTTTCTATACCCTTTTGCGAAATTTTATAACCGAGATATTAAGTTCTTTAGTTGCGAACTTGCATTTTGAGGCGTTAATTGTAAGACCGGCCTCTTTTAATAATTTAAAAACTTGTTCTAGATCATTAATGTGTTGTTCCAACGTACTACTCGTTATAATTATATCATCTAGATAAATTAAAGTTGATTTTCCTAGGACAGGCTTTAGAGCAATGTCCATAGCTCTCTGGAATGTTGATGGGGCCCCACACAACCCAAAGGGCATGCGTAAAAATGCATAAGTGCCCGATTTTGTTATAAACGCGATTTTATGTATGTCTTCGGGTCTCATAGCTATTTGATAGTAGCCAGACGTTAAGTCCAAAGTAGACATGTATCTTGTCGATTTGATCTGTCTAATGATCTCGTCTATAACCGGCAAAGGGTTAACTGGAAATTTAGTAATACTATTTAGTTTTCTGTAATCAATAGCAAACCTCCAAGCCCTTTTATCCGAAGGAGGAAACTAGTTCTTTTTCCTACATAGTACGACTGGACTCGCGTACTCACTATTTATGGGCGTTATTATTTTATTCTTTAACATCTGAATATGTTCTTCGATGATTACGTCTTTTTGTTTGTCGTACCGATAAGGTTTAGTCCTACAAGGTTTTTCGGCATTTAATTGAATCTTATGCGTGACTATTTGACAATTTCCTGGTTTTTCTGAAAACAAATTAGAAAAATTACTCACCACTTGCTGTATTGCTTGCCTTTCATGGTCATTCAGATGGCTAAGGTCCACTTGCGGTGTCTCCACAGGTTCCACCACCCTCTGGTCCATCTCCAGCACCACGGAAAGGTCTTGAAAATTCAATTTGGCCCTCGCGGCCCTTAAAAACTCCATACCTAAAATAAGAGGATTTTGCAGATTTTTCACTATAAAAATTAATACTTTGAGGCTTTCCTCTTTTACCTGTAAGTTTAATGATAATTTCCCGATGCAGTGACATGTGTTTCCTTGCGCCGCTATAATTTCCGTATTTTTGGTTTTAAATAATCGTACCCTATAAAAATTCTTTTTGAAGAAATTTTCACTCATTTCCTTCTGCTCCTGTATCGATGAGGGCTTCTACTGGTACATCGCCAACCAGGACTTGTATAATTGGTAGCTGTGAGTTTTTTACGATGACCGTATTTAAATGTCTATTTGAGGGTTTTTTAAAACTTCCGGGGTCTGGACCCTCCCTTTCACAGGCCCCTCTACTCGTTTAAAGCTTTCCTTTCAATCTGTGCCTTCTGGGTACGCGGATGTTTATTTTCGAATTTTCTTTTTGGGTCTTGACCTTCGAGTTTCGATGAGTTAGCTTGATAGCTCTTTCCCCCATAAGAGCGATTTCCATTTCTGGTTTCCTCATTTGAAGATTTCCTTCGGGTACTTTGAGAATACGTTGCCCCTCTGGCTTTTTCCGCTATTCTGCGATTTTGAAACTTCACCGCCAATTCGAAGAGCTCCTGTAATGTGCTTGGGTTTCTAATTTCAAAGTAGTCTTGAACAGCGGATAACAATCTTGGTAAGATTATTTCAATAATCTCCGCATCGGGTTTCTTCCCATACAGCATATCCGTCAGCTTAATTTTTCGTAGAATAAAGTCCGTCAATTCTGCTATATCCCGTTGATAAAAACTATATAGTTCGGCTTCCAGCCTTGCGCGATCTTTCACTATGGGGAAGGCCTTTACTAACGATTTTTTGAAATTTTCAAATGTATATGTCTGGCTTCCAAATTCCCCTAATAAAAATTTGCCTATATTTTTCCACCATAGCGCGGCCTGTCCTCTTAGTGCGGATGTGGCGATGGCAACTTTTTGTCTTTCAGGCACAGGGTAGAGCTGAAAGGGATTTTCTAGGCCTTCTAGAAATATCGCCACCGAATTTTTTCCGTCGAAATTGACGTTGGGCTTGATTGACGCTCTCAAAGTCTGGACCAGGTATCCAAATCCTTCCAATTGGCTTGTCATTTCTTGGTGTTGTCCAGCGGTTTCCATCCAATTTTCGGCCATTTCAGTTCGATAAGTGTTCGGGCGCCAATGTAGCGTTGCGCGCCTCCAACTTGCACGCAACCAAGAGGTGACTGTGAAAACTGGATAAAAGACAGTCTTGTTAAGGGTTTAAGTCCCTTTTTATTCAACGTAATAAATTACAAGTGCGTGCTCTTGACGCTCACAAACTGCGCCAACTCGGCGGTCAAATAAAAATAATAACCTGAAAAGAAACTAAAGACAAGACTCTAACTACGAGGCTCTCTAAAAGTAACTAACTCACCGCGTTTTATAATACCGCTGCTAATTCAGCAACTTGAAGATCACTTGAACGATTAACACTACTTCCAGGCAAGCACACAGGCCGAAACGCGGGGTTCTTCACTTTCTGGCCAACTACCTCCGCGCTCGTGAAGTAAGAATATCACACCTCGAACTGGTTTCCTTTCTATTTAAATCAGAATACTTCGCTGATAATTTGAATCCTTGCGCGTTCTACTAAAATTTACATACTCTGGCATTGGCAGTTCCAGGGGAAAGTAAGGCTTGACAGGAAAGATAGTTTAAACTTAAAATAAATGTTAGTTAAAATAAATATAAACCCTACATGTTTAATATGAATATGAGCCAATTTTAGTTAGCTTTTCATGATGACGTGCCTTGACTACGAGTCCTCGCTCGGGTTGTGTTTGGTTTGGCTTGTTTGATTATTAAGCACGTGAAGGCGATCTGTCTAAGGGGAGGTATGCTTTCGTGACAGATTTTCTAAGGGAAACAATCTCGCACTACAAAAATTTAAAACCATAAAAACGCCCATGCAATCAGCTTGTTCACGGGGGTATGAATGCAGGTCAAACTACCAGTATGTTAAGAGAAGCGATTTCAAGAATGTTTAATTATTTTATTTAGTTTGTCATAAGCTAAATAAAATAATTAAACATTCTTGAAATCTCTTCACATTACTGAAATGGCAATAATTTCGAATTATACTATGCTACCACTTTTCCTTTAATATGAAATTTTGAACTTTTCCGTTATCGGACAGCCCACCAGCGACTGAGCGGAGTCTAACGGAACAACTGGTGGTTCTGTCCGAGGTTCGAATCCCGGCAAACGGGCTGGTTGCCAGGATGATATTCTTAGTTTTCCATATGTGTAACATGTATGCAAGCCAATTTCCGTTAGGCAGTCCTCGAACGAAGGCATCCTTCACCTTAGGCAAATAACCATCGAGTGCTTTGCCATAATCAAATAAACCTTTATCCATAACATTCTTCAAATATTTTTATGTTGAAAAGTTCATGCGCCAATGTTGGCCTCCCTTGAATGAAATATGTTGTTTATTTTTTGTTTGTTTTTTATAACAACAATGTTCTTGTTTTCAGAATCTGAATCATCAATAAAATTCTTTTAATAATATGCGATTCTATTTTTTTTTTTTTTGTTTTGTTTAATGAAAAATTAATTTAAGCGACAAATTTCTTACATATAGAAAATTTTTCGATTTTCGAAACGAGTTGCTGTCAAATGCGCATCTTCTCGTTGCTGCATATATTTATTTAAAGCAAACTGCTTGTCGCGTGTGCTTTTATATTTGAAAAGATTCAGAGAATTTTCAACAGGGAAATAAAGTTATTGATTTTACTGAATTTTGTGGATTCTTTGTGTTTTGAGGTAAAAGTCAAACCATCAGATATGTGATAACCTTAAAATAAGAGTATATATAATCACGATTTTGCGGCCAGACATTCCCAGCGAAATATATTACAAGAAATTATCTATGTAGAATTAATGTATATTCCGTTTAGTATTTGAATTTATCAGTGTTATTACACATCAGTTTATCAGTGTAAGTTATATCGAGTTTTAGTTGTGTTCGATATAAGAATTTTATTTGGTTTATATAAATCCGATTCGTTTAATAATATTATATTTATTAAATACTATTTATTAGGTTTCCAAGTCTGTCAAACCCAATCAATGGCCTCCTGGCTAAGATTTCTGATTATCGCTATTTCGACTCATATTCGAACCCAAACAAACGAACTGGTTGCATGGTTGAATTTTGTGATTTCCCCTATGTGTAACATGAACATGAGTACGTTTTACTTAGAAAGTCTTCCATGGAGACATCGGCTGATAGATCTCGTTTCCTTTGCCATACTCAAGAAATCTAAAAATTTTTCAAAAAGACTAACAGATGCATATAACAAAATAAAATTAAGTAAATGCATATAAGAAAATAAAATTAAGTAAATGTATATAAGAAAACAAAATTAAGTAAATGCATATAAAAAAAACTGAAGTAAATGTATATAATGAAAAAAAATGAGGTAAAAACAAATTTTTAATAAATTTTCAATACAGTAGTTTTTAAATTGCTTGTTTTCAAATTTTATTTCACTTTTATGTATGTACTAATATACAGTGTAAGTGTGGGAAAGTGTGCTTGTTCGGCATATCCATATATATTAATTAAATAAATCTGATTTGAAAATGCATGCACCAACGCGCTATTCTCGTAGTTTGAAAAACACTAAAGTATTTTCTGAGAAAAATATTTATAAAAAAAATTAAATTTCGTCTTCTTACTCGGTGCTGTGTAAAAAATTTAAATAAGCTTATTAATTTTTTCTTCTTTATATATAGATTATATATATATGTTTTTTCTTCTTTCATATATAGATGAAAAAAACAAATTAGTTTCTTTTCATCTATATATGAAAAATAACAAAATCTTGCTGTCAGAATGGAAATTCTTAAAAATATAAAACTCGGTTTTTTCGAACAAAAGTTTTTGAGAAATTTCTCTAGGTCAGCAGGTAGTAACAGGACCACTGACTGCTTTGTTTGAAAAACCCGATGAAGTGGATGATTTTACTCCCAAAAGGTTTTCTTTAACAAAGCAGATGCGGTCCAAATGGCTTTACTGAGAAGCGTTCGTATTTGAATAGCTTGAAGCTTGAAAGCTTGAGTTGGAAGACTTCTTGTTCCCGAAGCAATCAGTTATACAGCAATAAAATTTGTTATAGATATTTCTCTCTCTCTCTCTCTGTGAGTTCTTGAAATCTTGGAATGGGTGAAAGTTTATTTTGTTTTACATATATAAGGAAACTGCATGTAAAGCAAAATAATTCAAGGCACCCATTGTATGTTAATCATTGTACGCCCCCCCAGCTCTTCGGTTGGGTATTAAGAAAAGAAATTCCTATACTGCTTTTGTATTACTTGTATAGTGAAGGATTTGAAAAAAATAGCTTCATATGAAAAGTTTTTCTCCGATGAACGAATGCAGCTAAAACATGCTTCTGTCTTCAAGTATATCCACAAAACATGAAATAGTATTGTACTCTTTCGTATTGTATTGCATTTTTATATTACTTCGTGGTAAATATTTTGATTTTTAAATTTCTCTCTCTCTTTTCTCATAATACACAAGTAATCTTTCAAACATGGCTGACCTATGAACCTAAATTTTTATACTATAAAATTTTATATAAAAATTAGCCGTAATCATTAGACACAGCTTTGTGTATATTATATTCTTGAATACATGTCTGCAATTAATACTAAGAATACTATTGATAAAATTCGTAATATAATTAGTAATGAAAATACTGTTTAAGCTAAAAACCGATTTGAATCTTTTTTTCATTATAGGGTAACGTAAGCCAAACAATTTTCGTTAGAAATATACAATTATGCTAACTTGACACATCAGATAGAAAATATTTTATCATCATCATCGGCTATGATAAAAGATTTTTACGCTTAAGATTTTGGATTATGATAAAGCACACAGGACCTATTTGTGTAAGGGAAAGGAAGTCTTCATGGTAGATTTTTTTGTGGGAAACAAACTGTTAATTCACAATCAATTGTACTTATGAAAAACCCCTAAACCTCCCATGCAGCCGCTAGAATTTACCGGTGCTCAGCTATCAAACTGTTCGGTTGCCAACAACAAACTACCAACATCCAGCAATCTTATTCACTCAACTATAGTGAACTTAAACTAATGTTTGTATAGTATTAGTAGTATTAAAATAACGAAAATATTTATTCTAATAAAAATTTTTGTTTGAATATCCTCCCTAGTAAGATATTTCCTTTGGTTGGAGATTTATCAACAATAAATACTATGTTCAAACAAGACATTTATTTAGAGCATAATGCTTCAAAAATGTATGCTGGGAACCCTAGAAAAAAATATCGCCGGAAAATATATCTCCAAAAAATATTTAATTATGCATATTCTTATGATTGATTATTAAATAATTAATAACTTTTATAATTATTAAATGCAATGCTTATTTATACTTTACCAAATGTACAGCAACACTCTTTCTTTACAAAAATACTATATTGAATAAATTATATTGTAAGCTAATAAGTAACAACATTGCTTTGTTTAATTAAGATACAATAACAAGCCGAACAAACATTAAATTGGAAGTCAAACAACAAAAATCCGCGTTATATTTTCAAATTTTCACAATCTAATTTTCATTACATCTTATCTCGTTCATTTGCGCTTTTGCAGCTAAAGATGATGGTTCGGTAAAATAATCGAAACTAGTCCTGTGAAAATTTGAAAATATAACGCTGATTTTTGTTCTTTGACTTCCAAATTAATTGCTTTGTTTGTTATTAATATATCTCATCTTTCCTATTTCAGATAAAATTTACTAGTGCTTCTTGGACTCCTGTCCAAGAAAGAATTTTTAATTTGAATCAATAAATTTATGATACACTGAAAACGGTTTCAAGTTATAATTCCCTTTCTGAATATCTTGAATGTATATAAAAAAGTAAAATGTAAATTTAATATTAATATTATCACTCTTAAAAAACACCCAAATGTTTCGTTTATTACTCTTAAAACTGCGTAATAATTAAGGAAAAAAGAAATTATTTAAAATAATTATTAGTTGCATGCAGTTGAAGGATATAGGAAAATGCTGAAGGTTTTTAAGATTTTTATTTAATGACAAAAATACAGAAAATCGGAAATAATACGCAATGTGTCAGCAATATCTCAGAAGGAATGAAAGTTGCATCAGATATTTATCAGAATATAATTTTAGTGATAGCAGTTTAATCAGTCTGCATTGAAATTCCGGTGATAATCAGTGACATACAGATTTAGGTTACTTAGGTTAAAAATGCGTAATAATTTAAAATTCAACAGGGTAAATTTTAAAACCAATTTATTTGAAAACTAGCAGCTTTGCTGCCAGCCTTCGTCTGGCTTTTAAATGTACCGGAAAAATGGCTGAAGGGAACTCCAAACGTTAAATTTAAAAACTGCGTAGGATTTTACTCTGCAGAACAACTTCATAAAAAAAGTTATTACTTATAACAAAATTACAATGAAATAAGCTATATCCCTTAATACAAATATTAATTATCCTAATAAATAAATTAATCAAATTCCCTTTGCAAAATTTTAAGAACTCAGATGGTATAAAGGAGGTTAAGAACTTTGTTTCCTAAAAAAAGTCAGTCAAAACTTTTCAATATCTTAAAAACAGTGAAATGAGCAATAAAAAAATAAAGGAATGCAAAAAACAAAAAATTCTGAAAAGCAAAGTATAATTAATGATATTTTATCTTATATTTTCAAGGGAAAAAATTACAATGAAATAAGCTATATCTCTTAATACAAATATTAATTATCCTAATTAAAAAATTAACCAACTTTCCGTAGAACAAAAATCATGCAAAACTTTTCAATATCTTATAAACAGGGAAATAAGCAAAAAATAACATGAAAGCAACTCAAAAAACATAAAATTCCGCGCAGAATTTTACTCCACAGAACAACTTTATAAAAAAAATCAATAAAAATGTATTATATTTATATAAAAATTACAATGAAATATGCCAATCTCTTAAAAACAGTGACATAAGAAATACGATGAAAAATTGTTGCCAAACCCATATTTCTAAAAGAATGAAACTATTCAAAATGATGCGATTTCATCAAAAATCTATCAACAACAATAAGACAGGAAAATTGTTGCCAAAATCACATTTTTAAAGATGTGAGATGTGAGAAGTGTACTCGGAGCTTCATTTAAAAAATCTTTTAAAAATACAAAATGTTATCATTTTTCCAAAATTCTTTTTGTAAAAGCATTCGCAAGGATGAAAGTTTAACGTGTCCAAAAATCAAAGAAAAATAAACTGTACATTTTTAAAAATAAACTTTTTTTAGAAAAAATCCCATTGAAAAAGTGTTAAGCTCCCTTTGTTAAATAAATTTGTACTTAATCGATTTATTGAAACACAAAATTTATTTTAAGTTCGTAAAATAGCTAAGTGCCTACGTTTCATGACGATGTGAAAATGGAGTGTGTAGAGTAAAATCTCGCTTTCCTACAGCCCATTCATTATGTTTCAAAATGACACGATTTCGTCACAAAACATGAAATAAAAAAATTCGAATTCGAATTTCGAAAAAATCGCTTCGAAGTGCACTGGCTCTTGTGTAGATGTACCTATGTACCAAATTTCGTAGCCATGGGTCTATTAGCTTACGCGCAGCGCGAACAAAAGGCACACACACAGACACTCTTTCTTTTATTATATGTAGAGAAGATATGTAGAGGTAAGATTGTTTAAGGGAAGGAAACTTTTAAGTTTCGCAGCTGTACCCTGCGGCATTAAGACGGTCATCACGGAGAGTCTAGCCTTTTGCAATTCTTGAGAGCTCACATCTACCGAACAATCTCTAGTAACCAATCTCACTTAACGGAATCATTGAAGTAAAATTCTGGGAGGGATGGGAAATAACAAAAGAACTGCTTGACAATTTTCAGAGGTTTAGGGTTATTTTCGCGACATTTTACGGGAAGTTCGGTCCAAAACTATCGACAGTTTTAAAGGGATTCGCAGAAAATCCCTCGACAGGCTAAGGGTTAAGAAGGGCAACAAATTTGGGGAAGTTTGTTTAGGAACGCGTAAATTTCTCGCCATGCCATCGTATCTAGTATATTGTTATCCTCGCAGGAACGCAAATTTGTGTTCTTAAATGTGCGTTAAGTTACAGCGAGTACAATAAGAGTGAAATACTGAAATAAACTGCTCAAGCACGTCTTATACATCGTCTTCCCACAGTATCCACTAATAGAGGTGAAAGCGTAACCAACAACTTTACATTCATCCTTAGGAGTCAGATTCAGGACTCATTTTACCCCTGACACGCATCTGCTTGATGGCTATAATTATATCAGCAGAGAGCCACGGTCAAAAAGAACGTTCTCTCTCACCAAGATTCTCCTCATTTTTTGTTTCCACCCACTCATACCCTCATTCTGTTTCGCCCTGGAATTTTCAGCAACTATACTTTAAGTGTATTTAATTTTTTTGATGATAAAAGAACTCCCCCCTACGACCAGAGCTTGAAAATTGGGACGGAGCCCACCGGATGTCGGCTCCGGTGCTTCTTAATTTTTGTAATAAATTATAATTCTAGCCGGAACGCGCCAGAACCCTGAATAAGAAGGCTGGGGCTCTTCTTTTATGCAATTGAATGACAATTTCAGTAGAAATATTATTTCGAAAATTTTATTTTAACAATAAAATTGTATTAAAAATCGCTTATTAAATTTCAATTTATCTCTGTACATTTTATTTAATTTTAATTATTTAATTACTTCAATTTTTAATTATTTCAATAAATAATAATTAATTATTTAATAATTATCAATTAAATTATAATTAATTAATTATACAATATTTATTGATTAATTAACAATTTATAAACATTAATTAAATAGCTGTTAATTAATTGGGTAATAATTAACTATTCAATTTAAAAATTATTAATAAGTTTAATAGTTATTTTATTTATTTATTTACTCTTGTTCCTCTTTGCTGACGGTCTTCCATAGTGCTCCGGCACTTCTAATCTTAGAAATTAAGCCCTGTTGGGCACTTCTAATCTTAGAAATTAAGCTTTTAATTCAAAATGAAACATTTCGTTGTATAACAAGATAATAAAATAGGTAAATGTCCTATAAAATATAGTACTAAAACGGTTTTACTTTCATCCAGTTATCAAAATAATTTAGATCTCTTTCTGGAAGGAAAGCAAAGGAAAAAAGAAATGGAGAACAGAAAACAGTATTAAAAGCCAAACTGTTAAAAAAAGTTTATACAGATATTTAATAAACATAAATGGATTACAGTTATATAACCTTAATAGAATGAGATACAAGCTCAGTAAGATGAGGAAACTTCAACTGATTATATTGGATATTTTCAATTATTTAAAAATTTCGAATATTACCGAAGTATTTTAATTACCTTGAAAAGTATAATACCTTACTGGATCATTAAACGTTTGTTGTAGTTACCTGTTCTCTAAAATAGGAGTTCATCACTCTAATCATTTAGAAAGTAATCCAGTGTTGCGTGACATCCATTTACATCTTTAGTACCATTATATTCATGGCCCTTTATTATGCTGCATTCATGTCACTCTATGGCTTTTTATTAAGTCGAAATGAGTTGTTACATGAATGTTGCAGTGTGACCTCACAACAATATTACTGTGTAACTTCACAACAAAGTCACAGCGTGACTTCACGCCAATGTCACAATGTGACTTCACATCAAAATCCCAATCTGCCTTCACATTACGTCGCAATGTGACGTCGCAAAAAGCGGACATTAAGCCAATCCTACAACGTAACTGCAGCATTGAGATCGTCACAATGAGACACGTTTGCAATGTTGCAGCGACGTGCCGTGCTGTTGGGGTGGACTAGAAAGGTATTTCGACATGGGGGTGGGGCAAAGTCCTTTCATGCCACAACTGCTCAGTGCTCAACTTACGTCAATGATTTTGTGTCCTTAAGAAAGAAAAGCATGTATTCTGGATTTAGCAATTAATACTTAAACACGAAATTTATTAATACTTACGAATTTTATTAATACTTACGAATGATTCCCCCTAAAGCTTATTAGTGTAAAAAACAGAGAAAAAAAATCGATCCGCCTTTAACTTTGCCATTTTGTAATGTCAATCGTACTTCTAAATCCAAAATGTTTCTGTCCCTTACCTTACCTCTTGGTGCGACTATACAGGTTGCAAATACCATCTTTTTTTACATTGTGAGAACTATACATTCAAACACGCAGATTCTTCCTTTTTTAATTTCTTTAAAAATAATACAGGGTGAAATTATTAGGTAGCAACAATTTGAAAAGTGATACGCCCTTTATAGCAAACCAACGCAATACATGTTGTATTAAATTGTAAGAATCATTCACATTAATAAATTCAATTTCAAATTGAACATTAAGACTGATTTTTGGACTTGGATTTGATAGAAAAGCTAGTAAGAGATTCAATATATGAACAAAATTACACGCTATAGAATGACATATGAAAATTACGAACTGCAAATAATATATCACGATTTCTTTTAACTTGCAAGGTTCATTCCAAATTAAGTAGCAGAATCCTACATAGTTACTTCTTTGATTTCTGTGCCTTCAGATTTAATTCTCGATTAGGGATTTTAAGGTAACCCACCTCGTTCAAAAGGCCGATTTCAACTGAAAAACTCATTTTTTTTTTTAAATTTAATATTTTTTAATGCCATGTTCTTAGCTATCGAAAACAGCTCTTTTCTGTTCTTGATATGTTGATTAGAAGTGGAGATATACCCGTTTTTCTGAGATACAACAGACCGGAAGTAACTGTCTACCACACCGGAAGTTAAAGTTTAAAGGACAAATTAAAGGTGCAACTTCCACTTTTTTCTGTGTTATATATAAATTAAATAATTTTAAGCCTTTCGATATGTGTATGGAGGTAGGAAGTAAGATGGAGTCGCCCTAAACAAGTTTCTCCCGTACCCTGCTCTGAAGCATCGGCGATCCCTACGTGGTGACCAAAACATTGGGTCATTTACCATTGAGTTCTATGGGATTTGACGAGTTCAGATGTAAATATTTTGTAATTACGTCGTAAATATACATATAAATGTATATATTTTCTTTTTCTACAACACTTCAGAGTCCTAAGTATGTGAAAACAACATATAAATAAACAACATTTCATTCTGAACGGAATTAAATGCTATACTTTTCACAGGACAGTTTTCTCAGAATAGTTTAATTTGAATGAAATATTTTCACAAGTTTTCGTTAATTACATTAGGAAAAAAAATTAAGGTAATTCGATTTTATTCGGTTAAGGTACAAAAATTAAGATGAAAGTTTATTGTATTATTAATATTAAAATTATGCAAGGTTTTTTTTTTTTATTTATAGAGCTTCTTCCTAAAATACTTTCTTAAATATGACATGATTTTTTGGCTTCTGAGGCATCTTTTAAATCGAAAAATGTAAGTCAATTTATAATTAATGCTCTATTCGGTTCATTTTAAATTAGAGAATTATTAGGAATTAGCGAAATAATTAAATAGGTATGAAATAGTACTTGACTTTATCTGAACATTTCTGAAGGGAATAAAATAAGTTTTTTTTTAAGTATTATTTAAAACTTGTAACTGAGTTATTATAAAATGTAAGGGGAATAATTCTTTTAATTATACTTATCAGATTTTTTTTTTACTCTTCATTTCAACAATACATATTCCAAAACTCTTTATTACGTTCTTAAGTGCGCATCTCATAGCATTTGCTTTACAATACCTTTTAACAGATTGCTTTCCAATACGAACAATTCTTGCTTAAATAGTTTTATAACGTATTTGTCAACAGGATTTCAATTTATGTTTACAATTTAATATTAAGGTTATTATATAGTATTTAGATAACATTTATAATCATTATAAATTAGATACATTTAATAATTAAATTTCTTCACAGTACTTTCACAGTTGTTTATAAGTGAATAAATTCTTCATTTCAAATACATTTATAAATAATTTAATAATTATTTATAATATGAATATTTAAGTATTTTGTCAAAGGCAGATACATGCTTTTTGCAAGCACATGCATAAATACCCATATATATTTCCTATTTTTCATTTCCGGCATGTGCAAATCTTTAATTTCTGTGCATTCACTATATTTTTCGTGTAAAATAATTTACACTAATTTAGCATACACCCAAAAGTTTTACATAAAAAATATATATGAATATAATTTGAATGAAAGTTATAAGTATTATTTTTAATACCCACTCAAAGGTCAGTTTTTCTTCGAAATTCCTCCACGATGGCATCTCTCTCTTTAGACAGATAGCCCTTGCATGCGTTACTCTATTTAATAAAAACTTAATCTGACCTATGTGCCTAATTACAAATATTTTAACATACATAATTTTATATTTATAAAACGTGTAAGCCCAAAGTGATTATTTTTCAGATATATAAAATTAAAACGATGGATTTAAAATGAGCAGCAGTAAAGCCTCTCCTCTAAAACATTTTAAAAGGTACATGTTACAATAATATATGCATGTGAAAAAAATTTGTTTTCTTTAAAACATTTTGACGTTTGGAAAATAAAAGTAGCGAAAACTCTATCAAGGGTATCGAAAGACGTATACAATTTTAAATGTACCGTAAGGTATTTTTCATTCTTTAAGCATAACATTTTTCTTAAAATCTATATTTTTGTAATGCAACAGCTTATAATTTTATAAAACAAATTCATAATCAAAATCGCTGTTGTTAGTTATCGAAAAATAACCAAGATGTGATTTTTGCGTAAATGTCACTAAACTATACAAATTGCTATTATCCATCACACTATGAATGTTTCTTTCATGCGAAAATGTCTCTTTTTCGATTTCTACGGAACTGTCGTGTGTCGAAATACTATCAGAATCTTGTCAAGCGAGCTTCTGAATGTAAACAAAGAACACCCCATCTGGTGACCCAAGCTTCAAAGCAGTGCTTCAGTTTTAGCGCGGGTTGGCCCCTCCTCCCTTTCCTACCTCCATGGATATGTGTGGAGAATCTGGCAAAGTATTTTCATTATATATTTTCTCTTTTACGTTTGGCAACAACGTTTCGAACTTATTGTTTTGTTTACATTGAGATTTCGATATTTCGGTTTTGTGTACAAATTTCCTGCACTAATTTATAAGCTAAAGATTCATTTTTCTGCACTTTTTTTATTCTGTTTAATAATCGAAAGTTCGAGAATGCCAAAATTTATACGTAGTCATTCAAAAAAGCGAAAATTTTACAGCGACTAATACACTAAATATGTGACTGCTGATGCTGGTAATCACAATGAAATTGAAACATCTGTCTATGAAATTATCTGGAACATTTATTGCAAATGAAAAAAGTGATTTTGATGAATTAAAAGGCAATCATAACGTTAAGGTTTCTATTCTTTTAAATGTTATACTCTCACTTTGTCACATATAATGCAGGAGCATTTTTAGCGAATATTTGTGTATATAATGTCATGTAACAATCTGAAAACTTTAAACGAGATTTTTGATTAGTTGTTTTTTTCATGATTTCTGTTCACGGCAACCATGATAACTCTAAACTTTCATTATAGAATCACTTGAAATTTTGCACACACGTTTTATACATTATTATGCATAATGTAGACTAGCAGTTAAAAAATTAATCCCATAGAATTTAAGTTATATAACTTTTTCTTCAATAGCATGTGTATTTTTTTAAAAAAATTAGCGTTTACTGACATATTTGGCTAGTGAATCAATATTTTCAAATTATTCTGGTTCAATACATGTTTCTAAGTAGTATGTATAAAATAAAGCAGAAAATAGATTTTTATCAACAATATTTTCCTGTCAGTGACGGTTGATATTTTTATTAATTTTGATATAAAATTTTCAGTTTTTTGCGTACATTTCACAAAATAATATTTTTTTTATCGCTTCTGCAGTGATTACATTTAAGTTTGAGTACGATTCATTAAAAAAAAAATATCTTAAATTCAAAAATATAACAAACATTTTGAAAAACGCCCTTCGAACGAGGTCGGTTACCTTAAAGAATTCATAACTTGCATTTTATCTGTTTAAGTTAAAAATGCTGCATTTTATTTGTTCTTAATTACTTAGAAAATATGTCAACTGGTTATTCGATCATAATGCGAATTATACAGTAACAAATTAATACGTATAAAAATAAGTACTTTATAATAAATAGTTACAATTAATTTCTACTTCCACCGCTTTTTGTTTTGATTTGCAAAAGGAGAAACCTTTCCTTTAGGGGGCCGCCTTTAATAATTTTCAGGTTTGAGTCTAAGGAATACAAAGGGACCTTTCTTATTTCCCGCTCACTGCTATCCCTAAACTGGGGTAGGTTATGAAGTATTTCATAGTCGAATGCTGGAATATTAACTTTTGTAAAAACTTGAATTTAGCTGTTTCAGGTGCTTCCAAGGCCCTCCTATCTGCGTCATGCAGAGAATTGCGTCACTGCACCATATAGCATGGCCGACTCTATCATGGCCTTGAAGCGAAATCAGTTTCGGAAGGTCAAGTGATCAAAATAGTCGATCTTTTTCTCTTCACTATAATCGCGAAGTTTAACTTGTCAAAAATAGGTTTATCTTAAAATAAATATAAGTAAAATTAATAAACGTGAGTAAATCGCATGATTTGCATTAAATTTTTCATAGTGTAATATTTTCACAGGTAGTAAAATGCATATCTTCAATAATTTTTAAAACAATTATGTTTATCTTACTAAAAATATCATTGAGAATCACCACATATTAACTTTATTTCTGCAATTTTAATAAAAATGGAATCCATTTATCTAGTCTAAATCAAATTTGTTCCCAAAATAATATAAAATCCACAAAAAGGGAAAAATTCAATAGATTTATGGATGTAAATTTTATTTAGATTTTCTTAATACTAAAATAAATATTAAGGGTAGAATATTTTGTAAAACTTCATGCTGCTACCATCGCATCAGCTATATAAATTTTTAGATCCATAGTCATCTCTCATCACTTCATTCACTAATAAAACACGGAAATGAATTAAAAATTTCTAGAATGCTAGAAAATTTGTGTATAAACGTACATGCATATTATGCTATAAATAAATCTTTCAAGAAAATTTCGAAAAATTAAATGCTAATTACATTCATAAAAAAGGACATCCTTCTATTTGTGCCAGCTCCAATTTCATGTTGTATCACTTTTTCCTAAAGGTAAGTGATTAGGCTCACCTAAGAGGTAAGTGATTAGGCTCGTTTTTTTTTAAGTGGTGCTCCCCAAATTACAGGCCTATTCCATTATCAAGAATAGATTCATAAAATTTGAAGCTGTACCATATACACGCATCCTACACCTTACATAATTTATGCAGAAACATACATAAAAATAAACAGTTGTGACTTATTAACTGAAATTAATTTGTAAAATTTTTAACTTTTTTATATGAACATTTTATATTAATTTTGTCATTTTATTATTTTGTATAATTATTTAACATTATTTGACAAGTTTGATGATGAAATTATAATATCGCATTTAAAACGAAGCTTCTTCTCACTTCCTAATAATTATCAGTGATTCATAAAAATGCTTTATACAAATTACGGGTTTTTTAATTTACTTAAATCTCGCGGAATTTTCCTTAACCATTCAGCTCTTCTTTTAGGTGATTTAGGTAAATAGTAAGTAGTGACATTCTCGCTTTTGTCGTAATTGGATTTGCAAAATTGGATGCTAAAACGAAACACTTGGATAGGCTTGAGAAGAGCTACAAATTTTCCCAAACAAATCTAAAAATTAAAATGATATAAACCAAAATATAGATAAAACTATTATTTACCATTGCATAAAGCTTAAGTTATTTACAATCACTTAGAATAGCAAAATAATCCACTTACATAACACTATTGGCATAATATATATCCAAAAAATTGGACGACCACGGATTCGTAATCACATACTACCACAAAAACACATCGACCATCTGGATCACGTGATTTTTGCGCTTCAAGGCCATTATAGAGTTGGCTGTGACCATATAGGTAGTGTGCCCTTAAAAACTCAAAAGAAAACGAATTCTATTATCTACATATACTTAAAGATTCTAAAGTTAAAAGTAAATTGGAGTCAAATCAAGGCTATTCCTCAACTATATTAACAATCGTGTAAAAGGGGCTTAACACAAAATCCAAACATATCAAAATTAAAATAAGAATTTATAGTAGTGCAATGAATGTAAAAATGAAAAGCAAAAGGGAAAAAAAATAAAAATAATAATTAATCTTCTTTTATTGAAATGCTGATTCCGAACTCATCAAAGGAAAATGAATTAAAGCTTCTATATACATGCAACGGAATCCGTATTTTAAGTTTAAACATGTAAATGTAGTTCAGCAGGACATTTAAGGGCCTCCTAAGCCTTCGGGCCCCTATGCGATTGCGTTCGTTGCATACCTTTATTTACGCCACTGGCTTCCAGACGCAGAGTAATAACGGGAGCTTAATATGCGGTGCGAGTTAATTAGTTTCAAATGCGACCTAGCCTCCATTTTTTTTATCAAGTTCTATAGTTTAACAACTATATCCCGTTAGCCAAACATTGCTTCACGTGTATTCAGGTCAAATTTCTGATCATTCTAAGTAGTTCTTATTTTTCAGAGTTTAAGAAATTGGAATTTTAATTACAATCATTCTATACTTGCGGTATTTTCAGTTTTCTTGAATTCTGACGTGCGGTTCTTACTAATTTGAAGTTTGACCATTTCACTTTTATGCATCATTCACCCATAAAATATTTGACAAAATCGCTTTATTAAAATGCAATGATAATATTTTATCGCAAACATGTATTCAAATAAAGATTTTAATCTGAATAATGATTTAAAGAATTTTTTATTCACGAATTGTGTAAATGTATGAAACACGGAAAATGTCTGCTTTCATACCACCTGCTCTTTAATTGTCAAGAACCGTTTAAATTCAAGTGTTGTCTCACTATCTGCAGCTGAAGCGAATTGTTACATTTTTGCTACATACCTGCTGTTTATGTAAAATGCCTGATGAGAAGCAATTGTCTATATTTTCAATCATTTATAGTTTTAAAATAACGCTATACTGCAATAGGATTTATTGAAGATTTTTTTTTTTCCTTTGCGCATGCGGATTAAGAACATGTACCAACCACCAAGTGACCATTGATCTTTCTCCGCCTCCTTCTAACGGCAGTGATGCGTTAGTGGGCAGCACGCATAATTGTTTGCTTGTGTATCTGTAATGGAAATTGCTTGAAATTGTGCAAAAATGACTGGGAACATTGGAATGGAAAACTTGATTCCCATTGTAAATAGATTACAAGATGCTTTTACAAAGCTTGGAGTTAATTTATCACTCGATTTGCCTCAGATAGCAGTAATAGGAGGGCAGAGTGCTGGAAAAAGTAGTGTTTTGGAGAATTTTGTGGGGAAGTAAGTATTATGATTTAAAAAGTACGAAATAGAGTATATATATATGAATTATAAATCTGAAATTCGAGTGAAATTTTAATTTGTATTGGCTATATCACTGCTTCGATTTCATTTAATACCGTAGTTCATACCTCTTGTTAACATACATGAACCGCTCTTCTTTACAAGTTACTGTAGTAAGAAATAAATTTATTAACTGAAATTAGCTTCTTTACTTATTGTTTTGCATCAGGTGTTATTTTTTAAGGTAGAATAAAAATTTTGCATTATTAGCTTGCAGTTCTATTTATGAGCGCGTGAAAAATTGCTTACATTTTATGAAAAGATTGAAAAATAAAAAGATATTATTACGGTTTGAGTAATATATTCTGCAATTTATCGTGTTTTTTGTGAATAATATGTAGTGATTTCAAGCAAAACGCATTGCTTTGTTTACATAGGATTGATTTTTCATGTTTTATAATCTTCCTAAGTTTGTATGTATATAATGTATTCATTTCAGCCGAAAACTGACGATTGTACGTTAGCATTCATCACTGTTTGCTTTTGTCTTGTATGGAAGTTATAGTTTAGCTATTTATTAATGTGCTTATTTTTCTGTTGTATCTGTTAGATGTTTTTAAGAAGCAAAGCAAAAGTACATCCAGTAATGATAAAAATCTAATTTTATACAGCATTTTGCCTTCTTTTTTTATATTTTTTATCTTCTGTATATATCTGATTGAAAATATCTGAAAATTATTGTAAATTGCTAATAAACTAAATTATTGGTAGTGAATAAATAAGATGAATGAAATGTTTGTTATAATTAAAAAAAAATAAATTAGAAAATGTTGTATGATCAAAGTTTGTAATTTATTTTTAGTGATAAATTAACACAGCATAATTTTTTAATGGAATGAATAATTTGCTGAAGTATTACTTTGAATTTTAAGGAAAATCACATTGCTGTTTTATATAGGCATTGTGAAGTAATGCTTATTTGATCAAAACAACATGCAAGGAATTTAAGTAATTTCAAGTAATATTTAAAAATATATTGGCAATTTGTACAAAATCCTTACAACTGTCATATTTATTACATTAGAAAGTTGGAGTTTAATTTACATTTTTAATACTTTTATTGTTTATGCTTAAGTCATGTAAATATGGAAAAATTTTGAAATGAAAATGATTAATTATTGTATGTTTCTGTAGTTTGTTAGACTTGGCCTTGTATTTAGGTGAATGTTTCTATTTAAAATTTGCCTTAAATCCATTTATTGGATTTTCCATTGCATATGGTTGCCTTTTTAAGTAAATAAGTTCTATAAATATGTTTTATATTATAAACTGCATATTATGTTTTAATATGTCAATGAATTTATTTTTAATGTTCATTTTTTTTTCTCCAGAGATTTTTTGCCAAGGGGCTCTGGTATTGTAACAAGACGTCCTCTTGTTTTACAGTTAATTTTCTCCAACCAAGGTAATTGATGTTAATTTTTATTGCTGATTTATGGCCAGTAGTGCCAATAGTATTTAAAATTTTTATAAATGTGTATTTTGTCTTACTAAGTGCTTAACAAGTATAAAGAAGTGACAGTACTTCTTTATTATTACAACTGTCAATTTTTAAATGTCAGGTTTGTGCCAGGATTATTGCTTCAAATTTACTTCTCATGTACAGTTTGTAGCTGCTATTTCTATAGTTGCTTTTAATATGGCATCAGTAGCATTTTTGAGTCCCAGCTACTGTCACCTCATGAATTGCACAAGGTAAGACTTGCAATAGTGACAAACTGTGCCTCATTGATTTTTATTCTGCTGCTTGGCAAAGTACCACTGTATGTGAGTACCTGTTGTTAGATCAACTAAACTAAATTTATGGTTCATGATAAAATATCACTTAACTTGTTTTACAGCTTCTCTACTTTGTATGTTCACCAACTATCTGAATAAATTGTCAATTCCTCTTTAACATGATCAGTGATTTTTGCCATGGATGTCATTATCTCTCTATTTAGAATGTGAGCGGGAAAGAATTCACCAGTTTCTTGCCATAACTGGTCAAATATCCAGTATTATGGAAGAATCTTGCTGACTTTGTTTTCTTCCTGTATGAATAGATTTTCATTTATGTCAGTAATTTTTTCAGAGCCACATATTTACTTGTTTGGTTGTTGGATTAGATGTAGAGAATATACCTCTCTCATAAACTCTTCAAATCAGTAGTCATATTTTCGTAAAAGCCGAGTTGCTTTATCCAGCTCTTAATAGATGTCATTTCTTCTGTCCAACAGTAAATAAATTTCTGTGCTATTGCAAACATATTCTAAACCCATTGAAGCATTTTTTTAAAATTTAATTAATTAATTTTTTAACTCCACAAGAATAGCAACTGACCAGTTTGGAGGGAAACCCATCAATGTTAAATTCCGTACTTCTCTCTGCCTTTGAGCATTTCACATAGCATCTTCAAATACTTTTATTGATATGTCATTTTATTTAATTGGCATATTTGCATTATTCAAATGCAAGAAAGTGTTTCTTTCTTGGAAAAAAGATATAACATCATCGGTAAAAGTATAGTTTAGGGTTCTCCTTGGCGAAACTTGGCGATTTTTGGCGGTACATGGATACCGATTTTGTGCAATTCTTTGACTCATTATTTTGGCTTGTGAAGCGGCGATTTTTTGCGTCAAAAATCCCCGCTACACAAAGCGAAAATAACAAAACAAACAGTTGCACAAACTCAGTATCCATGTACACATCCACTTATTTTCACTTAACCCCCCCCCCCGAATTGCATAAAAATGGCACTGCGCACTCTGACTTTATCCATGTACATGTCGACCTATTTTCACATTAAAAAAAAAAAAAAAAAAATCCGAGAATTGCACAAACTTGCATTGCGCACTCCCTTTACTTTGTCCATGAACACATCGATATATTTTTACTTAAAAAGTCAAAGGAGCACCAAAGTCTACAATACAGGCAAACAAAAAATACATAATCTCAATAAAATACATTTTAAACCAAGCAATAAAATAACATAAAAAAGGAAAAACATGTTATACATTTAAGCACTACCATATATATACCAGCAAATATTCAATATATACCAGCAAATATTCACTTACTATGATTTTTGAGTTCGCTTCGTACACCCAGAGCCACGTATAAATCAAAATATCATACTCAAACGACTTTTTTTCAAACCAGGTACTCTTTCTGATCGAACGCTTCACATAGTGACCATCTGAACCTTTCTTCCTACAAACCCATTCAAATCCATCTAAACGGTTTTAACGCACACCACAAAAACGCTTACAAAACATCCCATGATTCAAAATTTCCCAGAATTGTGCATCTGATTACGTCACAATAGGGTTTCCATAACATTCAACTACTCAGGCTACCATAAATGAAACAACAACTTCGCCATAATACAAGGGGTACCTTAAAGTCTACTAACATTTTTTTTTTAAAGTAGAAAGTACGCTAACATGTTGAATACTCGGAGCTTTTCTGGTGGAGATAATTTTGTGATCGTGAATTGTTAACATTTGTATGAAGAAAGAAAATTCTGTAACATGAGATTTACTCAGAGTTTTACTTGTTGCAGACAAACTCTACATGATCATTATTAAGAGTGCTGGCCTTTTAAAATGGTGTGTGGTAGCAATTCATCGCTAATCTTCGTGTCTTTTACAAAATGGGGAGGGGTGTAAAAATAAGGAAGTTCTGAGATGACTTTTTTCATGCTAAAACAGTATTAATAATTTAAAAAAATCTTCATTATCTAGGTATATATGTAATTTTCATCTTTTAAGATATACAGGATGTTTATAAATGAATGGTGCAGTTTTAAAAATTAATAATAAATCAATGTATTTTCTTACTTGTCTAAAACCTACACAGTAAGCAATGTCGACTATCCAAGTTTCTCATGTGCTATCTGCTGTTTGCTTGTCATGCTTACTCCACAGCATCAATTTCCAAGATGGTGCCGCTACAGGAAAAGGCTTTCTGTGTGGTCCTTTTCAAAGTATCCAGATCTGTGGTTTCAGTACAGCATGAGTTTGATGCATGTTTTCTGTGTGATGTCCCACAAGAAAGTGCATAGCCCATTTTTCTTCAACAAGAAACTGATTGTCTGCCCGGTGGCAAAGTGGCTAGCTAGTCATGCAGCTGCACCGCAGGTTCTAGATTTGATTCCCAGGCTGGGCAAGGTTGACTCAGCCTTTCATCCCTTGAGTGGGTCAATAAAATGAGTAACAAGTTCACTTCAGGACTAAACACCAGGGATCCTGCAACAAGCTGACCACTTGCCCAGAGCATAGGCTGATGCATTCCGGGGCCCAAGGTCAAGAAAGCAGAATTTGTGACACTGCAGGCCGTGGCCCACTAGGGCTGTTGTGCCTCTGAATTTTTTTTGTGATTGGTGACTCATTTGTAGACATGTCGGAAACCTGGTTGTTTCCCTAGGTGAATACCAGTTATGATGATTATGTTTTGCAACTGGATGGTGCTTCGCTCCATTTTCACAGGAATGTACAAGAGCTTCTTAATCGGGTTCTTCACCAATGCTGGATTGGACATGTTGCAACAGCAGAGAATAACCTTTTCCCCTGGCCATCGCGTGTGCCAAATTTAACACTATGCCATTTCTTTCTTTGGAGGTTTGTTAAAGAGAGAGTTTCTGACTGCCATCGCCTGTGTCCGTTGAGGAAATTTGTAGTCAGATAAAAAACTTGCGGATGTGTTACACCGAGTATGGGAAGAATTTGATTACCATTTAGATATGTGTACCAAGGATTGTGATTAATGTGTGAAAGATTGTGATTAATGCATAAAAATCTTGGGCAGTTGCTACTGCTTATGCTGTAAGATTGCTGTATAAAATAATACATCTATTTATTTTTTTTAAAAGGTCACTATTCATTTATAAACATCTTGTATATCTATTTTTATTTCAAACTTCGGAGATCTGGGAAAAAGTCAAGCAATAAAATGAATACAAAACTTAAGCATTCATTAGTTAGGCTTTTGCATATCTTGGGTAAGTCAGCAGTTACTACTATCAGATGACAGTCAAAAATAGAAGTTCTGTAAAATTAAAATGCTACAAAGTAAAGCTAGCAAATGAATTTAAAGAAAGGAAACATATAAAGCATTGCTTAAGTTAAGATGTATTTTCATGAAACTTGGTTGATCATATGTAATACTTGCTGAGTTTGTTACATCGGGTGATAATGTGACCCCAGGTTCATTAAGTTTGGTCAGTAACAAATATAGCATGAACTGACCAAAAATTTGATTATAAATATGATTTTATATTAAATTATTATCTTCTTTTTGCTTGCATCTCATAAAGTATAAATGTTGATGCATTTCTTTTTTTTTTTTTTTTTTTTTTTTTTAAGTTTTTGAACTACCCTTAATAGCGTTATCTAAAAATAGCTTTCTTAAATAGAAAGATTTATTTTATACTGAATTTTTATAAATTCCTTGGATAAATAAATATATTCTGTCCGTAATTATCTACATTAATTTTAAGTTAAATTTTAATTTGGAATGCAAGTTTAAATGCAAGAATTATTTAAATTCTTTCGAATAGCTTACTCAGAAATTATGTAAAACCGCAGTGCATTTGCTAGTGCATTCTCATTAGAATTGAGAAATTTAACCCTTGACTTTGCCTTTTTCTATATTTTCGCCATCGGGTGAGTGGTGTGATTTCATCCTAATTGACTTAATTACTGCCTGCGAATGAATGGCCTTAGGGCATAAAATTGAACTAATTCTGTTTGGCATCGGTTGTACCATTATTGGCGACTTTAATTGCCTGCACCGGCAAAATGGAGAAGTACCAATAATGGAAATCCAGTTAATCCATTCCGCACCCCGAAAAATTTCATTTCTATTTCAACTTCAGTAAATATACCTGGTGTTTTTCGGAGAAGATCCAAGTACAGATTTTTAGCCGTAGCGCAAATGATAGCTTCCGCAACCGAATAGCCTTTTAACTGCTTTTTGTTAATCGCACCAACAACAGCTTTTCAATATGTTCTAGGAGTTTTGGACAATGCTTGGAAATAACGGTAACACCTTTGGCCACATCAAATTTCTTAATTTCTTCCTTACTCTTCAGAATAGTGTAGATCGTCGATATCGAGCGGCCATAAGTCTTTGCCAATTCCATTACTCTTATACTACGCATATGTTTTACACTATGCATATGTTTATCTATGATTTCTTTCTTAATTTCAACAGCCATGGCTTCCTTCTTTATCTTTGCAGCACTATATGAGGCAACTGAGGCAACAGTCTTCGTTGGAGGCATTGTAAAATAATTATTTTCATGTTAAATATAAAAAACAATTAAATCACAAGTGTACAAATACATTGATCAAAGAACATTGAGTGATTGGGAAATGCGCCACACACCAACAGCCTGGCTCATTACTCAAGTCAGTGCTCTTATTTAGAGACAAATTTTTTCCTCATACTTTCCTCTGAAATTCAAAGATCTTGAATTTCTCATATGTAGAGGTGCTCTCATTTCGAGGTTCCACTGTGTTATGCTTTGTTTCAGAATTCATGAATGAATAAATTTGTGTGCAAACTGTATGTTTTAAAGCTTTATAAAGAATTAGAAATGAAGATTTTGGTAAGATTGTTAATTTTCAAGGTTAATTACCACTTATGAGAGTGTAGACTTTTTTTTTTTTTTTTATGGTTGTTAAGACTGAAGAGCTGTGTGAAGTACAGTAGCATCTGATAATTATAACTGAACTCGAACATTTATGAAAATTATTGAAATGTGCTACTGAAAGAGAGTTAACATTCCTATAAGACAACTGCAGTACCTTATTACTTATTTAAATGAATGTTAAGTAAAATATTGTTTTAATCATTTTTAAGATTTAATTTTGACATTTTAAAATTGTCTAGTGTATGTTTTTTTATAGGGTAATATAAGTTTTAAATGAACAGAAATATATGATTTTTTTTTCAGATTTTAAAGTTCAATTGTATTTATATTTAATATTTTTCATGATTTTTTATAAAATATTTAGTTTAGGAATAACAATAAAACTTTTCAAGGCAATCGCCTTCCTCAAGAGTAGAAAACAACCATGTGATGGCACTTTAAGTTAAATTTCTAGTTAGACTCATTTATCAAGTAGGATGAAGGTGTTTTGGATAATAATTTTTTTTGACATTTCACAGGAACTATTATTAGCAATTAAGGATAGAAATGTATACATATTATCTTCTTAAACAAAAGTATGTATTATAAAAATACTTGCATAGGTACAAAATATACTATTAGTGATGATATAAAATACCGTTAAATTTCATGAAAATATCAAATGATGTTTTTTTATGTTAATTATATAAACTATAATCATTATTTTAAACTATAACTGTTATTATTAATCTATAATTAACAGTAGGCACGGTTTTAATGAGCAGTAAATGGAAAGCATCTTCTGGAGATAAAAGATTTCATCCCCACTTTTGTTTTGTATCTATTGTTTTGAGATTCCTTGGTTTCATCAAAGCTATTTATGCCTAAAGAAACTCTAAAAAAATAATTAGAAATGACTGATTTTTGTTCCAGTAATATTCTGCATTATTTTTTGGTTAAACTTTTTTTTTTTTCAAAAATGATTGTCAGTATTGTAGTTGGATTTTATTTTAATAGCAAAGTTATTTCTTTGAGAAATAAGCACCATTATTGTTATTTTAAAATTTTCACATTATGGTATAATTTGTAATGTAATTTAGCATAGACTTTTATGAATATAGTGCTATAACTTTTGACATTCTTTTACATTTTATTGGACTGAGGTTCAGATCCTGGTAGACAGTGTGGCTACATAGGTAGGGTTAAGGTTCTTCCCATGTGTGTCTTAGATACAAGCCAGTTTCCCATAGAAAGTCCTCTACAGAGGCATTATTCTCCTTAAGCAAATAGTCTTCGTGTCCTTTGCCATTATAATTGAATAAACAGAAACCAAACAGAAACCTTTATTTGTACAAGTGTAGAGACATTAGGATTTTTTGAAGCAGGCAAGATGAAAAATATGCAACGCCTTTGCCGAGAATCAAACCGCGGACCTCTCAATTATGCGCTAAGCATGCAGACCACCACACCACGAAGGCATGCCAAGAAGGTGGGAGAAATACCTTATATACTCCCCCTTTTAAAGGGCGATGGGGGTTTTTAGGGGACGCAGTCGCCAAATCTTGGGTGAGGAGAATCATCATCCAACACCTTTTTTAGTTTGGGTGCCACTATATTGACATTAGGATTTTTTGAAAGCAGGCAAGTTGAAAAATATGCAACGCCTTCACCGGGAATCAAACCGCGGACCTCTCAATTACGTGCTGAGCGTGCAGACCACCACACCACAAAGGCATGCCAAAAAGGTGGGAGAGTTCAAAATCAATGTATGAGTGTAACTAAAACAGTTTGCAGTGTAATTATATTTGTAGGTATTGTAATTAGGTTTTTTTGGTGAATTAATGTTCTCTGTTACATTATTCGGTTCATTATTCATTAAAGTGGGTGAACACTGGATACATTTATATGTTAAGTGTCTAATAATAATTAACTAAATCTATGTATCTTGAAAATACACATATTCTTTTCATATAATACAGTATAAAGTCCGAGATCTGGACTCATCAGGACTTCGTTGATTCCAGATATTAGATCATCATCAATTTAAATCTAGTAAGATGACATGTAGAAATTATAAAATTAAAAATGTGAAACATTTATGATCTAAAAGGTATCAAAATTTACAAAAAAAAAAAAAAAAAGAAAAAAAAAAAAAAAATTGAAGGTTTTCAGATATCGCAATTAAAAAAAAAAAAACCTTAATATTTAATTGTTTATTTCATTAAACATTTCTTTCAATGTAAGTTGTTTAAATTGCTGCATTTTTTGTGTTGATACTTTCTCTTTAATTCTATAGACAGACAATTTCTTCTTCAGTTACAAAGTTCCATTGTTCAAATCCAATAATTGCTGTATCAAGATGTAAAAGGTTACCAGCGATTTGACTAACTTGTCAATTGAAATTTTTTCATTTGCAATAATAACCTCCCTGTCACTTTCTTCACTATCGGTAGAGGTATTTTCTGGATCTAGAACGATACTACTGATATCGTCATCCGTTAATTGATTGATGATTGGGGCATTGCCATCGCAGTGAAAAACTTCTGTTATATCATCTTCATTTATCACCGCTTCTCAACATTTCTTTACAAAATCCATTAATTAGAAAATCTCGCCTTTGGTTTGCGATATCTGAAAACCTTCAAATTCATGGCTATCGTTTTCATTTTCCTCACCTTGAAATATGGTATATGGACATAAATTATGCCAAGCATTTTTTAAAGTATCTGCATACACATCCTTCCAAGATCTTGTAATGCTCCACACAGCAGATTTTATGGTAAAGTATTTCAAAAACTCTTGAATAGGCTTGCCATTATTCAAGAAATTTAACACGAATTTAAAAAATGCTACTTTATATTTGCATTTCAGCACATGCACTATTCCGATATCCATAGGCTGAATAATGAATGTTCAGTTTGGAAGAAAGAATAATATGGATACATTATCTTTCACTAAAATTTTAAGTGAAGTATGAGCCAAACAGTCATCTACAGTCAGGACAATTTTTGTATTATGAGGTAAAATAACTGAATTCAAATGTTGCTGAGCCTCGGGTATGAAAACATTTTCAAACCAGTCATTCATTAATGCTTGTGTCATCCATGCTCTTTTATTTGCTCAATAGATGATGGAGAAAATATTATCCCTTTAAATGCTGGAGGTTGTGTATTTTTTCCAATTATGAAAAGTTTGCACTGGTGCATTTCTGCAACATTTGCACATGCTAAAATTGTCAGTCTCGCTTTGAAATCTTTGACACCAGTTGGAGCCTTTTCTGTAGAGGTTGCCAAGGTATATTGCAGTACATATTCCAGAAAAGACCAGTTTCATCAGTGTTGTAAATTTCTTCTGAAGATAACTTCTCACTATTAACGAGTTCATCTGCAAATAGTTCAGCATCTTCAGTTTCTACTGAAACTTTTTCCCCTGAAATTTTTAATTGCCTTATGCCATAGTGATTTTTAAATTTGGCTAACCAATCTGTCAAATATATGCACTCAGTTTTTAAGTTCATTTCTTCATGCAATATTTTGGCTTAAGCCATTAACATTGGACCTGTCAATGGCATGCCCTCGCTGTGATGCTGTGTGACCCATTCAATCATTGTTTTCTCATGAGCGTCGCTTTTAGTATAACAAATAATTTTTCTGTTTTTCATTGCTAGTGGGGAGTCAGAATCCACCAAAAATTCAAAAAGTTCCTTTTTCTGTTATATCATATACTGTTGACTTTCCGTTGCCATACTGCTTACATAATTTTGAGACGGATATACCTTTATCCATTTTATGCAAGAATTTCACTTTTTGTTTAGTGGACATCGAAATATGCTTTTGCTTTGTAGATCCTGTTGCAGCTCCAGAAATAGAACTCTTTTTGGCATAAAAGTTCAAACTTTAATTTTTATAAAACTGCTGTAATACGAGGCGTATTCGGAACCGTTTTGAAAAAAAAAAAAAAAAAAAAAAAAAAATAGTAAAACAATTTTTTCGAATCCAATGTTATTTTTACATGAAAATACATGTCTTAAACTATTTTTCAACATAGTTTCCGCCAGATCAAACACTTGTCATAGCGGGTGACCAGTTTTTGTATACCATCGTCAAAGAAACTTCCCGCCAGTTTCGATAACCACGACTCCACAGCATTTTTCTTGTCATCGTCAGATCCAAAGTGCTTGCCACCAAGCTCGCGCTTCATGTGCAGGAACAAGTGATAGCCGGACGGCGCCAAGTCCGGGCTGTACGGCGGGTGATCGAACTGCTCCCAATGAAACTGTCGAATTAACGATTGAGTGACACCAGCAGTATGGGGCCAAGCATTGTCATGGAGCAACACAATTCCTTTACTGAGCATTCCTCTTCGTTTGTTTTGAATGACACGCCTTAGTTTTGTTAGTCTCATAATATCATGCTGCATTAATGGTTTCACCTCTGGGAAGAAATTCAGTAAGCAAAACGCCTTTCCTATCCCAGAAGACAGTGCACATGATTATCCCAGAAGACAGTGCACATGATTTTTTGTGATGACATTGTCACTTTGAACTTTTATTTTTTCGGAGAATGAGTGTGTCTCCACTCCATCGATTGTTGTTTCGATTCTGGTGTGAAATGACACACCCAAGTTTCATCACCTGTCCTGTCACAATTTGGTTTAAAAAGTTTTCTCCCTCATCACTGTACTGCATGAGAAATGTCAGGGCACTACCAAGTTGCTTTGTTTTGTGAACATCAGTGAGCATTTTTGGAACCCATCAGGAACACAGTTTGCGATAACTTAAGCGGTCAGACACAATTTCGAACAAAACAGTACGTGAAATTTGTGGAAATGGCTCTGAAAGATTTGCCATTGTGAAGCGTCTGTTCTCATGAATTGCTTCATTAACTTTCCTTACCAAATCATCGGTGACAACAGAAGGCCGACCACTCCGAGCCTCGGCGTGGACATTTGTTCGACCTGCATTAAACATTCTTACCCACTTTCTCACCATTCCATCATGTATCGTGTATTCACCGTAAACTTCTGTCACTTGACGATAAATTTTGGCCTGTTTAACATTCCTCGCGTTCAAAAATTTAATCACGGCACAAATCTCACAGTCAGCGGGAGAACTAATTGTCTTAAACATTTTGAATGTGCACAGCAAACTGAAAACACAACATAGAGCAACCAAAATGGCGACAATTGAAAGTCAGTGAACAAGAAAGACTAGTGCGCATGCGCGGGACGCCTACCAAAGCGCTGCGACGGCGCTAGAATGAAACGGTACTTAGTTTCCGAATATGCTACGTAATATCAGCTTGCAAAAAATAATAAGCTGGATCAAATCATAAAATTAAGGAACAGCACAATCTGCTGTATTCTGAAATTCCTTGGAATCAGTAACGTATAATTTTAGACTAGCTTAATAGCATCCACTGTACATTATTGGCAATGTATCATGAGATTGGTGATGAAAGACAAGTTCCACTAAATTTTGTTTTGCTTCTATAGTGCACTGAGATAATTAAGCCTCATTTGTGTTAGATAATTATTTATTATACTTAAGTGTATTTCTTGCACATACTTATCTCAGTCTTGAATAAATAAATTTCCACATATACTTAAGATTTTTTGAAGGCTGGTGCTAGATGTCTTACCACCTGATCCAGTCTCTGCAGGTCCTAAATTCTTCTACCAAGCACCTCCCTGAATTTTGAATCTTTGCTAGCCTTAAAGTTTGGGTTCCAGTGCTTTCCCTAAATTCTAAAAATTTTGTCATCCTGTAATTTTGTTGTGTGTTGCTTCTCTAAATTCCAAAAAAATTGTCTTCCCTAAATTCTGCTGCCTTTTGCAGACGTACAAGCTGTGTTGCTGGTTCTGGGTTTATGTGAATAACAAATCAGTTATTCTTAATTCAAATAGCATTAAACATCTTTTGAGTATGAGTATCAATAACAAAATATATTTTTAGCTTATTGAAAGAAATTTTTTCCTTGTCAACATTTCTTAGTGCTTTTAACTTACATCTATTATCATCGCTAAGCGTAATGTCATCATAAAAAGTTACCTTATTAATTCTGTAGTCTTTATTATTCCGTTACTACTATTAAAAAAATTAGATATCGCTGTATGAATCATTACTCAAATTGTCATGTGTTGATAAACATGCGTTGAGGAAAGCAAAATATAATAAATAATAATTTGCCAGGTGGGCGTCAGGGATATAAAATATTAATAGTTATATCAACAATGTTTCTTTGTACAATATGTTGGTTTTGTATGCCAAGCAGATATGCTGATCATTGATCACACAAATTTATGCTAAGATGATTATTTCTTCAGTATTGAGGTATTTTATTTAGTGCTGAAGTGAGATTAAGAGATCGGGACTCTCCACATGTTTTACTATGGGGGTGATCAAACGTGTATGCATAAAGCATACCCCCTTTCCCCCAAAAACCTAAAAACAAAAATGGTTGGTGGTGCTTTGGACGTCCGGATCACAGACTTTGTACTGTAGTATATTTTTTAATTTAGAAAAAAATAATTTTGCATTGAAATATGTATCACTTTTGAAAGGAAATGGAAGGTTACTTTTGTGTAACTTTGGAAAATGACTTTTTCTAGTATTACAAGGGGAAAAAAAAAAAAAAAAAAAAAAAAAAAAAACTAAAGGGATAATGATTTAATGTTCAAAGTTCTGATTTATATTTTGAAACAGATGTGTTTCAGAATATTTTTTGCAAAAATTCTGTGCAAAGTTAGTGTTGTTTAAATATGCAGAAAAATGAAATGCTTCAGATAGAAATTAATAAAATAACAACTTTTTGAAATTCAAATGATACATGTGATATTTGTGGAACAATTTAATGAATTGCCCATTTATCATGAATCATATTATCATATTAACCATGTAACCATATCATCATAAAATTGCAAAAAATCCCCTAAAATTCACAAAAAGCTGTTGTAGAAATTCAGAGTGCGATAAAGTTGCTTCATTTGTCATGCTGGACTGAATCATTAGCATTTAGATTTTGATGTATATAATATTAAAAAGTAAAACAAAAGTGGTGATATGGTGTTCTAATGTCATAGGAAAAGAACTGACATTGATAATAAACAGTTCTTATCTCCAAAAATTTTGAATAGATGTAGTAAAATGATATGCAAATAAAAAATTTTGGGGGACAGATGTAGATTTTTACTGACTAAACTAAAAAAAATTACTTAAAAGAGTCATAATGGAAAAGAACTAATTATTTTCATTTACTATGTATTCTGTAATCTAAAGATAAGTAGCACTGATTTAATTTTCATGCACATAAAGTTGGTAAATGCTAATCTTTGAATATGAAATCCTTTAAATTTTATTATTAGCATTATGTAGTCATAGTCATTTCATCATGTCAGTCATCATGTAGTCTATTATAGATCTTATTAATTCTGTGGATATCACAGAACTCAAAAAATTTTGTAGACTTGTTAAAAATCTGAAAACCTCTAAAATATTAATCATATGTCATGATTTTTTCAGTATTATTAATAATTTATTCATATAGGGATTATTTCCCACTGACTCTGTCCAAATTTCTTAATTTCTGAAACATACAATAAAATGATTATTAATCTTTTTGAATTATAAATGCCAAAACTTGCTATTAAATTTTTTTACAATTCTTATTTTCAGTTTTCATAAAATTGAATTTGATCTCTTTTAATCTTTATCTGTCATAAGACTGAATTTTTTTTATAACAGAATATGGAGAGTTCTTACATGCAAGAGGCAAAAAATTCACAGATTTCGATGCCATCCGTAAAGAAATTGAAGATGAGACGGACAGAATGACAGGATCTAACAAGGGCATATCAAATGCGCCTATAAATTTAAGAGTATATTCTCCAAATGGTATGTTAGCCATATTTTTAATTATTTTTATGTTCTTTATGATTGGTATAGCTTAATTTTAATATACACCACATTCTCTTGGAAAAGTAAGTGAGGCTAACAAATTATTTTCATATTATCTACAGCAGGTCATCTTTAAATGTTTACAGTCTAAATGCTACATAGTAATATTTTTTAATTAGTGGAAGTCAGTATGGAACAGAAAAGCATGAGATATATGGATCAGTTTGAGTCTTTATGATCTGGAATGTTAAAACAGAAAAATTTCATATGCAACGTAAGTTTTAAATGAGCCAAAGTGAAAAAAAGAAAATTCTCTCTTCTCTCTCCCAAAATAATGTTTAAAATGGGCTTATGTATTTTAAAATAATTTCTTTCATAAGAAATAATTACACGAATAATTAGTATAGTAGCTACTAGTTATAATGATCTACACTGGTTTCCAAAAATATAAGTAACTCATTTAAAAACGAGCTAATCCGTATACAATTTGAAAATTGCTGAGTAAATCCCCAGTATGCAAATCAGTGGCGCAGTCGAAATATGTCATCTACAATGACCATAAAATTGCATGTTTCAGAACAAGCCTGCCAATTTTGCTGTGATACTGAGATAAGAAATTTGAGATAGCCAATTTGACAATGACCTCCAGACATCATTTACCCAAATAACTGCAGTGTAGATCTGTTGGGAGCCTAGAGGCATTAAACACGTCAGAAATAAAAACTTATTCCGAAATTTATAAAAGAATTTTTTGAAACAGTTCATCATGATGAGAATGACAAAAGTTCATGTAATCAGAGTTAAGAAGCCTTTAAGTGAAATTGCTTTTACGTAATATGTGACAGAATATCTTTTGAACTGAAACTACGTAGCAAAAGTTTCAAAGACAGTAATGAGATTTTAAAAATATTTCATACAAACTCAAATGACAATGTATCAATTGAATCTGAAGATACCACATTACTCAAAAAATGGGGCAGTGAATAATTGGAGGAGGAACTGTTACACTTTCTATTATTTTGTAAAACCCAAAATTTAACATTTCCATCTGACATGCTCTAATTTTTAAAGACTACAAAAATTGTATCAACATTTCCAAATATGGAAATCATATTACGTATATTTTTTAATTTGCTTGTATTGAATGCATTTGGTGTGTTTTCAGTGTTAACACACACAAAAAACTATTTACGAAACTCATTAAGTCAAACAAAATTAACTTTTCAGCTGTACTATACATCGAACAAAACATGTTGGACAGTAGTAATCATGAAGAAATGATTGGTAAATTTGCAGAATTGAAAGCGAGAAAAAAAGGAGTTTTGAATTAATTTCATAATCATTTTTTCAAAACTATGGTTTTGACATTTAATTGAATAAATTATGTTTTCTTAATTTATGACATACAAACAAAAAGTTCCAATTCTATTGATTGTATTGATACATAATCAAATGCATGTTTATAATTATACTAAAAATGGAAACTGTATTAGATTTTTGAAAAACGGACTATTTTTTGTTAATTATTATTATATACTTATCGTTTATTATTTTGTTAGAAAGTTATTAAAATGGCCCGGCAGGAAAAAATGTGTAGGCCCCTAAAATTGGTTAATCCATCCCTGTTCCTAATTATTAAATCTCTTCTTCTTCAGCAATTCAAGAGCATTAAATCTCATTGCTAGTTCAATCAGGCTTTCAAACTGTTGAAAAAAATTTCTTCTAATTGTATTCCAGACAGTCAACATTTTCATGTCGTATCCAAGAACACTCTTCAGATGTTTATTATCTACTTTTTGAAGATATATTTCAATCTTTGATAGCACAAAGAAAGTACTGAAGATCTCAAAGTATCTGATTTCAGGGATATAAGCTTGTTAGGTAAGATGTCTCTAATTTGGGAGCTCTTCAAAGGACTCTTTTATTAGTGTGTCTTCTGCTAAAGCCTTTGATAATATTTTAGGAATTTTCACCTTAAAACATTCCCCATGACATCTGTTCATTTTTTTCATTGTAAGTATTAGTAATATGTCTCTGGTTTCTCACAGTTAATGCAGCTAGTTGTAAGATTTAGAGTAGTTTCATTAGTGATATAGTGGAAAAAAGTCTCGTTAGTGAGTCTGGTTGACCTGTAATGTTATTGCAAATTGTGTTTTTTATATGCCTCAAAATGATTTTCTGTTGTGTGGAGAGATTTTAATTAGAAGAGGGAACTGAGCTGAAATATTTAGTTATACTAAGAGCAGATTCCAGAATATGCATTTATAAATTTTTTATTATTGCCCCTCCCCAATCTCATGTTGATTGCAGCATTTTTGGTTTTGAAATTGGTGTTTACTTGCATTCCTTAAATAAAAATCAGAGCTTTAAATAAATCCTTTAATAACTTTGAAGTTGCTTTGCATTCTATAAAATTATTAAACATCCCAGTGCTGACTTTTCTAAAAATGGTTTCAGCATATCAAGTGCCAAAATATTATAATTTTTGAGGATGTTGATTTAAAATGTTGCAAATGGATGTTTGGCAAAATGGATAACAAAAGTATGAAGCATCTTTTAATGCTTTCTGAAGTGCTTACATAGCAATTTAAAGCAAGGCAGCTTTTTTCTAATTCTGAAATAGTATCCTGAAAGTTGATAAATAAAATTTCTGGTAGTTTTCAAATAGTGAAAATGAAAGAGAACCCTATGATGTTTGGAAAAGTTTTATGATTTGATAAAAGTTAAATGTTTGCCATGCTTAATAAAAAGTATTGATAGTTTAGGGGATTCAGTTTTAGTTTATAAAAAACAAAAACAAACAAACAAAAAAAAATTTTACTTGATTAATTAGATAAGTGAAATGCTAAGATTTATAAAATATAGCATTTATTTCTACACTGTTTTTATTTTGAACTGTTTAAAGACAACATATCTTTTCTTCTATTTGAATAAATATTAGTATTAGAGCAAAAATTGATATCTATCTCAAATCACTATTAGTACTGATATAAATTTTTCACTACTGACTATCAAAATAAATATATAGTAATGAACAGTCTGATCAAACAGAAAATCCATAAAGTTATTTTAAATAGCATGACGTAAAGGAATCCAGTTATCTTTTAACCCCAGTATCTGCATACCTGCTGGGGATAGCTTATCAAAATCTCTACAAGCTAGAAGATAAAAAAATTGTCATATGTTGCTGATACATTTTATTATGAAATACCTGAAAATATCTTCTTTTCTACAGATTATTTTTTTTTATCTTTTCATTTTATAAAGATTTAGTGGTTTGAGTCAATATGATTTATCAGTATTTAAAATAATTTATATTTTGGAAGGAAATTTGAAGAAAATCAGATATATTTTGATAATATTTTATAAATAAAAATGTTTGGTCAACAACTACAAAGGCCTTTATTGATATTTAAAAGTTGCATATTACAAATTTGATATTTTAAGTTTGCCAGTTTTGACAACTATGAAAATGCTTAACTGCTTTATTTATAACTGAAAGGAGGGAAAAAATATTCTGTATTTAATGCGAAAGACTGAGTTTTGTACTGTGTACTTTTAGTTGTTGAAGACAATGTAACATTGGAGAAGTATGATTTTAAAATAAATGGTGCAAAAGAGGCTGTGGCTTTTTAACCATAGTAATTATCCCTAAGGAAAACATTAATTTATGGTTATTGAACAAAAGAAATTGTGAGTATTACAAAGTACAGCAAATTGAACCTAAGTAAGTAAAACTAAAATTAAAGTAGTTGAAGAAATGAGAAATTTCGTCTAATAATGCGGAAACTAGAATTAGATGCTTAGAATGTGAAAAACTAAAAAATAATATTCACAGGTAATATAAAGCTGATGGAAGTAATCTAGCAAGCTCAGCAGTTATCACAGTTTAGTGTAACTATTAGGAAGAAGTAGAGTTTCACCTTCATTTATGAAGAATATTGGAACTAAAAGTGTTTTAATGGAGATTAAAAATTGAAACAAAAAGTAACAGAAATAGCGGAAATTCAGTTACCTGACAAAAACAGTGACATGAGTAGTAAAACAATAGAGAAAAGATTATGAATTAATTCACAAACTTAAGTAAGAGATTCTGATCTTTGCAAAATAGCAGAAAACTTCTGCCTATTTTATAAGCACTGAGAAATTATTTGATTCATAAAGTTCCTGTAGAAGGATTTTCTTTACCTGTCAGTAACGAAATTCATTTTTAACAGCCTCGTGAAAAGTAACTATTAAACAACTTAAAAGGGTAAATTATTTGTGGCAACCCATGTCAATCTGGTTCAGTACAGGAGGAATAATCAAAGTGCTTGTGTACTCAAATGTATGTTCACTGAATAGATGGAGTTGAAATTTTGACATTACTAGCAAGAGTAAATCTTAACAGAATTTAAATAGTTTTTCTTTAGCAATGTAGCTGGTCAGAATAGGTAACTATTCCAGTCTATTTATTAAATGAAAATTACTTTTAGGATATTAAAAACATTTTTTATGATTATAACAGTTGAGATTTTTTCCGTTGGTCTAGACAAGCACTTTTTTATGAAATTTCAATTTGTGCTTTCATAGCTTGAATAAATTAATGGAGGAAATTTTATTATTGATTATAGATAAGTCAATATGGTTCACTATAGATAAATTTTTGTTTCTAGGGAAAATTAGTTGAACTGCATGTAATTATCTTTCATAATTTTTTTGAACTGTTTTAAAATAAAAATTCTGATATAAAATTAACATGTTCTTTCAGTTTTGAATTTGACCCTTATTGATTTACCTGGAATGACTCGAGTTCCAGTTGGCGACCAACCTCCAGACATTGAACAACAAATTAAAGATATGCTTCTTACATACATAAAGAGAGAGACTTGCTTGATACTTGCAGTAACTGCTGCAAATCAAGATTTAGCAACTTCAGATGCTCTTAAGCTTGCTAAAGAAGTTGATCCGGAAGGTAATCTAAAAATTTTTTCATTGATGCCGTTTTCCCCCTGCATATTTATCACTGTAGTGGATTATCCAGACTAATAAACAAATGAACTTTTGCTAAACAAAAATTCGAAGTGTATGCTTGTTTTCTTAGTTATCTGTTATAGAACAATAATCTAAGTTTAAAATCAGCTGTAGATTTGAGGTGTGTTATTTTTCCTGTGCTATAAGTTTGACGTGTATTTCAAGTACAGTGATTCAAGTGATCCCTGAGCTTGCATAATATATGACTTATGTGAAGTTATGTAAGTGTGCAAAAGCCATAATATTCAAACTATAACCTAATTATTAATTGAAAATGATATTTTTGTAAACAAGCTTCTTTTCCCTATTTTTTTTTTTTTTTTTTTTTTTGCATTCAAACAATATTCATGTAGTTAGTTAAGCAATTTTTTTAATGGCTGTTTATTCATTATTTATTTTCCTCTAAAATGGATTCAAATAGCAAAAGAAATTTCCAATAAATGTACTAGCTGAAGCTCTTAATCTTGTGTTAGTCAACCTAAAATCAACTGATCTTAATGCTAGCCGAGAATTGTTCAGCTTAGGAACTGTGCATTCATTCTGATACATTTAAGCTATGAGGTCATCTACGATGACAAAATGCATGTGACCACATAATCTACTCTACACATGTTTGTAAGATGCCATTCATAATGACATTCAAGATTAAAGCTTGGATTGCCTCAGTTGCTCTCAGCCTTTAACAGCAGTTTTCTTCTTCATAATCATCCATTTCCAGCACCAACTGTTCCACTAATAAGCCAAATTAACTGTCACAAGATTTTTTTTTTTTTTTTTTTAAATGTGAAAAGTGTTATTTCATTTAGTTCATATATGCTTTTGTGTATTTTTCATACTGTTATAGTTTATATTGACATTAATAATACTGTATGATGGATCATTGTAAAATAATACTGAAAATGATTATATAAATATATATCTACATATGTATAATCATAATTAAAATTTAAGTTTATTAGGAAAATACATTTAAACAAGTTACAAATTTAATTTGCTTGAAATTTTATGGAGCATGTTACTTCATTACATTGGAAGATTACTGAACAAATATTGATTTCTCTCTCAATAAGTCAGAAAATGAAGTGATATATTCCTAAAGTTATAGTGACAGATAATTTGCTTTAAGTGAAGGAAAAAAAAATATGCATGTGTAGCAAGTAGCTTATCAGATTGGTAAAATGTCAGATGTCTTTTCTGTCCTTAAGAAGGATTTTCAGCATTTTTCATGGCATTGAAGTGAAATCAGTTTTGAAAAGTCCTATGATCCAAATAAATGATTTTCTTCTCTTCACTATAATTGCAAAGTTTGCTGAAAATCATAATTTTTTCTTGAAATAAATGTCAGTAAGATTAATAAACATGAGAAGGTTATATGATTTACGTTAAATTTTTCATAATAAAATATTTTTGCAGGCAATAAAAATGTATTTGCTTAATCATTTTTAAAACACTTGTAATTTGTTTATATAACTAAAATATCATGGAGAATGACCAAGTGTAAACTTTATTTCTTTAGTTTTAATGAAAATGGAATCTATGTAATCTGAATCAAATTTATTCTCCAAATAATACAAAATCCACATAAGGGGGGGGGAGGAAATCAGTAGATGTATGGATGTAAATTTTATTCAGGTTTCCTTAGTAGTAAAATAAATATTTAATAATGAATATTAAGAGCAGAGTATTTTGTATAACTCCATGCCTCTACCATCACACTAGCTACATAAATTTCCAGAAGGCATGTATCTATACTTATCTATCTTCATTCACTAATAAAAACTGGACATCTAAATTTTGTCAAAACAGGGAAATGATTTAAAAATTGCTGAAATGCTATAAAATTTGAGTAAAAAGGTAAACTTACATACACATTATGCTATGAATAAATCTTTTAAGCAAAAATAAAAGAATGAAATACTATTGCATTTTAAAAAAGGACTGGCTTTTATTTTAGCCAGCCTCAGTTTTATGTGGTACCACTTTTACCTTTTAAAGTGGTTTCCCAAAATTGCAGGTGTAAAAACAGATTCATAAAACTTGCAGCTGTACCATATACATAAGTGATGCATTTTATACACAGTATATACAGAAACAAGAATGCATAAACAAAATAAACTATGAGTTTTTGTTAACTAAAATTAGTTGGTAAATTTAAAAAAATATGAACATTTTATATTTTGTCATTTTTGTGTTTTGTATAGTTATTTAATAATATTTTCCACATTATCCAACAGATATTTTGTAACCGAGTTTGTAAAGTCATTCCAAATGTGGAAGAATCTGTTAAATTAAAGCGAATTTGACCTAGCTGTATGCAAAATAGCTTATATAAAATACCCATTTGTCTTCTTGACATAAGGCATGCATCTTCAATATTGTTAAGAATTTCACTAAACCAAAAATGTATAGTTGAAGATGTTAATAAAGCAACTTCTGATGGCAATGTTAATTTTCCCCTTTCTACTGCTGTAATAAAACCAAAAATATCATCTGCTCTAATGAACACTTTGCAACCAGTCATGACAAATATTTGATTTTACAACCATATTTCTATCATGGAAGCATAACCTGAAACATAATGAGGATCGGTAAAATATCAGATGAAACATTTTTTTGTAGAAAAATCATTAATCAGTAACTTTGAATAATCATCATTATTCACAAATGAAAAATTAGAATCCTTGTGGTGAAAAGAACAATAAAGGAACGTTCATATTTGATGATGAAATAATATTGCTTTTGAAACAAATTTGATTTCAAAATTGATTTCATTTTCCATTGGTGTATTTTGATTGCCTGGGTGGCGGCCTGCTAGCAGTTTTGAAAATGCATCCTTATATATATTTATCTATGTGTAACGTTAAATCGAACAGAATTCTATTCAAAGTATACTAAGTCAATCAATCACTGTGTATTGCAATTAGTTCAACCTGGAGTATTGAGTTTCTGTTTTGTATCATATGCAATGTTTATAACTGATTTTCAAGTCGTGAAAATAAAACCCAAATGCGCAAACGCATCCCTCATACCCAGAACTACATGTCTGTTCCACTGATTCTAAGAAATAATTTAAAGTAAGAGCCATATTTTTTGCTGAATGATAAAGATATTCATGTTATCAGATATTTCCGTATGTATTGTATAGTCAGTAAGCTGAATGCTGTTTAGGTAACCATTGGAAATCAAGAATTTATTATAAAATATTTTAATTGCATTGGCATTGGCCATTACTCAGGCAATTTCAGTCTAGACAGTCAGGAAAGCTCTGGGGATTACAAGCATCCAACCTTCTCTGCTGTGTGTCAAATTTCTGTCTTAGTCTTGTTATTCATATTATAACTGTTTTTACTGATAATGCTAATGAAAAATTAAAGTATAGATCTTACTAGTGGCCAAGCAGATTAAGATTGCTGAATACTGGTAGTTCAAACAGGTTTGAAATCCCAGCAAACAGATTGGCTGTATATACATTTTTATGTTTTTTCCTGTATGCGATAGAAATACAAACCTGTTTCCTTTGCAAACCATCATGAAAGCATCGATTTTCTTAGGGAGATAATCCTAATGTACTTTGTTTTAATCAATTAACCTAATCACTACTAAATAATTGTTGCTGTGCCATTTTCAAAATTATTCTTAGGAAATAATTTACACACTCCTTTTATTCAATGATTGAGAGTCCAGACTGTAATTTTCTCTAATTTCTTAAAGCTAAAAAAATTAAACCTTTTGTTATTGTAAGTAATTAATATTTTTATCTTATAATTTTACACTTATGTACTTATCTATAAATCATTTGCTTAAATATTCTTATAAAATTTTGTGAATTGTATTATTAGTTAAATTTTTTTTTTTTTTTTTTCACTATTAAAGGCTTACGTACAATTGGTGTAATAACAAAACTTGATTTGATGGATGAAGGAACTGATGCTAGAGATATATTAGAGAATAAGCTTTTGCCTTTGAGAAGAGGTAAGTTCATTTTATTTTTAACTTAAAGAGACATCACAAAAATTATTTTGTTTTGATAAGTATTATATTTATACATTTTCTTTTTGTACATTTCGCTGTTTGCCAGAACAGTATTTGATTTTTTTGCTTAATAATTTGGTCATTCATTATGAAAAATTTTGCTACATTTTATATATAGTTTTTTTTTTTGAACAATTTAGTTATTTGGTTTCTTTCAGAAAGTACTATTTATTGGGTTTACAAATAAGTTTTGAGGGATTTACATAAGATGGCGTTACTAGTATTAAATCCTATTGGATAATCTTGTAACTATTTTTTAAAGTGTCAGCATTTTCATCTAAAAATCAGTCTGTTTCATTTTGCTGAAGTGTAAATAACAAACTTTCTTTGTGCTCAGCCCATGTCAACATTTCTACCAACAAAACAAAATATGCGAAAAGCGCTTCCTGTTTGCTTTAATTTGAAGAAACTGCAGCTGATGGGCATCGATTGCTGTGTGAAGCATATGGGGAACATGCTGAAAACATGTGAGTACTGGTTCGAGTGACAAAGAACATGAAGGAAGGCCACTAAAGTTTGAAGATGCTGAGTTGGAGGCGTTATTGGACCAATGTTCATGCCCATCACTGGGGAACATTATTAAAAACAGTTGATGCTGCAACTGAGCTGAGCACTGAAGCTCAAATGCCCTCCAATATACCAAAAGACATGACAAAGTGATCTTTCAGCATGACAATGCTCGGCCACATGCTGCAACAGTCGTCAAGGAAACTTTAGAGGTGTTTCAATGGAATGTCTTACCCGCCGTATTCACCAGACATTACTCCTTCGGACTTCCACTTGTTCCAATTGACTCATGACTTGGCCAAGCAGCACTTCTCTTCATACGAAGAAGCCAAAAATTGGGTCGGTTCTTGGATCGCCTCAAAAGATGAATTTTTTAAACGGGGAATCCATGTGCTACCTGAAAGATGTTGAAAAGTTGTAGCTGACAATGAACAATACTTTGAATGAAATACTTTTTCCAGTTTCTCTGAATAAAGCATCAAAGTTAAAAAAAAACCTCTAAAAACTTATTTGTTCACCCAAGAATTTCCTTTAATGTACTCTCATGCCGTAATTAAAAATAATTTCAATTTTAATAAGTAGAAGGCATTCAGATACAATTTAGATGATGAATTCATTTTAGTTTAGATATATTACTTGAAACTGTATTTATACCAAACTAAGCTAAAAATATTAACATTGAAAATTATATATTTTAGATGCTTTTATAAATGTATATGTTTTAGTTTAGATATATTACTTGAAACTGTATTTATACCAAACTAAGCTAAAAATATTAACATTGAAAATTATATATTTTAGATGCTTTTATAAATGTATATGAAAAATAATTCTGAAGTACTCTATTAAACCTTATTATATTTTAGTATTCTTAAAAATTTAAAATGTATATTCTTCAAATTCTGTTTTCTGAGGTAATTAGTATAATGAAATATATGCATTAAAAGGGGCAGAACTATTACATTGCCAAATATACTTTAAAATTTCACACCACCATGATCTGACTTATGTAAGTTTACTAATTTGGTGTTTTTATTATTGGTTGTTTGTTACTGGTTGCAATGCAACTTTATGACATATTTCAGACTTCATTTAAGCTACTCTTTCTGTTCATTCTAAAATGAAAATTTGATCTTGCATACAAAGACGAAAAGAAAATTGAATTTATTTGGGGGAAAAAATGAAGAAAATAAGGACCTGTTTGAAATATTTTTTAATAAATAGAATATTATGGAAATATAAGGAAAATTCTCATTGCAGTGAGTGTCAACATTCATCTTTGCTGCTTGATATGCATATGTGCTTGCCATAGCACAAGGATAACAACTTTTTCATTGGAGACTGACAATTTAGTTCTTACTTTTTTTTTTTTTTTTTTGTTTGTGGCCGATGTCTGATGTTGGCTCGTGTATATTAATGTTTAAATATATAGCCTCTTGTGAAATGTGCTTTTTTTTTTTTTTTTTTTTTTTTTGTAAATGTCAAATAAAGTGGGCTTTAACTGGTAGCTGCAGTTCTGGGATTTATAGGTCTTTCTGATGACCTTTTGATGGAGTCTAATGGTGAAAACATTATCACCATGTTTGGGTACCTAAAGTAAGAACTGTACTGGTGCACCATACGCTGCAGCTATACTTGCCTTGAAAACTGATTGTGATTTAATCCATGATTTTGTACAGAAGATGCCTCTCTAGTTATAGAATCTTGTGGTTCAGAACTTATCCGAATGAAGTATGCTGCAGTTTCACATGCTGCTGAAGAAAGTTTTTTTAGCAACTTGGATGGAATTTGTGATTTCTGTGCAGTGTTGTATCAGTACGAATGATTCTTAAGAATGTTTTGATGAAGATTCGTACCCTGCCACCCTCGGAAGGGGATACTCTTACATTTAAACCCTCATCGACTGATTCTCCCAATGGCTGAAACCAATACCAGTGAAAGAGAATTTGGCAGAAACTGTCCCTTGAATGTTTTATCCATTGGATTGCTAGGTTTGGAATTCCACTCCACCATAAGTACCGATCAGGCCAGGAATTTTTAAGTTGCACATGTTCACTACTTTTAATAAACTTCTTAGTGTTCATAGAACTCGGACTACTTCATACAACCCTGCAGCAAATGGATTACTTGAGAGATTTCACCACTCACTAAAACAAGCATTGATTTGCCATAATAATGTCCAGTGGACATTGAGTGTTCCAATTGTACTTTTCAGTGTTCGATCATCGTACAAAGATTTGAGTGGAACCTGCTCTGGGATTGTCTATGGAACTGCTATTCGTCTTCCCGCAGAGTTTTTGCAACCCACCCAGGTGTATAATTCTGATGACCTGATTTCATATATATCATTTATTATTTATGCGTGAGACAATGAGAGAGATGTTTGTTGCCAGTCTCCACATCATCTCATGTTATAACAATATGTATTTTGTGAACACAGCTTTAGAGTCATGCGCTCACATAATTGAGGCATAATGCACTGAAATCACCACTGACTCGCTTGTATAATGGTTCATTTAGAGTAATAAAAAAGGTTTAATAAAAATTTTATGTTTTTCTTTAAGGGAAAGAAATCAGTGCTTGACATCGATTGCCTGAAACCAGCATTTTTTGTTCCAGACACTCTAGCATCAGTTTCCATTCCTGAACTCTTAAATTAATCCATCAGGTACTGATGTTGAAATACCTATGCTTACTAACCAAATACCACTTGTGTATACTACTGGGTGTGGCTGAAGAGTCAAGTTTAATGCAATATAGCTCTGACCCTTTGTGTCTTTGGCACATGGAGGGTAAAATCCTGCTTGCAGCGAGTGGCAGCATTCATAAAACTTGAATTTCTTCGCCAAGATTGACTACTTACTTCCCATCTTTTTTTTTTTTTTTTTTGCCTGTTCATGGCTGATGTCTGATATCGGCTTGTGTGTGTTAATGTTTAAATATTTAGCCTCTTGCAAGATGTGCTTTCCTTTTGTAAATGCTAAATAAAGTTGCTTTTAAATGGTAGCTGGAGTTTTGTGATTTTTAGGCCTTCTGATGACCTTCGGATGGAGTCTAATGCTGATATAACATCACCATAGGAACAAAATAATTAATGTTAAAAATCTAATAAATTTTGTGAGAACTCGCCTTTTTACGATCAGATTCAAAGTGCAAGGTAAAGGCTAAAATATCCAAATACTAAATGGGAATAGCTTTTTTTTTTTTTTTTTTTTTTTTTTTTTTTTTTTTTTTTTTAAAATCAAATTTAATTTTTTTTACATCAAATCATAAGTAAAGTGCTTCAGGTAAAGTAAGGTAAGGGTATGCTTCAGGTATTGTAAGCTTCAGGTAAAATTCACATAATTGTTAATGAATTATGCAAAATATAAAGATATTTATGTATTACTTTATAAAAGTTAATTTTTATTCTTGATATCTAATAACTAGGCTATATTGGAGTTGTCAATCGAAGCCAGAGAGATATAGAAGGTAAAAAGGATATTAAGGCTGCAATGGAAGCAGAAAGAAAATTTTTCCTCAGTCATCCAAGTTATAGGTAATTGTAATTTACTGTAGATTTTTTGTGTATTAAAGATTTAAATGTGTAGATCTACAGCACAATCAAGCATTATTATAGAGTCTAGATATACTTGTGGTGCTTATATGAGTGCAACCACGTTAACAGTAGTCACAAAATTTTCAAAATACAAGTAACCCTCGTACAGCACAGTAGATAGATCCCTAAAAAATAGCATATTGTGTGAAACCATGTTGTACGAGACCCAGAGCCAGTACAAAAAGGAGGGGTTATGTTCCGTAAACTTTTATAAAAAGAAATATTTTTTAATTCTATGTAAACAATTTAATTTTTATTAAAAATATATATAAGTACAACAAAAAATATTACATATTTTAATTTAATGCAAATTTAAGTTTAATAAATTTCTTCTTTGTCATTGCTCAGTATAATCAACCGAGATCGGGTGATTATACTGACATTTTTTCGGTGGAATGAGATCGCTTTCACTTTCAGAATTTCTTTCTTCATTTAAAGTTCTGGCATTTTCCTTCCCTCTTTTAAAAATCTGTAATTTTACTTTACTTACTAGTTCTTACCGGGTCACTGTAAATTTCTCTATATAGAGCTAGACAGTTTTACAGCTCCCTTTTGAATTTTTGGTTATTTTAGCGGAAGGGTCTGCATTCAAGAAAAATGAGTCGAGATTTTCTGCTAAGGCCTTCTTTTAATTTTTTTAATGCTAAATTTTTAGCTGCACCATCTTCATCAAAGCTAGTGTCCTCAGAATAGATTTGATTTACATGTTCGGATGCCATTTCCATCAAATCTGCTTCGGCAATTTCTTCTTCCACTAATAAATCTTATTATAACGTCTTCAATAGCCATATCCATAAATGGTGTCTGCCGATAACATCGCAGAGAAAACAACGCAAGGCGAAAACGTCGTGCTACAAAACATCGTAGGAAAAAACATCGCAAAGAGAAAACATCACAGTTCTAAAACATCGTGGGACAAAACATTGTCGTCGAAAATAAAGCGGTTAAAAAACTTCGCAATTTAAAAACATCGTCGTCGAAAATATTGTGGTAAAAAATAAAGTATCTACAAATCATCACATGACGATAACATCGCAGACATGCTTTTTTCAGGGTTTAATAACTGTAAATAGATATTCCCATAATAATTTGTAAGCACAAGATGTAAAGAAGGATAATTTTTACTTTCACATTTTTTTAACTAATAAATTTTTGTTGAAAAAGTAAGAAGGAAACGTAAGCATAGAAAATTAATGCAACTAAGTAGTGTTAGGTGTAGGAACAGTATTTTGACATTGGGATGATTCAAATCTTGTGGGTGACATAGAGCATTTTCAACTAGTAATAGCAGCGTGAAGTTCAAATTTTTCTGCCTTAAATAATGTTCAGCGTCTGGCACAAAACAATTTTAAAACTAATCTTTAAATATATTTCCAGTTACCCAAACTCTTGGATTTGCTTTCCAATATATCAGTAAGGTGTTTTTATTTATGCCTTTAAGTTCACGAGGATTTTAAGATCTATAAACTAACAAGGGTTTTGTCACACCCATTACTGCACAAAAGTATCATTAAACAATTTTTAGGTACGTTAAATCCGGAGGCAGGTTTAAAATGCGTATGTAAATAATAATTTTTTTGCTATTATCATTCCTTCCTCCGCTATAATTTTTTTAAAACATAAAATGCATATGTAAATAATATTTTTTTTGCAATTATCATTACTTCCTCCCCTATATATTTTTGCAAAACCACTTTAGTGCACTTTGATGATTTTTTATAGAGGAGGGGAGGAAGGAATGATGATTTATTAATTACAAAAAAATATTATTTATATACACATTTTATGCTTTAATAATGCATTCATTCTAAAAATCAGTCAATAATCTTATTTGACAAGCAAGTTTTTATTTCATTTGTTGTGGAAATTTCTTAGGGATCACTGTAAGAATAAATTCAGATTACATTTAAAATAAATACATATGGAATGATTTTTACATGTTTAGCTATTCTTTTAGCACACCATCAAAGAGAAACTGGTTTTCTGTATCAACTGGCATTATAATTTCAGGGATGAGGTGATTGCTTGCAAGCTGTGATATTCTTAGTGGCAGGTTGTGCATTTTTTTTGCCACTCATAAGTGACAAGCGTCTTTGAGGTTATTCTTTAACATTAGAATTGTTTTCTGGTTAGAACCATTGTAAACAACACTCTCACATTGTTAAGTCTTTTTTATTATAATAATAAAATAGGTAATTTAACTTTGTGATAGACTGTTCTGTCAGTAAGTTCCATCATGTGCTACAAGTTATTAAAATGGCCATTTGAGGTCATAATGATGCCATTTGCTAAAAACTCGTACATTTCCCACACTATTCTAGTGAAGTCTATTGTTATGTATTGCAATTAAAGTATCATTATGAAAGATTAAAATATCTTGCTGAAATACTTTATGTAACACATCTTATTATATAATAAATAATTATGTTAAGCAGAATTGTTCTGAACTATTTTTCAATTGTTTCTATTGTTGATTATTTTCTTTTGTATTATAGGCACATGGCAGATCGTATGGGAACACCATATTTACAACAGGTGCTGAACCAGCAGTTGACTAACCACATTAGGGACACATTGCCTGCACTTAGAGATAAATTACAGCGGCAGATGCTTTCTATGGAAAAGGAAGTTGAAGAATTCAAACATTTTCACCCTGATGATCCGTCACGTAAAACAAAAGCCATGTTACAGTATGTAATCTTTGACAGTCGTTTTTTCAGAAATTTATTGTTTTATCGAAATATAGTGGAACAAATTTTAATCTGAGATTTAAAATTGTATAAGTTTACAAACATACATTACTGTGTTTTCTAAATATGAGCCTGTAAAATATTTCCATTTTTTACATTTTGGGGTTAACAAAAGTTTTCCGCCACTGCAAATATTGTTTGTGCAAAAAGTTTGTGTTGGCGTGTTTTATCATATTTTCTCAACAATATTTGCATTTGAGTACAAGGTGTCTGAAATGGAACTATCACATTACCAGATTAGAACCATCATTTACTTCCAGTTCTGTTGCAAAAAGTCAGTTACAGAATGTCACCAAATCATGTATACAGCTTTAGGACTAATGTTATATCACATGATACTGTGAATGTTTGGTACCGAAAGTTCAAAAACAAGGACTATGGCATTCATGAGCCCCCACCCTTGCAAGAACTTATAGAAGAAGATCAGTATATAAACACTTGAGAGCTTGCTAAGGGGTTAGACCAGTGTTTCTAACCTTTTTTGTTCTATGCCCTCATAATCCTCTCTAAAAGTTTTAAGCTCCCCCCAGCATATACATAATTTTTAATATTTAAAAATTGAAATGTTCTCGAAAGAAACTTGAATGAAAGCTTTTAGGAAGAAATGACTAAGGCATTTTGTGAGCAAACACAGTAAGTGAACTTTAAAAACACGGAGAACTGAGATTCAAGAAAAAACTCATTTTAGTGAAAGTTTTTCATTTTAAGTATTAGTAATTTTTATTATTTAAATTTAGCGAGTTCCTTGCACTTGATACTTGCTGCAAAGAAATTTTATGTCAGGTTCCAATTTAGATAACTTGAGTCTCAAGTCTCCTGGTTTCATTATATCCAATCAATTTTTTTTTTTTTTTTTTTTTTTTTCCTAGCAGCAAATCATTTATGGCACTAAATCCACATTCAGCAAAATATGAAGATGGAAATGGTAACAATAGTTCTCTTGCAAATTTTGTTGCATTTGGATATCTGATTCTGGTTTCCTCACAAAGCTATGTCATCGCTCCATTTATATTAAATAAAGTTTTAATTAACTTATTATTTTGCATTTCTGCGAGTTCTTTTTACTCCATATTTGAAATATCAGCCAAATCCACTAGCATTGGCTGCTTCATCCAAGTTGGGAAATCAATTTGTTTTAAGTTACAAAATCTTTTAAATCAGCTGATAAAATTTTCAGATGATCGACAATAACAAGTATAGTGGTATCAATAACAAGTATAGCAATAGTCACGTCACATTTTTGGAGCCAATGAGACTTTTCAAAATTTTTGTGGTAAATAGTATATGCCTGACATAATTCAACAAAGATAATGAAACCAAATATGTTCCTTTTGCATCGACATAAGTTTTTATTTACTCCTTGAAGTTGTTTATTTAATATATTTAAATTTTCAAAGATATTGGCTAAATAACCCACATTATCCGTTAATGGACTTTTCATTTCAGGTTTGTTTCGGTCCGAGGTTCGAATCCCGCGAACGGGCTGTCTGCATGGGTGTTTTCATGGTTTTCCCCATGTGTAACGTGTATATGAGCCAGTTTCCCTTAGGCAGATAGCCCTAGTATGCATTGCCATAATTAAATACACCAATACCATTTCAGGTTTGTCGTTTATAAAATAACTAAGAGTATCAAATAGTTCCATAAATCTTTCCAAGTAGTTCCCTTTCGACAGCCTTCTTACTTCAGTGTGAAGTACAAGTCTCATAGAGTCTTCATTTTGTTCTTCATAAAATAAATTTAAAAGGCGTTCACATTTGGCCCTAGTTTTAATAGCACTATTATAACTTTACTTATACACTTTATAACAGTACACTTTATAACTGAATTTAGTACTTCATTTAGAACAGGGGAATTGTTTTTAGCTAGCAGGTTTTCTCTATGAATAACACAATGCACAAGAAGCATTTCAGAATTCTCATCTTTTATCAATTTTAAGCAACCCCTTTTCTTATTCTATGCTTTATTTTATTTTTCAACCATCATATTAGGAGCACCATCTGCAGTACAAGATTATATTTTTTATATCTAAGTAATTTTTTAGCTTACTATAAATATCTTTGGAGGTAGTGGTGCTTTCTAATGATTTACAGAAGAACATTTCTTCAGCAAAATCACCTTTATGAATATATCTTACATAAGTTACAAGTACGGCCTCACTGTCTCTCAAAGTTGGTTCATCCATTTGCACCAAAAATTTTCTTATTTTCAGCTTTTTAACAAGTTGTATTTCAATATCCTCATTTAATCTTTCTTCTGCAAACAGTATTGTTATTTAGTGGCATAGCTTTAACATCTTTGTCATCTTTTTCTGGAACAGGTTTAAATGCTGATATTGATGGTTTGATTCAATTCTCCCCTATAGTACGGCTTTTCCCATACTAAGCGATGAGTAGTGAAATTTGATAGCCTCAAGAGCACGATTAACAGTTGCATTATGAGCAGTAAATAAAGACTTTAATATTACTCTTTTTTCAAAAATTTTCATTAAAGTGTGAAAATAATTCAAATCTGAATTAATATCAGCATTATGTTTCGCCTTCAAATGTGCCTCAAGACGTCCTAGTTTCATTAATTCATTGGTTAGGCATTATTGGCATAAAAGACAAAAGTTGACCGGGTATGAAACCAAATTTTAAATATGTCTCCGAATAAGGACAAACGTTTTTTTTTCTTTCTTGCACCCCTCATTTCATTAAGGGCTGAAAGAAAGAAATATAAGATCAATATAAACAAAGATGAAAGCAGCTGCTGTTGCCATTGAAGGAAAGAATAATATATTGGTTGCCATTCCTACAGTAAAAAATAAAATAAATTCATTGGTTGAAATGTGCGAGAAACATCTGGAAAGCATAATGTGTCAGTTATTTAAATGCCTTTAAAAACATTTAAATGTCCATATTTACAGAAAGAATTCTTTATAAATATTTAAAATACACCGCAATATAAAAACTTTTTAAATTGCGGTGCTTACAATTGCAGTGCTTATTTTAAACGCTTACATTTTTCTTTATTTTGGGGAATTAAAAATGAAATTTCGAAAAATTTTGACTTCATGAAACATATTTAGAACGTCCTTTGTTCCCTTAAACTCTGGGTGAGTGCATTTTCGAATTGCCCCCCTTAACAGTCACATTGCCCCCTTGTCGGGTGTGGGCCCCACGGTGGGAAACACGGGGTTAGACGTTAGTAGTGCATTAGTCATTAGTATAATTAGTATGTCCATTAGTCACGCTATACATCTCATAAACTTGATATACAAGCTCAGTCGCTGTTTGCTGCTTAAGCTGACTCAAGCAGATATGTACAGACATGTTCAGGCCTCACTAATCTGCTCACGTATCAATGCAAGGACAAAATTTTAGACCATATCATCACTTGTGATGAAAAGTGGATTTATTTCGACAACAGAGGCTGAAAAAGGGGTTGGTCTTCACCCTGTGAGCCCGTCGGCAGATTCACAAAGAGTATCTAGAATTTATCCAGATTTAACAGATTTTATCCACAAAGAGTATCTAGAAAAAGGTAAAGCCCTCAACAGTAAGATGTGTAGCGAGATGCTACTCTGTGTTGACATTGCGATCAATGAAAAATGCCGAACTGAGTTCTGGAACAAAAAGATAATGTTCTATCAAGATAATGAAAGACCACATGTGTTCTGCATTCACTGGCTGGACTCTGTACGCTCTCGAATGGGATCTTTTGCCACACCATATAGCCCTGACATCCCTCACTCAGACATCTACCTTTTTTTTACACCTGCAGTTACATCTTGCTGCTGCTAGCTTCCATTCTGGACAGGACATCCGAAATGAGATTGATCTGTTTTTGGACTTTCTGCTACCAAGTTTCTAGGCTGAAGACTGAAAAACTACCAAAAGATTGGCAGAAAATCATAGATTTGGGTGGTTTTTACTACCCGCACTAAAGGTACTGCTTTCACGTTTTTTCCTAACTTTATTAAGAACGTCTTTTAGCAGAAAACTTTCATTACAACCAGATATTTTATGAAATGTATCACTTGCAGCTTTTAGGTGATTATCATCTTAATAGTAAATAGTTGATTTGCTGTACACCAAAATGTGCTTAGGCTTTATACAGAACTTAAGTTTAAAAATGATATGATTGCGTGTTACAGATTATCACATCTGCAACACATGATTAGCATAAAGGCTAGTTGTAATAACAAGATGCATTTATTTGTATCATATAATCCCCCCTTTTTTTCTTTTTCTTCCTCTTTAACAACTTAGCTCTTTTTAATTTCCTATTCTTTGCTAATTTCTGAGACTGTAATTTGTATGTTTGGAAATCATCTTGAAAGGGTAATATATATTTGTTTTATTTGGTAACATTAAGTTCAAAATGTAAAACTTTTGTAAGTTTATCCAGTTTCTTTTGCATACAATCAAATAAGGTTCGTAATTTCTTGCAGTCATGTACTTTTCATTTTAAGCAAACTATGTTGCAAAGGACCAAAATTCTTGTAACTTTGAATTTGTTAATACTTGAAATGTGCACAGGTATTCAGATGTAAATAAGTCAGTCATATTTGCTGTTAATTAGTAAAACTGATAACTTTTGATATGAGGCATAGATAATAAATTCTGATAAAGATGTCTATTAAATGACTAGAAATAAAATTCATTGATAATGTTTTATATCTTGTACAAAAATGTTCTAATCACAATGATGATGTGCTAGATGTTAAAATATATAAACTGTTGAAAACTTAGCTGTATCTTATTTAATAATTAAAATTTGATATTAAATTGTGTTATATTAATAATGTTTGCTAGCTTACAATAAATATCAGCAGTTCGGGAATCTTTTGCACAAATTGTCAACTTGCAACCAACTAGTAACTTTTATGCTTTTGTCTGTAAAGAATCATTTAGGTGTTTGCATTAATATAGAAGTACCTTATTTTCTTCACAACATGTTTTTTCCCCAGGTATAAAGAAAAAGATATTTTGTATTAGCAGAGCCTTACTTGCTCTATTACACAGTTTGGTGAAGTTTACAAGAGCATAGCTCTATTACACAGTTTACTATTTTTTTATTGGGGGAAAAAAAATAAAAAATATAAATTAATCGAGCTTAAAAACTTTTTTTAAATCTGAAAGCTTTCCGATTTTATATTACGCCCAAAGGGGCTTTTTTTTAACGTCTTGTGTGTTGCCTTTATTTATTAAATATCATGTTCTTCACACTTAAATCATAAATTTCAATTAAACAGCAATATCACAAAATATTTAAAAGACCATATCTTTAGAATTTCCGATACACAGTCTTGGGTGCTGAAGATAATTTTTTTTTTTTTTTTAAAGATAAAAGGCCTCCCTCCCCCATACAGTGTTGTTCGCCTAGTTGGCGCGGCGTAAATCGCCTTAATTAAAAACTTAAGTACCAACGCCTTAGGGCAATTTACCAACAGAGACGGTTAAAGTAGCGGTTGGCTACTAATTGCCGCCTAGCCATTGACTCGATTTCGATTTCCTACAGTGTTGCCACTGCTCACTTTGAAATTTTTGAGTTTCTTAAACAGGAAATGAATATTTTATAACATGACTGATCTAGGAAATCAAAACAGTTTTTTTACTTCATTGATGTTGCAGATGCTCAATGAAAATTCTGTTAGACATTTGTTACTAAACATTTCACATCATATATCAGTGTTTTTAATGTAAATTTAGCAGTATTAGGGAGAGTATGACAGTTATTAGCCTTTTGTGAAATCCGAAGATTTATATCCAAAATTTACCAGTGCATTTCTTCTCTAGTTAAGGTGATATTTTTAATTGTTGATTTTATAGCATAAAAAATCTAGTCAGAAACTTCATTCCATATTAGTTTAAAATCTGTTAAATATGTGGAATAGATTGTTCCTCATTAATCACATTAAAATAACAAATAACAATTGGAAATAATTTTCTACTGCCTTTATTAGAAGCATATGTGGCAACATTAAATGGTAAATGCTTTGCAGCAGATGTAAATAATTCAAGAGCATAGGGAGCTATATTTTGCACAATAGATTAAGTTTTTGTACACCGAAGTCTTTTATTTTTACAAATCATCAAGTCAGGAAATATTGACTTCATAACTTTACTTCCATATTCTTTTGAAAAATAACTGTGGTGTGACTTTATACCATGATAAACTTCTGTGAATTCTGCTGCTATTATCTGATCATCAAATTTTGAACTTTTCAGATTGGAGTTAGGAACAAATGAAGATAGTCATTGTTTATGAGAATTTACTTTCATTCAAGATTTGACAGCTTTTACACCTTTCTACTTTATATTCATATTGCAAACAGAATATCTAGCCATTTTTTTTTTCTGATTTTCTAACAGTTCATAACCATGTTTTAAATTCACTTTGTGTCAGCCAATCTTTATTAAATCTACAAGTTCACTTCTTCTTTTTTGGGTTTTTATTTTCTTGAGTTGTCCTATTTTGCCCTATAAAACAGTAACAAAAATATTGAATCAATGAATGAATTAATTAATTTAAAAATTGATAAACTGCTTTATCTGTTTTTGGTTTTTAAAACATCAATAGTAAAAAAGCATAATTATTCTTCTTAAAGAAAAGGGGTCATAGACTTTGCTTCAAGCAATATACTAATTTCATGAGATAATCATTTGAATACAGTTTTCCAGGGTTCGTACAGTCCTTATAAGTCCTTATAATTTTTGGAATCAATTTTTGGTTCTTAATTTCCTTAATTTTGGTCAAAATCAGCAGAAGGTCCTTAATTTTAATCATCTGAAATTTCTGTTTTTATGACTGCCATTTTGAGTGTGAATTAGCATTTTGGAGGAATATACCTAAAGAAAATTATTCTTCAAAGATATGTGCAGTTATTATGTAAATTACCCAATTTTTTATGATTTTAGCCTTTACTATAATTTCCCATTTCTATTTCCTCGTATGATAGAGTTACTGAGCCAGATTAAGTTTGAATTAAATTGTATAATCTATGACCACTAGTCTGCATTTTTAGTTTGAATTTGACTGTTCTTGTTTAATTACATCACCGTTAGCTGCAATTGATTTTGTTAGCATCAGAACATGCCTTTTTGTTCGAAGTTCTTTTTAAATAAGAGGCTTATTTAAACCTTTGTCTTATATTGTAGTTACTTTCAGCCATAACGATAATTTGTTTCATGTCTGTCAGGAGGTTTCAGACTATTTAACTTTTACCAGATCAAGTAAACTGTCATAGGTACATTGTGGAGTGATTGACAAGTTAGGAAATAAAGCACGCAGAAACTAGCAAGATCATTGGTTTGCATCTTTAGACAAATCTCTAATTCTTAGAAAAGATGCTTAAAGAGAAGGAAATTGATATAAACAAGCCAAAATGTTTGGGAAGGCTTCAAATTAAAATGATAGATAAATATTTTGTTGAGTGTTGTTGGCAAAGTTACAAAACATAAATGTTTTGTAGCTTTTAATGTGTAATTATCCTAATATCGTTTAAGGGTCAATGTCATAAATTACATGTATTTTAAACTGTGAAATTTTATTAGATTTTGGATTTTAATAGGGCTTTTTTAACAAATATTGTTAAAAAAATAAAATTTAATAGTTGCCATTTAATGCTTAGGGATCCATAATGACTAAGGTTATCTAACTATTCAATTTAATTATTTATAACTAACTGCTTACCCTTAAAAATTATCTCTACGTATTAAAGCAAGTTATTACCTTTCATTAATACTCACTGTGGTCACAAGATAAAACACAAAAATGTAAAAATTCAATTAAATCTTATTTTTTGCATCTAGTGAGACTTAAAATAATGCAAAACAACTTATCACCTCTGGTGCTTTAATGGCTTATTGGAACCTTAAAGTACGTTAACTGGGTTACAACACCTGGAACTCTACACGAAGCTACAACACTAACTGCATCACACATAGCCTGACTTTCAACACTTGCCAATCGTGTCTACATCAGGCCTTTCAGTTTTGTTCTAATCAGCAGGTCTCTCTCTGGACAAGCAGCAGCAGTGACAAGATTCAGTCTTTCGTTATGAATTATGCTGATTATGATCTTACTTCTCATTTTAACCTATGCGCTTTGACATAAAATCTACCTGCTATTTACTAAACCTCTAGATTGACCAAGTATGTGACAAAATGATACATAAAAAAAAAAAAAAAAAAAAAAAAAAAAAAAAAAAAAAAAAACCTTAAAGCTGACTGTTAGTAACACGTAAATGTCACTTATCTTCTTTCAAATATGTCCAAATATTATAAATGTAAAATATTTAATGCTACTTGATAAATTGCATTTGATAAGTTTGAGAATAAATTATTTTATTCTCAAACTTATCAATAATTATGTTAATTCATGTTTAGTAATTATGCATACTACTTAGGAATCTATTTTATTTTTAGGGTGGTATTAAAAGTGAAATTCAGGCATGGATAATATTGTTAATTGAATTTTTTCAGTTCCCATTTGCTCATAGGTCCTTAATTTTTTTCATTAATGGTCCATGACTGCTGTTTTTTCATTTTGGAAAATCCAAAATCAGTAAAGCAACTGCTTAAAAAAAAAAAAAAAAAGGAAGAAAGGGTGGAGGGGGGCAAGGCTCTGGTTAGATTAGAAACATTGTTGCGTGAAGTTTATTATAAAGATATATTACCAGGAAATATGCCAAATCTAATTTGCGCTACCTGATTTAAGGAAAATTGCCAAAAAAAAAAAAAAAAAGTTTTAAGTGGCATGGCTTTAATGCAAAAATACCTTTATTTTATTCTGCAGCTTTTCGTGTGTGTTTTCTATACTTTAATTTGTATTCTGAAAATCTTGGTATGAATTAAAAAGTATTTTCATGCAGACAGCAAAGATATTAAAAGAAGTTCATAAGTGTATGTACTTAATGATTTTGCCAGTGCTTTTATCATGCATTTAATCTTTTCTTTTCTTTTTTTTTTTTTTTTTAATTAAAGTTTTTTGGTCACATGGATGCTAAACTATGAAAAATGTGTGCATTAAATTATTGTATCTTTTTCTTCATTAACAATTTAAAAATAAGGATTTTTCTAATATATTTTATGATTAATTACTTACAAACTCCTTTCCGTAGGATGATTCAACAACTTCAGACAGATTTTGAGCGTAATATTGAAGGCTCAGGATCTGCATCTATTAACACAAGTGAACTTTCTGGTGGTGCAAGAATAAACAGATTATTTCATGAAAGATTTCCTTTTGAAATTGTAAAGGTATAATCATGCTTATGTTACATGTAAGGTAATACCGTTTTTAATATATCTGTTGTTTCTTAATGTGTTTAATATTATTTTTCTTTAAATTCATTTAGATGGAATTTGATGAAAAGGAATTGCGAAGAGAAATAGCTTTTGCTATTAGAAATATCCACGGCATCAGGTTTGATATTTTTTTTAAATTTCATGATTTCATTTCATAACTAGCTTGCATTATTTTGTTAGAATGTTTGTATAAATTTTAATTTATTTGGTAGTACAATTATGCTTCCAAAGATGAAGAAAGTTTCTGTAGTAGCTCTCTTCCAACTCTCCCCTTTTTTTGCTTTACATAATATAAACCATGTCATATTATAAGTTGTAGAGGCATTAAGATTTTTGGAAAAGCTGGAGAAATGAAAAATGAGTAAACGCCTTCGCCGGGAATCGAACCACGGACCTCTGGAATACCGGCTCAGTGTGCAGAATCACTACACTAGGAAGGCGGGAGAAATACCTTATATACTCCCCTTTTAAAGGGTGACTGGGGCTTTTAGAGGACACAATCCCCAAATCCTGGGTGTGGAGAATCCTCATCCAACACCCTTTTAGTTCGGGCGCCACTGTAGAGATTAAGATTTTTGGAAAAGCTGGAGAGATAAAAAATTAGCAATTGCCTTCGCCGGGAATCGAAACACGGACCTCTGGAATACCAGCCCATCGTGCATAGCCGCTACATCATGAAGGCACGCTAGGAAAGTGGGAGAAATATCTTATAAGTTTTGTTGATGTTAAAATTTTCAAGAATTAAAAAAAAAAAAATGAATACCCATCTTTCAAACATAAAATCCATTCTTCAAAACTAATATTGCTTCTGAAGAAGAGCTATAGTGTCTATTAAAATAAATTTTTGTGTTTACTTTTAAAATATACTATGTGTACTATAGTTCTCATTTTGTAAAAATTGCAAGATTTTACTTTTTATATGGTCCTTTGGTCTCTATAGATATACTCAGAAAAATTTTATATCCATTATAAAAAAGGAAACAAAGTGTTTGATTCCTGTATGAGAAAAACTAACAAAGATATTTAATTTCAAAATTTTGGATTTTTGATGCCTTTTTGGCTTGCTTTGCTAAAAATACCAAATTAATACTTTTATGAAGTTTTATTATATTAAAATCAGTCTAATAAACATATGAAAAAATTTTAAAAACATATGAACAATGAAAATAAACATATGAATTTTATTGTCTTATATAAGGGTTGCCCAAATGAAAAGTGGACAAGTTGAAGAAAAATAATACCTTTATTGTAAATCAAAACAAATCGCCATGGTCGTTGAAACACAGGTTCCAATTTTGTAGCAGCAGCTCGATGCCTTTGCTGTAGAAAGATTGGGGTGAATTCCTGAGGAAGTCCTGCATGGCTTCCTTCACTCCATCGTCCGAATGGTAACCTTTTCCCTGTAAGACTCTCTTAAGTGGTGCAAAGATGTGAAAGTCACAGGGTGACATGTCCGGACTGTACGGGAGGTGCTCCAAAACCTCCCAACAGAATTGTTTAAGGTCGTCTGAGTTTTCTGGGAGACGTGTAGGTGGGCATTGTTATGCAGAAGGATCACTCCTTGTGTGAGAAGGCCCGGCCATTTGTTTTTTATTGCTTATCGCAGTTTCGTCAGAGTACTGCAATATTGTGCGGAATTGATAGTGCTCCCTTGGGGCAGAAACTCAATTAAATCTCGTCCAAGACAATCGAAGAAAAGGAAAGCATCACTTTCTGTGCAGTTATTGTTGCTTTCGATTTCCGTGGAGGAGGAGATGAGCTGTGTTTCCATTGCATACTCATTTTCTTGGATTCGGGTGTGTAATGGTGCCACCAGGTCTCGTCGCCCGCAACGATACGATCCAGAAATGCGGGATTCTCCTCATAACAGATCAAGTGCTGGAGACAGAAGCCCATTCTTCGTTTCTGATGATCAAGGGTCAGGTGTTTTGGTACCCATGCCGCACACACTTTTCTGTATGGCAGATGTTTGTAGATAATGGTGTTAACCGTTCCTTTACTCAGGTTGAGTTCGTGACTGATTTCACGGGTTGTAATCCTTCGATTATCTTGGATCATTTCGTTAATGGAGGCAATGGAATCATTGGTGATCACTTTGTTTGCTTGGCCCGGTCTCGGCAGATAAAATGTCGTTAGCCACCCTTCACGGAAACTTTTACACCATTTGTTTACAGCTGTACGACCTAAACAGTGGTCGCCATACATTGCCACCATTTTTCGATAGATGTCCGCATTACGCTCACCTTCTGCAACCAGAAAATGTACTACTGCGCGTTGTTCTGATCTGAACGCATCCATGGATAGCATGACTTTTCTTTTGCACAATTTAATCTCCTACAAACAGGTTTCATGGTTAAACTCCATCTGAGATGCATACATCATACCGCACTTTATATACTTGTGCAGTGGCACTGCTATCGATGCATTCATTCTGACGTTATCGAACGTGTCCACTTTACATTTGGGCAACCCTTATATAACCGTTGATCATTAGGTAACTGAAGTTTATACAGTTGCATATTGTACTTTGAGTGTAGAAATATTGAAAACACAGTGTGATATTTGACATTGAATTCCTGAAAATATTCATGACAAATATTATTAGGTTACATATCCAAAGGGCTAATAGCGCAACTTCATTTGTATTGTTTTCACTTTAATGAATTGGCTTAATTCTTCACCCACTTAATATTTAATAAAATGCATGTAATTTCAATTCTTATAAGATTTTTCATTTCTGCAAGAAAAAAATTTTCAGTTTCCTTGTAAAGTTATGGTTTTGTAGCATTTCCACCTAACTCTTCAATTCTAGATAACATTTTTATGTTTAGAAATGTAAAGTGTGATTATTATTTGATAGTGATATTAGTTTGGTTTCTTTTGCTTTTAAATTTCCTCATTGTCTATGTAAATGCTGTTTATTCATATTGGTTTTCTGGAGTGTAATAAATATGGAATATTCAGTAACATATATTTTCTACTAAAATATTTCAATGTATTTAAAAATAAATAAAATTAGAATTAGATGTTCATATCTGTTGTTTAAATGCATTTCTGTATAGTAGCTAGGATAGAATGATATTTGCTTCATACTTGAAAATAATGACTAAGTTTAATTTTTTTTCCCTTATATAGTTTAAATATATGCTTGAAAATGATCTGTTGTTTTTTGAGGAATATTATTTTATTATAGAGTTGGGCTTTTTACCCCTGATAAGGCATTTGAAGCAATTGTCAAGAAACAGATAGCTAAACTAAAAGAACCTGCTTTGAAATGCGTGGATCTTGTTGTTGCAGAGTTAGGAAATGTAGTCAGAAAGTGTACTGATAAAGTATGTAAGAAATTTATTTGTATTTTAATAAATTTTTAAAAAGGATGTAAATGTTTAACTTTATAAATTAAATTGATAATACTTCTGACAGAGAAATGAAAGAATCTAAATTGTATTAGAACCTCTTTAGTGAGATGTTTAAAAATCATTGCAAAAGTTTTTAAATATACTGTTAAAAAAATTCTTGAAAATCATAAAAATATTAGTGATATATAACTCATGAATTTCAGTCAAATAATTCATTATTCTGGAAACTGCATTTTATGTTTTGACATGTGAGAAAGTTACTGCTTTCCTAGAGCAGCATAAAAAAGAATTTATATTGAATTTAAATCTTTTTTGGTAGAGGGGGCCTAAATGTTAAAATGACCTTTTTACTTTCCTTCGCTTGAAGTTTTTTTTTTTTTTTTTTTTTTTTTTTGTGGTTTGAGTTAACTCTTTTTCACTTGTATGTATTGGTTAGAAAGCTCATTGAATTGGCAAATGGGGAAAATAAATAAATAAATAAATAAAAATAAAAGCTGTTCAAAATTTAAAAAAAAAAAAAAAATCTGAAAGATTTCAGATTTTAAATTACGTACAAAGGGACATTTTTTTAACGTTTTGTGTGTTACTTTTATTTATTAAACATCATGTTCTACATACTCAAACTATAAAATTCAGTTCAACAGCAGTATCACAAATTAATTTTAAAATGAGTATATCTTTAGAATTTCCGATACAGAGTCTTCCATGCTGGAGATAAAAAGATTTTTTTCGTACAGTGTTGCCATTGCTCGCTTAAAAATTGTTTAGTTTTTTATTAAAAAAATTCGTTGAAGTTTTACAAAATCTGAAATCGCTAATAAAACAAATTTCAAATTCAAATTAGGGCTTCCACATGCCCATATTCTATGGAAGATTACATTATTCACATTTTGATGGCTCTAGGTGTCGATGTTTTATTACAATGCAACAAACATACATACATTTATGCAGATTTTTCATTATTTAATATCTTTAAATATAACACAGAGTGATCATATATGGTGGCAACGATTTGAAAAGTGATACAGCCTTTTAAAGTTTTCGACGCAAAATGCCAAAACGAAATTAATAGTCCTTCAAGGCAAATTGCCCCTATCGACTAAAAATAATACTTTTTGATTATCTGCAGCATCACCGAAAAGTCATGAGCACATGGGAAGTTAATTTTTTGTTAATCTAATGCTTGAAAGGCAACAGCCATTTTTAAAATAACGGCACACTAAGAATTCCATACAAGAACAGTTAATAAAATCTAAAAAGGAAGAAACATTAGTAATAAACTACTTACCTTTTTGAAGAAATCCTTCCTTTTTATGGTGTTGTTTTTATCATGTACATAGCAATTTGTTCCTACAAAAAAAAAAAAAAAAAAAAAAAAAAAAAAAACTGAAAATTGCTCAAACTTGCCTCTATACAATTTTTGCATTGTTCGCTGTCAAAACAGATATGTGCTATGTACACTCCTGGGTTACTACATAAATGCTTTCTGCTGACATCATAGGTTACCACTTAATTATTTTGGTGATATTTATTTGTCTCATGAATATTTTTTCACTTCTTTCACTGGAGATCACATATCAGAAGACTTCAATAGAAAATAGTACATATAATACAATTGTATGTAAATGGAAAATATTATGCAGTCTAAACCCTGGAATGATATAAAATCTGAAACTCCTCACTGCCAGCAGCCAAAAGAATTGCTTAACACATGCATGTTTGATATTTTTCATAAAACATGTGGAGAATCCTGATTCTTAATTTCATTTTGGCACTAAGTAAAATACCTGCATATTGAAGAAACAATTTGTTGGTATAAATCTGTATAATAAATAATTAACTCTTCATAACCACCTTTTTGCTTGTCATACATCTCATACCGAAACAATGTTGATTTTACACCTACAAAATAATTTTTATCTCTGATGGTCAGCCTGTCAAAACATCATTTCATACATCTCAAACGTTCAAACAATCTGAAACATTCTGCATCCAAACATTGTTGATTTTATAACTACAGAAAATGTTTTATCTCTAATGGCAACCTGGGGAAACATCATTTATTATTTTTTGCTTTTGTCATTGCATGACTGTCAACACCCATCTACTTGAGAAATGATTAATGAAGCAATGTCTCATCTCTCTCTCTCTCTTTTTTTAATATTAGTAATTGAATACCAAAGAACATGGCTACATTTTATGTTGGCATTACACTTAGTGATGGTAAGAGACTTCAGCTAACTGCCCAGTAAAGTGCTGAATGTGTTGAGGAGGAGAAATTTAATAAATATTTCTTTCCATATGCAAAAAACAGATTTTATAAGTGATACTCATAGGCCAAAAGATTACATTTAGTGCTGTTTGAATTAAGAAGGAATGATTTGTTATTCAGATAAGTCTAGAATCTGCTCCAGAGCTGGGGTGGCAGAATATAGGGAAGGCAATATTTTTAAAATTTGGAGAAACATTGAACAACAAAATTAAGGAATGTAAAAGTCATTAGAATTTAGTAAAGGCAATGGGGCATAAAATTTTGATAATTTAGGGAGGCACTTAGCAGCAGAATTTAGAATCCACAGGGAATGCACTAAGCTGTAAAATGTCTAGCACTAACCTTGAATAAGCGATATGTGGGAATTTACTTATTTGGGACTCAGATAAGCATGCATGGGAAATAGGCAAGCATAATAATTAACTAAACTAATATAATTCAGGCTTAATTTCACCAGTGTGTGATGAAAACTAGATAAAATTTAGTTGAACAACATTTCTTTAATCACCAGTCTCATGATACATCATGGATAGTGTATAGTGGATGCTAACTATATGATTGATGATACACCCAAATTTAAAGATTTTCAGATATCGCAAATTTTTACAGAAAACAAAATTTTCCAGTTAAGAAAGAACTGCAAAGAAATTGTAATAAATGAAGATGATATAATAGAAGATTTTCATTGTGATGAGAATACCCCACTCATCAATCAACTCAATGCCCTGATTATCATCAATAATGGCAGCATTTTAAGTACGGGAAAAAATTGTAGTGGATTGTCAAGAAGTATTATGCGAAAGCACATTTATAAACTGTTCATAGTCTTTCTGGAATTTATCTGATTATATCCTTTAATTATAATTCTTGGAAAGGGGGTTGTAGAGAATTAATTGATTTCATCTTTATCATCTTCAGTTTATCATATAATGTGCTTGGATTAATTTCAGAAAGTGATTAGCAAATATATTCTTCTGTCAACAATGTTGCAACTTGAATTATTACCAGTATCCACTCATACATTAAATTCTTCACTATTCATGTTAACTGAGGACTTTTTCCTATTCAGTTTCTTCCATTTCATCATTTATTAAAAGGTTGGCATATTTAAAAAGGTTTATTATTTTCCTTTCTGAGATGTGACTCCAAGATGTCTTCAGTAAATTCGACACATCAAGAAGGTTAGTTTACCTTGCTAATTCGTTTACATTTATATCCATATCATACATGTTATAAAAACTCTAATACTTAGCTAATCAGGATCAGAGTTAAATCAGGAATTTTATATTTACTGATAAATATAAAATATCAGTATGCTTAGAGAAATTTACATTTTGCATTATTCTTCAATTAAAAGAATTATCTCATTCTTCATTTCCCTGTCCCATTTTATTCCATTAGACAGTAGATATAACTCAAGGTGTGGATGACCTAAGTCCATTACTAAGTCATTCAACTTAGGTCATCCACACCTTGATTTATATCTACTGTCCATTAATAAGCTCTTTACTTCTTTCAAGCATCAGGTATTTTTTTTAAGCATACTTATTAATGCAGCATAAAGTAGTCGGATGATCTTTTAATATTTATAAACTTTTCAGTTTTATATAAATATGTATTTTGGGGCAATGCACAATACTATAGACCTGTGTCATCTGCATTGTAAATATTTTTGGGACAATGCTTTGCAGAGAATGTAGGCCATTAATTTGAACTGCAGATAAATCAGCATATTTTTTTAAACTATTCGTGCATTTGTAAACAATGTTTTTTCCATTGGGTAAACCAGCCATTATATTGCTACAAACTATCATTTGTCATTATGATTAATTCTCAATCTTTCTGCCACATCAGTGGAATACTGACTGCCCCATCATTGTCACAAACTTTTGCAAATCCAATAGCCATTGCCTTCTGAACATTGCAAATTTTCCCATTCCCCCTTCATGTTTTCATTTCAGTTTTACTTTGATTTGCAAACAATAGCTTTATAATTTTCTAAAAGCAGCTTTCTGTTGATTTTGAAGGCAAGTCATAGCAGTTTAATAAACAAACTTCATCACTGATATCGTTGTTCCTTTTACTAGTCTTTATAATTTACAAATGATCAACAGAAAGTGATTACAGATAATAAAAATAACTAAAAGTGACTAAATAAAAAATTCGAGCTTTGTAAAACAGAATATTCATCAAAATGCAAAGTTCAGAGTGGAGGAAAGAGTTTTTTCTCATGTAAAAACAAACGTGGTTATCTGAATTCAAGCTCTTTTAAACTGTCCAGCAAATATTTATAAAAACCAAGAAAATGGGTTCCTTTACACTTGGTTGAATTAAGATTGCTTTATTGTCTAATTTTGACAATTATAGTTGACTAAATTCGCAGCCATGTCATTGGGTAACATTTGTGTGTTGTTTGGCGCATTTTATGATCTATTTTGACATTATTTGGCAGTTTTAATTCAGCTAAAAATATTCTCAGATTTTAATAATAATTTCATCATATTAATTCAACTTTTGATCATAACAAGTAATAGATTTTGTATATGTTGTCTACAAATTGGCAAGATTTTAGCAAATCAGTAATAATATCTGAATGATAACATTAACCACAATCACATTAAATAGTGTCTACCATGCACATACCTGGGTTGCCACATGACTTCATTTTGGTGAGATAATATGTTCCCTCATCAGTACTTTTTTCATGCTTTTCGATGTGTGTGTGTGGGAGTGTAGATAATCAGAAAGTATGACTTGCTTCTGATAAAAGTATTGTACTTATGCAGTATCCCATTCCTGAAAATATTACACTGTCAACTGGCAGTTTTCTGAGTGCTTATGTACTTAATTTAATTGCTTAGCGTAAAGGATTTCTAGTGACTTCTTATGTTTAATTTTCTCTTATGAAATTTGTGAACTAAAACTTGCAATCATTCATTCATTTGGAAGATAAATAAATAAATAAAAGATTGAAATTTAACATTTGGATGGAGATCTCATGTATTCTTTTCAAGAGCATAAAATAGAATTAAAAAAGGGGTTAAAGAAGTCCTTAACATGTCTTATAAATGCGATAAATTATGTTGTGGTTTTATAGTTCAGCTACATTCATCATAAATATTTCCTCCCGAAGTCTATCGTATTGTGCCTTTCTGTATTTTTAAGAGCAAATTCTGTTGTGTTATCAAATACAAATTGTTGTCCTAAGTACCATTAAAGTTTTTTTTTTTTTTTTTTTTTTTTTTCCCCACTGTCAAATTTTGATCACCAGTTGATGTCACTATAGTTGCCAGGAAAGGAATATGTGTGTACCAATGTTATAAGTCATTTTACGGAAAAAGAAAATGTAATTTCTTTGATTCGTCTCTTATTTAAAATTATGACTTCACATTCATAAATTTTCATTTATCAAATTCATCCATATATCTTATTTTTAATAAGTACATGAGTGCTTTAATAAACTTTTCGAATCTTAAAATACTGCAGAAATAGCTGTAAAGGAAATAATAATAGAAAAAAGATTTTTAAGGTATTGCTTTTATGACCTTTTCAATCTTTTTAAAAATAAACTTCCTAAATTTAGTGTATGTGAAATTTGGTAGCTTAATTATTTATCTTATATTTGATAAAAAGATGTATAAAATATGTAATAATTTTTGTTTTATAAGTTTACTGAGTTTCTAAAATATCTTTTTAATAACATATTAATTTTATTGCAGATGAGCAGGTATCCTCATTTAAGAGAAGAAACAGAAAGAATAATAATGTCTTTCATCAGGGAAAGAGAACAGAAAACTAAAGAGCAGCTTATTTTGTTGGTTGATGTAGAATTGGCTTATATGAACACTAATCATGAAGATTTCATTGGATTCTCAAAGTATGTGAAAGGAAGTCAGTTCGTATTTTTTTAAAGTAGTTTAATAAAACATTCAGATCTATATAATGATAGTATTTCTACCTGCGTTTCCTTTTGTGTATTTTATTTATTTATTGTATAATGATAATGAAGATATTTAAAATTAATTACATTTGAATATAAAATTTCTTTTATTTATAGTATGGGGGTGTTGCTTTTATTACCTTCTTATTCATATTTTTAAATAGTAATTTCTAGGAGCTTATTTTGTATTTGTATGCGAGTAATCTATTTTTATGTATTTCCTTGAAAATTATTCAATAATTAAAAAGTTTTATTTTTGTAAGTAAGAATAATGATGGAAAGATAATTTTTAGATGAGTGATGTATTTTAATATGCTGTTATATTTTAAAGATCATGTGAAGGGGGTGCATGCATGCCCTTTGTAGGAATGAGCAATATAAACACCAAAATAATATTGTCACAATATAATTCAAAACAGTGTGAAACATATCACACAGTTTTGAAACTTTACAAAAGTGTTTTAACAATACCGTGTTTATGTGAAATATCTCTATGCTTACAGATGTTTAAAAAGAGTGCTTAATCCTTTCTTATAGGTTCCAGGAGTCAATGATGGTGTATGTAGATGCTGCAGTATTTTCTTATATTGAGATGTATTTTCAAAAAAACATTTCAAATAACACAGAAAATATTAAATTGCTCGCATTTGTAGCTTTTTTTTCAAATTATAAATGTTTTTTAACTAATTTATATTTTATTATTAGTAGTATCAAAGAATTCACATCCTTACTAGTGTTACAAACACTTATCCCCTCTCTAAAAAACTTGAATTAGAATATTGCATATGTATTCTCTAAAGGTATTTTAAAATCCTAGTTTAGATAAAATTCACTATTTTCTGTGTTGTATGTTAAAATTTTATGATATAATCACTATTGTAAATTTTTATTTCCCAAAATAACAAATAAATTTATGCATTAAAATATCGGTATAAAATATGTGGTGTTTAGTGTTTTACTATTAAAATGTGGCATGATAATTTCAGCAAAGTGTAAATGAATTTTAATGTGATGTAATACTGAAAATATTTGTTCTCTTTGAGTAAGGAATTTAGATATTTGTCTAAAAGATTGTAGAGAGAGATGATACAATTATGTTGATATGGTGCATCAATTATGTATATAAATATTGTGTAATACTTTATTACTGTTATGAATTATGTGTAAAATCATATGCATATCCTCTATAATAATGCATACATAATAAAAACTTGTACACTTTAGGAAAATAAAAAAAAAGGATGAAATTAATAATGGAAAAAATACTTTTTTTTGCATACATTTTCAACATCCTAATTTGTGATATTTTTTAAAGAATGAATATTAAATGTGAAATTTTCTGTGTAATATTAAAAAGTAATAACGAGAAATGGCACAGAGGTTATTCATGCGTTTTCTGAACAGTTTTGATTAAGCAAATCATTAAATTTAATGATCCATAAAAATTAATTTGCTTTCTTTTACTCTGAGGAATAAAATGTATTCTGCAGTTCAAATTTTTACAAAATGACTCATGTAAGTAAATTGTCGGATAAATCTGTGTTTCTGCTGTGTTCCGCACAGAAATGTAGTCGCACGTTTCGGGGTAAAACAGTATAGGGATCTTAGGCTACAGTCAATAATATCATGCATCACAAAAGAAAAAAATTATATTCGATGCTTTGTACAGGAAATAGAATTTCAAATGTGCATGTGCTTCAAAGAGCATTTTAAACATTTAAGGCTGTACTAAGAAAAGCTTTGAATCATCTATTTTTGCTATAAATAAAATAATAAAAATTAAAATTTGGGGGAAAAAAGGAGCAAAAAGTACCTATGTATATTTTTTTAATATATATATATAGCAGAGATAAAACCCAATATTAAATTCTTTACAAAAATAATTTATTCTGTGAAAGATGAAAATTTATTATTACCATAAATGAAGCATGGCTATATTTAAATGACTAACAAAAAGCAATAAATTTACTATTGTAAAAGGGGAGAGAAAGACTTCAGAGTTTTGTTTCTAGAGTCTTAAGAAAGTTTCAGTGAAGAGTTCATGATCACAGCAAGTTTTTCGTACAGTAAAAAACTAAAATTAAGAAAACTCAAAAGAAATGTAAAAATTAGAGTTTTCATAAAACATTGTTTTGATTCCCATACTTTAAAATAAATAAATAAATAAATAAATAAAAGCAGTTGAACTCCATCAGGTCAGAATCACGAGGTACATATTAGCATCTATAACCAAATCCTCTCTCCCAAGGAAAAAGGTGACTGCATTCTAAAGTGCAAAGTTTTCCTTTGCAAACCCTTTTCACTTTTCTCAGAAATGTCAAGATAAGATGTTAGTGAACTCTCTGGCTGTTCTGTTAAAAAAGTCACTTATTTGCAAAAGATTACAGACCATTACATATAGATGCAGTCTGTATGTCATAACGTATGGACCTATGTTATAGACAGATTATGGAAAGAGAGGTGAGAAAAAAATTCCAATCTAAAATAAATAAATGCTTTTTTGTCATGGAAATCAGTATGTAGGTTAGTTGGTAGGAGACAAGCAACCAGATCAAGCAAATGAAAAAGATGTTTTATAATTATTGTGCTGTATTAAAATTGTTAAAAAATGTTTGAATATCCTCTGTATGTATATAAAAATGTATAGTATGCAAAGAAAAACATAACTGAAGAGTGTTAATTGGTATCCTATCCAAATAGCTTGGGATGAAAACTGTTTCAGAATTTAAAATTGTGTAGGATTATTTGAACTTCCTATTTAAATAATAGTATGGTTTGGTGCATCAAATACATACATGAAATTTAGTTATCCAAGCATATGCATCTTATAAATACAATATGTGAAAAGTAATTTTATGCAATATATTTTGTAATTTGATGCACTAAATAGTTTATATAAGCAAACCTACTTTTATGTTCTGTCTGTAGTGAAATTGTAGTTGTCTGATATTGATAGTAATCTGTAGTATCATTCCTTGGTTCTGAATTTACATGTAGGCAATATTTTTATTATGCTTTTTCCACTTACCAATTTTTAACAATAAGAAATAATGTATTTAGGATAACCGACTACTATTACATTGTAATACATGGGCATGTTTGCAAATGAATTTTTTTTTTAAATGCACTGAAAAGGTTGAAGAAAGCTGGGAGCATTTTTTTTTTCTTTTAAGGATACTACATGAATTGTCAGTGACAAATCTGTTTTCTTTGTGAAATATCAAATGACATTTTCTAATATAGCTCACTAGCACTAATAAAGTTTCCAATTTTTATGCAATTTCTGGTGAGGGATGCCAAACTAGTGAATGTATATTTGGTAATGAACCTAAATACTTTAATCATCTAAATGAGAAAAATATGAAGTTGTAGTATGTTTGTATTGCATATTAAATAACTTTAAATCAATTAATTTTTTAATATAAAGTAATATATTTGAGAAAAGAAAAAAAAATCTCATTACAATGCAAATTACAAGGTACAATAATTATGTGATATGTGTGATTCTGTTCTATTAGTTAATGTTTACAATCACTGCTGAACCAGAATCTTTTCTTTATCCAAAAACAATATCTTACGCTATTGTGTTCTTTCCATGTCCTTATGTTGTGTGTTCCCTTATAAACAGTGATGTCAATTTAACTGTTAAAAGTACACAGCATTCTTGTTACTAGACAAACAGTGTATCTTTGTAGAGTTATTTGACTATAGTTGTCGTATCTTGCAGTTAGTTTACAATAGCTTCCATTGTTTGGCTTCTCTCTTGATCTGCAAGTATATAAAGTGTTTATTATTGGGCGTTGTTATTCGTGCACAGCCACCACTACTACTTCCAACAGCTATACTTATTCAGAAAAACATCTATGCCTACAATATTGCACTAGAGGCAATATTAAATTCATTGGCCAAAGTGCTTTAACATTGCCCTTGCTTATCTTTCCTAGTTATTTGACATTGTCATCAAGTCATTTAAATTTTTCTTTTGAGTATTTTGTTATCTGTCAGCTGGATGAATTTTATGGAATAATTATGCTACCATTGCAAATTCAAAAGAAAATTTCCTAACTTCTGATATTATTATTTATGCATCATGGCAATATCTTTGGCATCATGATTCCAAAATTTCAATAGGCATCAGCTTTCTGCTAAAGATCTGTAATTATACGAATTACTGCAGATTTTTTTGTTGAATTTTGAGGTCGTAACCTTTAAAAATAATATTGGTTCTTAAGTTTTGTATGCCGAGATGTAAATCATATCCGATTTCGACATTTATAGAGCATGAAGTGTGGTGTAAATATTTTGTAAAAACTCTTATTATTTACTGTGTTAGTACATGCAGAAATATTTATAATAATAGTGTGTAACCTCATCTACTAGCACGATATTATTTTTATGAGTGAATAAATTCACAGCAAAATTCACTTATAGTCTAGATAAAATTGAGAAAACTCAGTCTTTAATTTCTATTAAAAATATCACAGAAAAGTAATTCATTTGATTTAGAATGCATGTACTCAATCAAAATAAATGAGCTATGCTATTATGTATTATATTCTTTATATTATGTGTATGTGGAATATAAATATTGTAGAATGATAATGTAATAATTATATCATAAATATAAAACCAAATGTTTTATTGATAATTTCTTTCCATTCACATACAATAAAATTAGAATACAATATTTAATGGATATAATTTACAAAATACATCTTTATTGACTGTTTATATGATTGGCAAGGTTTCTACCCTAGAATAAGCTGGTGAATGGTTAAGGTTTTGAGGAATCAAATGTTGTATGTAGATTTTCAGTTCATGTTGATACATGTAGCTCTCTTCATTCAGAGCGTAACTGTAATTTTTCTTGCAATTTCTTAATATAACTGTCATTTGTATATTGTAAGCATCTTTTGCAAAATTTGGTTTCATTATGTGTATAAAAATTACAGTATAGTAGAACTCCAGTTATCCAGATCAAACTTGATTGATAAACTAAAATTTAGCTTATTAATTTATTTACATACTTTTAACTTTTAATGAAAAATAATGTAAAAAATCTAAATAGTTATGTTAGGCAAGTTATCTAAATAGTTCTGAAATGTAATTTATAAATAAAAATAATAATCCCTGTTGAAAAAGCAGGTTAGATTAAAAATGAGATGGATTTTTTTAAAATTTCTTCATTAAAGTCATAAATTTATTACAAATTTTAAAAGCAAAAATTTAATATTATTTCTTATGTTGTTAATTTTATTATAATGATACATGTGTAAGTAAATGTCTTAGTTAAATCTAGTTGAATCAAAACAGGCAGTCCATTTTATTTTAAATATATGTAGAATAATTTATTTAGTTTTAGTATAAATAGAATTAAAGTAAAAATGGACTATCCATTTATGAGAATAAAAAATTATTTGTTTAATTTTGTAAAATTTATATAGTTTTTATTTGTTTAATGAAAATAATATATATATATATATATTAAATCTGTGAAATCATTGTATAAAAAGGCAGTAAATGGGGGGTTTGCATTATTTTCATTGCAGTAAATATTTATTTTATTGCATAAAAGAAGCAACTTAATTATTCAGATTTTCAAATATCTGGAGAAATTGTGATTCCAGTTAGTCTGAATATTTGGAATTCTGTTGTGCAGACTTTTGAATGCTTGGAGAAATTATGGTTCCAGTTAGTCTGAATATTTGGAATTCTACTATATTTCTCTTTTCTTTCCTTTCCATTAAATATGTCTGTATGCAAAATGTGAAAATCTCTGATGTGTCTGAAGTGTATTTTATCAAGTTATTTTAGCTGCTACTATATCTCTATATGTTATTAATTCTGTACATGTTCATTCTACTTTCATTTTCATATTTTCAAGCAATTTATTTATTTTTTTTTTTACATTTTGAAAACTATATTTTTACTGTTTATTCTGTCTGCCAGAACTGTTATTTGATAAACTATATTTATATTGAGTTAGTTATGTTTAGTTTATGTTCTCCTTTGTAGCTCTGTTGAATTTGATTTATGTTGTGTATAATTTTATTGACTGGTTTGTGCCCCTGGCTAATTGTGAATTCTGGTTTAAGTGAGACCGAAAGTGATATTTAGTTAGGGACATTAGTTTATTAAAATTTAGTGTTTTCATATATTTTTTAATTTTGAAACTTCTTAATAATTAATATAGTTATATATATTATGTGGGAAATATATGTATTTTTTCTGATTTCCTGTTAAAATTTTCAGTGCTCAACAGACTGCTGAAGTTAATACTGGGAAGAGGAAGCTAGGCAATCAGGTACTACAATAGCAAAACATATAACTGCAAAAAATAAAGACATCTGTATATTTTAAATGTTTAGGAAGATCCAATGCTGTGGTAAACTACATTTAAGTATAGCATATATTTTTGACTGTTTCATTTTCATAGGTTATACGTAAAGGATGGATGTGCATACATAATTTAGGAATCATGAAAGGTGGTTCAAGAGATTATTGGTTTGTTCTGACATCTGAAACATTATCATGGTATAAAGATGAAGAAGTATGTGAAAAATTCATTATTTTACGCTGTGATAGAAATTGTTATGAAATATATATTCTAAAATTTGTATACATTATATATTTTTTTTTTGGGGGGGGGGTAAAAAAATTATTAAGGAATACTAAAATTAAAATCACTTTTAAAATATTTCCACCTTTTTAATAGTTATTAAAATTATTTTATTTGTATTCTTATAATTTAACCTCTCATGATGAAAATTGATCACTTAGATTGGAATCAAAATAATGCTTAGAAAAGATCAAATTTTAAGTTATTATGCTTAAATAAAACTTTTCATAAACAAAAAAGTTCTTTTTTTGGAGGGAGGGGCTGCATAAATAAAGGTTGGAATCTAACAAACAGTAAAAGAAACTGTTAGCAAAATTGGCAATAAAAATGAATGTTCTTAAGTGTCCTGTGTTCAATTTCTAGCAACTGAACAGCTAGCTGTATATGAATTTTTCTGTTTATAGTAGGAATAGGGACCATTTCCCTATTAACATTACAAATGGAGAAATTTGTAATTTGAAAAGGATTCCATTGGAAGTCTTCTGTAAAGGTTTTGTGTCTAAAGTGCTTTTCTGTAATAAATTATCTGTTTGCTAATAAAAAGTTTAATTGAAATTCTGGTAAAGTTTTGGCTAGACATGTAATATTTTATTGTTTCTGGTTTTGAAATTTATTTACTATGTAAAATTTACTATTATTTTGAGTTAAAAAGTTATTAAAAATTTGTTGCTTGTTAGCTGATTTGTATTTTATCTTCTAAACAGACATTCAGATTCATAGAGAAACTTCATCTTTATTACAACTTCCCAACAGTTTCCATAAATGTATTTCAGGAAAAAAGTAGGTTATGAATTCAGTGCTTCTGAAGATTTTATCAAAATCTTTCATAAAATAAATAATTCAGTTTTAATAGCTAAAATACTGAATCATTGAGAGCTCTTGTTAAAATTCTTGCTGGTATAACTTCAAAATTCATTCACTGAGGTAACATTCACTGAATTACTCCCATAATTTACTTTTCAGATGGAATGCTGAAATCAGAGTTCACTATAGGATTGAATTGCTTCACAAATATTAAAAGCCTTATTTATAATTTTGTTCACTGTATGTAGAAGAGGGAAAGGGAATTTTCTAAATTTTACATATAATCCTTTGCTATATCAGACTGGTTTCAAGTCAAATTTATTTATTTTAAAGTCAGTTTTATTAATTTTTGTTTTAAATAAAATAACATTCTTTCAACCTTTTATAACATCCACGTTACTTTATTTCTGTAGACTTGTTTGAGGTAAAGAAATTAAGACAGTTATTTTTATAAAATCTGAATTTAAGACAGTCTTCCCCCTTTTTGTATTTCAAAACGACTAGAAAAATCTATTTATATTTGTTGCTTTCATGTATATTAAATATTAATGTTGTTTTGCTGATTCATTATGATTTCAGATTTTGAAATTACTAAATTCTTAATGTTTCAATATTTTAGGAAAAAGACAAAAAGTACATGTTGCAGCTTGATGGTCTACAAGTTAAAGATATTGAATCTGGCTTCATGTCAAAGCGTCACACCTTTGCCTTGTTCAATCCAGAGAATAGGCATGTATTAAACTCACATTCTTGATAACCATTTTTATGTTGTTTTCATGTTTTAGATCTTTTAACATAATATTTACCACTTTTTTGTTTCATGGTTGTTATGAATTTTTACCAGATATACATTCTTGCGTACACATATTTATAGTCATCCTGGAAAGGATCATTGTTTGTTATATGTGTGCTTATCACTACTAGTATGGGTGTTGGAAATATGACTAAGTGTTATTTGTGGAAATGTCTTGCAGAGCTTTCTTCATAACAACAACGAATTGCTTGGCTGAAATCGATGCCTGTCTATTTTTGCTTTAAAGTAAGCAGACAAAGAGGAATCGCATATCACAGTATTAATTGAGGAAGGAAGATGCAACAAAATTATTTGCTGCTTTGTTTTGTCAACAGAAAAGTGACAAAGTAGCAAGTTCTACTTGAGTGCCAGTGTATTTACTAAGCACTGACTAGTGTAAGCACTGAGTAATACACCAGTGTATCTAAGGATGGATCACAAATGGCTGTATAGCATTAAAAAACAAATAAGTGTAGTTGGATGATAAGTGAAATAATGTCAGAATACTAGGACATAACAATAAAGATAAGTGAAATAATGTCAGAATGCTAGGACATAACAATAAAGATAATGTATCGTGCTTTGAAATCCAGAAGGCTTTGAAAAGTGTTCAGGCAAAAAAATTATCATTTTGTGCTAAATGTGTAAAATTGAAAAAAAAAAAAAAAAAAAAAAAAAAAAAATGCAATTATCGTCTGCAGGCATTCTGGTGTAAGATGTCAATATGGGGTATGGCTACCATGGAGGGGATGCAAGATTCCACACGTCATGTTATACTTTGCACAGCATTATCCGGCAGCTGTTGGGGTAATTTATTCCAACGCTCTGTCAGTGCACAGATGAGGTTGTATTTGTTTGTTGGAGTGGGGCATTGTCGACTAGCAAAACTTTTCCCCAAAGCATCTGAAATATTTTCAGTGAGAGTTAGATCTGTAGAATGTGCTGGCCATATGAGGCATTAAATATCCTCGCTTTCTAGGCACTCTTGGACAGCGACTGTTCGATAACATGTTGCATTGTTTTCCATGAAAACAAATTTATTACTGACAGCACCGTGGAACATGCGAACATAAGGCAGCAGAACATCATTAATGTATCATTAGCCAGTCATAGTCCCAGTTGGAACCACATAGAGTAACGAACGGCCATTGATCATAATCCCGGCCCATACCATGACAGCTATATGTAGGGTATTTATTGGTCCCTTTCTTGTAAGTTTGCCAGACTATATGCAGTACCACTCTCACACCAAATTAACTGGTATCTGTAGTCCGATAACAGACTGAATCTAGATGCTCATTTGAGAATAGTACACAAGCGCAGTTGTCTTCCCTTCAATTGTGATGCTGATGACGCCATTGCAAATGGTGGAACTGGGACATCTAGATAATAGAATGCACACAACAGGATGGTGGGCATATAGTCCTCATTGATGCAAACGTCTGGCTACAGTTTTTTGGGAGATTCGCTTGCCAGTAGCGGCAAGTAACTGTTTTGCTATTTCAGTAATTGTGCTGAGCCGGTTCCTTTTTGTTGATAGTGCTATGTGCCTATCTTCTGCAGGCGTTGTACTGTGAACATGACCTCCCCCGTAATGTTTGCTACATATTCCATTTGTCTGAAATGATTTCCAAAGCCTTGAAACAACACTGTTGCTGACATTGAACTCCCTAGCAACATCTGGTATTATTCGCCCTTCTTCAATCTTGTTAGTAATACGGCCATTAGTGAAATCGTCTAAGTGATGTTGGGAAGACATACCAAAAATTGAGAGTTCATCAGTTTATTCGTTTCCATTACATTTTGCTTTTGAATGACAATGATCAGGTCACAATTTTGAATCAATGACAAGTCGAATCCTTTATATCTCTTTTTCAGCACTATGACGTGGCGAACAACTTTGGCAAACCAAAATGTCTTACTGTATCCTGCACATATACTCATTTTCACATTTTTCTGCCTTCCATTTTGTGGTTGGTTTCACTGCTATTGTCATCTGTCCTTAGCAGTTCTGCACCAGTGTAGAGGCAATGCAATCTAACAATATCCAGTTCTTGTGCCAAAGTCTTGGAGTTTTGCCATGGATTTAATTGCATAGACTGTGAAGAATCTACACATGCCTTAACTCGAGTATAGAACACATGCATTATCTCCTGTCTACGCTGTTTGAATTCTTTGTAAACAGTTCCTGAATTATTATTAGTAGTGCTGTTATTTAAAGAAGCCAAGCATAATCTGGTCTGATATGTAGCATCGTATTTTCTTTAGTGATTTCAGGATGAAAAATGTAATTTAAGTTGTGGACTGTACGGAAAATACCGTATTTTGAAAACTTGATATATTTTGCCTTTTCATGAGATCTAATGGCATTTATCATATATATTAATTACATCATTGCAAATAATTGTATGATCTGTGCATTCGTCATCCAGCTAAATATGTGAAACAGAATGCTGTTTAACATAGCATATCTCAGGTCTTTAGTCAGAATCTTATGGACGAGTTGAAATATTTCATGTACATAATGCTTTCAAAATATGATGTTTGTTTGCTTGCATTTTGACATAGTATTCATATAAGCATATTTGGCTCATATTTCGATGTAGTGTTTATGTAAACAGTGTGCCAAAATTAAACTATTTATTAAACAGAATTAAATTGTTCATAAAAATAATTTTTGATCGGCTGTTTTTGAGTATAAACTATATTTCGTGCATAATTTTTAAAATTTTTATTTTGAATTATTTTTATAAATTTTTGAATATTAAATATTTATTAAAAAATTTATTTATTTTAAATAATTTTAAATAAGTATTAAAAATATTCATATTTTGTAAATTAAATTGTTTTTAAAGAAAACTTAATAAGTTGTTAGCTGTATTAAAAAAGAAATATTATTGTAATCTTAAATATTACCTGTTTTTTCATGTAATTTTAGCTCATGAAAAGTGGGCTCTAGAATGAAGTATGTTCCGAATTCTGTTTTGAGTATAAACACGAAAGACATATCAAAGCAACAACTGTAATGTTATATATATTATTTTAAATGTTTAGCTATGTATGGTAAGCAATAAATTTGTATATGCTGTGTGACCATAGGAATGTTTACAAGGATTACAAACAGTTAGAACTGTCATGTGAAAGTTTAGAAGAAGTGGATAGTTGGAAAGCTTCCCTACTTCGAGCTGGGGTATATCCAGAGAGAACGTCTTCAGAGCTCACAAATGGAGAAGAAGGTTCTTCAGAAGGATCCACATCAATGGACCCCCAGCTGGAAAGACAAGTTGAAACTATTCGCAACCTTGTGGATTCTTACATGAAGATCATTACAAAAACATTCCGTGATCTTGTCCCTAAAATTCTGATGCATTTGACTATTAACAGTGTAAGCATACAACTTCCATTTTAATAATAATAATAATAATAATAATAAAACTGTTGCACATAATTTTTTTTCATTGGAAGCTAAATTTTACTTATTTTAGAGTTGCTGTAAGGTTTGTAATGGGGTCTAATGTATTGATTGTATCAAAAGTTATGACAGTTCAAATGAAATTACTGCTTATGAATTCAATCAGTTTTTTAATTACTATGATATCAAATCTAAAAATCTGTTAAACTTTTCAATTCAAATATAATTTTTTATTTTTCTAACAATCATAATCCTCTTTCAGACCAAAGACTTTATATATTCTGAATTGCTAGCAAACCTATATTCTGCTGGAGATCAGGTAGGTAATTTTAAATATTAAAATTTTAAGTAAATCTTAAATTTAGTTCACAAATTTCTGTTGTAGAAATGCTGTATAAAGACGTTTTTAATAGTAAGCTAATTAAATTAGATACTAAATGGTTTGTTGGTTTAAAATGTTATTAAGTGTTATGATAGCTAATGAAATAATGCATTCATTTGATTGTTTTAATGAAAATTTCAATATTAATTAAAATTGTGTAATTTTGTAATATTCAGTTTGAAAATTATTAAACATTCACATGATTCCAAATTTTGCTTAATGTGCTGCATAAATTATGAATATTAAATTCATCAAATGCTGATTTTTAAAGCAATATAAATCAAATAAAATATATGTGAGTGCTTGAGAACATAAAATAATGAGCAGTTTATTTTTGAGCAGTTATGTGAAACTTTTCCTTCATTGTTTAAAGAATCTGTCTAGATGAAGCCTATGAGTTGATGATTTCCTTTCTGTATGAAAAAGATCAAGTTTGTTAAATTTCAAGCAGTGACATTATGCATTGTAGAATTCATAATAAATATTGTTATAAAAGGATACTTAAATTTTTCTATGGATGTTTAGTTTTTTAACTGTTATCTGAAAATTGAGATACGTATCAGTTTTTTTTCTGGCAACTTTAAAAAGAATTAATAATTCATAAATATTCTCTCAATCATTTTTGAATTGCTGCTTCAGATTTATTATGATATTCTTCTTAACAGTGCAATCATTCCTTATTTAAAAAATTTAATTTGGCATTAATTTTAAATGTGAAGATTTAACGTATTTCAAGAGACATAGTATATCAGATTAATCTATACAAGTGTATTGTTTGAGTTGTCTTAAATGCATAAAACTACATTTTAATACTACCATTTGAGGGGGGGGGACTGAAAAGCACTGGAAATAGTAGAATATATAACAGGGATTTTCAAGACCATGGGAGCCGCTTGATAGGTTTTATGAACGTTCGAGAGCTGCAAGTCCCAATTTAGATTGTTTCAAAAATAATGAAATATAAAGAAACTTTTGAAGTAAATGAATGAATATGTAATTAATATGATTACATATAAATGTAATATATTCGGGAACAATAATTTTGATAGCACAGAAGTGTTGATCCATAATGACTAAGAAATCGGAGGCAAAGGCAGATTAAATCTTTGGTTTTATTTTTGGCAACATGTTGCGGCTACACACAAGTCGACAAATTAAATGTGCCTGTTCCTAAGGGCTTACATTTTTGATAGATTTGCAGCAAAAAAGAAGAAGCAGACAGACTGCAGTCCAGCTAAGGAAAACATAGAAAGTGCGTAATGTTCAGGAAGAAATTTTATGTCAAACTGAGTTAGTTTTGGTTCTCAAAGCATTTTGATTGGATAGTTAATATTGCTGTAAAATTATTATTATTATTATTATTGGATGCTTAAGTTTTAGTTCAATTTACATCACCAGAATTACATAAGAGTCATATGACATAGATTTTTCTCTAAATGACACAGTGCAAATAGAAGTTACTATTTTTAGAATAGAGAAGGGAAATTAATTTACGCTGCTAATTTAATCTTTTACACATTTATTTTTCTTACATAAATATGAATAAATACATCCTATATCTACTATCTATACTGTTTTATATTACAAAAAATTAAGTCCCAAGAAAATAAAAATTTGTAACACTTGTACTGGGTAACAATTTTTATTTCTTTGTACAAAGTAAAAAGGAAGTATTGTAATCGCAAAAAGTTTAATGCAATTTAACAATGTTTTTGCGTGACATTTGTACATAAGGACAGAATAAAGGGCTCTTTTCTCCCCAAAAAAATTCTAAAACTGATTTAAAATGAATTCTGAAGAGAATTTTTATGGCGTCTGTGCGTACGTACGTATCTCGCATAACTCAAAAACGAGTAGCCTCAGAATATTGAACTGCTATAACTTGTAGATGTGCACCTTGTATTTTGGTTGCAATCGGTCGCACCAAAAGTATACAAATATATCCACTCTGTTACTCGGCTGGTCTCAGTTTCTTATTCTTATATGTTTGTAAATTGTGCATTTTTTGCTTTAAAAATGGTTGAATTATGTTGTTCTTATCTTCTGGTTAAGGTTTTTATGCCTTTAGTAAATCTGCATGCAATATTTGTAGAATTATCAACAATTTAAAACTTGTTTAAGTGCAGCTAAGCCTAATTATTTTTGCCATGGTGGCCATGTTTGTTTACATTTGAAACTCTAATATCCACTCAAAATAGTGGATTTTTTGATAATCTAGAGAAACTAAGCTTCACAATATTACAATATATTTTGTACTTCACAATATATTTTGAGTTTTTATGTATTTCAGTCTTGTGGTGAAGTGAGTACTGAATTAATTAAATGAGAAATACTGAATCGTCTGTGAAAAACTGTTTCTTTTTTGTTTTTATTTGTTTAATTTCTTTTATACATCATTTTAGATTAATTATAGTATTTGAATAGAATATGTGGCAACGATTAGATTATTCTTCAGATGATATAAATTTTGTGCATTCCGAGATATAAAATGAATGAAATGTAACGCTGTTAAGGGACCTTAGCGCCAGAGTGTCACTATGGTAAACAAATGTAGTGAATTTTAAAGAGTACATTCATTCTATTGTGATTTATGCACTATCGATGAAGTAGATTTAATTCAATCCAATAAGTTTAGAAGAAGTGCAAGAAAAAATGTGTATAATTTAATATTCCGTACAAGGAAGTCATTTGGTGTACACATCAGATTTTTTCTTCAGGTAGGAAAACCAAATATTTTCTTCAGATTTTCCTAATACCTCTCTGTTTATAGAAGTAAAATGAACTGATATTTATTGGTCTAATAAAAAATTGTTATTTGAGTAAATTACAAATCTTTATTTTAAAGAAAATTGAGTGTTTTTTTTTTAAAACATGTGAACAGTCTTTTAGAAAGGATAAATTAAATGATACAGGTCAATGCATACTGTAGAGAAACTGTTATTCAAGGAAGAATATTTAAAAATAAGCTATTAACTTGTTTAGGCTTTTGCTTAAAGAGTAATTTTGTTTCTCCACACAATTAACATACGGACGAACATACTGAGATCATTCAAATCATTGGCTCCTAAATTAAGAAATCATTAAATATATTTTCCCCAAACTTTGGAATAATTTCTTTTACTGATGCCCAGTATAGAAGAATTCACACACACACACACACACACACACACACAAAAGATATATATATATATATATATAATTGCAATTTCAGTGGTATTTGAATAATCAGTATCTCTCATGACAGCCCTGACTGATTTCAGCGTGGCATCCAAAGGAATCTGCCAGAATTTTTTAGTAATCAGTACACTGTGCATCATTGAAAATTGTCAAAACTATCTCTCGAATTGTCCAAATAATTTTGGACATAGATAGCGAATTATTATTGAAAACTTTCGAAACTTGTCTCTCGAATTGTACTGATAATTTTGGACATAGATAACAAAGTTCATGTGCACCACTGAAAATTCTCAAAACCACCTCTTGAATCATTATTAAAGATACATGGCACTGCATGATTTCTATTTGAAATTCCATTTGTATTAAAAAATCAAACTATATTTATTCAAAACAAGTCACATTTCAGATGGCAAAGGATCGTAAGTAGCCCGTGAGCTGCACTTTGGCCGTATCTAATATATGAGATTTATAAAAAGCAGTTGAGATTTTGATGAAATTAGAAAGCTTTAGTGACATCTAATTTACAAATTGAAGTCTTTTATATAATTTTAGCAGTTTCTAGCTCATTTGCAAATCCTATCTCATTTGCTTGAGTCTATCCGGAAGAAGAGACCAAAAATGTGGTCTGAGCAGTCATGGGTGTTGTTGCATGACAGTGCAGTCCCTACTCGTCAATGACTTTCTTGTGAAAACGAAAACAACTGTTTTGCCTCATCCTCCATACTCACCTGATATCACACCCTGTAATTTCTTCCTATTTCCTGAACTGGCAAGATGCTTGCAGGGTCATCAATTTTAATCTTCAGATGATGTTAAATGTGAATCGCTGGTTGAATTAAAGGACATGGCCAAAAATGGATTTCAGACATGCTTCGATGAACTTTACAGGTGCTTGCAAAAGAGTGTTGTTGCACAAGGGTCTTATTTTAAAGGATGATTTGTTTCTGCAATTTAATTCATAATATTTTTTATGTTACAGACTCAGTCCGGGAACTTCCGAATCATACCTCATTTGTAGTTTGCAATAATATCATTGTAACTGTCTTGTAATAAATTCATTTGTAATGTGTTTATTTTTTGTGATATAGTTTCATACCAAAATAATGCATATTGTTACTTATTTTGATTAACTTTTAAATGACGCGTGCCAGCACATAATATGGCATTCCAGAAGTAATTTTACCTGTAACAGCAATCGCGCGCTGGCACATATAATAAAATTCTATGCTTTAAAGTTTTAGTAATAAATGTAGTCATGTAATAATCTTTTATTACCTCTTTTAAATAATATTTCTTATAATAATTTGGCATATGGGTACAATCTGTTTCTTTGACATAGCATTAATTATGAATACAACATCACATGACCAGTAGAAAAATTGTTAAGGTTTCTATGCCTTTAGTTAATCTGCATGCAATAGTTGTAGAATTATCAACAGTTTAAGGAGTGTTAAGCCTAACGAGACCACTATTTGTGTACATTTGAAACTCTTAGTAGAATAACGAATTTACCAAATTTAAACTTTCAGTTTTGTGCACCAGGAAATCTGTCTTTCTGTCCATTGGGTAAAATTTTTTTTTTAACTGTATGTGCTGTTTTATATTTTCTGTATTTTACAATTTTTAATGAAGATGCTTTGAGTTTTTGTGTATTTTTGTCTTGCTGGGAAATAAGAACTAAATTAATTTAATGAGAAATACATCTCTAATGAAATTCGAGGAAATAAGTTTGAAATGCAACAAAAAAAGCATATAATTTAATTGGCCATGCAAAAAAGTCGTGGTGTCCACATCAGATATTTTTATAGTGTATTATTGAGTAAATTGAAATATTAACTGAATTATTCCTTCCTTGAATTAGAGTTCTTTGATGGAAGAATCACCAGAGGAAGCTCATAAAAGAGAAGAATTGCTGCGCATGTATCATGCTTGTAAAGAAGCCTTAAATATTATTGGTGATGTTTCTATGCACACTTCTTACTCTCCCATGCCACCCCCAGTCAAAGATGATTGGCTGAAGGTGTCAACTCCAGATTCACCTCGGTAAGTGCATTGCTTTTATGTCATGTTTGTAAATATTAGAATACTAAGCTAATCAGTTTCTAGTTTTTTTTTTTTTTTTTTTTTTTGGGTGGGAGGATATATTTTGTAAGAAATTTTAATAATGCTGCTATTCAGCTGTTTGAAAGTTGTGCCTTTGCAACTGAGAATATTTTCTTTTGATTGATAAATTATAGAAGTAATTAATTTATTATTTGATGATGCACATATACTTAAGTTTTGCATAATGATGTATTGTAAAAATAATATCCATCGATAAGAGATTCTAACTTTTGGTGCTACTCAACTTTAGTGCTGAATTTAAAGTATTTTCTTTCCATATGTTAGAATCTAAATTTTTATTAGGGAAAAAGAGAATCTTTCTTTGATCTAAAAAAAGAGCAAAATAAGATTCTTAGGCGTAATATCCCTTAAGTATTTTACGGAATTAACAATGTAGTGCCATCTGGTAGCATTTTATTTTATAGCATACAATGCACATTAAATGGTCATGAGTGATATATTTAGCTTTGCTATAACAGCATTGCATTTTAATTTTTTGTTGCATGTATGTAGCTTTAAATTTATGCTCGAAAAGAAATTCTACAATATTAACCATTCTGTCGTGCCACTATCAAACTTCATGAGAGGTGAGTTTCTCTGTTACTGGCAACAGGAGAGAGATTGTTATTCGAAAAGATGGATGAACACATTCCGTTGTAATGATCATTTTGTGGATGTTGCATATTGTAAAATAAACCTATTAAACTGTGCTAAATAGTATTAAAATGCTATATATTAAAAGATCTTTCATCTGATCTAAATTTTAACAAACCACTCACTTTTCTCTTAAACTCACAATGATGTTCACGACATTTTTGGCACCCCTGGGTGGGCGTGTTTGTTGAAACATGTCGGATAAAAGAATAGATAGGGTAAGTTGATTACCTTATACTTCCATTTTGAAGTTATTGATTATTGTTTTACTGAAGTTTAAAGTACTATTCTTGCCTAATTTTTATCTGAATATTTTAAACTTAAGACAAAATGGAAGTGATGAAAAGAAACAAAACTGCACAACGTTCAGCTTTTACTAAAGCATATAAAAGACTAGATCAACTTTTAATGATGTTAATGTTGATTATGAAGAAGCAGAAATGTGTTTTCATTTTTCAAAAAAAAAAAAAAAAAAAAAAAAAAAAAAAAGGCAGAAACATTAGAATTGACGCATAATGCTTATTTAGATACTCTAACTGATGATAAAGAATTCGAATCAGAATTTGAAATAACAGAGGACTGTCAAGAAAAGGCGGTTAGGATACAGTTAAAATCGGAACGATTTCTCGATAATATTAAGAGAAAATTAAATGAAATACAAAATACAGCGTCTGAGAGTAGTCAGAAATTAGTTACTGATGAAAGTACATGTAAAACTTTGTGCCAACGCCTACCGAAAGTAGAACTTTATAAGTTCGCAGGTGATTTAAAAAATTGACTTGCGTTCTGGAATCAGTTTAAAAACATACATGAAAATAATAACTTAACGAATGCAGACAAATTCCATTATTTGATACAGTCAACAAAAATTAAATTAGAAGCTAGAGATATTGTAGAATCTTTTCCTGTAACGAACGAAAATTATCCTTTGGCTATAGAAAGCCTCACTGAGAGATATGGTCGTAAAGAACTTTTAATTGATTTTTATGTTCGAGAGTTAATAAAACTTGTTTTGGATAACGCAGCGAAAAAGAAGCAGGATTCTTTGAGTAGTTTGTATAACAAACTTTCAACACAACTTAGAGCCCTGAGCAGTCTCGGTGTGACAACTGATCAGTGTGGAACAATTTTATACCTTCTTGTAGAAAGTGTCGTATTCATGTATTGCGATCATTTGAAAAACAATGAAAAATTACTAAATCTGAACAAACATTTCGAGTCTTGATGCAATAATAGAATTTCTGAAAAGCGAAGTTCAGTCAGAGGAAAAAATAAAATTAAGCAGAGTGGATATTTTTTCTCTGTTTGATCATAAACACTTCGCAACTAGCCAAAATATTCCTTCCATGTCGGATTTGATGAATCATGAAGCAATACCTTCTTGTTCATTTTGTTTAAAAGATCATGAAATGCATAACTGTAAAAAGGCATTTTATATTCTGTTAGATAAAAAAATGTCTGTGGTAAAAAAGAAAGGTTTATGCAGAATATGCTTGGTTAAAGGTCACCTCAGTAACCAGTGTCGATCAAATGTTAAGTGTCAAATCTGTTCAAAAAGACATTTGAAATTTTTTTTGTCCTAGTCTTGAATGTAATAAGTCTAGTGAAATGCATAACCAGGAAAATGATAAGAGAAAACAATCGATTCTTTGCATTCGCGTGCTACGAATGAAGTTTTTGTTCAGACCTTGGTTGTAAACATAGAGGGTAAGAATAAAAGGCGTAAAGTTAGATTAAAGATTGATACGGGAAGCTCAAATAGTTATATTTTAAAGTCTACCACAGAAGAAATGGGTTTTAACTTGCAATGGGAGGAAGAATTTAGTCACTCTTTATTTGGTGGAACGAAAACTGAAATTTATAAACATAAATGTTACAGGATTTATTTGAGTAGCCTTAATGGTAATTATTCGTGTAAATTAGGTGCTGTAGACCATGATGTTATTTGTAATGATATTTCAAGCATAAGACATGGTTCTTGGATTTGCGAATTAGGAAATAAAGGAATACACTTAACTGATACCCAAGGGAATCCAGGCCCTATTGAAGTACTGTTAGGGGCAGACGTTGCAGGGAAGTTATTTACTGGCAAACAAGAAGAACTAAGAACAGGTTTAGTGGCTATAGAAACAAAATTGGGTTGGACTTTGATGTGTAAAGTACCTCAATCCGAACATCAGCACAATGTAAATATGACTATAGTTTCTGTGTTATCTCAAGAAGACCTGCCTATTTCATCACTATGGGACTTAGAATTATTGGGTATCCGAGATCCTGTTGAACAAAAAACTAAAGAAGAGTCAAGAAGAACTATTATAGTTCATTTTCAAGAAACAGTTCATCAATTAGAAAATGGTAGATACAAGGTTAATATGCCTTGGAAGATTGAGCCTGCAGTCTTACCTGATAATTATGACCTATCTTTGAAAAGACTCGAATCTACTATGAAGAAGTTGGAAAAAATCGGATATCGTGAAAAGTATCATGAAGTGTTTAATGAATGGCTGCAGGAAGGAGTTATTGAAGAAGTTCCTCAAAAGGAGGTGTCTTTACCTGTTGTTCATTACCTCCCACATCATCGAGTCATTAAGGAAACGTCTTCACTATCTTCCATGAAAATTAGACCTGTTTTTGATGCTTTGGCAAAGCTTCCTAATCAGCCATCTCTAAATGATTGCTTAAAGAATGGAATTAATTTGATTGAAACTATTCCCTCTATTCTAGCAAGATTTCACTTACATGAAATTGGTCTGATTTCAGACATCAGAAGAGCTTTTTTACAGATATCTCTAAATGAAAGAGATCGAGATTTTTTACATTTTCATTGGTATGGTGATGATGGTAGAATGAAAACATTTAGTCACACCCGTGTGGTATTTGGCATTACTTGTAGTCCATTTTTGCTAATGGCGGTTACTGACCATCATTTATACAAAGAATCCTGGAAAGAAAAATATTCTGAAGAATTTCTTTAAAAATTACAAGATAGTTTTTATGTCGATATTTGCATAACTAGTGTACAAAATAATGCCGAACTAGAAATAATTCATCGAATCTGCAACTAATGTGATGAAAGAGGGAATGTTTGATCTAAGAGGATGGGAAAGTTCTGGCATTCCTGCATTTTCAGAAAGTACAACATCACCGGTATTAGGACTGATTTGGGACAAAGATTTAGATACCTTAAAAATAGACACCGAATCTTTGAAATTTGATGAAAGAGGAAAGGTAACTAAAAGGAAAATACTTTCACTAGTTAGTCGAGTATTTGATCCCATAGGTTTCCTTGCTCCTGTTATGATTCAACGTAAGATTTTGCTGCAATCCACTTGGAAAAGCAAAGAATCATAGCATGATGAAGTGAAGGATGAAATGAAGAAGAAATTTCTAAAATGGAGAAAATAACTGAAATACTTCAAAAATATAAAAATTCCAAGATGGTTAGGTATGATGAAGGAATCCAGTTTAAGTATCCATAATTTTCTCGATGCCAGTAATAAAGCTTATGCGGCATGCATTTTCTTAAGAAGTGAATCCAGTATGGGTTCAGTGACTGTTCAATTACTTCAAGCCAAATCACAAATAACTCCAATGAAGACTATTACTATACCACATCTTGAATTAATAGCCGTTACCGTAGGTGCTAGGTTGTTTAGTTCTGTGAAGCAAGCTCTGAAACTTCCCAACATCAAGACTCTTTTGGACAGATTCGTCCACAGTTCTTGTGTGGATAACTCGTCGAGAACAGTGGTCGGTATTCATTACAAACAGAATACCATATATACCCGCGTATAAGTATAGTCGATACCGCATATAAGTCGACCCTCCCACTTTGACATAAAAAATTCGTAGAAAATAAGAAACCCGCGTATAAGTCGACCCCCCACTTCCGAAATCGATCGAGAAACTTCGTAAAATTTTTTTTAAGTACTACATTTATTCAAAATCATCTGAGAAAAAAAAGTAAATATACGATAAAAAATACCTTGGTAAATAAACAAAATCAAAATCCTTCAACGTCCGATTCATGGTCAGATTCACCAAACATTTCACAGAACTCTTCTGTCGTCATTGGCTCGTCATCATACATATTTTCAGTCACAAACTCTGTTTTGTTACAATCACTACTAGAGCCTTCGTCGTCATTTTCACTTTCAAAAACAGCTAAACAGCTTCACTTTCAAAAACAATTCTAAATCATTTTATAATCATTTCAAAGGGTATTTCGTTCCAAGCATCTTTAACCCACTGAGCAATTAATGTAATATCGGGCTTTTTATTGTTGGCTCCCTTTGTAAATGTTGGTTGACCGGAACTAATCCACTCTGCCCAATATTTTCTAACATTTACTTTGAAGGGCTTATTGAGGCAGACATCTAGGGTTGAATGACGGATGTCAATCCTCCCGGAATTAAAAAAAGATTCGCGGAAAAGATTTGCGTACGTAAAATCTATCTGCATTTTCCCTTTTTAAAAGTTAAAAGAAATATTAAAAACTGTTCAGTTATTACGTGGGCTATTTTTTTTAAAATTTTGACGTGTATGCCTGTTTACAAAAGTGTTTCATGAATGAACAATAACTATTATAAAGACTTATACGTACGTAAAAACTATCTGCATTTCTCTTTTCTTGGCATGTTGGGGAAACTTTTTTATTGCTCGATATTGATCAGTTGTTCGGGGGCTGAAAATTCTTTGGTTTAATCGAAACTTACTCTAGTTAAAGTATGAAACTCTGTGATTAGTTCGTCACATAATTTAAGTCATGAAATTACGTCAAGTAAGTGACTTATTTGATAAGTCATCCAATTTGAGTGCGGAAAGAAAACAGCTGCATTACATAAAGAAATTTTTTAACTTCCGATTCCTTTAATTTTTTACGGCCCCGCGTATGATTCGACCCCCCCCACTTTGAAGTCTGTTTTTTGTCCAAAATATCTCGACTTATACGTGGGTATATACGGTAAGTGAAATTAGAAAATTGACAACTTCGAAAGATTTGTTCCATATTTCAACTGACCACAATCCAGCAGACATTTTATCAAGAGGTTGTGGACCCAGGCAACTTCAGAAACGCAAGTAGTGGCAAGGGCCAGCCTGGTTGAAGAATTTGAAGGAGCAGTGGCCAAAGTCAGCTGTAAATATTAATGAGAAAGAAGTCGAGATGGAGAAACAAAAGTCAGTCATCTCTGCTAGTAACACAGAGCTAGAGTCAATTTCATTGCAGTTAGCCAGAAAGTTCTCTAGATTTTCAGAGATGATTAGGGTTATGGCTTGGATACTGCATTTTCAATCAAAGGGAGAGGACTTAAGAAAATGCAAGGAACTTCCAAAAAGAATTGTAAAATGCACAAAGGATTATTTTCCGTGTAATGCAAAAGGAATGTTACTCTAATGAAAAAACACGAAAAAATTTGAAAGGTCTTCTAATATTTGAAGATGAAGAAGGAATTTTATGATTGGATTCCAATCAAGGCTCTAGTAGACGAAGGCTCTAGTAGTCCAGATTGATAAATGAGGAAGAATCGAAAGATTTTATTTCTTCAATAACTCTACCATCGAAACACCTGGCAGTGAGAAGATTTATAGCCCAAGAACATATTGCTAACAAGTATGCTGGGACATTAACTCTACTGACTATTTTACAGAAAAGATTTGGATAGTGAAAGGGAAAAGAACTGTCCGGAGTGTTATCAAAGAATGCTTAACATGTAAAAGGCAAAAGGTAAAACATCTTGAGGTACCTTTTCCGCCTCTTCCAAAAGACCAAACAGAAGTAGCAGCAGTTTTTTAAGTTTCGGGTGTAGATATAGCTGGACCTCTGTTGACTAAATCTAAACAAAAGGTGTGGATAGTACTTTTTACTTGTGCCGTATTTAGTACCAATGACTTCATCCAAGCTATGTGTAGATTTGTAGCCAGAAGAGGACAAATTCCTGTGATGTATTCAGACAATGATACTAATTTTACAGGACTACACAATGCTCTGAAACAATTAGATTGGACTACAATTGAAAGTGAATTTAGAGTCAACGAAATTCGTTGGAAGTTTAACCCACCCTCTCCATGGTGGGGAGGCTTCTGGGAACGCTTCATTGGGATTTTGAAAGATCTTTTAAGAAAAAATCTTGGGCGTTCCTGTTTGTCTTACGAGAAATTGCAGACTCTGTCTGTGAATGTGAATCTGTCATGAACAGCAGACGATTAACTTACATATCCGAGGAACAAGATCTGAACACCCTGACCCCCTCAATGTTTCTTCAGGACATTCCATTAAATGATGTTCCTGATTTGAATCAAATTGAAAAGACTAATATTGTTTTGAGATGGAGACATACTCAAAAGGTTCGTGAAGATCTAAAACGAAGGTTTAAAAGGGAGTATATGGGTTTCCTTCGTTCTTCACTTAACAAAAGAGAAGATAAAATACATGTAGGTGACATCATGTTAATTGGTACAAGTGATAAAAAAAAGACTCCATTAGTTGCTAGGGAGAGTACTGGAACTCTTTCCAAGAAAAGATGGAATCATCAGACTTGTGAAACTACAAACTGAAAAGTAAAACATATGAGACCAATTCAACGACTGTATCCTTTGGAATTGACACCAAATTACGAGCAAGTTGTATCGGAACTTCAGAAGGCTATGAAAGTGGTAGCTGAAAATCCTGAGCTTAATACTGACTCTAATTAAACTGTTCGCATGTCTCGCTCAGGACGAAAAAGAAAACCAGTTAAAAGACTGGATTTATAAACTTCTAAACAAACTTTTGAACTTTCTGTGTTTGAACTCTAAAATATTGATTTCAATTTGCATTCTAATATTTTGAAATATTTCTATTATTATTTGTACATTATTGTTATCTCAAATTGTATGTATGTGTTATCATTATGTTACTGTTTTGTGTTTGTATCCCCAAACTCAAGGTGGGGAGAATGTCGCACCCTAATCAAACTTCATGAGAGGTAAGTTTCTTTCTTACGGAATGGCAACAAGAGAGAGATTGTTGTTCGAAAAGATGGATGAACACATTCTGTTGTAACGATCATTTTGTGGATGTTGCGTATTCGTTTGTTGGTAAAGCAGCAGTGAAGGGAGAAAGAATTAAATTCTGAGGACTTAAAATTCAGTTTTAACATAAACATAGCAAATTGTACGCTTCCTTAAATTTCTAATTTAATTTAGTTTGTTATTATTATTTATTTATTTGACAGATTATTGTTATTACAAATATAATAATTAGTGTTATAGTTGTAATAATAATAACCTGCCAAACTAAAGTCTGAATTTTTTATTATGTCGAAAAGAGTTTCTAATTCTGGAGCTACAGCAAGATATGCAAATCGAAAGAATGTTTCAATGTAAGTCAAGTAAAGAGTGGAATTGCTGCAGAAAATTAACAGAGACATATTAATTTCAAAATTGCATGAGTATAACACTGGAAATATATACAACATATGAAACAGACAATGGAAGCTTTTGAATTTTTTGCAGATTTCAACGTGCCATTAGCAATGAATGACAGAAAAATCATTTATTGTTCTAAATCAATCACTGGCAATCACAACGACATGATGATTAAATGGATGACACAACATCACAGCAAGGGTTTGCCATTGTGATTGTCCCATCTAATGCTAATGGCTCAAGCCCGTAATATATCATAAGGAAATAGACAAAAACTGAGTGCATATATTCAACAGGTTGGTTAGTCAAATTTGAAAATCCCCATGGTTAAGGCAATTAAAAATTTCAAAATAAAAAGCTTATACTGAAGCAACCAAACGATCTGCAGATGAATTAATCAAATTCGTTAATTGCAAAAAGTTATCTCTAGAACTAATTTATAACCTTGACAAAACTTTTTTTTTTGGGGGGGGTGCAATATTTGCCATGAAAATACCCTGGTAACCTTTGCAGAAATCTTTTATATCGGGAAAATTACGAAATCTCAGGCATTTAAAGGAATAAAGATTTTCTCTGTTGTCTATCATTAAAATAAAGAGTATGGATGACACAAATTGTAATGAACAACTGATTTGAAAATCATTTTATACTTTGGGCTCAGTAGCATTTGAAATCATTTAATTTATTGTGTGATCAAACATTGTAGATAATAGACTGTTGCTAGAGGGGTTTTATTCTAAGTCGAAACGTCTACCATACCTAAAATCTATGTTTCTATATGAAGAACATCATATGTATATCTATGATTAACTCAAAGCAAGGCTAAGTTAAATATTTATTTACAACATGTACAGTTAATTAATCAACATATAGGAAATTCTACAAATCAAAGGGTATTAATGCGCCATTCCCGTCTAGCATCTAACATCTAACTAACTTTTACTTCAGGTGAGGGTGCTGCTATTGCCGTATGACATCACATTTCTCTACATAGACAACTGTTCAGCTCATACTTCACTTAAAGTTTTAGTAAAAAATAACTTCTTTGTTTTATTCTTTCAGCCCAGTTGTACATTCATTATTCAGTCAATGGATGTCAGACTGCTGCACACACTGAAATGCAGATATAAAGTAGCCTACTTAAAATCCATGATAAATTTTCTGAACACCCGAAAGACAATTTAAGAATTTTTGAAATATTTTAGTATTAAATCTGCTGTGTGGAACATTGTAAGGTGATAAGATGTCTGCAGCTGATTTTCAAAAATCCTTGGCATATAATTTTATGGCCCACTACCATATTTCATGATGATGATGATAGTCAGGAGTTTGAAGTGTCTTTAATGTTACAAGCAGAATGTAAAATTTTCCAAGGTACTTACTTTCCCATCAGCCATGAAAGCTGGAGGTCCTGCCGAAACTGCACCAGCAGATCTGGTGAAAGTTTGAAGGAAGAGATTGCTATTTATTTATTTAGATAATAAAAGATTCTTTAAATTTAATTAGATAATAACCGGCATATAAAAAAACCAAATAACTAGGAGCTTGTGCTTTGAGATCATCTGACAAAAAAAGTTCTTTGAAACTAGCACTAATCATTCTAGTGGTCAAAAATCCTCAATAAATAGCAACAAAACTATAATCTTCTTTATGAACTCGTTGCCTTATAATTTCACTTGAATATGATGTGAACTGATGTACTAACTACTCTAATTGATATGTTATTCTGCGATGACTTTTATTGCACCATTTGGACAAATTCCACTGTTTTTTTCAGGTTTTGAGTATGTACATTAATGTAACCAGTTCTGCAATTTTGAAACTTGTAACCGTTTTGCTCAAAGTAGGTCACTAATTTTAATCCTCCTCTCCAAGATGGTAGACAAAAACATAAAGAGAGCAGTTAGTGTTTGACTTCCAGATAAAACCTAGCCATCAGGATCAAGGTTACATAAAACCAAAGCAAAGTTCTTATTAGGCATGTAATAAAAGAGAGCTGATGCATTCTTCCAATTTTAAGGAGGCCCACCAGCGGCTGAGCGGTAAAGTCACTGAACACTGGTAGTTCGGTCCGAGGTTCGAATCCCGCGAACGGGCTGGCTGCATGGGCGTTTTCGTGGTTTTCCCCATGTGTAACGTGTATACGAGCCAGTTTCCCTTAGAAAGTCCTCCACGAAAGGCATCCCTTCCCTTAGGTAGATAGCCCTAGTGTGCTTTGCCATAATTAAATACACACACACACACTTCCAATTTTAAGCAATTCCTCCTCACTTCCAGTATCACTATATCAGACACCCTTTGCTGTGGCTTTTTTATTGACCACACCTCATGCTTATGTTAACTGGACTTAGATAAACTCTCGTAAAATATTAAATTAGAATTTAAAAAATATTAAAATTTTAAGAACATAACTTGAAATTTTATAAACACTAAATGTGCATTTTTGGTATTTTGGAAAGATGTTAAGATATGAAACTGTTGCTTCAGCTGCTTTTATATAAGCCCTGCCTACTAATGCCTACTTTCACTGCATTATGCACACCATGTTTTTAATGATTATTGAAATTAGATTAGAAAAATTTTTTGTAACTAGTTAAAGATGTAAAATAGTAGTATAATTTTGTTGCTTAAAAATTACGGCAAATGCTTTTCTTTTATAGAAGTCTTAGTTCTTATGAATGTGTTGTAATGTCACTTTTATCCATTATTGGCAACATTGTTAGAATTAATCAACAGCAAAATAAGCAGACCTTTTATCTCCAGCAAGTGGAACTGTGTATTGGAAATTCTAAAGATATGCTCATTTTAAAGTTATTTTGCGATATTGCCGCTGAACTGAATCTTATGATTTAAGTGTGAAGAATATGATATTTAAGAAATAAAGGTAACACACGAAACGTTAAAAAAAAGGCCCCTTTAGACGTAATTTAAAATGTGAAACCTTTCAGTTATTTATTTATTTATTTTTAAGATTTTGATTTCGTGATCATAAATGCTTTATTATTTCATAAACAACTATTTCATATCTTTAATTTTATAATTTCTACATTTCATCTTAGTAAATTTGAATTAATGGTAAAAAATATGGAAATTTCCAAAATTTGGAATTGCCAAAACCCTAATGGTTCCAGATCTTGAAATTAGTACTGTAAAGTCCATGTAACTCATAACCGTTGCGGTAAAAATACCTTATTTACCTTATTTGTTATTTCAAATAACGAATGGAAATATCCAGTGTCACTAGCTCTAAATGTTCCCTTCAAAGTCATTTATAGATGCATATTATCTGAAATATTCTTTATCATTACATGATTCGCGTGAGCTAATGCGGTTCATAACTTAGAAGCTGTAGAATTTCACAATCTGTTGAACCATTTGTAATAACCACACATAATAAAAATTGTATCATTTCTTGGTATAGGCGTTTGTTTCTACTGCTTCTGTTTCATAGTTGTTTCTGTTCGTTAATGAATATTATTGCAACTTTTTAAAGAAGTTTTATCTCAACTGTTTTTATAACTTAAGGCCTTCATCTCCTTCTCCTGGTGGGAGTAGAAGAAATCCTGGTGGTGGTCGTGCGCCACCTCCACCCCCATTGACTAATCGACAACCCCCAGGGCCTCCACCTGCAAGTAACCGCATGCCACCTCCAAATGCACCTCCACGGCCATTGAGTGGTGCAGGCATAGGTCAGCCTCTCATACCTTCGTAAGTATTTCCTCTCTTGTCGTGTTTTATATTTTATTTCTAGAATGGATTATTTTTCATGGATGTGTTTTCATTTTTGTGATTTTAAGCATTTCAAAAAAGAAATTAAAATGATAAATTAAAGCATTTTGAAATAGTAATGAATAATTTTTTTGGTACTAAATTAAGAACTTTTCTGTGATTTACCTAATTATATGAAAACATTAACTGTAGTTGAGGTTGTCTGTGCTTACCAAATAAGAGTAATACATTAAACTTAAAGCTAATTTCTTATTAAATTTTGGAAAGACTAATTATGTGATAAATTTGAAAGAAAGGATGAAGATACCAAAATTAGGCATTCTCTTTTTTTCTTTTTTTTTTTAAATTCCATGACTAAGCAGGACAGTTTCTTGGCTTTCTGCCCCTTGTGAAGAAATCATGTATTGAATTTACTGAAAATAATTTTTTATAACATCAATGCAGTTTATAATTCAATAAATGTAGAAAGAAAGTCTATATGTTTTGTCATTAATTTGAAAATAAGCAGATGTGTAAAATATTTTAGCTGTTAATAAAACAGTTTTTTTTTTGTTTGTTTGTTTAGATATAATGTTGCTTTATAATTTGATGTACAAAATCATCTATAAATGTTAACAGCCATTAGCATGCTAGTTTTAAAAGGAAGTGCTTGTAAGAGTTTGGATTGAAGTGGGGATAAAGATGAATGGTCTTAAGGCTTGCATAGAAACAGGTTTGCTTGATATAACCAATTTATATTTAAAAGTAACAAGTACCATATCTGAATTTTATTTGCTCCTAGCATATTGATGGCATAGATTAAAAAAGCTTATGTGTAAAACACATGACTTCCTTGTACGAAATATTAAATTATATGTATTTTTTCCTGCGCTTCATGTAAACGTATTTCCTCAAATTTCATTAGAGATATATTTCTCGTTGAATGAATTCAAATCTCACTTCGCGGCAAGGCAAAAATACATAAAAACTCAAAATATTTTCATTAAAAGTTGAAAGATATAGAAAAAATAAAACACAAAATATTGTTAAAAATAAAAGAGCAATTTTTGCAGTTAAATTGCAGTTTCTGTGCAAAAACAAACAATTCAGGCAGCAGGCAAGAAGACAATTTTTTCAGTGCACAAAACTAAAAGTTTCCTTGTGGTCCCAATTGGCAAAAAGGCACTGAAAGTGCAGAAAGAAATTCACTATTCTGCTAAGTTTCAAATGTAAACAAATATGGCTGCTGTGGTAAAAAAAATTAGCTTAGCTGCACTTAAACAACTTTTAAATTGCTGATAGTTCTACAAAAATTGTGTGCAGATTAACTAAAGCCATAAAAACTTTAACCGGAAGATAAGAACAACATAATCATTTTTAAAGCAAAAAATGCACGATTTACCAACATATAAGAATAAAATAGAGCTCGCTGAGCCAAGTAACAGTATGTATATTTATATATATATATTTGGTGCGGCTGATTGCAACCAAAAAGGGAAGGGTACATCTACATGCTATAGCAGTCCTATATACAAAATTTCAACATTCTGAGACTACTCGTTTTTGAGTTACGTGAGATACATATGTATATACGTATAGACGTCGCAAAAAATAATCTCTGTCGTATCAATTTTAAGTCAGTTTTATAATTCTTTTTGGGGAAAAGAGTCCTTTATTCAGTCCTTACATGCAGATGCAAAAACATCGTTAAATTGCATTCGATAGTGGTCAGAATGGATATTTTCGTTGAAATATGGTAACTGGAATTTTTCATGATTGCAATATATCCTTTACTGTGTACAAAGAAGTAAAAAGTTTAATTTTGTGTGTGATGAAGTCCAATATTTATGTGTGAACTTATGGAAGTAACATAATGAGAAAAGTATTTTCTGTATTTGGTATATTTCATTTTATACGCAATTTTAAATAAATAGATAGAAAAATTTAACAAATGAAATGAACATATGAGATTAAGCATTATCTAACTTGCATCTAATAATGGAATTAATATTTTGTGTGATAATTGATTGCAATAAATGTAAAATGTGCAAGAAATAAAATCATTGGATTATTTTTGAGAAATAAGGTAATAATATGGTGAATGTATCAAATATATTAATGATTGTTGTAGAGACAAGCATATTATTACAGTCAGTTATTTTATTATCATCAAAATTATCTGTAAATTAAATGCAAATTCTTTTGAAAGGAAAGCGGCAGAGATTTATGGTGCTGTACTGTAAGTGAGCTTCCGAGATGGAAAATAATTCAGACTAGTGATCATTTAAATATTTATTTTAAAACTTAAACAGAGATTTCTGGGTTAAATGAAAGTAAAGCATCAGCACAGTTATAGAAAAGAAAGACAAAGCTTTCACATGGGATGCAGTTCAGACACATGCATGTCTTATATCTATGGCATTTCTCAGACATTCCTTTTTCGTTTTTGTCGCAAGGAAACCGCACAGAGGGAAGGGGGTGCCCTTAACAAGTTTGTTTGTTATTTACTTTCCAGCCACTGATTGCATAAAACCAGCTTTTTTAAAAATGACTTTAAATATCTTAAATATTAATGTTATAGTCTGGTTTTATTAAATTAAATTATATTCTGGTAAACCTAGTTTGTAATATTATTATAGCACAAAGTTGACATTTTTTCAATCTAAAAATTATTTACTATTTTTTACTATTTACAGTTATCAAAATAAATAGCATCAACTGAAATAGCTGATGCTATTCATTTTGAGTGATTATTTTAAACTGTCTGTTTAGATAAATTTGAGAGTAAATCATCTGTTAGATAGGGACCCTTGATATATATAGAACTACTGAGATTTACATTTTCTGTAAAAAAAAATTTAAAATCATCTTATTTAAACATATGTGACCATATTATGTAATTCTAAAATTTTTCAGTAATTTTTAAAGTATATTTGAGTTTTTATTACATTTGTTTTCTCTCTGTTTAATAAATGTTCTTTATATATACAGAGAGAGAAATATATATATATATTTCTTTCTTCATCCCTGCTTTTGTTAGCTATTGTAGCTTCTATTGTATAATCTTTGTCTGTATGTTGTTATGTAAGAGTCATGATGATTTGCTTTAAACGAAGCATCTACGCTCGTGTCCAAAACTATCTTTACATGCATGAAATCATGGATTTGACAGGAACTTTGAACTAACTGTGAACATAAATACAAAGAAAAAATTAAAAAAAAAAAAATGCATATGCTATAAAACTCTAACATGAAACTATAAAAATGGTAATAATAGTTACAGAGTTCAGAAAACGGCAACAAAAAAGAATAACTGAGAATAAAATTAAGGCCTATGATTGCAATATGGAATGTGATCTCCCCTGCCTTGTACACACATATCAGAATGCATTTTCATGCTGGCAATAATAACATTAACTACAGTTTTGGAAATTCAAGTTCCACTCTTCCAGCAATGTGGTTGTCATGGCACCTGCTTTAGTGTAGGAGAAAGATGCAATTGCTTTCCCAGAATAGCCCCCTAATCTTTCTTTCAGGCTAAGATGAGGAGATTTTGCTGCCATAGTATTTGCTCAATTTCTTCATTTTCAAGTAATTTGTCAAAGAGGTTTACTCAGTGTAGGTGAGCATTTTTTTCCCGTAAATAAAAAGCCAGATCCATATGTACTTCTGAAAAATTTTATATGAGGTACTAAGACCTTGTCCCAGTATCTCTGGCCAGTCATAGATACATTGTTGAAAATTTGTAGGGGCATACATCTATAGATCATTATTTCCTCCCATCACACCTGCATTACTCAAATGGTCATATTCCTCTTTGTTCAAAGGAAAATTTCGTGTTCCTGATTTATTTCAGAAGCAAACACGTTTAGAATCAGAAACTAAACTTTGACTCATCAGTAAAGAGAACGGGATCACTGGTATTCTCTCCAGCTCTGATGTTTTTTGCATTGTTTAAAATGGTATCTCTTTTGTTATTAAGATGGTGAAACACATATCTTGGACTTTCTGGCATAAATGCCTTTTTCATTAAACACATCTTATATAGTTTACCAATGATACAATAGTTCCTTTGGTGTCTGTATTTTAAATGCATGCTGTGAACTTAACTGCAAGCAGTATACTTCCTGTTATGAAAAGCAGTTGTTTGTTTCCAACCATTTCCAGGCCTCTTTACAATAATTTCAGAGTTTGAAAATGTTTCTATAGCACTGTCTTAAAATATTCACGTATCTCACTGCTTCCATTATTGTCTGTACTGTTTTTAAACGGCCGATGATTTGCCACTTCGCAGTTTCTTCCAAATGATACTTTGGAGCCATAGACAATCTTTTTTAATCCCTTATGTACTGAAATCAAATGCTGTATTGCAGAAATGCATCCATATTCACTTTGTGCAAAGTGCTTGATTTATCATCATATGATGTAATGTTTTGATTTGCATGTTGCAAACCATTTGATCACTTTTGATTCGATAATGCTTCACACATCTCTTGCAAAAATGGATTACATTGATTGCATATTTCATTGCATATCATTATTTTGGGCACAAACTAATTCACATGACCAAAATTTTAAGGTTATATGACATCAGTGTGATATGAGTTGCAGTATTTCTGAATGGCCTCATACATCCATTTATCAATCTGGGTTTAAAAGTTTGAAATACTAACCTCAAAAGTGTGTAAAAGTAGCTGAATTAACATGGTGAAAAATGTATCTTTAAATTCAGTGATTGGCACATGTTTTTGATTCTAATTATTTATGTATTCTTTAATTTCCTGCATTTAGAGGAACAAAGTTTACAGACACAGAGGAAAACCTTCTTTTGGTACTTCTAATAACTCTTATATTTGATACGTACAACATAAAAAGTTATTGTTTTTTTAATATTTGTATAAAATAAAATAATATGTTGCTATTGTTTTTGATTGCTGTAGCATTTATGATATATCATAAGAATTTGTAACAGGAAAATGTGCTTAAGTTTATAAAATAGAGCAGAGATTTGGTATGAGAGTTGGTAATGTTTTAGGCAAGGTATTTGATGTCCTCATGATTTCAGACTATATAATGGACAATAACATATTTAAGGGAGATTATATAAAATTGAACAGTTGTAAAGATATCATCTGTTGTTTGGTTTAATATGTGAAAGAATGAAAAGTACCACAGAAGTAAACGTGTATGTATATAGAGTGTATTTTGAACTGGTATCATAAATTTTCAGAGTATTTTTTTAATCATTATGCATATCATTTCCAGTAATATATCCAAGTCTCACATAAATCTAATTTATGATAAGTATTGGTTTAATTAGTATGTTTGAGTATTTGAGCTACATGAATAGCAATTTTTGTATAATGTGTGATTTGACTCTGAAAATTAATAAAATTATAAGTAAATTTCTCTCACTCTTTTTTTTTCTTTTATGGTGCTTAAAATTATTGGATTTATCATGACTCTAATCTGTTTTCAAATTTCTTTTCTTCTAACCTCTCTTATCTTTCCTTTCTAATCTTTCTTCTATGCAGTCGTAGCCCAAGTGGAAATGCACCTTCTATTCCTCCTCGAACCTAAACAAGAGACTTCTTGTGGTACACTCGGTGGGATGTCCCCTGCCACTGCCGAAACCTTCAGCACTTCCAGTAGCTTTTTCTTTTGTCAGCTTTTGCTTGCTTTGAGTACATAACAGGGCTCTTGCAGCTTTCATAAATGGGACTATATAAGTGTTTTAGTTTAGTTCAAAGATATATTAAGAACATCAAATAATATATAAGTAAGGCTATTGAGAGGTGGCATCATACCACTTAGTGTATTGGTATAATTTACTAGTAATAAATTCAAAGATGAAAATAGTATAATTTTGACATCTTCATGTAAACAAAGCTTTGTTCTAGTACGAAGAGCCCTGGTGTGACCAAAGAATTGTTGGATGTACTTTTACTAAACAATTTTAAGAGATATCCTGTTAGCTGCTGTAGAATTGTTGCTTGTAGGATTTTTCTTAACCAGGAAAAAATGTGTGCTATGTCAAAGGTTACGAAAAGGAGTTGGTGGTTAGCAACTACTAAACATATCGTTAATTTTGTAATTTTTAAGACTAAGACTAAAATTTTTTTAATAAATCTCGCATGTATTTTTCAGTCATCAATTTTCAATACTGATTAATTTTTATGTACAGTTGACTTATGTTACTTGTGTTTATATCATCTTTTTAATTGAAATCATATTGTTTAAGAACATCTTTGGCATTAAATATTCTGTGAAAGAAGATCTGAAAGGCTTTAAGTAATTCAAAATTTAGCGTAGATAAAATCAGCAGAACTTTTCTGTTGGGCTTTTTTTAATAACATTTTGGTGTATTTGCACTGTGCTTGATGTCATTTAAAATGTGTGATATAATGAATTATTGTATTCTAGTTATTCTGTAGGTGAGTGTATTACATTCTGAAATCATGAAATAAGTAAAGAATTAATGAACTCTTTTCAGGAATAACAAGATTATAGGAATTATTGTATAGATTTATAAATGAAGAACTATACACACATATACTATATAACATACATATATAAATATATATAGAAATATCGATGTGCAAATTTCTGACATTTACTTGTATATGTTAGATATGAAAGTAGTTCGTTTTAGTTGTCTTTGTGAATTGTGAATTTTTCAGAAGATTTAATGAATGAAGAGTACAAAGGTTATTGACAAGTATTTATTTTCTCCCAAACTCTTAAGTTTTTCTAATATAATTTTTTTAGATTGTCTTGAAAGTAATATTCTTATAATCTAAGTATGTTATAATTTATCATTTTTATTTTTGAAAACCACTGAACATAGAACTTGTCATTCTTTTTATTATGTAATTATGTGCATTCACTGTGGCATATATAAGTATCAATGACATTCTATCATAAAAAATTAGGACTGTAAATTTTTGCATTTGAATTGTGAGACACAAAACAGTTTCAGTGTATAAACATTAAACTGACTTAAGCTGTAATTATATAAATTCCTAAACTGCTTAAATTTAATTAGTAGCTATGGTTTAATACATGATGTTGCAGTTTCACATGTGAAATAAGTTGTTTTTTCCTATGCATACTGTTCTGTTTAAGGGAAGTAACTGGAGTAAACATCAAGTTGCTCATTTAGATTCACTTAATGAGTTATTTAATGCCATAATAAATTATAAGTATAGGGCTTACTTTGAATATTTGGTTTCAGTTTTAAATGACATTTTTCTTTTGAATAATAACTGCAATAATTTTGTTTGCATGAATAAAATCAACTGCAGTTTTTGATTTATGAAAACATTTTATTAAACTATTGAATGAAAATTTATAATGCATAAAAATATTAACAGTCTGGATAGTCAGTCATCTGTCTAAATCACATGAAAGTATTCATGGGATTGAAATTATTACTTACTAATGAAATACAAAAATTTTACTTTTGAGGAAAATATAAACTTTTTTAAAATATAAGAATATATTTTTGAAAGATAAAGGTGCTTATATGTATTGCCTCTTGTAATTTTATTACTTAGGATTATTGCTGTATGTTCTACTTTGTAGGATTTAGTGTATTAATTTTATTTTGTTAAAGTTAAGCAGGCTTAGAGTTTACAGAAATGAAATCAACATAGTATGTAACATTACAATTTACATTGTTCCATACAGAACTGTGTTTGAAGTTCCATACTGAAATCTCCCAATATTTTAAAATTTCTCTCAGTTTTATGAAAGTAATTTTTTAAATACTTTATTGAAACTGTAATAAATGAATACATCTACTAAACTCTCAGCCTGATTGTTCATTAATAGATTATTTTCTAAGAATAAGTTTTCATAATTGTTAAGATTATTGTCATGTTTTCTTAGGCGACCTGTACCTCTCATCCCACCTCGAATTCCTGATCGACCCCAGGTGCAAGCCAAGCCACTAATTATTAGGCAAAATCAGTAATGACAGCTTTAGCTTATTTTTTATAAGGTCCATTATAAGATAATCATCCAGAACTTTTTTAACAGGAAGAAAACTGTGATTTTGTACATAAAATATATTAACCGATATGTTTGTTCTTGGGATATGAATTTCAAATGCTCATTGTCAACCATGATTCCAGTCTTTTCATATATTTGCTGAAAATTGATTTTAAAGTAAAATGTGTTGGAAATACAAGAGTTTAATGTATTGAACATTAATTTATTATCTAGTTTATTTAAAAAAAATCTATTTTCCCCCCTCATTTAAAAAGATTGGTGTTGACTTTTTAAGCCTTTGCACTCTTAAATTCTAGTATTATGCCTTCAAGGCAAGTACTTGTTGCATTTGTATGACAGTACAACTGTTAATTGAAAGTGCAAATAATTAATATGCATTCCATTAAAAATTTTGCTCTGTGATTTTTCTTAATTTGTTACTTTTGACTATCGCAAAGATTTTTTATTTACCTAAAGTTCCTAAAATTATTTGTGTGCTTTTAGTTTAATGAAGTATTATTTTATTTGTATTTTATTCATACTTTATTTTGTTTATGTGTGATGGTGTGCCAAAACAAATTTTTCTACTATATAAAAGTTCCTAAATTTAGGAAACTTTTATATCTACATTTATTTTAAATGCATGCATTAATCATATTAAACTAAATATGTCTTTTGAAATAAGGGAAGTTTTGATTATTAAAGAGATTAAACTAAAATGAAAAAAAAAAAGATAAAAAACAAATTGATTAAATAAAGCTTTAAAGCTTCCATATTTCTAGTACAAGTATCTTTTAATAAATGAGTTGAGTTTAAAAGCAGTCATTCTTTTTTAGTTACAGACTGTATGTGACTCAGGAGTATAATTGTTTTTGTAAATTATAGTTGCCATGTAGTATTAAGATCAACCATGACATATTTAATTTTGTTAGATATTATTAATCACTGTTGATTATTTTGAAGTTATGATTGTTAAAAATTTGTTTTGTTACTATATTACATTATTCATTGAAACTCTTAATGCATAGAAGATTTATTACCTAAAATATGAAGACTGAACTAACCAATATTCATATATTAAAAAACTCTTTAATTTTTTTTATTAATGTTAACTTTCCTTGAATAATTGCATTTGTGAAATATCTCATTAATTTTAGTAAGTAATATCTCAAATAGTTTTTGTAGCAAATGCTTTCAGTCTGTTATAAAAATTATAATTAAAAATTAACTTTATTTGCAGATTCATAAAATTTTTATCACGAACTCATATCTGTTTTAAATTACTTCTGCTATAAATATTTTTGTTTATTCAGTTTTGGAGTAATCGCAATTTGTAATTTTAGATATATTAATCTTTTTGTTATTGCTGTCGTCTATGAACAGTAAAATGTTATTGCTGTATTAAGATATTTTGAGAACACTTGTTAATTTTATATGAAATATTAAAAATCTTATTTTCCCCCCTTTTTTACATCAAAATTGAAACATATATCAAAATTTTTATACTTATACCAGGGTTGCCACGCTACCTGGAAAACCGGAAAAAGTCAGGGAATTCGGAAATTGACCAAGAAATTCAGGGAAAAGTCAGGGAATTTAAGTGTTTTAGTCAAAATCTGCAAAAGTGAGGGAATTTCATACAACGATCCCGCCAAAAAAGGCGAGTTTTGCGCCAACGTTGGAAGAGATAACTTTTTTGGTGAATTGTGTATCACGTGTGTGTCATTCGGGCAGCTGGCATAGAGGCAATTTTCGCAGCTCCAATTTGATTGTCTTTTTAGAAAGGCAAAGCAAGTTTCCCGCAACTTTTGGTTTCCAGTAACCTCGAGAATCGCATGTGCAGTGCATGAACTAAAGAAAGTACCTGTTCTCGTATAAAACAAAATGGGTTTAATCCTAATATACGGTACCATGAAGGTTAGAATTAAAAAATATGTATTGTAAAGAAGGAAAACCTCTCTGCAACAGACGTGGCTCGGTTCCATCATAGCGGGAAACAGCTGTGCATGCACGATATATCTGTCGCCAAAGCTCGAAACCGGTGTCGAAGTTCGAAGGTCACGTTATCAAGAGTTCATAAAATGAATATCGTTTAAAATGTCTTTAAACTCTCAAGGAAAAGAAAATATTTTTTGGCGCAAGTAAATTAATTCATGGATTAGTTATTTTGAGGGGGGGGGGGAAATCTACGAAAATCTGTTTTTAAAATTATTGCGAAAAATCCAAGAAAAAACATTCTTTGATAAAACGTTTCTTCTTGGATTTTTCGCAATAATTTTAAAACAGATTTTCGCGGTTTTCTTTTTTGTCAAAGAACGTTTCTTTGGTGACAATTTTCAAAGTCATCGAAGGCCGTATCGTATATTAGGATTTTACCGCAAAATCTTTTTTTTTTTTTTTTTCTTTTCTTTTCTTTTTAATAAATACCTTGTCATTTTGCAGTAAAATAAAAAAAATAGTAATCAATCATCTAGGATAACCATGTAATATAACTATATTCGCTAAAATATCGTTGATTATTCTAATTAAATTTTTAAGTAATTTTCTTTATTTTTATGTTATTCATATCATTTAATGTTGCTTCTTCCCTCTAAATTTATGTATCATTAGTAAATAATATTTCCAAATTTCAGGAAATTTTCTCTGGCATAATCCTGAAATTAATTCTAGCAGTATGATGACATCACGAAATTTAATGCACATATTTTTTCCTTTTGTATGCTGCGAAATACGTATAAAATACCTCAATTTAGTAAAAAAATATCATTAAATAGATTTCTTTCTTTCGTTTAGTTGCAGAATGTCTGCAAAAAAAAAAAAAAGCCTTATTTTATTCCAGATTGGGCAGATTCTAATCTCAATCTTCAGTGGAGAAAACAACTCCTATTATAATTATATTTGTGTTTTTAAGTGTTAAGGTGCCTTTTAAGAATACACCTCACACAAATTAAATTTACCTAATATCTAACCTAACTTTTAGCATTGCATTGTGATTTATAAGAACCGGATTAGCCTCGTGTTGAACGGGGGATGATCATGAGTAATAATTAAATAAAACGTACAGTTGTTATCCAATGTATATATCTTAAATTTTACTAAGTTTTTTAAGCAGAAAAGTAAACAAAATTATCAAACAAAGTGTACCAAGAATAATTAAGAATAAATGTCCTCTGATTGGATTTATTGAATAATTAAGTGAATTTGCTACATAGTACAAGTAATAACATAATTAATTTACCTCTTAGCACAGCCAACGTACATTACGCGGATAGACTGGAATTTTCTCGAAACATACCTGGAAAACCTGGAAAAGTCAGGGAATTTCATTCTCCTGTTTGAGTGGCAACCCTGTTATACATTTCATGCATTAGAGTATCTTGAATAATGACTTGAAAAAAATCCAGTGAGATGTTATAAAATACTTTTTATCTTAGAAATTAAATTAACATTGCTTAATGTGATTATACAGTCATTTTAAAGGTTGCAGGCAAACCTTTCATCCATATTTAATTTTTATACTAAGTTTAGGGTTTTATGTTTTTTACTTTTTTAATTCTATCTTTTGTGATAGGCATGTTTCATTATCATATTTGATATATAAACATACAAAATTTGGAAACCAAGAAATGTTTGTGGTTTTACATTATCAGTTACTTCCACTTTCCCTCAGGCTTGCTGTAAAATCATTGTTCTGTACAGAGATATGTAAATGAAAAAATGAGTATATATATATATTATATTTTCATTCTGTTAGTATTTTGTGAGTTATTTTAAGTTTTTGTGCAATAAATTATTTTTCCTTATGTTTTACATTTCAATATGTAAATTAAAGTTATTGAAATAAATTGTAAATACTATGCTCTAAATTCTGAATTAGTATATGTAGCAATTCGGTTTTTAATTAAAAAAATATATGTCACATAAATACCACAGGAATGTATCTGACATATCGACAATGATGTTTTAATTGTCCATTGATTCTTGCTTTTCTCATCTGCAGAACACCTTAAAAAGTATTTTAGCATTGTTTTTTAATTGTTTAAGTACTTTTCATATGGCTTAGAAATACACGCACATAAATATATATAATATATATTTATAAAACGCACATATGTGTGTATTATAAATATATGTTATAAATTGAATATATATATATTATAAATTAAAGAAAAATAATTTTTTTTACAAAAAAAAAAAAAAAAAAATTCTGCAGGGTACAATTCAAATACCCTTTGTATAATCAGCTTCAAATTCCTCAAATTTTCAAAAAGTATCAAAGTCTGCTACCGAGGCAACAGCTCCAAGTGACTTAAGTTAAAAAAAACTTTAGGAAGTATGATTGTTAATCACCACGATGCTACAGGGTTCGTACAATCCTTGAGAGTCCTTAGATTTTTTGGAATCAATTTTTGCTCTTTGAAAGTCCTTAATTTTCACCAAAATCAGCAGAAGGTTCTGAATTTTAATCATCTGAAACTTTTTTCTGTTTTTACAACTGCCATTTTGAATGTGAATTAGCATTTTGGAGGGATATTCTTGGCGATTCACTGACAGATATGGTTATCTTTTGAATGGGTTCATGGGTTATAATTTGTTTCTATTTCTAACATAAATGATGGGATACTTGAGTTTCTAAGCAAGAAGTGAAACATAAGCATTTTTAAATTCATTTTTTTCTAATAAAGAGCTCTTAAACAACTTTTCTCTTGTGGGGATGTGACTTCTTTTATTAAACGGTTCTAAATTTGGCGACATATGAACATTTTGGCGATTTTAAGATCAGTTTCTATAGAAAATTTTTAATTCCGAGATGTGAGAATTTTTCGACAAAAAAAAAAAAAAAAAATAAATAAATAAATAAAAATAACATGGATAAATATCATTAAAATAATGGTAATATATTGAAATTATATTAAAGAAATAAAATTAAAATAAAACATTTTTATTTTTCAATGTCATATTATAAAGTTTCATTTTGGGAACTTATTATACAATATTTTGAATCTGAAAAATAAACAAGGTATAATGTTATAAAGCACAATTTACGAAGCAGCTCTTAGCAAAAGCAAAATTAGTTATGTAATTAATTAATAATGTTTTCTTTTTAATTTTATCATTGTAAGATTTTTTCTGATGTCAGTCTTTCATAGTAAGAGTTTCTCTCATGTCTCAGAATATGCATCAGTTTTCTCTATAAAATTAATTTAACACTTTTTCCCTTCTTTTTTTTTTTTTTTTTTTTTCCAAAATATTTCTAGCTTTTTGCTGTTACAGAATTGGTAGGGATAATTTTTCTCTAGGATTTTAGACATTGCAGCTTGGAAAGTTTAGAAGGCAAGATTTATAGACCCACGATTCTAGAAGATTCAAGAAATATGTGACAAAATGAAAAATGTCTCCATGGTATCAACACATAATGGATGTATTTTACGGAAAGTTTGCAATGAATTTCTTACTTTTTGGAGAATGTCTGGATGAACAATGAAAACATAATATTTGAATGTTTTACTTCTGATACTAGAATCTTTTTCTTAACATGTTTATCTTCCCTTTATTTTCTCTACTTATCAATAGACACAAGCATGGAATATATATATATATATATATAAATGCCTATAATCTTATCACATGGACAGGCATCATAGAAAGGAATTTTTTCTTAATAAAGAAATTGAAAACTGACAATTTAAAAGATTCATCTAATATGTCTTAATGTGGGGAAAGGCAACGACCATAGTTGATAACACACATTTATTACTATTTACAAATATAGATTATATTAGGATTACAATTAATGATAATGGTATACGAGCGATCGAGTGACGTCTGCTCCGCTCGCCAGCTAATCCTCGTCTTCCTCCGAAGGTGGGAAACACATGCTGACGCAATGCATACGTCACACAGTAGGGGATTAGGGAATATCATGACATAACATTTCCCACATTCATGCATCATACACAAGGCTGGGGCTAGGCATTTTCCCACCTCATGCAATCTCTGTGGATCTTAAATCCTGTTGCCCAGTGCCTTCCTAAATTCTGCTTCTAATGCCTGCTGTAAAAGAAAAGTTTTGCCATTTCTAGAGCAATTAGCAGCTTTTTCTTTACATTCTAAAAGCATTTAGTTTTATTAGAATAACAGAAATATTTAATTGAAAAAAATTCTAAAATGAAAAGGAAACTTATTGAAGAAAGAACCTGAATACATAAAGAGAAAGTTATTCTTCAAAGATATGTACAATTATTATTATGTAAATTACCCAGTTTATAATTTCAGCCTTTACTATAATTTCCCTGTTCTACTTTCTCACCAGAATGCTAATCACTTGGACAGATTTTGAACCTTTGTCTGATATTGTAGTTACTTTCAGACATAGCGATAATATGCTTCATGTGTGTGGGGTTTTGGTACGTGTTGAGACAAATCTCTAATTGTTAGAAAAGATGCTTAAAGAGAAGGAAATCGATGTAAACCAGACAAAATGTTTGAGAAGGCTTCAAATTAAATTGATGGATACATATTGAATGTTGTTTTTACAAAAGATAAATATTTTGTAGCTTTTAATGTGTTATTATCCTAATATCGTTTAAGAATCAATGTCATAAATTTATGTATTTCAAACAGTGAAATTTTATTAGATTTTAATAGGGCTTTTATAACAAATATTGTTAAAAAATAAAATTTAATAGTGGCCATCTAAATCCATAATGACTAAGATTATCAAACAACCTAATTTAATTATTTATAACTAATTGCTTACCTTTAAAAGTTACTCTGCATATTAAAGCGACATACATATTAACCTTTCATTAATAGTCACTGTGGTTGGTCACAAGATAAAACACAAAAATGTAAAAATTCAAGTAAAACTTATTCTTTGCATCTAGTGAGACTTGAAATAATACAAAACAACTTATCACATCTGGTGATGTAATGGTTTATTGAAACCTTAATGTGTATTAACTGGGTTACAACCCCTGGAACTCTACATGAAGCTACGGCACTAACTGCATCAAGTGTATTAACTGGGTTACAACCCCTGGAACTCTACATGAAGCTACGGCACTAACTGCGTCAAACAGAGCCTGACTAATTTTCAACACTTGCCAACCGTGCCTACATCAGGCCTTTCAGATTTGCTCTAATCAGCAGGTCTCTCTCTAGACAAGCAGCAGCGGCGACAACATTCAGTCTTTTGGGGTTATGAATTGTGCTGATTATGATCTTACTTCTCATTTTTACCTATGCCATTTGACATAAAATCTACCTGCTATTTTGAACTTGATTTTGAACTGCACACTCTCTCCAATGTGAAGGACTGGCTTAATTCACATACAGTTAATAATTTAATGAAGCTTGCAACTCCATCCGAAGTTTAGTCCCTCATTAAAAAAATTGAAGACCAAAAAAGTCCCGGGGCTTGACGGCATCACAAGCACTGCCATGAAAAACCTGCCTATCAACGTTATGTGCAAGATTACTTCTATCTTTAACGCTTGCATGACTCACTCTTACTTCCCACAACAATGGAAGACGGCCAAAATTATTATGATCCCCAAACCAGGGAAAGATCATATGCAAACAGATGGTTTCCGACCTATCAGCCTCCTGCCTGGACTATCTAAACTTTACGAAAGAATTTTACTTGCCCGTATGAAATTGCACCTCCTAAAGCTACCATCGGAGCAATTTGGATTCCGTGAACATCTATCGACCACCAAGCAATTAGTAAGAATTACTGACTTTGTGGGACAAGCACTTCCCTATAATTTGAATACAGCTGTCCTCATGCTAGACGTGGCGAAGGCTTTCAACCGCGTTTGACATGAGGGGCTAATTTGCAAATTGATCGATCTTGATTTTGAAAGGGAACTCATTCTTGTGCTACTTTCTTTCATATCAAATAGGAATTTTAAAGTCTCCGTTGGAAACTGCCTCTCTACTAAAAGAATCATGCTGAGTGGTATTCCTCAGGGATCAGGTTTTAGGTCCGATACTCTACTTGTTCTATGTCGCAGATTTCCCGAAAATCCACTGCAATACTTGCATGCTATGCTGACGACACTGCTGTCGCGGTGAAGTCAGCGAATCTTAATCATGCAATTAAAAAACTACAGGAAAACGTCCCTTGCATTGAAAATTGGTGCAAACTCTGGAAAGTCCGGATTAATGCATAAAAATCCCAACTCCTCATTGTCAGAAAAAGAAAGAGCAATGCTCCCCTTAAAAAGGAACTGTTACTGTTTAATGAACCAGTGCCAATTGTCAATAAAGTAAAATATCTTGGCCTGACTATCAATAATCGAGTTACTTGGACTGCACATATTGAGAATGTTCGTAACCATGCACTAAGAGTCATGAAATGTCTCTACCCAATTATAGGAAAATTTTCAAAAGTGAATCTGTATAAAAAAAGACTAATTTATCTTAGTACCATCAGACCAATTATGACATATGCGGCGCCAGCCTGGGCTACCGCCACTGAAAAAGATATAGAGAAACTCCAGAAAATGCAGAACAAGTTCCTTAGGATTAGTATGCCCACTATTATGTTAGAAACAAAGTATTGCATAGAGACATGAAAATTGAACCACCAAATCAATTTATTCGCAAGATTAATACAAGTCTCTTCAATGGTGCGGTAAATTGTGAACGTCTTATGAACTTTAACTTGTTTCACTACGAGATACTTGTTGAAGATAAGTTTCTCAGGCCTTATGCTGCTTATCTGATTAAGGAAAAACAAGACTTTCCCACTTAATTAGTGTCTATTAAATAATGATCACGATAGTATCTACTTTCAGTGACACCAAACTCAAGCAGCAAGCATCTGAGCCTCAGCTTGGGTGGGTGACTACCCATGTGACTTAACGGGCTCTTCTTCCTGTGCCTTGTGTTTATCTCCTGACGAACTTGGACTAATATGCATATGTAAATAATTTAGAAGACTGATTTATGAAATTAATTTTACTATTTCTACTTTCATATACGTTTTGTACTGTATTTAATTGCAATTTTAGCGAGGTATTCCTCAGAAGATTCGCAACCAATGATAAGTTAGCTTGCAGCCCACGTGACAACTGGTCACGCCTCTTTCCCATTAGCTCCTGCCCTTCTGGACTCACACTTCGAACTTATTCTCTTTTCAGCGCCCAAAGAGCAAACAGCTGATGACAGCCGGAACACATCAAGCAGAATGCTTGATAATTTCGGCATAAGTGTAACTTGGAACACATCAAGTTTTAAATTTAATAGAATTCATCGCATTAGAATTTCAAAAGAAGAATGGAATCGCGGCATGCTACCTCGATTTCGAAAAAGCATTCGATCGAGTGTGGCATGCCCGTCTCATTTTTAAATTATCCAAATTAAAGCCTCCCGACAGCTTCCTGAAACTTATGATATCCTACTTAGAAGATCGCACTTTTCAAGTCAGATGCGGAGATGCCCTTTCAAATAAGAAAAAGATTTTTAGAGGCCTTCTTCAAGGCTCGGTTCTCTCTCCGGCAAATTTTAATCTGTATGCAAGTGACATGCCTAAACCCACAGATGCAAAAATTTTGAAATATGCCGATGACACGGTGATTTTATCTAATTCAATGAACCCTCAACACACAATAGACAAGCTTAAAAATCAAGTAAAAATTATCGAATTATGGTGCAAAAGATGGAAAATTAACCTTATTCCTGAAAAATGCTGTATTGTAATGTGTCGAAGATACAAAAAATACTCCCCTATCAACAATGATATTAAGAATTGATAATGCACTCATCCTTACCGCAAGCTCCTACAAATACTTAAGTGTTTTCATTGACTCTCAACGTACCTTTACAGAACACATTAATTATGTGACCAACAAAGCTAACGCCGCTTTTATGGCTTTATATCCACTCCTCGGAAGAAAATCAAAATTAAATCTACAGACAAAACGGACTCTGTACTTAACTTTAATTCGTTCAATACTTCTATACGCTATGCCTGCAAGACTCACAGGAAAAAATTAAGTGTTATGCAGAACAAAATACTTCGCTCTATGACAAATGTAAATTGGTTCATCAGGAACATTCAAATTTATCAGGAATTGAAGATCCTTGAAATACAAGAACAAATCTTAATTTTTTCACATATATTTTTCAACGTCATTAATTCGCCGCACAATGCTATCAAAAATTTAGCGAACTATGAACTATGAGAGTACGGTTAAACGACCACGATCTATTCACCACAATGCAAAGTGGTGAATATGTAAATATTTTGTAAATAGTATGTAAATATTTCTTCAAATTTCTTGCATTTACCCGCATTTAATAGCATTTATTCATCTTACCAAGTTTCAACTCTGTGTTGTATTTTGTGTATGTATTTTTATCGTATTATTTGCTTTTGGCAGAGCATCGGACTATTGTGAACTAAAAGACTTTTTAGCAGATTATGGACTTTGCTTTATTATTGTTACAATTCGAACGCGAAATGAGCGAAAGTTTCTCTTCTGCCAGTGGCAACGAAGAGTCGAAAACAAACTTGGAAGAGAGCAGTCGCTCACTCAGTTTCTCTTGATAGAATTTGATACGAAGGGGGGATAATCCCCATCTTTTGATTTGAAATTAATCTCGAATTATGTTTATATTGTAATATAAAAGATGTGTGTAAATAAAAGTCATTAAGACTTAATTGAAGTAGTGATTTGAATCGAATATACAAATCGAAAGCTCTCCCAAACAGAACTATGGATTATAGAAATAACATATTTTAGTGGTGCCTTCACCAAGGGACTTTTGGATTAGAATTTCGAAGATTAGCAGATGGATTACGTGTAAACAGGTAAGCAATTCCTTTTTCTTTGAAAATTTGGAAAAAAAAAAAAAAAACTGTTTCAATATTGTGATTAGTCAATTTTAAACATGGAAGCTTTAGACAAACTGAAGCAGAAACGTACGAATGAACGCAGTAGCGTTACGAAATTAATTAAAAAAATACAATCTTTGTTATCAGAAAATATCGAAAACACAAACATTGAGGAATTGCAGGAGATGAATGAAACAATTCTCGAAAGAGAAAACACGTTGAAAATGTTGAATTCACAAATCGAAGCTCAGTTAAAAGATGTTAAAGAATTTGAAAAAGATATTTCTGCAAGTGATAAATACAATGAACATATTATATCAGCAAAGTTTAGAATTAAAATAAGATTAAATAAATGTAATGAAAATTTGTCTGTGAAAAATGCATCAGATGCAAATTCTTTGAACCCTTCCGTTTCTGAAATAAATGTATCGTCATCGGCTATGGAATTGCCAAAGTTAAATATTCCACGATTCTCAGGAGATGCAGGAAAATGGTTAGAATTTTTAACAGTTTTCAAGCTGCGATTGATCAGAATAAAGCTTTAACCAAGATTGAAAAATTCGTATACTTGAAATCATTATTGATAGGGCAAGCATATAATGTCGTTTAAGGATTTCAGATAACCGAACAAAATTACGATTCGTGCTTAGAACTTTTAAAAGAACGCTTTGGAAAACCAGTGAAAATTATAAAATCACATATGAATAATCTTTTGGACATAGAACCAGTTAAAAATTCTTCTAACTTAAATGCACTAAGAAGATTACACGACGCTTGTGAAATAAACATACGAAGCTTAAGTAATTTAGGAGTAACTTCAGGTTCGTACGGACACTTGTTAAATCCGATATTATTGAAATTATTGCCTCATGATTTGACTCTCGAATATCATCGAAAGCGTGATTCAAAAGAGGAATCTGATGTTACAGGTTTAATTGCTTTTTTGAAAAACGAAATTGAATGCCGGGAACAAACGTACGCAGTTAACAAACCTGAACCGAAATTCGTTTCTTTGAACGGAAAGAATAAAGACTTCGACAAAAACAAAAGTAATTATAAATACACAAACAATGAGTTTAACTCTAAAGTTAACCCGTCGTCAGCGGCAGAATTATTAGCTCCTGTAAAAGAAGAAAACTGTATTTTTTGCAAAAATAATACACATAATAGTGAAAAGTGTAATATGAGTGTAAATGAAAAACGAAATGTACTGCGATTACAAGGTCGATGTTATGTTTGTCTGGCTCAAGGTCATCGATTTTCTGATTGTTCTGAGAAAAACTCTTGTGTATACTGCCACAAAAAACATAATGTAACCTTTTGTTACAAAAATGAGAAAAAAACCGAAGCATCGCAATCAAAAGGAGTAGAAAATTCAGCGTGCAATCACATTAGCATCGGTAGGAATAAAATATTTTTACAGATGGCGACAGCAGAACTTAAAAGTAGGTCACTCAATAAATTAGTTCCTTGTTTATTTGACAGCGCTAGTCAACGCTCGTATATTCAGAAACGTCTGTCTAAACAACTGGGATTAAAAGTCGCGGGAAGGGAAGAAATAATGATTCATACTTTCGGATCTCAAGTGCCTACCAAACAGAACTGTACTCGAGTAGAAGTAAAAATAAAAAACATTTTCGATAACCAGGAATTAATTATTCAGGTTTTAGAGACTGATGAAATATCGAGTGCTGAGCTAAACTATCCTCCGGAAAATATTCGGGAGTTGTTAAAAGATAGGGGAATAATTTTAGCGGATGTTGATCATGAATCTTTAGATAACAACAACGTATCTTTACTCATTGGAGCTGATAATATTGGAAATTAGTAAAAGACAAAATTGAACGTTTGAACTCAACATTAGTTACAATGGAAACCAAAATGGGTGGGTTTTAATGGGAAAATTATCTGATCATATCGACGATAAGAAAAATGTGACTAATGCCGTCTCAGTGAGTTCTTTATTAATTCACACACCGAAGATTGAAAATTTGTGGAAATTAGATTTATTGGGGATTCAAGACCATGTTAAAACAAAATGTAGAAAGGAAATGGAAATTGCCGCATTGAATCATTTTAACGAAAGTGTTACCTTTAAAGAGGGAAGATATGAGGTTCAGTTGCCTTGGGTAATAGAACAGGACTGTTCAAGTCAAAATTTAGATATTATTAGACAGCGCTTAAACAGTATGACACACCGGTTGATACGAAAGGGCAAATTCGAGGATTACGAAAATGTTTTCACAGATTGGTTAAATGAAGGAATTATAGAGGAAGTCCCTGAACACGAAATGAATAATCAGTGTCACTCTTTACCACATAAAGGGGTATTCAAAGAAACTTCGTCCACGAAATTGCGACCGATTTTTGATGCTTCCTGTAAAGACAAAAATTCGCGCACACTTAATGATTGCCTAGAAAAGGGTCCAAATTTGCTGGAACAAATTATTCCTATAATTTTAAGATTTCGCAAGAATAGAATAGGAGTTATTTCAGACATAAGAAAGGCTTTTTTGCAAATGTCAGTGAATAAGAATGATCGAGATTTCTTACGATTTTTATGGTGGAAAGACTTTGACAAGGACGAACTTAGAGTTTTTAGACATAAACGCGTTGTTTTTGGATTGAATTGCAGTCCCGTTTTATTGGCTGCTGTATTAAGCCACCACATTGATCTGGATTCGTCTAAATATCCTGAAACAGCGGAAAATTTAAAAGAATCATTCTACGGAGATAATTGCATTACAACTGTTCCTGATGAAGAGACACTTACGCGATTCATCGAGGAATCGAAACAGATATTAGATTCTGCGTCATTCGATCTAAGAGGGTGGAAGCACACTTCTCTTTTAAAGTCTGAAGACAGTATAGAACCTACTCCTGTATTGGGAATTTTGTGGAATAAGGAAGATGATAGCCTTTTCTCTGAGGTGAAGACTGCTACTGACAAACCAGTGAATCTTACTAGAAGAAATATATTGTCTGCGGTACATTGCATTTTCGACCCCATGTGTTTTCTCTGCCATATAACGCTAACACCTAAACTACTCATACAAAAGACATGGTTGTTAAAAATTGGTTGGGATACAAATATACCCGAAGACTTAGGAAAAGAGTTCTATTCGTGAATTGATGATTTGTCACTTTTATCCAGTATTAGAATTCCAAGGGCTATAGATATAAATGGAAATGAAAGTCTTAGTCTTCATACGTTCTGTGACGCAAGTAAAAAAGCCTATGGATGTGTAATTTATTTAAGAAAAGAAACAAGTGAAAATGTATCGGTGTATTTTCTTCTATCCAAAAGTAGAGTGAGTCCATTAAGAAAAATGACCATAAATCGTCTAGAATTATTAGCGTGCTGTATAGAAGTCAGACTCGCAGCTCTTGCTTTACAAACACTCAAATTAGACAACGTTCCAAGGAACTATTAAACAGATTCGAGTACTGTACTTTTTTGGATCCAAAGAGATGGCCATTGGGCGCCATTTGTCGCAAATAGAGTAAAAGAGATACAAAAATTGTCATCGGAATCTGAATGGCGTCACATTCCAGGAAATTCGAATCCAGCAGATATACCATCACGAGGGTGTTCGATTAAGAGTTTTGTGAAATCTCGCTGGTGGCAAGGGCCAGAATGGCTTATGAAGAACGATGAAGCGTGGCCAACTAGTGAAATGATTACTAACGAAGAAGAAATTATGAAAGAAAAGCGAAAGAACATTATTTCGACTTTGGCTAATATCACCGCTGAAAAATGGTATCTGATTTACTTTTCAAGTTACTTTAAAATTGTGAGAATAATTTCTTGGATTCTAAGATTCATAAATAATTGTAGACATGGAGGAAGAAATTATGGCAAAACCCTGAGTATTGAAGAATTAGACATTGCTGAGAAGAAATTAGTGAAGATCGTTCAACAAGAAGCATTCTCTAGTGAAGAACAGTTGAAGGGACATTTTACTTTCAGAGATGAAGAAGGGATTATAAGATTGAAAATGAAGATTTTGGGAAGACATGATGATGAAAACTTCCGGGGCCATATTGTACTTCCATCCAAACATGAATTAGTAGAAAGAATGATACAAGACTACCATTTACAACTTTTACATGCTGGTACTCAAGTTCTTTTGACTAATATTCGTCAAAAATTTTGGATAATAAGAGAAAAAAGAAACAATACAAAGAGTCATATCGAAGTGCGTTCGGTGCAAGAGATACTCGGCGAAAGCTCTTGATACAGTGCCTTGTCCTCTCCCAGAAGATCGAGTCAGAGATGTTTATGCATTTGAGGTGACAGGTGTTGATGTAGCAGGACCACTTTATTTAAAAGAAAATAGAAAAGCTCGGATCTTGCTTTTTACTTGTGCAGTTTATCGTGCGGTTCATTTAGAATTAATTGAAAGCTTATCGACTAATGGATTTTTTTTCGGATTTAGAAGATTCATAGCACGAAGAGGACGGCTTAGAGTAGTATACAGCGATAATGGCACAAATTTTGTAGGGGCAAGGAATTTACTCCGATCTGTTGATTGGAACCAAATTATTAGAATTTCTTAAATAATGAAAATTCAGTGGAAGTTAAATCCACCAGCCGCAGCATGGTGGGGCGGCTGGTGGGAGAGACTGGTTCAGATGATCAAGAAGTTATTGAGAAGAGTCCTGGAAAAGCATTACTTTGGTATGAGGAAATGTTAACTATCCTATGCGATGCAGAAGCAAATGTCAACTCCAGACCATTAACATACGAGTCAGAAGATTCCACCGATTTATATGCACTCACTCCATCTATGTTTATTCAGGATGTGCGAGCTGAAGGTGTTCAGCATCTGGATAGTTTGGATAAAATCAACTTATCGAAAAGATGGCAATACCACCAAACGTAACGTGTGGAATTTCGTAAAAGATTTAGAGATGAATATCTTGGTATGTTAGTACATCGACCAAAGACTGTACCTTCGCGAACCATCAAGAAAGGTGATTTAGTGTTTGTAGAGGACGATAAAAGGAAAAGAACAGACTGGCCTATGGGTCGTGTGATCGAAACATATCCAGGAAAAGACAGCAACATCAGAGTGGTGAAAGGGTGTAAGTAAAAACATCTAGTGGTGAACTGTTAAGACCAGTTCAAAGAGTATTTCCAATGGAGATAGACAATAAAGAATCTATCTTCGAGCTTAAAACTACTGAATCATCCATATCTTCGAGAAATACTGGTTGAAGGAATGATTTAGTAATTGATACCAAAGACTGTGAACTTGAAAATTCTGATAAAAACATTCAGTTTAGTAGGTATGGCGGAAAAATTGTGAAACCAAGAAATTTTAATTAGTTTAATTTTGTTTTCAGTACCACTATTATTTGTTTTCTTTATTCCTTTCTTTGAATTTAAATTTTGTATAAAATTTGATTTTCCAGTTTAGTGAACTAATCTCTTTACTAGTATTTTTCAGAAAAGAATTTTTGCCTGTTGTTTAAAGAATGTAAATTTGCAGAATATTAAGTAAGTTTAAAATATTCAAAATATTTGTTACGCCTAGATAAAATTGTTGATTTTGGTAAGATTTAAATTACTCATCTTATATTCGTATTTCAATTTTCATTTCACTATTGTTTTGATTTTTTCATACTTTGTCAGAAATCAAAAGGTGGGAGAAATGTTACAATTTGAACGCGAAATGAGCGAAAGTTTCTCTTCTGCAAGTGGCAACGAAGAGTCGAAAACAAGCTTGGAAGAGAGCGGTCTCTCACTCAGTTTCTCTTGATAGAATTTGATACGAAGGGGGGGGGATAATCCCCATCTTTTGATTTGAAATTAATCTCGAATTATGTTTATATTGTAATATAAAAGATGTGTGTAAATAAAAGTCATTAAGACTTAATTGAAGTAGTGATTTGAATCGAATATACAAATCGAAAGCTCTACCAAACAGAACTATGGATTATAGAAATAACAATTATATAAAAAAACTGTGTTTTCAAATCAAGTCTATCGTTAACCGACTCTGCTTAAAAATATGTCTCTGTGATTGGCCCACGTGACTTCACGCCAACTTCTGTTAGTTCCGAAGATTTACTAAGATTTTAAAGTATTTATTTAAGTTTACAGTGTTTAAACTCAAGAAACGCTTCCTATTTGTGACTCTTTCAAGTTTTTAATTGCTATCAAGGGATTATAGACTCATTTGAATTATTTAAAAATGATTTACTTCTTTTGTATGATCGACCAATCCGACTGCGACTCAGTGGCGTAGTGAGGGGGGGGCAAGGGGTGCATGATGCCCCGGGCGTTGCTCGTAGAGGGGCGCCAAATGGTCTCCAAACAAGATTTTTCGGAAAATTTCAGTTTTTATTTTGATCGATTTCTGGAAAATATATTTAAAATTAATAATTATTGTAATATAATTAATTATTTATTTTCTTGATTTGTCTGATAAAATGTGTAATAAAATGCTTGAAGTACATGAAGTAAAACGTTCTTTCTGACCATTTTATTTCTCCAAAGTAGAGATATATTTTTATTTTTTTAAACGAAATGCACGTATATCTCCAGCTTTTTATTTTAAAACGATAATACGACCTTGTCCCGAATTTCTCAAACATATCCAGTTTCCAAAATGCGATTCCATAATCTGGAAATGACATTTTGGGAAAAATGGGAAAAACCTAAAACTCCACTACAGATCTATAGAGAAAATGTTTTTCCAAACCTAAAGTCGCACTTCAAATACTACTTACTATTTCATTATCAAATGCTAGCTATGAACGTTCGTTCAGCAAATTAAAATAAATTTTCACATATTTACAATCAACGATGGGACAAGATCCCCTAAGTCATCTGAGCATTTTTAAGCGTGGAAAGAGAAAAATTTGAAAGGATCGACTTTGATGAAGTAAATAATAAATTTTCTTTATCCAAGGTAAGAAAAATGTATACATAGTAATTAATTGCATTCGCGTATTATATTATTATAATAAATATAAGTGACCGGCCAAATCGAGGTGCACGTGATTGAAGCGAGATGAGGGCAAATTTAAATTTTTAAGTTGGCTGGTGCTGTGTCTGACAATTTTAGATCTTTGTCACTCCAAGCACGAACGTGTTCAGTTGGCTAAGTCCTTTTGCATGCTAGGCCATACGAAACGTTGCTGTATCAGTTTCCTCGAAGCCTTGATGCCAGGATGTGACAGACGATGTAACTGACTAAAAATGGCATGGCGAAACCCGGAGGGAACATAAGGTCGAAAGCTTGAATCCTGAACATCACAATAAAGTGATTTTCCAGGTGACAGCTGCATAAACTGCAAGGTGAGATTGATGGAAGATTTGCTTTTCAAGAGTGTTTGTAGTTCTGAATCCCGGTGTTGTTCATCCGCCAGTGCAGCAAAGTTTATTGGCGAAGGAACGGCTAGTTCTTCGATACAAGACAAGGTGTCTGCTACAATATTCTGCGAACCCCTCGATATAACGGATACCTGTTGAAATTGCCCTATGAAGTCTAGGTGTCTCATTTGACGAGTAGAAGCTTTATCCGAATGCTGCTGAAAAGCAACCTTATAAACGTAGAGTGATAATGGTTTAGATGCGGAAGGATACTGCAAATTTGTTGCCGAAATTAAATCATTTTTGCATTTTTTGAAGGCTTCGCGAGATTCTGTGGTCCAGGTTATAACACCTTTATCGTTTTTCTTGCTTCCAACTAAAAAACGAATTTAGAGGTGCTTGTAGGGTCGCTGCATGAGGTAAGAAACGTCGATAAAAATTGAGCATAGCAAGAAATCTTCTTAAGTCCTTCACTGTAGATGGTTCGGGTATATCGCGGATAGCGGTGACTCTATCTGGAAGGGGTCGAACGCCATCAGCGGAAATTTCATGACCAAGAAAGGATACTCTTGGTTGGCCGAAAACGCATTTAGAAGGATCAAGACTGACACCGTACCTTTTAAAACGTTCAAAAACTGTTCTCAAATGTGATAGGTCTTCTTGCTCTGAAGAGGAGGCGATTAAGACATTATCAAAATAAGGTACACAAAAGTCAAGGCTGATTAACACCTGATTCATGAAGCGTTGGAACGTTTGAGCAGCATTGCATAAGCCGAAAGTTATGACCGGAAACTCAAATGGTCCAAAAGGCGTAATAACCGCAGTTATCGGAATATCAGCTGGGTTAACTGGCACTTGGTGATATGCCCGCTCTAGATCAAGGGTTGTAAAAATAGCTTTTCCCTCTAAAACTTGCATACAGTTTTGAATGTGCGAGAATGGGTAACGATCAGGAATTGTAGTTGCATTTAACCGACGATAATCGCCACACAGGCGCCTGTTACCATTTCGTTTCCGAACTAGATGGAGAGAACTGGCCCATGAACATTTTGAAGGACAGCAAATTCCCTGTTCCATCATGTATTGAAATTCCTCTTTGGCGGCTTTAAGCTTGTCCGGAGGTAAGCGTCTTAGTTTAGCTGCAATTGGAGGTCCGGTAATTTCAATATAATGTAGTACGTGCTTGGGTTCCGAAATACCCATAATTGGGCGCGTGTTTCTAGGGAATTCTCTGAGAAGTTGATGCCATGGAGAGTTACCCGAAATCAGTTTTATGCTCAAATCTTGACTATTGCGAATTACTCCCGGATAAGTTAATTTGGATGTGGAATCTATCAAACGGCGATTCTTAAGATCGACAAGCAAAGAAAATTTTTGAACAAAGTCAGCGCCACTAATAGGACTTGAAACAGTAGCAATAATGAATGACCATTGGATGTTGCGGCGCAATCCTAAATCAACAGATATCAGGCGTTCACCAAAAGTTTGAATAGGAGTTCCATTTGCTATATAAAGTTGTAACTTGGTAACGCGCTTTTGTTCGTGAAAATGTGGTGGAACGACAGAAACATCAGCCCCGGTGTCTACAAGAAACCTTAAGTCCGATTTCTTTTCGATGACGAAAAGGCATGCAAAATTACGGCCGCTGTCGTTCACAACTTCGAGCAACGGCCTTTCTCGTTTCCCTGGTCGTTATAACGACACGGTGGGCGGCATTTGTTTGCTTGTTTTGTCTTTTCATCCATAATGTTTCCAAATTTGTGGCGGTAAAAACAAATACCCGGGTTATGAGGCCCCTTTTTGGACCATAAGATCACTTTGTGATCAAGCGGGTTGGGGCGTTCTAGCAATCCTATCCAGGTTATGAATACCCGGCTTTCATAACGTTTCCTCAGTGGGCTGCGACGTGTATTTCAACCACGTGATGTGGAGCGGTTGCGCTGAAAATGTTCAGCTTGGATGGCTACTAACTGAGCAACCTGTTTGGACAAATCATCAATTTGAGCCTGTAACACCACAATAGCAAACGCCTGCACTGCGTGTATTTGCGCTGGAATGGCCAGCTGGTGAATTTTATCAACGATTTTCGGAAGATCTTTAAGTAGCTCGCTACTGGCCGCTAAAATGGTTTGCATGTTAGATGGGAGTCTATTCATCCATAATGTTTTAAGAATGTTATCCGTTAGGTTACCGGCGGCTAAGTCTGACATTTTAGACAGCAACTGAGAAGGCCTCATATCACCCAACCGTAAACAGCTGCTTGATTTTAACTGTCTCGGATTCTTAAAAAACATAAATTATTTTTTTTAAAGATTTGTATTTGTCCGTCGCCGGTGAATTCAAAATTATTTCACGAGCTGATTGAAGTACCTCTGATTCTAACGCGGCGGTCGCTGTATAAAATTGAGTTTCGTCGGCAGTAATGTGACTCAACTGCGCATCCCATTGAATGAACCATAACGATGGGTCTCGGCGACAAAAAGGCGGTTGCTTAAGTGCCACTCGCACCAATTGTGAAGCAGCATAGTCGTCAAACCCTTTAGATCAATCAAATATGTACAATAATATGTATAGAAAAATAATCAATATGTATATAGTGGCACGGTTTCTTGGTATTTAATCAGAGAAATTGGCGGCTCAAATGCAGTAGACGATACATATATCCGCTGCACTGGAATGCGGCACAACGCTTGAAATGACAGGTGAAATGTCTTACTTGCATCTCATCACACTGGATAACTTACTGCTGCTCAGAATTTTGACATATAAACTCCCTATTCGTAAAAACATTGAAGGTTGTTATTCGTAATAAATACGTGTCACCAATTATGGTAGTACGATTTTTTGAGACAGAATGTTAAATAATTATAACAATTGAACAGAATAAATATTTTTTTTGTTTTTGGTTGCTATGGGTTACCGGACTGGCAGAGTTGAGTTGTAGTAGGCAAATATCTATTTATCTATAATGTATATTAAACTTTTAATTGTTTGAAAACTGTACTTTTTAAAAACACTTATATAAATATGTAAAATAAATAACGCCTTTTTAACTAATTCTAGATAATCGTATGTCTGATTTTTCAGTCGACACAAATGCATTTCCGAATCCAAGGCTAGTGTAGTTAGGTAGTAAATCTACTTAATATAGTTTTGAGTATTTTATGGCAGATTTAGCATTTTATTATTATTTGCACTATTTTCGTATTACGAATATATTCTATACATTATGTTACTGACATTTTTTTTGTGGTGGGGGGGGCGCCAAAAGGGTATTTTGCCCCGGACGCCAGTTATGCTTGCTATGCCACTGCTGCGACTCTCAGTCACATGTACGTAAGGGGGGAGGGAGAGAAAGGGAACAAAAGGCGATATGTACGACGTCCATGCAAAGTTTGCTCTGCTAGCAAAAAAAGAAGCGAGAGTAGCTTTATGTGTTCTCTAGCCTAGTACCTTTACATCTTCGAAAATGTTTTTAAAAATACCATACATCTCTTAAATATTAATATTTTTTTTCTGTTTATATTATAAATATATATATGTAATAATCAATCATCAAATAAAGCAGGTGTATTTTTTATAATTATGAATTAATTTTTTTTTATTTTACTTCTATTTTTCGTTATTGTTAAATTGCATATAACGAATATGCAAACCAAATTTAGTGTTTTACGATAATGTATAAAATTTTAAATATTTTTTTCACCTATTCATTGGTCGTCAAGAAGCGAATCATGCCGGCGCCCACGCTTTAGGTGGTAGACACGGTGCCGGCGCTCAGACTTTAGTTGTCTCAGATGCCACCGGCGTACAATGTGTTAACAAGAGGGCTTTGGGCAACATTTAAACAACAGAGGCCATAATAAATAAGGTTGCACCTGTACTACTTTTGATCCTATATGTCTTTCTCTTGACAAATTTATCTTTCATTTTTTTATTTTTCACTATTAAAAAAAATGGAAAATTGCAAAAATGATTCTAAACATGCCACATGGACAGGCATCTGTAGAAATGAATTTCTGTGTTATTGAAAATTGACAGTTTAAAAGATTCATCGTATATCTCTGCATGTACATTATCATTTATAAAATTACTTGGAGTTATTCTCAATACTGAAATTACCGAAGATAATTTCTTTTGTGAAGTCTAAATACATGCAGTTTTTTTACAGTAATAAAATGTGAAAATTCAAAGATAAAAGAAAAAAAAATTATTACATAAAACAAAAACAAAAAAATACTTCTTCAAATGGATAGTGTTGAAGATAAAAACAAATCAGATGACACCACTGAGACTAGTAAGGAGTATAGGTTTGTTTTTTAAAGGAAGTAAACTTAGAAAAGTAGGCAAAGGAAATATATATATATATATATGCTAAAGTATCCTGAAAATTTTAAAATTAAAAAGATAAATAGTTTGCAGTGTTGTCAATATTTTGTATCTTTGTGTATAAACCCTTTTAAAACCGATATAATAAATTATGTAAGTTACTTTAAAGTTGCAAAATTTCCTTAGATTGCAGTTTTGATAGTGCTTTTTTAGTGAATATTTTTAAAAATATAAAATATAATAAATTAAAAAATATAAATTTAATAGTGACCATGTAAATTTAAAAAAAAGTGTGACTATTACAGGTATAAAATAGGAATATTTCAAGAAATTATATTTCCAATTTAATTTTAATGACTTGACAGCTTAAGGAGTTGGTTTTATTCTGAAATTTGTTTTTGTCTGAAATTTGTTGCTTAATATTATATTGCCTTGTTTTTAATAATAATGTACCTTGCACACTGTTATTTTATTATTAAAATGGTGTTACTAGACTGAAGCCGATTGCATAGATACTTACTTTGATTTATTCTCTTCTGTATTTGCTGATAAAATGTGAAATGTTTTTCATTGATGGTCTTAAAAGTCCGTAATTTCCATGAATAGAAATGTGTATAAATCCTGAATACGATTTGTTTTGTGTGCTACGTAGAAGCAGTTTTGCATAAAAAAAGAAGAAAATTATATCTAGAAGACATATAGAGTGTGGGGAAATTCTATAGAGGTTGGAGAAAGGAAATTCAACATTAAGCAAAATTTTCGATGTACAATGTACTATTATTGAAGTAGCGACATTATGTGGCATCCAAGTAAAGTCATGTAGTTAAGTACTGGAGGAAAATGCAATACATAAAAAAGGAGCATGATATAATATTATAAAATGCAGTTAATCTGCTTAATGATTTTTAACTCTTGCTTTAAGAGGGCAAAAGTCCACTTCAATAATTCATGAAAATTTCAAAACATTATGATTTTTCTTTGTCAGAATGAAAAGGTTTTGGTGATATAATGATCAAAGTCATGATTCGCAGATGTCAGTTAAAGCCAATTCACACCACTCAGTCGCGCGTAAAGCAGTAACTAATCAGAAGTGAGTTCAGAGGCGGTCTTTTCCTGATGGCCGGAGATCATGCGAATTGACTTCCTTACGGGTCATTTACAGGTATCTCGTTTCAAATGATCAGTTTATACCAGTTTTTTTTAAATGAATTTGCTTTCAAAAATTCTTCTTGCAGAAAATATGATATTACATGAAATAATCTTAAAAAAATGCAGATGATAATTAAGAATGTATAAATTAATACAGTAATTAAATAAGTTATTTAAAAGAAAAGGCTGAAATTTATTAATGTTGGGCATAATTATCAACCATAAATAAATGTTGTTGATAATTATGCCCAACATTAGCATAAATAAATGTGGTTGATAATTTTTACGTAATAATCTAAAGCAATAGATTGTTGGGACAAAATATTGACATATTTCGAAATCCTTCATTTTAAATTCTTAAAATCTACCCCAATTTAAGGTTGCTTTTAAGGCCTCCTGTTGCCTAATGGATAAAGCTTGGCTTCCAGAGCCGAGGATTTTCGGTTCAAAGAAAGTTATTGTAATTTAATTGGCATTTAAAAAAAAACATACTTATCGAAAAGTTTATCGCTAGCTTCAAAACAGCGCAGATACTTATTCAGTTTGAAGGCCAGTTTACTACTGGTGATGGTTTAACTTTGAGGTAACGCGTTGGGAACACCTTTCAGCGGATCTTATGTACATTATATGTTGGGGGTCTTGCTTTTTCTCATCTTTGATGAGTGTACGAATTCACTAAATTTTTACCTTCCGCGACTCTTTTTTTTTTTAATTTTATTTTTCACAAGGACTCTGCATTCATTTTTCAATTATTACAATCGAGATTTTAGTCTTGCAGGCAGTACTACGTGCATTTTCTTTCTTATAACAACAAGCCTTTGCTACAATTTACAAGACAAGGTAGTATGTGTAAAAGCCTTTTCGGCTAACGTCAGACTAGCAAAAGCGGTTTTAGTATAATATTGATTTTTTACTTAATTTAAAAAAAAAAATTCATTTTAAACCACCGGTGACGAATAAATCATTTATCTTAAAATTTAGAAAAACCATTATTTATACATATAGGAAGCTTTTCAGTGTAGGAAATTTAAATTAATGCAGAATTCAACCTTTGAGATTGAAGCCGATTTTATGGAATACTTCTAGACATTTTAATCGCTTCATGTTTGTTTTTCTCAATGTTTCTGTTACTTAATTATGTGTTAAAAATGCTAAACAGAAATATACAAGTAAATTCAGTGTAAAACCACAGAATTATAAGTTTTAAATATTTTCGAGCATTTTCCCCTTCAACAGTTTGTTTAAATTGGCCTTTATCCATTTTGCTACTATTTATTCATTAAATATTTATGACAAATTAATCAAGATACAGTATGTGAAAAGACTAATATTAGTTAAACAGGGTGTTGCCGAATCCGAAAAATTCAGAGGGGTAATAGTAGGTAGGCATCAAGAGAATTAGGTCGAGAAGAAAAAAAAAAAAGTTCTCGTATATAAATTTCCCATGCGTAAAAGAACTAGCAGTATATGCATGTGATTTACGGCCGAGCAAGTGGCCGCGGACGCCGAGCGTAGAGAATGTAGCAAGAGCAATATCCGACGAGACGTTATCCGCACCATTACAAACATCGATCAGCGACAGAGGGAGCTGGGATCCTTCCATACAACGAGGCGTAATGCAGGACAAGAACGTAGTGTGCGCATCCCTGAAACAGATCGGTTGGTTGTAGCTGAACTGCATACTCTGTACAAAATGGTGTGAAAGGTTCTACGAGCAGAAATGTGCATTTCTTTCACATGCAGAAGATCCAACTCCTAGGCGATGCCGATTAGCCCTTTCGATAGAGTTCGTCCTTTGGGTGCTTTATGCAACTTAAAATGATTTACAGTTTCTCGGCTATATTTTACTCTCAGATGAAGACTTCTTTAACAAGAGAAGGCGTAGTCAACGCGCAAAATGCGTTTATGTGGCCGTCCGAAAATGCCCACAGCACTGTCTCATTGAAAGGGGAACACAAGTTCGGAATTAACATCTGGGCAGGGATTCTTTGAGATCAATTATATATACCTTTTTCCTGAAAGTCTCAGCGGTGTAAATTACCTTGTTTTCCTAAACCACCTCTTCTTGGATTTGATACAGGGGATACTGGCTGTTGTGTGCCAGAACATGTGGTTCGTGCATGATGGTATGCCAACACATTTTTCGATTTCGATGCGTAACCACCTTGATGATACATATTTTCCGGAAGGTGGATCGGACATGACGGACCTGTTGCTTGATCTCCACACTTTCCGGACGTCATCCTTGGATTTCTTCTTCTGGACCACCTGAAATCGGTTGTTAATCAGGCGTCTGTGGATGCACTGGAGGATCTGATAGCACGAATCATCTTCGCTTCAGCAGACATCCCTAGCACACCGGATATGTCTGAACGCGTCTGGCAATCCTTCGTCTCTCGGTGTCGGCTGTGGAATGAGCTTCGCGGCCGCAAATTCGAACAAATCTTCTAAAAATGTCTCGTCGTCTCTTTTCTGAGGTTGAACTGTGATGCACACTATAATCCTCCTTTTCATCAAATAAATGCTTTAATACTACTTATTATTGGCCCTTTTAGTTCCACCCGACGTCACACTTTTCATAAGTATTTCCGCGATTTTCTCCCACTAAACGTGATTTGTGGCCCCATGTTCTATAACAGGTTTTCATCCTCTTGATGTCTAGTATCACCTCTCTGAATTTGTCGAATTCGGCAACCCCCTGTATGTATGATGAGTTTTTAAAATAATTTTAAGGATTTAAATGTTTTATGGATTTTAGTCAAGATTAGATATGATACTGACATATCAAGATTCCTTCTTGTGTAAATACATGCATATATATGCATATAAGAAGTACAAATTTATAGTGGAAAGAACGATTTAGTACTCATATAACAATCTGGAAAGAGTTTTATAACAAAAACTGGATGTTTCTCAATCAACAGAATTTAATCATAGATTCTCATATGTTGTAAGCATTTATTAATGACGAAATGTAGTAGGATTTCTTTCATCAAGGTTGTGTGATGCAAGAGATGGTGCTTTTGATCATATCTGAAGCTTTTTCTGCTATCATGATTGTAGGTATGTTTGTATTTCCCCAGACGATGGATGGCATGACTGATGCATCCACTACTCTTAATCCTTCAATCATTTTCACTCTGAAAAAGTGTCAAAAGAGAGATAAATGCATTATAAACAAGCCAATTTAGGAGGAAAAATAGTAATTTTGGTGACATTTATTACTGTATGTGCCAGTGGTTTTTAACCATTCTCCCCATTTCCTTATTATTATGGATTAGAATGATTTGATTCACGATTAAATTCTAAATATATGTGAAATTGAAAATATTTAATGTATTTTACTATAAAAGTACACACAAATTCAAAATACGTTATATTTAATAAATGTACATAACATATATATTTATTAATGCAGAAATTTTTGTTATATTTAATAAATAAAAGAAACATATCTTTTGATTTGCTTTCAGCCTTTCAGGTTCACATAATTTCAAATAAGTAGCAGTCAGTATTTGTTGTTAGCTTTTTATCTTAGTTTGGCAATCTGATCTCAAAAAAATCTTCCCTGAAACTGCTTTTTAACTTTTCTTCCTTCCCTGAAACTATTTAACTTATTTTACTAATTAACTTATTTTTTCATTGAAAACCACTGGTATACAGAGAGTTTTTGCAAATTCAGTTTTCAAGTTATTTTCTCGTTCAGTAATAAATATTGATTGTACTTAATGACTCTATTTTTCCCTTCGAATCCCGAGGTACATATAGAAGCTGCAAATGTAATATTAATATTTTTATTGTAAGTGGCCTGTAGCAGCTCTGTCTTCAAAAGTTGTTTTGAAGTCTGCACCAAGTGTTCTTCTGAATCCTAAAAAAAATGACATTTTTGAGGACATTTGGAGCACTAAAAAATGTCAAAGATCTAAGATTCCCACTGACGAAGCGGGTGACGGTGGTTTGATCTTGCCTATTACAATCATGTGCCAAAGAGTCACCCGGTCGATTACTCTGCTAGCAGAAGTACTCCATCTTCTTCTGATTTTGAGTTCATCAAGAAATGTGTAAGCTTTGGTATTACGTCATTGTTGTGGATTTAAGAGATTTTTTATTATGTAAATAATAATAGATGAAAGACTTCAGTTTACTTTTAAGTTTATTCTGGTTGTGGACTGTTATCTTTTGAGTACCACTGGTAAAATAAATTTCATGTAATTTTGTCTAGAATTCTGAATCAGAAATTTTACAAAGTAAATGGATCAATAAAATCTGTAAAGAAAAATAATAAAATTTGTATAAAATCTGTAATAAAATCTGTATTTCATGTCATTGTATTGTGATCATGAAATGTGTAGAAATTTAGCTTGAAGTACTGAAAATTAAGAATTAATAATCTACAATAAAAGTGGTTAATAAAAGTGGTAACTAGAGGCATTCTAGTTTGTAATTACTGTGATTACTAATCAATTAAAAGTTTTCGCCATTGCATCTTAATGTTTGTTCAACAACACTAGGACGAGCTTACCTCTCTCTCCAGGACTATGTGGCGGTTAATGCAGGTTGATTGCTTTTCACATTGCTTTATTTAAGTGTCAGAAAAAGGACGGATGCTTATCATTGAAATGTTTTCCATCATATGGACATTCAAAATATATTGGGATGAAATAATCTTGAGAGTTTAGTGGTAGGGGCAGAGGTGTGCAGTATCTTTTAATTCCATATCCCTTTGAACTCACTCAATAGTGGAATCGAGCAGCTAACACTTTTATACTTAATTAATTTCTGAATTAAATTATGCAATCGAACCTTCCTTAGGCTTCGTTTCTTCTAGTTGTTTCAGACCTTCACAGATGCCTACTTTCGCATTTAAGAATTCATTTTGCTTGAATACTGTCATAATGATATGGGGAAAGTGAACATGGTGTCTCTTTATCTGTGAACAACTATTGTCAAAATGCCCTTGAAGTTGTTGGGCTCTAAAAGTGTCCCTTTTTATTATCGTTAATTTTTTTTTATTTTGATTCAAAAGATTGAGTGCTTTTAAATTTTGTAGTGCTTCATAAAATATTAGACATACATAAAATAGGAGGAAAAGTGATAAATTTGTTAAATATAATAATATATTTATGAATAAGATTTAACTAGGTGATTGCTAGGTGATTTATAATTAGGCAATGTCTCAAATACATCTGTTGTTCGAAATACTGCATCTTTAATAATAAGCCTTCGCTGTTAGAAATCCGGAGTTCTACTTCTCTAAGTAACTTCAGTCATGCTTCACGTCTAATAATAAGGAAGATAAAGTGAGAGTGCACCTGTATGTGAGTGAAAATGTGTACTGCATTTTTTTGTGAATTGTGCTATATGCATTCCAATTCATTTAAACACACGAGAGCACCTTAACTGCTGTATAGTATAAACTGGATATGTTTTATTTCACTGTGTCGATGCCGAGTTTCATTAAATTCAGTCTTGTATTTATTTTATAGGAAATTCGGAGGGGGTATTTTCTAACTTTTGGATGCAAGTATATTGTTGACTGCCATTGGACTTATGATTGTAAGTAAAGAACTGTACCTGCTACTTTTAAAATAAAATAAAAAATTAATTATAAAATTTAAAAAATCAATTATGAGCTGTAGTTCGTACTTTAAAGCGAAAAAAGTCACTTTTGATATTATTTTTCATAAGTGTGTTACAAGTAGCGAACTTGTCTGGTGCAAAATGAGCAACTGTTAATTAATAAAATAGCAGATCTTAGACTAAGTATCTATAACTCCAAAGAACATATTAAAAATTAATTAATGATGAAACTTTTGTGCGTTGATTCATTATGTTTCTATTAAATATCGTTTCGATACTCTGGAAAATGTTCATCGTTTTCTTGAACTTTGCTTATTAGTTTACATTTATGAAAGCAAGCTTCCAGCCTTTATATAAATATAACTTAACATATATCAATTCTATAATAGCTAGATGAAAAAAAAAAATGAAGGGGACGAAGTGAGTTGCATTTCAAACGTTCTCACTTGAGCTGGGGGTCGACCACAGTTGTTGGATCATTCGGGTCTCCCATCTTGGCTGTTCCAACTGGATGGCTTAACGTCATGACTACAGCTCTAGCCATGCATTTTAAGAAGAGATCTAAATCTCCAAAGAAACGCTCGCATCCTGGGAATGAGGTGTTAAACATTTGTGATCCCACTCTCTGCATATGGAGACTTGACAGTATCTTAATGCAGGTTTTTAACCCTGAGGAAAAAGAAAGTATTAATTTCAATTACTTTTTTTTTTAGTATTGTGATCTTCAGAGAATTATTTTCTATAACGTCATTTAAATCCGTCAATTTTTTCCTTTCATTCATACAAACGCATACTGTTCCCACATTACAGACACTCATAGTTGAAATAAAATCAAATCCGCTTTCAAACTCCAATCTAATTATTCTTGCATTTCCAAAATCGTAAGAAAAAAAGTAGTATACAATCATACACATGTTTTCACATCCTAAATCACTACAGATGTGCCAAACGTACCGCCTGCCAAAATCGGCGATTTTTGTTTTGTCTCTCATGGTAATCCATTTAATCAGTTTCAGCCGCTTCTGTATATTTTTGTTAGGTTATTTTTCGTATTTCTGCTGTGCCTTCTTTTTTTTTTTTTTTTTTTTTTTTTTTTTTGATAGGGGTCAAAAATGTTTTATTGCATTTTTACCAACTTTTTTTAACAGTTTTTCCCTTTTTCGACCGATTTTTATTATTTTCATTTTTTTGTTTATATTTCGCACTTTAAGCCTAACAGGACTAATTTTGGGAGTAACGTTTCATGAACGCGGTGCATCTGGCATATTTGTTCCCGTAAATCTTTCCCACACCGTGGTTTAATATCTAAAATATCCCGAGAACACAAAAAACACGATTGCTACGCGTCAAAATGTTTAACACCAGGACCGGCGCTAGTCATTTTGCCGCGCCTAAATACTTCGCCGTTTTATTGCGACTCTTCTCTAAATTAAAAAAAAATATTTTTTTCTCTAACTTTTGGCGTTCTGTAGCGCCAGCCCTGAAAGTAACAATCACCAGCCAAATTCATGAGTTCACTGAATTTTAATTTTCACTAATAAATGTCATTTTTAAACACCGATTACTCCGCATGAAATTTTTAACGTGTCGTTGATCAAATTCAATTCAAACCGTTACAACAGTTGGTTCTCAAAATGTTTTGCCCCATGCACAGCTTTAACCATTGCTAGACGATCTTCCCCTCCGCTTCCTTTTCAAAACTTGGAAAATGTATATACATTTATCTAAATTTAGATTATTTTCAAATAGGTTTTGTAAATTAAACAACAAAAATATAGAATAAAAAATGTTGATAAATACCAAAACTTGAATAAAAGTAGTTTTTTTCCCATAAACTAAAATTTAAATGAAAATTTGATCGGATTCTCCCCTGGAATTATAAAATTCCTACCTGGTTGCGAACCCCTGCGTTATAGTGTTTGAACATCACGAGTTCTCTATTTTCCTCTTTTATAAGCTTCAGATGCTCCTCGACTACGGAATATACAGGTTGCCAACATTGGCGTGCTTATTGCGTACAAAACATTTCGTTGCCATGCAATGGTAGTAAATACAATTCCAAGCTTAATTAAGCTTAATTAAGTTCAAGTGATTGAGTAAAAACTGTAGGAATAATCCATTTTCAAAAAGATGCATTCATATTAGATAACTTTTAGAGTCTAAAGTTTGATAGTTGTGAAATTTATATTACATATGACTTGAACATTATCCGTTTGTGAATGAAAATCTATGAACTTTTTAAATCGCAGCGGTCGCATGATTACAATGTTGAAGCAATTATATTGTTGCGTGCCTATGGTTTCATAACAGAGCGAATGCACTCAGAACCGATAAAGCGACCTTCACGCTGACAGGTCAAACTTTCAGCTGGTACAAGGACAAGGGTAAAAAGCTGCTGAGTGAATCGGAAAGTTTCAGTTATAAATTTCGACGTTCAGATCGTAAAACTATTATATGGCAGAAAACTCAATGCCGAAATCCCAGAAATAATATTACATAGGTTGTAGCACCACATATAGGATTTCTTGGAATCGAGCAGCCCAGGTACCTTAGAAAAATTGTTCGAACTAGCTGTTGAAAATCAACGTGTTTTAGAAAATATGCATATGCGATGGTCAGAGGAAATATTTAGCGGGATCTTTAGAAAGTCTCTAGTCGAAAGAGGTTATAAGTTTCATGGGCAAAAACAATTTGGTGTCTGGCAGATTTTTCGTCGAGTAATGGCGATCCCATAAAAACAGAAAGAATATGATGTGAAGAAAGGCAGTGAGAAAAATTTACATTAGGAAGGAATGCTGTGGGCCAGAGAGGTCAGTCATTCCAGAATAAAGAAAATGCTTCTGAAAATTTAATTGAATAAACGATTTTGGTTAAAAATATAACCTTGTTGAATATGAAAATCATGTTGAACGAATTTTTTCAAAGGCTGGGATAGTAATAGAGGCGCAAAGTAGCTTTTTGACTGGTAAGATTTTTTTTAAAATTAGGTCTAGCTTGTTTTAGGTTACAGGAACAAAAGTGATAACAGCGCAATACAAATACTGTGAATACGTAGGATACGAGTTCCGTTGAATACGAGTTCCGTTGAATGGGCAAATAAAGAGCGAGTAACTTATGGTAATATTTTTTATGGTTAGAAATTTATGGACAAGGGTGATTTTGGAATTAGATTTTTTAAAAGCAGTTGGTGTCTGTGCAGATGGAGATGAGAATGGTAAAGGAAAAAGAAGCAGCACCGACAGCTTTGGACTTTAATGATCTGTCTCCGAATAAGAAGAAATAGTTGGAACAATTGCTAAGAAATTTTTCAGAATTATTTGATGAGAATTCAGAGTTAACTCAAGTTGAAAGTCATGAGACTGGTACGGGAGACAACTCCCCCCCCCAAATAAAGCAAAACTCTAACACTGCGATAAAGTCAAAGAATGTATGATTTAAAAACATATTTCAGAAATATTAAAGGGTTTTCATCCGCAGAGAACCCGTTGGCGCTTCGGAAAAGAACCCGTTGGCGCCGTTGCATTTTTACTCGCCAAGCTCGCGGTTCATCGGCGATGAGCCGAGCCGCAAACGTGATATTTTGTAAACGTGATTTTTAGTGCATATAAATTCAAGTTAGCAGACAAAACAATATATTAAGCATATGGTAGTAAAAATTCACAGATAATAAGCATGTAGATGTAAAACTAACTTGTTAAGCGTGATATACGAAAATTGTATTAAATTCAAGTTAGCACAGAAAAGAATATATTAAGTATAAGACAATATATAAGCATTTATAACGGAAATAAAAATTCATTTGAAAAATATAAATTAGTATTAATGTACTGAAATTAACCTGTTAAACGTGATAATGAAAAAAAAATTTGTCTTAAATTCCAGTTAACACAGAAAACAATATATTCCTTACACCAGCAGTGGTTTGCTACTTTTGATGACCATGTTGATGCATCAAACTATTCTGTCATCTTAGATAATCAATAATCTTTTTTATTTCAACTTAATCATCTATTTATGTCACACTTGCCATCCTTTGAAAGGTTATTGTTAGAAAAGCATTAACAATATATTATCTTGTTAAAATTTTACGCCAGAAAATTGATTTATTCTCATAATTTTAGATGACAATAACCAATAATAAAAATAAAAGCATTACTTAGTTATTTAAAGTGCTGGTTCTTAGAGCTGTTAATAATTAAGAACACAACGTGAACAGCTGTGTTACAAATTAGCATTCACCCCTCTCGCATTATTTTCTTCCTTTCATCCCGAACCGAGAACCGGCATCTATCTACGAAACTATTTCTATCTATTCGTTGTTAAAAAATTCAGAAAAAATAATAATAAATAAGAGAAGAATAATATAAATCTGCAAATGCGAACAACGACAGTGATAATTCAACAAAATGAACCCAAGAGGAATGGTTGCAAACTTCGAACAAGCGAATAGGATAAATGCGCTGGGTTACCAGGTTTGAACTTTTATCGCCAAAGTTGACGATGTTTACATTTACCGGGTTCTCTGCGGAAGTGCTTCCATATTAAAAAAGATAATCTCCGAGTAGTCCCTACGTTAGTCTTGAATTTCATGTAGAAAGAAGAATAATTTATCTCCCACCAATTTTAGGGCATGGAGACACGCTATCGATAGCAGGATTATTGAATAGCTTAATAAAATATCATGTTTACCTTTCACTAAAAGTTGAAGAAATAATTAGAAAAATAGAGTCCACATAATAGTATATGACCATACAAGATCTCACGTCTGGATATTTCCAAATATCTGTGAAACTAGAGGACATGCAAAAACGGCATTTATTACTAAATAGGAAATATACGCATTTCCTCTAGGGAAAGCATTTGGCCTATACTGGTAACCGCTACATTTTAAGGGTCACGGACATAATTTTATAGCCCGTACTAGAAATCAACATTGACATACTAGAAAGACATAAAAGTCTCTAGTAACACAACTGTTGAGCACATTGATCATAGAAAATAGCAATTAAAAATTATCCCCTACCGAAGACTGCAAAGAAGTTAGTATAATTTTTGGGTTTGGGCTTCTATTATAGCAGAGATTCGCTTATATAACAGATCCCTTGCTAAATTAAAAAAGATTAGATTCACTTGGTCGAGGGAAGACAATTTAATTTTTAAAAAGCCCCGGTCTTAAAACTGCTTGATCCGGAAGGCAAGTTAGAAGTCACTGCAGATGCATCTGATTTTGTGCAGGAGCTACGCTTATGCAAGACAGACAATAAGTAGCGTATTTAAGGAAAAAGAAAAAAGTAACAATTCAAATAAATTGTATGGTTACACTACGGGTCCTGTGTAGAGAGAAACACTAGGGGTCATGTTGGCTGAACAGAAATTTAGAGTCTATTTTGTTAAGTAGCCTATACTCGGACCATGCAACAATGACCTGTACTCGATAATACTCGATTTAATCACCTACTTAGCAATCAGAAGAGTAACAATGAGAGTGATACCGATGGCACACTCTTTTTTTTCTTTTAATTCTCACCACACATTCATATCCGATATGTAGAGATTCTTTTTCTCGTTCAATACTTCTACAAGATTTAATTTCATTTAGCCTAAGTTTAATTTAATAAGCATATATTTTGCATATATAAGGTAACTAGATGAGATCAGCGTCTTAAATTTGATTCCGAATAGCAACAGATATCTATGCCCTGATCAGAAATTGAATTACATTCTTATCGGCTTTGGAACGGAAATAAAAAAGAAAGTCATTACCCTCGACGACATCCTGCAGATCTTGTGGATTAGAATAGTAATTAGGATCAATTTCAGGAGGATCATAAGGGTTTGTTGAAAGAAGGCGGACGGTTCCTCGACTCTTAGGATGAAGAATCTGGGACAAGCAAAGATGAAGTGGTTTGCTTTGGTATGGCCCGAAGTACGCTTGAAAATCCTGGAAAACAGACAATGCGTAAGCAGTTTCGAAATTGGACGAAGGGAAAAAAAAAAAAATTACAGCAAATTTGTTGTTAGATGTTACGAAAAAGCTTACTCGGTACTGACGTACGTAACGTAAGACAGTATATAGAATATCCTTTATTAATGGTTATGAAATGTCATACACCATTCATTAATTACACAAAATATATACAAAAATTAAGGTATAAGTGATTTCAATTAAAGGTATTCTGGAAGGTATGTAAATTAAAATGTTATTAAGATTTTTATATAATAAGATAAAAGTTATTAGGAAGAAAGTACATTGTTTCAAATTTCATTTAGCCTAATGAGCTAACAGTTTTCAACCTGAAATTCAGCTATTTCTCTTAGCCTAATAATTCTCAGCCTGAAATATGAATTGATGATCATATGTTTTATGGAAGGCCACAAAAATTATTAATGCCCTCGTAGGGCAGCGTAATGACCACAACGTGGCACCAAAAATAGAAACGCTAAGTTATAAATACTTCGAAAGTGAGGTTGGGGAGAAGCACAACATTGTCATGTTTGCTCCTGCATTAATTTCCGAAATATGGACGGGAAGTGTATAAACGCATAAATGCTCGTAACAGACAAAGATGACCGCATTAATTTGGACAGCTTATAACCAAATACTCTATAAGGTATTTCTCCCGCCTTCTTAGCATGCCTTCGTGGTGTAATGGGACACTTGGCGCGTATTCGAGAGGTCACAGGTTCGAGTTCCGTCGAGGGGATTGCTAATTTTTCATGTTTCCTGCTTCAAAAATCATAATGCCTCTACAACTCTTCCCATTACTTAAATGAAATTCGTTGCTTTGTTTTCATAGTGTAGGGTTTATATTTATTTTAACTAACATTTATTTTAAGCTATCTTTCCTGTCAAGTCTTTACTTTCCCCTGGAATTGCCAATGCCAGAGTATGTAAATTTTAGTAGAACGCGCAGAGTATTCAAATTTTTAGCAGAAGTATTTTGAGTTAAATAGGAGGAAAACGAGTTTGTAAGTGTGCTTTCTTAATTCACGAGCGTGAAGGTTGCTAGGTAGAAATTTAAGAACCGCGCGTTTCGGCCTGTGTGCCTGCTTCGGCAGTTAGTTGAATCTTTCAACTTCTTATTCAGAAAGTTTGCTGAAATCTCAGCTGTATCTTAGAACGCGGCTAAGTTAGTGACGTTTATAGAGCCTCGTAGGTAGTGACCTCTTTATTTATTCATCCTGTTATTTATTTTTAGTTGTACTTTTCTATTTTTATTTAACCGCCGGGTCGGCGCAGTTTGTGAGCGTCAAGTGAACGCATCTGTAACTTCTAAAGTGAAAAACAAAAAGGGAGTTAAACCCTTCTTAAGAGTTTGTGTAATTTCCAGTTCATAGCAGTCACTACTACTGTTGCGGGCAAGTTGGGGCCACGCAACATCACATTGGCGCCCGAAAACTTTTCGAACTGAAATGGCCGAAAACTGGATGGAAGCTCCTGTACAATTCCAACAAGAAGAAATGGCGAACCAATTAGAAGGATTTGGATACTTGGTCCAGACGATGAGCGCATCAATCAAGCCAAACGTCAATTTCGAGGGAAAAAATTCGGTGGCGATATTCTTAGAAGGCCTAGAAAATCATTTCCAGCTATACCCTGTGCTTGAAAGACAAAAAGTTGTCATTGCCACGTCTGCACTAAGAGGACAGGCCTCACTATGGTGGAAGAATATAGGCAAATTTTTATTAGGGGAATTCGAAGGCCAAACATATACCTTTGAAAATTTCAAAAGATCATTATTAAAGGCCTTCCCCATAGTGAAAGACCGAGCAAAGCTAGAAGCCGAGCAATATAGTTTTTATCAACGAAATATAGAAGAGTTGACGGACTTTATTCTGCGAAAAATTAAACTGACGGATATGCTGTATGGGAAGAAACCCGACGCGGAGATTATTGAAATAATCTTACCAAGATTGCTACCTCCTGTTCAAGATTACTTCGAAATTCGAAACCCAAGCACCTTGCAGGAACTCTTCGAGTTGGCGGTCAAGTTCCAAAATCGCAGAATAGCGGAAAAAGCTAGAGGGGCATCGTATTCTCAAGGTCTCCGAAGGCAATCCTCAAATGAACAGACCAGAAACACAAATCGCTCTTATGGGGGGGGGGAAAGAGCTATCAAGCTAACTCATGGAAGCCCGAAGGTCAAGGCCCAAAAAGGAAATTTGAAAACAACCGTCCGCGTACCCAGATGACAGAAGTTGAAAGGAAAGCTTTAAACGAGTAGAGGGGCCTGTAAAAGCGAGGGTCCAGACCCCGGAAGTTTCAAAAAAAAAAAAAAAAAAAACTCTCAAGAAGATACCTAAATACGGTCGTGGTAAAGAACTCACAATTACCGATTATACAAGTCCTGGTTGGCGATGTACCAGTAGAAGCCCTCATCGATACAGGGGCAGAAGGTAATTTTATGAGTGATACATTTTTTAAGAAGAATTTTAATAGGTTACGATTATTTAAAAATAAAAACACAGAAATCATAGCAGCGCAAGGAAAAACTTGTCAATGTATTGGGAAATTATCATTACAAATACAGGTAAAAGATGAAAGCCTTAAAGTATTAATTTTTGTGGTAAAAAATTTGCAAAGTCCAGTTATTTTAGGCATGGAGTTTTTAAAGGCCGCGAAGGCCAAACTGAATTTTCAGGAAAATTCATTTATGATGGAAATGGATCGGAGGGTGGTGGAGCCAGTGGAACAACCGCAAGTCGACCTTAGCCATTTGAATGACCATGAAAGCCAAGCCATCCAGCAAGTGGTGAGTACTTTTTCGAACTTGTTTTCAGAACGGCCTGATAATTATCAAATTGTTACGCATGATATACAGTTAACTGCCGACAAACCCTGTAGGACTAAACCTTACCGGTATGATAAACAGAAAGAACAAATTATCGAAGAACGCATTCAGGAAATGTTGAAGAACCAGATAATAACGCTCATAAATAGTGAGTACGCGAGTCCAGTCGTACTATGTAGGAAAAAGAATGAGTCCCCTCCTTCGGATAAAAGGGCTTGGAGGTTTGCTATCGATTACAGAAAGCTTAATAGTGTTACTAAGTTCCCAGTTTACCCTTTGCCGGTTATAGAGGAAATTATTAGAAAGATTAAGTCTACGAGATACATGACTACGTCTGGCTACTATCAAATAGGTATGAGACCCGAAGACATACATAAAACCGCGTTTATCACAAAATCGGGCACCAGAAGTAACGCCACCCGCTCCACCACCCAAGAAGCAGAGAACAGAAGAGGAACCTAGCCCTTTTACAAGTCATGCTACGGTCCCGAAAAGAAGAAAGGAAAATGTTCAGACTCCAGCATTCAAGAAATCAACGCCGCCGCGTAAAGAATCTTTGGTAAATAGGAAAAGACCAGTTACAACGTCCCGCAGTAGAAATTCTGCGTCGAGGAAACCACTTCCAGGGCCAGATAGTCAGGAGCAAACAAGGCCGCCGTTCACGAGAACAAAAAGACAGAAGGAGGAACGAAAAGACCACCACCAACAGAAGAAATTCAAGCACGATTCCTGACCGGAGGCCGCCAAGACCAGCCGTCCAGGGGCAAAACGGAAAAGACAGGAACCCGAAGACTACCACTCCAAGAGGCCGGCGTATAGAGGGCGAAAAAGAAAAATAACCATAGACGAAACTCGAAGAACCCAAAGGAGACGATTGACTTCTATGAATTCCATAACGTGGGATCAGTTCTGACAGAAGAAGATGTCGGAGTTTCAATCATCGAAAACTCAAAGATAAGTTAAAATCTTCTATAAATTTTTTCTTTTGTTCCGAAATGTTATGCGTAAATACGAAGTTCTATGTTTTGACGGAAGTCAGTTTGTCTCGGTTGAGACTTAGTTTTGTTTTACTTTATTTATCTAAGGCAGAAATATTATTTTATTTAAGTATAAAATCTAAGAGCAAGCAGTTCCTGTTGGTCGAAAGACTAATTCTGTTATGTTAAAGCCAAAATTTGGCCGAAAGTAAAATAACTTCGTATTCTTGTATTAATGAAAAATTTAGTTTCAGTGCCGCCAGCTTGGCGAAGAAAGCGTGAAGTAAAAATTTTATTTTTATCTTATTCTTTGTATGGTAAATTGTAAAAATCATATGTATTAGAATTTTGTAAATATACGTAAATACTTGAAAGTTATGTAAAAGTAGAATTTAGTCTAGAAGAATAAAATTTTAGACGCTAAAAGTAAATACTCGAAAGAAATGAATTCAAATTTAAGTATTAAACTGTAGATAAAATCATGCTTTAGAGCGAAAGCCTGCATGTCTAATGAATGAGGGGGAATTAGAATGAATGTGTTTTGTAGGGTTCTCCATCTACACTTGAATTTTAAGAATGCTAAACATAGCTCATCGAGTTTCAGTATGTCGATTAAGGTGTGTCTATTTGGTCGTTGAATTCTAACATATCATTGTGGTTAGGGGAAGTGTTGTAATACTAAAACATGAATATTTCCGTTTGTCACCACACATGGTGGAGAACCAGGGTAAAGTTAAATTCATGTTTGAATACTTGAATGAATGTGAATTAAGCAATTAATTAAGGAAAATAAAACGATCAAAAACGAAAACTTTATCCAGTGTTAAGAAAGTGTAAATCATAATGTATTTAGAAGATACTGATACTTATTCCTTCCAGATGCTGGAAGGATGAGAAAAAATTGATTGCTGAAGACCAGGAAAGGTTCCTGTAAGAAGAGATGGTAAAATTATGTATCTACAGAAATTTATTCTAATTTTTGAGAAAACAGTTTGTTTTATGTAAACGGGGCTCTTGAATTTTAGTTCAGTATGTGGAAACGTTTTGAACAGGTCGTTTCTAGGACCTGCTTCCAAGTTTACCAAATTCTGGCAGCGGCAAATGTAGGGTTTATATTTATTTTAACTAACATTTATTTTAAGCTATCTTTCCTGTCAAGCATTTACTTTCTCCTGGAATTGCCAATGCCAGAGTATGTAAATTTTAGTAGAACGCGCAGAGTATTCAAATTTTTAGCAGAAGTATTTTGAGTTAAATAGAAGGGAAACGAGTTTGTAAGTGTGCTTTCTTGATTCACGAGCGTGAAGGTTGCTAGGTTAAAAATTTAAGAACCCCGCGTTTCGGCCTGTGTGCCTACTTCGGCAGTTAGTTGAATCTTTCAACTTCTTATTCAGAAAGTTTGCTGAAATCTCAGCTGTATCTTAGAACGCGGTTAAGTTAGTCACGTTTATAGAGCCTCGTAGGTAGTGACCTCTTTATTTATTCATCCTGTTATTTATTTTTAGTTGTACTTTTCTATTTTTATTTAACCGCCGGGTCGGCGTAGTTTGTGAGCGTCAAGTGAACGCATCTCTAAGTTCTAAAGTGGAATAAAAAGGGAGTTAAACCCTTCTTAAGAGTTTGTGTAATTTCCAGTTCATAGCAGTCATTACTACTGTTGCGGGCAAGTTGGGGCCATGCAGCATCACAACAGAATAAAAGATTGACATCTCCAAAAAGCATCTGACGATAGCCAACAACTTTCTTTAAAAAAGATGGTTATTTTTAAATTTTGGTTAATTTATTATTTTAAAATGATTTAATGTGCATGCTAAATTAACTTACGTCTTTTGTTAGAAAACAACTACATTCAGAAGTCAAACAACAAAAATCAGCGTTATATTTTCAAAATTTTTACAGGACTAGTTTCGATGGTTTTACCGAACCACCATCCTCAGCTGCAAAACCATTGGTTTTGCAGCTGCAGAGTATTTGCGGTTTTGCAGCTGAGGATGGTGGTTCGGTAAAACCATCGAAACTAGTCCTGTGAAAATTTTGAAAATATAACGCTGATTTTTGTTGTTTGACTTCTGAATTAGTCTTTGTTCGGCGTGCTATTGTGTCTTAAACAACTACATGTTTTAATGATAAAATTTTGAATAGATTCACTGATATTCTTGATTAGAAATTGTTATCTCCGTCAATAAATCGTCTATGCATAGCAAAAAGTAAGTATCTGTTACAGTCTGAGCATTCAGGTTGTAATACTCAACGCATAGCTGCACTTTCCCATCCAGCTTGGGAATCAAAACCACAGAAAACTGCTGCGATTGCAAGGATGCTCTCGTCAAAAACTGTCATGCAAGTACAATCTCTCGTACAAACCTGCTCCTGGTAACATCGATATATTCCAAATTTCTTTCAAATAGCCAAACCTCTGACTGATTTAACAAAAATGAAAGCAGTATGTGAGTGGTAAGTGCAACAAGAAAATGCTATCCAAAAGCTGAATTCAAAATTAATTAGGTCACCGAGTCTTAAGCAAGCTGATGGAATGAAGCCTTTTGTCATTCGAACAGATGCTAGGCACTGCAGCCATTCTATTAGTGTTGCTGCAGGTGGAGAAGAATGAAGAACCTCATAGAACCTCATAGAATATGCTAGCCAAATCTGACTCGACTTTACAATGTGTCCCATTTCTCCAGTTTGCACTAAACTCTTTCTCGTACAACAGGTACGAAAAAGAGTTATACCAATATAAACAGAAGCAATATGTTGATAAGAAATGACAATCAACTGCGAAATTTACTCTTGGAGATAAAGTCTAGGTTAGCTTCCACCCTGTCAGCAAAGGCCCATTAAAGAAAACTAGTGAATTCATGCCTAAGCGAGACGGTCACTATATGATAGTGAATACAAGACGCTCAACGACTTTTAATGTTGCCGATCGCAACGAAACAGATAAAATTTTCGGCAAATATGTTTCAACCTTGAAACCAAATCAAGAACGACACAAGTTTCAGACTTCAGGTCGGGTAACTCCAGTGGCTTTCTTGAAGGAAAAGGGTCGCCCAAACCAAAACCGAACCTGCATCCGTTTGAAAAGGTGTTCCTGAATTTTAAGTTACTATTAATGAAACTCTAGTTCGTTCATCTTCTTCTCCACCTACTAAACAAAGTAAACAAATGACAGTTCTTGACTTCTTGCTGAAACGTCTACGAAGTCAAGGGGGGAGGATGTAACACATTTATTTGGATGTAACCGAACGATTTTATCGAACGCCGTCTAGTGGCAACGAGAGCAACTTACATCAGTCGAGTTCCAGCTGCGATGAAGATAGTTTTTAATCTCCTTGTCTCGAATGTTAATTCTAAATGTTAGGGGTTTCGTTTTTGGTGCATGTCTGGTTTAATATATATTTTCTTTGTAAGTGTTCCTGTGCTCTGCTAATAAGTACTTTTAGAGCTAGGCAGCGTTTGTGTTTATAGAAGAACGGTTACATCATTATATTAGTTATTATTTTTAATTCAATATCTATATTTTTATAATTTAAAATACAGCACAATAATTGCTGAATTTTTTAAATCAATGACTATATTGATTCTGGTGACATTATCCTTGAATTAAAAAATATTGTAACAGCATCACTCAAGAATATTTTAAATTCACATTCTTCTGAAACTAGTAAGCCTCCGGTTCTCTAACGAATCGAATAAGCGAACGCATGAAACTCGCTACGGTATGCATAGCATGGGAATAAGACTGGGAGAATTAAAAAATAGAGAATAAATCCAACTTTGTATATACAGGGGTGTAGCTAGAATTTCCAGCGCCCGGAGGCAATTGAAGAATTTGCGCCCCTTTCTGTGTGCCAAGTTTGGAAAACATTTCGTTAAAAAATTTCGTAGCACCAATTTGGCGCCCCTTGGATGCTGCGCCCGGGGACAGATGTTCCCCTTGCCCCACCCTAGCTACGCCATTGTGTATATACATTTTGAGACTTAGCAATGAGATTAAAGTAAATAATATTAAATTAAGATTAAACGAAGGTGGATGGATTATTTTATTGCTTTCTTTTACAACATAACTCAAACTTTGCGCAACAATAGAAAGTAGAGTTAACAAAATAAATAAACTCATGAAAATTAATTAAAACCTTCATTGTACACAGTGTTTCGGATAAAATCACTGCTAAGCATTGTTAAACATTAATAAACATTGATTAGCTGCGGGCGTCCACGCCACACGCATTTTTTTTCTCTTCACGTTTTCTAATATAAGATAAACTATGTTAGTAAAATAATAGTAATTAATAAATAAAAATGATATTGCATTAAAATACAATTAAGTTTTACAATATATCAATAATGCGATGCTAATTGATTAAAATCGTCATGTTATTTATTATAAATTATGTTTAATAAATACTGTTTATATTAAATTTAATAAATTCTAAAAAATAAATTATATTAAATTAATATTAATTTTAATACACGTTAAAAAATTAACGTTTACAAAATTTAATAAATGTAATACTGTATTAGTTATTGGGCTCGTTAATGAACTTTTACAAAAATTAGTTTCATATAATATTTATTAAAATTTATAAAAGATTAATCTGTATTTCACTGTCTTTGAAAATTAAATCTATTTACGATTTAAAGCTTGAACAATAAAGTAAGATTCTTGAGCGCATTCCAATAATTGCTCCTCACTCTCTAATTTGAAGACCTAAACCACAATAAGGGTGGTAAAAAACAAAATAAAGCAAATTTTATTGACTTCTGATATTGCTATAACGGCAACCCTAAGTGTGTCCAACGGCGCACATACTTTTTTCTCTTCGCCTTTTCTAATTTATGATTCGCTGCATTGTTCGATGCCTGTAAATTTCTAAAGTTTTGTTAATAAATGTGAAATATTAATATTATCATTGGTTGACGAGGAATATATGAAATTATAAAAGATAACACGGTCTCTTTTTTCGGTCGCGGACACTTAGCCGACAGGACACTTAACCGACACCAGTTAGCCGACAAAACATTTAGCCGACAGGGACACTTAGCAGACAGTACATTTAGCCTACAGGACATTTAACCGACACGGACACTTAACCGACACGGACACTTAGCCGACAGGCCATTTAGCCGACACGGACACTTAACCGACAGGTCATTTAGCCGACACGGACAGTTAGCCGATAAGACACTTAGCCAATAAGGACACTTAGCCGACAGGACATTTAGCCGACAAGGACACTTAGCCGACAGGACATTTAGCCGACAGGACATTTTGCTGAAACAGAGAGTTAGCCATCAAGACATTTAGCTACGGGACATTTAACTGTCAACACATTTAATCCACAGGACACAAAGCCGACAGTAACGTTTAGCTGACACGTACCCAATAATTATTCAAACTTACTATCAATTACAAAATTTCTCGACTTCTCCATAAGTTCAATATTTAAGTTATTTTTTCACTATCAGTAAAATTCATTTTTAGATTCTTAAAGATCTCATATATACTTTTAATTATTGAGTTAATTTAGCATGGTTTGATATGTATCCATGGACCTTATAAGAAATAGACCAACTCAAATGGGTTTTCTCCCTTGCCTTGGCGTATTGCCGGCTGTCACCTTGCCCATATCCGGAGGAGTATGCAGCGCGTATAATTTTCAAGAAAAAGCTGGTAATAGCACCTCATTTGACAAATTAGAATTTTTAGATATTTTTATTTTTGAAACTGAGATTGATTTTTAAAAATTTAGCATGTTTATCAAGCATAATTGATGTTCTAAATAATTATAAAGCTGTTGCATGCTTTCAGGTCTGGATATTTTTGTAGCTTTTCCTATGCTGCAAGGAAATTTGTATCTCCTTCTTTTAAAAGTAATATTTTAAATCTGAACTAATAGAAAAATTCAAGCAAAAAATTTTCTCTTACAATTTTTATGCTTTTATTGGTATAAATAAGTAAAAAATACTAAAATTGAAAAAAGGGATTTTTGAAAGGTTTTGCTTAAAATTCTTATTTGTACTGCTTTTTTAAAATTATATCTGAATATTAAAGCATAATATTCTACAAAGAAGTTTTATTTCAATAATATTTCATAATACATTATAGTGATTAACACTTTTAACACTTTAATAATTTTTATGCATTTATTATAAAGTTAAAAATTGTATTTGACTGTAATAATTGATTGTGCTAGTATTTTATAGTGATTATTTTTTTAATTTATGTCTAGTTCTGCATAAGTTTTCTTATTTATTGTTAATTTATTTTATCAGCCCAAAGATGCGGCAGCTCAGAAAAGCTATTAGTTTCGAAACGGCATTTTGTTTTGTTTCACTATAAATGTCCATTTCACTTTGCAAACTGTTGCCACCAAATATTATCGCCCTGTATTATATTTAAAGAAATTAATTAATGAAGAATCTGCATGAATGCATGTATGTTTCTCTCGCACTGTGAAAAAACAACAGAATTTAGAACCATAAAATTTTGAATAACGTAATCCTCCACTCGAACATGGGCACCTGCAAGGCCTAATTTCGAATTTGTTTTAATCCATTTCATATTTTGTAATTTTAACGAAGTTTTGATTAACAAACTCAACGAGTTCAAAGCAAGCAATGACAACCCTGTACAGAAAATAACATTTTTATCTCCAACGCGGAAATTCTAAAGATATGTCATTTTCAAATATTTTGTGATATTATTCTTGAATTGAATTTTATGTGGTTTACCTGCGAAGAACATGATGTTTAATAAATAAAGGTAACACGCAAAACTTTACAAAAACGCTCCTTTGGGCGTAATATAAAATTATATTGCTGAGTGCTTCCAGAGTTTATCTTTTTTTTTCCTCATTACAGTCAAAAACGTTTATGCTCCGAATTTTATGAATTGCTAAAATAAATAATCACCTTTTAATGTTAATAATTAATGATCATATAATCAAATAAATGATCGTCTTGTTATGTTATAATAATTTTAAAAACTATTGCTTGAAAATGCTCATAAAATCAAAGAAAATGTTCAGATCTTGTTTAATTTTACCTTATTTGTTTCAAAGCATCATATGCTATCAGTATTATTTAATTTTACTTTATTTGTACACAAAAATAAGTTCATAAGTTTTGCGTTTAGCATTTTTACCGTTTTACTAAAGTAAAGAAATTCATACAAGAATTACGCTTGAAAAAAATGCGCAAAATGCAATGCAATAAAAATTATAGTTATCCTTGAATTATACTTTTTATGGAAACATATAGTGGTGAGGGTTAGTTTAGCAAATATATTTTATTTTGTTATTAAAACAATTTAAAAAAAGTGAATTTTTAAGACAAGCAAAGGTATAAATTATTTGTGACCTCTATAATTTGCAGTTCATGCCACCATTCTTGAGATAAAAATTCTGTAACATTTTATAAACCACGCCTCTTGCTTAAAATACTTACTTACGTGAATGTTTATAGCCATAAACTAGTGTATAATGTTTAATTTAGAAGTAAAATATTCTTTAAGTTTTTGTTTTAATCATTTTCGAGAAATTTCAGCGCTTTTTCAATTTGGCCAATGTACACCAAACACAATGTACACCAAACAGCAGGATACATATCAAACAATGCTAAATGAACACAATAAATAATAGCACATATGAGATCTTTAAGAATCGAAAAATGAATTTTACTGATAGGTGAAAAAATGACTTATATATTGAACTTGTGGAGTAGTCGAGAAATTTTGTAATTAATAGTTTAAATAATTTTTGGGTACCTGTCAGTTAAACGTCACTGTCGGCTTAGTAACCTGTTGACTAAATGTCTTGACAGGTAAGTGTCCCGTAGCTCTAAATGTCCTGACAGCTAACTCTCTGTGTCGGCCAAATGTCCAGTCGGCTAACTGTCCGTGTCTGCTAAATGTCCTGTCGGCTAAGTGTCCTTGTCGGCTAAATGTCTTGTCGGCTAACTGTCCGTGTCGGCTAAATGACCTGTCGGCTAAGTGTCCGTGTCGGTTAAATTCCTGTAGGCTAAGTGTCCGTGTCGGCTAAATATCCTGTCGGCTAACTGGTGTCGGTTAAGTGTCCCGTCAGCTAAGTGGTTTTCGGCTAAGTGTCAAGGACCCCTCTTTTTTCTAACCTAACATTTAGTTTCTTTAAGTTTCTTCTTTGACAATATTAATAATTTATCAAATTTTTAATAAAAATGGATGACAAATTTTTAAATTACACTCTTTTAGCTAAAATTATTAAAAAAAATGTAAATTAAGTTAGGAATTCTGAAAGAACTTTATTTCAAAGTTAATTTTTAATTCATCCTACGGTCAAAAGATCGAAATTGTGATGATTAATTTGGTCATAAAATCTCTGAAACCATAATTCATTTGATCTTTAAATATCTGTTAACTCTGAAGAATTTCCAAATAACTTTTAGGAGGGAAGAAAATGATTTTACATTACGTCCAAAGGGGCATTTTTTTAACGTTTTGTGTGTTACCTTTAGTTATTAAATATTACGATCTTCGCACTTAAGCCATAAAATTCAATTCAGCAGCAATATCGGAAAATAATTTTAAAATGAGCATATCTTTAGAATTTCAAATACACTGTCTCGCGAGCTCGAGATAAATAAATGTTTTTTTTTTTTTTTTTTTTTTTTCATACAGTGTTGCCATTGCTTGCAGCTTTGAGTTTGTTAATCAAAAATTTCTTAAAGTGTTATAAAATATGAAATTTATAATAAAACAAATTTCAAATTACAAATTAGGGCTTTCAGATGCCCATATTTGGTGGAAAATTCAAAATTTGATGGCTCTAAGTACCGTTGTTTTATCACAGTGCGAGAAACATACATACATTTATGCAGATTCTTCATTATTTAATTTCTTTAAATATAATACAGGCTACAATAATTAGTGGCAACAATTTAAAAAGTGATTCGCCTTTTATAGTGAATCGACGCAAAATCCCAAAACGAAATTAAGAGTTTTTCTGGGCAAATTGCCCTTTTGGACTAAAAAAAAAAAAAAAATGACTGGAATAGATTTTGAATAAAATTCCGCCAATTTTGAGGACTACATATCTCTCTTCTCCTGGAGTAAAAAAATTTTTGCAAAACATGGGAGCAATGACAACTATTTTATGCCTAAAACTATGGGTAGGGCAAAGCGAACACGAACGTAATGTTGTTTTTCGAGAAAAATAATAAAGGCAAAATTGTGATCAAGTGCCAAACTGTAATTAGTTACGGAAGATTTGTTTATTTTCCCTTTTTAGATATAACGTTCACATTTGTTGACCCGAAATTTTGATCTCTTTTATGAACAGTGTACATGCACTTCATGGCTCAGTGACGTATTCATAGGAATTTTGTCTTTCCTTAATTTCCTTCTTTGAAAATTGGATACTAGAATACATCGTGCTATCAGCTGAACTGCTCTTAAACAATAGAAGGGTAAAAAGTTAACGAATTCTTACAAGAAAAACAAATTGTGGAGTAAAATCAAATACATCTGCTTATTCTCAATGGATTCGAGATATTTAGGGAAGACATTATTTCGAAAAATGTGAAACAGGAAAAAACAAAAAAGGACTCAACCAAAATTGCATAAAAACCTAAATTACAGTTGCAGAATTTGTCATAATTTCACAACTGAGTGTGAAAAAGAATGACTGAGAAAATTCATGAAATTGTTAGTGATTCTGAACTGTAATTTAGAGCAAGTATTAAAAGAGTTTTAGTTAACATTGCACCTTTGGCTTGATTCCTAGGTGCAACTTAGCAAAAATAGCAGGAAATTCCACAAAATACAGCTCATGATCAGGTATATCTTTCTGGGCTCCAGTGGCGTTGTTGCTTAGGAAGGCCAATAAATGGATAGCAGATGTAGATACCAAAGGACCTGAAATGACAACATTCATACACTCACTTAAAATGTGCTATCAGATGACGGTTTTCCGCTATTTGATAAACATAAATAAAGTTTATATTTTCTCAATCTGCCCCATGGAAAGAAGTTCATTCCCAAAGATTCAGTTACCATTTTTCAGTTTGCCACTACTCGAATCATCGTTAATTTTTCATATCTGGAATCGACTTTTGCAGACTGTCTGAAGTTTGCTATATTTTAAAATTTGAATAGCGTGTATAGTTAATTGAAATCTCCCGGAAATTTCAACTAATTTGCAGAGACATTAGGTAGACACCACACCACGAAGGCATCCTAGAAAGGCGGGAGAAATACTTATAAATTGAATACGAAAAACAGTCGGTTATAGTCATTAACATGGAAGGTCGTACTGATTCTGTAAGTTATTCTCTCGCCATAACTACGCTAAACAATGTTACGAACTACCTTCTGTAATACTGATGCATTTTGTTCTTCGAAAGCACTAAAAATATCTGTAGGCCATAATCGTGTTATAACCATCTCAAAAGCATGAATGTGATAAAATGTGTCTTTTTCTGAGAAATAGATAATATACAGTTTTCATAAGCAAGCAAATCATTTGGTCTTCTGCTTTGGAGAGGAAAGGAACTTGTCTTTATGACTACGCAAACCGAGAATTCTACGCCTTCGAGCAACATGACCGAGATGCACGTTGACGGTGATATCGTCTTGAACATCTTCGATAGTGAAGTTGACCGTATTAAACTGTTATAACCATCTCAAACGCATGAATGTGATAAAATGTCTTTTTCTGAGAAATAGATAATATACAGTTTTCATAAGCAAGCAAATCATTTGGTCTTCTGCTTTGGAGAGGAAAGGAACTTGTCTTTATGACTACGCAAACCGAGAATTCTACGCCTTCGAGCAACATGACCGAGATGCACGTTGACGGTGATATCGTCTTGAACATCTTCGATAGTGAAGTTGACCGTATTAAACTGTTATAACCATCTCAAACGCATGAATGTGATAAAATGTCTTTTTCTGAGAAATAGATAATATACAGTTTTCATAAGCAAGCAAATCATTTGGTCTTCTGCTTTGGAGAGGAAAGGAACTTGTCTTTATGACTACGCAAACCGAGAATTCTACGCCTTCGAGCAACATGACCGAGATGCACGTTGACGGTGATATCGTCTTGAACATCTTCGATAGTGAAGTTAACCGTATTAAACTGTTATAACCATCTCAAACGCATGAATGTGATAAAATGTCTTTTTCTGAGAAATAGATAATATACAGTTTTCATAAGCAAGCAAATCATTTGGTCTTCTGCTTTGGAGAGGAAAGGAACTTGTCTTTATGACTACGCAAACCGAGAATTCTACGCCTTCGAGCAACATGACCGAGATGCACGTTGACGGTGATATCGTCTTGAACATCTTCGATAGTGAAGTTGACCGTATTAAACTGTTATAACCATCTCAAACGCATGAATGTGATAAAATGTCTTTTTCTGAGAAATAGATAATATACAGTTTTCATAAGCAAGCAAATCATTTGGTCTTCTGCTTTGGAGAGGAAAGGAACTTGTCTTTATGACTACGCAAACCGAGAATTCTACGCCTTCGAGCAACACGACCGAGATGCACGTTGACGGTGATATCGTCTTGAACATCTTCGATAGTGAAGTTGACCGTATTAAACTATAAGTTATTTCTCCCGCCTTCTTAGCATGCCTTCGTGGTGTAGTGGTCGGCACACTCGACGCGTATTCGAGATGTCCCTCGTTCGAGTTCCTGCGAGGGCATTGCTCATTTATCATGAAAGGTAAGTGCAATTTGTCTTGCCATTCAGGTACTGTTAAAATTTGAATTAATAGTAAATTTAATAAACGTAAAAGTACTCATGTTGGTAAATCTAGTATTGATAACGTTGACATTTTAAAGTTGCAGCTAAAAGTATTAAGCAGTTAAAAATCGAGAAAATTTCTAAACTGTGCAACCGCTCATAAATTTAATCTATTAGATGATGATAACGAGAATGTGACCCCAGATAATCAGGTTGTGCTGCAGCAGGTGACCTAAGCTCAAGAAACATCTATCCCTCTCATAGTGAAAGCTGTAAATCTTTCATATGAGAGAATTTCTATAAATTTGTCTAAAAGTACTGATGTACTGTTGCTTTAAAGGCTTGAAATGTATGCTTGTCCTGTCTAATACAAATGCGACAAAAGGCGTAAATTAAATGTGATATCTTTCAAGAATAACTGTAACTTTTAAACAGGTTATATTTTATGTGAACTATCTGTTGGGAAATGAGATAAAATAGGTACTCTAAGAGATCAGAGATCTCCCAAAATAATTTACTGTCATCACTTTTTGAAATCATGAATGATTTTATAGAAAACAATTGTCTTCTGCTTATGTAAGTAATAAACAGCTGTTTCAACCATTCTTATTCTTTTATTATTAACGTAAAATTGAAACGAAGTACTTGAGTTTTCTTTAAGTAAAATTTTTAATTGTTTCATGATATGTCAAAATTCTGAGCACTTGAGTTACAATGATATTTCAATTTCCCGGTTATTTAAAGTTTAAAAAAGTATCATAATAATAAATGCTATTTTTTAATGATTCTTGTGCTCACTTTTCTCAAAACCTAAAACGTGAAAATTTTTAAAAATATTTCTCGCCATGAAAAAGATAGAGGAAGTAAGGATACTATAATCCTAATTCTTACCAATTCTGTTATTGATGTAAGTTTGTATGTTATCCGGGTCCACTAGTCGTTTCAGGTACGGTTCGATATCATCACTCAAGTGGTAAGCCACAAAACCGGCACAGTGATCTTGGAGGTTAAAACCCACAGGTAGATCGGCCACAAGCGGTATCTAAGTGTCAAAAACTATAACTGAATAAATTCAAGTAATGCATATGTTACATACATTTAAATCCTTTTTAATGGCACTCGTTTAACCGAAACGGCTGGGAAAAATAATATTGAAAAATGAGTCCAAAATTAGTCAACTCAGCAGTAAATATATATTGTATAAACATATTGTACACCATGTCCGCAGGAGTCATTACCTGGCCTTTATTTTCACAACCTTTTGTCGTAGATATATACTTATAATCATAAACATTTTTTAAATGACGTAGATTCATGTTGTGGCATTTTTAAATGCAAAGAAATCAGCTTTATAAGAATCTTGAAATATAACTTTTCTATATCGGGGCTGAGCCGCCCAGACTGTCTAGCGGTCAGGGAAGACTGACGCCTTAGTAGTGGCCAATGGCGTTAGAGGCAAGTGCCCGCCATTCGGGAAAAAAAAAAAAAAAAAAAAAAATGGGGATGAGATAGTTTTAAAAGCTTTGCAACCACCTCATGTTTTACAGGCAAAATACACCGCACCTTGCAAAATAACCTGTAACTATGTTTTTCGCAATAATAACTACCTAATTCAAAATGTAAATGACAATCCAACCAAAAAAATCACATTAATAAATTATTCAAAAGGTTTCATCTGAGGTGTAATCTGACAAATTAATAGCATTTTGTTTCAGCAAGCTTGTTTTTTTTTTTTTTTTTTTTTTTTTTTTTTTGAAGTGTTTTGGGCAATGTATGAAAGCCGGCAGTTTATAGAATACCTGTGTGTTTTATAGAATGCTGAAAACTGGCGAGCAATTGTATGAAGATTAACTTTTCATACATTTCCTAGGCATTCTACAATGCCAAATGACAAACCGGTAAGTATGAAATACAGCTTTGATTCGTTTCAAATATTTATGCATTTAATTTATTCATACGAAATCCACATATTTAATACATTCATTCCATAATACCATACATTCTCATAGTTTTCTTTAATAAGAAAGACATAATTTTTTTTAGTGTAACTTTAATTTTTCTTTACGTATTTTGAATAAAAGTTTTTTAAAGGAACTCTTTTATTATTTCTTCAAAATTACATTTGCATTTTTGGGGAATACACGCTTTGCCTAAATTTTATTTGTGATTGCATAGAATGCCTAAGGAAAGTATAAAGTAATTCTCATATCTCATACTTTACCTAAAAACGCCAGGAATTCTATAAAATGCCCACTTTCTATAGAATTCCGGCGTCTCATACATTGCCGGTAATCTAAACATTAAAAAAAAAAATTAATTTACGCGTAGTTGTAAATAAAAAAAATATTAACATTTTGAACGTAGTGAGTTTCTTTGACAGTAAACAATAGGGGTAAGCAATTGAATCTTTTTCAATGGGTTAGTGTGAACACAATTTATAATTTAGTTCTAATATTTTTCTACTATCCTATTTTTACTATATTAAACATACACTGGTGTGCAAAAATTAAGGACGAAGTCGAAAAATTAGCATATCAGCTGAACGAAGAGGCAGAGCGGACAGTAAGACCATTCAGGAGATTAAGTAAGATGATGTACGGTAGCACATGCGCAGATATGCAGGTAGACGTAATGGGGGAGTGTCTGAGTAGTATAAAGCATGTTGTCGGTGTAAGATCAGTATTTCTGGCAAAGAGATTGCACGCCGTATAGCAGTTAAAATCACACCGAGTTGCTGCCTCAGCGAGAAATGGCGAATAATCAATCTGTTAGACGACATCTGGATGCTTTTACTCGAGGTCGAATCATTGGGAAGTTGGAGGAAGGCCGCAGTGTGACAAGTGTGGCTGCAGAGTTCGGAATTGCTCACAGCATCGTTTCCGACTTTGGAGACAATTTCAAACTACAGGAACAGCTATCCGGGGGTTTACTAGTGTCCACGAGGAACCACACCCGCAGATGACCGGTATATTGCCTTACAGGCCAGATGAAACAGGCGGCAGACAGCGCGAGAAATCGCTAGACACACGACACAGGCGACTGGACGACCGATATCGCGTTTTACCGTGGCCAGAAGACTGCACGGTGGTGGTCTGTTTGCACGACGCCCTGTACGGTGTGTACCTCTAACGAATGCCCATCGGAGAAGGCGTTCTCTGTGGTGCCGGAAACACCGGAATTGGAGATACAATGAATGGGGACGAGTACTCTTTACAAATGAGAGCAGATTCAGTCTGAGTAGCGATTCTCATCGCATACTCATCTGGAGAGAGCGGGCAAGCCGCAATCATTCCTCGAACATCATTGAAAGGGACAGGTATGGAGGTGGCGGTGTTCTCGTTTGGGGAGGCATCATGCTTGGTAGTCGTACAAACCTTCATTTTTGACGCAGGTTCAGTCAACGGGACTCGTTATTGTAACGAGATTCTTCTTCCATATGTGCGTCTTTTTAGAGGCGCTATGGGTCCGCAGTTCCTTTTCATCAACGACAATGCACCATGTCATCGCACAGTAGCTGCCGAACAGCTCTTAGAGAGTGAGGATATTGAACGTATGGATTGGCCGGCACCATCTCCGGATCTCAATCCCATCGAGCATGTATGGGATTTTCTAGGCAGACGCTTGGCAGCTCGTACCTTACCACCAGTAACGATTCCGGAGCTTCGATTGGCGCTGCAAGACGAATGGGCAGCAATGCCTCAACAACTCATTGACACCCTCATTCTCAGCATGGCAGACGCTGTGAAACCTGCCTAGCAGTCAGGGGAGATCATATCCCCTATTAATGACCGGATGTTTCTTGCTGGACAACCATCACAGGGATGTTTCGGCCTTCAGTCGCATTGCGCTCCATGCTACTTTTTCAATAAAGCTTCTTTTTATCCATCTGATTTCTCTTTTAGTAAGTGTTGCGTACATTACTCATGTCCTTACGTATTGGGGATCTTACGGTATTAAATGTGTTGATTTGGAAAGCTTTTGTACAAAGTTATATTGAAAAAACCGTCTCGTCCTTAATTTTTGCATACCAGTGTACTTTACTACACTACCTTAATAGTTACAACAGATTATCGAATGAAAGTGTTATTCAAAATAGTTTTCGAGAAGTATGAGGTGTATGGGTTATTTTCGACGTTTGAGATTTTACTTTATGTGACAACTTAATCTCTTCTGTGGGGCCTGCTGCATTAATTTCGATCTTAGACCTCCATCACGAGATTATTTCCTTCCTTTTGCCTTCAGAAAAATATAGACTAAGGCCATTTTTAAATAATTTTCAACCACAATTTCTTTTCATTTTACATCTTGGCGAATTTTAAAAGTTTGAAAAAATCCTTATGTTTTATTATAGGTGGCAAAGCAAATTCATAGGCCGAGACAAGTTAGTTCAAACAAAATACATTCACTAATATGCACTGAACAAGCATTTAAAAAATTCCTTGAATTACGGTTTTAAATAGAGTAAATGGTAAACTAGTGTCTAGCAGACATAATTTTGCAATTATAGTAAATGGTTTACAAAGCGCATTCATTGTTTTAGTAAAAATTACCATATGAACACACAAGACTCGTTAACTGCAGGAAATTTTTTGTGATCGTATTAATAAAGTGTTTAAATGAAATGGAAATAAATAATCACAGTAATCGTAAATACATTGTGCTCTAAAACTGTATGACTTACTGACCTTCAATCTGTCCAGTTCGGTCATGGGTCCAATACCCGACAGCATTAATAACTGTGCGCTGTTGATGGCCCCAGCTGATAGGATAATTTCTTTCCGTGCTTTAACTTGGCGTGTGGATCCTTTAAAATCGAACTGCACGCTAACGGCCCTCCTGTTCACGATCGAGATCTGACGAAAGGAATAAATGCACGCACAAAATACATTTCCGAATAAGCAGACGAAAAGAAAAAAGAAATGAAAAATAAGGAAGCATTAAAGTATTTATTTTGGTGAACCTAAAAGTTTTTATTATGGTTAATTTAGTCTTTCGCTATAAACATACCTTTTATCTGTTCTAGAACTGTGATTCGAATATATTCTATGTTTCGCATCTTTAAGAAACATCTGATCAATGTTCATATCGATTACAAAAGTAATATTAATCACGAAATGCATAGTTGTTCCTACATATCTCGTGACTTGTCTTTAACAGCATATGTCACTCCTTATCTCACCCATTAATAGTTCATTTCATATTCAGGTTGAAAATTTAAGCTCCTCCGGCATCTGGATTGATTTATGTAATTTTCCTTGGATTGCGCAATAACTTTTAAGTCATTACGGCTGGTTCTGGTCTATAATTTTAAGCACATTTTGAATGATTTATTGTTGGTGTGGACAGTATCTGCTGGGATATTTTGATTGGTTTGGGCAATACCCTAAAATTAATCCAATTGATTTAGTCTAGAGGTAATTTAATTATGCAATAATTCTAGAGCTGTAGCTTATTTATACATTATTATATTATATTAGTTTTTTCATTGCTAGAATTTTCCTTTGACTAATTTGTGTAGTAGGTTTTGAGATGTCTTGAAGCATTTATGTATACATTTCGGTTAATTCACATCGCCTACATATTTTTAGAATTGTTGACGCAGTTTCCTTAAAGTATATTGTGTGGCAATTTTAGTGACAATAAAACATAAATCACATAGTTTCAACTATAGTGCAATTTGAAGTAGTAATAATTATTTGATTACTTACTTCCTAATTAATTTGCCAAACAGGATAATGGTATATGCTTTGTTAATCTTTCTCAGAGAGCATTTACAAAGGAATAGGATAACATTTGCATTATACATAAAGGTACGCCTGTTAGCATTGGAGTAGCGGCTTGGAAATTTCTTCAGTTTTATTACACCCATGCTAAAAAAATAAGTAACAAAGGCAAAACAGGTAATAAAACAAGAGCTATTTAATGGATATGCATGAAATTGATCCAAGAGGTTGGTGCGGCATTATTAGACCACACAGCAAACAATAAAGGAAAGCCATACAAAACCACATGCATTACATCGCGAGAGATGTGAAGAATGTGCAATGGAAACATCACATTTATTATTGCGAATTGAATTATGCTTAATCTATTCTGAAATTATCGTTTAGTTGTTAAATTGTCCCATATATTGACTCAGAACAGCGTCCAAAATAAGTCAAGTCAGTTTTTACGCCTTCAGTGTCTTTTTGCTGATTGAGACCAAAAGTAAACTTTCAGTTTTGTGCACCGAAAAATCTGTTTTCTTGTACGCTGGCGGATTTTCTTGTTTTTACGTAGAAACTGTAATTTTAAATGTAAAAGTTAAAAAAAAATGTTTCTAACTGTATTTGGAGTTTTATGTTTTTCTCTATCTTTAAATTTTTAATGAAGGTATTTTATGTTTTTATTATTTTTGGCTTACCGCGAAGAACTGAGTTAATTGAATGAGAAATACATCTCTAATGAAATTCGAGGAAACATTTGCTTCATATTAGCAGAAAATACTGTCACTTTGAAATGTATTCAGCAATGATGTGTAATTGATGATGATAATTTTATCTTTATTATTGACAAATAATACGCTAGTAACGTACTTGCTGCACGCATATTGGGCGTATATGCCAAAATATAGGTTTGCGACGAACATTGGAATCCAAATTATAGGGCTTTTGCTATAGTAATAACCGAAGGAACAGTTCGCCATTGGATGGAATCAAACTAGAATGCCTAAAGCATCTTCTTTTATAAACGTCCTTTGTATAATAGATTTAGCGAAATATAATTATGAATTTCAAGAAATTGATTGCAAATTAAATTATGATAATTACCAAATATATCTGGAATTTTTTTTTAACCTTTAGATTTCAAGTCCATTGTTTCCGTTTAAAAGATCAAATTCTAATCTCTAGCTTGAGATTTTTCTTTTTCCCCATTTGCACGTTTCCTCAGAAAATTAAAAAACATCGTAAGACATTTTTTACCTTTCTTACCATAGCCTCCGTCACAATATCTAAGTTAGTCCTATTCTCGCTAGGTACAAGATAAGCCTTAGCTGCACTGCATCTCTGCCCTCTGCGGATAATAGCTTGATGATCATAAAATCCTGCAAAAGGAGTCACGGAAATAATTTCTAGAATATGAATAAAGGAGCATTCTGTTATTATCCATTAATGACATTAGTATTTTGTTACCGTATTGTGATGGTCCGTTGACGTCCACAAATCTGTACCCCAGACTATGAGCAGAATCTACTACAGGATTCTTGACAGCAGGTTGGTACCTGGGTTTCGAAATTGTTACTGGTCCGTTGCGTCCATGGAAACCTGGCCATTGAGATTTTCATAAGTATTGTAAGTAATATAAATATAGTGCACTCATTAGTTATACTCTGTACGCATATAAATATTTCATGACTTTTTATTAACTGTATTTCTTTCATGTGCTGATCTTGAAATTTATGATTCATCCGTGGCCTATCGCGTGAGTGCATTGTTTTTTTCCAGGAATGTAAAAATGCGTGAATTAACCTTTTTCATGTGCTGCAACGATTTCTTCAGATTACTGATTTATTCTAATTCACGTATTGCAAAACTGACAGTCAGATTCAGGTATTGCGAAATTCACGCTGGGGACATGATTTTTTAGGGTGTGTTTTCAAATTAGAAATGTGCTTCAAATTAGTAATCAATGAGTCCCTTCTAAATTTCTGCCTATTCAGTTTCAAATAGAAACTAAATAAAAGAAAGAGAAAGACAAAGCATCAAAATTTAAAACAGATTATTATGTTTAGAGTATGCTTTCGAAAGTTACATTATTTATTTACTGGAAACAAAAATTTACTTTCAAATCTATTTACTCTATTTAATCTCCTGTATGTTAAACTTTTAAGAAACATAAATTTAAAGGAAAATGAAAATATTTATTAAAAACTGCAATATCACTTAAAACACTATAAAAAGTAATATATAATTGTCTTCATATGAGTATGTTTGTATCAACTAATTTGTGATGGCATATTCGAATCTTTGAATCCCACGAAAGTTTAAAAAGAATACACATCCATAATTTCGATTGGATTGGATTGGATTATTTAATTATGGCAAAGTACACGAGGGCTACCTGCCTAAAGGGAGGGATGCCTTCGCGGAGGACTTTGTAAGGGAAACTGGCTCGTATACACGTTACACATGGGCAAAAACACGAAAACGTCCATGCAGCCAGCCTGTTCGCGGGATTCGAGCCTCATACCGAACTACCAGTGTTCAGCGTCTTTACCGCTCGGCCGCTGGTGGGCCCATAATTTCGAATAGTTATCAATCGAATCTTTCGAATCCTTATTTAAAACCCGTTAAAACGTTCAACTCAGAATTTGAGCATTTCAATTTCATTGACATCCAGTGGAAGCGTTCGTTAATAAAGAACGCGATTAGTCTGATTTCAGTAAATTTGTATCACCAGCATCATTTGGAGATGGTCATGAATGCCGTACTCGTATTTTTCTGAAAGTAGCTGTACGTTTTTAATTTTGTATAAAAACTTGTACGTTTTATGATCACGAATTCACGATTCTATTTTTCACGAGTTGGGAGAGCATCAAATTAATCAAGAATATACTAGTATAATCAAGCGTCAATATACCATTTCCACGTAAAGACTCAACTTGAAAATAAGAACTTCCAATTGAAACACAGAAATATTTAATGAAGAGCTTATGTACATTATTTACATTATTCAAAACACAAAATTTGCATATAATATAAATTTCCCATCATAGGGCCAAGATTAGTTTATCAAGAGCAATTATTAAAATTGTTGATTACCGCTATGCGGCCAAGAACAGATCATTTCAAGCGTCGCACTCAAGCTAAAAAAGTTATTACATTCTTTCTCTGCCGCCAGTCACGTGACCTAGTCGGCGACAGACGATAAATAATAAAAGAAAAATTGGTTCCATCGGAAGGAAAAAGAAATAATTTCAACAAGTTTAGTAATTTTCTACAGCGTTCTGTGTTTAGTTTATCTGTTTATTTCTTAAAATAATAATCTTTCTTTGACACTTGCTTTGATTTAAAAGTTTCTGGAGTATTGTAAAAAATCTGAATATTTACAATTTTTTTGGTCGAAGTACAGGGTGATCTTTTTTAAAGTGACAGCGTTTGGAGCGTTCTGTAGCGGGATCTAATAGCCGAAATGCCACCAAACTTGGTTTTAAGACTAATCCAGACATGGGAAAAAGGATTCCGTGAAGAAAAATTTTAGTTCCAAAATTCGCCGCTATGGAATTTTGTGGCGCTGCTGTAGCTTACAATAACGAGAATTAACGTAAAACACCGGTATCAGAGAAAAATTCAAATGTTGTGCGATGACAGCGCCAGTAATAGGGGTTATAAAAGCAAGTAGTAGACAGCTCCGACAAATAAATTCAGCTGAAGTAAACGAGCTCCCAGTGGACATGCCTCTCACGTTACAGGAACATTACCTCTGTATTACATGAATCAATGTAATGCATCCGAAGCTCTTCGGGAATTTCGAACCAGAAAAAAATTACGAAAGGGGCTTTTATCACTGAATGGTCTTAAGAAAATGATTAAGAAGTTCGAGGAAACGGGGTCACTGACCATTCGCGCTGGAAGAGGACGTAAACCAGTATCAGAAGATGTAATAACTGATGTGGTGACTGCAATTTTCGAAGCATTGCAGAGAACCATTGCTGGTACTAGCAGAACCTAGGGTGTAGCTCGACAATTGGATATGAATTATTCCACGGTATGGAGAGTTTTGCGGCGCGTTATTGGATTTTACCCCTACAAAATCAGCCGCTTGCACGAACTGAAACCAACTGATTATGATAAGCGAGTGACATTCGCTCTATCATTTCTTGCCAGGGTAGAAATTGATGATGCTTTCCCATGGCACATTCTGTGGGGAGATGAGTGCCATTTTTATCTCAATGGGTCCGTAAACACACAAAATGCCGAATTAGGGCTTCTGAGCAGCCCCACACCGTGCACGAAATCCCATTAAATTCCCCAAAAGTCACTGTGTGGTGTGGTTTCACAGCCGAATTCGTGATTGGGTGATTCTTTTTTGAGACCATCAGTCCGACAGGGCCCCAAACGTGCAGCATAAATGCAGAAAGGTACCACGAAATGCTGTAAACGTTTGTTATTCCACAGCTTCAGCAAAGAAACCGTCTCCAACAGACAATCTTTATGCAGGAGGGTGTTCCGCCACACATTAGTAATAAGGTAAAGCAGCTGTTGTGCCAAACTTCACTGATGATAGAGTCATAAGTCGCAGTTTTCCAGTTGCATGGCCGCCTCGTTCCCCTGACCTCACGCCATACGATTTTTGGCTCTGGGGTTATTTGAAATCTCAAGTTTACGTTGCCCGACCCGCCTAACCAAACAAGTTGGTCTTATGGTCATGACAGGCCAATGCCCTTTTCAACAAATGAAAAAATGAAACATAAAATATCTAAATGAGAATAATCATGTGTAAATAATAATTATAAGCATAAAAGTGAAGAAAAGGAACAAATACAAACATTTAGACAAGAGCAGACACTAAAGACAAAAACAAAAAAGCGAATAACAAACGCAAACAATGGTAACAACAAATTATTAAAATATACCAATTAGTGATGGCAATAAAATGCAAATATCATACACTGATTCCCACAGCCCGGCGCTAACCGTCAATATATTTCATCACAGATTTACATAATTGTGCGAAATCTTTAAAGCATAAAAAGGGATTTTCAAAATCAATATTTTTATTGTTTCTTAAGCTATCAAAGTAGGGACAGACTTCGAGGAAATGCTTAGCATCACCAAACAGGTCACATAGTTTACATTTATCGTCGTTCTGTATCTTAAACCTAGCGAAGTATTCCGAGAAACACCCATGTCCGGTCAGAAACTGGTTAACTTCAAAATCATTAAAGATAAGTTTTTTTTTCTTAATCAGTTCTAAATGTTTCAAATAGCGACTTTTCCTTTTAGAAGAATTCCACTGTAACTGCCATTGCTTAAAATAAAACGAATAAATAACTTTAGTTGCTATTTTTTTTAACCCTGAACATAGGGCGTCCCCGAAACACTCCCTATGGCAGCCTCTTTTGCGAGCACATCCGCTCTCTCATTACCGTATATTCCGATATGGGCTTTAACCCAACCAAACTTAATATTAAAGGATAAGGATAGTTTTTGGAAAAGATCTTTAATATCGATAATCAGACCATTATTATTTTCTGCATTATAAAGTGCATTTAAACCAGACATGCAATCTGTAAAAATATAGAAGTTAGAATTTCTTGCAAAATTACTTTTCAATATCCATTTAAGGGTATAGAGGACGGCGATGAACTCGGCTTCATAAACAGAGTTATATTTTTCAAGTCCCAATTTATAGTGATAGATCTCAGTATCAAAATAATATACAACAAAAGCCGAACCCACCTCATAACCCGATCCATCAGTAAAAATTTGGTATTCCGTTAAACAAAAGGATCATAAATATTATAATTGATAGAAATACGGTTTGCCGGATGGATCACATGTAAATTAAAGACAGAAAATGAGTCAGCAAAAACTGGGATTTCATCATAGTTAAATAAGTCTCCGAAATATTGTTTCTTAATATAGTTTTATAATAATAAAACTTGTAGATTATCGAGAGAGGCGGAGTGCCCGCCAGGACGCAAAGCACCTCATTCGAGACTGTGTGGAAACAACGGGTGAGCGCGAGAAGCCAGCTCCGCTGAATGGAATTGAGTTTCGTACGTAAGTGTAGTAACTCCCCTGCCCTGCCCCTGCCCTGCGTTGGTGGAGTATCAAATTTGTCTATTCTAAAGGACAGCATAACAAAGACAGTGCGGAATATTCCTCGTGATATGTTACATATGGCTGTGGGGAACGCTGTGAACAGAATGCACGGTGTTATTTCTGAGAACGGGGCTCACATTGACTGTGGTCTAATTCCTCACCAGGGAACTTAATGTAGTAAATAAACATTAATAATTTAACTATATGATTGTATGTCTTGATGTCCCATGTCTTGATTAGTCTAAATACCAAGTTTCGTGCTATTTCGGCTATTAGATCGTGCTACAGGGTGCTCCAAACACTGTCACTTTAAAAAAGATCACCCTGTATATAGAGATAAATAACTTGAAGTACTTCATTTACTAAATTTCATTTGTATCTTCTTAGTAAATATATGTGTGTCTTTAAGGAAAGCAATTCTTAAATACGTTTTTCTTAAACGCAGAACTCAAATTTTATTTTAATTAAGAAATTTAACATTAAGTACATATTTTTTGCTCCTGTTCTTATTAATCTTAAATGGAGGATTAGAATGATTTAACATTTGAAGTATTATGTTTACGCTTTTGCAGCTAAGGATGCTGGTTCGGTAAAACCATCGAAACTAGTCCTGTGAAAATTTGAAAATATAAGCGCTGAAGTTTTGTTGTTTGACTTCTAAATTAACATTTGTTCGGCGTGTTATTGTATCTTAAGTATTCGAGAAAGCTTAGGCTTCATTTCTGTGCCATTAATAATAAAACGAGTAAGATAATCAAATAGCATTTTTGACGACGGAAAAGTTAAAACTTAAAATACGCATATAATAGTGAAATTCGACGAAGAAAAAAAGGACATATATATAATTCGACGAAGAAAAAAAGGACAAAAGAATATCTTTAAATGGATTGGTATCTGAGAACTTTGTTCTTTTAAAGGACTAAATTATTCAGTGCAGTTTCAAAAGGCATGGGAATGTAGGAAGCATTTAAAAATGATGTAATCATATTTACCATTCCACACATACTCCAGATCAACGTTATCTTCGAGTTTCTTGAAGTAAGGTAAAACTTCCTCATAACTCCACCCAGAAGCTCCTTGAGCTGCCCATTCATCATAATTCTTTCTGTTTCCACGAACGCTGAGTAATGCGTTAATTGTACTAGAGCCTCCAAGTGTTTTGCCGCTGGGCCATACAACTTGCTGTTGTGAAAAATATAATATGAAGTTCATATATTTAAAGTAATAGTCTTTTATATCTGTTAATAATCATATTGCTTCTTTTCTGAATAAAACATTTTAATCACTGATTAGTGAAACCTCGAGATAATGTAATACTTTAAGAAATAAAAATGAACTTTTATTTTGTAAAAGTAGAGACATTAAGGCTAATTGTGGCAAAACTGTTGAATAAAGAAGTATTTGAAAGAACAATTTATTAAGTATACGCAAGTAAATACACTGACTTAGCACAACTAGATTTCGTGCCGTCGAATGCATCAGTGTTTTGTTTGATCAAATATATATATATATTTGATCAAACAAAACACTGATGCATACAACTTGCTGTTGTATGCATCAGTGTTTCCATGGTGTATATGTATATATATATATATGTATATATATATATATGTATATATATACATATACACCATGGAAAGAGAGGAATCATAGAAGTCCACTATTCGAAATTAGGAACCTCAAGAAGCCCAGAAAGGGATGAACGAGGAAACCTGAAAGGTAGCTGGAAAGCCCATCTGAAGGATAAATCCTGGCTCAAGGGAAACAAAACGTGTAAACCACGAGTCTCACCAAGTTAAATTCTAGAACTGAGAGAGAGAGAGAAAAGTACAAAAGCAATGAAAGACTGGGATAGAAATGGCAGAAGAATGCAATGAGGAAAAGTATTATATCCTTCTGATGCTGCTACTGACGAAAGCTAAAAATTTGGAAATGTTATGTACGTATTTTTTATTTGTCTTAAAAGTTTTTACCAGATGACAAGTTTGGAGTGTTAGTACGCAGAATTTCAACTAAGTTCTAGTCCAGAGAGTGTTCACATGGTTTATTAAGCCAAGAATTGAAACTTTTTATCCACAAAAAAGACCTCTTTTTTTCCCGACTTTGTGTGCTGGTTGTTGGAATCCAAATTCTAAATAAGAGAATCGTTGATATATCCTTCAGCCTAGGTAACAATTTTAAGACTACTGAAAAGACAGTAGTAGCATACGATATGCAAATGGCATTCAGTATGGCTTTAGTCATATGGATAAACAGCTTGGATTGCCTGGTGTGGCTGACATTAATATTATCCAAGGAAAGTAAACTGGCTTCGAATGATTTTATAAATCGATTATATTATGAAACGAAAAGTGAACTCTATAAAACTACAATAAGTTTATGCAGTTAACGTTGTAGCTCAGAGAAGATTTATTAACGTTGCAGTATATAGAAATATAGCAATACTTTCAGTTTCCTTGTTCCATTTCTCACAAAACTGAATAGATCAGCATTTCTCAAACATTTTTCAAGCAGAAACTACTTTTGTAAAGTAGACTCCGCGGAATATGTTACTTTTGTACACTTTAAAATCAGTTTTTGTAACCATACATATTTACATTTGTAAGCATTATATACATTATATAATACCACTATACTTATATTAACTAGTACACTTACATTTTTAAGATACAGTTAAATAAAATTCATTTAATTTTATGTTCGTATTAAACAATTAAGCTAATAGAAAAAAATTATATCTGCTTTTAATAACTCAAGGCTATTATGTAGAGTCATAAATTTTTTTTTTGATACAGGGGACGTGAAAATTGTGCAGTGCACTCGCCGGGATTCGAACCTAGACCTCTTGAATACGCGTCGAGTGTGCTGCCGTTACAGCACGAAGGCATGCAGAAAAGAGGGAGAAAATACCTTATAATTAGAGTTCGGATATTATTTAATTTTAAGTCTGAATTGAACAATTAAGCTAATAGAAGAAAATTTATATTTGTTTTTAATAACTTAAGGCTATTACAGCTTGTAAATGTTATTAAATAAAAAAAAATTAAACACATTTTAGTACTCATATTAATGAGAGGGATAAACTTACCGATTCTTGCACACTGTTCTATGGTTGGATGTATTCTGGTAAGATTAAGACTATAATCTGAGGGATCGCCACATATATTAAGTTTGTTTTGGTTCTTTGTTTTTATTTGAGTTGGTGATGAAAACCCTTTTTTACACAAATGCATAGAAGCAAACTGAACGATTATTATAAAGCACCATTGTGCAGTTCACTATACTCCATTTTCACTTGTGATGAGGTCTCGAAACTTACCATACCTTCTGCTTGGACTTTCATTTTAAGTTCGGTGTCATCAGAGAATCCTATTAACTTTTTTTTTCATTCAATAATAGTTTGTTATTTTCAAAATATCAATGGAAAAGATTAAGAATCCATCAAAATTCCTTACATTCACCACTTATAATAAATAGTATATATATGAAATAATTGGAAAATAACTATCTAATTGTAATCCCAGAGTTGTGAAATGTGAACATATGCCACTGTGTAATGCTTTTCCAATAACACTATAATTTTCTACTAGTAAAGATTTTGTAAATGGTGTAAATAGTGTAGAGTCTGTAAATAGTGAAATATTTATCCGTTTTACACAACTAACCCCAGAACCAAATTTTCTCTCAAATCTTTTTAATTTCTCAAGGACATGAATCGTCAAAGACATTGAATGGTCTTATGGTCAAAGAATTACCTTGTAGACAGAGATTTAATGCATTCAGATTTGAGAATATATCTCGAAGATGTCCCAGTGTACTTAATCAGTAAGAAGTGATGTAAAATCTTGTTAATTTTGTTTACAAATAGCAGGACATTTTTGCAATTCCAGGAGGACCATTTAAGAGAAGCTGGAATAGATTATTTTCAAAATTGTTTTAAAATTTTTATCATAATTCCATTTTAAAATCAAATACTCATGTATAAGTAAATACAATTCTAATAATAGTAAAGTCATTAGGATTTCTAATGCCGGAGACGTGAAAAATGTGCAGTGTCTTGGCTGAAACTCGAACCCTGGACCTCTCGTCTACGAGTCGAATATGCTTCTAATTACACGACGAAGACATGCGGAAAGGAGGGAGAAAATACCTAGTGATACAAATATAGTAGATATAAAATAATTTAAATTATGCATTAATTAATTGAAATTTTACAATTGAATAATAATTTTATATTATGGGGAAAATTAGGGAAGCTACTCGTGTCGAATGATAAGAAATGAAGAAACCATCAAATGTCTTTTCAACATGCAGATGATGTGTATATAAACTCGCTATACATGTCACATTTTACACACGCTTTATAGTCTCGTCGCCTGTTGCTCCACTCTGAGTCTGCGGGTTTGGTTAAGGTAACGTTTCCATGTAATACTTCCAGACCCCACCCACTTAATCAGAAATCGCTACGAAATCGGTATCAATCTTTTTGCTGTGGAAATTCAGTCCAGTTTGAGTGCACATGAACTTCTAAGCGGTTCATTATCATTTGTGTTACTCGTATAGTTCATATTATTTTCTCCTCTATTTTAGCGCATCTCTATTATGCTAAATAGGACGACGCCTGCAGACCAAAGCGAATCTTCAAACTCCAATTCAAGGACATCGAAACGAAGAAAAGTACGATTTCTAGCCATTCAGCATTAGGTTTTTTTCGGAATGAAAATGAAGATAATCCCAAACCTGAGTGTGTAATTTCCAATGAAATACTTGCAAACAAATGCATGTGCCCACGTAAATTACGTCGGCACACTGAGAAAAAACATCGCGATTTAAAAAAAATCAGTCTGTCGAATTTATTAAAAAGCAAGCTGAAAGTTTCGAAAATGTCAAAAACAAAACTTTTGAGCAAACAAAACTTCCACTAAAGCCCACCTTTGTCGGGATTGAAAACTTGATCTAGTGTGTGATCTTGCTTTTCTATAATGTTTTGAATTTTTCTGGATGCGTCCGAGCAATTTCTTGATACGCCGACGCAGATTCTGCTTAAATTCTTATGCTATGAATAATTTTAAAAAGCTTTTTGAAATTTTCGAATAAACCTTTATTTGCCACAGAATTTGGGTTGACAGAGGATTCTCTATGTTCTTTAAAGGTATTAGTAAATTTTGAGTGTTTTTGTTTAATTATATTACTATCCAATGGAATTCTTTTCTTCACAGCTATCATTAGTCTGAAAGCTGAGTGCCTTTTCCATCTTCTGAATTATTGGCCCCGGGGGGCCAGCTGCATTTTTTGCGGATGTCTAAGATCCTGCAGCAACTGCACTTCTTATTTCTTTTTCATATTTCTGAATATTCCGGACTGTTGCTTCATTCAAATTAAGACTTTTTGCAATGTGCTCTTCTCTTAAAAGCAGGTGATCATTTTAGTGTGGAGGCACCTAATAGGCAGCCATCGTTACCTCCTATGAAGAGACAGACAGTTTTACATCCAATGCCTTGTCCGTGATTCGAACCCGGGCTCTTTGTATCGCAGTCAGACTCGCCTAACCACTAGACCGTCTGCGGCTCTTCTGAAGAAAAACATTTCTTCTTAAACTTTGTTTTTATCTTTATCGGACATGGCTTGGGACTGAAACTTAATGTCTTAAAGACGAAAAAGTTATTCTTTAACACACCGTGGCTCGACGAAGACTGCCAAGCAGCAGTGTGAGACAATTTTGCTTTAGGCCACGGAAGTGAGGATTCGAAAGTTGGAAGCCGAACGTGTATGTTGTGCGTTTTGGAGCTCTTATTGTGACCTTATGTTGTTCAGCTTCAGCGATAGTGAGTTTTCTTCATTGTTATCTGGAGACTATGTTTTCTTGAGAGTGTTTTTTTTCTGCTGTGCTATACTTTGAAGGAGGGAGTTTTCTTCATTGTTATCTGGAGACTATGTTTTCTTGAGAGTGTTTTTTTTCTGCTGTGCTATACTTTGAAGGAGGGAAACGATTTTCCTCCGTTACTGGGTAAGAATTCAACTATCGCTCTGTTCCACATGGCTCGTCTCCCTGGAGGACATTAGTTCTTACGGAAACCAGATCTTTGAAGACAACTGGCAGGGCTTACTAAACAAGGATTATTATGTATTAAATGACTATGTAGGTGCTTTGCTCAATATGGAAAAACCTTATGGGGAGTTCGTTAAAGTTCTTGACATTTCTTGGGGAATTTCTTATCGTGTTAGAGCAAAACTGTGTTATAGGATTCCGTATTGTAGGAGGGCTACCTGTATCTGTACATACTTTTTCGGGTGTACTTGCACTTGAAATTACTTGAAATTTTAATACCATGCATTTCACAACGTTTTTGAATTTTGGAATAGGAATATTTCGCTTCAGAATGCGCTAAAACATATCCTTCAACCCAAAGCTTGTTTAGATGTGACATTTTGAAAGAGGATTTAAAAGTAAAAGACGATATTTCTTATTTTAAATAATAAGCTGTTTCCATAAATTTTTGTTCTGAGGTATTTGCTATTTTTTTAATTCTTTACCGAAATCTTTCTAAAAATTGATACACGTTCTGTATTTGCAGTGCATAACAGAATTCAAGGCTTCATCAAAAATACTGTTATGGAAAAACAACACTGAAGAACCACAAATGTCAGACTTCTAATACATTTCAAACGTTTGTATTCGAAAATAATACGAACGTTTCTGACAGCGAAATTAGCAAGATCTGAAGGCATTTGAGTGCTGTGAAAGAAAATTTGAAATTTACGTTACTGAAGAAATGAAAAACTGAAGAGAAAAATTGGATTGCGCATCCCTTCCAGGGCAACATTACTACTGGCATCATCGAACGCTGATGATCTTACTGACCTATCAGAAAATACATTCCTGAAACTGAATTTTAACTGTAGTAAATTGAAATGATTCTGGTTTATTTGTCTAACAAACTTATCTAATTCCTTCTATTTAAACTCTGAAGCTATTACTACCTTATGGCATCTTCATACATTTATGAAGTTGGATTTTCGGCAGTGGTAGGAATTAAAATCCGAATATCGAAATAAGCTGCAAATGTCGAACTCCTTGGTCTGAAAACAACGTGAACTGACCTGGAGTTCATTGCTATCATCAATAGCAATCGAAAACAGACCTTGTTAGAAATAGTTTTTGTAAAATTAAATTTATATAATAAATATTTTTTTCTTCATTGAAGTTCCTTTTTGACCCATAAAACCTCTTTCCAAAAAAATGTTTGCTGCTTACCTCTGAAACAATTCAATGCAGTAGATGAAATGGGTCAGGCATACGAATACATTTATTAAAAAAAAGAGAAACTGTAGAAACATTCAAAATTAAGCTTATACAAAAAACAAGTGTAACATTTTAAAATATTGGAGTACGAGTATTTAACAGAAGACCTGAGCAAAAAGGTGCATATTTAAGCTCATTAGCAGCTCATTTTTTAGGTATACTTAATTATTTATTTCTGCGCAGATGAAGTGTTCCCCTCCGTCACATATGCAGAAATCCTTATATCCTCTAGCTGTAACCTGGCTTTCAAGCACGGCCAAGAGAAAGTTCAGAAAGTGGTAAATGGGAACACTAAGAAAACATTTAAAAGGGAAATGGTTTTTAGAAAAACAGTAATTGACGAAATATAAAAAGATAAAAAGTGTCAGCGATATTGAAGTCGACAGACATTGAAAGATAAGTAAGTGTCAACAATGGAAACGGGAGTTCTGTTAATACTGTGTCTTTTGACTTTAGACATTTTACACGACTGGTAATTCTTTCTTTTTATAATGAGAATAATAAAACGTGAATGCGTTTTAGCAATAAAGTTTTCTATTATAATACCAATACAAATACCTTAAATAAAGAAGTTATTAATTCGTAGAATATATAATTGGTACAATTCTGCATTTGTTGTTTTCTTTTTTTTCTTTATGCACAAAAAATATTATTAAGCATTAAAAGCAAAAATTAATTTGTTGGTATTTTATGAATAAATTTATGATTTATATATGGGTTTTTAAAATAATAGTATAATATAATATTTATCAACTAAATACTTCCTTTTTATGTAGAATTTGCGAGGACTTCGGAATTTATAAAATTTAAAACGTAGTCGTACTTATACGAATATTATAACGCAGTATACAGAGAGAAAAAATTAAATTTTCTTAGAGTTTTTTTAAAATGATGTAATGTTAAGCAGTTTTCATTTATTTGAAAAGGTACTCAACTTTATTGATGAGAGAAGCCGCTGTATATCTTTGTGGGGTAGTCCTGTAATTCCAATCAATGTCACTGAAAATAAACCCTCTAGCTGCGGCTGGAACTTCGGTTAACAAATGTGGAGGTTTTCCGGCTTCTAAAAGTAGAACAGTTACACAAGGAATCTCAGACAAGCGGCTGGCTACGGCGGAACCTGCAGCGCCTGCGCCTACTTTTAGAGATAAAAAGTAATGCAAGATTAATTTAACAATATGTTCTTAACAGTTCATCCAAAATATTTATAATGCATTAAAAGGCTAAATCCTTTTTTAAGGCATGGTTGTAACTGTCCATCCCTTTATAGGAGGCAAAAGTATCCCGCCTGTTAAGTGGCTTCATAATAAAGTGACCATCACTTCTGGTCTTAGTTGTGGCCAAGTAGAAGTCGGCTTAGGGCTCGCCATTTGGAAAACTTTTATAGATTTACTTCTTGTATTGTTTTGATCTTACAAGTAAACCTTCTCTCCTCTGATACCGGTTTCCCGGAAACTCATATATTTTCTGAAAGCTTATGTCACAAGTAGAAAAGTGTGAAATATCAAGGGCAGAGGGATAAGCGTTTAAGAGCTGATTTAAATTTTTCAAGAAAATTATGTAATTTTATTGTTTAATGAAGCATGGAATGTGAGTATTAAGTAAGTATTAGATTTGTTGCACTGTGTAAAAAGGCTACTTTTTATTTTTTTAAGGGAAGTAGGAAATGGGATAAATTAACTATGACCTCGCTGAGATTCAAAGCACAGATTTTCCAACTGCTAGATGCCGTATTATCACTAATCTTTCAATAAGAGGAGGACAATTAAAGAAAGGCACGGAACGTAGTCGGTCAAATATAGATGGTGATGAATTATAGTCCACTGCATTTCAATTCGGGTTGCATTATAGTGACATTAACATGTTTAGAGTTGCCGCTGTGTTGAGGTGGTAGAGGAATTGTCTGTTACAGTCTTGGACTTGAATTCTATTCCTGGAAAAAGCATGGGTGTTTGTAAGCGTATTGCGTCTTTGCGGCATGGGGTGGGATTTAAAATACAATCAGACTGAAAGCTCTCTAGTCAAGATGACGATAAGAGTCCTTCGGATCCATCTTCTATAGGTATTCTCCATCGAAACTGGGATGAAGCTTCCTCTCGGGTGTAATTCTGTCACTGCCTATTGTGCGCACTGGGTAACGCTGTTGGTGATGACATGGCTAAACGACTTTTGGGTATGACCATTCCAGAAAAACGCATTAAATGATGCAAGTATCTGATTATTTGGTTTAGCAACAACTACACTTTTTCAGAGAAAGAAATGTGAAAAATTAACTGCGCCTTCACTGGAAATCGAAACACTGATCTTTCCGTTACTTCCGAACGTGCTACTGCTTACGCTTTGAGCAAACGCTCAGTGAAATGCAATAATTCCGTATATTTTAACCTTAGAGATATTTATCAAGTGCTTAATTAATTTATTTGTAAAGAATGAAAGTTATTTTATCAAATTTTAAACTAAAGTATGTTTTTGGGCTTTTTACGTCAGAACTGAATCAACTGAGCAGTTAAATGTTTTCCAAAGGCAATGGAGTTTAATTTTTCAGCGAGAAAATACGGTTGCATGAATAAAAGTACCTCTAGCATTATGGCCGAAGTGATGCAAACAATGAAGGGTAAATATCCATTTTGAGTAAGAATCACGTGCCTTTTCCTGATAGAAAACATTTAACGTGTTTTAGATTTTCTGTTCTTTCTCCTATTCCGGCTATAATCGTTAAATATCCCCAAACATTTGCAACGAAATTATGTTTTTTGGTTTCATATTTTGCGTTAATGCAACCTATGGCTAAGTGGTTTGCAACTGTGTTCATCGTGGTAACTGAAAGTTTGGAAATTAAACATGACACAATAGACATTTTCTCTCAATTTTAGTTTATAGCATTTAAAAATGCTCTGATTGCATGAACTCATAACAATAAATATTAGAGAATAAGTTACAGGACATACCCACAATGTAGTCGTATTCTTCATTAAAGTTTTCTTTTGTAGTTGGCGAGTGCTTTTGCGTAGCTAACGAGAAAAGAAGCATTGGTAGTAAGGGAGAAGAAGAAAAAAAATTCGAACTCTGCGCTTCTTCTACCTGTTCCATTCTTCCTGAAAAATGAATTCGCAATTTCTTTCGGAGTCATTATTAATTTTGTATAGAAACATAGAACTCATTAGATATCTTATTGTAATGAGAAGAGTTATGCCCGAAATTAAAAATTAAATAATTGCACATCCAAGAAAAATCTTCAGAAAATGATAATTTGATTTATGTCTCTTTTTCGTGTATTTTATTATACAAGTGATTTTAATCTAAACACCTCTTTGACAGACTGAAATAAATGAATTTAATTAAAAAAGCTAAGATAATTAGAATATAATTACAATAAATTATCGATTGTCAAGTTTTTTATACCTCATAATTCGTGAACGTAAAAGGAAAAGGGATTTCATTGAAAGAACTAATAAACACACATAAAAATTTAAAATGAATGATATAAAATATACAAGCATTAAAAAATACGGTAATCATTGCGATCAAAGTTGTCATCATGTAAACATACTACAGTGCAAAGACAGCTACCGCGTTTAATATTCCAAAATTATTTGTATTGATTATTATTATGAAAATTTTAGATTATACAAGCTTTAAAAAAGTGACTAGAAACTATTTATTAAATATTGATTCTAGATACGTGCTTATAAAATTTCGCAAAATAAGATATGAAATTTGATAGAAACCGCCTCATTTTGTTTAACATTTAATTTTAGCATTTGATATGGCTTTCGCTAAGAAGAGTGCAATAAATAAAAAGGTTCATTTTAATTTATTCTCATTGACACATTTGAGCATATATGTCCCGTAGATGCTATTAGTTAATAATTTCACAAAGCCAGCTATAGAATTAATAAAGAGAATTTTATCAACAAACATCGAATCATTAATTATCTGAATAAGCAACTTCCGTTTCCTCCTGGAACTAGTGATAATCTGATCGGATGTTTTTAGTAATAGGTACTGGACTGGACTGGACTGGATTGCTCTGATTATGAGTAAAAACATACTAGACTATCTGCCTAAAGGGAATTGTATCGTATTTACATTGTACATTTTATTTCTCAAATTAGAAAGGAAAGTGATTTTTACGAGACCAGAAACTGCTGGTAAATATACTACACAATATCAAAATACATTTTCGAAAAGAGGAGTAAATAAAAAATCACACAGATAAAAATAATGTTTTAGAGTAAACCTTCCTTAACACGAACTCCCTGAAGGGGAACACTTGGATAACATGAACAAAATTTCGGCACCTGGAACGATGCACATGATATTATAGGAAATTTTATCGGTTAACCAGAATTTCCGTTAGCACGCAAATTATGAATTACGAACTATTTTTATTCTGTTGCATCATTTTATACTTTCCTTTAACACGAACTTTCAAAAGTTTTTCATATTTTTTCCTGTTGTCTCTTCTGGTTTTCATAAAACTCAGTTGAACACGATAGAATAAGTCCACTTAAAATTTAAATGAATTTTATTCATTATAAAGTATTTACATAGATTTACTGGATTGCAGTTTAGTTATATATGAAGTTTCAGCGCACTTTAACATATCTTTAAGTTCTAATGGCAGCGTTCGATGGTCCTGTTGATGGTACTCAGATACCTTCCAGGATGCGATAACTAATGTTAAGTTGCTAACAGTTGTAAGGTTTATCTAAGTTTTCTACAGTTATCTTTAGTTAAAGCTACTTTCCTGTCCCTGCTAATTTCAGCTTACAATTTCCTACCAGAATGCGTTTTTAGAATCGCGGTTAATGCAAATGAGTGGTATTTTAGTCGAAGTTCCACTGACTTCGTCAGAGAGCCAGAGTTTCTGACTAGCGCGTGTTCGCCTTTTGGCTACTCTCTGTCTAAGCTATTACTATGCTCGGCCGTATTTCAGGCTTTTGATAGCTCCGCCAGCTTATTTGATATCTAGGGGCCAACTACTTTCGGTTATATCGTTTTAGTTAAGTTTTACTTCTTCATGGCCAAGTGGAGGCTTTGCTGTACGCTCTATGAAAGGAGCCAACTGTTATGTTCTTATTTTGAGAAATAAAGAGTAATTAACCCTTCTTGAGTTGAAGAACTCAAGAAGGGTTAATTACTCTTTATTTCTAAGAAGACTGGAATTTGAAGTAAGCCAGATGGCTTTTGATTAGTGGTTTCTCCCCCTAATTTGAAGACAGTGTGATATTTGTTAAGCAATGCATCAGTTGCAAGCCGTTGAGCTGTAGTTAATTGCTGTCCTTCATTTTCTCGTAGTCGGCAGTTGTTTACAACAACTGGGGTTTCTTCCAGTACTTGGGATTGATGAGGTTTCACGAAGCTATATTTTCTTCGAAGTTCATCAGAAAAGTTCCACTTATTTTCAGCAAGATTTAAAACAATTTTAGCTTTTTGAAGAAAGTCAGTTCCTAACAGAGTCGAGTTATTTTTGGCATCAGGCAACACAAGGAGCGGAGTTTTGAACTCTCTGCCTTCGAGAAGAATGATTTGTTCGGTGCGAAGTACCTCTTTTTCAGATACCAAACCATCAGCGAAAGACACCTGTAGTGTTGTCTTTTCAAATACTGCATCTTGTTTCTGCAGAATATGATAGAGGGATTCACTTGCAATTGAGTGACTAGCACCAGTGTCGGCGAAAGCTGTACCGGAAACACCACCAATACTAATTGGAAATACAGCAGTCCGAGTGGAAGATAAACAGGATCGGATTTGGATAGTGCCAAAATTTGATGAACTTGAAGACTTTGGGGGGTTACAATCTGGACATTTAGACTTAATAAAACCAGTTTTTCCGCACCCATAGCATGTTAAAGGAGGTCGCTTTTCCTCTGTTTGTTGCTGACCACAATTTAAAAAGGTTTTATGAGTTCCCTGTATGTCACTTGTTCGATTTTCTACTTTGTGTTTGGATGGATTAGTCGATTTGTAAGAATAGTTCCGCCTGCCAGGAAGTTCAGTTTTATAGTTTGTATTTTTAACACGTACAGCTTCATAATCATCCAATTTCTGTACTAATTTAGATGAACTCTTTATTTTCCCCCAAGTATCAATAAAATGCTCCTTAACGTCAGTACTGACTCTTCTTTTAAGCTGATCCGTCAGGACCAAGTCTTTGAGTGATTCAAAGTCTGTAACATCGAGACCATGGAGCCACTCTTCGATTTGGGTTACCCAGGAAAATAATAAGTGATAATGGTACCCAGTTTACTAGTGCTGTTATGCAACAACTATGCTATATCTTGAACATTGATCAAAGTCTTACTCCTGTCTATCACCCACAATCTAACCCAGTTGGAAGGAAGAATAGAGATCTGAAACCACGTTTAGCAATACTTGTTGGTAACGACCATCAGTCATGGAAGGATAAACTGCCATTAATAAGGTTTGCTTTGAATACAGCCAAATGTGATTCAACTGGACATTCTGCTGCTTTTCTTCAATTTGCACGAGAGTTACGAACCTTAGATGATGTAAAGCATGATATAAAAGCCGTAATTGAGAACGATAATTTTGTTCCCGAAATTACTCCATATTTGAAACGTTTTGCAAGAAATGTACAACAGGTACGAGAAAGAGTCGAAATGCATCAAGATAAGCGGAAACGATATGCTGACAGAAAACGAAGAGAAACACCGAAATTCGTTCCTGGAGATAAAGTTTGGGTCACCCTCCATCCAATCAGCAAAGGTCCACTGAAGAAAACTGCTAAATTCATGCCCAAGAGAGATGGTCCTTATGTGATAGTGACTACAAGATCTCCAACCACTTATGATATTGCCGATCCTCATGAACCAGACAAAATTCTCGGCAAGTATCATGTTTCAGCCTTGAATCCATATCAAGATCGAAATAAGTTTCAAAACTCAGCTCGTGTAATTCCAGTGGTTCCCTTAAAGAAAAGAGGACGCCCGAAACGTGTAATACCGCCCGAATCTGCACCTGTTGCACAAGGTGCTGGTGACGCTAAATTTCCTGCTTGTCAAACTGGAGCCCATTCATCTGATTCTCCGCCCGCTGCACAAAGTAGACAAAGGTCAGTTCCTGACTTCTTGCCGAGACGTCTACGAAGTCAGAGGGGGAGGATGTAACAGACCTATTTAAGTGTAATTGAACTATTTTATTCACGCCATGAACTCATGAACTGTAACCGAACTATTTTATTTAAACGCCATCTCGTGGCGATATGAAAAAACGTCAGTCGACCTCCAGCCGCCATGATGATAGTTTACTATGTTATGTTATTCAAATGTTTGATGTTCCATTTCGTTTATGTTTCATTTTTATATATATTTCTTTTGTTTGTAACTGTTCCTTGATGTTAATAAATCCTTTTAAAGCTAGCCGGCATTAGTGTCTATTGAGGAACGGCTGTAACAGACCTATTTAAGTGTAATTGAATTTGTATAGTATTTTATTCATGCCATGAACTCATGAACTGTAACCGAACTATTTTATTTAAACGCCATCTCGTGGCGATATGAAAAAACGTCAGTCGAACTCCAGCCGCCATGATGTTAGTTTACTATGTCTCTGTTATTCAACTGTTTGATGTTCCATTTGGTATATGTTTCATTTTTATGTATATTTCTTTTGTTTGTAACCGTTCCTGTGTGCTCTGTTAATAAATCCTTTTAAAGATAGCAGGCATTAGTGTCTATTGAGGAACGGCTACATCACAGTGGTATTTTAGTCGAAGTTCCACTGACTTCGTCAGAGAGCCAGAGTTTCTGACTAGCGAGTGTTCGCCTTTTGGCTACTCTCTGTCTAAGCTATTACTATGCTCGGCCGTATTTCAGGCTTTTGATAGCTCCGCCAGCTTATTTAATATCTAGGGGCCAACTACTTTCGGTTATATCGTTTTAGTTAAGTTTTACTTCTTCATGCCCAAGTGGAGGGTTTGCTGTACGCTCTATGAAAGGAGCCAACTGTTATGTTCTTATTTTGAGAAATAAAGAGTAATTAACCCTTCTTGAGTTTTACGTTTCTGTTTCTGAACTAAAGCGATTATTCGCTTATATGTTCACGAGGTTCCTACACATTTATTTGTTAGATAAAAGTTAGGAACCCCACACAATAACAGAATCAATCAGACCTACAGGAAGCAGATAGGCATACGTCTGCAAACAAAACTGAAAATCTTAGAGCAAGTAGACCATGGTGTACTGAAGACAAATACAATTGTCGAAAAGTATGGAATTGTCAAATCTATTTTATACACAGCACTTAATAATATTTCGAAAACATCCTTAATGCTACTGCATCGGGTTCCGGGAAAAAATCTAACCGACTAAACAGCGCTAACTACGAATGTGTCGAAACTTCTCTGTCAGAATGAATCAACGATATGCTTGCTTCTAGTTTACCTTTAAGTGAACCTATAATTCGATTAAAAGCAAAAAGTTTGCAAAACTTAGACATTCAAGATTTTAGCTGTTCTGATTGGCTGTACCGGTCCCAAAACAGACACTTAATTTCACTTTTAGTGATTTGTTGTGTAGAAAATAACGTGAATAAAAGGAGTAGACACTTGGTTGCATGAATTGGGCCAAGTGGAGAGAAAAGTACGGCTCGTGTGATGTTTACGATATGAACGAAAGTGGGCTTTTTATAATCTTATCCCAAGTGGTACCCTCGGAATAACAGGTGATAAGTACCATGTACAATGGCGGAGCACGCAGTAAACAACGTTTTAACTGTTGTCCTTGTATGTAATGCAAAAGGTGATAAACACTGTGCTTGGGTGATCGGTATGTTCGAGAAGCCGCGTTGTTTTAAAAACATAAACAGCACCTTGCATCTAATCTTACCATAAAAAAGCTTGATCGAAAGCTCATAATTTCATAAGCGGCTTCTTCATTTTAATAGTCGAATGGTGGCTCAATAGGCATATTCTAATAACACTGAATAGGTGTACAACTCATAACATCTATGATTTGAACCTAACCAGCTTTTCTTACAAATGCAACAAGTCGTCTTAAGCCTTTATTACTCTTATGAGGAGTTGCAATTTGCGCTGCTGAAAAGTTGACAGAAACATCAGCTTGGTGCAGTAAAAGCTCTCTTCTCATCCTGGAATCCCAACCTGGATCCGTGTCTTCATAATATGTACAGAACTGTATTAGCAGAGTCTGGAGATATAAAGATGCTAATCCTGTTGAGGAGATAGATGGTGATAACGATACCACCTCACCTCACGAATGGAATATTCTACAAGACGTTGCAAAGCCTATTAGTTTTCATGAGTTTGTTAGTGCATATAACAACGTTACCGTGTGTGCTCCAGTGGAATTAAATGCACAAGAAGTTGTGTCTGAGTTTCAAAAAATATCATCTGAAGAGAATGAGGACAAAACCATTCCACCCATCCGCCAGGAAGTGTTACCCGCTTTAGACACTTTAGAACGCTTTGCTGCAACATGTGAATTTACAGCCAGTTTTCCGAAGCCATGAGTACGGTTGACCGTTGTAGTACCAGCATTTCCATTCCTGTTGTGTCAGCGCAATGTACAGGGATATTTCACCTGAAAATGCTTTGTGAGGACATATTTTCAAGCTACACTATACAATAATTAATTTAGGTTTGTAGCGTTATCTATGACGACGCCCATAATTTACTGTAGTACGTAGGTACCTGTATACTGTTAATGGTTAATGTATAAAAAAAACTCTTACAGAAATAAAATTTGAATCTCCAGTTAACGTAATTTTTTTTTACACAAACTCTTGTTTTCTCAGTCCTTTGTAATTCTTGTTAACTATCTAAATATGAGTATACAATATAATTTTTGGAAAGACAAATTTTATAAAAAATTCAACTTAATGTTCCATAATGAGCCTTTCATAACATCCCTTTTCATAACAAAGTAAGTTAAAATAAAGATATGTTTAAGCAATTTTAATACTAAAAAATATTTGATTACATTTAATAGATTTCTTAATATATTGCTTGAGTAATATAAGATGAAGTTGTTTAGAATGTTTCTGTAATCTTCCATTTTTTTCGGAACATTCAAATTTTGTACTTAGAAAATCAATGATTATATTGTAAATGCTTCAACTTTACATTTATCACAGAAATAAACAAATATTCATGTTTGAAACATTAGGCAAAATTTAACATTTGTTTTACAGAAAAGCTTTTTAGAATTCATATATCTTAAATAGATGGAATATATGCAGATATCGGTATAAAAAAATTAAAATTCTTAAACGAGGTATAAATTTTTAAACGAAGCTTAAAATATGTAAATAGATTCAAATATAAATTTGAATTTTCTAGCTATTGTAGTAGTTCCCACAATTTTTGAAGGCGAAAATTATATATAGCAGAAAAAATTCTCCTTAGTTTTTTTGGGTGGGGGTTTATTTTTTACATATTTTGCTATATAGGGGGAAAAACTATAATAGTTACAGTAAAATTAAAAATCGGAAGAATTTAAACTTACCTAATTTCGTTTTTCACTCAAATTCAGAAACTTCTATCAGAATGTATAAAAGAATATTTATCAGGACAGAAACATGTCATTCAGAATTGGAAAACTTTCCGGGTTAATTCAATTCCTAGACAGACTGAAAATTACATCGACAAGAGTTTCCAAATATTGGTTCAAATTTCCGTTACTCAGCCGTATGTAAATTGTAATCATTCAGGTTTTTGCATTCAGTAATTATTATTTTTGTGAATTCAGCAAATGGCTGACATAACAGGAATAATTTCGACTCTACATTTAAAGAAAGGATAGTCTCAATTTAAAGCTGTGGGATAATAACACATTCTTGTTTCCATTGTTATTCAACCGTATTAGAAATGAAAGAAATGAAAATTGTTTATTGAACCAATAAAATGACATGCAAACATCCTATGTTTTATCAAATATAAAAATCAGTTTTCTTGGGAAAAATAGGCTATAATTCATTATTTTCAAATTGGTTTCTAAAATTTCATCATTTTCGTTTATAAATGTGAATACAGTAAAATATGCGAAAATCTAAACTTGGCAGTTTTATTAAATTTTCCTAGATCCTGCAAATATTTCGCCTTTTAGAATTTAAACTTATACTAGGCTCTTGCTTCTCTCTGTTATATGACATATCTATACAAATAACTTCTGAAAATGTTTCTTTCAATTTTACAGGATTGGTAAAAAATAGCTGAATCCTTTGGATGTCATTTACGTAGATTTGATAGAAATCCTTCTACTCTTATCATAAGTCAACTCTTAACTACAGTTCCTATGTACATTCAAATTTGTTCTTAAGAACTCTTTCATAGTAACTTCTAATGAGCATTTGTATATGCTAGGTGAATATATTTAGCAAGTATAATAATGTTACTTAAAGTATGAGTAATGATGTGTGCTGGTATTGTATATACAAGCAACTGAAATTAATCATATTGTAGGGTTTATATTTATTTTAACTAACATTTATTTTAAGTTTAAACTATCTTTCCTATCAAGCCTTACTTTTCCCTGGAACTGCCAATGCCAGAGTATGTAAATTTTAGTAGAACGCGCAAGGATTCAAATTATCAGCGGAAGTATTCTGAGTTAAATAGAATGGAAACGAGTTCGAGGTGTGCTGTTCGTACTTCACGAGCGCGGAGGTAGTTAGCCAGAAATTGAAGAACCCCGCGTTTCGGCCTGTGTGCTTGCCTCGGAGAATTGTTAATCGTTCAACGTGATATTCAAAGTTTGCTGAATTAGTAGCGGTATTGTAAAACGCGGTGAGGTTAGTTACTTTTAGAGAGCCTCGTAGTTAGAGTCTTGTTATTATTTTCTTTTCAGGTTCTTATTTTTATTTTACCGCCGGGTCGGCGTAGTTTGTGAGCGTCAAGAGCACGCACTTGTAATTTCTTAAGTTGAATAAAAAGGGACTTAAACCCTTAGCAAGACTCTGTCTATTTTCCAGTTTCAACAGTCACCTCTTGGTTGCGTGCAAGTTGGAGGTGCGCAACTCTACAACATTAATAATGATGATTATGTTTAATTCGTTGTTGTGAAATCCTGCAAAATCTATTCATGTAATTTTTTATGCAGTTTTACATATCTATTTTGTTACTTTTCTTCTTACGTTCATATATTTTTTTCCTCCAATAAAATTTCCCACTAGGGAAGCTGCATTGAATTCCGCATGGCTCGACCTAGGACAGATGTCATCTTTGCGGTGCACTGTATTGCTTAATTTAATTTTTTTACAAAATACCTAAAATAAGCTTTTAAGTCCATTGCTGAAAAATACTTCATGAGCTTTAATTTTTCGAAATTCATTTTTGAAACCTTTATACGTTTCAAACTTCGTGCTCTTTTCGCTGGCTGGTAGATTTTGTTATCATTGCCCTTAATATGTAAGTCTCCAAGTTTTAAGTTTAGCATTAGTTTCTTGCCAATGTTGTTTTTCCTGAAACATGTTCTCATCAATCAAATCTTAAATAAATGCTCTAATCAAGCTATACTGGAATGAATGTCATTCTGAAAATATGTTACAGGTACATAAAGATTAGCATATATATCCGGAATTGTTACGGGTACATAAAGATTAGAATATATATCCGGAATTGTTACGGGTACATAAAGATTAGCATATATATCCGGAATTGTTACGGGTACATAAAGATTAGCATATATATCCGGAATTATTATGGTACTATTGCTGATTTAATTAACAATTCTACTTTCAATATTCCTGTCATTTACAGAGAAAACAGGTAATTCGAAAACTATTAGCATAAGGTTTAATCATTTTCTTTCACAGCAAGTATAATTTTATAATCGATTTTCTTTTCAGTTTTAAATGCTAGGAAGGATATCTAAGTATCAGATATTAGGTTTTGAGGCAACAATTTTCTACATTTAATTTTAATGTTTTAGGTGATGCCACTTTTCGTAGACTGCAAAATTAACAGTGTGGCTGGCGGAAAAAAAATAATCCCTATCAATTACGGGTATAGTTGCTGATGGCAAGTCCCCAAAACTCGTACATTGCCTAACGAAATTGCACATTGTCATTAAAAAAGTATATTTTGATTTCTTTGATTAATATTGTTATTAAATTCATTAAAAAACTGTCGAGAAACAACTTATAGAAATATTTTTTTATCTATTTTTTCCACACCCTACTGGTAGCTGGTTAATTATGATAATTTTAAAGCATATCATTATTTTCAATTATCAACGGTTTCTCAAATGCTCAGCGTGTAGGCGCTATGTTATAGAATGGTAGTTAATTGATTATGAATTTTACCTGTTTCCTATCACTTCAATAAAAGTATTCTAGATGAACGAGAATACTAAGCCGTTATTTTGGAAACAAAATTCTAGAGGGTATTTTTGCCTTTGAGTCTTTAAGATTTATCCTGTAAAGTACAGCAACTTCATCTACTATTGGATTGGCTTTGAGGGTAGTTTTCCATCGCAATTTCTTTTCATTTTATGAATAACCTTTGAGTGAAATGTTTATTACCTTATCCTATTCATCACAGGATTTTGATAGTTGAGATGATGCACTGTAGTTTCTACTGACGCTATAGAACTACCCTCTAGGCAAGGAGAAACCATGTATTTAATCGAAATTTATCTTTATTTTATATGATTTATTTGCTTTCAAATTCTTTGGCAAAATTGAAAATATATTTCTGGAAGTCTTAAAATCAGGCATTAATTAGTAAAGGCATTAAAATCTGTTTCTGAAAAGCTTTCAGAAGCACAAATTTTATTGTCTTCATAATTTTCAGGCTTTCTTTCATTAATATTTAATTGATGCTGCCTCTGCACTTTTTGATTATTTTATCTTCTTTCATAACGGAACAAATTCGTGTTTTTTCACATTTGGTATTTATGTATAAACATTTTTAATGGTATTTTCATTTTTTGTTATTTTGATAACTTCAGAATTCATGGATCAATTTCATACTTCCTTAAGCATGGTTGTCAAAAATAAATATTAAATAAAAAAAAAAAAAAAAAAAAAAAAAAAAAAAAAAAAAAAATCTGAAATGTTTCAGATTTTAAATTACGTCCAAAGGGGCGTTTTTTAACATTTTGTGTGTTACCTTTCTTTATTAAATAAAAGAAAACTCCTCGCACTTAAACCATAAGATCTAGTGCAACAGCAATATCGCAAAATAGTTTTAAAACGAGCATATCTTTAGAATTTCCGATACAGAGACTCAGGCGCTGGAGATAAAAATGTTTTTTCTGCACAACGTTGCCATTGCTCGCTTTGAAATCCTTGAGCTTGTTAATCAAAAATTCGTCAAAGTTTTAAAAAATAGGAAATCGATAATAAAACAAATTTCAAATTTCAAATTTGGTCTTCCACATGCTCATATTCGTTGGAGGATTACGTTATTCAAAATTCGATGACTTTATGTACCGTTGTTTTATCACAATACGAGAAATATACATACATTTATGCAGATTTTTCATTATTTAATTTCTTCAAATATAATGCAGGACTCTAACATTTTGTGGCAACAGTTTGAAAAGTGAACCGATATTTATGAGTCCGACGCAAAATGCCAAAACGAAACTAATAGTCCTTCGGGATTCAAATCCCTTTGGACTAAAAATGAAATTACATTTTTAGGGAAATTACAAATTAACTTTTTAAAATGAGTTATTTTGATACTTTTTGGATTGAATATTTCTAGCAAACTGTAAGGTTTTTTTTCATTCCATCCACATCTTGTTGTTCTGATTATTTGAAAAATTTGTCACGTCTATTTTACTGAAAAAAATTCGCAGTTTCCTGTTTATGACAGCTTCTTCATTAAGCAAGTTCCGGCCTTTCATAACTCTTAATGGAATTTACTTCATATTCTTGTTAGTTATTAGCAAAATCAGGCCAAATGAATTCTAAAAGAAACACTCCATGTTTTCGAGGAACTTCGAATTTGATACTGTTGTTAATGTTTGATAGTACTAATTATTAAACGGAAGGCATATTTATTATTAAATTGGAGTGCCTAATGGTTAACGAATATGACCTTTTATTAGACCTTAATTTTGTTCTTGGCATAACTATGTCGCTTGATAAAGGCATGTCATTTTTCTAGATGCTGACATGCCTTGGATTTTAGAATTCTTAAAAATATTTATTATATGCATGTATAAATGCGTTTTTTATTGAAATAAAAAATAAATTTACACAAAAAGTTTGTCAAAATTTGAACATCACAGATTTAACGGTAAATAATAATATCGCCGTTATTTACTTACTTTTGATGACGAAAAATGGCAGAAAACCTATAAAACAAATATTATATTATTCTCAATTTAAAGATGAATTGGCTTGATTCAACTATTATATTTTATAGAAGCTATTGTCTTCTAAATCTATGAACAATTTTAAAGCTCAGTATCTAAAATTTTAATGCAAAACCTTTACACGATTTTATTTAGTCCTCTGTATGTTTGGGTCAAATTATGAAATTAGTTTCTGACTCCCTTCTCATAAAAATTAGATGTACAGGTTTTTTTAAAAATAAGATTGAATTTTTATCATTCATCATGTTTAAGAGTCAAAATAGTCTTTACAAAATTTTGATATTGATACTACCGAACAAACCGAAAAAATTTTGAAGGTAATTTACTTAATTTTAGCATTTTTCTTCTAAAAAAGGGATAAAAAAAAATCCCTTACTGTTGGCGACGACATTTTAAATCGAAAGACTTCATCCTTTACTGTTAGCAGCCTCATGCATTAAATTATGATGAGATTGCAGTTTTAAGGCAAATATAAATTTAAATGTATGGTACATAAATTCACTCCATTGAATTCATCAAAAAACCCTAGAAAAAACGGAAAACGTCCAACGTCCGCGGCGTGTAATCCGTTGCTGTTGCTTTTTAGGCGAAATAATTTTCCGAAGCGTTTTCTAAGCTATCGTTATATTCTTGGTCATATACGACAAAAATAAAATGAAAAAATGTTGCACTCACACGTACAGTCTGTATCCGAATGTTAACAGAATTTCATCGATGACTTGAAATAATAGTATAGAAATGACACATGTAAGAATGATTTCGCGCAATATACTTAAATTTTTTTCTGAAATTTAAGTAAATTGAGTAATTTAAGCATCTTTCTGATAATTGAAGTGACTTCCTGGTAATAAATTTAAGTAACGTTCTGTTAATTTTACTTAAATTTCTTTCTGAAATTTTCTTTAACAATCTTCCATTGTTTATGATACCAACAAATGTTTTAATATATTTAAGTGAAACAATGAAATTTAAATAGTTTTTTTATATATTTTATGTGAATATATTTTCTAGAAATAATATCAGCAAGTTACACTTCAGTACTCAGACGCTGTGGAGCTTGTTTTTAACAAGACTGCACTGAAGAATTTAAGTATTGAAAGTTGTCCCGTTGTATGCATTAAAAGACTGCTTCTAAGCACTTTACATTTTAAGCTACATTTAGACTACTTATGTAATATTAGACTTTGATTCTCAAATCACAGTAGAAATTTATAATGAACAGAGAATGAATGAAGAATCATCTGATTCTGAAAGCGAAGCTAAGTAGATGAAAAAGATGAGAAATTTGTTTCTGCTGAAGCAAATGTGGTTGCGAAACATTGATAACGTTTAATGCGTTTTTTAGTAAATATACTTAAAGTGAGGTAGGTCATGTTTTTATGGTTCTTTTATATAATGTCTTTACTTTGGTATAACAGGATTTCAATACTTTTGGAATGTCTAAATTACAATTAGGATTTATCTATTTAATAAGCTATGATTCTCTAGTTACAAGTTGAACTAAAATCTCCCCGGAAGAGGTGATTCCTTTGAAAGAAATTTTACTCAGGTCTGTTGAGGGATCAGCAAGTCAATTCAGTGAATTTCTTTGGCGTTTTTCAAAACTAATTCTCACTCATGATGTAGGAATTTGATAACGTTTTTCTTTTATCGCAATATTAGAATCTTACACATCGACCCTTTCAATCATTCATCAATTCTAAAAGCTATGAGGTTATTAAAAAACTACTTCTGCAATATTTGAGCATCTTATATACTGTAATATTTCCGCATTATGCAACATATTTGAAATGTTCTTCGCAGGCTATTATATTTAGTTATTTAAAATGTTTAGACAATTCCGCATTTGATTGGTAACATGTGGAAATTTAAAAGAGGTGAAATATAAGATATTAAATATTACAAAAATGAATTTACTTTTATGTATTATTTTTTGGTCATTTTCATTTGTGATTCTTATTTATCCATTATGCAATGAAATTTTCTGCCGTGGTGCAATAACGTTATATTCCAGTAAAAGTTTCATCAATATCATACCTTAGTTAGTTAAGTATTCTTACGCTACCACTAACTTGAAAAACCAAAAAAATTCTTTTATGCGGTGTCCCCTAGTATTTCAAGTAGCAATTTCTTGGGTTTATTATTCGAATAATTTGAACGCTCATTTGAATAATAAATGCATTTAAACGGAGGTTGCTTATTACTTCCATTAAAAGTAGCTTAAAATGTTTTCCCACTTACCATATAAAAGGAATAGGTTTGGCTTCTCTTATCAAATTTTATTCCTTTGAAAAAAAAAGTGTTATAAAATCCTGCAGTTTTTTTTGTGCAGAGCACATTATCTATTAAAGATAGTGACACAACTGTGGGTTTAAAAATGTAATGTAACAAAATTATAATGTTATACAATACACTAGGTTATTTATCATTTGCGTATAAAAAAGTAATTAATTGATAGAAATCTGAAGACCCAGCAAAAGGAATCCTCAACAGAAAAAGCAAAGAAGGAAAGGAAATGAAAATTTTGAATGCTTTCTCTAAAGACAGTAATGCAAGTGAATATCATCCTGCTATTGCTTTTGTGAAATGATTTATTTTATCCAAATAAAAAATAAATGCTTGCTTCTTTGTTCATTAAAATTATCTCTTGCTAATTTATAAATCAGATTAAGATGAAAAATGCCTTTTCATTATAATAGTGATTGAAAAGCAGAGGTGCGTCATAGTCATAAAAAGTTTCTGCATAGTATAGAGTAAGTATAGAGATTATATCTCGTGTGAAATTGGGTTTGGATGAAACAATAACCTTAATGAAACTTTGATGATTGGTGAATTTTTAAAATGTAACAATGTAATTATCTTCAAACTTGAGTGATAAGCTGAGAGAAAATATTTGTGCTGAAATTAATTACAAACACAGATTTTATCGCAAAAATTTAATGGTCCAACAATAAAAATTTGAATGAAATTAAAAATGTTATGAAGAGCTTCCGAAGTTCAAGGAACTTCGAGAAAAATACGTTTCGGAGTTTTGAAAACTGAATTGTATGAAAATCAAAACTTCTTCTCTACTGTAACGTTGGAATGATTTGAGATAACATAGAAAAACCGCCAAATGTTATCTGAAATAAAAAGAATCAATTTTTACTAATTATAGTGAGTGAGTGAGTGAGTGCACCGCTATGATGGCTTCCGACCACGGACATGAACCAAACGGAATTATACGCGAGAACAAAATACGGCAGTTAAAAGCTGTTTATTATTCTAAAATATGACAAGTCATCTGAATGTAATTAATTTGATGTTGGGCAGAATGTATTGTAGAGTTGGTGCTCAGCTGATGCTCTGCAGAGTAAGTCTGACGTTGTGCCCAAGAAAAGTGAAGAATCTGTTTTCGGTACAAATATAATTAATCACCGTTTTTCGATTCAGAATTTCGTTGACTAAAATGAGCTGAAAAATGCTAAAAAAAATAAAGCCAGAAGGAAAGGGAAAAATTCATTTATGATAAAAATAACTATAATACTAACATTCCTTAGTTACTATGTATACCATTCTATTGATATCAACAGGTATTTTACATATAACAATTAAGCAAGCCAACATATGTTAATGTCAGTGTTGCCATTAGCATAAAACTATACTGATGTAGTACTGAAAGGCTTAGTAAAATTCTATGCGAAACTGTATCTCTGAAATGGTATCTGCAAATTTTGTAATTTGCCTAATTAGGAAAATAACATGTTTGGTCATGCTTGGTTCATGGCAACCATTATAAAATTGTAATTCCCGTATAATTTAGAATTCGGAGCAATGTTAAAGAATATGTAAAGATTTATACTCTAACGTGTTGTAGTTAACATGTAAAATATGAACTAGTCAATATAATAATTAGCAAACTAGTTGTGGATAACAACTACATACATACCTTATCTATGGAATATTCTGAAGCATCGTAATATGTATCACAAGCTAGAACGCTGGATGTTAATAAACTCATTGGCGCAAATGTGGCTATTTGAACTTTTTTATTATTTTAAAAACAAATTTTCTAAGCTTATTACTAAATGTAAATAAGTTTAACTTACGTTACTAAGTTGTATAAAAATGACAAATCCGTGTTAAAACAGTTTATACAATATTGCATACAACTTAATTCAAAAACATGCCGCTCCTATTTACAAGACTCCTGTTACTAAGAACGTCATACTCTAACACTGTAAAATATTTCAAAAGTAGAAGGTAAGTTAATGGAAACTAATGCATTTCAAACATAAATAATTGCTAAAACCACGATTCTTGCTTGCTAAAACCATCTTCTTAATTTTGTAAAACTTTCATAACCAAGAAGTGAGATTTTAATAAAAGTTAGGAAAAGGATTTTTAAACTTAAATGTACTTAATAAATATTACAAACAGAAATATTTATGTAGTCTGATGTTAGCCAGTATGCTCTAAGCATCATTATACTACTGTTAATGGTAGCAATTAGTCATTAACGATAAGCCGTAACAAGTTGCATGTTACAGCGTAATACTATGATTTATGCTGAGAGTTGAGGTGTAAATTCTATATTAATCTATTTAGATCATTACAACTTTTGTATACCTGTGTAATTATATAATCAATGCGTGATCATGTATTCAGAGTGAAAATGCTTTAAATTAATGTTATGAATGCCCGTGAATCTCTTGTTGCGACGGCTTATTGTATGACCAGTAGGTGCAGTAATGTGACACAGCAATACTTGTAAATTCGCCAAAGAAGTTCTGGTGCTCTGACTACTCTTCCCTGTCCCACTCCCTGGTACGCGAATGTACATTTTCTTCATATGAGCCTTTGTCGCACAATCCTGGCGTATATTGCCTTACCAAGTAAAGCTCTATCCATGGATGTAACAGTCTGTGGAGGTTGTTCGTTGATTTCATTTAGCTACTATAATAATCAACCGATCTTCATAAAAACTGGTAAATTTTGGTACATCGAAGACAGGTCTCCGGACAGTTATTTGATTTGTTTGCGATGTTTGAAATACTTCCACATTCCACAAATTAACGACTCATCTGTTCACTTCCACGCTTATCGAATTAATTTCCACCTTTTCGTTGCCCTGCGTTGGCAACACGCTTTTGAGATTTGTCGTTCGTAGAATTCGGTCGCTAAAAGCGTAGCTGACCTGTAAACGTTGTAATTCCTATTTTGAAGCTTATCTGTACTCCTGAATTATTACTAAATGTTTACGTGTGAATGTTATATTATTAAATGTCTTCAGTTTGATTTAAATGCACCAAGAGTCTTGAATTTATTAAGTATAATCAAAACCGAAACTGCGTCATCCATGTCGGCGCCATTCTAATACGAGGAACGTAAACAAATTTCTGGAGGCACCGGCGAGATTCAGGCGGAATTCGTCTGCAGTTCAAGTACAGATAAGTGCTTTTTATTTCGATTTACATCTGAATTTGATTCTTGAAGTTTTATATGTATTTTGTATTGATTTTCGTTCTGAACTTGAATACTTCGATTACTTATTATGGATCAAGCTACTGTCATTAGATTGCGTAGTAAAGCAAAAGCGGCCTTCACAAGGCTTCAGAATACTATTTCTTCCGATTTATCTAAAAATGAAGTAATTTTGCATCTGGAGCGCTTGGAAAGGATTTATTCAGATTTTGATAAATTTGATGCCCAATTACCAGAAGAACAGTGAGAAATTGAAGATTTTGAATCGAAGTATTTTAGTTTGAAACTTCAGTATCAAAATTTATTAGATGTATTAAATGTGGCTAATGTGCCAAATGTTTCAGGAAATTCTAATATTAGTAACTTTAAGTTACCTAAGTTAAATATTCCTATTTTTTCGGGTAACTTTAATGACTGGATGAATTTTAAAGATTTGTTTGTTGCAACAGTGCATAATACTTCTTTATCGAATATACAGAAATTTCAGTATTTAATCGGATCACTTGCTGATGAACCAGCTTGTATAATTAAACATATTCCGTTATCAAATAATTCTTATGAAGAAGCATGGGCAAAATTGCTCGCTAGGTACGATAAAAAGAAGCAAATAGTACAATCGTTGATTAAAACATTTATGGATCAAAAATATATTTTACAGGTTGATAATGTTAATTTACGGCGATTAGCTGATACTTCCGATGAAGTTATCAGAGGTTTAAAAGCTCTTGGTGACAAAGCAACTTCTAGAGATCCATGGTTAATATTTATGTTGCTTCAAAAGGTAGATTCAGAAACTCGAAAGTTATGGGCACAGAAAACAGCGGAAGATGATTTTCCTACATTGGAATCATTTTTTGAATTTTTAAATTTAAGGTGTTCTTCTCTCGAAATTATCATAAATAAAGAAGCAGAAGCTAACGTTGTTCATAAAAATAGTAATGTTAGTTCTAAAACATTACAGAATTCTAAATTTAGTAATACTAAATATTCGAAATGTAACGGACTTCATGCATTATATAAATGCGTTAAATTTAAGAATTTGGATATTACTGCTAGAAAGAACTTTGTACGAAAACGAGGATTGTGTTTTTTATGTTTAATTTCACATCTAATCAAAAACTGTAATTCACATTTAAAGTGTAATTCAAAAACACATAATAGTTTGTTGCATGAAGATATTAAAGCTAACACCGTACAGCTTTTAAAAGCGCCAAATGAAAACGAAAGAACTCCAGAGAGAATTTCGAATGAACCATGCGAGGGTCAAGGTCAGGTAGTTATCAGTAATACGATTCAAAATTGCAACTCGGCGATTTTGCCTACAGTTCTCGCACTCGCATTTTCGTCCAGTGGCGAAACTATCGAAATTAAAATATTATTGGATTCCGGAAGTGAAAGTTCGTTTATTTCTGAACGAGCTGTTCGAAGATTAGGATTAAAAAGAACAAATCAAAGGTTACTTTTGCGTGGAATTGGCGGAGTGCCAGCTTCCAAAACTCGTGGTTCTGTTGATTTTAAAATTCAGTCAAAGTTAAATAATGAAGTAATTGATGTTAACGCATACATTTTGGATAGGTTAACTTTGCCATTGCCGGAACAAGTCATTAATGTAAAGCATATAAAATAGATTAAATCTATTCCGTTAGCGGATCCGAATTTTGCTCAACCCAAAGAAATTGATTTGATTTTAGGAGCTAATTATTTTTTCCGTTTTAAGATGTGGCCACATATATGGTTCGAAAAATGAGCCTGTAGCTCAAAATACAATTTTCGGTTGGGTGATTGCTGGGAAGGTCGGAAATAATATGGAAGGTCCCAAAACAGCAAATTCACACTTCATAAAGTTAGAAGATAATATAAATATTGATTACGAACTTAAGCGTTTCTGGGAAATGGAGGATATTGTCGATGTTGGAAAGAAAGAATTTCTGACACCTGAGGCACAATTTTGTGAATCACATTTTCAAAACACTCATTCTGTTAATTCAGATGGGCGATTTGTGGTAAAACTTCCATTCTATAAATCGCATTTGATGTTGGTTGATTCAAAACCGGCAGCAATTTCTAGGTTGCGTTCCATGGAACGAAAATTCAAAGATAATCCAGAATTTAAAAAACAGTATAAAGATTTCATACATGAATATGAACAGTTAAGACATATGACTGTGATTAATGATGATTTATCTAACAGGATTAATGATGATGTGATTAATGATGTGATTAATGATGATTTATCTAATCGGATACAGAAAAGTTTTATCTTCCTCATTATGCGGTCATTAAACCTTCTAGTACAACGAAAAAATTAAGAGTAGTTTTTGATGCATCCTGTAAATCTGAAAATGGTATATCATTGAATTCTCTTTTAGGGGTAGGTTCGAAATTACAAAGAGATATTTTTGAGATTTTGATTAATTTTCGATTTCCTAAAATTGTTTTCACAGCCGATGTGGAGAAGATGTATCGTCAGGTGATGGTAGCCCCTGAAGATCAGAATTATCAATTGATACTTTGGCGATACAATTCCAGTGATGAAATGCGTATGTACAAGTTGAAAACAGTTACGCATGGTCTTTGCTCTGCTTCATTTTTAGCAACTCGATGTCTGAAGCAGGTAGCTTTAGAGTCTAAAGAGGAATCCGATGTATCTCGTATATTGCAAGAGGATATGTATATGGACGACATATTGTCGGGTGCAAATACAATTGATAATGTAGTATCTGTCTGCAAGAAAATATCTTCAATTTTACATGCACGTGGTTTTGATTTGAGGAAGTGGAATTCAAATTCTGTAGAATTCTTAACTGAATTTAAGGAACATTGTTCGTTGAATTCTGATTTTGAGATATCTCCTAATTCGAGTTCGAAAGTCTTAGGACTTTTTGGAATTCAACTACTGATACCTTTAGTTTTAAAGCTACATTGCACATCAACGCACCTATAACAAGGAGACGCATATTGGCAGAATCCTGCTCGCATTTTAGATCCTTTAGGTCTCTTATCTCCTTGCACTATATTGATTAAAATATTCTATCAAAAATTATGGTTAGTTAAAGGAGACTGGGATTCAGTTGTTCCCCAGCGTATCTCAGATGATTGGTTTAAAGTTCAAGAGACATTCTGTCAAATCAATAATTGTGAAATTCCGAGATGTGTCATACTTACAACGGACAGTGTTATCCAACTACATGGATTTTCTGATGCATCTTCGCAGGCCTATGCAGCAGCCATTTACTGTCGCCAGAAATACAATGGTACGATTAAGGTTAATCATTTGGTATCAAAGACTAAAGTCGCGCCTATAAAGCAAGTATCCATTCCTCGATTAGAACTCTGTGCTGCGTATTTTTTGACCAGTTTAATGCGATCTCTATTGAACATTTTAAAGAAGTTTAATTTCGAAATCTTTGCGTGGACGGATTCCAAGGTAGTTAGTTCTGTCTTGTCTATCAGCTCATCCACGTAAGTGGAAAACTTTTGTGGCAAACAGAACATCTCAAATCATAGAAGTGATACCTATTAAAATTGGGATCATGTTCCCTCTAAACAGAATCCTGCAGACATTGCTTCTCGTGGCATTGAACCTCAACTCCTACCAAATTGTACTTTGTGGTGGAATGGTCCACCATGGTTGCGTCAGGAAGAGGAAAAATGGCCTAAATATGAATTAAAATCTGAAGATGATACTGAAGTAAAGGCCGAACAAAGATCTGATCCTATTTTTATTTCTCATATACGTGAATCAAATGATTTATTAGCTAATTTGTTAGAGCATTATTCTTCGCGTTGTAAAGTTGTTCGTATTCTGGCTTACTGTCAAAGATTTATTACTAATTGCCAGAAGCATCATGTTACTCAGAACATTTCACGTAGTGGCATTAACTCCAGCTGCCTTATGCCTCTAACATTTCTAGAGATCCGATTAGCAGAAAATTTCATTATTCGTTGAATTCAGAATCATTATTTCAAAGATGATTTACAATGTATTAAAGAAGAGAAACCTTTACCCAAGAAGAGCCAACTACGTACTTTGTATCCATTCGTAGATAAAGATGGTCTCTTACGGGTGGGAGGACGTCTTAGAAATTCATCTTTAGCATTTAACATCAAACATCCTGTCATACTTCCTTCTCGACATAAATTTAGCGAATTACTAGTGAAAGAACTTCATATTACTTACCTTCATGCTGGTCCTTCTTTATTATCACACCTCATCAGGTAATCTTACGGGATAATTGGAGGAAAGAGACTGATACGCAGTTGTGTCAACCATTGCTTAATATGTCATTGATTTAAAGCTGCTTCAAATCCGCAATTGATGGGGGACTTACCTGAACATCGTGTGACTTTGGAACGACCTTTTACGCATCTAGTGTGGATTACGCAGGTCCTATTACCATGAAATTTAATAAGGGTCGTGGTTCTAAAAACAACGAAAGGCTGTATAGCTCTGTTTGTTTGCTTGTCGACTAAAGCTGTGCATATAGAAGCAGTCAGTGACCTGACGGCAGACTCGTTTATCGCGGCACTTAGACGTTTCATTTCACTTCGCGGTGCACCACGCCACATTTACAGTGACAACGGTACCAATTTTGTGGGAGCATGTCGAAAACTACAAGAACTAAATCAGATTTGGTCTTCCTTGTATTCATCTATTAAATGGCATTTTATACTGCCTGCTTCGCCCCACTTCGGAGGAATATGGGAAGTCGGCATTCGCTCAGCGAAATTTCATCTGAGAAGAGTATTGAAAGACACTCTTTTAACCTACGAAGAGTTGTCAACGCTACTTACCCGGACCGAGGCTATTTTGAATTCACGTCCACTTACTTACGTGAACGATTCTGATATTGACTCTATTAATGTTTTAACCTCTTCTCATTTTATTACAGGTGATATGTTGATTTCCTTTCCAGAGACACATCAGTCTGTTCGCACAAGGAGTTCTAGGTGGGAACTTGTACAGAATCTACGTCGCGGATTTTCATATCGATGGAAAAAGGAATATTTGAATTCTTTTCAGCAGAGATCCAAGTGGCAGCACATCACCCCCAACCTGAAGATCGACACGGTGGTTCTAGTCATCGAAGATGGATCTCCACCTTTAGCTTGGCCTATAGGACGGATCATCGATGTCCATCCGAGCAAGGACGAATTAGTTCGCGTAGCTACAGTCAAGACTAAAACTGACCAATTAATAAACTTTCACCTTTACCTGTGTATCAGGACTAAACCTGATAGGGTGGGAGTATGTTCACCTCCCCGCTTATCGAATTAATTTCCACCTTTTCGTTGCCCTGCGTTGGCAACACGCTTTTGAGATTTGTCGTTCGTAGAATTCGGTCGCTAAAAGCGTAGCTGACCTGTAAACGTTGTAATTCCTATTTTGAAGCTTATCTGTACTCCTGAATTATTACTAAATGTTTACGTGTGAATGTTATATTATTAAATGTCTTCAGTTTGATTTAAATGCACCAAGAGTCTTGAATTTATTAAGTATAATCAAAACCGAAACTGCGTCATCCATGTCGGCGCCATTCTAATACGAGGAACGTAAACATCATCAATGTCATAGAAAAGAGAGAGACCTTTGATTGACTGTTCTGTCCGATAGCTCGCCAGGATTCATTATCTGCGATTCGTCTTCTTTCATACATACTCGTAAAGACATGAAACTAATCTCCAAAGCTATCCTAGGAAAGTTATAAGCACTTCGAGTCAGCATTTAAATTAACCTCCTTCAGAATTCTGGCGTTTTAGCGACTGCCTAGTGCCTAGTAAGTATATGTTCAATCGTTGCTAGATATATGTTTGCATTCTGACAATCTGCATCTGCCGCGGTTTTCGTCCAATTAAATTAAACTACTTTTTCAAAAATTACTAATTTGCATTGAGTGCTTAACTTTTGCAAGCCACATTAGTAGAATTAAATTTCTATAACTGATATGCATATTTTAATCTTAAACTGAAATTTAGCTTACACGTCTTTCTCATTTGTGATTATTTCTTGGGCGATCTTTTGAAAGACGAATAAACAGTGCAATAAGGTAATACAGATTTTATTGATAGGAAAAGAAGGCAACGAGGTTATGCTCACCTTACTTTATTTATGTATGCCAGGTTCATTCTGGCGGCGAGATAATCAGATCCAGTCGTACATTTGAATAACAGCTCAGCAGTGGAAAAATTACGGATTTTGCAGTATTATCAATCAGGTGACTAGAGTACTAACACAATGCATATAACACAACTTGCTGTTTTCGTAGGAGGTTGTACAGTCCAATAGATGAACTTCTGTCTGAAATTGGAGTAGCAGGAAACTACACAAGAGAAGGGTTAAAGTACCCTTTATTAAATCTTTGAAAATTTACAATGCGTCAACTCGACACTAACAAACTTCGCCTCTGCTTGGGCGGTAACTGAAAATCAAGTAGCTAAACTAAAAATATGAAGATATTAACAAAAGATAGAACTAGACTACAGGGCTCAGCGAGATCCCGTAATTTAAAACCCCTTCGAAGCTAGTGGCAGCAAATAAATGCAATTAAGCCACTTGAACCAGCAATAAGCAAACATATCTACGGCAGAGGATGCGGCTAGATATCCAAGTCTGCTTAAATTCTGGCATAGGCAACTGCAGAGATTTATATTTATTTTAACTAACAATTTAAAGTTTAAGTTCAAACTTTAGTATAAGCCTTCATTCCCCTAATTGATAATGCCAGAATAGTTAAATGTGGTAGCGCGCGTGAAGGAACGCACATTTCTGCTTTGTAGAAAGTATTTAAAAGGCGAGTTTCGATAGGAGAGAGAGAGTTAGGATCTAGCCGCAACCTCTGCCGTAGGTACGTTTGCTTCTTGCTAGTTCAAGTGGCTTAATTGCATTTATTTGTTGCCACTAGCTTCGAAGGGGTTTAAGTTACGGGATCTCTCTGAGCCCTGTAGTCTAGTTCTATCGTTTGTTAATATCTTCAAATTTTTAGTTTAGTTACTTGATTTTCAGTTACCGTCCAAGCAGAGGCGAAGTTTGTTAGCGTCGAGTTGACGCATTGTAAATTTTCAAAGATTTAATAAAGGGTACTTTAACTCTTCTCTTGTGTAGTTTCATGCTACTTCAGTTTCAGATAGAATTTCATCTACTGGCCTCTACAAGGTGTTACTGATGAATTTGAAGTAGTTGAGGAATTACTGAAAATAATTCATCTGAAAAAGAAAAACTGTTGCACAGAATATCTTTTCCGAAATAAAAACTGTAATAGATAAATGTAAACGTAAATTAAGTTGGGATATAATCATTGGATTTAAGAGTGATGGAGCAGCTGCTATGTTTGGTGAAAAAATGGAGCATCGTTAAATTCAGAAACATAGTGAAAGAAGAAAATTTCAGAATACGTTTTGCGCTATACATTGCATTATTCATCAAGAAGCACTCTGTGCCAAAATCTTGCAGATGGTTAATATTATGCAAGCGATAATTAAAACGGTAATTTTTATCCTTGGACGAACTCTGAATCATTGAGAATTCGTTGTATTGCTTGAAGAAATTGAAAGTGAGTACGGAGAAATGATTGTAATGAGGTAAGGCGTGTAAGGCGAGAAGCTGTATAAAAACGATTTTTTGAAATTAAAATTTTCATGATGTAAATAATAAAACTATCGAAGTGCTACATAAGGATGCATGGATATCATTATGTTCTCTTAGCATTTCTTGTTGAATTAACCCTCCAACTAAAAGTTCCTAATAAAATGCTGCAAGGATAAATTTATCGTTGATATGTATGCTTCCATTAATGCTTTTAAAATAAAATTGTAAATATGGGAAACGCAACTGAAATCAAAATATTTCGCCCATTTTCTATTTCCTAAATCTGTGCTATTATTCCGCATGAAATATCTCAATACGTAAAACAAATACAGCATTATTAAGAGAAGAATTTGAATGAAAAATTTAAGGAATTCAATGATTTAGAATCTGACTTTCAAATTATTTTATCTAGCATTAAAAGAGGATGTGAATAATGTACCAGAAAATCTACAAACGGAACTAATTAATTTAAAATGTGATATAAATCTTAATAAATATTTGAAGAGACAGATCTAATTAACTTTTATTCGCATTTGTTGATTAATAAGTTAAATATTTTCAGTTTCGAATTTAATAAGAATAATCGCTTTGTGTTTGGGAATGCATTTATATGCGAAAAGTTTTGTTTCGCCGTTGAAAATTAATATATCTAACAAAAGAGCCCGATTGACCGATGAGCATCTACTACCCGTGATGAAGACAGTTTCCAGTAATTTTTCTCCAAAGCTACAAACGTTATCAAACAAACTTCATCACGTGTCAAGCTGCAATAAAAAAAAGAGAACTCTGCAATTAATTATATACAATGACATATAGTTTGTTTGCTCGTGTCTATAAAAAATTTAATGTAATAAAAAAAGTAGATTGTCGCCAGGTTATCTCAAATTTTATTCTACTGGGTCCTCAAAATTTTGCAAGCTTTTTTAATTTGTTTCTTTTGAATTTACGTTAAAATTAATTTATTAAGTGGTTAATTCAACAAATTAGAATTATCTCTATATATATAAAGAAGAAAGTCTGTGTGTTTGTTTGTTCGGTAATAACTCAGTCACTATTACAGCTATCGTCACCAAACTTTCTACAATTCTTTTCTGCGTAATGGTAAAAATCGACCTCCACACACACACACACACACAAAAAAAAAAAAAAAAAAAAAAAAAAAAAAATCTGAAATGTTTCAGATTTTAAATTACGTCCAAAGGGCCGTTTTTTTTAACGTTTTGAGTGTTACCTTTATTTATTAAATATCATGTTCTTTGCACTTAAACCATAAAATTCAGTTCAAGAGCAATATCGCAAAATAATGTTAAATTAAGCATATCTTTAGAATTTCCGATATACACAGTCTCGCGAGCTGGAGATAAAAGTATTTTTTTTCTATATAACGTTGCCATTTCTCGCTTTTAAAGCATTGAGTTTGTAAATCAAAAATTCGTTAAAGTTTAACAAAATATAAAATCTATAATAAAACAAATTCCAAATTTGGGATTTCAGATGCCCATATTCGCAGTAGGATTTCGTCATTCAAAATTCGATGGCTCTATGTACCATTGTTTTATCACAATGCGAGAAATGGACAATCATTTATGCAGATTTTTCATTATTTAATTTCTTCAAATATAATGCAGGACTCTAACATTTTGTGGCAACAGTTTGAAAAGTGAACCGACGCAAAATCGCAAAACGAAAACAATAGTCCTTCAGGGACAAAGCCCCTTTGGACTAAAAAAAAATCAGATATATTAATTAAAAACGCTTAAAACGCTAATTTTAGCCGTCATTTTTCCGAGTGGCAACAGTACTGATATCAGCAACAGTAATATATCAGCAACAATGGCTGAGTGCCATTGTTGCTGATATAATGGGAGAGAATTAGTTTATTTTTCTATCGAAATTTTTATATGGGTTTTTCGCATCAGACTGAAAAATGTATGACTATGAATCGTATTTTTTGCTTATAATAATGATGTATTTGTTTTAGTTTTGCTGACCCAAATGACAATTCCATACGTCAGATGAATGTATATACCATATGATTCTATGATTACGTAATCAGTTTATAAGGTACTTCTCCCGCCTTCCTAGTGTAGTGGTCAGCACGCTGGACGCGTATTCGAGAGGTCCGTGGTTCGAGTCTTGGCGAGGGAGTTGCCAATGTCTCTCAATACCCAATGTCTCTACAAGTACGTGTATTGAATATTACTTTGCTTCTTTGGCATTTTTAGGCATTACATTGAGGCATCATATTCCTTATGACGTGTAATATGCTATTATACGAATCTTCAAATGATGTCATGAGTAAAATAATACATGACTCTCTATCCAACTTTACTGACATCGGGTACTTCCGCTAGTTTACAATAGATGTCAGTCCAAAAATTTTAAATTTAGCTGGTAACCAATAGAAATCTGAGACAGATAGAAAATAAGTACGACAAATTTGAATTTGTTGGGCAAAGCATACACAAACAAACGCAAATCTGAATTTGTTTGTGTATGTTTTGATAAATATTTAATAAGTGAAATTTGAAATTTTGTTAAAAAAATCTTTTCCCTGCGGCACGCATGCGATTTGAGGTTGAGACCACCTGCCTACAGTATTGATTTCAAGATAAAAATTTGCTCTTGGTGAAGTAAAATATTTTGATTTCGATAAATATCTTTGATGTATCAAAAAGTCTATCATGCACTAGATTAATAACTCTGAAGTCTTAATTTATGTCTTTTTTCCTATTTCCATTTTCATTAAGATATCTAAAAATTCAGTGGGAGATCTAATAGCGAATTTCTGTGTAAAACAAAATCTTTTCGAAGAATGTTTCCGCTCAGCATGTACTGAAATGTACGACAGTGATTTTATTTACAAATATAATATTAAAAATCAACATTTTAACTGCAAACAGGCACAAGAATAGCTTTGAACAAAACCTTTGACTGTAAGTATGAAGAATGGGAAGTAAAAATGCAAATTTCTAATTTGGATTTATTCTTTCTAAAGTATTGTGTATTAATTCTGAGTTTATATTTCGTATTCCAAATTTATACTAAGAGTCTCATATTTTTTGCACATAAAGATATCATAAGAAAGCATGAAATTATTGTTTGAACAGTTTTGATAAATTCGTTAACACATTTAGACATAAGGTTCTTAGACAGTTATCCCTTGCCTAATGAAACATAAGATATTTTTTTTTTTAATATGGGGCGTTGTTGCTTTTTGGCTTCAACTTGTAACGGAAATCTTGTGAACTTAAGGAATCCTCTAGAAATTGCCGAATTTTACCAAGCATATAAGGATTCATTCAGCTCATTAAATTATTAGCAATCCAAATATAACTAAATGCAACCTATTTTGAAACTTAAAAGTGTAATTTATCCTGAGATTCCTTTATACTAAACTAAATATGAACGATGAAATGTATAAATAAGAAGCAAGTGATGAGATTGGGAAATTTGGAATTCATTTTAGTTTTGATATCCATTACTTTTATTTTGCTCTAAATTGTGCTAAAATAAAATAAAAAGTAAATTTCGTAAGAGCTTAAGTATTACAGAAACACGGTTATTTCTGATTTCAAATGAAAAGCCTCAACGCATTTTGAAAGAAAACTCAGTTTCGCTTTATAAAGAGCAACATTATTCTGTGAACTCATATAAGTTCCTTTTCTTAAATAATCCTTGTAGTTTGTTTACCTGAGCATAAAGTTGTAAATGTAAGTTAATTTTTATCAAACAAATTTATTAATTTGAAGCGCCCTTTTCTACAATTAATGCCATGTGCGAAAATATAAAAGCAATCAGATCTGAAAATAAAATATCTTCTTCTTCAGCCAACGCTCGTCTTGGCCACGTCAGCCACTTGATGCCACGCTATCTAGTCTAGTCGTGCTCATCCTTCCATTGTGTCTTCTCGAGTTTCTACCTCCAGATCGTTGCAGGTAAGATGATGACTAGTGTTATCTTCTCCCCCAAACTTATGTCAGGGATAAAAGTATAAGACCGTCATTAATCACTTTTTCCAAGCTTGGTTTAAAAATACCAAATATCACAATTTTTTTATCTGTTAAATCATGTTTAGGTGTTCATCGTTTTGACAGATCAAAAGTCATGTGCGTCACACTCTAATTTACGCTTAAAATTATTTAAAGATTTAAAAAGACGCAACCTGCACACGTAACAGCCAAAAATTGCAGGTAAAAGTATCTTCTCGGTTAAATGTTAGCACCAGTGCTATACAATACATCATAAAGAAGCATCAAAGCTTAAGTAAGATGAAAAATGTTACTATACTTGAGAGACCACAATAAATGAAATGACATAAGAGATTTAAAAACATTTATCAAGTATAATAAGATTGCATCAACTAAAAGAAATTTAGAGAAGGACTAGGATCACTATGAACTGGAGGTATGTTTAAGAATAAAATAATAGACATTTACATACAATAAATTTATACATCCTATGATTGCAATCTTATATCTCTAAAGCAGCTGAAAACATGTCCGTCTGTCGTAGCAAAAAACACAAGGACTATATGAAAGTTAAAGGAAAACTATAATTATTTTAAACTGAAGTTAGATATTTATAAAGAATTTAAGGATTCATTTACATGCTATCCTATTTATTTATGTTAATACGGAGATCATTACAGGATATCAGTAAAGAGAAGATCTCATGAAGATTGCATTATACCAACGAACATCCTGTTAGTGTTGTGATTCCAATTTGTATATGTCATATGTAGAATTGATAACCTTTGTTTGTGTCTGAAATACTAAACTTACAGAACTATCTTGAAGGTATATTTTATCTTTGAATATTGAGAAAACCTTTTCAGTGTTTTGTCTTCAGTTGTTAAATTTGTGTTTCAAGATTGCAATATATGTTACCATAGATCTCAAACTATTAAGCGTTTGTTAAGAGAATATATCGCTGAAATTTGTCAAACAAGTAACCTAGGATAATCTTTCAGAGAAACTTCAATATATTTGTGTAGGGAATGGGCCTAGGAGAGGCATTCTGATAAGTGGGTAAAAAGGTAACTGTATTTAAGTACTAGTATAAAAGCAAAACATCTGAAAGCAAAAAGTTATGCTTTCCATGTAAAAGCCAATTTTTGTTGCCTGAAAGACCGAAAGGGAAGCAAATTAATTTTGACAATCTGATATTTTGTCTTAAAATTTAGAGATCAAGTACTTTTGTCAAACAATTGATTTTAAGAATGCACTTTTTAAAATGATATAAGAATAAAATCCTAAACTTCATTAGTTTAAAATCTTTATGCTCCTAACTATAAAGAAAATATTTCAAATATACAAATTGATCAATTAATAAATAAATTCCATTTAAAATATATTTCCCTGTTAATTATAAAAGTGGTTTAACATATATAGCGGTGGATGTAAAGTATTATTAACGTCCTTCAGAAAATAGAATAAAAAGGAAAAGCTAAACAGGAGTTTCTGTAAACACATTATTAATTAGTCAGAAATTAATAGTTATTAACTAAATATTTCACTCTTAGGTATATTGAAAGTTTAAAACATTTCTTATTTATCAGTAAAAGCAGAATTTTAAGTCAGACATTTTCAAAGAAGGTTCTGTAAAAATTATTGGAAAACTTGGACACATTTTAAAATTATTTTGTGAATAACTAGATAATTAGAAAGAGGTTTGATTTATGTTGAGTATTGAAAAAAACCAGCTGTAAGCCTTATTTCTTTAAATGTCAATCCTAGATGCACGCTTCGAATATAAAGTTTTCCAAAAGAAGATGGAAAATTTTCGTAACAATTTTTCATTTTCATAAATTTTCTGGAAAGGTAATGTCAACAGTATGAACAGAAAGTTTCTGTAAAATTAAAATCAAATATAAAATAAAAATTACAATTATAATAAGATTATAATATTTTAATTAATTAAAAATAAAAATTTCATACCTATACTCAAAATTTCAGGTATCTGAGGTACATAATTTTCCCATTCATATAAAGAACGTAATTCAGACATTTGAGAAAAGCTAGCGAAGCAGTTGCAAATCATAAGGAGTTTTGTTCATGATAAACTGTAGCGTATTGAGTAAAATAGAAGTCATTAATAAAGTCGTCGGAAATATTCAAGCTTATTTCTGTGAATTTTGCACTTAGATGAAAGCTTTTGATATTTAATTAATTGCAGCATGATAAATATTTTGTGATTTGATATTTTGCCGGAAGGGTAAAATAATATAATAAAGTCGCTTGTTATTGGTTAAAGATTGTTTAACATTTGTTTTAAAATTTGTTCAAAAGTTTAACGATTTTTGTCTTAAAAATTTGCTTCATCCATAATGTTGAAAGTCAGAAAAATTCTCTAGTCTGTTTTAAGAATTTAATTTATGACTAAAAATAAAAGTCTGAGATCAATATTTAAGGAAATAAAGCCGATGTGTATAATACTGTATATTTCTTTTGTGCTAATATATTAAAAATATTTCAAACTTCTTATTTACTGCTGTTTTAATTTAGATTTTAGTTATGTTTGTGAGATTTGTTAAAAAATATTTCTTCACTTTTAATAAATTCTTTAAATCTTATTATTAAGGCATTGCATTTTATTACAAATCTCTATTTAGAAATTTATGATAAGTTTGGCAGGGTTCAAGCAAATTCTAATTTGATTTGTGAGAGAAAAAGATTGAGAAAGGATAAAACAACATCAATTTTAGGTAATTTTACAAAACTGAAAGCATGGTATAATAAACAATAATGATTATTGATGGAAAAAAAGGATTATTAATTTCTTAGATTAAGATCCTTTTTCTTTCCCAGTTCCAAAGCTCTCATAATTTCAAAATTTAGCATGGAACCTTGATGTATAGTTTTTCAATGGGATGTAAAAAAATGACAAAAAAATGCGGGAAAGCGATTAATATCGGAAATTATTTTACAGTGTAAGTAAGAAACGTATTTTAAATATACTTTCAGTATGACTACACAACATTAAGATACTGCTTTCTAACAAAAAGTAATATAATGGTATTTACAGTATAACTTTATCCCATTTGGAGACATTTCGGAACTTAAAAATGTTTTCACGGTCAACAATGTTTACATTTTGAGTATAAAAACGCGTTAAAGTTTTTGTAAAGTTTTATTAGTGCCCGGTGATGCTTGGCAACATTTCTTGCTCATTTTTATCTTATTATCGCTCCCTACACACACGCTACTACTACTCTACACACGCAGACCCAAACTGGAACTAATTATATAAACCACTCAAAACTTGAGGAATAAACTAATAAAACTAACAAATAAAAATGGCTACCTCAGGCAACAAAATAGCATCTGTGAATGACACTAATAACACAGATACGGAGCTGAGGAATACGCGCTAAGCATTACTGCATTTACTATCCAAGGAGTTGAGACAAAGAATATGCACACATAGACGTTCTTTGGTTGAGAGAGTCTTGTTCAAAGAGAAGGAACACAAATAACAAGTAGGTACGTTGCTTAATTTTTTTTCTTAGAGAGAAAGTGATTTACAGAAATTAACGCGTTGAAATGATAGTTACAGGAATGATGAATGTGAGAATAAATAGCAAATTACTGAATATTTCGCATATTCAGAATTGAATCCAAAGACATGTTCTTAACGTCAATTTTTCTTCGAGATACGAATCGACCAAGCAGTATATTTTGATAAAAAAATAGCTGGATAATTTTGGTTTTCCTTCTAATTCATATAATACTTTATAAGCAGTTCGTTGAAAAATGATTAATGGCTCTTGCGATGCATCAAGATTTTTACTTCCTTCGGTGTCCTGTAATTCTACGATGAGCTCGTGAATGTTGCTATGTAGTTAGTGTTTACCTAGGCTTCGGTGTGATTGATTATGCATTTAAATTTCTACTACAACTTCAAGATTCGGAATAAATGTCTGTTTCACAGTTGAATATATTACGTTTCCGTTTTGGCACAATATACGGGTAAGTCAAAGTTTATCTTTCATCCAATTTTAAGTTATTAAGGAACAATAAAATCAAATTTAATTTCCATCTTCATTTTGGCTTGTTGCCGGTATATGTATAACATTCTAAAGGCCACTTTATATAATACTGTTTAGGGTTTCCTGAGAAGTCTACGCCTTTTCTCTGGTCCTTCAGCCCAACTTAGCCAATAGTTATTAAGAGTGCTAGTGCCGATCCCGTCCTGAGACTGACTTGCTGTATGAAAGATTGCAGATTCTGTAAACGTTCCAGTGGCAACGATTAACTCAAGTACTCAGGCCAAGAAATAACGACTACTATATAGTGTTATAAACCTCTACATTCAAGCTTTCCGTTGTTTATTAATACTAGATTATCAAACTTATAGACAGCCGCTTTCTTATGCATTTTATTAACTTTCATTAATAAAGTTATACTGATGACTGTGATGTACTTTTGTGCTGATCGTAAAAATGAATTCTGATTTCTTTCTGTATCATCTGCAGATTTTTTTAAAATTATGAAACTACATTTTGTTATATTTACCGCTATTACTGTTTTCTGTATGTAACTACAGAAATGCCCTGAGTGATGGAAAAGTTATAAACCAGGAAATCGGCAGGAAATAATTTATAAAAACCCTAATTTCGCTTTTGTTTAAGAAGCTAATATTTAGCAAATTAAGAGTAAGTTATTCGGTCATTGTTATTTTTGTTAAAATATCCGAAAGCCCGCGTAAATTTATGCCTTAGATTTCATCGGAATCCTTAATTTGTTTAAATATTTATTAGCTTTGATAAAACATTTAATTCCAGTCCTCACGAGTCGATAGTTTTTACGCAACACTAGTTACTATAGTTTGTTTGACGTTTTCCACTTTTAATTTTTTAGGTGACGCTAAATTGCTTATATATATATGTGTGTGTGTGTGTGTGTGTGTTTGTAAGGTATAAAATATGAAAGAAAACTACTATTAATTTAACATCAGTCCTTTTAACTCCTCATTTTAATTTGGTTAAGTTCCCTTCTTGTCTTAATATTAATGTAAGAATCTAAATTAAAAATTAGTTCATTTCGTGCTTTCTCATATAATTATAGTACAATACAGGTAACTATCATTCAATCAAATTAGAATTTAAACAAAGTCTTTAAATAGTACTGCTACTAAGTGCACAACCCCTTTTTCATTCTTTTATCTTGTCGCTATTAGACGCCCACAGTTTCCTTCTCTTCTTAGTCCCTAGTCTAAATAGCGATGTGAGCTCTACAGAATTATGGGATGCATATAGTACCTATAATGTTGATGTGTCAACCTGTCTATGCTTATCTAGAATTGCTTTATTACAAAATAAAACTAATTGAATCGACGACCACTTCTGAAAGCTTTTCTCCATTATGTCCTCTTATATATGTCCAGCTGTGTTTCTAATCTCAAATTAGCTGATACTTCACATTCGCATATTATTCATGATGATTACATTTAGAATCGACAAGATCCCGATCTGTGCGGGGAAACTTCAGTCGGTTTCCTTTGGTGTACCAGCATTTGATGTGCTGTCGACTAAATGAAATAATGTAGAGTTATTACATTTCTTAGATGCTGATCCATAATGATAATGAACTAAATGTAGTAATGTAAAATTTTTGCATTTTTTAAATGTTGGTCCATAATGAAGAGCAGTATTTGGAAACTGAGATTAAATAGTCACTTGTTTTCATTGACATTCATGGCCACAATTTACTTGGCACGCCAATCATGCCTATTTACGGAATATTTACGTTTTTGATATTGTTACGATAGGAAGAAAGCTGTCTAGACATGTAGCATGACTTTTCACATGAGGCTGTTGATTCAATATAGTTTTATTTCGTAATAAAGCAATTCTTGATAAGCATAAACAGGCTTGCACATCATCATTATGGGGACGATATGCAAGCCACACATCTCTTTTTAGATAAAGGATGATGGGCAGAAGCAAATTGTGCGCGTCTAGTAGCAGAAAGGGGAAGCAGGAAAAGGACTCCGCAGTTCGCTGCAACGACCTTTAAAAGCTTGATTCCTTTGTTTAACGTTTGATCTGAATAAAATAAATCTAATTGGATGAAAGCCGCAGGCATTACAGCATGATTAGATAAGAAAGCACGAAAAGAATTAATTTTTAGATGACGGCACTTTAAATTCATATATCAGTAAAGACAAGACGTGGACGTGGCCAAAATTAAAATTAGTAGCTTTCTTTCAAATTTTTTATTTTACACATATATACATATATATATATATATATATATAATAGTAAAGTTAAATTAAATTTTAAATAATTCTCTTGTGCCATTGCTGCAAGGAATAAAATTTAAATTTAACAAACATTCTATTCGTAAAAAGAACATTTAAAGTTAATTCAATTTTAAATAAAGAAATTTAATTGCAAACAAATAAATGATTAATTATTGCTGCGAACTAATCTACAATATCATTTAAATTCTGAGAGCATATGTAAATCAAGTGCAAGTATCAAAATTCGTGAATATATAATTCCAAAAAAGTTTTTAATACTAAAAAATTAAGAAAAATGCATAAATGAATAACAGTTGAGCAGGCAGGAGACAGACTTATCAAGGGGAAGTTGCCTCCAAACCTAACTCTTCAATTATTCAATTCGTGTTTCGTCATCCATGTAGGCAAGGGTAAAAGTAAAATTCAAAACGGAAAGTAAATCCAAATGTTGTGAATCACTAAAAAAGAAATTTAAACAAGTGGAATTTTGTTAAATTAGCAAGTAAATGACTAGAATTAAAATTAAAAAAAAAAATAAATTAAGAGTAGAAAACCCAATTTTTTAGAAAACCAAAGTAATTTAGAAACTCTTGCCTAGAGAAAACTTCCCCGACACGAATTATGCATATAAATAAAAAAAGAAACTAGATACTATCTATAAAAATACATAAATAATTCAAAATAATACTAAAAAGGCAAGTAAACAGTAAGTTTTAATTTTAACTTACCAACTATAATTGTATTTGGAGAGTGGAGCAGCATTGCCAAACTAAGTGATGTTAAGTAGTGTGTTTCTGCTAACTTTATAAATAGAGGGCGCTAATTTATTTCATTTTAAGTCAAACAATTTTGCCGTACTTTATTTCAAAAGCATTTTAGATTTTTTTACAACCCTTCGTTTTTTTTACAATCCTTGATATTTTACAATCCTTAAATGTTTGCAACCATTTTTTTCACATAGAGTTAGAGTTAGCAGTTTTACAATTTTTTACACTTTTTTACAATACTTCACAGTTAGCAACATTTTTGCAACAGAACACACATTTTACATTACTTAAAGGTTTTAAAATAGATCTGACAGATAGCAGCTTAACACTCAACTAGCAGAAAACACTACTTAACAACACTTAGTTTGGCAATGCTGCTCCACTCTCCAAATACAATTACAGTTGGTAAGTTAAAATTAAAACTTACTGTTTACTTGCCTTTTTAGTATTATTTTGAATTATTTATGTATTTTTATAGATAGTATCTAGTTTCTTTTTTTATTTATATGTATAATTCGTGTCGGGGAAGTTTTCTGTACGCAAGAGCTTCTAAATTACTTTGGTTTTCTAAAAAAATTGATTTTCTACTCTTATTTGACCTTTTTTAAATTTTAATTATAGTCATTTACTTGCTAATTTCTCAAAATCACACTTGTTTAAATTTCGTGATTCACAACATTTGGATTGACTTTTCGTTTTGAATTTTACTTTTACCCTTGCCGACATGGATGACGAAACACGAATTTAATAATTGAAGAATTATGTTTGGAGGCAACTTCCCCTTGATAAGTCTGTCTCCTGCATGCTCAACTGTTATTCATTTATGCATTTTTCTTATTTTTTAGGATTAAAAACTTTTTTGGAATTATATATTCACGGATTTTGATACTTGCACTTGGATTTTGATGCTTTCAGAATTTAATTGATATTGTAGCAATTATTGTTCGCAGCAATAATTAATAATTTTTTTGTTTGCAATTAAATTTCATTATTTAAAATTTAATTAAATTTAAATTTGCTTTTTACGAATAGAATGTTTATTAAATACATACATATATATATATTAGCGCATTTAATCAATATATCAAAAGCATTTACTCAAAAGGAAATAAATCTCATATCTTTCTAATTGCACCGAATCTTTAAATTTTAAATTGAAATTTACTAATAATTCGAAGTCACCATTTAGTATCATATTTGTATTGGTTCATCTTAACTGAAACGGAAAGTTGCAGTTTATTTCAGTACTTAATTGCAGTTTCGGTCAGTCTGAAATTAAGACAAATATAATATTTGTATTTCTATTAGCATACACGAAATATTTTAGATTTTATCGTATTCCTATTAACCATTCAACTTCTCCGGTTAAATTTCTGAAAAATGTATAAAAATCTGATATAAAAAAACTAATATTAATTAAAGTGTCTTGAGTTAAAAAAGTGTAGTGTAATTTACGTAGATAAAAATAATTAAGTAAATACAAGTAAGTTAATAATTCAAGAATTTAAGTGTTTTAAATAATATTTTAAAGTCGTCGTTTACAGAAGGAATTTCGTTGTTTCAGGGGGCTGAATGCACTCAGCCTGAGTCGTTAAAAATAATCCAAATCTAAATAAATACGTATGTATTTTTTTATTTTTTGAAAAGGGGATGATCTTTTAATGATGGTGAAAGCGGTACATGGTACAAAACAGGTTGATAACCATTGACTTGGAGAAATATAAATATTGTTAATGATTCCGAAACAATTATATGAAAAAAATATGTTAATCGATCGTTCAACTACATTTGAGCAATTGTTTTTTTCTGTAGGGCAGTTGCGCTTTTCTTTGAAGACGGAATGAAGCTGAATTATTTTCTTTAGCTTCACAATTTCTTTCATCAAGTATGCTACATATCAAGTAAGTCTGGACACGGAAATGAAATTATTTATTTTTTATTCGTTATTTCATGTTTGAAATTTTCCTTTCATATCTGTCAGATTTAAAGTATTAAAATTTGCTTCGCTTACGACTTTTGGAAGAAACTGTGATTGAATTCTTTGGACATGATGTATCCCAATTCAATAAATAACACTTAATAACCACCACGAAATAAAATCATGTTTTTATTTTAGTTCTACGAGTGTTTAAATGGATAAGACAGCTAAAACCTGATAGTTCGACGTATTACTCATAGCAACTGTTTGGTTTCAAGTGATTTCACAGCTTTTCCCACTTGCAGCGTAAATAGAACAAGTTTTCCTTAGTAAGTCCTCTTCGAAAGCATTTCTTAAAGACTGATAGTCCGTGCTTGCTTTGCGTTAATTAGTTAACCTATAATAGCATTTCTTCCATAAAATGTTTTTTTGTAAAATCTTACTAATCTTACATGCCCAAATTTACAGTCGGGAAAAATGTTTTTAACTGTTATGTATATTGAAGGAAGGATATTGTTATGTTAGGATTCGGATATTGTTATCTATTTGCCCAAGTTCTTGCCATTTGTATGCGAGCACACAGAAAATACATTGATTATTATGATCAATAGCCGGTTTGTGTTATCAAAATACAATAGCAAAAAATTTTTCAAATTGAAGAAAAGTCTGTAATAAAAGTTTGAATCGTCAATAAGGCCAAAATAAGGCAAAGGAATTAACAAATAGCACAGAAGTGTTACCAAGTCAGGGATTAAGCCGCCAAGCATCTTGATTTTGATTTAAGGCAACTATGTACAAAAGGTGAACGTTTCTTAAGTTTTAGGATAGTCGACTGGCCTAACCAGTTTAATGAAATGGAATTAGAGACGACATTGCTTTTTCATGTCAAAATATCTCTTCGCCCTCTTTTTATAACTTGCCATTTTTATGAACGGTCTATTCTACAAAACGCTAATTTTTTATTCTGCTTAATCGTTTCATCTTGGATTCGACCAGAAAGCTCAATGATCTAAGGAATAAAATCGGCTTCTTAACCGCTATGGCCAACTCTGAAAAACTAGAAACTAGTAACGGAATGCTGCTCTTACGTTAAATATTTCTCAACCCGCCTTATGCAAGACTCTGAAGAACTATGAAGGTATTATTTGTAAAGCAAAGCAGAAAATAAACGGATGTGTGGCATAAAAGATCCCAGTGTTGAGAAAGCATTTAAGATTCTGTTTACAAACTTTCGTGAAAAGGATGTGGCAGTCAACGGTCCATTGATTGCCACAAAGCTAAAGAACTAGTGTAAGCACGATTGTAAATTATTATATTGTTATTACACAGAATAAAATTTGAGAACAATTTGGGAAAAGTGATTTTTTAGAAAGCGAATTCATCTTGGTTGATTTAATCGATTTACAAAAACATTAACGAAAAAGATGCTGATTCGTTTCTGCAGGAACATGGTTGAATGTCATTAATGAAATGAGAATGGCCTAAATTATCTACAAAATACTCTCCTGAAACTATATATTATAACACCAACAAAACAGAACTATACTGTCGTGCTTTGCCTAGATTTAACATTGAAAATTCAAAAGGATTTAATATATCAAAAGATCGTGGTACCATTTTATTTCCATAAATACGAGTAGTAAAAGAAAAAAAAATAAAAAATCTTAAAGCTTTCAGATTTTACATTACGCCAAATTTTTTTTAAACGTTTCGTGTTACCTTTATTTAACTTTTTCTCCCTGTAACACGCTTTCGAAAATTCATTGTGGAAATATTGTTGGGGCTGGGTCTTATGATCTTCAATATTGGGATACCTCATACGAACACTTACTATAAATTTACTTCCTTGAAAGAAATGTTTATATCTCTAGAGGCTTACATTTAAAAACTGCAGCTTATTTTTTATACAATTCATACGAAATTATAGTAAAATGAAGAAATGATTAATTTTTATATGATATCAGAACATATATTAGGAATTGAAAATGGATTAGAAAAGAATAATAAATTAAAGTACAATATAAAAATAATGTCAATTACTAATATATTATTTACTAAAAATGTATTTAAGGTATGTATTATTGATTACGAAATGTATTTCAGGTATGTATTGTTTATTAAGAAAACTTAAGTCCCTATATTCTTGGAAGTTTAACAAACAAATAAAAAAATCTATGTTAAATTAAAATGTTTGAGATATTGAAAATTCAAATGTCTGAAAGTGAATTATTGAAACTTTCTAATTACCCATTTTATCTAGGTGATTACTGCTGTTAATTATTTCCTTAATAACTAATTAAAGAAACTAAAATTGTATTCCTAATAACATGTTCAGATTTATGATAGGAAACATGTAAATATTTTTTATACATTGGAGTTTTAAAATGATATAATTTAATGCTTTAATTAACGCATTTTTTCAGTGCTATATCGTTTCTAAGGATACATGAAATGGTGACTTTGAGGTTTACATGTATATAAAGAAAAATTAAAAGCAAAATCTCTCGTTTAAAATTGCAGCACACGAAAAGCATTTGGCTACATTTCTACAGTTAAAAAACATATTCATTTCTAAATTTAATTATTTTAAATATAAAATGGATGATAACAAATTTTTACCATTTATTTCTAACTTATGAATTGTAAGAAAAATATCTAAAAATTTGCAAAAGAAAACGTGTAAAGTTCTGTAAGTAATGGGAAAAATTGTCAAAAGTCCTATAAAAGTGTAACATCAGAAATCAAAAAGAAATATAATGACAGGTTTTGGCATTAAGAATCCAAATAATAATACCTGAACTTTAATAAGCAAATAATAATACCTTTGCTTTTTAATTTTGAAAATTATAACAAAGCATATTTAAATAATATTGATAAATAAATATTGTCATTGAGTTTTACAATACTGCAGTTTCATCTGAAATAGTTAAATGGAAGATGCACTGATTCTGTAAAAAAATTATGCATTCATTATATAAAAAGTATTTTTCACTTAAGTCTCGCAATAATACGTAGTCAACGAAATGTTCCATAAAATTGCCGGCTTTTTGTTTTCAGAACTTTGGAACATCTTACAAATAATAATAATTATGTTTTATAATTTTCTGTAGTTGAAAAGTTAAAAATTACCTACTAAAATATCGAAATGTACAATAAAAATTTCACTGTGATTAGTAAAATTATAATTTAAAGAACATTAAAAATATTTTTAGATAATTTGAGAGGAAAGATAAATTTAAAATATTCTATAATTTAAACGAAAATTTTAATTTTACAGTGTATTCAATCTATAACGTACATGTTCAAATTTAGAAAGCTGACAGAGGTTTATTTGTAAATCAGATATACTATTTATTTTACTTCATTTTTTCCACATGCAAGAAATAGCCTGAACAATTTCAACGTAGACGCCTGGAGAAATTTGTTTTTCATTTATTAGTAGACAATTCTCTTTTAAATTTACAGAAAAAATATTTAGCATATAAATGTGCATATCATTTCGGAAGCGTCTGTATACTTACTAATCACTTCTTTGCCTGATATGCTGGATTCCTTTATAAATTTCTAGAGAAAATATTTCTTTGCTTAACAGAAATCAGAAAACAAGTTTTCTTTTAATATATATAATATACAGCTGAAAAAAGATATTTCTGATAAATTTCTATAAATGCTAACACATAATGAAATGAAAACTTGAATGCTAAATATAATTAAAGTCTCAAATATATTAATAAAGTTGGTAAAAAATATCATAAAAATTCTCATCCTTAAAGGAAACTTCAAAATCAGTGTTGCAATTTAAGTGGCTGTTTAACAAACTAAAAACATAATATTAAATTTATACAAGATGTTATTAATATTTTCATTAAATTTTTAAGAGCAGATAAGGTAGACACATTTAATTAAAACTATAGTTAATATTGTAAAGCTATAATGTTTTTAATTTTATTAAATGTGATTAAAATATGAGATTTGAAAGAAATATATAAGAATTATATATTTATTTTTAGCTATTTGATATGAGAGTTTTTATAATTTAAGTTTTTTTTATCAGTAAATTGATTACAAATTATCCTTGGAATGCCGCTGAAATTCATTAGCATTCCAAGCTTATTAGATGAGGAACTCAAAAGTTCTCACTTCAGTGCAGATGTATGTACTTTTTATTACACAAAGCTCACAAAAATGGAATAAAATCATAATCTCTTTGTTGCTAGTAGTTTTTTTCATAAAGAGATTTAAAGTTTTTACCTGTTGCTTCAACGTCATTTATACAAGAAAGGATAGATATTATATCTACCCAAAAACGTATTGAAGAAGAGGACAAGTTTTACATAATATATGTTTGTATAAAAATACCAGTCTTAAATACTCTTCTTCATAAAGTCTCCATATGGTGACAGATTAATGATAGAACGTTTGATCAAAAAAGTTTTTTCTTGCAATGAAGATTATATTTCATAAGACCAAGACTCCGAATTTTAGTCGAATAGTTTTCAATAAACACGACAGTTTTCTGTTGTAGAATGTGGCAATAATTCTTGGAGTTGTGGATCAGGTAGAGCGTCCCTGTTTGGATCGGCCGATCCTCCGCCGTTTTCCATGATGTAGTATAACTTATTTCCCAAACCGTGATGCGAATTTGTTCTCAAGCCAACAGTTCCTTCGGTGAGTGTCACAATGGAGACTTCATCTTTCTGTGGATAATAAGAAATGCTACTACTGCGGCGCATGTTTCTGTGCTTGACTGGTTGATATCGGTGACGAAGACGAAACACAGTAAATGCCGTCAGCACTCCAGCTAGAAGTAAAAAACAGCCTCCTGCCAGACCAGCTGAAACTGCTATAGTAGTAGTGTGATCCCAACCACTTTGTTCTCCAGTTACAGTTACAACTCGAAGTCGCGAAGATAGGACACGTCTTTGTGGAGATACTGTCTGAACACTATTGTTCCTGAAATCATCGGAACTGTTACTTACGTCACTGAGCTCGGAAAATTCCGAAAATGTTTTCATCGTTGTAGATGTCAGTGAAACACTGACTTCGCTAGTATGAGTATTTTCTGGAGTTAAGTAATGAGGTTGCGTTGGTGAGACAGTAGTATCTTCTGCAGAAGTAGTGGAAAGCATTTCAAGAAGAGAGCTCGTTGGTGAATAACTTTCAGGTGTAACACTAGTTAGATAAGCAGGAATTTGGCTGTTTTCTTCGTTATTTACAATTTCATATTTGTATGGATCGGCAGACATCGAATTTGGCTCAAGTGCGTTTGTTATATGCGATGCTACGTCTGACGGTGTTATTGTTTCTTCATAACTCATTTCTTTTTTCATACTTTTATATGACGACAGCGTTGTCGTAACAGATGAGCTAAAGAGAACTGTAGATTCATTTACAATCTCAGTACTTTTTACCGAAACAATGACTGAAGTAGTTTCTGTACTCACTGTTGCTTCTAACTCAATCGTTGACGTTTCAAAGTCAGTGTCTGTCAGCATCATCAAAGGCTTCAACTGGATATTCTGCGGTGTAGCGCAACGTATGTTATAACTGCTATAAAACTGAACATTGGATTGTCTTATCCAGTTGGAGAGCCATTTTATATCTTTATCACATTGCCACAAATTTCCGCTCATCTTGATAACTTTCAGGGCAGGGAAAAACGAGGGAAAGTCAGATCGTAATTTTATTATGCGATTATGCATAATATTTAATTCTTGTACGTTTCTCAAACCATGCAACATGCGCGTTGAATTAACAATGGTTTGAACAAGTAGTGAACTATCGTATACCTCTAAGTTTAGGAGACTGTGTAGAGCGTCAAACATCGCTTCATCTAATTGAACGTTTGTTGGAACTCTGGACATCTGCAATGTAGTTAACTTCGAAAGACTGTCAAAACACCGCGCATCAATTATTTTGAGATTATTTTGAGACAAATCCAATGTTTGTAGTTGAGTCAAATTTGCGAACACGCCGGAAGTTAAATTTTCAATTTGATTTGCTTGTAGATCCAAGTTTTTTAAACTGATCAGATCACAAAATACACACGGCGATAGATTCCGAATTTCATTGCGCTGAAGAAATAGTTGCTCAAGTTGAGTCAAGCCTTTGAAACTATAACTTGGTAAATCTGTCAGTTTGTTTTCCTCCATATACAAAGCCAAAAGACTTGGTGGAAGATTAGGAGGGACTTTTGTGAGACAATTACCGTTCAGCCATAACCTCATGAGGTATTCTTGCCTTCCGAGAGCATCATTTTCGATTTCGCTAACACAGTTGTCATCAAGAACCAGCAAACCTAAATAAGGATAACTATCAAAATCACCCGCGCTGATGTGAGTGAGGTTGTTTTTTGCTAAACGCAGATCGCGAACGAATTTCGTTAAGCTCTGAGGAATTCTGTCCAGTCCAACATGGGAGATATCGATGTACTGAAGTCTGGAACCAAAAAAATCTAGCCTTGAGAGAGTTGTGAGGGGATTGTTACTGATGATGAGATGAGCGAGATTCGTTAGGTACTGAAACGTACCTACTTCGATGGCAGAAATATTGTTGGCATCTAAGTTTAAGTACTGAACTTTGTGAAGTCCCACAAAAGTACGTGTTGTTAACTGGGACAATTTATTGTCTCTTATGTTGAGTTGTTCAAGGTTTAATAATTCCACGAAAGCTTCTTCTATGAATTCCACGAAATTAGATGACAGATCTAGGAGACGCAAACGTCGTAGATCTTTGAATACTGAGTAACAGAGTACAGCTAAAGAATTCTGACTTAGATCAAGCTTTTCAAGTTTCGTATTCGATACAAAAGTTGAATTTTCTACGGTCTCGATGCGAGACTGTTGAAGTTTCAGCTCCTGGAGTTCAGTTAGGCTGCTAAAATCTTGTGAAGAGATTTCCGTGGTCAGAAAATTTCGTAATTCGAGTCTTTTAGTAGTTGGTGGAATGTCCAGCGGAAATCGCCATAACCCATCTCCTACACAACTCACATAGTCACCAGTGGCATCGCAATAACAAGAACTCGGACACGGAACAGAAGTGCTGGAAACGTCTTTGACATTCAAGAGAATAAAACTAAATATCCAGGACAGTAGCATTGCGAAGGTTTTCATAGTTTCTGTGGTTTTGCTATCTACTAGCATATTAAATTTCAATAAATAAAATAAGATTGGTTACACCGTTTTCTGATGTTAACTTGCAGAGTTTACTCCTTAGATATACACTGAAGAGAAAGAGTCAGTATAAGTGCTCTCTAAAGATCAAAAATACGCTTTCATAAATTAAATGTAACTTTCCCTTAAAGCAGATTTCCTTAAGTCACCATTACTCATAGCACTATCACAGCGTAAATTTACACACAGAACTTAATGTCAGTACAAGAAGAAATTTAATGTTACCTTTCAAAGGTAAGTTAATCCTTAGAGGTGTAAAAGTTTTGCTGTTATTCAATCAGCAAGTATCGTATAGATCAAAGAGACATGCATAGCTATTTGATCAAACTTTTTACTTCACTGAATGCGCTCGAAACATCTATTGACTTTCAAACCCAATTTGCTGCCAGGAAATTAAAGGAGTGTGAATGAGCTTTGAACGAATACTTCCGGTGGCGCGCAAACTGCAGCCGGAAGTGTTAATATCTTTTTTCCTATTTGAAGCTAAACAAACTTTGAAAAAGCTAACATCCTGTGGCGCTGGGGGCGGGTAGTAATACTTTCTCCCTTTCTCCTTGACTTTGGAATCCACGTTTCCTGCGGCTGCTTCAGAGACCCGGATGAGCCGCCATTAAACCTCATTAATTACTTACTATCCGCAGCATTACTCCACATAGTTTTACCTTAGCCCTAATGTCAGTTTTCGCAGTGTTATTCATCACAGCTTGGCTTTCATAAACATCAGGAGACTCACTTTGTAGAACGTGATTTGCTTCAAGAATATTATGCTAATATCCCAGTCTGTCGGATTGCTGAGTTAAGACCTTAATATATGATTCGAGATTCGTTTAATGCGCATCAGACATTTCGTTAACTGTTCTCTTTCGTTTCACTGCTAGCTTAATTTCTGAAAAATTCGGTAGAACTCTGCAGGCCTTACTCTTCAGGAAGAGTAATAATTTCAATTTCAGCATACATTTACAGTTCTCATTAAATGTGTTATAACTTTATGATAACGTTTTGTTTAAATATATGAAGTGTTTTATTTTTAATTAATATTAATTAAGAGTTTCTCCGAAATAATGAAGAGATTTTTTGGTAGTCGAGAACTTTATGCTTCGCTACACAAATACGCTCCCAGATATTTCACATTAATGCAGAAATTTGATAAAACACCTGTCTCAGATAGGTGATACACCTTTCTTTCTTTCCGGATGCGGGCAGCAAATAGTTATCTCATAATTTTATCAATACTGTGAGTTGACGACATCTGCTTCGAACATTTTTCACGATGGATAATTTCATGAAAATTCGGTGATCAGTGAAACGTGTAACTAATTAGATCTGAAATTATTCTAAACTGAAAATATCCAATATAGTGCAGGGAAATGAATTGTCTCCTTTAAATTTGCTTCGCTATTAATTGATGTAGTTTCAGGTAAATAAGTGCTTTTAAAGCATCATTCTTATTGCTGCTTGATTTTTAATTTGAGTAGGCTGTTCTCTTGATAGAAAGTATTTTCTTCAAAAATGGTGGTAATTTCAATCCACAACATCACCTGAAAAAGATAATATGAAATGAATTAAATCATTCAGTACAACTGTTTATTTTTTTAAATATATGGAAATAAATATAATAATAAGTAATTTTTAAATATATGGAAATAAAGAAATATAATCTTCAATAAGGAGAAATGCTATCTATAAATAATACAAATAGCATCCTTATTTAATATTAGAAATGAAATAAATTACCATATCTGATTTTAATTATATTATCTACCTGAAATTTTTCTCTCTGTTTCTAAAATTTTTATCGTGGTTTATTTCAGTACATAACGTGAAATAAATTACTAGAACAGAATTTCATGTTATCACATTTATGCAAACGATTAAGTAAAACTTAAAAAAAAATAGACACATTTTTAACGAATAAACAGAAAATATATACATTTGCTGTTTGCTTAAAAAGAATGATTAAAAAATTATGAATAAAAAGCTATAAATATTATTTATAGATTTACTATTGAAGAAATCACATGTAATCCCTAAAAATAGCCAAAGCATTATACATATAGTTTAACATTTAAGCAATCAAGGTGTACATTTGGATTTAATCCAGAAAAAGTTAAATGACATTTTATACTTTATAGTTAGTTTTTATTTTTGTCACTATTTAATTGAATTCTACATTTTTAGCTTCAGTGGGACATAATGAGCCTTCATATTTACTTTAACACACAATGCAATATAATAATAGTTATTCAATATTTAATATTCACAAAAATCTCTAACTTTTAAAATCAGAATTATATTAATACTGCTCATTTAATCTTTTAAACCTTGAAGTACTTAATACTAATCAGACTAATTTTCTTCAAAATAAATTTCGGAACTAGGATATATTTAATCAAATAAAAAAATCATAAATTTCTTTATTTTCTTTAAGCTTCTGTAGAATTTGGTAAAAATAATTCTCATCGAAAACTCTGTCAATTTAAGCACAAATAGAGAAGAAAAAAACTATAGAGAGGGTTAAAACAGCCTTATATATATATATATATATATATATATATATATATATATATATATATAACTATCTTTAAATGAAACATTTATTTAAAGTTTTCTTTTCAAATAGCTTAAACATGTTTACAATCAAATGAAAGAAACCTTTGATTGGTGCTTTGTATGATTTAAGTTAGCTTAGGGGAAACAAAGACGTAATTGTTTATAAATAAATGGACTGTGAAGAAAACGAAAATTAACTGCGAATAAAATAAGGCGTCTTCATAAACCAAGACAGAACTAAAGGTAGAAATAAAAAACATCTAAATAAACAACGGAATAAGTAATTATAAGCAAAGGGAGCTTTAAATGCGTTTAATTAGAGCCCATGTTCGTGTTGTAGAAGCAAAGAACTAATTTTTTAGGTGTTTTAGGGACTCAAAGATTTTGTAAAGCGCATTCCAACTGATCTGAATTATAAATTCTGTTCTTAGGAGCATTACATGTATTTATTTACGGTTTTTTTCAGAAATCCTTAAGCTTTCCATCTTGCAATTTTACAGACTTTTAAAAAAAAAATTAGGATCATGAGTGGTTTACCGTACATAAACTGGTTGATGGAAACTACTTCGTAGATTATAAGGTGTAAGGTGCGAGTATCATTGCACATATATCAGAAAAATAGAGAACGTGAGTTAATATACAATTTAATTAACATTTTAGTGCAAATGGGGAAGTCTCATGCCGTATAAATAAAATAAATAGCAATAACATATAAATATAAAAGAAATGTATACGATTATTTACATAGATTTATTACGTATATTTTCACTAAAAATTTACCTATTCTTCGAACAAGGAAAATGAAAGCTACATTTTTATACATAGAATTAAGAGACTGGAAAATTTTCGCTGATTTAAGCTTGCTATTTTACGATTGTGCTTATTAACTGCCAGTTTGTGATCTTCGGTGGTAAGACTGAGAGCCAACTCGCGTTAATTATCTCTGTGCAACTTCGACTGAATATTTAACGCTTTAATTTTATATTTCTACTTTGAGTTGCAGCAAAAAGTATTGGCTAATTTTGTAAGCACCGAGAATATTGTTTGTAAATTCCTTCTTGAGTTGAATAAAAGGGTCTTTTTACCCTTCTTACGACTTGGAATTTATACAGTTTGAACTCAGCGAATAGTCGTTCAAGTAAAGATCTAGCGAGCAAAATGAAGTTAATTTATCCAGAACCTTACATAAGTAACACCATGTCTTTTTCAGACAAAGTCTTTTGACTGGTGAAGACACATACTGGTTACATGACATCATAATGTGATCTATTAAAATCATATTGAAACATCTAAATAATACTTTGTGAGAATTTTTGATTTAAAAAATTTGATGTGTACACCACATGACTTCCTTGTACGAAATATTAAATTATACGCATTTTTCTTGCATTTCATTTAAACTTATTGGATTGAATTAAATCTATTTCGCCGACAGCGCATAAACCACAATAGAATAAATGCATTCTTTAAAATTCACTCCATTTGTTTACCATAGCGACACTCTGGTGCTAGGTTCACTTAACAGTATTATATTTCGTTCATAACTCACAATGTACAAAATTTATATCATTTAAAGAATGATCTAATCGTTGCCATATGTTCTATTCAAATACTATAATAAAGCTAGAACGATGTATAAAAGAAATTAAGCAAAGAACAACAATAACAAAAAAGAAACAGTTTTTTCACAGACGATTGAGTATTTCTCATTCAATTAATTCAGTTCTCACTTCGCGACAAGGCAAAAATACATAAAAATTCAAAATATCTACATTTAAAATTACGAAATAAATCTGAAACACTTATTTCTTCGAATAAATTTCAGAATGGATTAAGCATGATTTAACTCGCAATAATAAATGAAGGCGTTATCTTTCTTTCTTGTTGCGAAGCTAAGTTTCTCTAGATTGGCAACAAATTCACTATCCTTCTGTTTCAAATGTAAACAAGCAATGGCTGCCATCTAAAAAAATTATTAAGCTTAGCGGCACTTAAACAACTTTAAAATTGTTGATAATTCTAAATATATTTCATACAGATTTACTAAAGGCATAAAAATCTTAACCGGAAGATAAGAACAACATAATTCAATCATTTTTAAAGCAAAAAATGTACAATTTCCAAACATATAAGAGTAAAGAAACGGAGATCACTGAGCCGGGTAACAGAGTGTATATATATATAAATATATTTATATACGTTTGGTGCGGCCGATTGCAACCAAAATACGAGGTGTACATCTACATGTTATAGCAGACCTATATACAAAATTTCAACGTTCTGAGTCTACTCGTTTTTGAGTTATGCGAGATACGTACGTACGTACGTACATACATTCGTACAGACGCCACGAAAAATTCTCTTCAGAATTCATTTTAAAGCAATTTTATAATTTTTTTGGAGGAAAAGAGTATTTTGTTCTGTCTTTACGTAAAAATATCACGCAAAAACATCGTTAAATTGCATTCGATAGCGGTCAAAATGGATATTTTCGTTGAAATATGGTGCCTGAATCTTTTAGCGATTACAATACTTCCTTTTTACTTCGTACAAGGAAGTAAAAAAGAGCGAAGAGCAGATTTAATGTACAGTGGAAACTTCAGGATATTGTAGTCGTCGTAATCTGAGGGATCTATAATCTATGTGAGTACTCTAGGACCAAGACGAATAGTACACTTGGTTAAGTGATATTAAAATAACTGAAACTTGAATGTACTACCCCATCTCGAAGAAATGTTACTCCTTTAATTTTCTCGAAACAATTTTAGAAAAGCAAAATATTAAACTGATCAATTATGAACACGGTTTTATTTAATACTTGTAATTATTTATATATTTTAATCAGTTCTTTTACGAATTTAAACTTTTTTCTAAAGCTAAAAATAAGTATTTCAAAGTTACTTTGAATTAAATGTAAAATAATTGGGTTTTAACATATTTGAGATTTCATGCTTAAAATGATATATCAGAGAGAAAAAAAGTGTAAAAGTAAATTAACTAATACATATTTATATTAATATAGGAAGGGTGGCCACAGCGCGACTTTCGCAGGCTAGAGGTGCGGCTCTCATGCAAATAAAATAAATGTGAGGAATTTTGTAAATTAAAATTAATCACATTATTTAAAAGGAAGTAATTAATTTATTTCATTTTTTACAAAGTTATTAGCAAATTTAGACTGATCAATGTACAAGTGTAATTATTTTATTTCATTTCTTGTTAGTTAGGAAACTCAATAATGTTATTCAGAAACATAAAAATAAATAAAATTATTGTACTTATTCCATCAAATATTCTAGTCTATTTAGTTACATTTACTTATGGATGCTTTACAAATGGATGGATGGATGCTTGTGTATGCTTTAGAAGAAAAGTAGAAACTAAATTGAGTTGATCTATAAATTGAGGTGATGTGAGCGGAATAGAAAACATATGTAATGCATCAGAAACTTTTAGCATCATACAGAATTTGATGCGCATTAAAAATAATTTAGGTGTTAATTCTACGTCTGAATTGATGAGAAATTTATGGTAACTACACTCATGTTCATAAATTAAGGATAATTCGGAGTCACGCGGAAATCGAACTCTAAAATAAATATATCACCTGTAAAATCACTACACACATCTTCAAGAATCATATGGAAATTTCAGGAAGTAAGCAGATGACACCGATGGTACGTCACAATGACGAGAGTGTAAGAGAGTGATATGTAAGGAATACAGGCAAAGAAGTAAAATTGTTCGCAGGCGCTTTATAAGCATTTCAGTGCAATAACCGAATAGTTATGACACAAAGGACGCATTTGGATGATTTTTTACGTGGTAGAATCACCCAACTGGAAGTATCAGAAGAACTTGGAATTGCCCAGAGTGTCACCTCCGGGCTTTGGCAACGATTCCAAGATGATGGTAATGTGAGTAGACGTTACAGCGCAGGTCGCCCCAGAGTTACAACGCCAAATGAGGACCGATATTTGGCAGTTACTGCTAAAAGAAACAGGCAGAGCACATCCTCAGACCTGTCTCGTCAGCTCTCTTCAGCCACTGATACGACAATTTCAAGGCAGACCGTGTACAGACGCTTAGAGCAGATTGGTCTATATGCTCGTAGACCTGTCAGATACGTTCCACGTACTGCAACTCACTGTCGCCTGCGGTTAGCCTGGAGTAGAGAGCATGCATTGTGGACACCGCAACAGTGGGCTTGTGGGATGTTTTCCGAAGAGTCCAGGTTTAGCTTGCAGTCTGATTCTCGGCAGACTTTCATATGGAGAGCTCCATATACACGTTACCACCAAGAAAACATCATTGAACGACACCGTTACGGTGGTGCAGGAGTCCTTATTTGGGGTGGAATTATTCTGGATTCCAGAAGTGACCTGCGTGTCCGAATTGGAACCATGACAAGCCAAATCTATCGGGACGTCATTCTGGAACAACATGTACGTTTGTTTCGGGGCGCCATGGGCGCACAATTTGTGTTTATGGATGACAACGCCCGTCCTCACCGTGCAAACATCGTAAGCGAATACCTTCAATCGGAGGATATCACCCGTATGGACTGGCCAGCATTCTCACCGGACTTGAATCCAGTAGAGCACGTTTGGGACATGCCTGGCCGACGAGTTGCAGCCCGTCAACCTCCTCCTACATGTCTACCGGAGCGTTGGAGAGCATTGGTTTTTGAGTGATGTAATATCCCCCAAGATCAGATCGATAATTTGATACTCAGCATGCCTAGGCGTTGTACGGACTGTATTGCATCGTCTGGGAGACACAATGTATTACCAATCATACCAACCATGAAATATTGTTTTTTTTTGTAATTAGGTGTTTTTTGTAATTTGCTCCAGGGAGGAAAAATCGCTAATTTTTTTAATAATATCAAACATATAGCATCTTTTTTTGCTCTTTACCTTTTGTTTAATAAATAAGGTTTACAAATAAGTCAAATTTGTTTTGCTTCTAACTCTTCCTTTGCCTGATTTTGCATTATCCTTAATTTATGGACATGAGTGTAGAAGCTTTGGGAATATCGAATAAATCTGCTGTAAGTCACACTTTAGAACAAACAGGGGGTTAAATATAGAAATTTCGAGAATCCGTAAAATTTGAGGATAACTGATATATGGTTTACTTGCTGTGGAATGAAATGGTGGGGAATTTCAAGATAATTTTGAGGTAGCAGAAAAACGATTTGAGTCGCTGCTGCGCAGATTTAAGAATTCGAACTTTCATGATAGATTAATATATACAAGAAGATATCGCAGAAGAATAGGAGTACTTAAAAACTAAAAATGAACACTTTTATCGCATCGAGCTGTAATTAACAGAAAACAAAGATAGGTGTATACTTCGCATTGTGTTCAGCATATCTCACACGCTGAAAGCAAACTGCCGTTGAATGATTGTTTAAAATCACACGTTTCATTCCATTTTAAACATATTTTGCTACTTTTAAAATGATGTAATTATGGAATTAAGGCTTTTGGCAAATCTAGTTGCGACTTCCGAAATTTACTGAATTCCAATATGCGACTCTTACTGATATGAAGTTTCGCTACCCCTGGTATCGTATCTGATATGCAATGGGCAAAGATGTTCAAGTGTTTAGAGTAGAATCATGTGTTACGTATACATTTAAAAAGAATATTTGGAATTGCCCAATTTTTTAGCTGTCACTATTGCTTTAACGTAGATGGTACTTTGATTACATAATAAACAGTGGACATCACATAAAAATTAATTGAAGGTTACGACACTAAAAATTAAGAAATAAATTAATTATAATTTAGATGTTCGCCCAAAACATTTTACAAAACTTTAAATAATAATTGAAATTGTTAACTAATGAACTATATTTCTGAACCATACTCATTTTCATTATACAAAAGTAGTCCAGCGTTTTATAAACCTTTCAGACTTTTTAACACTTAAATTTCCTTTATTCGAACGGGTTGGTTATTTCAGTGAAGTAAGCCCTGCTTTACGTGATACGCGACTTATGTAAATTCGTACTTGTGAAAGTGAGCAAACAATGTAACATTCAAACTAAATCTACCAATTAGAAATAAGGGCTCTATAAGCAATATTTCTGTTACCGGACAAGGGCAATTATTGAATTCTTTCAACCATCCAACTTCAACGGTGACTTCTCCACTACAAGGCCAAATAACAGGAAGTAATGCTTTTATCTGATACTGTACACACTAAGAATGCTTCATCATGCTTAGATACGGACTAAATCAACTAATAGTTCAATGAACGTTAACTTTTGCGCTCAAATCTAAAACTGATATACTAAAAAATTGTAGAAAATCACTTATTTAATATTTTTTACAGTTTTTATTTTAAAAGGTTGCGAATAGTCGGTTTAATAGCTTGTGAAAATTTTAGGACGTTATGAAAGATGTATTTTATGATGTCAGAATTAAAAGTAATGATCAGATGAGTATAATGAACGCAAAATTCGATTAAGTTTAAATATATCGCCTCAAAACTGTAATTTAAGTTAAAGATTCGGAGTAAACTTCATTTAGATATTGTTTTCCGATTTATCCGATGGTGCAAAGAGACTGAAGTATTGCGATGCTTAATTCGACGTTTATAGATATGAACGAATTATGCATAATAAACCTTTTCAACATTAAATAAAATTCTATCTTTTATTAACAGTGATAAAATATTTTAAAATATTGGACAAATACAAAAGAACGAAACACAGCAAAGTCTGTACTATGATTTAGTGACTATTTGTTAACGAGATCCCACGGAATGCTCATAATTGCGTGATTTAGGTGAATTTTTGTGCTTTTCAAAGATATTTTATTAATTTAGGAAATAGGTGGAGCACAGAATTTAAGAATCTGTAACAAAATTTGGTTATTGGAAAAAAAAATCTCTTCTTCGAAATTTTTATTATTTAACATCATACATAAACTTTTAACATCATACATCATCATCAGAAACTTTTAACATCAAAATATTCTAGTAAATAGGTGGCGCACAATTTAAAGATCTGTAACAAAAATTTGATACTGAGCCTCTTAGAAATTACTTTTCCTTCATTGGGATAGGATATGTTTTCTAATTAAAAGAATTTAACTCATCGAATTTCGAAGAAAGTTCCAAATGTTTCTGAAATATATTGAGCATTGTGTCACAGTTTTGTACCATTACGAGAATATTTTGAGGCATGTTTTAACACTTCACATTTGACTTTGTGTGTGTGTGTGATTATGGCAAAGCCTCGAGGGCTATCTGCCTAAGAGGAGGGATACCTTCGTAGAGGACTTTCTAAGGGAAACTGGCTCGTATACACGTTACACATGGGGAAAACCACGAAAACGCCCATGCAGCCAGCCCGTTCGCGGGATTCGAACCTCGGACCGAACTACCAGTCATTTGACTTTGTAAAGCTCCCGAATGAAGATTTCTTATGTTCAATTTTTTTCATTTGTTAAGACAAACTGTTTGCAACAGTAAAAACTAATTTTCAACTTCTTGAGTTTTATGAGTTTAGAATAAGACTTCGGATTGCATAGGCAGTGTAAAAATATAAGCAAAAATATACAGCAGTGCTTTGCGTAACGAATGCCCTCGTATAGTGAATGTCCCTCATAATGAACATGAGCACAAGCGGAAAAATGTCCTGCGTAAAGAATTCGATTCCTCATTACGAACCATGGCTCACCAGTAGAGTCGCTGAACGCTGGTAGTTGCGACCTGGGTTCGATTTGCCCCATGTGCGTTTTCGTGGTTTTCCCCATGTGTAAGAGCCAGCTCGCCTTAGAAAACCTCCCCGAAGGCATCTCTATACTTAGGCATATAGCCTTCGCATGCTTTGCCGTAATTAAATAAACCAAACCATTAAAAATATGCGCAGATTTCGATACATATTAAATACGAAGCTAAATTTATTTTACTCTCTCTTTTTGGCGTGTAAACACAAAAAACGACTTGTGTATATATAACGACAATGAGCGAAGAAGAGGGAAAATACATATATTTTTAATATTATAGTGCTACTGAAGAACTGAAAGCTCTTCTTGAACAAGAACAAGAGAAAGTCCACGTGGAAATTTCTTTTAGTGAGCATAAAGAAAACGTAAACACTCCGTCCCATCTGACACTTCTGAAGAAAGACGTGTCCTAAAAGTGTAAATTAGACTGATAGTACATCTCTTAAAGAGAACATTTATTTTATCAAAAGCAGAATAAATCCAGGTCAATTCAAGAAATTTTAATTGCAACATAAAAGATCGTATTACACAACACGGTGTAATTCGTGAACATCTGCTTAGAGAACCAGAACTTATTTTACAGAGAACTACTGATAATTGCAAATCAGCCAAACTTTCCAAATTATACTCATATGCTATGTCAGAATCATCTGCATTGGCACAGGTTGTTGCTGTTAGTCATAAGAGGAGTAAAAAGAGACAGAATAACAATTTTTCTAAGCAGTATAGCTAGATCCATATTTACAAGCAGCAAAATCAATACAATTCTTGATTACAGTACTATTATTTAAGCATAAGTATTTCTCTGCGCGTAATGATAGCGTCAAAATATGAATATATATAGATGCGGTAATATCTCGATAAGACTGTTCATTATCATTTGAAACAGTTCAGGTGCACAACTGAGATCAAAAGGCATGACAAGAACACGATATCTCCCAAAAAGAGTAATAAATGTACACAAGTGAGTACTTTCATCATCTGATAGAAAACATTTTTACGTCAGTTAAGGAAAAAGTTCAGACCTCTTAAGTTTTGACAAATGCTGATCATGAGAAGAAATCTGATAAATCGGAGAAGAAACCTAATAAACATTAATTGATGCAGATTTCAGATACTTGTAAATAGAAAAAAAAAACTGTACTTCATGCTTGTGAACCTTCTTTCCGTCTTGTTTCATTCTCATAATTTTTTTAACTTAGCTTTCTAGAACTATTAGTATTCTCAAGCAGCATCTATAACAGGTACAGATCCTTACTGCAGGATGACTTTATGTTTGCCAGGGAGATTGCATATTCCATCAAACACGTCGTTATATTTTTCAGTTGTATGACGCAATGCTGAAAAAATAGAATGCACACTATTTACAGAACATTTAGGTGACACAATCCGTTGAATTAAGTCAATAATCACTTTGTAAGATGGTTATTGTCATTTATATAACACCTCATAATACACTCACCAACAACTGGCAAAGCATCACCAGTATATGTATAAACACTTATCGATGTCGGGCAAAATAATGAATTAATAATATCATTTGATTTTTGAAGTATAGAAAAAGGTAAAACATTTACCTGTGCACCAATATCCAATTTGGAAGTAACTGCCTGGTCATTAACACTAATTTATTGTAACCAATTACTTTAACCAGTTGTAAAAGAAAGAAGCACCAATACAAGCAATGTTTGGATGTGTTAAATCAGTTGAGGAAACCTGATGGTTTGTCTCTCTACGTATTGTTTTCTGGCTTACGCGAAAATACTGGAAAAATTATTCTGCTTTCCGCAATTATTATATGCCTTTCCATAAGCTGGGCAGTCTCTTTGTATGTTTTGAACAAGAACTTGATCACTATTGTAAGAAATTCATTATGACCCTACAGACTACCAAACAAAATGGATTAAAATTTAACAAACAGAAAGTTTGAACATCACTACTAGCATTAAAATATTTAGATCACATTGTCTGATTTGATGGTCTCTCACCAGAAGTAGCTAAAGCGCAAGCAAATACAAGTTTCCGTATACCCATTAACAAGGAAGAACTGATGAGATTTCTGATTATGGCAACACATGTAATGAGATTTGTGCAAGTTTCTCAATAAATTTTGAGAAATTATAGAAAAAAGACACCATTTGGCTATGGGATGGCCATTGCTATTGAATATTTCTGCTAGTCAAATGTCTATTTCAGTCAACCGCTCTGTTGCAGTTATTTGAGAAAAACAAACCAATATCCCTTTCTAGTAATGCTTGTTTATTTGAACTAGGTGGAATGCTCCTGCAGGATAATAAACCTGTATTTTATTCTTTGACAACATGCGGATTACAGATACTTGCAAATAGAAAAAACTGTATTCATGCTTGTGAGCCTTTCCATTATTCTGTTTTTGGTCGAAGCTTAGAAATTCAAGCAGACTGTAAGCCCTCGTTGAGTGTGGCTCACAAATCATTTGACGATACCTTACCAACACTCCAGATATTGTTAATGCGATTGCAAATACATAATTTTAAATTAATGCATATTCCGGGGAAACAGCTAGCTGTTGCTAATCCTTTGTTCAGAGCTCCTCTGTTCTCAGTTCCTGTCATTATCACTGACATACACCATGTTCAACTAATGATCTCTGCGGTTTTTCAAGCTTCACAGTCCAAACTTGGTGAGATTAGACAGGTGACAGGTGATGGAGGACGGGAACGCCTGGTGTCTAACATAGGTAAGCAGGCGTGTGTCCCGCGTCCTCCCCTGTTTAGAAGCAACGACTCACTGGAGCCCCAGAAAGCTTCACCGGGAGTTTATTTTGATTTAAACATAGAGGTTACAGCGTCATACAGGAGTGGTTTCAGCTTTACATAGGTGATAGAATAACATAATGTTGTGATTGTACACAAATGCATATAAACATAAATAAACACAGGAGCTGAGAGAGAAGGAAAAGAAAAGAGGAGAAAAGATGACAGTAATGAAAGTGAGGAAGAGTAGAGGAGAGAGGAGACGTGAAGAAAGAGCATGTGAACATACACTAGCAAAAAGAATAGCAGTTACGCATACATTAATACTTAGCATTAACACGATAACCCACATAAACAGTACATACTAATTTGGGAGACATGCTCTTGATATCTAAATATGTGAACAATATACGTTACAGAGGCAAATAATAGTGCAGAAGTGATTTGTATACATGCGATTTACTAACAGACGTTATAAAAATGCTAATATATAGAATATGTTAAAAAAATAAAAATTTCTTTGCACAAGACTGGAGCAGATACACGATATTTACAGATACGATGATACAGATAACAGATATTTACAGATAACTACAAGTACACAATTCCTACAAAAGCAAATACGCGATATAATCTCTTAACACACAAGTATACATTCCCAAATACATGATATTTACATATATGCTGGCACTAATACTTTCAAGTGCATGATACTGACAAAAAAAAAAAAAAAAAAAAAAAAAAAAAAAAAACAGATTTGCAATACAAAAGCAGGTACGCAATTACACATATACAAGTACGCTACAATAAAAGTAGATACACAAATGTTGACATATTCATATGCTTACAAAAACGCTGACACTGCTGTGTTTACAGTTACATCGAATATATTATTGTATAAAAATCGGGAACAGGAGGACAGTTGTTGATGCATGTTGATATATAAATTGATATATAAGCTCCTATTATGTAAATAATGTTGTACTATTATAGAAATGCTGGTGATGTTGATTATTCTTGCAATACACCGATGCAAGTGCTTGCAATACAATACTTACAGATGCACAATACTGAAGTAAATACATGATTTTTACAGATACGCTGATACTAATACTTACAAGTACACAGCAAATACACAATACAATCGAAAATACACAAATACATATGCGCGAATAACCAGATACAAGATATTTACAAATGCGCTGTCACTAGCACAAACAGGTGCATGATACTTACAAAAACAGAGTCGCATTAAAAATTCAAATACGCTTTTACACATATACAAATACGCAGATGCACATACACTTTAAAAGCAAAGCCACAATTGCCGATAGGTGCACGTGTTTACGAAAACGCTGACACTGAGAACAGGAGGACAATAGCTATGCATGGGTTGGTTGATATATATAATTTCTAATATTAAAATATGCTACTATAGAAATGCTGGTGATATTGAGACATTAATAGTGTTATTTTTTCAGTACACTGCTTATATATGCTGGGACAAATGCACAAATACACAATATTTACAGATACGCTGACACTAACACTTACAAGTACAGGATACTAACATAGTTACACCACACAAACGCGGGTATGTAAATACATTTGAGCAAATACGCAAATACATATACGCATTAAAAAGCAAATACAGAAACGTTGAAAATGCGCATGATTACAAGTACGCTGACACTGTTTTGTTTGCAGCGTCATCTCACATATGCTATTCATAAGAAACAAGAAACAAATAGATGATGAATTACAGTTCAAAACTATGGAATAGTTGTAGTACAGGCGAGATTAGACAAGCAAAACTGGTGAAACAGAACTAAAAATTGCGGAAAACGTAGCACACACCATACTTTGAGAAACACTATTTCTCGAATGGCTAGCCTCAGAAGAAACAAAATCTTGATACACTTGGGAAAACCTATTGGAACTCTCAGTAGGAATTACACATTGAGAATGACATTACTTGTTGTAGACCACGACTAGTGATCCCAAAATCTTGTCTAAATGGAATGTCTACATTTAGACCATAGATGTTAGAGGTATAGTTACTTGTAAAATTCTTGCTCTACAACCTCTCTATTGACCAAGGCTGGCATCAGATACTGAAACTGGATATCAAATTGTATCAACACTATGCATCAACACTTGCATCAACACTATGCTGCGTTTAATACTTGCATCAACACTGTATTTTGCACACGCACCTATGAAAATGAGTGTAATTTTTAAAGTGTGTAATTTGTTTATTTTAAACAAAAAAGGAAAATATTATCTAGAATGTTAGAATTCTCTAGAACCCTAGAACCCCCTAGGATGCCCCAACGGCTGCGAGCACCTTTGGTTAAGAAACCTTGATCTAAAGTGAACATTCTTTTTCTTCTCAATTTAATTCTGCATAGCAGTTTCAAATCTAATTATTATTCACTTACCTCGATGATCGACCTGACCATCCCTTACAAAATAGTATTTCGCACAAAAAAGCCGCTCTTAAAAATGTGCTGCAGCAGGCCGGCCACCCCCTCCGCCCCCCTCTAGCTACGCCACTGAATGACAGACAGTATCATAGGAACAGAATCCATATTAAATTCTTTAAAAGCTCGAGTGTCATTACAAGAACAGAATATCAACAAAAGATTTGTTTTCAACCTGCTCAGAAAAGAAGTTTTGCAACTGAGAATTTATTTTCGGCAGAATCCCTTCATTTCGTTGGAATAAGAGATATGACTTAAATTCTTTTTTTTTTTTTTTTTTTTGTTTTGTTTTGTGTAAGATAGTTTTTTTTGTGTAAGAAGAGTGTAGAGGTTTATTACAAAAATGTGTACAATTTCAATTATTTAAAAAAAAAAAAAAAAAAAAAAAAAAGCACTGAGGCTCCAATAGGCTGCTATAATGTATCACCTAACTGAATAGGCAACATGACCAAATCTGCAACTGAGGAAGCGTTTTGGGCATAAAAATTTAGCAAAACGGAATTCGTCACCGTGGCTCAACTTACATTTCTATTCACCTCCAAAGTTATTACGCTTGACAAAGATATTTAAAAATACGAGTTGCTTGTGAAAAGTTACAAGGCTTCAATTACGCTTTCTTGAATAAAAAGTTAAACAGGCCTTGTAATAAGCATGAAGAAATTAACAACGAGGACGTGTTATGAACTAGTGATTTCCTGCATTACAGTTTTGAAAATTTTACGGAAGCGGCTAAAATTCAATCCATACAAATTTCAGTATTTGCAGCACCTGAAGGGACTTGGCAAAATAAGTCGTTTCGTCTGAAGGCGTGGCCGTTTGGTCTATTGGGTGATATAAATCACAGTGATTGTCTACATCAGTATACGGAATGTTGGAATAGAGCTTCATATCTGCATGCACGTACTAATCCTCCAAATTTAATTGCGATATTTTGTATTTTTTAATACATGATTGAAAGCAATTGATGTTTTTTCTTATTTTTGTATTACATTGCTCTTAACGAAACTCCACCCTACTAGTGAAGACAATGGAGTTTCTTGTATTTCAGCATATTTCCCAAATCAGAGCTATATTAAGAATTAACGAACGAGTTATGGCAAGTATAGTACTCTTAAATTTGGTTTGAAGCGTTATCACATATGTATCATCTGAACTATAATGCTACACAAATAATATTTGTACTTTGGAATACTTAATCCATTTAGACAACGATACATTGTAGTTTCCCATAACAAAGTATTGGACATGCACAGCTATGTAAATAACACAAGCCATTCTAATACGGAAAGAATGCAGACTAATATACAGAATCCTTTAGAAGCTTAGTTCTAACACAAATACCAACCATAAATTGATTTTATTACACTTTTTCCCTTTACAGAGTTCAATTTCTTACAGAAAACTTGTGTTAAAGAGAAAACTCCTTTCAGATTCCATTGGAATAACATGATCTGACTCTAAGGAACGGAATTATAGGAATTTTACTTTACATCCTCATTTCTTTTTTCGTCTTTTTTTAAATAGAAAAGGCGAAGGAAGTGGCGTACGTTGATTGTCAGAACCGAAAGTAAAGTGGAGAAATAAATGGGAGGAAAAAAAAAAAAAAAAAAAAAAGGAAACTTTATAAAGAGCTAGACAGGAAAAAATTTTCACCTTCAGTTTAGACTGCAAATAAAAAAAAAAAGACCACGCTTTGAAATTTACAAAAGTAATAGAGATAGATAAGGAAAAGCGTTATCACTCCAAGTCTGGGCTTAATGTCTTCTCTTGCACGTGATGCTAATTTTATTTCTCAAATAGTGTGAAGTTAAAAAATTAACTCTAATTTGAAAGGGGAACTAATCTGAGATCTTTGTCTATCACTGCCACGCATAGAGACAGATGCAGACTAGCCTGTGTCTAGAAATATCACATTTGTTATCTGAACTTCGCTTTAAAACGACAGAATTCACGAACAGAGATAAAAGTTTGAACTTTACCTATTTTGTATTTTCAGTGTGAGGTAGTGAATGTCAGAGAACTGTCTCCTTACAATTATTGCTTTTTTTAAAAACAGAATATTTTTAGAATAGGTTTTTCTCATTTCGTTATTTGATAAAATCTCTCTCTTTCTTCATTCTTTTTCTTTTTATTTTAAAAATCTGATCATGACATCTATTTTTATTATGAGAAATTAATAAAACTATCATTTGAAGTATTACGGAGTTTGACTACCTGGTAGACGCATACCTGAAATTACATAAATTATAAATATAAATTTTTTATAAATTTAATTTCCTTATAAATTTTTTGAAATTAAAAATGTTAGAGATTTCTATAGAAATAAATTGAATAATTAATAAACAAGAATTTATTTGGAAAAATATGATATTACAATAATATCATTTATGATAATTGGGAGGTGAATATAAATGTGAACAAATTACTACATACCGAAAAATATAGCTAATACTTTTCCAGATTTCAGTTATTTATTAAATGTATTAATCATCTTTTTTAATTGTCACAAGATATTCTGCCCACCAGCGGCCGAGCGGTTAAGTCGCTGAACACTGGTAGTTCGGTCTGAGGTTCGAATCCCGTGAACGGGCTGGCTGCATGAGTGTTTTCGTGGTTTTCCCCATGTGTAACGTGTATACGAGCCAGTTTCCCTTAGAAAGTCCTCCGCGAAGGCATCCCTTCCCTTAGGCAGATAGCCCTAGTGTGCTTTGCCATAATTAAATACACCACCACCACACCACAAGATATTCTCTTATAGGTTGGCCAAGAAAGTGCGCCAAAATACGTTTTTATAAATATATCAGCAAAGCTAAAAGGTGCGCAAAGTAAACAAATGTATATATTTCATTTGATAAATGATTAGTTAATTTTTAATTGTCAGATGAAAATAGTTAAGCACTCGGACTGATGCAGAATTTCGTATTTTTTGACACCAAAAATGATATCTGCAGGAAGTATTCCTTATATAATAAAAGTAAGTGATTATTCTATACTGAAGCGTGTAATTATAACGTTAGAAACTGTTTTTGCTAGTTACAGTAATGTTCATAAGATATATCAGTCAGATGTATTAGAAATCACATTAATTGAATTTACTATAAGTCATATCAATTAATGATGTTACTAATGATAAAATAAAGATGTAGATTATTATTTGAAAGATAACTTAAAGACCTTATGTCACTTGAGGTGGGAAAATACAAACTGGCTGTTTGTCAGGCTGCGTGGAAAAATTAATTATCTCTTGAATATTACAATCTTCACATTTGCCAAATTAAATAGGACATATAAGCACTACAGCTGAGGGATATCGAAAAATTGAAACGACTTCGTTACAACATTACAAACGCTGCTAACGTCGAAACAAATATGAAATATGAAAATACAACAAAAGTAGAGAGTACTTGCTTCAAAGCACACCTGCATATAAATATGAGAAAATATTATAAAAATAGAAAATTCCAAAAATAATGTAATTTGAAGCAAAAGTAAAGCTTCAGGTCACATATACAATAGAAAATATTAACTAAAACAAATTATTCCAGCTTGTTATTTATAGTCGACAGTGAATTACAGAAAAGAATTTTTCCCCGCTTCTTATTTAACAGGTAAGTATATAAAATATTTCGTGTACGACGTAAAAGTTTTTGGAAAGTTCAAAATAGGATAGTCAGTACTGTAAACGATTTTAATTTGTTGAATAAAATGTGCAGAAAAGTAAACATTATCAGTTTCTCTAAAATTTTATCACATGTTCTCTTCGTGCTTCATATTTCATTGCTTTCAAGTTTTAAAAAGAATTTAACTTAATTCAAATCTTTACTGAACTGAATTAAGTTACTATTCCTTTAATTAAGCTTAGGAATTTACTTTTAATTAAGCCAGGAAATTAAATGCCGAACAAATATTCTTTTGCATAGTATTAAATATAAACACTATAAAATTCGCAAGCTTTAAACATAAATTTATAATAAAATAAGAACGTAAATTAATGGGTTTGGAATTATGTTTCTTTGCCTCACTTGAACAGCAATAGTGAAAGACGTTCGAGTATTACTTATGTTATGTTTTAAGAAGTGTGCGAAACTGCTGTCAGTTTATAAATGGCTTGTAACAGTCAATTTTTACTTCTCCGCTTCAAAATATTTTATAAAGAAATTACCATAACGTTGCTAGTTGCTATTTCTTCTACCTTGCACTAGAGGGCACCACCTGCAGCGAGCTCGTTCGGCATTTTCAAGTCAAGATTAATCGCAGTGTCCGACTATCGCGAGGATGTCCTCTTCTTAAGCGGATATTTCATATCCGAATCTTTTCTATTGTCTTTCCTTGCATTAACCGTGAGCTAGGGATATATTTCACCCGCCACCAACAGCTACGGTGGGCGGGAATTTCTTCTTCTCCCTTCACCAATGAAATATTTGGGTTCCTTAAGCCTTCGTTCGCTCGTGGAACGTGAAATTATACTTTTCTTCGGAACTCCAGTTCCAGGCAGTTCGATTTATCTTTAAAAGGATGTAATATGCTCCATCCAGATGCATCCGAGATATACATTTTTTTCTTTGCTATGTAATTAGAAATTTTTCCTCGGTGAATGAAAGTGAAATAATTAACGTTTCTCTCTGGAATTGGCTTATTAATGAAGTAACGATATTTGTGTAATGTAACGAGAAGTTGAAGCGAAGTGGAGTTGAAAGGGGTAGATAGATAATTAATATAAGATTAGAAAGAATAGGTAAGAGTAAATTTTGCCTTTGGCATTCAGTTACTTGCAACATGAATCCCTACTGCAATTCATTTAAGCAAAGATTAAGAAATTAGACTTTAAAAATGAACCTAACAAAATTTTACTGTAAAGATATCTTGAATTTATGATAGACTGTCCTAGTTTTTTACAGATATTGTACATGGCTTGCTATTCCAATATACATGATAACTAAACCATCAGAACGTTGCAAATGCTTTTACATAAATTCTCTGTGTCAGAGTTCCAGCTTAAATTTTGATCCGAACTACCGAAATGATATGCTATATTTCTGAATTTGAGATTAGTTAATATAATTCCGTAAAATATTACAGTCTCCTCGTGCTTCATATTTCGTTGTATCTAGCTGTGAAAGGGTATTAAAAACTTTGTAGAATATTAGGCATGCGATCAGTTTTATTGAATAATGTATTAAAATGGTAGAGGGCTTGTTGCATTAATTCTGTTTTATTGAATAATATATTTAAACAATCGAGAATTTCCGCATTACTTATATCTTATTTGTAATACGCAGGGAATAATATATGAGTAAAGACGTATGTTGACTCTTCTCAACTTCCCTTAATAAGCTGTTTTTAAGTTATGATCACAGGGGACTGCTTTCAAATTTCAAATTCGTGAAAACAGTAGATCATTTCCATTTTTGTTTAAATAGACTGTTTTAAAAAAGTCTAATGCTATTTTTGATGAAGTAGACCCGAAATGGTTTTGCCTTTCGGAAAATACGAATAAATAACTAAAATCCTACTTTCAAAAGCAAGTAGCATTTCTCGATTTTTACGTATGTGTTATATGTACGTGCCATCTTTGTTTATCTGGTTTTTACACGAGCCTCAGAAGTGTTATTCTTCTTTAACAACAAAAATAATAGCTTTTATATTCTATTACCTTTACCATTATGGGCTTTTATGTGTTACATTTTTACTCATTCTGTTATGTCATTTAGGATTTTCTCCAAAAATGGTTCTTGTAATTTAGTTTTGGCGATCAATGAAGTTGCATAACCGAAATTAACTGTAAGACAATTCATTCGCTGAAATTAAAATCCATTAGCTAATGTTTAGAATTTAAACTTCAGGGCATTTCTGCTTTGCGAAGAGACAACTTTAACCAACTTAGCGATGTGAAATCTGCAGGTATTTGGGATATTTTCTAATTCAGCATGATCATTTGTTAAGATTAGATATAAACAGTTGGACATTTTATACTATAGTATGATTATTTATTAATACTGGAAAGAAAATAATAATTACTTTTAGGTGAAAGTAGTATAATTTCTATGCATAAAAATATAAAATAAATTAAGGCTAGTATTGTTAAGTCTCATTAAACTTTAAAAAAAATGCAATTAAATAAGATCCGTAACAAAAGAAATTCGTTACTGTGACTTATCTCACTTGCCTGATAGAAACATCAGAACAAGCCCACGAAATTCATCGTAGCAAAGAGTGCAAGAATGCACCTGTCATTGGCAAGAGGCTTGACAGCATTATACAGATGGCAGTGCGACTTTACTCAGTTCCACACCAATTTTGATGGAGAGTCCAAGGGTCTGCAATCCCTTCTTCACCTACTATCAAACCTCTCGAGAGGACTTTCGGTTTGCCGAATATTTGGAGTATACCCATGCCACACAGACACTATACATTTACAAACATCCATCCTTCTTCGGGATTCGAGACCCTTTACGCCAGTCAGCGCCCCTAACCAATGTCCCGAAACTGTCTACAAACTTTATTTATTTTTTTTGTAAGAACATATTAAGTAAAGGTCAGAGTAAACTTATCTGAAGTTAACAAACGAAGTCATTAAATAATAATGAATGAAAGTCAGGTTATTTTAAAATGACAACTAGTAAAATGTTTTAAATTGGTAATGGTGAAAATATTACAGTTTTCGGATGTTGTATTGTTTTTTACACGAATTATACGTTATATTATATGTATTGGTTCGTTTTGTGTGCTGATTTATATGAGATATGACATATTTTCCTAATTTTCGAGTGCATAGTCTAAGTACCACCGGTTGATAACCCCTGCTTTAGACTGGTACGCAAAGAAGTACACAAAGAAGCAAAGTATTTTTAACTATTAAATTCAAAAATTAAAACTCCATCATCCTGATAGAGGTTTTTCTCTAACACTCGTAAATTTTATGCGATCTGAGCTTTGTTCAAGAGTGGTGGTAGTAATAGTACTTTGTAGTGTTGGTACATCCTAGTCAAAAAGTTGAGAACCGCTGAAAGCCATTTTAAAGAAAGCAACAAAGAAAGTCATAAATCACGCTTAGTTATCTCCATGTTTGTATGTTGGGATTTCTCTTTAATAGTGAAGTAAAAGGCTAATATTAAAAACTTTTTTCATAAATTTTATCACTTCAATAATCTATTTTTCTGGAAACTTTATCCAAACAGTTTGCTTCTGCCCTCTATTTAATAAACTCGAGTTTTCTTAATGTGCATGCGATTGTTGTGGTCAGAATCTATATATATAAACATGTCCCGTTTTAATTCACTAATTTTCTTGCTACTTAAATGATCTTATATATGTAAATGTATGTAGGTCTTATATACATAATATATGTTAATGCATACAAGATACTAGGCTTAATGGCAGACAGCAAACAGTTGCAGGATCAATCAAACATACATTTACACATATTTGGCATTTGAGTCAGATATTTTTATTTTAGAATATTTGCTACAAAGAGAGAAGCATTTTCCATTTCTATAGTTCATTTTATTTGCCTTGTGTTAGAATCCAGGCAGCCAAATCTGAATCTTTTGAAGCCTTTTTTTTTCCGAGATTTTTGGGAGCCCTATGTGACAGGATGACAGATGTGAAGAATATGTCGCTTCTAGGTTTAATGTTTTAGTAGCCAAAAATATGAAAACAAAACACTAGAAAGTCAAGTAAGAATCTCATGCTAACGACAGCTGCCATACTTTCGACTTTTTCGATAGGTTCAATGTAAATTGTGTTCCTAGACCTGTGCGACTTGGAAGCACGGCAGCCTGCAATTTTCCATCAGTTTTCATACAACTATTCATAAATAACGCTATCATTACAATATTTTTTCAGCTTGCGTAAACATATATGCATAAGTTTATATGCATTTATTTGCATAGTTTGAGCTTGCGTAAATCTATATTTAGTGTGCATGAAAAGCAGTTCTTAGATGAAGAGAAGAGGAATGTAAATACTCCTCTCTGGTTCTGGACCTAATTTTAATGATCTATAAAGAAAAAAAAGAGTATTTCTTTATTCCGATGAAAAGAAAATATGTCTTGTGCCAGACTTAAATTTTTCTTTCATCTGTGTTTTATGCAAATGGTATCCAAATAAAAATAGGAAGCAAAAGCCAATTTCATTACATTAATGGTTACGTTCTAATATGATTTATTTTCTGGTAATTATTTTTCAAAGCTAATTTAAGAATACCATCATAACTTTTAATTAAAGTAATGAGCACTTACAATTGTGTGGAGATGTTCTTAAAAATACACCTACTTCAGATACTGTAAAAAGCTTTATTATAAATAGGTTGGTTGGTTGGTTAATTGATCAAGACAAAGCACGCTAGAACTACTCGCCTAAAAGAAGGGATGCCTTCGTAGAGGTTTTTTAAGGGAAATTGGCTTATATACAATCACATGAAGAAATTAAGAAAATCCTACATAGACAGTCATTTCACCGGAAATTAAAACAGGTTAGATCTATTAATTTTCTTAAATTTTCCAAGATTTTTTCACTGGGCCATTAATGTCTTCCGTTATTAACAGCAAATCAAACAGCTTAAATCAAATAATTTTAAAACAATAAGATTCATTCTTAGCCAAACTAGAACACTTGACAACCACTGTTGATCCTTTCGAATGTATGACGCCCTTACATGTAAGAACAGCTTTGCTTTTGTTAAGGTGTTTTAAAGAAAAAAAATATATGAAGATATTTGAAAGGGCTCAGATTTTAACGGTAGCCCCAAACGATTTGTTAAGGTTTTTCTACGCTCTCGCTAAGCTCGCAGTCTATCAGTTAGCTGCTGCACTCACTCCTCTTAACCCAATTCTTTTAAATTAAGCGAAATTAAAATCCGCTGAGCTTTATCAATTAGAGGCAGATATTCATCCTTTACCGAAATCCAAAATACTGTCAATTACATGCTGCCAAATTTTGCTTTCAAATTGCTGCCGCAATATAACTTGATAAGATTGTATTTATCCGCAGAAGTAAATACAAACGGAGAAGTGTTAAATGGAATTTGAATCCATGCTAACCTATCGAAATTTTAATTTTGAAAGTATTTCTCAAACTAGATAATTAACTATCATAACACCCTTCAAACACGGTTTTCATATCTTGAGAAAGACCAAGTTGACGTCAAAAATTTCTGCTATATCATCTCGATTAAAAAGTGTTAGTCTGCATCTTCATTCAGTTTTCTTCTTCCTTGTTTTTTTATGAAAGGTGATATTTTTTCAGCTTGAAAAACCATGCATGTTTTTTCCCTGCAGAAAGAGATTAAGGAAATTCAGTGTTTCAAAAGTGACTCATAGATACCCCAGTTTTATTAAAAAATCAGCATCAGCAAAATATTCTGCATCTTTGAATCGTTCTTCTTTAAGGAAAGTAAAATTTCTTGCCGCAATAGTAAGGTTCATGATAAAACATTACCATGTGCAGAGAATCATCCTGCACTGTTTATAGTAAAACGAGCATTCGGATCCCATATCCTCACACAGTTTTCTTACTTTTAATAGAGGAGATTTTATAAAATTTACCACATTCACCACAGGAATTCTAACATCTTGCTTCAGTGCAGGACACAGATGTTTTGAAGCAGGGCTTCTTAAACGTTTTTCAGTAGCGAATCCTTTTTATCACTGAGATTTTTTTGCGATCCCCAGGACACCATAATATTTACAAAAATCTTGTGGGACCCCATGAGCATTGCGCAAATCCGACACACGCGTGAGTGAAACTGTCAATTTTTCCACTTGTACTGTAATATACTATTGCAGTTTTAGGCCATTAACTTTAATTTCTAATTTTAAGACATAGAACAATGTAACAATTTTAAATAAGTAACAGACGAAATGACAGCGTCACGTGCAAAGCAAGGAAAATGAACATTTATATTATAAAAAGAATGCGTCGAAATGTTTTCGTTTTTTTTGTCTGTATTGTCTTATCTTTATCTATTTTCAGATACATTGTATATAAATATTTGGTAATTGTAAAATTATTGTAATAAGTTGAAAAAATATCAAAACTGCTAAAATTTTTGGCGAACCCCTGTCGCCGGTCCCGCGCGATCCACAGTTTAAGAAAACCTGATTTTAAGCAAGCGCTTCTCTATGAGTAAAGCAATGGGTCCAAAGTGCATTTAATGATTTTCTTAGAATAAGTGCATGTAATCCTTCACAGCAGCCAGACATGGAGCGAGCTTCATCAGTACAGAACCAACGGACTTGGGACAATTCAAATTATTTTCAGATATGAATGTATCAAAAATCTCGAACAGTTTCTGAGTGATATTTTTACAAAGTGATATTTTTACAAATAGAAGGTCTTCTTTAATATTATTTCCATCTATAAACCGTACATCAAACGAGTATCCTTATGATACATATGAAATGAGTATCCGTAGCCTCATCTAGCTGCAATCCAAATTCCATTCCTTTAATTTTTCCAATTAATTGATCACTAATATCCTCCGCCATATATGTTGTATTCTCCGACTAATTAATGTCATTGCGAAAAGGGACTTTTAAAAGCAGGTTCCCAGCAGAATCACCAACCATGATGTTCACTATATCTATAGCAGCCGGTAGAATAACTTCTGAAATGGCATGAGGCTTCTTAAATTTTGCAATAGTATAAGCCATCTAGTAAGATGCTAGCAAAGCGTTGTTTGGTATTGATGCCATCTTAAAAATGTGTTTTTTGTTGTCTTTTATTTTCCTGGCAAAAACTTTAAGAGGTTTGCCAACTGTGCTGTGGTAATTAGCTTCTAAATGGCACTTCAAGTTTCTTGGAAGCATACACTCAGCTAAAACTTTCATACACAATGCACATTGTAGTCTCTCTTCACCATTCATTTCTGGTGACGTAAAAGCAAACTCTGACTCGTAACTCGTAAAACCATCATCATGTTTATGATATTTTCAGTTCTTCACAATAGCGCAAATGGTTGATAATATACTTTCTTTATGTGCACTATAACGTTAATTAATATTAATAAATCAGTGCATCATCAAAGATACAAGATAAAAAAGTCACAAGCTATCTATCAAAGACAACAAAAAACAATATGCCATTAACTATACTATATGAACTAAATTATGTCGCTATTCTTTTATACGAAAAGCTGGGGTTATTTCACTATAATAAGACAACTGAATCGAGCCGGCAACGCTTGCAAAATCTTCCAAAGTAGTCCAAATTTGTCGCGAAGGTTCTCGATCCGATCCGATCCGAACAAGTATGGTGGAGTACGCACTTCAACGTGTCGATATTACCGGTCATCTTAAGTTGAGAACACTGGGTATAGGAGAAAGTGCGTGCATCCATCGTAGAATATTATAATTGTAACACTTCGAGATATCACATTTCAAAAAGTACGCTATGAAGTATAAATAATGTTGAACAAAGAGAACGGAATGAAAAAATGCAAAACGATAGATCATGTTGCACCCAGCTTTTTATTTCAAAATTTGCTAATATCATGCCAATCATTCGATGAAAGACATCCTCTTTTTGGCATTATAAGTGAAACTGCAACCCCCTGACCCCACCCCACTCTCGATTAGAAAATTAATTATAGCATTCATTCTTTCACTGATCGGAAGGAGAAGAAAGCAATTATTATGGCGTCTACTTCATCTCTGACATGCGCGTATAATTTCAAAACCTCATATAGCTTGAAAAACGTTACGCAGTTCCACTGAGATTATCGTTATGAATGTTTTTTGTCATATTACGGGAGCATTTTTATAATAAATCTGATAACGAAATTGTTACTTTCGCTGCTAATTTGACTGGCGTTTCTGTGACAAGAATAAATCATACGAAATATGACCTGAAAGAAAATAGTGCATGGCGAAAAAAAAGACCTGTGAAGGTAAGCACACACAAACTCGAATCAAACGATATGATGAACAACTTTAGCAAAAATGCGGAGAAATGTTCACGGTTTCTTTTTACTGAATGAGCCGTGAAAAGATTATTCTAGTCTTGTACGTGTTCTATAAGGTATTTCTCCCCCCATTTCTTAGCATGCTTTCGTAGTGTGGTGGTCTGCACGCTGGGCGCGCATTTTAGAGGTCCGGGGTTCGATTCCCGGCGAGGGCGTTGCTCATTTCTCATCCCTCCTGCTTTCAAAAAATATTTAATGTCTATAAAGTGCTTATATTAGATTGTTATCAGGTATAGCGCGATCATACAGCAGGAGCAGCGTTGTCAGCTTACTTCGATAAATATCCTACCCCGGGGACTTTACATTTTATACCAGGTCAAGTAAAAATAAACTACACGAAAAATATGGATATTTTTAGTTTGTTGTTTGTTCAGTTAGGCCAAATGTCTTGGTTCTATTAATTATGAAACTTTTACAATATTTCACTGCGCCCCTGTGAAGGGGCCGCGGTTCCCCGGGGCGCCACAGCGCACAGTTTGGGAACCACTGTGCTAACCACTGTGCTTTTTGAATGCTGTCCTTACTACTGACCGGTAAAACCCTAAATTCAGGACGAAATGAATAGCAGAAAGTGAGCTCGTGTATCGAACTTCAGTAAATTGGAAGCATTAGTTCAGTAGCAAAAATCAGAAACGTTCTTCTTTTCTAGAACCTTCTACAACCCATCGAAACAATGTCGAAAATTAAAAATAAAATAAAAATAATGCTGGAGTAAATAAAATACTTCATTCTCCATATTAAACTTTGAATGTAATGAAAAATATTAAAAGATCAATTTCAATCATTATAATTCCATTTTTTTCCAAGTTCTTCCACTTAATACTTCCCTTAATAATTAGTCTTAGTAATGACGGATTATCGATGCTTGAATGCATTTATATTGAGTTATTATAGTTTTATGTAGATTTGTTTTGCCATTACATATTGCTGTGGTTTTGTGTGCATATTTTATATTTTTGTTATGAAGGGATGCTTGCAACTATTACGTTTTATTTTAGGAATAATATATATGCAGCGTTTCAAAGTTATAATAACTCTGGCGGAAATTAAAATATCGTATTTACCCCAAAGCTCGCGATATTTAATACCGCTAAAAATTGACATTTCGAATTTTTGAGATGATGAATGGGAAAGAATAGAAAAACGGAATCAAAAGGTCTAGATTTTTTTTTGGATAATGTGTATCAGCAGTTCTCAAAGTGTGTCCCACAACCCATCAGTGGGTCGGCATACTATTTCAATAAGCCACGAAAAGTTTTGAAATGCTGTATTTACTTATTTATCTATAAAAACGAAATTATTTATAATTAATAATTAGTTCTTTAATTACATAGGTATGTTTTTATTACAGCATTATTGCATTATATTCTTCTAGAAATCTTCTTTTTCTCTTCCTGTCTTCCGAAGCAATTCTATTTTTATTTGTGGATCGACATAAATTTCCATTTGTATGCATATGGATAGCGATATTCTCGCCCACGTTGGCCATAGTCAAACCAGGCTGCTTGCTGATTTTACCTATTATCGTGGAAAGATTTAATTGCGCTACGGAAAGATTGCCAAATTTCAGCTGATTACACATTATAATCTTCAACGTTTGCATGGGCATGGCAGAAATCAAGTCAGAGTAGTGTAAATATATCAAAACAAAAGTCCCATGCGCAGCTTTCCGATTTATCGTTAGGTAAGAGAAAATATAGACGTGTTTCAAATACTGAATATATGCTTTCGGTATGCCTGTAAAAGTTAACTCATTCTATTTTTCCTTTTTACTTCCTTGTACGAAGTAAAAAGGAAGTATTGTAATCGCGAAAAGCTTCAGGCAGCATATTTCAACGAAAATATTCACTTTGACCGCTTTCGAATGCAATTTAACGAAGTTTTTGTGTAATATCTATACGTAAGGACAGAATAAAGAACTCTTTTCCTTTAAAAAAAAAAAAAAAAAAACTGCTTTAAAATGAATTCTGAAGAGAATTTTTCGTGGCGTCTGTACGTACGTGTCTCGCATAACTCAAAAACGAGTAGCCTCAGAACGTTGAAATTTTGTACATAAGACTACTATAACATGTAGATGAGAACCTCGTATTTTGGTTTCAATCGGCCACGCCAAACGTATATAAATATATTTATAAATATATCCACTCTGTTACCCGGCTCAGTGATCTTAGTTTCTTTACTCTTATACTCGTATGTTTGTAAATTGTACATTGTTTGCTTTAAAAATGATTGAATTATGTTGTTTTTATCTTACGATTAAAGTTTTTATGCCTTTCGTAATTCTGGAAGCAATATTTGTACAATTATCAACAATTTAAAAGCTGTTTAAGTGCGGTTAAGTTTTAAATAACATGGCGGACATATTTGTTTACATTTGAAACAGCAGAGTTGTAGATTTGTTGCCAATCTAGAGACACTAAGCTTCGCAACACAAAAATAACGCCTTCATTTATTATTGCGAATTAAATCATGCTTAATCCTTTCTAGAATTGTTTCGAGGAAATAAGTATGTAAGATTTACTTCGTAATTTTTAATACAGATATTTTGAGTTTTTATGTATTTTTGCCTTGTCGCGAAGTGAAAACTGAATTAATTGAGTGAGAAATACTCAATCGTCTGTGAAAAACTATATGAACGAAATATAATACTGTTAAGTAAACCTAGCGCCAGAGTGTCGCTATGGTAAACAAAGTGAATTTTAAAGAATGCATTTTTTCTATTGTGGTTTATGCGCTGTCGGCGAAAGTAGGTTTAATTCAATCTAATAAGTTAAATGAAATGCAAGAAAAAATGCGTATAATTTAATATTCCGTACAAGGAAGTCATGTGGTGTACACATCAGATTTTTTTTAAATACATACATTTCTAATAGCCTTTTTCTGAACAATTACGGATTAATATGTAATATTAAAAAACTCTTCTTTGACTTAAATACGCATTCTGTTGTTGATAATGTGATTTTTTCACACATGCGAGTAGAAGTGCAGAAGATAAATGAATCCATTTAATCTTAAGGGGATATTAAAACTCTTAGATTTTCGTAAGGTATAGCACGATTATATGGTACAATCGAGAAGGCGCAGCATTGCCGGCACGCGTCCGCAAGACTATTCTGTGCCAACGACTTTTATACAGGGTCAAATAAAAATAAACCACACAAAAAATGTAGCTATTTTTAGCTTCTCAATTGTTTTTATTTAGATAGACTAAACGTCTTGGATGAATTAATTAATGAAACTTTCACAGCATTTTGCGGCGGCCCTGTAACGAGGCCTTGGCTCTCAAGAGCGCCGCTGCGCACAGTTTGGGAACTACTGCCTTACATATTTGAGTTTGGTATCTTGCAGGTGTGTGGTATCCAGGTGGCTAAATTCGTAAGATTTCAAATATTGTGGTTCTTCTTTGCGAAGCATGATTTAAAAACAATTTAAAAAGTTCCATTACAAATCGATAATACTTGGCTAAATACCATTAAATTCTCTAAATATGATATGCTAATATGAAATTAAGTAATTAAGTTTTTATTAAACCTTAAAGTTAAGGGGTAGGTTTATTTAATTCATTACTGCAAATTGCGCTAGAGCTTCCTGTGCAAAGGAGAGGATGTCTTTGGGCAAGATTTTTCAAGAAGAACTAGCTTCTAACGCCTACTTAATTTACATATAGGAGAAAAATACGAAATTATCCGTACAATCACCGCTACAATCAGTCAGTACATTGAGCTAGTCACGTCAGACTTAACAGTGGCAAGTGGCTTTAGGTGGCCACTTTTATGCTTTAAAGAGGAGAGATATTTTATTGTAAAATATATTTTTAATTGTTCATCTAACCCTGTAATACGGCTATGATTTACAGAAAATCATTTAAATTTGATAACGGTGAAACTTTGGAAAAACTTACATCGTTCGTAAACCATCGTAAATTTGACGGCGCAAAACATTTTTTCGTTACTCGTAGAAAACATAAAAATGCGCAGTAAAAGTAATTTACTGCTAATAAGCATTGTTCTTTTTTGTGTAATACCTAATAAAAGCAATATTTATTTTTGTGCTATATAGTGTGCATATTTTTCATAATGTTTTTCTTTTCTGGTATAGGCAGGTTTATAAACCATACAATTATCAAATGGGTTGTCAAATTTTACAAACGTTTAGTAATCGTTTGTTAAAGGGATAAACAACGTGATAATTTCATTACGGAATTCAAGCTATTAATGTATTCCACTAATCTCATAAGAAATAAAATGCATAATTACAGGATATACAATTTAAGTATTCCTTTTAACTATCTGTTTTTGTTTTTTAGAATGCAACAAATCACAAGCGAGCTGTCTGCCCCTTGAAATGCCTTCGTGAAGGACATTTTAAGTGAAAGTGATTTATATTTCCTGTCTACGAAACACAATAGAAGTAACGGTGCAACGTTTTCGTTCTTCAAGATTCAAGTCCAAGCCAAACTATCATTGCTTTCTGGAAGGCAAATGATTTAAAAATATTATAACTTAACTTGATTTATATATTCATATATAAATCACTTCTCTAGACGCAAGATTTAAAATATTATGCTTCCTTCCTAAGCTATTCTTCTTTGTGAATCACAGTGGGAAAAGCTCGGCTGCAAATCGACATTAAGATGTAAAACTGAAATCATTTTTTACTCCACTGTTATTATTTCACTTTGGAGCCCAGAAGTGACATTATTTTAAATGTATAAACAGAAAGACATAAAAAAATTGGAAACATCTTATTTTTTACCCCGGAAAACCTCAAACTATTACCCAATGGTCGAACAAAGTACACAAAAGAGCTATCTCAGAAAATTTATGAACAATTTATATTTTTATTTCTAAAATTCTCGGAGGCAGGAAATTTTTCTTTCCCTTCTTCAGTTTTCATTATTATTTCCTCTTACAGATTCTTTCTATCTCTTATCAGCAGCCTCTGTGTTCTTCAGTCGGAAAAGTTTGTTTGCCTTTTCCTTCATAATGAGAAGTAAAACGTTGCACGGGGGAACAGCAGCAGAAAGATAAGGAAGGCAAGGGTGGGAAAGGGGCTGGGTGGAAGAAGATATGAAAAAGGGGACTTTATTGGAGCTTCCGATCGATTTGAAATCCCTGAAGTCTTTTGCTCTTAGTTATCCAAAAAACCGCATTAAAAAGACATCAGATAATTGATTCTGAAAATGCTCTAAAAATATGACAAGCTCCCTGCGCACGGGGATGGGTTTGTCAATAAAGCGATTTTTATACTTTTCCACCCGAAATTCAACTTATATTCTATGCTATCTCTAAAACTGCAATCTGGATCTCCGCAAAATATTTTTGGGTTTTTTAAGGGATGTGTAGTGATTGCTACAAAGGTTTTAGGCAAGAAAATATTGTGACAATTACTTCATTCAAAATTACAGATAATAAAATATTAACATATTTAAAACATTTAAATGAAATTTTATTTACTTGTTTTATTTTACTTCAACTTTTATTCAAAATTACAGTCAACTCTAACTAAAAGAGTTGTGTCAAAAAAGAATTTTTTTATTGCAAAATGATGGAAAAATTATGGTTACAAACCCTCAGCATCAAATAAAATTGTCTAGGGATAATACAAAAGGAAAAGAAAAATGCTTGTGTTAACAGTTGTGATAATCCAAAAGGGAAAGAAAAATGCTTATGGATAACAGCTGTGATAAAACAAATCGAAAAGCAAATGTTTAGAGCTGCGATAATACAAAAAGAAAAGAAAAATGCTTCGGATGACAGCTGTAATAGCAGATATTACTAGCCAAAAGACAAAATTATTTTTTTAACCCGACTTTGAACTCAATGATATTGTTCAAGTGGTCTCACAATCATTGCTGTTAAATGCCATTTATAGCTCCATTTCTTCATTTCTAATTATAGTCATTCTATCCTTACTTACAGAGATTTTTTCAAGTTTTCATTTATTTATTTGTTTTTGAATATTGATTTAATTTACTTAACCAAACGAAAGTATTCTCCAGACTAAAGTGAGTGGAAATACAGATAGATTGCTAATAATATTTTATATTAATTATAATATTACTTTTCTTCTGTTTTATTAAATGCATTTGGATTAACAGTGATTTTGAGTTAAAGCTGGACGTCATTCCCGATATCTACTCCAGTTAATAGATAGTTGATTATAAATACACTTAAATTTTGTTTTTCTTATAAATAATTCCTCTTCAGATTCCAGTAATGTTAAAACCCATTTCTAAAAGGCAAATGTGCAAAATATAAGCGTCCTTTCACGCATGTGCATTTTGTTAAATACGACTGAAACCAAGTCAGTTTTCCTTTTTGCCCTATAATAGAAGCCCCGTAAAACTCTCCCCTAACTTTGAATGCAAATTCTTTGTTAAATATTCACTCAGTAAGGTGTATCTTATGTTAATTAATTAAGCAGTTGTTATGAATTAAGTCTTCGCTATAAGTTATCCTTTCCATATTCCTCACCAGAAATGCAAATTATCTTTGTGTGTATTTAAGCTGAGGGCTTTGAATCTTTAACGTTTCTGATAACCGCGTCTTATTAGTATTTTCACCAGCTCTGCTTAAAAGTTATATTTCGGCTTAAGCATCTCTCTAGCCCATATTTTAAAGTACACGCAGGTAAAATTCTGAGATTAATTTAGTGAATTATATGTGTAGAGTTATACTACGTTATGAACGTTTGAATTTAATTGTCGATTATATTAATTTAAATATCCATAAAGAGTAGCAGCTTCGTTTGTAGCACAAGTTGTACCTATTCTGTTCAACTTAAAACTAAATAAAAAGTCTATTTAAACCTCATTGAGTATTTTGTGAGTAGTTTAAGATGTAGCGATAACTATTAAATTGGTAGGAACTGATGATTTTTAACACTAGCTTTCAGATATAACAGAAATCCTACAAATCCTTATCAGTTAGTTATATATCAACTAATGAGAAATAACTCTGAAATAAGTAGCAGAAAAAAATGTTCACCAGAAAACGTAGATAAATATTTTAACAAGTTTATCAGCAGGAATTAAAAATTCTATTATTAAGGTACTTAAACAAAAACGCGATAAACTCATTGGACTACTTTCCATTATGTTTTATAACTCACATAAAGAGATAACAATTAATGTAAACTTTTATTTGTTTTGCTTTCCTCTCAATAATTTAGTTCCATAAGAGTTCACTTTTAATCTCTTAACAGCATGTGAATTGTCGTAAGAAATGTTCTAGGTTCTTAAGGCAGATGGGAGTTGACATAAAATTTTGAAGTTTGACAGAGAATAATACAAATCTCTGGGAGATGAAATTCACTGTTATAAAAATAATAAAAAAATAATATAAAATAAAAAAATCTGAAAGGTTTAAGATTTTAAATTAGGTCCAAAAATGCGTTTTTTAACATTTTGTGTGTTGCATTTATTTATTAAATAACAAGTTCTTCGCACTAAGCCATAAAATTAAGTTAAACAGCAATATCGCAAAATAGTTTTAAAATGAACATATCTTTAGAATTTCCGATACAGAGACTCACGAGCTGGAGATAAAAATGTTTTTTCTGTACAACGTTTTTGGAGTAAGGAGCTGCAAATGAAGTTTAGACATACATATAAAAGAAGGATATAACCATAGCTATTAACAAAATTAAAATACTTTAAATTCTTTTTCACATATATTTTTCTTTTTTAGTAAATATCTCGAATAATAGAAGAAAGTGTGAGAATCACGGAAAATATGTTTAAAACAGATGAATATAGAAATGTAACTTTTAATGAATTAAAGAAATATTTCTTTTTCGTAAATCTTTTCCCTGAAATATTCAAACGAATTATAATTCCTACATTCAAAAATCTGCTACTTACTATTCGATCATAAATAATGTCGTATCAAAATATATTTAAAAACAATTATACTCTTTTAAATCTTAAGATTTATCGTTAATTAGTCTTAAAAATGCTCCTTTTATATTTTTATTTTATATTTTTTCATTTAACATATTAAGCGCCATGTCAGTCACTGACACTAAGCTTTCCGTTCGGACTGCGTCAGCCACTAGCGACTGACAACATACTTTTCGCTCAGGTCGCGTCAATCAGTGTTAACTAACAACGTACAACGTACCTCTTCCATTGGAGAACTGGATTTTCTAGAGGCATTTCACATTCATAAAAATCTTTCTGTTCTAGTTAACGATCCTAATTCCAATCCAAATTTGCCTTCGGCTTTTAGAGAAATTATGTTTTAGTTCTGGTTTCGCCAACAGATGGCGCCACTTGCTTATTCTTGTCCAGGCTTTCTTATCTTATCTAATCATTATTTCCTATCTTGTTCATTTGCGGTTTTGCAGCTGAAGATGATGGTTCGGTAAAACCATCGAAACTAGTCCTGTGAAAATTTTGTAAATATAACGCTGATTTTTGTTGTTTGACTTCTGAATTAGTAACAACGTACAATTAAGAAAAATTCTGCTCTATCAAACATACCTTCTGTTAAATTCTATACATAGCTCTCTAGCGCCAGCCTATCGTTGAAATCGGATACCGCGGACTAAATGGAAAGGAAGAACAGTGCATTTGGGCCTCTTTTTCTTTTATAAAAATTTGGAGTCTATCAAGTAGCCTTTCAAACTGAGAAATGGTGCTACTAATTGAAATCAAGCAGTTGAAACTTAAATTTTGTTATTAAAATTTAAGGCTTACAAGCCCTTTAGAACTTAGAGATATAATCTTTAATGCAAAATGAGATTAAAATTTAATTTCAAAATTATAGTACACATATGCCCATTAAACTAAACCAGTTTGCGTAGCCATATCCAAAACCTCGATTTTGTTTTTTTGGCATTGGAGACAAAAATTACTGTTTTGTTTTTTCAATTTCATTGCTGTTTCAACAATTATTCCAATCTGATTTCTTTAGTCATTTCAATACAAGTGTTCAATAAATATGTTTTGGATGCCGCTCTTGAAACTGTAAGATATAGTACAGTGTTATTGCTTTCTTGTGACTGACAGAGTGGTGTCGTATAATTTTTAAATTACAGCCAGCATTGATCTTATGATTCTGTAATTATAGCTGCAGTTTACAGAGCTCATTTGTTGATTTGCTTCAGAGTACCGAATACAGGTACTTGAGGTCACAAAATTATAATATTTACTGTAAAAGGGCAATATTTTCATTTAATTAATTATTTTTAAGACTTCACTAACAAACGTTATTTTGTAAATTCAGCAATAGAATATCTATGGTATCAGTTACACATTTGTTTGTAATTTATGACAAAAAATTTAATTTTTAAAATTGATTAAGTATCATTTAATGGAAAAGTGAGGTTTGACAAAATTTTTCAACAACTATTTGTGATTTTAAAAGCTTTACTTTTTAAAATAGCAATCACAGACCAAAGGCATTTCAATATTTTTTTTATAATTATATCTGTCTTGAAAGTCTGATAACTTACAGGGAAACACATTTCTTGCGTCCTTCTTGAGAGCATGCAGAAAGTTCTATACAAAAATTAACCACGGAGTCAGTCGAATTTTTTTTTTTTTTTTTTTTTTTTTTTTTTTTGTTGGAGATGATTTTATTAGAGAGAGTGATTGTCGGTGATGTTTAAGATTGTCATTTAATAATGTTCTAATAAATGCTAATCCCTTTCAGAGGTCATCGTCTTAGGGAGGTGTTTGTCAAGAGGTTTTACTGTATTATATGTCATATCAGTTAATCCGTTTATGAATTTTGATTTCATAATTTTCGTTATGGAAACAACTTTTTTGAAAATGTAAGTATTGACGAATATAGTAGCAAAATATTACTCTTACTTTATTCAATTAGGATAAAATAATAATAAAACATGGGCCGCAATAAGCGAACTGACAGACCCACGGGCCTCCATTTGGGCGTTACTACTTTAGAGTATGAAGTGCAAAGCAGAAAACAGGTAATGAAAGAATTGAGGCTACTGATACATGACAATCAAAACATTTTCAAATCTGTTGGAAAATGAAGTAAGACTTTTTTGTTCATTTTTCTTTCTACCTTAGAATTTATACAAGATTCTCGAATCCAAGAACACGTTTCTCAGTCTTCTTTGACTCAGTGTCCTTCCTAATAGCAAGTGTGAAAAGTGAAGAATGTGATGAAAATGCATACCGACGGAGGCTTTATAAGAACATACCGAAACCTATGTTTTAATGTTGAAAGTGCAAATGGGTATCATATCACAAAATGTAAGAATATGACAAACACTAAGGGAAAAAAAGCTGTCAGATTTTATATTATGCCGAAACGGGCTTTTCGGCCCGTTTTTTGTGTTACCTTTATTGTTTAAATATGATATTCTTCGAACCTAAACCACATAAAATTCAATTCAACAGCAATATCACAAAATATTCAAACACAGTCTTTGGAATTTCCGATAGAGTCTTGTGAGCTGGAGATAAAAATGCTTTTTTTCCCGTACATTCTTACCATTGCTCGCTTTGAAATCGTCGAGTTTCTTAATCAAAAATTTATAAAATATGAAATAGATAATAAAAGAAATTCAGATTTCAGGCTTCCAGTTGCCCATGTTGGAGTGGAGGATTACGGTATTCAAAATTTGATGGCTCTAGGTACTGCCGTTTTTTCACATTGGGAGAAAGATACATACATTTATGCAGAATCTTCATTACTTAATTACTTTAAATATAAAACAAGGCGATAATATTTGGTAGCAAGAATTTAAAAAGTTATACGCCGTTTATCGCGAACGACGCAAAATGCCGTTTTGAGAGTAATAGCCTTTCTGGGCTAACGCTCCTTTGGGCTAATAATTATGGGAAACTTATATTTTAGTTTTCAGATTTAGAATATAATTTGTACCCATCAAATGTATGTTCCTTCTGGTCTTGGTTATCACATCGATACTTACTTGATTCCTTGCCAAAAATGATTCAATTGAAACTCCATATTTTCATTAATATCTCCATATTCAATTTAATTATGCAACTAAAGAAGAAAATTCTGGATTATGATTAAAAAGCATGGTTAGTATTACATTTCGATAACGATATATAATTAAATTACGAATTTCCTGAAACTGCGGCATAAGAACTTTAAACGTCTTGATAAAATTAAAATTCTAAAATGCTTTCCTCTTTTGCGTAATACATTTGCGTAATGCGATTTGTAGAACTCCATAGGGCACGACTGAAAATGTTAATTAAGTATTATAAGATAATGTGTGCATATAACTTTATTAACAAGTTTAATCACTAAGTTCAGGAAGAGTTGTTTTTCAAATATAATATCTATTTTATCCGTTTTGGAATAAGCCAATAGTTTAATCTCATGAGCATTCCGCAAATATTTGTTATAATACAAAACACCAATAATTCGATTATGTTTCGAATCGCAGAAAAGGGGGTTGGCTGTATGGCTGTTCTCTTTGTTTCCCGCATATGTAACTTGATTAAGAGCCAATTTCTCTTAAAAAGTCCTCTATGAAAGCATCTGTTCTTTTAGGATAGCGTTTGTTTGCTTCCGCAATCAAATCAACAAGTTAATCTCATGTTTAATGTATGCTCACCTCATATAAATTTAATCTTTCCATTCTAAATTATAGTTTTGCTGCACTGAAATTAGAATCATCGTTATTATTATTACTGTACAAAAGCAAATGAATATGTTAATGTTGCATAAATTTCTTCAATTTTGCAATATACCATGGCATGTGCCATCAGCATGTCCATATTTATTACTTGTGCAATCTTTATATCACTTTTAAGTTCCACACAACAGCTGAATAAGCTGACAAAAAAGTTTTTCAAGTGAAATGAATTTCAACAGTCTTACATTTATGTTTTGCTTCAAAAAACATTTCTCTTTCTTTGACAGATATTTTTCTTGACAAAAGGAGAATAAAATCTCTCAGTCATAATCATGTTTGACAGCAACAAGCAGTTTTCTTAACCTGCTTTAACCTGCTAATCTAATCGTCATGGTAACAGCAATTTATTAAATTCATTCTTTATGGTTATTTCAAAAGTGTTCACATTTACTCACTTAGTATTTCAGTCTGAGGTATTAAGTTAACAATTTTGGATAAATACGTTTTCAGCTGTTTTTGAGATCAGTATTAGAATTATGCTAAAAACGCAAACCGTTTTCGTTCTGTATTTTTGCTCAGAAAAGAACTGAGAAAGTTTATAGTCGAAAGTGCAATTTATGAATTATCAAAATAAATATGTAATACTTTCATTAAACTTTTGATGACTACTTTTGCTTAAATTACCGATCAGTCTGTACAATAAAAATTAGTTTATCGCAATTGGCAACACACTTCAAAAGTATTTCAGCAAATAGTCAAAAGGTAAATAAAAGCGAGTTAGAAGAAACTTTTAAGTTCTAAGAAAAAATTTAAGAAGTTACTTAAAAAAACTTCACTTAATACATTTTCATTAGCAGATGTTTTCACAGCAATAAAACAGCTCATTTGCAATTTTAAAAGAGCACAAGCGAGGAAAAAAAAAAAAAGCGAACTTTTGGCAGCTCGGTTGACTGCAGTAGTGGAGATAGTTTTATGTCTTTTCTGGCAATCCCTTTAAAACCTTCCAAAATGAGGGTGAACATTGGTTAAGTAAATGTGCGCCATTTGACTCGCAATTAAAAGCTTGCGAAAATGGATGGCTTGTCGGCAGAGTTTTGGCACATATTTAATAGGGAAAAAGTTCGCATTAATTGCAAATCTTGGTCGTTTGCCAAAATGACTTTTTTATGTTTTCGCTTGGCAGCGGACTTTTCATTTTGGGTCGAAAGAACAAATCATTAAATTGGGACAAGTAAACGAACCGTATTTACGGCAATACTTTTTATAAATATGCAAAATTTTCTGAGATTACTAGACGTTAAGAGTATTTATTCCCACTTTCTAAATTATTTATGCAAGGACGTTGATTTGCTATTTATGAAATGTCTTTTGCGCAAGAAAATGTGATAAACTATATTTTTGGAAGTTAATGGTTTTATACAAATTTTGTATTGAATTGTTGCATTTTAAAAGTCTATAACTAGATATTATTTCCATGAAATATTGTGACAACAGATGGAAAAAAAATAAGAACACGGCACTCGTCGATACTCTAATTAGGTTTTTCTTATTATGGGTAGCAAATTAAAGTTAGGCTACAAACATAGGCCACAAAATTTTTAAATATATAGAAATAATTTTAAGATGTATGTAATTGATTTCAGCAGTTTCAATAATGTTAATACAGTATAAAAACTTCTCCTTTAAATTTTATTTAACCAATATTCCCCTACGCCTATTAAAGCATATTAGCAACTTAATATATTTCTTATGAATGAAAGTTATCGGTAGCTAAAATAATAACATTAAAAGAAAATTTGCATTTTACCAAATTATATATATTTATAAATAATAGCTGGTGATAAATTCTGCTGCTTTAAACAAAGCTGATATTCTTTTATTAAAAATAACTTAGAGGAACAATCGTGAGTCAGAACTTTTCCCGAATATTCCGTAGTCAGGATTTTTCAAAACAAATATAATTTTAAACTTCCCAATAAACATATTTTTTTTATTTAAGCCACTTAAGGGAAATGATTAAAGGATCTTTGATTGAAAAATGCCAAATGTTTTCAGCATGAATCAGATAAGCAAAATTTGGCAATTATTCTTCCGCTTTCTTAGTAGTTTAACTGAAATTTTAAACCATTACATTTTTTGAAAATTTTAATTGTCATAATGAACTTAAAAATTTAATTACTTTGTAAGGATTATGTTAATTTTATTAACAGTTAAATTTTGAGTTAAACTTCTTTCCTGTCAAATTCTTAAAAAAGCATGATTAATACTATTATCAACTTACTACTTCCGGCTAGAACATAGTTTTAGAATCTTAGTTCTGAATACATAATGAAGAGGAGCGTTATTTAACCGCGAAGTTCTACTTGATGAGTTAGAGAGAATCGGAGTTTCTGATTAGTGCGCGTCCGCCTTTTTGGCTACTCTCTCTCAAAGCTGTTATTACGCTCTGCCATACTCGGGCCCTTGATAGCTTCGCAGTCAATTAGCGTTAAGGGGCCAACTCGGTTAGAATCTTGATAGTTTCGGCTATATTTCTTTAGTTTAGATTAGTTTTAGTTTACTTCTTAGCCTCTTAAGTTCAAGCCCAAGTGTCGGCTTTTATTGTACACTCCAAGACAGAGTTCTGTTAAATCGGATATGAATAATAAAGGGTTATTTACTCTTCCATATTGTTGTTTCTTGTTGCACGAACTCAAGCGATTATTCGCTTACTAGTTCTTAAGATGCTTCCCGTCCAACAGCAACTTAGCCTTTATAAAGTGGAGAACTCTACAGCTTAAATGCCATCTTGGTGTGACATAGAGATTTTACAACCTATTTATTATTCCTACATATTGAGAAAACTTGCTTACACTATGAATTATGATTTTACTTTTTAATAACTAGAATATCAAACATGTGCTTTTAAAATGATTGGTTTTGCGGTTTACAAACAGTGATCGCACTTTTGACTAAGCGCGGTTAATTGCCTTAAAAGGTCATGTTAATAGCAACAGTAAATTTATTTGATTGTATATTTACTGTACTCTATTAATTAATTATCAATATCAGCACCCTGTTGATTAATTACAAGATAATACTGTTATTTTTTGTAACTGATTAACAATCAATATATTAAGTGATAAAGCTTTATATGTATCATTAAGAATACATTATCTTCCAATTAGTATTATGGTCAACTCGGGCTTCTTTCAGGACGAAGGATAAGCCTTAGATCTTAAAAGTACTCGTCCCAGAGGGGATGCTGGTTAGTAATACCGAGTGCTACACTTGGTTCCAAATCTCGGATAACACGTCCATATCTACGAAATCATTTCACAGCATTCGCATAGCTAACACTTAAATGTGACTGAGTAGTACTTGCTATTCTTCAGCATAAGATGTTTTCCTGTTAACTTTTAGGTACTAAACTTCTTCCTCTTCTTTCAGTTAGGAAAGAATCAAGAATAAGCCGGGTGATAACCCTCACAGCAGATTGGTGACTTAGTACATAACTCATGACCGACTTCGAAACGTTTAGCACAAGTAAGTTTACTACAGCACGACGCTTTAGAAGTGTCAGAACGCTGACATTGAAAACAGCGGAGCTGTCTGGGTACACTGCCTAACATGACAGTGTAGCTACCCAGTTTTAATCTATGATGGTAAATCTTGTGAGTGGAATATTAATATAGCGCATTTGGTACTAATAAACTGGCCTTCTCTGCACATAAAAATGTGTTTGGCATACTATACATTTTGACCCTTGAGTTTTGTAATATTTGTTTTCCTCTGAGACATCTATCAAACTTTGCTCAAATATAAATCTCCTCGAAAGGTTTAGACTATTATGCGGGGAGACGTTACAGTTCCAATGGTTTTCAGACTATACGGTGCAAGCAATTGTTGAGCAGATTTTGATTCCATGAGAAGTCGCCTGATTGAAATTTCTCCATATTTTGGGTTTGCCAATATACAGTATATTTATTTATGAGAAAAGAGATATATTGTAATTTTTGCCAGATGGGGCGTTAACAACCGGAAAGAAATTCATGTCAGTTCTTGCATTTCTGTTCGAACTTATGCGCCTAGCAGCAGACGCAAATTCAAGTTCACTAGTAGGAGAATTTTCATTACCCACATTTTTGGAAGAAAGTGCAAGCAAACAAGTCTGAAAGAAAATGAATCAGGTTCGACCGCCCACCCACCATGGACCCCTAACAAGGGAACTCAGATTTCTGTGTTAGAACTAGTCGGATCTATTCGCAAACTGAAGCCTCACAGTCAGCTTTCCAGGAAGCAGGTGCTCCCGAAAGCTTATCCCCAAGTCACTGACATAAGAAATAGCGATCAGCCGATTGACACTAGCGATGATGGCTAAGTGCTTCTCGTTTGGACTGAAGTAGAGGTCCAAATAGTACGTTGGGGAAAGCACCTCGCTCTTCAAATACTAGGACTCTCCTTTTCAGCTGTACTACACACGGGAAACGAGTAGAAACTACCTCATCATGGTAAGCCAGAAAAAGCGTAAATGCATAAGGGAGAAAAAAAGAAAAAAGTTATAGTTAAGATTAGGGCAAAGAGAAAAGAAGATAACTCATTGAGGCTCCAGCGGCGTGACACCCGTCTAACCAAGACGACGATGATCCTCTGAAAGGCTAAGATTCTTTGAGATTGCCGAACCCATTCTAATAAGTGAGCACCTGAGAACAAAGAAATGCAAAAATAATTGCTCTCAGATTATGTTTAAGTTTCAGGAAAATGTACTAAACAGTATTCTGAAAATAATACAAAAATAAATTAGTATATTACTTAATTATGAAATCACATGAGATTAGGATTAGCAATATGAGCTCATTCAGTTGCCATTTGACTTTCAAGAAGATATAAAGAATTTCTTACTTGATTTAAGAATTTTTTGATTTATCTTTCTATTCAAATATTTAATATTTAAACCTCATGAGTACTGAATAATGAGCAAAATTTTCTAATCTAATTAAAATAGGACATTACACCAATGTACATTTTGAAGAAAGGGGAAAATGGTCACTGAACAGGAGAAAACTTTTGGCGTATTGCCATTTATGTAATTTCGGTCAAATTCAGCGGTTTAGATGATTTGGTGTTATGCACCTGCCCTCCGAGTTCCTCCCATTCTTATGATTTCTTATATTGTTTAAATGTAAAACATCAGGTGTTTGTGTCACCCAAGCACAAGCCTAAACAAATCGATTTTTAAGCATTTCTGCTGCTGTAGAAACAATCCTGAAATATATCAATAGTAATAGGAATTTTTATATTGCTTTGGCATTACCGGTATAACGTATGATTTTGTATCGAATACTTTTAAATAAAACTTTGAAATGTTTCCTTTTTGTTCTTTTTAAACTTTTTAAATAAAACTTTGAAATGTTTCCTTTATGTTCATGTATTATTCATAGTTCTGGGTTAATTTTTCAAATTTTAAAAGTTACAAGTTGGTTGATTCTTCCTAAATAACTCATTATTACTAGAATAATATCAGTTAATTTAAAAAAATTCAAATGAAATGAATATTTGATATTTGCGCTTCTAAGAGAACGCACTTTTGCTAAATAAAAAGTTTAATAAATCCAAGGCTTTTGTTTTAAATACTTACGACTTCAAATTATTTCCGTACCAATCAAAATAAATATTTCATTTCTAGTCTCTCGTTCACAAAATAGGTAAAAATGTTTTTAAGTAGAGAACGCTATCACCATTAATGTTCCAATACTGAAGGGTAGAATGAGCACAAATTGCATACTCTCTCAGCAACGCTTCTTTACCCTTCATCAGAAATAAATGACTGTCATTAACTTCTTCATCTTCCTGAGGTTTGCATTACGACGACGGAACCAGCCAATCCCAATCCCGATCCCCGCTATCTATTCTCTCCTGACTCAAAAATAGCTTAGTAACCATTCCATCGGGGTTCGACTCATAATTCCTTTCCTATATATCTGGGCGAGCAAAAGCGATTACAAGAATCTTTTAGCAGTCCCATTCCTTACAATCGCCATTCCACACGAGCAACTTCATTATTTTAATGAGTTTTTGGGCTCGGAAATCCATCTGTCCTTTATTAGGAGCCCAGCTTTTGAATAAAATGCGCATTCCGCACTCGTTAAGTTATTCCCCGCTTCAGCAAGTCCAGGTGGGACGGAGAATGAAATGAGCTTGATCTTCCAGCAACTGACGGCTTGTTATTTGAACTTGGCTCCGTGAATGGAACTTTGATGAAGAATGACGTCCGACATTCTGGGTCGTCGTTTCGTTCCACCCTCCCTCGGTCCTAAAAGGATGCTTCAATCGATGCGAGGACACTCTCTTCTGGTGTTAACCAACTTGGACATTTTGGCGGGAATATTGGAATTTCGTTTGTTCAGAGGTACCTATCTGTGTTTAATTTTAACTCACCTTAAATTTGCAAAATAAAAAACTGTTTTTGTACTGTGAATGAAGATTAAAATGTAATAAAAGTGATTTTAGATAGATAATTTGATAAGAAAACCTTAGGGATTTGCTACTAAAAAGATCTTGTGTTTAGTCGTTGACCGATTTTTGAATTCTGGATCTGGAAACCAGAAGCTTGAATTTAGGATTAAAATATTTGTTACGAGAAATGTAAATGCATTATTTAATATTTATAATCTTTTTAATGAAGCTCGTGAATAAATGTAAATACTTCTAATTACAAAAGAAAAGAATTATAAACATTTTTAATGTGCAGATTTTAAAATTTACAGAAGCTTGAAGTGTTTAGTTAAGAATAACATACGTGTATGTTTATCTTTTTATCATCCACTACAAACAGTATCTAAATCTATTAAAAATCTCATTTTGTTTCACATTTTTTTAAATGCATTAAATGCGAAGTATTCGCATTAAAAATTTTATAATTAAGGGGTAATTTTGCGTTACACCGCTGAAAATTTTCAATTAAAACATTTTAGAAAAGCTATTACTGTGAAATAAACAGAAAAAAATGATACTAATAAATTGCCAAGCATTAAATGAAATCAGTTTCAAGTCATAATATTGATTAAAGTATACTCCTTTAACATTTAAGATAATATTAAAACACATGCTGTTTGGTAAAATTATAACATTTAATTAAAATCCGTAATTCTTTTAAATATTTTAATGTAAAGTTATTTAATTACTAATATGAAATTATACATAACTGTGAAAGCATTATTTGTAAGTAAAAAAAATCGAGCAACAAAATTGCTGAAATCTGCGTTATGTTTATTGAAAAAGTTTATGAATAAGCATAATATTATTTCTCATTGAGAGGCGAAAAATGCTTTATTATTCACTTAAAAATTATAATTTGATTCATACATTAAAGAAATCTTATCTCAAATATATTCATTAAAGAGCAAATTTATTGACAAGTTCGTTCTTCAGACCACATTTACCGTAATGTGCTTTACATACGTTTTATAAACAGTTTCTTAAATGTGCAGTATCGCAGCGTTCTGATTGCAGAATGTATAGAGAAAATCAATCCAATGACTTAGTGCAAAAGATGTTAGATAATTTTCTTACATAATAAACTTAATTTTCAAAACATACACCATAATAGAACTGATTCCTTATAATTGCCAATTTTTGCTTATATCCTTGAATTTTAATGAAAATGTGAAGAAAATTTTAAAAACGTAATCATGTCTAATCATGTCTAATTCTCATCTCAACACACTAAAAGGCACACTCTTGTTTTAGGAGATTATAACAATTCTGTTGTTATTCCCTTCTTTCCATCAATTAGCTATAAAGTTGCACATATTTTGCAGAAATTTAACTTTCGGGTTGTTTATTCTTCCATCAATAAAATTCCGAGTTCCATACTCAAGGACCCCATTCCGGATATGAATTCCTGGGGTATTTATAGGATTCCTTGCCAGTGTGGTTTAATTTACATTGGCCAAACTAAGAGAGCCTTAAAATTTCGCGTCAAGGAACATGAGGCATATGTTAGAAAAAAGGAAACACAGAAGTCTTCTGTTGCTCAACATTGTTGGTCCTAAAACCACACTTTCAATTTTTCTGCTGCCAAAATTATTCAAAAAACATCTTCCATTGGAGAACTGGATTTTCTAGAGGCATTTCATATTCATAAAAATCTTTCTGTTCTAGTTAACGATCCTAATTCCAATACAAATTTGCCTTCGGCCTTTAAAGAAATTATGTTTTAGTCACTGTTTGTCTCTTTAACTTGTGGAAGAATATGTGGACTTATTTCAGATTAAAACATTAGCCCGTGAGTTTGGAACTATTTGCATGGCGATTACTTGAGATAAACCCGAGACAGAGAGAGAAAGCGAACTCCAAGTAAATATGTTGAAGTTTGCTACATGATTTAAAAAAGGTCCTAAACTTTAAACTGGCCTTTCAGACAGGCAATTTAAGTACATTTCAGATAGTCTTAACTGACTGTCCGAGATATTCATTTAATTTTAAGTAGTGCAAGTGTTTATTATACGATTTTAACTAGAGCTCGAACTTCTTTGAGAAGTCTCTTTAATTTTATATAGCACTGACAGTACATTCTTGATGAATTTAGCTGAAAAGTTAAACATCGATTCTCTGATATGCATTAAATGTGCATCTCAAACTTGGTTTTAAATTAAGCTGAGTTCATACTCATAATAATTATTTCACTTATATTAACAATAAAACACCGATTACGATGAGAGATTTTTATAGCATTAACAATATATGCTGTTAAATGAATGCGCATTCATCTGGTAACAAACATAGAATAGGTAGAATAGATTCATAGAATGGATTGCCCAGTAACATGCATATGATTTTGGATGAAGTTTATTGCATAAGTATTTAAAGCATAAATATTTAGTATGTTAAAGAACATTGTTCAGAATCATTTGAAATTCGAAATATATAGCAGTTTGATATTAACGATAATTGAATAAATTTCCATGTGTCATAGGCCTGGAATTTCTGAAATGTTACTTATTTTGATAACCTTTTACTGGTTCCAATGTATTAAAATAATAATAATAATAATAATAATAATAATAATAATAATAAAACGACGTTATAGTAATAAATTTTAACAAAAACACAGTTTCAAACTGCTGCTCAGTGTTTGCTTCTCAACATATAAATTTAACTTAAAAATCTCTTGCAGAACTATACAAATTGCTGAACCAATTTTAAGAATAAATGCGCCAGTTTTTGTTTTCCAAATACAAATCTTGTTATTTAGCCAGGATTGAAGCTTTTTAATTTACAAGTTTGTAGTTTTTAATATGAATTATAGAAACTGCTTATTAATTTCTGTTCTTAAATGGCGAAAAGATAAAATTCTATTCATAAACTAGTATTATATGAGTAGATCAGTATTCTGTGAATAGTCTACAGATTAGATTAAAATTAAATTATTAGATTATAATAGACTAAATTATACTTAGCTCATTTTACACGATTTTTTAAAAATAAGGAAACTTAGATTAATATGGAATTCAGAATTAATTTTATGAAAATTTTACGCAAGTTACAAAAACAAGGAATTGCCTAGTGAAGTATTATGCTGATTTTACGTTATAGTAGGAAACTGCTGTGAGTTACCTTTACAACAGCAGAAGGTAAAATGTTATTTTTGAGTTTAATGTTCCACAAGCAGCTATGGAGGCAAGTGATATTTCTTTCTTTCCAAATTGGTTATCAATAAAAATTTTTAAATTAATTTCACTGATATTAAAATAACTATGTAGAGATTTCGAAGCTAGTGAAACATTTTCAAATCATTTAGCACTATCTGTCAAAATCATTTGTGTTTACTTTCTATCAAAAATGTAAAGCTAGGGAAAAAATAACAGCTTTTCCTTTTGATTGTTACCTTTTCTTCTTCTTGTAACTTCGAAATAATGAGAAGGCAGATAAAATCTTTACAATTCTTATGCAATTTTCTTCTTCGGAAAATGTTTTATTTCATGTCTTAGTTTGAATTAAATGCTGCACATCCAGATTCATCTGTTCTAATTCTCTTTTCTAACGGATGAATTTAAGTTTATTGTACACTTAAATGAACATAATGATAACAATTTTGAAATGTATTTCTGTGTTTAATTACCTCAGAAAAGAAGATGATAACGGCCTTTTTAAAGTGCTTTTTGAAAAGCCATCTCAGATGCACAACTCACCATTTAAACCCCTTTCTGATACTCCTTAAATAAGTAGAAAACATATATGTAAGGCTGTCTTCTACGCAGGTTCTTTATTTTATTGCAACGTCTTCAAATGTTATGAGTAGTGTTAATGCGAAGGCCTCTCTTTCATATGAGCCAAAATTGGCATTAAAACCTACGACTCGACGAATGGAATACTACAGTTTTCTTTACATTTCTTTCAAATGCTCAAATAATATCTAAAAAAATATTGTTTAGGAGATTTGAAGAGGCTTTAGTTCAAAGTTAAAATATGAAAACAAGGAAATAGTTTTTTTAGATTGCTTTCCCCCCACATAGGATTAGGAAGTTCTAAAACAATAAAAATGCAAACATTCTTATAATTAGAAAATCTTGTCCGTCAGTTTAATTTAGAAAGTAAAATTATTTACTTCTACAACAAAGAAAAAGATAGTGCTATTATATGCATGTCTCCAGGAAAGAGTTTGATTTGAAATATGCTGCAGTTAAACTTGAAATGTAAATCTAAATTAATTGTCGTATTTGGTATCTGAATATCTACTAGTGTCTGGGATAAACTTGATAATCTTCACGGGTTGGTTCTTTAAACTCCGAGACATTTGTCAACGTCAATACTTCGCCGCAAGAGCTATAAATTTAATTCAATTAAATTTCATCCAGTAGATCTTAGATGTGTGGTATTGTAAAGAATACTTCCAGATTCACAATAATGAAGTGTGAGTAGACATTCTATTATACATTTAGCGCAGAAAGAATATTAAATCGGAGTAAATTTTGTGCAGGAAGAACAGAGCTACCAACCACTTGGGATGCTTGGTTGTTTGAGCCAATAATTTTAAAAGGATTTATACTTTACAAAACTGCAACTGCATGTCATTGAGTTGTTTCAGCTTTAATGTAGAAGTATGCCTTTCGTGCTAAATATGGTAATTTGCATGTATTAAGCTGTGTATTAAGCTCCTGTTTCAATCTGTTCTCCACATGCAGTTCACTACGAAGCTTCTAAATATTTGTTAGACAGTTTTGCTTTGAAATGGATGAACTTTATTAGAGTGTACCGAATTAATCCATTGGCGTTAATATAGTAAAACTGGCCTTATCAACGAGATACACAACTGTAGTAATTAGAGTTGGAGTGAAAAACGTGAAATATCAGGTATGCCCTGCGAACATGGATCTTTCGATTGTTGGTTGGGTATGCTACCAATTAGATATAGGGAGACTATTTCTCTTCACTTAGAAGGTGACTGGAAAGGGAGCAGATCCAGTTGAAAAATCTAGGTGGTCCACCACATTCTAGTCGGACGGCCAGTGCAGAGTAATCAGGTTTTATTTGGAGCGAGAAACGGGAAAAATGTTTTATGCCCTTGCCGGAACTCGAATCACGAATCTTCCGACTTTTAGCTGGATGTACTACCATTTACACAATGGGAGGACGTAGTGAAGAAGGCATAATTACCTTATACTATAAAGTATTTCTCCCGCTTTCTTAGTATGCCTTCGTGGTGTAATGGTCAGCACGTTAGGCGCGTATTTGAGATGTTCCTGGTTTGAGTCCCGGAGAGGGGGTTACTCATTTTTTCTCTCTTATGCTTTCCAAAAATACCTAATGTTACCTAATATCTTTACAATACAACCGCCTTTTCGTATCATAATTAAGCTCTGATGCAGATTAATTGCAATAACTGGTAACATACATATGAGCAGTACATGCCTTTTTAATCCTACACATATTTGCTCTTATGGTTGTTGAAATATAGATAGTCTTTCAAATTCAAAATTCGCTATCCTTGTATGCACATTTAAGCTAAATTCATTTAATTAAAAACCAACTGCTGTTAATTTTTCAGAAATTAATTCTAAGTAACTCTCAAAGGAATTAAGCTAACTTGCAAGGAAACATTACTGCACACATTAAAGAAAATTTACTTACATAAGGAATGCATGGAAGGCGAGTCCAATCAATATTTTACTTCCGTGTTATGTCAACAGAGGGCACTGAAATCTCAAACAAATGAACGTGGAGGGATAAAGAAACGTGTATGTTCTTAATCAAGGCTCGTTTTCAAGAATGTACCCCATTACCGCTGCTATGAAACCGCTGTATATCTCGCATTTCAAATGAAGAACATTTTATTCGTTCGAAAATAGCGCAGCTGCCTTGGAACATAATTACAACTTTCGACGTTCCACTTTTCCAAATAACTTAACATCTTGAGAATGGCACAAGAGGTCTTACACATTAGGCCCAGCTGTTTACAGTCGCTCCATAAAATTAGAGTTGGAAATTATTCCCATAAGTAAATTTAATCTTTTTGAAACATAATTCATGCTGGTTTGTTATCAACAGCTTAAGAATATGAATCATAACACAAATAATGGCCAGCGCAAGGATACTGATGTCAAGAAGCGCCTTAATACCACGAATGGAGTAATAAAAGCATTATTTGGATAATTTGAGGCGTTAATGGGGCTTGCTTAAGTTCATAGACACTTAATAATAAGCAAGTAAAACTCAAAAAATTTTACGAATAAAAACTTAATCTTCATTTTAAATTAAAATACGTATTACAGTTTTTATTAACCTGAACCTGAACATTTCAAATTAATAATTAGCACAGACCGGAAGCCTGATGTTCATTTTAAATAAAGAATCTCATTACTCTTTAAGAAATTCAAGAAACAAATGACGTAATCTCACTTCTTCAGGATCACAGTATTCCGGAACGTAGATTTATCTGCCATAAGTAAATAATGCAAAGGATATTTGCTGTCATTTGGTGAATAAGTTACAAGAAAAGAGGCAGAAATAAATTTCTGAGAGTATATGATTTAATATTCTTGGATCTTTACTGGGATTCAAGTTGCTAATTAAAACCGATAAACTTTAACAAACTTAGAAGACTCCGAAAAGTCGTAAACTTAAGAAGACTTAGATAATTTAGCATAAGAAAAATTAGAAAAGGGCTTCAGACCGATTAGTAATAATTGGTGATAAAAGATTTATTAATATTTTTCTCTCTGGTGTATATTTTCATAGGAAAATTTAAAGTTATGCGTATTGCTATACCAGCAGAAAAAAGAAAAGAAAAAGATTGTCGAGCATATATTAAGCATTGGCAGAGAATGTTTAAACTATTGCCAATCAAATTCAACGTTGCCAATCAAATTCAAGTACCAACAATCTCTTGTGATCAATAAAATTGGTTTAAAACTGAAAATATATTACTTGCGGAATACGATCGTCTTAGAAAATAGATATATTTTATGACGCAGTAAGAAAATTTGTTTATCTCTTTATTTTTTAAAATGCAGAGTACAAACATTTATAAGCCTTTTCCCCCCTTTACAGTTAGTTTTAGAACTTTTTTCTCGGTCGATAAAATGAGTACCAAGTTCTCTTGGAGACTAAACACTGGGAGTCCTGCGACAAGCTGACCACATGTTCAGGGCATATGCTCACACACCCCGGGCCCCTCAGTCAAGAAAGCAGATTTGGGCACTGCAGGCCTTGGCCCGCTAGGGCAATTATGCCACTGAGTTTAGTTTTTATATTTCCAACGGGATTCGATGGGGTAAATTTTGTTAAAAGGCATTGATTTCGATCTATACAAGAAGCACTTTTAGTTTAGGTCGCTCATATTTTGCTCTAATTCTTGCAATACTCCTTAATCTAATATGGTATATTAGATAAGGATAATGACATCATAACTGATAACATTATAATAATATTAACAACATTTCATCTATTCCTTTATTTCATCAAGTAGAATTTTTACACCATTTAATTCCATGATAAAGAAAGGAAAATGATCAGAAAAATAACAGCTCAGGGAAATATGTGTAACATTCGTTAAATGAAAATTTTACTTTTTCGAACACATCAATTTTTTTTACACAAAACAGAGAGGTGAATTAGATGCTTCTTACGTTTTAAGTAATGTAATACTTTAATGTATACTCTGTAGTTAAACAAACTATGTGTGAAATAACAACCTTTTAAATCTCATACCTTCACATCTTCACTTTAATCTGCAATGGTAAGTTACGGTTGCTGAGTAGCAGTTGAAATGTTCAATTATAATAGATTTTGATTAAGGCAAAGGCCCGGAGGGCTAATTGTAATGAGATAGGTGCTTTCGTGAAGGGCATTTTAAAGGATGCGACTTTATATTTGCATCACATATAGAAAAAATCTGATGTGTACACCACATGACTTCCTTGTACGGAATATTAAATTATACACATTTTTTCTTGAATTTTATTTAAACTTATTAGATTGAATTAAACCTACTTCGCCGACAGCGCATAAACCACAATAGAATAAATGCATTCTTTAAAATTCACTTTGTTTACCATAGCGACACTCTAGCGCTAGGTTTACTTAACAGTATTATATTTCGTTAATATTATAACTCAGAATGCACAAAATGTATATCATTTAAAGAATTATCTAATCGTTGCCACATGTTCTATTCAAATACTATAATAAAGCTAGAACTATGTATAAAAGAAATTAAGCAAACAAAACAGAAACAGTTTTTCACAGACGATTGTGTATTTCTCATTTAATTAATTCAGTTCTCACTTCGCGAGAAGGCAAAAATACATAAAAACTCAAAATATCTGTATTAAAAATTACGAAGTAAATCTCAAACGCTTATTTCCTCGAAAAACCTCCAGAAAAAATTAAGCATGATTTAATTGGCAATAATAAATGAATGCGTTATCTTTGTTGTTGCGAAGCTAAGTTTCTCTAGATTGGCAACAAATCCAGTAGTCTCCTGTTTCAAATGTAAACATCAATGGTCGCCATTAAAAACAGGCTTAGCGGCAATTAAACAACTTTAAATTGCTGATAATTCTAAAAATATTGCACACAGATTTACTAAAGGCATAAAATTCTTAACCGGAAGATAAAAACAACATAATTCAATCATTTTTAAAGCAAAAAATGTACAATTTACAAACATATAAGATTAAAGAAACAGATCACTAAGCCGGGTAATAGAGTGGATATATATATATAAATATATTTATATACGTTTGATGCTGCCGATTCCAACCAAAATACGAGGTGCACATCTACATGTTACAGTAGTCCCTGTTACAGTACAAAATTTCAACGTTCTGAGGCTACTTGTTTTTGAGTTATGCGAGATACGCACGTACACACGAACGTACGTACGTACGTACATACGTTCGTACAGACGCCACGAAAAATTATCTTCATAATTAATTTTAAAGCAGTTTTATAATTTTTTTGAAGGAAAAGAGTATTTTATTCTGTCTTTACGTACAGATATGACGCAAAAACATCGTTAAATTGCATTCGATAGCGATCAAAATGGATATTTTCGTTGAAATATTCTGCCTGAAACTTTTCGCTATTACAATACTTCCTTTTTACTTCCTACAAGGAAGTAAAAATGCCAAAACCTCTATGTAAGTATTTGCTTAATTATCTAAAATTAAGCTCGAGTTGGATTATTAGAATTAAACAGCTTTATATACCGAGTCGTTGGTGGACTCCAAAACCTGCAGCGACTGCATCTGGTTAAAAAATAAATTGTTTGCCCTATTTACAGTTATATGTTCATATTTTCTAAAAAATTCTTTTATCGTTAGTAATGTCTCATTTTGGAATGCCAATTACAACTATGTTTTACTCTATATCCTCCTTTTTTTCTTTAAAAGAGAATTAAAACAACATTCTAAGAAATATACCAGATATAATAAACTAAAACATAATATTACAAAGAATGCAGAGGTTACTATGAAGTAACAATTTGAATACTCCATAAGAAATATCCATAAGGGATTACCCATAAGGAATATTTATTTTTATCGCTTAATTCTGGAACATTTGTTACAACTCTGTTATTCTCAAAATCCCCCTTTTGTTCGTTAGAAGAAAATAAAAAGAAAACATCCCAAGAAAGCTACCAGATCTAATAAACTAAAACACAATATTTCAAAGAATATAGAGGTCACTATTAAGTAACAATTTGGATAATCCATAAGAATATTTATTTTTATTATTTGAGATATCAAGTTTTGGAATATTTAATACAAGTATGGGTTCTTAAAATACTTAAAATCCCCATTTTGTTCGTTAGAAGAAAATAAAAAGATAATTTCAAGAGAGCTACTATATCTAGTAAACAAAAACACAATATTACAAAGAATATAGAAGTTACTATGAAGTAAGAATTTGACTAATACACTAGGAATATCAACCTATTTACAAAGAATAATCAAGTTTAGTATTATAGCTAACCACTGCAGCGGATAACAGTGCAGTGGTCCGCATAGCTCATAATTGAAGAAACAAATAAAGTTTGCAGCGCGAACAATTATAATTATATAAAAAAAAACTTTTTCTGTTCAACGAAAATACTGAAATTAATTATTTAATTATTTAGAGGGGAGATTAGAAAAGATTAGACATATAATACTACTTATATAAATTATTGTAGATGTAACAATGTTTTATTTAAACTACATTTATAATTAAAAAGTAATGTTAAAATGAAACAAATATTTATTAAAGGGGCAACAAAATTCTTGTTTGAAAATATTCTATCTATCGAGATATATGTATATTATAATTATAAATATTATTAAGATAATAAAATTTACTGAACTACTACCCTTAATACTTAAACTCATACTTAATTAATACTTAAATTATTACTCAATCATTTATGTATATGGGAGCATTTATTTGTAAATAAACTCTTCTACTTACCTAATAAACATTTCGTCTATAAAGTGTAAAACTGACAAACATAAAATAATAATAATCAGGAACAGTTTTATATATATGAGTTGATACTTAACCAGCTACTAAAATATTTTACAGCTAAAGATTGTTAACCTTTTGCCTTCAGTTCAAAACCGAACTAAGATTTTCCTACGAATTTAGCAACCCAGGTTTACATCTTCACGCAATTCTCCAACAGATTAACGTTTCCATATTACATACTTTTCACGTCGAGATTATTCTCTTTTCAGAGTCTTAATCAAACTTAATAAAGATCTGAGAATGAATTTGTCCTGTCAGGCACTTAATATTCTTCGAGACGTCTTTTTGAAAGTTTCGTCTAGTTGAATTGCAGGTCGACACTCTGTCTGGAATCCTCAGAAACCCGGGGCCATGTTTACTTACGGATGGAGTTTGGTGCAGAATGGTTTAGCCTTCAATTCTTTGTTATCTTTCAATTTAGCTGTGAATACAAATTTCTACTGACAGAGTCTTCTTCTCTTTCTTCATTGGAGAGAGAGTGGTAACGTGGGTGGTTATCGAGAAGAACATTGAGGGAACGAAGAACATTTGTCCCTTAGGGATCTTTACGTTTTCTTGTATCCTCTTACATATACTTATTTTCTTTTCTTAGGCTTAATTTTCGAAGATGGAAAAAAATATTTCTTTCAAATGCTGTCAACATTGCTTTTATAGTAATGAAAGAAGAAATTCATTTATGTCACAGGAAACAAACAGAAGTGACAGAGTGAAAAATTACTTTTATGTATCCTTTTACTTTAATCAGTTTAATTACTTTTAATCAGTTTCCTGTGCTACAATTAAAATACTATTTCAGACTGTCCTGCCGAAAAATGGATTATATATTTATTTAATCGAAATATCGATAAGGAGTGGTCTCTTGAGTTATTCAAAGTTTTCTTAATTATAAATTTAATTTGTTAGAAGCTTGCTGACAGGAAATCGTGAAATAATTTCTACGTATGTGTTAGAAACTGACCCTTCAATTATTAAGGGGTCGCGTGACTCTGCCCATTTCTATGAGGAATATTTTTAAAAAATATGCTGCAAATGTTTTCTGAGATTTATAACAGTCGTAAAATTTTGCAGGTGAACAAAATAGAATAACGATATATAAAAGATTAAATTTACATGGAAAACTCCTTGTTGAGAACATTATAAATATAATTTGAAATGTAACTATTTTTCAGTTTTCCATAATAGCTCGATTAATTAAATTATTACGTCAATGAAATTCAATTTTTAAGCTAAAACTATCTTAATTCTGAATAGATAAAGAGCTTCTGATTTCCTTTAAATTTTACGATAAAGAAGCGTCACAAACGGGAATAGATGATGAAATGAATTTCTTTCTCTATGAAGAATCAATTCCTACAAGAGTTACAATTTTCTTTTAAGTAATAATAGAAAAGCGAAAAAATAAAAAATAAAGAAATTAATTATTATAACTGAATGAAATCATGATATATTATTAATGATGAAGGAAATTATGATATATTATTAATGATTATATATGATCAAAGAAATTAAAAATTATAACAGTAACTGCATTTGGTGAGAAAAGTGATTATGAACAGTTGGAATGTCATGAATGCGTAATATATATACTCAGGACTACTTCGTTAAACCTCTTTCTACAATAACATATATATATATATACAATCCTACGGGAAAAGTATTAAATTTCTTTCGCATTTTTATGTAATTTGGTGTGTCTGTCTTTTCAAATCCTGTCATTAGTTATTGATCCTCTTTAATGATCTAATTTTCTGGGATTTTTGGGGACCAATTTTTCTGGGAAATGTGAAAGATTTCACACGAACGTATTTGCGATGGTAACAATTTACAGAAACGTTTTCAAAATTCTGCATATATTTCTTTTACTTAACGCTAAATTTTTCTTACAGATCCTTGTTTAAAGACTAAATTATTTAACTGTAGAATTCCCTTTCTTCACACCACCGAATAACTAGAAAAATAATCTACGCAATTTATTATGTAATGTACTGTCCTCTAGTAGTTTTTAAAAATTCTTTTGATTTTTTTAGCTATCATGCAGTTGCTGCTGCTGAATTCTTAAATCAAACGATTTAGTCCTTTATTATGAGAAGCTTAATAATTTTAGGTAACAAATAGGAGGAAGTATAAACTAAACAGAAATTTAAATGAATGAATATAATCCTTTACTATCAGATGGATTTAAAAGCTTTGCAATAAAATTTTGAAAAAAAATGACTGTGTCGAGCATCGTTTGAGAAAGAATGTTATTCCTCAACGGTGGTAATCTTTTATGTATTCCGCATTTTATAGTTTATAAAGTATAAAATAAAATACATATTAAAACTTTTTAAACCATACAGTTTTTGTTCAATGTATTAAGTAAAAAAATTAAACTTAATTTTTGTAATTATAATATTTTTGGCATAGCAATTAAAAATAGAGTTCTTGGGAGTCCATAAATACTTTATATTAGGATATTAATAGGTATATAATGAGCAACAGAAATAATAACATAGAAATCATGTACATAAAAGTGATCATATTCAATTTGGGTAAATTTATTTTTAATGGTTTTGACTTTAAATCCACCTTTTATTAGCAGGCCCAAATTATTTTTAGTTATATGTGATTAACTGTATTAGGAAGTCTCAAGTTATTTTTTATTTTCAGTGCATTTAACTAAAATCACATAAGTTTAAAATTTTATTAAAATATATTTTCGATGTCTGGCATTAGTAACACGCTTAGAATATCCACTAGGTTTTATATTAATTAATGAAAACATTGATTTCAGAATTAACAAACAGATAATTCTGTTTTCTCTCTTTCATCCTCTTTCAAACATGAGACCTTGATTACAATTAGTAATAAATGCAATGACATGCTCAGTACTGGTAAATCTGCTAAATACATTATCTCTTTCTTTTAATTTTCTTAATAATATTTACTTTCCTCTAGATTATTTCTTTACTCTAAAAGTAAGACATTTAATGAAAAGGAAGCGTAATAAAATACATGCTTTTTATTATTAATAAATTATTATTGTGTAAGTCTTTTACATGTGCAAGTCTTTTCCATGGCCTTTAGGTACATGTTTACAAAGCTCTTTTACATGATGATATTTAAGTTTTTTACATGATGAGCTGTGAAATTTTCAGGAAGCTGTAAAAGATACGCGAATGTTCAACAACGTGGTTATTCCGCCTCCCTAATCTTCGCATTGCACATAGACATGAATTAATAAAAATAGTCAAATTTTTACTTCGTAGCAATACATATGCCTGAAGGACGCATCCCAACTACGAGACAACTATATATTCATAAGTTATCTTCTATTATATATTGCTTGAATACATATATAATGTTATTTAAAATCGCTTCAAAAGGAAACTTAAAAACTGTTTTTATTGTCTTGTAGGGTTTATATTTATTTTAACTAACATTTATTTTAAGTTTAAACTACCTTTCCTGTCAAGCCTTACTTTCCCCTGGAACTGCCAATGCCAGAGTATGTAAATTTTAGTAGAACGCGCAAGGATTCAAATTATCAGCGGAAGTATTCTGAGTTAAATAGAAAGGAAACGAGTTCGAGGTGTGCTGTTCTTACTTCACGAGCGCGGAGGTAGTTAGCCAGAAATTGAAGAACCCCGCGTTTCGGCCTGTGTGCTTGCCTGGAAATATTGTTAATCGTTCAACGTGATCTTCAAGTTTGCTGAATTAGCAGCGGTATTGTAAAACGCGGTGAGGTTAGTTACTTTTAAAGAGCCTCGTAGTTAAAGTCTTGCCTTTAGTTTCTTTTCAAGTTATTATTTTTATTTTACCGCCGAGTTGGCGTAGTTTGTGAGCGTCAAGAGCACGCACTTGTAATTTATTACGTTGAATAAAAACGGACTTAAACCCTTAACAAGACTCTGTCTTTCATCCAGTTTCAACAGTCACCTCTTGGTTGCGTGCAAGTTGAAGGCGCGCAACGCTACAGTCTAAAATGCTGAAAATAATTACCTACTACTACAACATTCACATAGTCGCTTGGTGTATGTCCGAAATATTTTCCAAATACTCTTATTTCTGACTTACACCGGTGAATGTGGACATTCACCATGTACTAATGGTGAATGTTGAACATATAAGAATATTATATTTCCTTCTCCGTAATTCATTCGCGACAAAACGCACTTGAGACTCAGAATAAGAACTTAAGAAAATATGAACTTAAAACACACAGTACATTCAAAATGAGAGAGGAAAATAATAGAAGTTATAAACTTACCAAATTATGTGATTCAAATCTTATTTATTGCAACAACTTAAACTATTACGACACTTTGAATTGCACAAGAGGCCCTTGCTTTTACAACTGCATTTATTTGTGGAACACTTCCTTTTGGAATGGCAGCGTGTACATATACTCCTCTCTTTTCGACCTACACCAGAGCATATCTGTGATTGTCGACATACACCGGTGAGGGTCCGAATGTACAAGAATGTAAAGAAATATTCGATCTTTCACTGTAGTGAATGTTGACATTCTGCGGTGAAAGTCGACATTCTCTAATTTCGGTCTTTCACGGTAACATAGTATTATTATACGCATTTGATTCAGTGATGTGGGTAAATAGGTAATTATGCCAATGATATTAAAATGTAAGATTATCATAAGCCATGTAAGATTATCATACTTTCTCTAAGAAAACTTAATTGCTTTCTTATGTCTTGCTTAAACCTTATGCTCAAACCTTACAGTGGCGTCCGAACTAACAAAGGTGGTGGATGATAATTCTCCACCACAGGAATTGGGGATTGGGTCCCCTAATCCCCAGTCGCCCTTTAAAAGAGGAAGTATATAAGGTATCTCTACCGCTTTCTTAGCAAGCCTTGGCAGTGAAATAGTCAGCACGCTCAGCGCGTATCGAGAGGTCGGTGGTTCGAGTCCCGGAGAGGGAATTGCTAATTTTTCATGTCTCCTGCTTCGAAATAACCTAATGACTCTACAAAGTTATCATAAATCTTATCAGTTCTTAACAGTGGCTCAGATATAAAATGAAATTATATTTTCTATTATTTAAATATTAGAATCTATATATTGCTTGAAATTATATTTTTTTTCTGATATATTTAAAATAAATGCCTATGTGTAGTGATTGATTACATGCATAAATGAAATTCGAATTTAAATTTGCAAAAAGTAAGACTGTTTCACACTATTCAGCCTATTTATTTTAATGTATCTGTTCTGTCCATCTATTCTAGCTATTTGAGTTAGTGCATTCACATTATTTTATGGAAACTAGATTCCTAAGCAGCTACCTATGTTTCGGATAACATGTTTTCCAAGAATAATGATGAGCTGTGATTACGCGATAGATGTAAATTTTGCAACTATAGAAACTGAATTCATTTTAGATGCAGTGTGAATTTTTTACCATTTAGTGAACATTTCTGACTGATGTAAGAAATAATACCAAATGTTTCGCTTAACAAATTAAATAACTTCATAATAACGTTTTTTATTTAGTTGTAAATCCATACGTTTTTTAAAGTTTTATTTCTTTATAAAATAATTAAAGCAAAAGTACAAAAGTAATCTAACAACTCTATATGTTTAAAAGAACTGAACTCTTTAAAGAATTACTTCTATTGTCTTCAAAGCAAGTTACGTTAAGTTAGAGGCAGTGAAAGTTCTTTTATTTATACTTAAAAACATTTTTGACTTCTATGGTCTCAACATTTATGCCATTAAGTACTCAAGGTAATAAATAAAGTCTCGAGGTAAATGCATGAAAATAATCCATTTACATTTAATTTGATGACTTTCTTGCATAAACATCGTTATGGGAAACACGAAAAATGAGAACTGTGCGTGACAGAGTACGCAGAGTAAAGCAGACATAATGGGCAGAATAATGAAAAGAGAGAGAGTTCCACACAGCTGAGAACTAAAACGATTTAAGAGATAAAGATGGAAACAAAAATAGAGGTATATGGAACAGCAGAAAGATATATTTATAGAGAGGTATAGATTTACATGAATAAGTAAGCACAGACAGAAAGGTAGACAGATAGAGATTGGAGGAGCTGCTAGGTATATAGACATGGACTGAGGACGATCCCAGTAGCCAAAAAGATAGAAAAGGAATCGGAATTATTAGTTTGGGAAGTACAGAGAAAAATGGAAAGAGTTAAGGTAGAGAAAAATGTAGGGAATTAGACAGATTCTGGAATGAAGATAAATCTAGGTACAGATGGGAGACATGCAGAGAGAGAGAAAGAGAGAGAGAGTTTGGGAGGTAAAGAAAGATAACAGAAATATATAAAAAAAAGAGGAAAATTCGGCAGTTAAATAGTAGAGAATAAACAAAGGAAGAGAGTTAGGTTTTATGGCCTTCTTTATATTAAAGGAATTGCCATATAAAGGATTAATTATTCGTGCATTATTTTATTTAACTGAGATACACGTTTCCTTGTTAAAATTAATATATGCGAATAATATTAGATCGCTTTAGTTTGTTTGTCGCTGCATAGTTTTAAGGTGAATGCTTATTTATAATAAAAACAGTAGCAAGCAGGTCTATGGTCTGTTAAATAGAATTTCAGGGTATGATTAATCTCATTGCTGGAAACAAAGTGACTATGAGAATATTCAGATTTATATGATGGTTATTTATATAGCTGACTAGAGAGTTATTATTCAGACTAAAACATTAGGAAAAGAACACGATTTACCAATTGTCAGTTTTTGACGAATATCCTTTTAGTTAATAAAAACTAATTCTCATTAAGGCTGTTTTTAGTACTTATATTTTTATCTATTTATAGCTTATAGAGGACATTCCAAGAAGAAAGTTTAAACTGATTATAGTCTTCAGGCATTGATTTCTAATACAAAAAATCTGTGTATTGAACATAAATGGAAAGCTATAATTTAAAAAAGAATTTACATCTGGATTCACGTACTGAATTAAAATAATGCATTTACAGTTTAATTCAGAGATCGAATCCTTTCTTAAATTTTCGACAGTGAGTGAGTGTTTCACAGAAACTGTCAATTACTTTTTAATAAATGATTTCGAGTTCGCATTACAAACTAATTTACATTAGGGAATGAAACGCATAGCGTAATGTGTCATGTAGTGACATCATTTCATGTAATAATTGTCAGCATTCTGAATAGTATGATATAGCATTTAGCAGTAGAGATTGAAACTGCAATAACGATTCGGTTTAGTAGCTCATCGTAGTTAAAAAGCACGTAAATGTCATTAAATATGATATCAGTAATCTTTGGCAATTTCAGTGTTATTCATTTTACAAAAATAATTTAAATCAACGTACATTAATTTGAATTCTTATTTGTGCTCAATTTGTTTAAATTATTTTATTAAAATTTACATGCATTCTTATCCATTTGCATAAGAAAAATACCAGCATCATCAGTCTCAATTTCGCTTTCATTAACTACGATGTAAGTCTAAAGACATTTTAATGAAATTTGGAGAGTGAAGCAGCAGTATTCCCGAAATTGAGTGAAATAAAATGAATTCAGTATTTCAAATTCAGTGTAAAACTACCGTGAATTATTTCAAAGGAAGAGAATAATAATAATAAAAGTAAAAAAAAAAAAAAAAAAAAAAAAAAAAAAAATCTGAAAGTTTTCGGATTTTATATTACGCCCAAAGCTTTTTCTTAACGTTTTTGTGTGCTACCTTTATTTATTAAATATCATGTTCTTCGCACTTAAACCATAAGATTAAATTCAACAGCAATATCACAAAATAATTTTAAAAGCACATCTTTAGAATTTCCGATACACAGTCTCGCGGGCTGGAGAAAAAATGTTTTTTTTTCCGTACAGTGCTGTCATTGCTTGCTTCGAGATCGTTGAGCTTCTTACTCACAAATTCAAAAATGCTTTACAAAATATGAAATAGACAGTAAAACAAATTTTAAATTTGGGGTTCCAGATTCCCATATTCGGGTGGAGATGTACGTTATTCAAAATTTCATGGCTCTATGTACCGTTGTTTTATCACAGTGCGAGAAACATACATACATTTGTTCAGATTCTTCATTATTTAATTTCTTACTTCATTATTTAACTTCTTTCTTACTTCATTATTTAATTTAATTTCTTAAACAATACAGGGCGATAACATTTGGTGGTAACAATCTGAAAAGTGAAATGCGGTTTATAGTAAAACGCTACAAGATGCCAAAGCGAAGTTAATACTCCTTCTGGGCTAACAATAAAATTCTCTTTTTGAAATTCTGAAATACTAGGTGTATAGCGACATTATGATTTTTTTTGGAGACCGGAGAGATGAAAATTGAGCAACCGCCTTCGCCGAGAATCGAACCACGGACCTCTGAAATACCGGCCCAGTGTGCAAATCACTACACCACGATGGATCGTTGAGAAGGCGGGAGAAATAACTTATAGGTGATTTCGTTGTACTAATAGGCGATTGTTAGATTTAACGAAATTTAAGTTGAACACATAAAAATCATTAATTTTCTTAAAATTTCATATTCAAAATAGTCTTTTCATAACGTTAGAAACCCAATAGAGTGTATCGTTAAATACTAACGATTATATCGTTAATCCCAACGTTAATCCTAACGAGTGTATCGTTAATCCCAACGTAGTTTCATTTCGATCTCTATTATGAAAATGATTTTAGACACAGTCTATGCGAAATATTTTTACAGATAAACTGTCGACATTTCAGTTGCAAAATTTGCAAGATTTTTTTCCCTTTATCTATATTATTTCAATTGCTTTAAGTGTCACCAGCAACACTGTATATTTGACAAACATTAGTTTGTAAGAAATACAATATATAATTTAATCGGCTATGCAAAAATATGTTCTCCATGTATTTGACTACAGCATGAAAATGTAATAAAAAATAAGAAATTATATAAATTTACAAATATATATATATCAAGCAAGGTAGTTATTAAAATACTGAATGACCAATTTGGTCTAGATAACATTTTGCGCAATATGCTGCAAAATAAGTAAATTAGAAATTGTAGTAAGCTCGCCTAAAAGTTACCAGGAGCTGTTGCTCCAAAAAGTTCAACACGTTTTAAAAAAATTAATACATATGAAAATCAAACCATGTAACAGGTAAAACATTAAAAAACAAAATCAGATAAAAAAGTAAGCGGAAAATGGTAAATTAGCTGAACTCGACTTCCAAACTGGCTTTTCAAATCAAAAATTTTGATATTGATTTTGATTTTGATTTTAGTCTAGATTTTAGATGTATCGGAATAGTTTTTACATATTTTTAACACCTTAATGTGTCATTTTGTGCGGACGCGTCGGGAAATTGGAACAGAGAATTGAGACTATTAAATTTTCCAAGACACTTTGTCTAAATAAAAAAATTTTGTAGGGAAAAAGTTTCAATTGTCTGTTTCGGCGAAACGCGTAATGGGGTTGGCTTGATTCGACGTTCAAACCAAAAAAAATTTCCCTTGAAAAGCCAGTTTGGAAGTCGAATTCAGCTAATTTACCATTTTCCGCTTACTTTTTTTTTTTTTTTATCTGATTTTGCTTTTTTATCTGATTTTGTTTTTTAATGTTTTACTTGTTACATGGTTTGATTTTCATATGTATTAATTTTTTTAAAACGTGTTGAACTTTTTGGAGCAACAGCTCCTGGTAACTTTTAGGCGAGCTTACTACAATTTCTAATTTACAAATATAAATATTGTTGCGTGCGTACGGGTTCGTTATGAAATGAATGCACAAGTCCGATGAAAAATGAACAAAAATTTATTATTATCACAACAAAAATGCTTAAATTTTCTCAAATCATCATGCAGTATTACAATATCTCACAGTAGTTATCTTTTAACTACTCAAATGTCCAATAGAACGTAATTCAAAACAGCTAAAGAACGCTAATCCGCGAATTCGCTACAATCAACAAGAGCAGTTTTCTAAATAACAACAAACTAAGCAACTACTACAAACTGAGATGTTTTCCTCCTTTTATAAGATTTTAAAATCACGCGCTAGAATTTTCCAGTACTTTCTCGAAATCAAAAAGAGATATTTATTTATTTAATGCACGCGCTCTTGTATTTTCAATTTTTCCGGCTTAGCTTTCTTTTAATATTCGTCACGCGCTGCACTGCGCGAGAAATAAAACCATTTAATTTATAATTGAAGTAACATTAGGTTTTTAAATACCAAATTCGTAACACTGCCCCCTTCCCAAGGACTGCACGTCCCGGGCAGTACAATCCCTGGACAGGAAGCTAAACTTACAACTAAAGCATGAATGCAATAATAAGCATTACATTACAATAATAAACAACATGAACAATAAATGCAATAAATAAAACAAATCAAACACAAAATACAAATCAAATGCAAAATACAAATCAATTACTAAATACACATTTAGAAGCAAAAAGGACCATGGTCTTACACTATTTACAATTATTTACATTACGTACTATGGCCATAGCAATGAGCTAACCTGTCGTAATGAACGACTTTACGTTTAGAGTTCGAAGACTTACGAATCCGAACCACGACATCATTCAGTCTGTTCAGCACTGTATACGAATCATTCGAAGGTGACTGTAATTTAGGACTCAGTCCTTTTCGTTGAATCGGGTTCCACAACCATATCTTGTCCACAACCATATCTTGGATCTATGTCTAGTAGCTCTCGTGTCGTATCTGGTCTTCACTTTCTCCGTCGCCAAGTTGACTCGCTTTCGTGCAGAACGGTGCATCCCCTCAAACCGGGCCTGGACATCTTGGATGTGTTCCTCAGGCGATGAAGGCGCATCCGTAGGGCGACCAAACACGCGGTCACAAGGCAGACGAAGGTCTCGACCGAAGAGCTTCTGAGATGGAGAATAGCTGGTAGTCTTGCGTTTCTTTTCGACCCTGGTATGATTTCGGCAGCTTCCCGAGCTCGATCTTTCGGACAAGGCGTCGACATTTCCAGGCGAGGATCCCTTTTGAGGATGGATAGTCATGCCATTAGATGCTGAAAGCAGCTTATTGTTTTGGAAATCTAAGGAAAAATTGTATTTCCTTAAAAAGTCCAATCCGAGTATGCATGGATCTGTAATATCCGCCACATATGCCGTGTGATGGTAGGCGGCACTTCCAAACGTGATGTTTACGTTTAACTTCCCAGTTATGTCGATCTTGTCACCAGACGCAGTCTGAAGGGTAACACAGGATGGCGTCCAATTAAGTTTATCTTTTAACTGTTCAGCTAAATCTTTCCTAATGATGGTAACATTAGCTCCTGTGTCAATGATCATATTGCAAGGAACTCCATCGATATTCCCATTGATGGACAGTCCGTTATTGTTGCCACTCACTATAGAGATCTTAAGCGCTTTAAAACAGGGTTTTTCATTATCTGGAAACCTCCGTTCCTTGATATGGTCATTAATTTGTTTCCTGCGTCGTTGCTCAGAAATTGTCTCAATTTTCGTACCCTGGGGTGTTCTGCAATTCTTTCGTACGTGGCCTTCAGCTCCACAGTTCCAGCACTTTGGTTTCTTGTCAGTCCTTTTCCTTCCCGTGGCATTTAATTGTCTGCTTAAATCGTATGCCTTATTTTCCGTGCTCTGGGGAGTTCTGCAGTTCCTTCGTAGGTGGCCTTCAACACCGCAATTCCAGCACTTTAGAGTCGGTTTCGTTTCACCACTATTCCGTCTTAAAGCATTCACTGGTCTTGTCAACTCATCCGTTTTATTATCCGTGCCCTGGGGTGTTCTGCAATGCCGTCGTAGGCGACCTTCAGAACCACATCTTCAACATCTTACAGCCACTTTGTTCTCACTGCTAATCCGTATCAAAGCATCGACTTGTCTGGATAAATCATCTAAACGAGCCATCAATTGGTCCCCTGGGTCGTGGACTCGCACAGCTCTGACTGGGTAGCGATCTCTAAGAGTTGCCTGCTGGGCTGCCTCCAATTTCACGGCGTACAACAGAGCGCTTTTTACATCCTTTACATCTGCCATTCGTAGGGCCTTCTGTATTTCGGGATCCCGGATCCCATCGATGAAATATTGCAAGGACAGGATTTCCCTTGTTTCTGTCGGGCACTCCGAAAAGGCGTGATGTGACAGCCTTTCAACATCCGTGGCGAGCTCCTGAAGTGATTCGGTGGGCTTCTGTTGACGGGATTTTAATTGAAGCCTGCTGTAGTCTTTTAAACATTTCTCGCCAAAGCGCAGCTCCAAGGCGCCGGACAGAGCTTCGAAATCTAACCTTTTGTTTTCGGGAAGAGTCTGAAGAATATCCGCTGCGTCGGCTCTTAAAGAAGCGGCGAGATGACAGGCCTTAGCTTGGGAATCCCATCCATTTGCATCCGCAACGATAGAAAACTGGGTCTTGTACACTTGCCAGGATGTCTTCCCATCATATGTGGATAGCTTCAGAAATGGACGAGCAGGCATCGGTAAGAATTTAAAATCATCACTCTTGCTCCCTGCCGTCGCTACGAATTTCTTTAGAGTTTCCATTTCTTTGGCAACTGCAGAAACTCTCTCATCAATTTGTTGTTCGACTTGGTGTTGGACGGCACAAACTCTTCCTTCAATTCGTTCCTCTACAGCCGAAACTCTCCCTTCTATATGTTCTTTTACAGAAGAAACTTTTTTTTCTATTTCTTCTTTCACCGAAGAAACTCTTTCTTCAATTTGATCTTTTACGAAAGAAACTTTTTCTTCAATTTGTCCAACTTTATTTTCAACTGTGTCAATTCTGCCTTCCATAGCTTCAAATTTATTTTCTATTATGCAGGTAATTTCTCTTTTCATTTCTTCTTGACATGCTTCAATCTTTTCTTGACCAGCTTGAACGGCTTTCATTTCGTCCTTAACGGATTCCTGGCCCAATTTCATTTCTTCTTTAAATGAGGCAAAGGCTGATATTAACTGCCTTAATTGCTCTTCCATCGCTCTTGTTATTGGCATTCAAATCCCACTTCTGACACCAAAAATTGTTGCGTGCGTACGGGTTCATTATGAAATGAATGCACAAGTCCGATGAAAAATGAACAAAAATTTATTATTATCACAACAAAAATGCTTAAATTTTCTCAAATTATCATGCAATATTACAATATCTCACAGTAGTTATCTTTTAACTACTCAAATGTCCAATAGAACGTAATTCAAAACAGCTAAAGAACGCTAATCCGCGAATTCGCTACAATCAACAAGAGCAGTTTTCTAAATAACAACAAACTAAGCAACTACTACAAACTGAGATGTTTTCCTCCTTTTATAAGATTTTAAAATCACGCGCTAGAATTTTCCAGTACTTTCTCGAAATCAAAAAGATATATTTATTTATTTAATGCACGCGCTCTTGTATTTTCAATTTTTCCGGCTTAGCTTTCTTTTAATATTCGTCACGCGCTGCACTGCGCGAGAAATAAAACCATTTAATTTATAATTGAAGTAACATTAGGTTTTTAAATACCAAATTCGTAACAATATATAAAAATTCTAATTATACTACTGTATCTTTTCTCTATTAAAAACGATGCAGTTACTTGAAATTTCATACACGATATTGAATTAGCTGCCTCATAAAATACGAAATAAGTTATATCGTAATGATTTCGTGCACACCATATATTGTCATAACTTCATAGTGTTACGAATTTGGTATTTAAAAAGCTAATGTTAGTTCAATTATAAATTAAATGGTTTTATTTCTTGCGCAGTGTAGCGCGTGACAAATATTAAAAGAAAGCTAAGCCGGAAAATTGAAAATACAAGAGCGCGTGCATTAAATAAATAAATATCTCTTTTTGATTTCGAGAAAGTACTAAAAAATTCTAGCGCGGGATTTTAAAATCTTATAAAAGGAGGAAAACATCTCAGTTCGTGGTAGTTGCTTAGTTTGTTGTTTAGAAAACTGCTCTTGTTGATTGTAGTGAATTCGCGGATTAGCTTTCTTTGGCTGTGTTGAATTAAGTTCTTTTGAACGTTTGAAAAGTTAAAAGATAACTACTGTGACATTTTGTAATACTGCATGAATATTTGAGGATATTTAAGCATATTTCTTGAGATAATAATCAATTTTTGTTCATTTTTTATCGGACTTGTGCATTCATTTCAAACGAACCCGTACGCACGAAACAATATTTTAATCAAATAAATGAAAATTGGCTCATTGAATTTTGCGTGATTTCAGTAATAAACTAGAAGATAAAATCACTAAATCTAATTAGTTTAACCAGCTCTGTGCCCAGTAAAACAGAACATCTGTAGGACAGAATTTGCAATAAATTAGACAAATTTCTCTAAAAATAATTTTAATGAAAACTTCAAAAAATATTCTAAGACAAATACTCTTGTCTTTCTTAGCTGTAATGCAGAATTCCAGCTGATTACATTGCTAACTGTACTGCTGATTGTTGCGCAAAATTTGAGTTACGTTGCAAAATAAAATAATAAAATAATTGTTCCGCATTTGTATAACCGTTATTTAATCTTATTTATTACTTAATTTAGTTTAAACGTCATTTAATCTTATCGCAAAATCTCAAAATGAATACAAAACTTTAAATTCTATTTATTCTCTATTTTTTTAATTCTTCCATTCAATTCAAATCGTAGCGAGTTCTACGCCTTCACGTATTCGATTCGTTAGAGAATCGGGAAGTTTTTCTAATTCTTGTGTATTTATTTCCTTACTATCATTTCATTGGATTTTCGTAATTATTTTAATGCCCTAATAAAATCGGCCTAATAAAAATGTGTAATTTAAAACAGTTTTTGTATATTTTATTCAGAGCTTGTTAATCTGTAGAACTCGCTGCCTCGGAAAGTAGAATAATTATTTTCACTGATCTGGAGTTACATGCTATTCCATTCATCATAGTTTTTTTATTTAGAAATTGCATCTCGTCCTTACTTAAAACCATGGGCGTATTAATAATAAAGAAGAATTTTGTTTTTTTAAATTATAATTTATCTATAAAACTCTAAATTTAAAAAATATAATCATTTTGAATAAAAATCATATCTAAAAAATGTAATGATTTTTGAAAATTTGTCCAAGTCTGTAAATTACGTTATAAATTCTACAAAACATTTCTTTCTAAAACAAATATTTTGGTCTACTCTGGTTGGGATGCTGTTCAACCATTAAACAAGGATTTGTGATTCCCACAAATACTTCAGCAGTAAGTAAAAAACTGCTATCGGTATTGAATTTTGAAAATCTCCCTGTGGATTATAGTATTGCCATTGAAAATACGCATGGGAGAAAAATTACTTAAAAATGGAATCAGAAAACGGAACCAAACATTAATTTCAAGATTTGACTAAAGAAAGTAAATTATAAAAGAATAAGTTAAATGAAACTACACAAAAACAATAACATGTTACTTCGAGATCTATGGAAAAAATGTAAGCTTTCAGGTGTATTACTAAGCAGAGGCGCAAAGTCTCAGTTAAGGAAATAAGTTAATTAAATTATTTATTAATATCTAATCCTTTCTTCTCTTTTCTTACTTCAAAGCTTTTAACGTCTTTCATCAAACGGAAAACGCAATTTCATCAAAATACACAAAACATAAAATTTCTCATCTGTTCACATTCGTCGACAAATTAGTTCTTTTTTATTTGAAATTAGTCGACGAACAAAAGCACGAGTTATTTTTTCTGAGATAAGTCTCAGTTAATACTTTGACCTTAATTAATTAACTTTTTCAGTCTTTTTTTAATCACTGTTTTCTTGATATCACGTTTTTATGTACTCTTCACATGACTACATAAAAATACCTGCCGTCATTTCTTTACAACGTAAGAGACTTTCGATGGTGAGGTTGTAAGCTCAAGAAAGGAGAAAGACTAAAAGCTGTTTTTTCGAAATATTAATTGAAGTTGATAAAAATACTTGTTCTTTAACACGGAATGCTTTTTTTATCATTTGTTATAAACTCTTACTACAACCTTGATCTAAGCTTAGAGATGAATCACTTTAGTCTGACAAAAGAGATTCATTACCTGCAGTTGGGTAGTAATCAAACACTTCTTTTAGAAAGCTCTAGGTGATGTATTACTTTAATCATGATGCCATTCAACACTTGCTAATTCATTCTCGGGAAATGTGTTTTTGATTCACTTGATTAAAGACGGGGTTACGTTATAATCTGCTTTATATTTATGATTACCTTTTATAAAATATTTAGTTATCCATTTCTTATTTATTATAGCTGTTCTTAAAATTGAAGTTAATTATTTATGTTTCATACATGCTACTAATTTATGTCTAATTAACTCATGCAATATCTAAAATTTTTTATGTCTTACTCGTGATTATCTGCTTTGTTATTTTTATTTAATAGTTTAATTCAGTAGTAATATACGAAGAGAAAAAATTATACAGCGTACAGCATAAACAAAGAACATAGTTTAGTTAGTGATTACCATAAAAACGCTACTTAGAAATGTCGCTAACGTTTCTATGATACTATATCCTTCTTTGGAGGTTGTATTGAAAAAGGTTATTTGAGGTTTTATATTTTCAAATCTGATCCAGGAAACACTCCTCCCTGAATCAAGTTTGAAATTACCTAAAGAGTTTCCTAAAACAAAGTAGATATTTTAGGAAAATTTATGCAGCTTCAAAATAGAGAGTGAGAGGATTCTTTAAAAATGATCTAACTTTGCATTATGGCTACTAAGAAATAAAAATTTCAGTTCGATATATTATCGTTGGTTGGGGAAAAAAAACAAAAACTAAAGGTATATTTAGACGTAAAATTGGCAGAAATAGGTTTAAAATATATTTACAAAGGGTTAACTACTAGAAACGTAAAGTTTAATGTTATTTTACTCATGATAAAAGCATTATTCTCTAAAATTGGAAACTTTTATCATGCAGTTGCTCACTAAATTTGCTGAAATTGCTTGAATTATGTAATAGCACGGAATGTAAAATAATAAAGATCTAAGTAAAATAAGTAAAGTTATGATGTAAGTAAGTATAAGTACGGGAAAAAATGTAAATAACTACATTTTTTTCATGAATAGCTTATAGAGTCATTAGACTATACAGTATTTTCTCCCTTTTTTCCGCATGCCTTCGTGGTGTAAGTGAAAGTATATTCGACGCGCATTCCAAAGGTCCAGGGTTAGAGTCCCTGCAAGGGTACTGCAAATTTTTCACATCTCCTACTTCAAAAAAAACCTAACGACTCTACAAGGTAGTTAGGAACAAGAGACGTAAAAAATATGCATTGCACTTAATGGGACTCGAACTGACCTTCTGATTGTTAGCAAGATGTGCTTTCCAATTACATCACAGAGGCTTGCGGTAAGGACAGAGAATTTTACGGTTTTTTAAGGTCATCGTAGCATAATCGATAACTTCTTTTATTAGGACTTTTATTATAAGAGATATAAAAATTTAGATTTTTTTAAGAAATCCTACCCAAAACTGTTGAAACTGTTTTCTTAAAGTATTTAACTTATTTTGAGAATTTTTGTTTTTGAAGTACGTTCGTCAAATCAGTATAAAAGGAAATACTTATATAATGCAAGCTACGGTCACTTTTCGAAGGCTATTTGTTGAGTTCGCAGCTTTATTTTGGAACAAGAAACATGAAAAACCACTACTGCCCTCACCGCGAATCGAACTCCGGCCCTAGCGATCGCTAGCCAGAGATGATTTCACTTACATCACGAAGTCATGCGGCAAGTAGGGTCTATTGGTGTTGGTGTATTTAATTACGACAAAGCGACTAGGGCTATCTGCTTAAGGTGAGGGATGTCTTCGTGGAGGACTTTCTAAGCGAAACTGGCTCGTATACACGTTACACATGGGAAACCACGAAAACGGCCAGGCAGCCAGCCCGTTCGCGGGATTCGAACCTCGGACCGAACTACCAGTGTCGGCCGCGGTGGGCGCGGCAAGTAGGGAGAAAATTCCTAACACCTTTAGTTACAGAATCACAGTCGAAAGCAGTTTAAAGAATTTTCTGAAACCCAGGTTGCACCATAACTCACTTCTCGTACTCTCTTTTCGCAAAACTTCAGAAAACCCATGAGTATGAAAAAATAAAACGAAGAAAAAATTTCATTGTATACAACAAAGGAACAAAACGAATTTATCAGGAAGATAGGATAGTACCTTCGAAACGGACTACTTTTGGTAGTTAAAGAAGTATTGTTATAGTGATTATAAATAATAAAAAATAATTAAATCTGTATTTTAATAAAAGATAACCCAATAAACTTACGTAACTCAGATAATAAACATTATATATATTACGTATTTAATTAACTTGTTCAATGAGGTTTATTCATTTTGTTACAGTGGAAGTCTTGACGATTCCTCGAATGTTTTCGAAAATATCTGATTTTCGTAGCTGGTCAGAAATACGAAATATTATGAGCATAAACATTTAAAAATGAAATTAATTAGCCAGTGAAAAAATAATGTGACAGTTAATTTTGAAAAGTTTTTTATTTCTCATTTCTTTACTTTTACTGAGGATATAATTTTGCTTAATTTTTTTTTCGGTTTCTGCAGTAATGAAATTTTGGTACCTTAAAAATATGTAATGATTTTGGAGGTGACGCATGCCTATTTCGTTAGAGAAAATTTCGTAATTTTAATAGATCACAATAAAGATATACAGGCTGAAATGAAATCTCAATCAAATTTCTCACTAAAGCATTCTTTCATAAACGTTCATGACTCTAAACAAAGAGTAACAGATTATTCAAAAACAACACATTACAAATGTGGAAAAGATCAATTTTCAAAATAGAAACGCATCCTATTTAGAAAAAAGATACAGTGTTAATATTAAACTTTAATGCTTTCTCTTTTATCAGACACTCCTAAAAGTTTTTCAAAAGAAATGAAGTGTTACTCAGGCTGCGACATAATTCATAATCTCATTTCTCTCTCTTAGTCAGGTAGAAACCCAACAGAATAGATCATTCTTTCAACAAGAAAACCCTCCCCTTCTGTGTTCTTTAAATTTGTTCAAATCCCATATTCTGTTGCCAGCATTAGCCAATTAAATCCAAAATGAGAAGCTCACAGCTCCCCCTCTTTTTTTCTCTCTAACCAGCTAGGCATCACAGCCGAGTAACACCACCACACGCGAAACTCTCCTCTTCCTCCTATTGGGAAATAATTCTTCACGCAGGAAAGCGTTGCGAAGACAGCAGAACGTGTCTGGGCTGGTTCACACCTTCCTTTCTCTGGAAGCCTTCCCCAAAGGCTCCCCCTGCATGGGTCGATAACCAACTAACTGCAGGCAGCCGGAAATTCTAATTAGGGAACTAAGCCTCGAGAACGGCGTTTTAATGAAAAGCGCCTTTAATTGACAAATTCCCTGATTAAAATAAATATATCCTACCTGTTAGATCCAAAAGAAGTTCGCACGATATATTCTCTCTTGTCAACCTGAAGGGAGGGAGACAAAAGATTTAGCTAGCAAAACAAAAGATATAATTAGCATTTTATTGGGCATGGAAAATATCTCTGAATTTAAATGTATTGTGCGAATGTGCTGGAGAAGAGCTGATTAGGAATGGGAAGGATAATTGCCTAATTAAGTGTTTGCTATTGGTACTTCAACAAGGTGCAAGAGAATATTTTCGATCTCGGATTATTCACGTAGGAACCGAAACGCTGTGCCGACATGCTAATGTGTTAGGTATGTTAGAGCTATACTTATCAGATTATGACAGGTCAACGACTAATTTGACTGAAATTCTCTGAAATCTGTGCTTTGGTTAATAGAAGACCTGCCGAGAAACGGTAAACTTGGAATCAATGTTATAGTGACAACAGCTGAGACACGAGGAAAACAAACTGAAGTATTATTAACAGGACTATAAATTTATTTAAATATTTTTGTTTCCTTGCTTTGTGGATTGAATATGGCAAAGCACACGAGAGATACTGGACTTTTACAACTTTCCTCGTATTAAGGTGCACACAAGATGACAGTTTTGATGCAATAAACATCACTATATTATATAACCAGATATATTTAAATGTAAATGAAAGATTGATTCTATGTTGCATCATTTCAAAGCTAGTTAGATTTAGATCAATTTATCATTATAGAATTCTAAATGTACCGTCATTTCAAAGACTACGCTATGCTTTTCAGGTTGTTTTAAACCACTTAGATTTTCGCACTCTCATCTTCAGATTTATTACTTCCTAATCTCCCGTCACTTTTACAAACCCTACAAATTATGTAAACTAAAATGTAAAGACATAACTTTCTTCATATTATTCACTGTATTTATTTCCTTTATTATATTACAAGCACAGAAATATTTCCTCCTAATCATATTGTTGATGAAGAGCACTTGGCAGCGCGCCCGTGGCTGTGTTTCGCAAGCAGAATGGCTGCAAGAACGCTTTTTTGGTTTTTTTACGACAGTTATTTTCTCGTAGAAAATTGGGCACTGAAATATTCCTCTAAAGCAGATAGGCTGAGCAAATTTTGCCCTAATAATTTAACTAATCGTGGAACTAAGGCATTTTGGCTAACTGTTGATAAGTTGCCGAAATGCAAAACATTAGTAGACCGCTTCAGATTCTTTCCGCGACCGTTTTTTATACGTGCTGGCTGGGCAAGTATACTTCATGGTTTTCATCACGTATAATGTATTTGATTCATCAAAGTCGTATTACAAGGTTGCACAAGATATTCCCCGCGACAGCATCCCTCTCTACCGGCAAATAGTTTTAGGTTACTTTAACATAATCCAGACATCCCCTATAAATATGTCTAAAACTTTTGGTGAAAATAAGAAACACCTGAGAGGAAAACAAATGTTTGTAAAAAAATCGACATGCAATCGACAAATGTTCGCTATTGGAAACACTGAAAGCAAGTTTGATTATTTTAATAAATACTTGCTTCAATTACTTTTCAACTGGCTTGGTTTGATTTAGTTTGGTTTGTTTGATGACGGCAAAACACTTGAAGGCTGTCTGCTTAAGAGGAGAGATGCCTTCGTGGAGGACTAAGGGAAGCTGGCTCGTAATACCCGTTACACATGCAGAAAAGCATGAAAAAGCCCATGCAGCCAACGTAATCGCGCGATTCGAACCTAGCACTGAACTACAACTGTTTAGCCTATTTTACCGTTCGGCCGTTGGTAGGCTTCTTCAGAATCTTCAACTGACATTTGTTTTTACAAATACAGAAATTATGATTTCATAGAAGCAAACTATTTTCGTGTCCTGACCGTTGTATTTCAAAACAATGAAATTCTTAAGCATATTAAAATACGCCCTTCTTTTAAGAAGTGATAATGTTTTTAATTTTCTAATGCGAAATATGCAGCTTTTATTAACAAAATGCCTTTTTTTTCTGAGCATCAGTCTCTGAAATTAAATACCATGGTATAAAAAATGCAGTTCAATTAAATTATATATGAACTGAATATGTAATAGCTGATAATAATATAATTACGTATGAAATAACTGAACAGTATATGTTAGCCATTTACATTTGTTACTATGTATACATACATCTAATGGTTAGTAAATACATAGGGTGTTTACACATTTTTTAGAATGACTTTGAGGTCTTTTGATGTAAACTGGGGATTTATTGCAATAAAATACCCAAGTGAAAGAGTAAGAAGGTAACAAAAGGGAAAAAACAACAGAATAAAAAATAAATCACGTAAATATATGACTAATTCAGTATTCAATGTAATAAGTTGGATGTTCATTAAAGCATTCTAACAGTTCTAAAGCATTCATAACAGTGTTTAATAGACTATTTTTGTTATATGGAAAAGATATATATAATAACTATATGTAAGTGAAAAATCATACTGGAGCTCTAAAAAATTATGAAACAGTGATATTACAATAAAACATATTTTATTACAATATCACAGTTTCATAATTTTGAGTTTCATAAATTGTTTCAGAATTTCATAATATTTCATAAGTAATAAAAACATATTTTATTACTTATGAAAAAACTAGGCACATAATAATTCTGCAGAGAAAAGTATATTGCAAATTTAAAGAAATTAGGGGCTAGCAACTTTAGCATATTTAGCTAAAGTGATCTGTTAGAAATTACTTCGGAGCCAAATAAGACATTAAAGTCTTTTCCGAATCTTTAAATCATTAACTTATTTTCTGAAATGCAATTTATGACGTGATTGTCGCTTAAAACATTCTACAGATCTAAAACAAGCCTTCTTTCTTATTTAGCCTCTGAACTGCATATTTATTCTTCCTTTGGGTTTAGCGATCACCAGCTCAAACAGAAAATATCCGTTGGAGAATAAAAGAAGCCGTTCTGTCCTCCAACGAGACATTGATTTTCTTCTTTCCAATGGATCCGCTTGTTTCTGGGATTAACTCTTGATCTCCCTTTCCAATCCCCGTTAATCCACTTGTTCTACGAACTGGCAGGCATATTCAGGAGAAATTTCACTCCGCTCCCAGCCCATCGAACGGGGCTTGAAAAATCGACGCTGAAGTTATTTGTGAGCAATTAACGGGAAACCATTTTTCTCTCTTAGTGAATAATATGTGCCTAACGGAATCGGGAAATTGTTCCCAATGCTAAGCCCACCATCTGGGCTATGGGAATTGATTTGCTTTTACGATTTGTTAATAACATTTAGCTTTGCAACTGTCGGGTATTGAGAGGGTTTGTATATTTCTACTGTAAAAGCAAGATATGTTGTTTTAGAGGGATGAAGGTCAGTTTTCGACAAGAAAGATACTGGAGAAAATGCATAAAATTTAATGATTAAATGCTGAAGGATAGATTTTGATTTCCATCTGAAATATTTTAGAAATTGTACTTTTGCCGATATGGCAATTATTTAAGTTTTTGGACCTATTTATTTATAAGATATGTGGCATAATGTGGCGAATAAACGTCAGTGATACAAATGATTGTACAGGGTAAGTAAAAAAGAATCACCTTTTTACAAGTGGTCATAGTAAACAATGTAATTGACACATATTTTCCTGTTGTGCCTAAAATTAAACTTTAACTATCAAAGATTCTTACTAGATGTTACACGTGGTCTATATGGATCTTTTTTTACACGCCCATTCTACAGTCCAAAGAAACAAACGACAATGCTTTCCTTTTCCGACCTTCAAATTATCCGGGACTAACTCCTTGTGATATTTATTTATTTATTTTTCCGGGTTATTTAAAAGTATTAGTTTTATACCACCATAGTCATTCATTGTTATGAATTAAGTCCACGTTACTCATACTGTCATAGCAATTGTATCGGACACTCTTTAACATAAGAGGAGAGAAAGGGGTTACGGTTTAGTTTTTATTTGATTCTGGCAAAGCACGCTAGAGCTATCTGCCTAAGAGGAGAAATGCCTTCATGGAGGACGTTCTAAGGCATGTTTGCTCGTATATACGTTAAACATGTGGTAAACCACGAAAACGTACATGCAGCAGCGCCGTTCTTCGGGATTCGAACCCCGGACCGAACTAACAGTGTTGAGCGATTTTACCGCTGGGCCGTTGGTGGGCCGTAAGGGATTATGGAATGATTGAGTATCGAGTGACAAAACGATCCCACGTAGAGTATTCGTGATGTTTCACAGGAAATTTGGATAGCTACAAATTAATTTAACGTACTGTGGGGAAATATGAGCCAATTAAATTGCTTGATACAATCATTTGCAATAGGATGATTTTTTTAACTTGTATTTTACAGTAGAGTTGCCGCATTAGATAGTTATTGCCATAGTAGTGACAATATATGTACTACGGATCTGTGACATAGTTTGTGCAAGTTCTCCTACCTGATGGAAATTATCAAACCAAAAAAAAATAGTAAAGATGGATGCCTATTTGAAAGGAGGCAGTTACAAGGGTTTGATTTAGATATTCATCAGAAAATGAAAAGGCAGTTTTGGGCGTCCCTATGCATTACTTCAACGGGTTTTTAAGATGATCACTCAATCTGGCAGTCGTTGACAAGAAATTCAGTACAACATAGTCGGAGAAATCTATTCCCTAATCCGACCTTCTGTTTACACTGACCTGGTCGGGGAAAAAAATGTTGACCTACACTAGTAAGCAAAGTTCGCGCTTTATTGTTGTTTTAAATTCTATTGAGTTTAAAATTGCATGAGTCAGCAATCTGCATCTTCAAAGTTGGTTCTGCCAAGCTGAATTTGCCAATTATTTTTCATTTTTCGGTTTATCTAACAGTATTTTTACCTTATATTTATGTATCCTGTTTTTTGGTGCGATATTTAGTCTTCAAAAAGAAAAGGTCTCTTTCTTTGGAAGAAAAACTGAAAGCTTTAAAGAAATTGGACAAACTGAAAGCTTTAAAGAGACATTAAAAGTGAAACATTACAGCGTCGAAACATTACAGAAAAAGGCCACAGGAAACAGTAAAAAGAACTAAAGGAGATCTAAAAGTGATGCTTTGAGTAGTTTATCAAAGAAAGAAAAACGTAAAACACTGTCAGTTGATTCTGAAACTGCAGCATCTGGCTGCAAGCGAATTAAAAAAACGATTAAACTTGTCTGTAGTAATGCCATAGCAAATCATAAAATGGAACTTTCTATGCTAGGGAAAAAAATCCGAGAATTTTCAAGAGCATCCTGAAAAAGGTCCTTTCAGTCAAACATTTTAACCAAAACAATAACTGGAATAGTTAAAATCTTTTTAAATAATGGTTTTTTTAATGACTATATTCCACAGACTTGCAAGTTTGTTAAAAGAATAATTTGCCAAGAAAAGCACTATTGCTTTTGGAAAAACTCGAAGGAAGAAGATCTTCACGGTTAAATAAAGGCGGTGTTTATAGCTCAAATATTAGGCCAGTCTGTCAGCCCATGAATTAAGAAGCTTTGAAAAGAAATTATAGCAAGAATCTTTTGCCGAATGCCGTTAATTCTATTAATCGAGAAAAAGATATGATCGAGAGTTTGCAAAGTCTGAACTTAAAGGACTTCGCCTTTCACGTAGCAATCGTGGAAAAGTGCTAGTTCAGCAACAATCGCAAAATGTTAGAAAGGTTTATTGAGATTGTTGAGGGACAGAAAGAAGAATTTCCAGAAAGTGTTTACCTAAGAAGGTCAATCAGGAAGACTTGTTGTCTGTTTTAAAAATGTGCTTGGATGTTGATGAAGCAACAGCGGAGGACTTGAATGAATGGTTTTCTTAAAATGAGGAATATACCCCACAGAATTGCATGACCAGCTTTATCAGGTTTTGAAATTTTTAGTCACTTGGTGTACATTACCTTATAATTTACAAAATTTTATCACCTTACTTTAATACTGTAAATACCAACTTAATGAAAGGAAGTTTAATGAAAACAGAGACTAAACCAAGTAATTTAAAAAATTTAGCTAATAGAAGCTGTAATTACACGTCCTCACGAGCAGCTCCAAAAAGCCGTGGATCTCATAAAATAACTGTTAAAGAAATCATTAATATGGTGATGAACAAGAAAGATACAGAAGATAATGAACGTAAAGTAGCCGTGGCATTTTTGACAGAAACTCTCACACGGAATAGTACAAAACTCTAGAAACAGAGTTTAAACACATGAAGAAGGAAGGTGGAAACTTCATCAGTGGAGGTTTCTCTTCTGCACAGACTGCGAGATTTAGCTGGCAGAAAACGTCAAGAAACTGAAAAATAAAAGTCAATTACTACTTGTATTCATCAGATTTGATTGTTCTTTCTAATTCTTTGTCGACTGTTTTTTGCCAGACATACAATATAAGATTGCAGTTAGTTCAAGTGACTACTATATAATTTTTTAAATAATGAACGTATTATGTCAGTTTTAAATATCGCATTTGTCGACATTGTTTTCTTCCGCCTCGTCCGACCCTCTCGATCACTTGACCAAGCCACGATCAGTTTAGATTGGATAATTGGGACCCTACTGTGTACAAAATGCATAAAAGTGGTGGAGAGATATAAAAGTACAAATGTATACAAGTAGTGAAAGAGGTAGTACCTAAGTAACATAGCAGTCAGGCAGAAGAGTATTTTCCTGTGCAGGACAGACGTTAGTAGTGAAATATTTTTAATAATATCGTTACTGCTTAGTCTATTAATAAAATGTATTTTTAAACTTAAGTTACTTTTTGACGCTTTCTCGTTTACAAACCAAAATGATTAAAATTACGAACATAGAGAAAATATGATCGTAATCACTAATTTTCAGAATTTTGATTGTCGAGTAAATATTCTTTTTAAACGGATGGATACTGGATCGATCCTCGGGAATAACTGAACGCACAATCATTGAACCATCTAATCATCGAGAATATTGCCTTAGGTATACCATATGGAGTTGACTGCTACTGAACCAGGGAGAAAGGAGACAAAGAGACACACACACACACATATGCAGCCAAGCCTTACGCGGTAATCCAGCTCACACATTTGGTTTTCGGCAAACGTCCAGGGAGATTTATTAAGCAAATATGGTGGATTTAATTTTTTATGACAGACAGGAGTTTTATGGTGAATGCATTCAGCAGTAACAAAACGTAAACAAACAAAAATATTAACAAAGTGTTACTGGTTCCTGAACATTTCATTCTTCGTATTACAAAAAAGAAGAATCCAACCTGCTATGTTATCTTATTTTATTTTTGCAAGATATTCATGAAAAGAATACAGTAAATAATTCTTGTTCTTAAAAGATATCTTACTACCATTTCATTTAGTTACAAATTAAAATTACAGTCTGCTAATTTAAGAAACTGGAATTACAGAGTTACTGAGATTTGATGAAGGAACAGCAAACACCATAAGAAGAAAAAATACCTCAGAGGAACTTAATAAGCTAATTAGTTTCTTAATGCGTTAATTACTTGATTAACGTTCGTGCTTCTTTCAATTTTAATCTCAAAGGAAGCAGAAAATATTCGGACTTATTCAAGTATATAAAAATTTGATTTCTTTGTTTTTTTTATTCCTCCCCAACAAAGTTTACTTGGACTTTGATTTTGAACAGAATTAGAGTTTTATGTAAAAGTAACAATTTCATCGAAACTAATAAGTGAATTAGTGAAAGCCAGGTATCGCGAATATTTTTACAAATTGAACGAGTTCATATTATTGCATTCTTCGAAAGAAAAGTACGGTTCATGACAAAAGCGAGCCAGCTATGGAATCTCCATGCAGAAAGAGTACTGAGAAATTCGTTTTTCTTTTGAGAACATTTCATAGTTAGAAAATGTTTTTAAATAATAATTACAGTTAATTTACAGTTTATTGAGGGTAATACATAGAACGATATCCACGGCTCCGAGGCCAGTTTAAAAAAAAATAAAGAAGAATCCATATTATAATTAGCAGAAAATGCTAGTAAGAATTTTCAAGTACATTCAATCAGTTTAATCTACGGAATATATTTATTTGGTCAGTTAAATCAAATCGGTATTAAAAATGAAGAGGAAGCACCCTAAATAAAGGAAAAATAAACATCATTAAAAATGAAGTTGCTTTTTTTTGATGAAGTTTTACTATTTGAAAGTCATTGAGATAACGGATTGGAATTTCTTCTTTAAATATGGGACGTAAAATTTTCTTTTGATAGTGAGTTGAGTTGATTTAAACATATTTTTGCACTCTTTTCATTTTTAATTTCCCATTATAAGAGGAACCTGCAACAGTCATAAACCCTTTACTGATACTTTCTTTGCACTGACGGAACCAAGTTTGTACATTTTTTTTTTCGTTTTCGACTCTTTTTGTTGCAGTCGTTTAGGTAAATCTACAGTGTCTCACAAAAGTGATGGGACACTTGTGCTTTACAAAAGAAAACTGTAATAAAATAAATTAAAAGAACATATAAAAATTTTTTGTGGGAGTGTTTCATACTTAAATTTAGTAACAATTATTACATAACATACATTTTCTCATAATATAAAAATATTAATTTAATCAAAATACAATTGTTTAGAAGCAAAAAATGGCTCACATAAGTGATGGGACACCATTAGATACTACTACGTACTACAATAAAAATATTTTTTGGAGTTTTTAGTTTTATTCAAAAGCAATTGGCAATAATTTATAAAATCGTCTGCAGTATTTCTCTTCAGTTTGTTTTGGAGTTTTTGTATTTTTTAGCTCTGTGCAGCCATGAATGCTTAACGAAAAGAAACTTTGCCTGAAATTCGAAAATTAGTTATCAATTTGCATATTCAACGTGGAAAATCTATTAGAGAAACTGCTGAAACAGTTAACATGAGTCATTCAACAGTTTTCAGTATCATTAAACGATATAAAAAGAATCATATGATTCAGGATAAAAGAAGACCTGGCCGTCCATCAAAGCTATCGAATGGAATAAAGCGAATTATCGTTCGAAATATTAAAAAAAATCCAAGAATGAGTGCTCCTAAAGTTGCTGCTGATTTACAAGCATTATATGGAGTAATTGTTAATCCTGAGACTACTAGAAGAGTAATTCGATTTGCTGGATATCACGGTAGAGCAGCCAGGAAAAAATTCTTCGTAAGTGAAAAGAATAGAAAACTCAAACTGGGTTTCGCAAAATCCAACATAAATAAGAATTCTGATTACTGGAATGAAGATATATTTGCTGATGAGAGTAAATTTAATATATTTGGTTCTGACGGTAGAATCTTGGTGTGGAGAAAACCCAGAAAAGAGTTTCGCAAACAGGACTTGGTTCCAACAGTAAATTATGGTGGAGGAGGAGTTGTGGTATGGGGGTGTATGTCGTCCGCTGGAGTTGGTAATCTTGTTTTTATTGACAGTATAATGGATCAGTACAAGTATATTGACATTTTAAATCAAAATTTGAAATATTCAGCACGAAAATTGAACCTTCATAACGATTTTAAATTCAACCAGGACAATGACCCTAAGCACACTGCTTTGAACGTTAGACTCTGGCTGCTGTATATCTATCGTGAAATAATAAAAACATCACCGCAATCTCCAGACTTAAATCCCATAGAGAATATTTGGTAAGAATTGGAATCAAGAATTCGCAAACACACCATTTCTTCAAAACAACAATTAAAATCGGTGCTTCAAGAAGAATGGGGTAAAATCACAAAAAAATTAGTCGAAACCATCCCAAGAAGATTAAAACATGCTTTAAAAGTAAAAGGATATCCAACAAAATATTAAAACCTTTTAAAAAGTAAAATTTTTGGATAAATATTTGATGGAAAAGTAAGTGACCCATCACTTATGTGAACCATTTTTTGCTCCTTTCTAAGCAAATTATTATTTTAATATTTTGAGAAAATGTATATTATGTAATAATTGTTACTAAATTTAAGTATGAAACACACCCACAAAAAATTTTACACGTTTTTTTTTATTTATTTTACTACAGTTTCCTTTTGTAAAGCACAAGTGTCCCATTACTTTTGTGAGACACTGTATGCTTTATTAAGGGTCACAATGTATTTCAATTCATGTTCTGCTAAAACCTTTTCACACAGGGTTCTACAAATGCTTCGACAAAAGCTGGTGAACATTGTGTTTTTTAGTTCTTTTAAGTTGTAAATCCCAGTTTATTATTTTATTTATTGCTGATACAGATGTATTTAAGGACATTGCAATTGATTTTTACTCCTGAGAACTTTCCTTTGTTGCCATGAGTTTAACTTTAGACACATTGGAAAAAGTACGTAGTACCTCTTTCCAGTATTCGTTTGGAGTGTTCGTTCAATGCAGAAGCGGTCTTTCCCTTTCCGATTGATAATGTTGCTTATTCTATTCTTAGAAAATTTAATACCATGCACCTTACAGCGTTTCTAAATTACAGAGCACGAATATTTCTCTTTAGAAAGCGTAAAAGCATAGTTTTTAGATGCGTAACTTGTATACATGCGACATTTTGAAAAAAGAATAAATGTAGAAGTAGCAGACGATATTGCCAGAAATGTTATTCCAAAGCATTTGCTTTTTAATTCTTTATCGAAATCGTTTTAAAAATGTTTTTTAACATCCTCTATATATATTTATTACGTTTTCCTTGCATTAGTACAAAATATATTTCCTGGGCGATCACTATGCACATGAGTTAAGAAGGGATGGGGGCATATCCTCTACAACATTCTGAATGTCTCTTTCCTATGTATACATATATTCATGAGGACATGCTTCGTTTTCCTTCTCTTTTGTGTATGTTCCGTTTGCTAAAGGAGACATTTAATAATAAAACTGATTTTTAGCTTTGAACTAAGAATACATGGAATGAATTTTGTGATAGAAGCAACATTTTATTTTAATCAAAAATATGTTGATAAATAGAATGAATTTTATATGATCTGGCATTATATTTTTGAGGAAAATATCACTTTCATTTATTAGTGAAATTAATTAATTTTCTTCGATGTATTTTTAGAATAATAATCTGCATTTAAACTTTTAGATATATTATATCCTAAAACGTTTGACATTGAACGTATTGACGCATAATTATAAAGATACATAAAAAAGTAATTACGCTGTTCTTTAGACGTATTTTTGTAGGAACGACATCCTTTTATGTGTTAAATGAAATTTATTAAATCTTGAATTTTAGTTTTGATTTCATTTTTATGCTTTGTCTGGAAGTAAAATAAAAGTTAAAAGAAATATTGAAATATTTAGCTGTTTGCGTATTTTAATGATACTGATACAGTAAGGAATGTTTAACTTTTTGCTACATATTTTCTGCAGTGACGGTCATAGATAATTTAAATTTTATGTCTCAATTATTCGCAAATAAAGAAGCAAAAAATTAACATATATATTATTTAGAAGAACTAAAGAGAGGAATGCAGTTAAATGTAACAGACTTATTTAGATAGAGATTCAAAAATAAAATTCTCGAATGCTATCAATACATTTCATTTCTTACGTTTAAATGTATTAATGCAAGCATATATCAAAAGGATGTAAATAGAAGTTCTCTGAATTCATTTAGTTAATTTACATCGACAAATAGGCTTTTTAAAATAATGAACATTTTAAAATTATTATCGCGTTTCTATCGCTTCAAAAAGTTTAATTTCCTTAAAAGAATTAAAAAAAGGAAGTTTCCTTAGAAATGTAATAAATATGGGAGAACTACTAAATTATTATTTTACTAAATTATTACTAAATTATTATTTCTAACTACTATTATTTTCTGAAAATTATTCTTTTATAATAAAAAATAATTATTTTGCATTCTTATGTATATAAAAAAAAGAAAGGAGAGAATTAAATTTGAAATGGCATTCGTATAAAATCACGTATTTCATCTTCGCAGTATAGCAGTTTAGGTACCAAGTAAATCATTAAGAATAAGATAGATGGGCATAAGTAAAGCTATAATTTTATTTTTAACCTTCTTTCTATACTATTGGATTGTCCTTCGATTGATTTATTTTGTAAAAATTCTATAAACGACTTAATAAACTAACATTTTAGGAAACTAAAAAATAGTTCCCAAAACAAGACTATTATATTAATAATGGTTATGTAATAATTTAATATATTAACTACAGAGTGACGTCAATATTACCTTTCTTTTAACATTCTTCTACATTTAATGAAAGAAAAATCTGTAAGCTTTTAGATTATATTATACTCAAGGGGCGTTTTTCATTTATACACATACACAATTTCAAGAGCATTTGGGCTAATGTAATTTTAAGCTAACAATATTTAAAAACAACATATCTTTAGAATTTCCGTAAACAGTCTCGCGAGCTGTAGATAAAAATGTCTTTTTTTTCGTACAGTATTGCTACTGCTCACTTTTAAGTCATTGAGTTTGTTAATCAAAAATTCGTTGAAGTTTCGAAAAAACTGAATTTGGTACATATTAATATCTCTTTTTTATTAAACTTATACGATTCTTTCTTTTACAGTTCAAAATTTAGATTCAATCGAAATAAAATGCGCATACATTTCTTGATTTATTTTAAAATTTTTTATTTTGTAATAATTTTACAAATTTTTCGAAAAACATTTTGAATGATAACCTATTGTCATAAAGTAGATGTATTTCTAGGCACACCTTAAAAAATGAGAGTATTTAATTCAAAATTTCCTGAGATAGAGATTAATTTATACATTGACGTGATTTGAAATATGGCATATTTGTTATAAGCGATAATAACACCATATGGGGTTTACTCAATTTCTTAATATTATTTTAAAGAATGAACTATGCATCGTTTTTTCCCCGCTCGTGCGCAATGAAAGGGAAAGGAAAATACAAGTAGGTTGCCGTAAATTAAGGATTCCGCCAAGTGACTTATTCTTGCTACAATCAGGAAAACGTGCGTCAAGATAAAGTTTTGTATTTTTCGGTAAATTTCTTACCAAATTTTACAAAACGGAACATTTAGGCATAATTTGAGTCGTAGAATCGAAATATGAAAAAAGTAGGTAGGTCATTTCAGAAAAGCTCCGATTTTGTATCAAAATAACTATTTTAGAATCATACTATATATAAATTTAATATATGTTCTAAATTGCGCTTTCGAGACATGAAAATCGCAAGTTTCTTTCGTCAATCAGCCCATTAGAACGGGAAATATAGAACTGTTCCTTTTTTTGTGTTGGTCGCTGAACACTGGTAGTTCGGTTCGAGGTTCGAATACCGCGAACGGACTGGCTGCATGGGTGTTTTCGTGGTTTTCCCCATGTGTAACGTGTATACGAGTCAGTTTCCCTTAGAAAGTCCTCCACGAAGGCATCCCTCCCCTTAGGCAGATAGCCCTAGTGTGCTTTGCCATAATTAAAATACACCAAATACATTTTTTTGTGTTGTGCAGAGCGTACATCTCTTACTACGTAGGTATGGTGATGTGATACGCCATTGAAAGGTTATTGCGAGTATAAAGGATTTTCTAAGAATGCTGCATATGAGCAAATATTTCAGTTTCTTACTAGATTATGAAAAATGTTATGAGCCAGGAAAGGAAAAATTAGTTTTATTCCTATATTTGCTAATTATTTACTCATAATTTGGTATAAAGCTATTTAATTTATATAAGAATCAAGCTTTATGTTAGAGTTCCTATTAATAATAATATGACTATTTTTTCTCTTCAAACCAAAGCACCACTTGAAGGATGATGTGCTGGTTATATATCAATTACCAAGAGACTTGTGAAAAAGATTTGGAAATGTTTTTATTTTCACTTTTTATCAGAAGTCATTCTATGCACTTCGTAAACCTTCAACATTATGTGTATATTTTAAAGAAGTTACTTTGAATAAGTCAAGATTGGCAACACGGGCGGACATGAAAGACGGGATGAGCTAGAATATCTTGGTTGAAAAGTAACAACGGCGTGCAAATTTGTTAATCAGGTACATTATTAGTAACCAAGCGAGGTGTATACTATAAGTAATAGAATGATTGAACATAAGCGCATATGGAGCAGTTTTTACGTAAAATATTGCCATTTATATCCTAATGTCAAATTCATATCTGTTTTTACTTTATTTTGAGGACCCGGTGGTGGAATTAAATAAAAATATAAAAATTAAAAAAAAATATTCTTAGGTGCTATCCTATCAAATATTTCCTGCGACAACGTTTTGTTGTGAACTTTTTCCCTTGCCGAGAAATGAGTTTCTCGGGGAATGAAAAGATCCGCATGTTAATAATAAAATATTCTTGGTGCAGTTCAAGAATCTGAATAATGCATAAGATACTTGATGAGGTAAACACGAGAATTCACTTACAATTCCTTTTTCCAAATTATATCATGTCATGAAATTCTTGAAAATTTTTGTTGGTTTCCAGTTGCTTCGTGAGGATTTTCCTCCGTATTTACGGTTTTTGATTTTTTTCTTCTCAGAAAGGAATATAACATGTTACGTATTCTTAATATTAGTAATATTCAAATATGAAATTAATAACATATAAATTGAGTGATGCATAATGCAATTTTTCTGCAACAACTCAGTTTAACTAGAACTATTTTATAGCAACTACAGCTATTTTATAGCAGTTACAACTATTTTCTCTGTTAGGATACTTATGAATTGCTACATTTTGCAATTAGTTCCCAAGGATTAAAAATTGCTTTTGATAATTAAGAATTAACTACATATTTTAATTTAGGAAAACCGAAAACTGTGTGACTAATTTACATGCCTTCGCAATTTTAATAAAACAATGTAGGCATGAGTTATAATTTGAAGTTATTTTGTGAAGATGTGAAGATTTGTTTAATTTAATTAAAAATAATTTTCTTAGAGGCAACCTTTCCTGTCGCTCTTGCATTCAACTCACAATGTCTTATCAGAATGTAAATGATGTAGCGCGAGTGTATTCAAATGAGGCAGAAAGATATTAGTATTTAAAGGAAAGTTTTGCAAGGTGAATTTAGAGCATGTTCTGCCTGCCTGAAGGCCACGTTGCTGTCTTTTATTTACTAGCGATTAGACTTCTGGGGCGTTCAATGCTTCTTGCCATTAGGTTTGTTTACACGGACTTCCAAGTCAGATCCAGCCTGCACGTTAAGTAACCCGTGAAGCCTTTAGACTAAATTTAACTCCATTTAATTTTAAGTTTCCATTTGATATTCGTTACCTTTTTGAATTAAGCCAGAAGAGTTGGCTTTTGTCAGCACGAGTCAGGCCATCTGTAAACTTTAATTGGAGTTAATAAAGGGTCCTTTATATCCTTCCCTTAACACTATCGTACTTGGGGACACTTTCTTAAATAGTCTTCTAACGTCTAGCTAGCTTCTGATACCAAAGTATACGAGACGTTATATCGAACAACAATGATCAATTGCAAAGCATTTTCTTTATCCTACTTATATATTAAATGACAAAATTTTAATTTTGCTTAAGTTTCAATTATTATATTCAAATAAAAATAACAACACTTACAGAAATAAGTAATAGGTTATAACGAATTATCGCATGGCCCCGTAGTGCTCTCGTCGTGTAAATATTAGCACATTCAGATGGTAATTCCTAGCCTCATTACATCCATTGCTACTGCCAGAGGGGCAGCTCTGTGTGTTGAATTATACACTCTGTGTATCCCAAACCCCCTAAAAATTTAATCACGACTTCCTTCCATTTTACTGTGTATGAACTCTAAATATGATTTTTATATTTGCTTTGCTTCCTGGCGTAGCAATTTTAGTGGCCTGCAGTACAATTCTCAGGGAAAAAAAACAATTTAGATCTTATCAGAGAATACTGTACAACAATAAAGCCAAATATTACGTTCTTACCAAAGTCGCCAAGCTTCTAAGTGTGTTATATTTTGATATAAGCAAGCTATTCTCATACTACAATTTTCGTGACATTTTCAGCAATTATTGATAAATACCACCAACCTTGATAATTCATATCAAATCACTGTAGTTTAGTTTACATTAATGAAAAAAGTATCTTAAAATCTTGCTTTACGGAATACGAATCTACGGCCAGAAAAAAACGGTGAATCAGTTACCACTGGTAGCTCGACGAACTTTCTTTTATAGCTGTGACATTTACTAAGGTTGTCTACAATTTTTACAACTCATATATTAGATTTATACGAATCCTTCAAAATATATCAGTTTAATGTTTCTAAAGTAATATATCAATATCTACTTTTTTAGATGAAAGCAAGAGAAATACGTGTCTAGACACGGGATACTTTCAAATATTCCGTGTCTAGGCAGAAATTGAATAAATAAAATTGTTTTTAATTACCGTCACTTTTTAACTAACGTTATACTACAGATTTCTTTCAAACATGGTGCAATAACAAATTGAATAAATCTTAATTTTCCATTTTCTTAATCATCAAAAAAGAATAACAAGTATCCATAGGAGTTATTATTGAAATTTCTCTCGAAAATATGCATCAGTTCTGAAATGAGGAAGATCAGGAAATCGGAGTTTACTTTCCAGAATTAGCCGCTGTTCTAAATGCATTAGCCTATTTCTACGGAGTTGAAACAGCTGGAAAGTTAAATTTAAGGATAGCTTCTTCACTTCCATTCTCTATTGAATTACCACTCTCTAAGTGGAATATTTGAGAACTTCAGTAGCTTTGTGCTCCTTTGTGATATCTTCTGGTTATATCTCAGTACTTTTCTCCTAATGAGGCAGTTTGGAAATCCATATGCAAGCGCTGCGAACCAAAGCACCGTTCCGGAATAAATTCTAACTTGTTCAACTCAAAATACTACAGTATCATACGAATTTTGAGCTTAGAGTTTCGCATTGCGGTGTTTCAACCCCACTCCAAGAATCAATTGGATTGCTAAAGGAGTCGATATCTAGTGAGGTGTCGACGGTGAATGCATTAATAAGTATCAACAATTAACTATATACTTTCTTCCTAACGTTTGTTTAATCTTAATAATATGTATTGTGCATAGATTACTGTTTTTTAAATGCTGTTGTCTGAACAAATGAAGATTTCGGGATTGAAAACCCGTCTTCCGCTGCAAACGTTTTGTAAAACCACGAGCTAGACAAATAACTACTGGATTAAAGCTAAAGTTTCTGTTTATATCGTTTCTGATATATGGAAGACTTCATTAATTTCAAGACGTAGAAATTAAATATTCCAAATAGAACCATATTTTCAAAATTTTCCCAAATCGTTATTCTTTGGAACACATTTTAGTTACGCTAATAGCTCATTATATTAAATTGAATTTTAGAGCAGGGAAATTCAGGTAATGAATAAAAAATAAATAAGCAAAATGGAGTAAAATACATCCCGCACGATACAAATCAACGCAATTGATTAAGCTCAGCTATCTCGTTAATAATTACTTTTTATCAAGTAATAATTTAGAAAAGGAAAAAAAAAAGACATCCAGTAACAGATTAAAAAAAGACTTTGCTACCGAATTTATTTATCATCTCTCGCAATTTTCTACAATCTTTGCGTGATTCTGTAAAATCGTGCAATTAGCAGTATTTTGTACCTTATTATCAATTGAAAATTTGTGATAAAAATGATGTGCTTTCATGTGCATATTTATGGTTTAATATTTTAATTACTTAACAAATTAACGTAACAGGTGGAGAACTTCATGAAAAACTAATTTTAGCGTATATTTGTTGTTAGGTAACGAATTTTCAATGAAAACTCATCATTATTAATGTTGAGTTTTAAGAGATGGTTATTTGATTGTTCTTTTTTCGTGTGACATTTCTGCTGTCATGTTATATGTTAAGAAGGTTAGGATTTAATTATGTAGTCTTTCAACTTACTAGCGATTTTTCTCAGAACTTTTGACAATTTATTTTGTCAGTTGTATTAAATTATATCATGTTTATTTAATTCGTTTTTCAAAATTTCGTTTAGTAAATTATTATCCTTGCTTTCCTCAAAAGTTACAAACGTGTGTAAATTTCTAAAATAAAATGCCTCCTATATAAACATTCAGTAGAATTTTTCAAATTCATTCGAGCCCCTCAAATTTATAACTTTTATCTTTCAAACTTTTGCTATAGTCTATAAAACGTAAGGTAAATACCCTTTTCAATTTCTTGATGTTAACAAACCGTAACTAAAATAATTTTAGAAACCCGAAAATGCTTCAATTTTACAGTTTTAAAGTTTGTTTGAACTGATATGCGAGAGGATACATTTTTGCCCTTTCTCTAATTCAATCAAAATGACAGATATCACAGAAGGACAATTGAAATGCATAAAAATTGGTTATTATGTACAAGCTAAACGTAAAACCTTTTTTAAAAGTAAAATTAAATTTAAATGGGAAGATCTACAAGATAATAAATACTTTGTATATTATATAACATGTTTATATATTAAGTGTCAAATTAGATAATATATAAAGCACTAGATGTAAAAGCTATATCAGCTTTTACAGAAAACTAGACAAAACGCGCAGTTATACACTGACAGAAGATGAATAGCTTAGTTTTAAAATATTCGATAATGTTGAAGTTTAATATTTTTAAGCATATATTTAGAGCATTTTTTAATGTACGAGTATAACTTGACATGAGATGTCAAGCACGGAAAATTTTAAACGTCAAGGAGGGAATTTAACCAATAATATTGACAGCCTTAATACCTTACTTTCCTTTATTTCTATATGTCTAGAATTTTCAGTTTTATAAAAGTGTTCTTCTTTTAAGCAAGAGCTTTCTGATGTATATTTGAAGCTGAATATATTTATATTTCTGATATATGTTATGCGAAGTTGAATATATGTATATTTGAAGCTGAATATATTTATAATTTCTGATATATGTTATGCGAAGTTGAATATATGTATATTTGAAGTTGAATTTATTTATATCTCTGATATATGTTATTTGAAGTTGAATCTATGTATATTTGCAGCTGAATATGTTTATGCTTTCTAAAATATATAGATTTTTAAATAGTTGCATAAAGTAAAATCATTGCTTTATCATAAATCTAAGCCAGAGCAAATATTAAGATTGAAAATCAGTGATATTAACAATATGTTATCATTTCATTTATCTGTAAATTCTTTATCAATTTATCTTTGGTTTCAGCGCTTTGGGAATGGAATAACTGAAACCTGATTGATTTATATTGGTCATCACCCAAAGCATTAAAACATCGATGTCCAGCTAATAAGACTGAAAAGTTGGTTTAATTGCTTAACTTAATTTATGCTCGTTTGATAAATAAAAAATAGACAAATAAAAAATAATTTACAAAATGACTTATGCATGATTGCATTTATTTTGTTGTGAATTTTATATGAATAAACGAAGTTGAAGTATTACGTTTTTAGCCCTTCCTGAGACAAAAGAAAATTAAAAATTTATATCAAGCACTAATTAAGATGAGGATTTTAAAAATACCTAGTTATAATTTATTAGAATATTTATATCTCCTGGAGATTACCGTTTTCATTCATTTGGAGAGGATACATATGGCATGGCCGAAGGGCAATTTTGTTTTCACATTTTTGTGCTGCTGTTCATGAAAATAATTTCTTTACTCTGAAACTTTCGCCCACAAATTCAACAGCAATAAACTCTTCTTTCATGTTCTTATACTTATCAGCATAGAATCGTTAAATTTTTATAAAGAAAATTATAGTAATGAAGTAAACTTCTTGTGCACAAATTAATGCAAAAAAATTTAAAGATGCAGCTCTTCATTCACAGAACAGAAAAATAGAAAGGGAATCGTAAAAACCAAGAGTAAAATTTGACAAAAGTAGAAACAATTCAACTCGTATTACTTTCTGAGTAGTTACTAAGAAATTCAGTATAATAAAAACATAAAAATTCGGATTTCAATTGAACGAAAGTTACGTTTAAAAGCATTATTTTGACAGAAGCATACCTTAAATGCTTTCACGGACTAAAATAAGGTAATGCTTTCTTTTCCTTTAAAGAAAAACTTTTGATTTATGTTTTTCGAAAGGAATCCGCCGAAATAATTCTATGTGCATTTGTATTTCCTCTTTTTCCTTGCCTCAAATACTCTGATAACAACAACCCTACCCAGCTCATCCGATACAGATTGTGAAGCGGTATCATTTTTCTCTTACCAAAAAGCGAAATTCCGCAGAGGAACAGATCCACAGAAAGGGAAAAGATATCTGGCAGGAAGGAAACAAGGACAATAGTTTCGCCCGTTGTATCATATTTGTCGCCATGTCTGACTTGCTGCTGGAAGCTTCCACGCGGTTCTGCAGTTGAAGACACCGGATAGCAGCGTTGTCGTAAACATTTATGGGTCCGATATCTGCGTCTTGGGGATGGTTATTCTTATTTCTTTTTCTTTTCAGCAGAGAAAGATAAAAATAAAATCCTTGACCACATCCTTTAGATTTTCCCCAGATCTAGCAAATGGCCAAACAGGTGTTGGTGCTTTAAAAATGACATTATAATGTATTGATCGCATAATTTCTGAAATGGCATTGATTATAGTACGGCGTCCATTGTTAAATTTAGAGCAAGAAATAAAGGATATTCTGATAAACGTTTACTTTATCATGGAAAAAGAAGAAGAATAGAAATATTAATTTGGTCATTGTTTTAGTAAATAGCTTTAATTTTTACTGGTTCTTTTTCATATCTGAATTTAAAACGCTTAAGATGAAAGTCCATTGTAAATTAATGTTGCGCTAAATTATGAGATTTCATCTTGGAAAAAAATATTAAAATGCTTTTGTCTATTGTTCTTTAATTGTCACTTCGGTTTTGGTCTGCAGGTTAAATAAACCGAATTGAATTTATTTAAATGTTCAAATTTGTAATTTATTTTATAATTTTCATATCAGGCATTTATTTTACATCATTTAACCAATGAAATATTTGATTAATCACCGAAATATTTAATTTATCAGCGAAATTTATAATCGTTATATCAGGTATAGCATAGTCTCGTACCATTTTTTAAATATTTATTAAATATTTAAATATTTAAATATTTTTTAAATATTTAAATAAGTGTTTTTAAACATTTAAATAAGTGTTTTCCTTTTAATCTGTAAATATTTTCATAGTACGAAATTAGTTTCAGTTTGTTAATTACCTCAAAACTACTATTTGTTATGAACTTTCAACATGGTTTGATTTGATATAAATTTGCATTTACGATTATTACTGTGAGAAAGCACAAAAATAGTGCTAAATTAGAATTTGAGAATTTAAGTTTTCATCTGAAACTGATTTCTTTAGCTGAATTGTCTCTAAAACTTTGCTTTCTAAAATAATGACTATTGTTAAGCAAAAAGACCAGATTTTCTCTCTTCCTGATATTAACGTGACGTGATTTGAATCTAGATTTTTCGAATGCTATTTTTCTCATTTTGGAAAAAGAATTTAAGACGGATTGTAAATTTAAATGTGTCTGCTGTTTGCTTTATTTTAGAATATGAATACAAATTCGTTTCACGTTTTTATGTTTCAACTAGTTATTAATTTAAGTTTGGCAGCAATGTATCAAAAGCTTTTCTTAATGCGATTTTTCTTACATACTAAAACTATAAAAATAGAAAAGAACTTTTTAATATTTTTTGTGTGTGGCTTCAGTGGTAGTTCATCCTAATTTGTTTTGTATTAGGAACTCAAATAGTTAAGAAATTAAATTACATAAAAGCCATTATAATTTATCAAATGTCATTCGAATATGGCTGGTCAATTACTTAAAAAAGTTTCCCTTCTATCGTAAATGATTACATGTGATAGTCACAAATAAATTTCCCATTTACAATTCGTATTATAGTAACACATAAATTCTTTCAAATTTGTACCCCATTATCACTTAGACTGCCCCTTTCATTTCTGTTACATATCAATAATAGAGTTGCAGGAATTTATAGGAGCTTAAAATCCGAAATCCAAATTGCTTTACTCTCATTAATAAAAATTGCAAACTTATCTTTAAAAGCTTTTTTCAAACATAAGTTGAGTATTTTTTCAACTGCGATGTCTCTCTCTTTCTCTCGATAATGTGACTTCATTCTTTTGCTAGTCGTCGCAAAAGACAACAGTTTTTTTAAATTTTCAGAACTATCTAGCTACCAGTTATCTATCAAGTTATTATTTAGACTAGAAACCTTTCTAGCTTCTTATTCATTAATATGCTGCAGTACTGTTTTTAATAAAATATAATTTCATGTTTTAAAGCTCCATCTTAGTAACTTGATCTTCAAGAGAACTTAAAAATCTCGTTCTGCATCTCTATAAAACACGAGTATCCATTTTAACTAAACAATTTGCATAAGACATAAAATAGTGCTATTGGTTGGAATCTGATGGCTGGAAATTTAATTGTGTGCTCTTCGGAGGCCTTTTAATAAATCTTTTGCTTTGTAATACTTACTATTACTTCTATATTTTCTTAGTGTGAAAGATGAAGATTTGGGTGGAGCAGGGTATATTAGGAAAATAAATACACTACAAGGTCAAGGATCGAACTTTGAACTTCCGAATTGCTGGAGTGATCGGCTAATTATTACATTCCAACAGACACGCAGGAAGAATTTGGTAATTATTTGCATGATAAGAGAAAGGTCTATTATAAAACTATAATTTTGTATAAAAGAGGTTTCAATAAATTCAATTAGAAATGTTATTAGATTCATTAAATACTGGTTCATTAGAGACTAATTAAAAATGAGATTTAAACTAGCATAGAAGACAAGTTCTTATTTGTGTTACTAATTTTTATTAATCTTTAAAACTAATACGAGCATTGGATTTCCTTCTTGAACTTCTAATGCACAAAGCTCCCCAATTTTGATGAGGCGAAGCACTTTGGAGAAAAGACAAGTGTATTTACTTTATAGATAGAGCTTCCTTAGTTGTAGCAGTAATTAGTTTCTGAATTAAATATGGATTTAAGTGAAGTTTAAAAGAAATAAAATTTGCCATTTTGCTATTTACTAAACCTGATAATAAACATTTGATGATAATGCTAAATATTAAATTTCCTAAGACGAATAATTTGTAAAACGATAATTATAATATGTTGCTGTATTCTTTAGTTTACATGTAAGTGCTCTTTATGTGTAAAATAAGTGAAACCATACTGCATATAAACAATTTAAAATTTTAGTTCGAAAACAGCATAGTGGATATTTGATGCTTTAGTATTATATAGCAAAATAATTTGAAAACTGTTTTCCAAAGAATGATGCATTATGTACACTTCTGCGCATTAGAATACTTAGGGCACTATATTCCTACATCCTAAGTTGTTATTAGCATAAGTGCGAGATACAAAATTCTTGAATAAACAAGGCTGGAAAAAATTGCTAGCCATGCTTTTCTAGAGAAACCCGATGAGCTAAAACTGTCCTAGCAATGCCCCGTTCTGCAAACAAATTGGCTCTATGATGTCCTTGACGGCTTTATTGGTCATTTCCTTATGATATGTTTCTTCCACTCATTTATTCTCCTCTCCCCAGCTAAACACACACTACTATCGCAATTTACGGATTCAAGGTTTCTCTGCAGAGGATCTGGCAACTGAGCAGAAGAAAAATGAAATAAAAGCACTCTAGTCTAATTTAGTGTGAATTAGAATGTGCTGCGGTCTTAATCAGATAAAAGCGGAGCATGGAATAAATGCTTTTCCCTTTTATGGCATTTATTCGAGGAATTAAGCACGTATACAGCGTCGAAGTTGTGATCAAAATGTCTCACATTAATTTTAGTTATACAAATGATAACAAAAAATAAGGACTTAAGTTTGCAGTAATAAATGATAGCAGAGTATAAGGTAAATATTGTAATTACCTTTATGATAATACTTGGTTACATCACAAAATCAGGGTAATTGCTTTTCAGACGTTTTGAAACCACGGAATCAGTCATTCGATATGCGTTAAAAAACATCAGCTGACGTTACACTGTAAAGTGTGCAGACACATGATACGTCAGTATGAATAACAGTGTAAAACCAGCAGATATGCAGAATCCAATATGATAAAAATGTAGAATTGCAAAAGTTTGAATGCAAAAAATTTTGCCTCATGAACTGACTGTACGAAATGACGCGGTCTTTGCCATGAAAATGAAACAACTCATAGAATCTACGCATATCCTGTGCATGTTGCGTTAGTTAACAAAATCCTCCACTTGCAAAAAGTATATTTATATTTTATTTACACTTCAGTCTTCATACAAGGTAGCACTACATCAGAGTTCGTTCTTCAGCTTCCTCTCGTTCTAATAGGCAGCTCATGCTCAGGTAACAAGCCAAAGAAGTTACGAAACAAGATTAGTTCGACACGTGCTGCAAGATGTTAACAAATTACCAAACTATTTATAACTGAAGTAAATACTCTGACACTCAACTTCAGCTGATGTTACACCTCAAAAATTTCAGACACATGATGTCTCAGTTTGAATATCGGTTGCAAACACAGAGGATTGCAGAGTCTAATTATATACAACTGTAGGATAACAAAAATTTGAATGGTGTACCATAATCTAAATTTATCTTTCATGAAATGACGGGTAAAACTCAAGTTGTTTTAGATGGAATGTATGCAATAGCTTTTCAGACATTAACAAACGATTTGGACTGATTAATTGTTCGAATCCGGCAGTCCTTAAAGCATTAACAAAATGGCTAAACAGAGGAAAAAATAGGTAAGGCTTGTTATCGTATTCCGTAGTTAGATCAAAAGTAGAGTAAATAATCTTCTCTGTCTTACAGAGGGGAAGAGTACATCAGTTTACAGACAACTGGACCAGAGACCAACGCAAATTGACTTTTGATCAAATTTAGTTGAACATTATGTCATGGGAAGGAAAAATCAAAAGGTATATACTGACACAAAATATGTATTTTCGTTTCTTTCTTTTTTAATTCCTAGTTCTTTAGGATTGTAAAAATAGCTTTATATCGCATACAGATTTCCATGAAAGTGATTTAAATCTAATTTAATGTAGCAATGCTTCGCCGGTCAAGTTAATAAATATTAGAGATCCTGTTTACATAGCAATGTTATTCCAGTGAAGGAAAAAAATTCCAGTAGAAATAAACTCAGAGTTCCCATCAGGTATAACCTTAAAAAGACGGAAGTTATATCTCAGTGGATGAATGAAGCTAAAAAGAATATCTGATCAATATATTGGAAGATATTGTAGCTTATTGCGATTTGGATTATTTGAAAAATACGTATAGATAGAAAAATTCATGCTTGAAAGATTTAAAGCCGTATTAACGGGAAAAGTTGATTTAACTGATTTAACGAAGTAGCATTAACCTGGTTGTAATAATTTTGGCCCAAATATAAGCATATAACATAATAAAGTGAAAAATCGAAAATTTACTCTTTGGAAACAACTAAAAGACATTATTATTGAAAAGTTCTGACTGAAATCCATACTAATTAAAGATTTTATTCACTGATTATTGCAAATAAACTCAATCCAGTAAATTTAATTAAGTAGCAAATACAGACAAACAATCAAGTAACTAACGATGTTTATTAAATCATTCGTTCTAGGTGAACAAATTAACGAGGAATAAAGATGTGCCCAATGCAAGTAATAAATGTAATATAGCTCAGTCTGATTCAAATTTTTTTAAGTCTTTCCTCTCGTTAAATTTTAAAGTGTCTCAGTTTTTATCTGGTCACGGTAAATTTGCAAGTTATCTGTTTCGTTTTAATCTACGATCAAACAATTTATGTGAATGTTCAAAAAGAGTTCCTCAGGATGTGGAACATTTGATTTTCTCGTGCCCTACATTTGATGGCCCTAGATTATGCTTACAGAACGATTTGAAAATGTTCGGAGTGACTTGGCCAGTGAACTTATCTGTTTTCGTGAAGTCCAGACTGCTGTTCTCTGCTTTTGTTCGCTTTATTTATGCATGTAATTTTTAATGTTTATTTATACATGTAACCTTTAATGTTCTAATTAACTTACTTCTGTAAGCCCCGTGTTGTACATATGTGGTGCACGGGGAGTCTGTATGTTCTCAAAGGAAAAAAAATAGTAAGGATTCGCAACCCCAATTCCTAACTGCTTCTCTCACCAACCGTATACAGAAACACACATTTCTACTGCCTTCTACAATGGCCAAAATCATAAATTCTTATATCTGTCGTCATTAGCCATGTTTCTACACGGGCTCGATTCTGAACAACGAGAACAAGTACAATAATTTGAAAAAGCAATTTTCGCATAGAAGAATCAAAGGATTTTATTTGCTCTTTGTCGTCTAACTTTAAATAAGGTGACATTTTTCATATTTGTTTAAAGAATGCATGACGCATGGCAAATGTAAAAATAAGTAGACCAAGATAAAAAATCTTGAAACAAAAATAATTGGTTCTAAAAATAAATAAAAATCGTGAAACAAAAATAATTGGTTCTAAAAATAAATAAAAATCGTGAAACAAAAATAATTGGTTCTAAAAGTAAATAAAAATCTTGAAACAAAAATAATTGTTTCTAAAAGTAAATAAAACCTGACAACTTAAATATAAGTTCACAAATATATATCATAAATATATTGATTTCAAATTAAAAATTTTAAGTATATTAAGGAACACAGATGTGATAAGCAATAGTGATTTTGATGCAAGATATTGAATTAGGAAGTATCATACATGGGGTTATAATTAAAATAATTCTATTAACAGCCGTTAAGAAATGGTTTTGATTAGCATGTAATAACGAAACGCTGTACTTATCAGAGGTAATGGAGAAATAATTTCTGAACAGATGCAACTCAAATTATAGCGCAAGTTAAAATTTATTATTTCGAAGGAAACAGCCCAGTGTTATTAGCCAGGAGAAAACTTCCATGTATAATTAGTATATTTCAGATAGTAACATTTCTACCTAAACAGCCGAGTAGCAAAATAAAAACAAGCAACAACGTCAGTCACATACATTTCCAAATGATGAATGCTATCTTAAATAAAAGCAAATATATTGTGACTTTTATCAAAATGTATCATGCTATTTAATATGCTATTAAAACTTCATGTCTATAATTTCGAAGGTGAATAGAATCTTTGTTCAAATGCAAGTGTGAAAATGACGAAGGGGAAACATGTGCTGACATGATAACAGTAAATAAAAGGGAAGAAGAAAACGCTATTGGTATCATCTGTTATAAAAATGTGAAAAAATTAGGAAATACTTTCTGTAAATGCTGAAGGTGAAGGAAGATCAGAAATATGATCATTACCTGGACTTAAAAGGCTTTTGTCAATGTAAAACGCTTATGTTTTTTGAATAATTTTGGCTGCAGAGAAACGGAAAATGTGATTTGCTTTACAACGATGTTATAAAATGGAGAATTTATGAATTATTTTTCCTAGCATATGTCTCATGCTCCTTCTTTAATTATGGTTAATGATCCCAGTTCTAATCCATGTTTACCTTCAGCTTTAAAAGAAATCATAGATGCATTTATGCTTTGCCAATAGATGGCGTTAGAGGTTTCTTTTCTTTTTCTTATCTTTTGTTATCACGTTAAAGAGAAACGTTAAAGTATAGTTAAAAAGGAAGGCTTGTAGAGACATTAGGTATTTTTGGAAGCAGGCAAGATGAAAAATGAGCAACGCTTCGCCGGGAATCGAACCACAGAACTCTGGAATACGCGCCCAGAGTGCAGACCATCCCGCCATAAAGGCATGCCAAGAAGGTGGGAGAAATACCTTATAGACCTTATAGAAATAACTTATAGACTAAGCTTTACAGTTTTGAAAATTTACTCTGACTCTTGTTGATGTAGTATATTTAACAATGCTCTTCGATGTTTTCGTTTTGTTATAACAGCATAAATTCGCAATTAAAAATTTGCACAAACTATGTTTGTTATGTAATATCAGACAGCTGATAACATAAATCTTTTGCACTTGCAGTACCACACAACTTATTCTTCAGAAAAATACGAGGCAAGAAAGATCTGTAATTCACTTATCTAAGCTAAAAAATAAACACTTAACTATCGATACGTTAACTTAAAAGCGAGTCTTTCATATCAAACTAACACCACAGTTACAGCAGTCACAGTCGGCGTGAAGTGCAAAAAGAGGTTTGAAGAGATATATCCTATTATGGCCTTAATTGAAAACGGAGATTGTCTTTTTCTCCAATACGTTCTTCTATAAGTGTCAAGCGTTTTTTGGAACTATGGGTATGGACTAGTGTTGCCAAACTTGACGATTTTTCCTTGAATTGAAATTATGTTACAATTTTTAATCAAACAAAAATATTATTGTTAATATTTATTTTCGGTTTATATTTTTATACATTCTTCAAGTGATCAACTTATTTTCATACATTATACTTTATTTTCGGAACTCGAGTGGGTCACTTGAAATTATGAAGTGGGCCACTCGATGATCATGGGTCATAGACCGCCGGGGTCTGGACAAGAGGATATTTTTTTTTAATAAGTTATTGCTCGAACAATTGTCAAAAGAAATTCAGACAGACGCAATTTTCTTAACCACAGTTACAGTTACTATATTAATAGTTTCAGCAATAACGGACAGGTGGCTTCTTTGTGATATAATATCTATGCATTAGTATTTTCAAATAATGACACCATTTCCGACATTTCCAACATCACACGCATTTTCAACATGAATAGTTTTACCTATGATCTTTGAAATGATGATATTTTCACAACAAAGTTAAGCTATTGCTAGCATTCTGAAAAGGCTTTCTTCTCTAAAGTTATATTTCACGTCCAGTAATTTTCTTTAGTGACTATTTTATTTTTTAATTTGCATAAAATTTTTCTGGAAAATGTTATTTAACGTTATTTAATTTAAAACATTTGTTTTATCTTTTTTCACCAGAAATACCTTCCCATATCCTGAAAAGCATATATGTTAAATTTTTCGTTGACATAATTTGACTAGTCTAAAAGCTCAAACGTAATCTTTAAAAGCATTAGAAATCAGTAGAAGTTTAGGGAATTGAATTCTGTCATTCGTAGACAACGCTTCTCTGCTTCTAAATCCAATTTACCTCAAGGCGTGGATGCCAAAAGCGTCCATCAGAACTAGATGAACAGATTTCGATTGGTCACGAATTGTGCGGTTCTGAGCTTCGAATGATTATGAAAGCTGATATTCATGATTTACTTGACAAAGATATGGAGAAAATTGAATAACGGAAAACTCTTTACTTGAAGCGCTTTTTAGCAAAGATTTTGAGCCGCGAAATAAAGAATAGTTAGAAATTACGTTCTACAGAATATCATAGAAAATTCTGCTAAAGGGAAAATGCTTTTAAACAGAGAGATTTTAAGATTTAATGCTGGTTTTTAACTGTCAGAAAATATCGATGAATATGAATTACATTTTGATTTGGAATTCAACCTAGAATAGTGAATCTAAAAAAGATTTTCAAATTCAACATATTCTCTTTTCAAAATCGCAATAACAATCTTGTATTTCGGGTACATTTATTAAAACAATCGATTTGTGTTGTTTATCGATTGAGTGTTTTAATAAATGTACGCGAAATACAAGGTTGTTATTGCGATTTTGATTGTCACATTGGCGTGCTTCTCTTCTATTCTATATTCTCTTTTTTTAAACTAAAAGAGTAAAAGCGCCCAGGAAAATAGTGTAGAATTTATTTCCTTTGTTGATGCTCCGAAATTTGCCTCTTAATCGTTTATTCCATCAACTTATTTTTATTTAAAATTTTGTTATTTTTTACTTTCTATTCCGTTAGAAATAATATTATTATAGGCAAAACATCCTATCTATATTTTTTGCATTTTCATGTTGGGAACACATACTTCCAAGTTAGTCTTTCATAAATGAATTAATTTGTGAATTATTCATTAATCCACGAATCAGTTTTTCCCTAATTAATTAGCTGATAATTAATTCATTTCTTAACGAAAGGAAAACAGACAAAAATTTGTCGCCTAGATAAATAAGGATTTAATATGCCAAATTCTAATGACATATTTTTATGTTTCTGGTGCCACGTAAATCTACATGCTGGTAAATCTCTCAGTTTTATTAAATGATGAATTGTTACGATTTTGAAGTTTAAATTTAATTGAATGAAAAATTTCGATTTAAACGGGGTGCAACATTTTTCCATCATGGTTTGAAGTTACATATCAAATATGAATTTGTCTACTTTAGGAGGTTATAATAATAATAAAATCATTACAACCTTGTTTACAAAAAGTAATAGAGAGCCATAGAAGGTAACTTACGATTAATAACTTAACTTACGATTGAAACATTTTTCACTGTTTTTATGCATTCAATATTATTATTTTTATAAATTTTGTTAAATGCAGTATAGAAAGTTTAAGGTTCTATGCTGACACAATAAATCCTCTATTGACCGAAATTTAATTTTTAATACTACATGTTGTTGAAAACGCACATTTCTAGCAACTATTAAAGAAATATTTTAATAATTAGAATAACGATAGCAGTTTTGAACATGCAAAGCTACATCAGTCGTAATCATAAATTCTTAAACAACAAAATATTCCTATCGAGGAAAAAATTACCAAGTGCTCTAGGATAGATTTGGTTTTATTTCGATATTTAACATCATGTAAATTATTTACACATTACTTTTTAAGTTCTCTAAGTTGTTTAGTTCAAGGATAGAGATCTAAAAATAGCAAATTGATAATATTTAGGTGAGTAATTCTAATAACATATACATTACAATGTTATGTAGACTAACTGTAAAAGTAATGTTAGACTAATTGGCAGTTCGTTATTCAAACAGAATCAACCGCGCACAAATTAAACTTTTGTCTGTACCGTATTTCCCGGCGCATAAGACGTACCGGCCTATAAGACGCCCCGCCTTTTTTATACACATTTTTGAAGGATAACATTTTATTACTGAACTGAAAATACTGTAATAAATGTAGAGTATTTTAAATATAAAGTAATACAAATACAAAGTCATACTTTCTGCAAATACCCAATCTATCTTGGAAAGAACACCTTTTAATCTTCTTCGTCAAAACCCAGACACTCATCTCCAGAGCTAAGAGTCACTCGAAACCTCTTTTAAATAAGCATCTGAGTCCTCATACAAAAAATTGTTCTTTTTACCCAGTTTCCATGTTCAGCCCTGTTTCCATGTTCTTTAACATACGCAATCACACGTAGCTTGTACACTATCTTATAGCAATGTCGACGTTGTTTTTAAGCCATAACTTGCCAACAAATTTAAGAAAACTGAACAATAGAAATTTCACACACTTAAAAGTCGTTCACAAAAATTGGGAAGTTTAAGAACCCAGCTGTGATCGTCGATGGCAGCGCATGCGCATTCACTGAACTCTACGCAACTGTAATATTCCCTAACTCTGCAAGGAAAGAAGAAAAAATCGCATATAATAAAACACTGAGTATCGACGTATAAGACGCATCCCATTTTTCAGATCTAATTTCAAAGGAAAAAAGTGCGTCTTATATGCCGGCAGATATGGTAATTATAATGGCAACCGTCTATCAAGGTTCACTCAAGGCTATCAGTGTCAAACGAGGCTATTAGGCAGGGTCACTAGAGGTCTATCTTTCTGTTGCAGAGTAGTACAGTAAATTTAGATAAACTGTAAAATTAAAATGAAGCATATCATTTTTCAACAAGGGTCACCGGAGACCCTTGATAATACCTTGGAATCATTTACGACTTAACGATCAGTGTGATATAGTGCAATAATTTTAATTAGATTTATAAAGTAAAATTAAATCCAATAACACCGGTGTCCTCTACAAAGTTGCTGGTTATCAGTCACCGACAGTTTATGTATTATTTGGACTCAATGCAGATATCATCATGTGTGGAATAGCAGTAATTTTAGTTAGGTTTCAAACTTAATATTAAATCGAATAACAATGATGACTTGTAAGGTTGTAAGCCGAGGGTCACTCTGGGTCAATCATAAGCCAACGATAAGGAATAGTGCAAACATTCAGAAGTTTAAATTAAAACTGAATTGAAGAGCACCGGTTTCTTTGAAGGATGTTAGTCATAAAGACCAACAGGTTGAGAATCACTTGGAGTCAACCCGTCGATCACCGGCGTGGAGCAGTGCAGTAAATTTAGATGACTATTTAAATGCAAATTAAATTGAAGCACTCCAGTGTCCATCAAGGCTGTTGGACACATGTTACATCAATGCTACTTTCAATCTGTAACTACATACTGACGGTCCTTTGAGCTGAACTCATAGATCACCGGTGTGTGCCAAATAATGCAAATTTAAATAGTTTTAAGATTATGTCTAAAGACACCGATGCTCTTCAAGGTTATTTGTCACTCTTAAAGTGCAGGCTAGGAGTAACTCATAGTTCATCATTTTAAGGTAGGAAAGTAAGTTTAGATAGATGTTTAATTGAAAATTAAATCAAAACACAAGCGTGTCCATCAACAAAGCTAGTTACCAGTTCGTGCCGATGCAGTTGTAACGATCCTAAGTTTTACTAACGTTTATTTTATTTTAAAACTGTACTATCACTTCTTATTTTCTACTTCCGGCCAGAATTAAATACTTTAAGTTGTTTATGCAAATCGTCTTGCTAACGCCCAAGTCCTTAAGTTGTGGCTTTTTGCCAAGAGAGAGAGAAGGAGTTTTAGGAAGCAAGCCGCTTTGCCACTGTAGTTTTACGAGTTTTCACTCGGTTGCTGGTTGCCTTTAAGGCCAGAGATTTAGCTCTCTTGATATTTGCAGACGTATCGTAGTTTTAGCAGCTCGGCGTACTACATACGTACCCTTTTTTAAATAAAGGCCAGTCTTAGTGCTAGGCATTTATATACTAATTCAAAGTTAGCTTTTAGTTAGAGTTTTAGTTAGTAGTTTTTATATTCTTACGTTAAGACCACAAGTGGTTGGTCTCTGTATTCCGAAGTTCGGAAATACCTGTAAGGTATTGAAAATAAAGGGTTTCGTATACCCTTCCTGCTTGTGCTGTCTACTTGACATCTTCATGAACATAGCTTGAGTAAGCTCCTTGTTCCTATTCAGGATCATTTATGTTTCCAAAGCAAATCAAGAGAAACACAAGTCCTGACACAGTTAGTAACACGTGATTACAGTTTATGCGCTCATACCAGTGGGCACTGGTGTGGGGTAGCGTAGTAAATTTAGACATATAATATAAACTAAAATTAGTTCGAAGCACTCAACGTTTATGAATGTTGTTGATACTTGGTTGTGTTATGAAGCTTACTTCACGGCACCATTGTTAAATAAGAAACTACTTGCCGTGAGAGGTTTCTACTTCCTCTTAGGGAGGAAACTAAACTCTTAAGAATTTGCTAATTACCAACTTTTAGTGATCGTATAGTGAATTTTTAATGCATTTGCGTTGTAAAAATTGCATCCGCGCCGTGAGAGGATCGTAAACATTAGAAAACATATACAAGATATATAGGAAAAACATATTAAATATATAAAGAAACATACTGTAATAGGTTTCCAGATTAAATATCAGTTTATTCCAATTCATCACAATAAAATAAAATCTTATCCTCATCAGAGAGTATAAGGGGGAAATTCTTCAATTTGTCATTTACTTTTTTTTTACATTTAAATTCATATAAAAAAACTTTAAGGTTTGTCTTGGTAATTTAAAAGGGGAAAGGGAAACAATTGAAAGCCTGTGAATTAAATTAAGATTCAACGTTGTTATTTACATTCCAAGGAAAATCGTTGAAACCTTATTTGAAGTTCAAACACAAAAAAAAATTGACTTATCTGGTCTTGAAGTGGAGGACTCGTATCCTAATAAGCGTTGACGTCGGCGGGGTTCATTTTTACGGTCACAAATGGAAGTTTCAGAAGACATCTTCCTGTCCTGGCACTATTGGCGAAACACACACGCAGGTAACTGGTTTTTCATAACGACGAAACTACTTTAACCCTGGAAAACAGAAAACAGGTGCACTGCTGCCCAGCACGGCTATCCGCCTGGTCTTGAAAGTCTTAAGTCAACACGCAGGTAACTGGTTTTCATAACGACGAAACTATTTCCATTCTGGAAAACAGAAACAGGAGCACTACTGACCAGCACGGCTATCCGCCTGGTCTTGAAAGTCTTAAGTCACTCGCCCGGTTCAATTTCGCCTTTTAACCAGAACGCGGCAGGGAAGCATCTCTCTTCTTAAATTACATCTTTTTCAAGCAAGTTTCAAGAGTAACCTCCAAAAGTAAGTTCAGCAAGCCAGTCAGTCTCTCCAAGTCTCTCACGAAAAAGGTGTCACACCAAAAAGTCTTTCTAAGAGTAAGTGAGTAAAGTCCTGGTCTCGCACGAAAAAAAGACACCAAAAAGTCTTTCCAAGAGTAAGTGAGTAAAGTCCTTAAGTCTTTCAGCAAATATTCATACCTCTTCAATCTCGCCTCTTAACCCAAAACGCGGCCGGGGAGCGTATTTGCCGCTCCCCGCCGGGAAACATCTCTCTTCGTAAATTACATCTTTTCTATCGCTTTCAAGCAAGCTTCAAGAGCAACGTCCAAAAGTAAGTTCAGCCAGCCAGTGAGTCGGTGATTCAACTCAAATTTTCTTCGTCTTCTTCACAAACGCGGGCTCCCACTATGGCTTCAATTATCGCCCCCTTAATTTTGGCAAAATTTGCGTTTTCAACCCCTGAATGCGGAAATAAGGGTGATCGGGCATGCGCGCCCTTCTTCACTTAGCCAACAACCGGACCCACCCTCAATCGCCAAAAACCTGAATGACTTACATTGAAAGTCACGTAGCAACCTTTGACCTTTCTGTCACGTACTTCCTGTCTTAAGGTCAACTACACAATGAAATTCCTTCTAGAACATTCTAAAGGACAAAGCGCGCGAAATCATGATTTAGCAAAAAATTGCTTCCCTTTCCCTGCTTCTTTTCACAATGAATCAAAGCTTGTACAAAATTTGCAAATAAAAGAAAATAAATAATATTCTTTTAAACTAAATAATATTCCCAGAAGCATCTGTTTTTCCCCAAAATTAAAGCCTTAAAATAAATAATTCAGAATCAAATAAAATTAAAATTTCCATAAATCAGAAACTCATTCACCTAGTTTTTATACCGCTACCAGACAAATTCTCTACACAACAGTTGTTGATCACTTGAGTAATCGGTTCGTCACCAAGTTGTGAGTCACCGCCTGAGTTCAGCCTATTGATAACCGATGTGGGCATTGTAATACGGACCCACGTCAAGGCAGCTGGTTGTCTGTTATCTATAAATTGAAACTCAAGGTTCCTGGTTGTTGTATGCAAACCAAAATGGTGTCATCGGTCAAATACAACCTAAAATTCACACTAGGATGTCATACTAGGATGAGGCCCTATCCTTGTATGAATGAATGACCACTGTGGGATGGTACAGTAAATTTATGTGGGCTCTTAATTTAAAATTAAAAGAAAAACATATAAATGCCCGTAAAGGCTGTTTGTCACAGTGACCTACAGATAGATGTCCATTGGACAGAACATATTTATGAAGCTTATGTATCAATCTATATATCATCAGACTGCCAGTTTCTGATAGTCAGCTGATTGATCACAAGCGTCTGGTCAGCCCATTGATCACCAAACTGCGCTCATTACAGGAAACAGATATGAATAAGTTTTAAAAATGAAATTAATCTGAAGATTACCTGTGTGCTTCAAAGTAGTGGATTTCTGGTAATCTATAGATTAATCACTGGTGACTTTAAGTTACTTACTGTCAACCTACAATTCAATTGCGAAAGAGCATGCAGTAAATTCAGGTAAAATCTAAATTTTATGAAAAGCGAAGGATGTCGTAGACCATCAAACCTACGGTCAACAGTGACCGTCAAGATCATTCGTTACCGTTAACTTACGTGATTTCGGTCACCATTATGGGTTGGTTCAGCATTGTTTTAACGACAACACTTGCCATTACAATGGATGATAAATACATGGAAAAACAATATAAAATTCCCAAAATCGAACAAAATCTCTTCTAAAAATGTTTCTAAGAGCAGGAAGTTTAGTTTATACGCATTAGTTCTAGATATACTGGAGATTAACTAAAAGTTTCTTTCGCATAACCTTGCGTTAAAATAATCAGAAAAAACCTTCTTTTAACGTGTTCAATATCATTACAACGTTCACATTCCACTTTGTATTCTGATCAAATATTGTGAACACAATCAATAGGCCTTTCTATAGCATATAAGTATCAGAAAAGAAAAATGTCAATTTTGCAATGAAATTTTAGTGAAAAATTGCCAATAACTTTATAAATCTGTTGTACGTTATAAGGTACAGTTGTACCATACGTATACAAAACTACTAAAATTTAGAAAATTTCAGTTCACCAAATACTCATAATCTTAAAACATTTATGTAAATGAAAGATTTTTTAAATGAGTTAATTATGTAACTTACCATTCAACAATTAATTTAAGACGCTGTTACTGATGCTACACAATTCATTGCTCTGTAATGTTGACTCTGAAAGAGAAATTAGAGATTTAAGAATTGCGTTAGAAAAGGATAATGAAGAATAATTATTGCGTGTCATTAATTCCAAATTTTAATTACCAGACCATTTTTCTTATTAATTATACATAAGTTAACAGATTAAAACTACTCATTTATGTCGCAGAGGATTTGATACGAAAATTAAGAGCATTAATTTCAAATACAGAAAGCTTTTATTTATCAGGCATACAAATGCAAGGTTAAGTCATAATTTTCCTTGGATGAAGTAATTGACAAAAAATGAATCTGTATGTATGAGGAAACCTACCAAACAGCAAGAGAAACAAAAATAATGGAGCATACAAGAATAATAATGCACAGACCATGTATTAAGAGTAAATATCAGATGGCTTTTCATCACTTATTGTATGAATATTTATTGTATGATTTGAAGTACGCATTACATAAAAATACTTATTGCATGAATATATGTGTTAATACCTTGGCTAAGTATTAATAAATGCATTACCACATTCCTTATAGTTCTCGATTAGGAATGCAATAAATTCTTTAAATACGTTTACCACACACTGCATGTCATTTTATGAAAAAATACAAGGTTTGTATAATAATAAAAGCATTTTCAGATTACAAATGATCTATGCAATCGTGTTTAAAAAATTTAGTGATTATTTTAAAGTGTTCCAGTCAGTAATTGCATGGATGTCAATGTACAGAATAATCTTAACATATGCAAATTTACCAATATCTAAAACATATCGAACTGTAATAAGTAATGCTTAGAAAGCTTATTTAATTGGATGAGTAAAAAATTAAATTAATTTTTTTCAGATACACTAATTGGAATATTAACATAGAGAATGGTTTCAAATTTTGTATTTCAAGATTTGAGTTCGCTCTTAATCAACTCGAAACTGCTTTTCTTAGGTTCTGAAAAATAATCAGAGAAAGTTTTATGGTGAAACTCTTATCAGAGCAAATAGGTCTAAAGTAGAAATATTTTGGATTTTATAGAGATACAGATTGTTATTATTGTGACATATCATAACTGTCTGAGAGTAACATCGGATTAAGCTCATGAATTGTACCTTGGTCGACAGGTAAGGGTTGCAGAATCAATCAGCTAATTGTACTAAACATATCCACGTAACTCAGTCATAACTTTTCCTGCATTGTAATAATCTACAGAACTCATTAATTGTTCATGTTGTGAAAGCCCATCAACAGTATTTAAATTATATCTATTCATCTCTAGTTGGGTAAGTCTTGTGCTCTGCACTTTTACCAGCATTGCACCCTTCTTTCATCCCTGAACCATTAACGTATCCAGCATTCTTTGGTACTTGCCAAAGACCTGTCTTGCAAGAAACACAATAAATATTTTGTGTACTTTTGGAAAGGACTGAAATACAACATTTTACTTGCTCCTCCAACCAAACATAGGCCTGGAACTTTATAGCAAAGTTAATTCCATCTGAAGGGCCACCTGGCCGATATGCAAACTGTCCAACTGCATCGGCTGCCACGCCGTCGGTGGAAAGAAAGAAAGATGATAAAGCTTATTTACTCAGAGCTGAGTTGAATACGTTTATCAAAAGAGAAGAATATCAAATCAGGTTACCAGTAGTATCTTCAGGCATAAAACCGGTAAAAAATCTTCCGTGCGCAATTGGAAGAGCTACCGTACACATCATCCTCTTTAAAAAGAATCAAGAGGAGTGAAACATAATAATTTAAAGGCCATTTTTCGTCGCGTATATAATACCACTAGAGCCCATTACGTCTTAGCCAGCTTATTGCACCTATTCCATAAGTTTAAAAGAAAGCAACCTAATCAAGACGTTATGAGACTGATAGATGGCGTAACTCTGGGCGGATCGCTGTGTGATATCTGGCGACTGTTTGGCGATCAACAGAGCATGCTTGGCGCAGGTAGCTCTTCTTCGAGAAGGGTTAATGTATTTATTAGGAGTTGCATGTTAGCCTCGGAAGAGGAAGGTAGTAGATTGTACTATGCGGTAGGAGCGACGTACTGCTCTGAGTATCTATTATATTATGCTTTGAATTATATATTTAATAAATGTTTGTTTCGTCTTGCTAAATGGTGCCTTATTAAACCATGAAGTCATCACAACACGCTCTCTTACGAGAAAACCAGAGAGGTTAGAAGCTTAGAGCGTTGAAAACGGAAGAGGCGCAAAGTTAAGCCTAACTAACGAAAGAATTGTTCATTTGCAAAAGAGAGTAAAAACGTGAGAATTATTTAATCGAGAGTTTGAAAGGCTTGATTCTAAAGGAAAATAGAAGAAAATGTTCAAAAACGCAAAGAAAGAGGATTTAGTAACAGTTCTATTGGAAATTGGCGAAGAAGCATCCCCAGATTTGAAGCTGGTAGAACTGAAACACAAACTCCAGAATAGCAAGGAATACATCGAAGATGTTGATTTTGTGAAAGAAATTCTGATTACTACAGTGGAGAATAGAAAAAGAAAAGAAGAAATGGAAAGAATGCAAATGGAAGAAGAAAGAATAAGAACAGAAAGAGAACACGAAATAGAACTAGCGAAGATTCGAGCAACTCAAAATGAAGGAAGTAGAAGTCCAACACCTTTAATCCAAAACACAGAACGAGAAACCGAAATTTCCCTGGACAAGCTGATCAAAGGAGTAGAAACACTGACTATACCAGTACCGAAGAGAGCAGAAGAATGGAATATATTTTTCGATTCTATCGAAAGAGCATTTAAGCACAAGAAGGTTCCTGAAGAATACAAATCAGAAATATTATTGAAATTAATTGGAGAAAAAGCTTCAAATGTTCTTGTTTATATAAAGGAGGAAGATCTGCAAAATTACGAAAAAGTGAAAACTCTTGTTCTGAAGGAATATCAACCTACTCCTCAAACCTGTTTAGAAAACTTCAGAAAAACTAAACGTTATTCCGGCGAAACGCATATCCAGTTCGCTTCAAGACTACATGGGACTATTACAGCTACATGGGACTATTACTGCAAGTCAAGAGAAGTAAAGGATTTCGAAACACTCAAGGAGTTAATTATTTCCGATAAATTATTCCGAGCATTAGATGAAGAAACAGCTGCACACGTCGCAATACGCCAAGGAAATAAATGGCTGAAGCCTCAAGAATTAGCTACAGAATGTGATATTTATTTCACGGCCAAAGGAAAATCTTTCGACGAAGTTCGAAATGGAATTAAGCGATCACCGAGATTCCTGGATACAACATGTGCACACGACAAATATATTCCACCACCCATGAGAAAAGAATATCCAAAACACGAAAGATTTCACGCGAGAAGAAAAGAATGTTATATTTGTGGAAATTATCAACACATCGCGATAGATTGTCCAGACAAAAGAAGAAAGAACGAAACTGCAGTAAATAAGAAGGGAAAGGATGATTCCAAAACTCAAAAAAATTCAAACAGAACATCAAAAGAAGAAGCCATCGTAGCTAAAGTAAACTCATCCCATCTACGATCTGAATTCGCAGAACGCATCGTTCAACCACTGCAAAAAGTAGATATTTTTATTAACTCTGAGAAAATCGAAGCTATCGTAGACTCTGGAACGCAGATAACGATCGTACATGCATTTCACTACGTCAGCTGCTGAACATAGACAAAGACGTCTTGGGCTGCACGCCCCCCCCCACACTTGGTTACAACGGCATAAAACAATCTATTTTGAGATCTATTTTAAAATTATTAGTAATCCATATTAAAATTTGTATTTTGCGCAATTTTTATCGCTGATTTGTTTTTATATTTCACTGTGAATACTATGTAAACTAGAATAAACTTATACGCCATAGATTATTAAAATATGTTCCTCAGATTTATTCAAGTTTTTTCCTCCAGTATTTTTCAGTCATGAATATTTTAGAATGGTGAAGAAATATGAATAATTTACAAGCTTGGTTTTTCTTCTATGAAAAGAAAATTTTCGGCTTATTTTTTCTTCTTACCTAATATTATGGAATTATCTAAACTGAGGATTTAAACACCTTGCAGAAAATATTTTTAGCTTTCCTGGAATTTTTAAAAGCATGATTTCAAATTAATTTAAATAAATTTATATTCTCATTTTGGATTTAAACACTGTGCACAAAAGCCTTCTTTAGTGTTCACGGAATTTTGAAAGCATGTTCTCAAATTAATTTAAATAAATTTATATTCTTATTTTGGTTTTAATAGAAATTCGAAGCTCTTTCATTCTGCAGGTGACACTGGCATGCAGTTGTTGAATGAAAGAGCATATTAACATTTGACATTAGTATGCATGACGACAAACAAATGATGACTTTTTGTTTAGTTTGATTAAAGGTTGAAAGCATTCTTGAATTTCTTCACTTCGAATTGTCAGGCAGCTTCAGACATTTTTAGGAAATTAATAAATATTCCCGTAGACTACAAAACTTTTTAAGCATAAAAAACTTAGTCATTTATGCTTAAGACCATAAATGCGAATTTAATTTTAGGCTTTAAATTTTGAAGTACTTTAGAGGTTAATATTTAAAACATTTCGTATGGAATAGGGTGTATATTAGAGATTTTATTTATCAGGGCCATCGTTCACGTAAACATAGCCTAAAGAAAACACTTATCCTCGACAGTAGGCCTTCTTTACACTATCAAATATGACTATATTGACTGTTATTGAAATACTTAAAAATTTACAAAAATACTATAAGTATAAAAAATTAAATTACATTTTTTAAATTGTATACAAGAGTATAAAGTACCATACAAAGAGAAGACTTCGTGTATATTTTGTTTATTACGTAAGATAAAATGCATAAAGTAATTGCAGAACCCGATTATTATATCTCGATTTGAAATACTACGGTGTTGAGGAAACAATCTGCTAGGGAAAAAATTTAACTCCTTCCAAATGTGGCTTTTATTACGACATTTAGCAATTCTATTAAATATTATATAGGGAAAGTTTTGCCTTCTTTTAAATTCTCAAATTATTATTTAAAGTTTAGTTCTTTCCCTTACAAAGGAAACCATTATTTCAAATACAATTATTTTCTATTAGTTTGATCGTTTGTAAGACATAATTAGTTTACTGTATATTTTAGAACTAAACCCACCTTAATCTCAAGTTTTGTCCAAGCCTATTCGTAAAATCATTTATATGGCTTTACTTGTATTACGTCACTCATAATGTACGCTTAATTATTTTCCTCTTCCATCTGGGTTTAGATTTTGACTTTCAGATGTTGTTTGAGATATTTGATTGGAAATCTTTTTTTAATGAAAAAATACGACAGAGTTTCATTTAAAGGAAAAGCAGAGTTTTGTTTAATGGAAACAATGTCAGTAAACAATACATCTCTTAAGTTGGATTGAAATTAATTTTCTATGAAATCTCAAGCTTTAATTAAATTATCTCTCGTGTTATTGTACCTTTATGAATAGTTTAAAAAATTACTTAACAAATTATTTCAAGTAAGTTGAATATTTTGGAAACATACATTTTTAACTCCTAAAATTGAAACTGTTAGCTCTATATGCTTGTGTAAAGCCTTATTAATTTTATTTCTAATTAGTACCCAAAATAATTTTATTTTTGAGCTTCTGAAATCTCTCTATATTCATGAATTAAAACTTAAAAAAAAACTCAGTTTAAAAATATCATTTAATTGATTTCTTTCAAATATAATATAGTTATATAACATTTATTCCTCAAAAATCAGAAAGAAAATATGACACGTAAAATCCTTTTATATCCAGAGCACTTCCAGGACACTAAGCTTTGCTATTAAATTTATTTTACTCACTAGATGCTTAGCACGTGTGTGAATAAGGCCGCTTCATAAGGGCAATTCGACCCTAATTCGGCGAATAGGCTGTCGGTATCAGTGTTTTCCCTATGTGTAATAGAAACCAGTTCCCCTTAAGTCTTCCACGAAGGAATTCCTCCCATTAAGTAGATAACCCTCATGATGCTTTGCCGTATTCATTGCAGCTGACAAGGAATCAATATGCTGAAACACCAGACTAGATGTTGTTATTCTTGGCAATTTATCGCCACACTGAAATATACCAAATTTTACTTCCACAGTTAGGAAACTAAGACATTTAAAATATTTATTGAGTTCTGCAGTTCAGAGACAAGGCAAAACTTGAACTGCAGTCCAAAGTTACTATTTGGAATAATCACTAATCAGTGCTCAGTCATAATTCTAAAATGTGATTTGTATATTAGTGAAAGGCACAGCTTACTAAATTTAAACGTTCTTATAGAACTTGATGCTACTGTTATTAAAATCAACAAATTTATTACTTAAGTACCTGGAGCTTATTTAACATTCAGTCTTTATTACTAATTAAATCAATTAACAAAGTGATGTAATACTGAAAGCTGTTTAAATTACGCAGTTTTTCTATCTCCTAGATATCATGTAATAAACATAAAAAATATGTAAATATAAATTATAATTTAGATTAGCAATAGCCTTTGAATGTTTAATTTTAATTTGCTATTTCCTCTCCGCATTCTAAAAATAATAATACCTTTATTCTCACTTCATTTCGTGACTAATCCATGTCATATGACTCTGACATAACGCTGGTGACGTAAATGAAACTATACAGCTTTATTAATTCTCCAATCAAATGCATTAAAACCGAAAATATCTCATTTTGAATTAAGATGTCATCCTGAACGCAAGACTTGCTTTCTGTCCGTCGGCCTAGATAATCTACTGCTTCTCTTTTTATCGTAAAACTTTCCAAAATGTAAACGTTTTGAAATAGGTACGAATTAGAGTGCTAACTTTAATGCTGCAAAATTCGTTTTGAAATAGAATGAATATTTAATCCGCCTCGGCTGTCCACTTACTCTTCCTTAAGGATCATAATCTACGAAATGCAGTATCTCTGTATCTACGTCATCAATTGTTTCTACAACATCATAACACCTAAATCTGATTCATTACATACATTTAAGTGTAATCAACGTATTTTGCGTTTCCTCAAATTTTAATTAAATTTGCACGCATCTGAAGTGAACTGGTACAAAAAAGTAAAGCACAACAGAAACAAGCTGATTAAATTTAAAATTTTATAATTTAACAAAAGTTATATGAAGATAAACAGGAGTTAATAAAAACGGAAATAAGCCAATAAAAATAACATAGTTCTAATCATTTGTAAAAACGCATCACTATGTCTTAAAAGTCTCCAAATCTCTGTTGGCGACAGATATCCCGAAATTAATCGCTTAGATTTCAGAGTAAACTAAACAGAATAAAGTTAATACCAATGAAATATGAATTTACGATCAATAAATACCAATGAATGTACGTTCTTCGAAGATTCGAACCTTTGATCTGATATAGAATTACATTTTAGCTACAAGGAAAAAAATTAGAAGTAGTGTATTTAATATAGCTACTTGAATATCATATTAAAATTACATAGATGTACAAGATAAGAAACTATTTAACTAAACTACAGGTTAAAGCACTAATTCACAAGCAACATAATAAATTGTTCCTTTATATTAAATTAAATTTCGTTCTTAATAATGAAACAAAAAGAACAAATTTGCTTTCATTCCTTAGCGCCCCGATAAGACAATTATCAATATGTATCTCGAAGCTAGATGCTTGTCTTTCGATGTCTTCTAGAATCGATTTGTGCGGTGGGAAAAAATGCATTCAATTTCAAACTTGTAGAAAGCTTATTTTGAGAACGTACTTTACAACAGACATACTGACTAATCGTTGCGACTTATACTAGGCTTTAAATAAATCGATGAATAAATTGAAACGTTAGGAACAGGATCAGGTTCTTACACATCAGCTGAAGGTAAATAATCAACTTCGAAAGTTATAAATTTCTCTGAACATTTTTTAAAGAAGCATTCAATCATGCTGCATGCATTACGGTGTGCACTTATTTAGCATAGGTTTCGCACCAAAGCTTTCTTGGCGTTCTTATCATTATAGAATAGACAGGAAAATAATCTTTCAAAAGAACTTTATTTAAAATTTTATGAAGGTGTATGTTGACTCACTGGTAAGGAAAGTATGAAATGGCTGAAAAAGCTTATAAAATATTTTATGTTAATTAACCAATCATTATGATTTAAACCTTTACTATATCATCTCTTCCCCGAAGTTCTCACCAGAATGCAACTTGGTTGTTTATTGAGAGAGAAATTAGTTCAAATAGGTAATTTTGTGTAACTTCTGGCTTGAATCTGAATTTAAACTTTTATTATTTTAAATACTCTCAAATAAAGGAGGTTTTTTTTTTTTTTTTCATTTTGAGCACAAGTGGTGCGTAACTCGCTTATCTGTTCTGAAGAACATTGATTTAGCTTCTACATGACTGGCTTCCAAATCTTTCAAGAGCCATGCCCGGCGACGGCGCAAACTTTACCCTGGCCCTGCCAAAGACTCCAAGTTTTTACAATACCAACTACTTCAACGAAAGAAGTTTTGGTACATTTTTTATAGATACAATGCGAAAGTTAGTCTAACCATTTAGCAGTTTCGATAGCAGACGGCTGGTCGGCCTTTTTAGAAAGCCTCGAAACGCATATTTTATTATACCCGATCGCAGAAATTGAGAAGGTTTCTATAGCTATCACCGCATTGCAAAGTCAAGCATAGAAATGTTACAAGCGAATTGGAAAAAATCTGCTAGGTTAACTACAAAATAAAAGTTAAAAATTCGATACATTTAAAGCAGAAATTTTATGATATTTTCCCGTAGTTAAAGATAAATGGTACGTTACGAAAACTTTTTAAGTTAGCTTGGGTGAAATTTTAATGTTTTTGTGTTTCGGCAAATATGCTTAGACAGAATTGTGATGGAAGACTTAGTGGAATTTAAAAAAGTCTATACCAAAAATACATGAGAAATTGCACGGGAGAAAAGGTTTTGGAGGCTGGTATAAGGTTTCGCCGACTAATGGTGATCGTCAAAGTAAAGATAAATAAAGTTTTTATAAAAGAAAAGTGCACGTTGATAAGCAGAAATCTTTAAACTGGATGCAGGTGTTGGGGATCAGAAGAGTTATTCATCATCTCCCCCACCCCTGCCGAAAAAAGAAAAAGTGTTCTCAGATTCAACTATTTGTGTATTTAATAAAATTTAAACTTCCAAAAATCCAAATTGTCTTGAATGGAATTCCGGCATTAGTGTTGTTAGATACAAGGGCGCAGAGAAGTTTTTGAAAGAAAACAAATTTAAGTAAAATTTTAAAATATATAAGTTATGTGATGATGTAGAACTAAAGTGATAACAGGGCAAGAAAACGTAAATGTATAGGGAGAGTGATATTAAATGTGTAAGTAAAGAATTAGTAGCATGAGCAGCATTAAGTGATTTTTGTTTAGTTTTCGTTAGAAATTTACAGTCAAGTTTGATTTTGGATTCTTTAAAAATAGTGGACGAGAGAACGAATTTTGAGCAAGACTCGGTAAATTTGAACATGAATGGATTGAAGGAGAAAGAAGTAGAGTCACCTTATTTGGGACTTAAAGGAAATTCCTGAGAAGGTAAAACGTTGGAGCAATTGGCAAGAAATTTTTCACATTTATTTGATGATACCCGACTGTTAAAGTATGTTGTGAGTCATTCGATCGAAACAGAAAATTAACCACACATGAAGAGAAAACCTCACCACTATGATCAAGGTAAAGAAAAGATGACAGAAGGACACATTTAGGATATGTTGAAAAACAAAATATCTCCACAGGGAGTTTCTGCAGTAATAGTCAAAAAGCAAAAATCTGTCATCTTCCAGACTGGAGATATAACTCGCTTGTCAGCATATTAGGCTGGGCATAACATTGATTAAAATTGCTGCACACTTAGAACCCGACCAATTTCTTTTAATTGCCTTGAATTTAACTTCTATGAATTAAAAGAAATAATTACAAATTTTATGAAATTAAAAATCATAAGGATAAGTTAATAAATAGCAATTTCAAGTTATTTTCTTCTTATACTGAAGTTTTTGAATCATAACTCTGATTCTTATTGCTGTAACGCCTCCAGTAATAGATTTGATGTACAACCTGTATATAAAAGAAGAAAATTTTCTCTCTCTCGTTGTAGCATAAACATAAATAGAAAGGCTCAAAGTTACAAAACTGATGTACAGATTATTTAGGGAAATCTATATACATCTTGAAAATATTCTTTCAAAAGTTAAGATTTTTTTCATGTAATTTTGAAACTATATTTTACAGATTTTTCGCACACGTCCTCCCTTAATGATTGCACTATGCATCATAGAATTTCATTCTTGTAATTACTGAATGTATAGAAAACAGTTCTTTCTGATTAAATTTATCCCGGATTTTTAATTTAATTCGCAAACTTTATAAGATCATTAACATTTATCAATATTTTTGTTATTACATACTTTAATGCTTCTAAGTTATATACATATTATAATTCAAATACTTAAAATTTATAACTAATTGAGTCATGAACATTTTATGGATTGCAACATCGAGCCTTTATTATCTTTTAAAACAAGAATGGTACGCAAGTGTTAATAAGGCAGTTTTGGCATTTTTAATGCTGTGTGTAAGGATTTTCACTTCATTCAGTTGCACTTGTATTCTCCTATCATAATTAATTTTCTTTTGAATCATTGTAGACTTTTCGAATAGCTTGTTTGTATTCTAGAAATAGGTTTCTCTTCCCAGGTATGAAAAAGAATACATTGCTGTTACAGAAAGAAAATAATAAGTATAAAGTGTTTGGAATAATCAGCAGGTATTATTGAATAACAGATTCATAGCTATTTATATATTTAGTGAGATCTAATGAAACGTTTAGGCGTCTTGCAAAGATGATAGAATAAGGATTTAAACTTAAATGTAAGCACACATAGGAAATACACTCATGTCCATAAATTAAGGATAATGCAAATTCAGGCAAGGGAAGAGTTAGAAGCAAAACAAATTTGACTTATTTGTAAAGCTTATTTATTAAACAAAAGGTAAAGAGCAAAAAAAGATGCTATATGTTTGATATTATTAAAAAAATTAGCAATTTTTTCCTCCTGGAGCAAATTACACACACACACACACACACACACAAAAAAAAAAAAAAAAAAAAAAAAAAAAAAAAAAAAAACTATTTACAAAAAACCAATATTACATGGTTGAAATGATTGTTAATACACTGTATGTCTCCCCAGACGATGCAATACAGTCCGTACAACGCCTAGGCATGCTGAGTATCAAATTATGCCTAGACTTTGGGGGATATTACACCACTCAAAAAGCAATGCTCTCCGAAGTTCCGGTAGACATGTAGGAGGAGGTTGACGGGCTGCAACTCGTCGGCCAAGCATGTCCCATACGTGCTCTACTAGATTCAAGTCCGGTGAGAATGCTGGCCAGTCCATACGGGTGATATACTCCGATTGAAGGCATTCGCTTACGATGTTTGCATGGTGAGGATGGGCGTTGTCATCCATAAACACAAATTGTGCGCCCATGGCGCCTCGAAACAAACGTACATGTTGTTCCAGAATGACGTTCCGATAGATTTAGCTTGTCATGGTTCCAATTTGAACATGCAGGTCAGTTCTGGAACCCAGAATAATTCCACCCCAAACGAGCACTCCTGCACCACCGTAACGGTGTCGTTCAACGATGTTTTCTTCGTGGTAACGGGTACCTGGAGCTCTCCATATGAAAGTCCGGCGAGAATCAGACTGCAAGCTAAACCTGGACTCGTCGGAAAACATCCCACAAGCCCACTGTTGCGGTGTCCACAATGCATGCTCTCTAATCCAGGCTAACCGCAAGCGACAGTGTGTTGCAGTAAGTGGAACGCATCTGACAGGTCTACGAGCATATAGACGAATCTGCCCTAAGCGTCTATACACGGTCTGCCTTGAAATTGTCGTACCAGTGGATGAAGAGAGCTGACGAGACAGGTCTGAGGCTGTGCTCTGCCTGTTTCTTTTGGCAGTAACTGCCAAATACCGGTCCTCATTCGGCGTTGTAACTCTGGGGGCGATCTGTGCTGTAACGTCTACTCACATTACCATCATCTTGGAATCGTTGCCAAAGCCCGGAGATGACACTCTGGGCAATTTCAAGTTCGTCTGAAACTTCCAGTTGTGTATGCCCACATTCCAGACGGCCGATAATTCTACCACGTAAAAAATCATCCAAATGTGTCCTTTGTGTCATAACTATTCGGTTATTGCACTGAAATGCTTATAAAGCGCCTGCTAACAATTTTACTTCTTTGCCTGTATTCCGTATATAACACTCTCTTACACTCTCGTCATTGTGACGTACCATCGGTGTCATCTGGTTACTTCCTGAAATTTGCATATGATTCATGAAGATGTGTGTAGTGATTTTACAGGTGATATATTTATTTTAGAGTTCGATTTCCGCGTGACTGCGAATTATCCTTAATTTATGGACATGAGTGTAAATCGATTTCCTGTGGTAAAGGAAATTTGAGTTATTAATTATGTGTAGGTTCCTTTTGTTGAGAGATATACGAGCAAATTTATTTCTCCAGAGCAGAAAAACCGGAAGATTGCTAAAGTGTTACTAAGTGTCAGGGTTATTATTGAAGTTGCAGTTAAATTGCTTGAGATTATCTGCCATTATATTGCAAATGTTTATCCTCGAGATATGTCTGTGTTTAGAATAAGTTATTTTCTAGTGACTTATCTCACTTGTCTAACAGTAACATCAGAACAGCCCACGAAATCTATCGTGACAAGGAATGCAAGACTGAGTCTGTCGTTGGCAAGAGCCTTGAGCATCATACAGGTGACAGCACTACGTTGTTCAGTTCCGCCCCCAATTTTGATGGAAAGCACCCGGAGAGTCTTCCATCCCTCTTTCCCTACCACTAAACTCTCGAGATGACTTTCACCTAGCCGCATATTTAGAGTGCCCCCTTGCCAGAGAGACACCATACATTTACAAGCATCCATGCCTTGTCGAAGGAGAACCTTCGGTACGGCAGGCAGTCAGCGTCGGTAATCACTGCCCAGACTGGGCGACGTTTAACATAAGTGATAAGATTTATGTCTGGTATTTATGTTATATATTAGTTAATATTTTATGTTTTATATTACTTAATGTTTTATTCTCTGAAAATTTATTTAAGAAGTGAAGCGGGCCACTAGTTGCCAACACCCAATAAAGCCTATAAACACTAGTAATTCGATTCATTCTGAGATGCATTTTAAGCTGATTACGTGTGTGATTTGGTGGTTTTCCCCATATGCTAGTGAATACGATTAATTTTTCCCTAGAAAGTTCTCCTTCCTGCTAGGCACAGAGCACTAGCATTCTTTGACATAATCTAATAAATCTGAATCTGCTGAGCTAATAACTCGACCGATGAAGAGAAAAGTTAATAGAGAGAAACAGAGAAAGTGGGCAAAGCATGCTATCAAAGAAGCAGAAGGAAAGTGTAGATCTTGGAATTTAATGCAATTATGTAGAAAAATAAAATTTTTTTTAAATATTTGAAATATTTTCCCCTGCTCTGAAATTTTATAATTGCATATAAAATGATGCTCTAGTAAAATAATTAATTAGAAATTAACAACATTTAAATAGCTGTCTACAACCGCAGTAAGTAAAATGAATCATATACTAATCTGTTCATGGAATGATGAATGAAGTAATCATGAAATAAATAAATGATAAAGTAAAAATTATATTAACTTTTATTCATTTATTTTCCATCACTTGTGTCGATAAAATGAGTACCAAGTTTGCTTGAGGACTAAACATTGGGGGTCCTGCGACAAGCTGACCACTTGTTCAGGGCATATGCTCACGCAGCCCGGGGCCCACGGTCAAGAAAGCAGATTTCGGGCACTGCAGGCCTTGGCCCACTAGAATTGTTACGCCACTGAGTTTAGTTTTAATTTTATTCATTTATAATTAAGTAATATTATTTACACTTTAGAGCACTTTTACGAACATTAATTATTTTTCTTATAAAAGATTATATTAAAATAAACGTTTACGTAACATTATAACTAGCGTTTTCATGAAATAACATTTATAGTTATTTTTTTATTAAATGATCGTTTATTAATACAGTTTTCACTTTTAAGGATTGTTACAAGATTTAAGTAATTTACCTACTTAAAGTTTTAACTCTTAAAAGAAAAATATTCTTAAAAATAATTTCCCTTTGTTTGGAAAACAAATCAACTATCTTTACTATCTTTTGCTGAGTCAAACTAAATTTGCAATTTTGATTTTTTTACCCCATCGTAATTTTTTTACCTTGTTTTTCATGGTAATTTAAATGAAAGACTTCATGCAAATTATTTAAATAAATGAACTGCAGAAAACTTAGAAATGACAAAAAACATAAATTGGTTCTTTGATATATGAGTAAGCTAGGCATGTGCATTAACAATAATTCAGACTTAGCTGTAAGACCATGAACACGCTTGAAAGTAGTTCGAAAGTCGAAAGTTCACAAGTCACAAGTCGAAAGTTCACAAGTCGAAAGGAAAAGCATGAACAGTTAACATGAATAAAAATAGTAGCACATTTATTTCAAACTTCATAAAAATGAACATTGAAGAAAAATATGTGTGTCGTTGTTATTAAGTATGTATAATAAAGATATTTGATGCAATACCACGGGAAATCTCCAAACCTTGTTTTTTATACTCATGTCTAAGTTATGTTTGACAACACGCATTCCTCTTTTTATAAGCAGGATTTTTGCCTTGAATCTGAATATTAAAAGTTTTCTCTTTTATAAAATGACTAAAAATTAAGTGTCATATATTGAAAAACCATTCATAAAACTTTAATAGTGGTTAATGTTTGTTAGATAAAACTCATGTGCTAAAATCATTTCCTAACTGGAGAATAGAGTGAGAGTGGTAGGATTCTATTATCTCTTATATATGAGCCTAATGCCTTTACGTTTTTTTGAACTGATTTATAATGTGTCAATGTATGTTATTTATTGAAGGTTTTTCAAATTAGGTTACACATGACATAATATTATTTATAGCTTTAGAATGTCTGTAAACATAAATATGCATTTTCAATAACTTTATGTCTCTGTCTGAAAACTTCCGTTAGCAATATAAGGCTCTTAAGAAGATGAAACGTTTGAGTAAAATAGAGAGAAATTGTAAAAAAAAGGAAGAGAATACATAAATATTTTACAAAACTTTAAACATTTAATGTTATCCTACAGAAAAATTGCACGTTCTTTATTTTGAAAACCAGATTGTGAATTTGATGCGAAACATTTTAGCTTACAATAACCATATATGCAAAATATTTTGCCAGCAGAACTTTACATTTTGCTGATCAAAATTTGAAATTTGAATAAAGACTTTTGACCTATACTCTTAAATGAGGTTAGCCAAGATTTCAATAGAAATTTTTAGAGAACTTCCGTCTCCGTTACATAGTTTTAAATTAACCACATATGCCTATCACTGGATATCATTAGAACTTTAGTTAACATTTATCTGAAATTTACCATTATTAGAAGGTTCTGATTTTTAACATGTTCTTTGCGCATGACCAGAACTATTCTAAGATATTTCGTTGCCTAAGATGAAAAGATAATCTTACTTAATACAAAATTATATATCTAAATTGATTTTTTAAATCTGATAATTTTTAAGATTGCTATATATAATCATAAGATGATAATGTTTGCAGTAATATTTTAAAAGTATTATTCATGGGAAAATAATCCTGCAATGTTTTACATTCTAAAAATGTGAAAAACTAGCCTTACTAATAGTTCAGTCAAAATAACTAATTAGAATGAATTAATATAGCATAAATAACATTGCTTTGATTTCAGCAATGAAATAAATTTTTGTGAAAACTTCCTAAACATTGTGATAGATAAAAAAGTAACGGCTGAAATGTTTCTTCAGGAAATGAACTTCTCAAAACGTATTTTGTTAAATTTTTTAATAAATTCATAATTCGTATTTAAATAGTTTAGTTTATTGCAACTTCTTCCTCTTAATTAATTGCTTATTTTTCTTAAAATATGATTCTCTTCTTACTCTTTTCTCTCCTTGCCCCAGCCCTGTACACTAGCATATCAATCTTTTCAAAGGGACATTTTTTTAAGATTTACAACATCCTGATTTAAGAAGAAACGGTTTCTAAGAGAAACTTCGTAGATAAGTACTTAACTTCTTCTTAGATAGCTAATGAGCTAATAAACATTAAAGTTTAGCAGATGAGAGTAGAAATTAATGAATTTTATGTTCCTTGAAATACACAGCAATTTTATTAATTTTTATTTCACCATTACGTTTATCTTGTTTGTAAGAGGAAAACATAAAACAATTGTAACCTTCCGAAAAACATTTGTGAAATCAAACGCAAATATATATTTTTCTAAAAATTTTGTAAAGAAACCTATTTGAAAGTTAAAGAAAACTCTTATCAGTTTAAAAGTGAAATAAACTATCTTATGCCACAGAAGCAGAATGAGATAAGGATGTTATCCATCTAGGTCACATACTAAAAAACCCTAAATGTCTTCAGCGGCGTTTGATAGAAAAAAGCTCAGGCTACGTGACTTTTCTTCCAGAGTTTTAATGGCTGCCCTCCTAAAATTATTCATCCTTTAATGGTTTAAATTTTCTACTTTTCCGAACAATTACCATTGAACCGCTAGTTAACATGGCATGGAAAGGATTTGGAAAAAGTTACGCAGTATGGAAGCATAATATGTCTTCTCATGAATGTAATCAATTTGAAACCCGTGGAAAATTCTTATTAAAATTTTTTTCTACTTTGAAAAACTATAAAATGAATGATGCTGGTAGACTTTTGAGACCTTTTATGGTTAGTCGCAGTCATAAATTAAAAAAAAATACTTTTAGGGTATTTGCATTCTGTATTATGAGTTCAATTAACAAATAATTATATTTTCACGCCTTGTGAAAAATACTCACTTTCAAGGAAGATTATTCAAATGTTATAAAAACATTATTTGATATTGTGTAAAATGAAAGAAACAAATGCTTTCTAATGTACGCATCGTTTCTAACATTCAAATGTCATACGTATTTCAACTACTTAGTAAAATTTCATTTAGAAAATAAGGACATTTCTGAACTTAGAATTTGCTTTTATTTGAATAAAAAATGGCTTCTATATGAATTACGGAATTAAAAGTGTAGTACTTGTATTATTCATTTAAAGTGTCCTGAATTAATAGCTGTAAAATGCACCAACTAGCCATACAGAAAGAAATATTGATAAAGTATCTGATTCAATCAAAAATCGTGAAACCAATAATAACTGAACTTTCTAAGCTGCACGTATAGGACTACCAATTTAAGGACATTTAGAGGAAATGTATTCTAAATTGGGAGTACTTTGATTGCTTACTTCAGTTGCCAAAAATTCAGGAAATTTCCATTAATGGGAAGTGTCTGTTAAAACGGAATATCCTCCATGAAGAGTTGCGTTCTTGCTTAACCTGGACGTTTACAAATTAAGCTAAGTTATCTAACCATTCCTAATATCTAACCATTCCTTTATGCTTGCTAACTCTCACATCGCTTTCATTGTGATATTGAGTGGAAAACTTTCTGGATTACATGTTAATATAAAAGAAGGCCAAATATAACGACTTCTATGGAATCTTATTTTTTTCAATTTAATAGGGTTAGGCAAATTAGTCTTATTCACCATTTTGTTGGAACTCGTGGTTTAAAACAATGTCCGAATTCTTTGGTGCAAATCTCAGTTTGAGGAGGGACAAGTTGAGAATTTTCAGCACAGAGATGGTTTATCAAGCTTGAGTTGACAATTTTCATGTTTGAGTACCCAAGCTGGGAATTGTTCGCCAAGATGTGAATCTTGATATCAAATCTTTGAAGCCCAAGCTGGGGACATTTGCTCAGGCCTATCCACATTCCCAATGGATGCAACAAAGCGTGCCTTGAGTGAGGAATAATGAATTACACGATATTTGTATTTGAATTCATATAACTTTCGGGAATGGTAGTACTTTTGAAAAAGATATGATAACTATTATTATTGCTAAGTTTGTGAAGCATAGAATATGTTAAGAATCACAGGTTTAATCTGCGAAAGACTGTACATATTTTCTCATTTTCTGCTGTTGATTGCAAACTACATGCCTCAGTTCCTCATCTACTTTTAATTTGTTACTCACTCAGGTTTCTGTATTATGTCGTAGGAATTGCCTAACCACGTGTGTGCCACATTTTCGCGGAACACTATTGTAAAGAAATTGTACTAAACAGAGACAGAAACCAAAGGTCTCCGTTTGCTGTAGACTTTTAAGTATTTACGCCAACAGATTTAGTATATTAATTTTTTAATTTTAATCAATTAAGCTGTCTTGTTAATACTGTAGACTTTTAAATATTTAAGGCAAAAGAATTAACTAGTCATAACTAAATATTTGGCTAATTTTACAACTTCTTAATTGAAGTTAAGTATTCTTAAATACTGTAAGAGGAAAATTGTAATTTTAATATAACTGTAAAAACAGAGACTGATATAGTATTTACTTAAATATATTAAAACTAATAGACTCAATTAGTTTACCGAGTGGATCTAAAATATATAGACGGCTCAAAAAATTTAGTGCAATGAAAATGGAATTGAAGGAGTTGTAGATAATTGAAAGAAAATCACAACAGCGTTAAATTTTAAAATTAAGCAGAAAAACAAGCTTAGTTTGGCTTAGGTTTGAATAAAAAGTCTATTGGTTTCAAGGCAATCAGAAATAGGTTTCCTTTCTTTAGAAGCAAAAATGATTTGCAGAAACGGAAGAAGGAACAAACATTTTGCATCAAAACAATGGGAAAAGCAAGACAAAATTGAACGTAGTGCCAAATATAGAGAAAAATTGTAAAGAAACATGTAAAACTGAGATATTAGAATTCTGCAAGTGTTGGGGAGAACTGGATTTGAATTAATTTCCTTAAATAAGATAAGCTAAGAAAAATAAGTAAAGAAGGTAAATATTGCCGAATGTCAAAAGCTTCAAAGAAATACGTTTTCATCAGATGAGGAGTTCTATGGATAATTTTCGCAGAACCAAAGTCAAAATTACGATCAAGTGTTTCAATGTTCGACGCCAAGAATTTTCGCTTCGCGTCGTAAGTCCTAAGTGAATAAAAATTTCAGTTCAGACAACATGCATCTATAGAAATCTAAGGCTAATTTAATTATGGTCAAATGTTTAGCTTCGTTTCCATACCTTTGGAATTTATAGACAAATACGACGTAAATACTAATCACTTGTTCTGAATTACATACTATATATTTCTTGAAGAAAAACGTTGTAGCAATGTTTCTCTTTTCTGTTCTGTGTTTTAAAAGCTGTAGCGTATTACGGGATCATAATAAAATAATTAAAATATCCGATAATTCAAGTTCCAGGAATATAATTATAAGATTTGTTCAAGGAACGTAGTGATAATAATGCACAATTTCCAATAATTATTTTATTAATTTTTCCTTATTTTAAAATCATTCTGAGTGTTTTTCTTTTAGTTCCGAATTTTATTTTTAATCTGATTCTTTACTTTGGGCTTTGATGGCGCCTTCAATCAGTCTTCACCTTATTACGAAAAAGTTCATTTTTTCTCAGAGGTTAGAATCAAGAGAGTGTTGTGATAGAACTACTTTCAACTCACTCTGTCACTTCGATATTAAGTCTCGCGAAACTTTTCCCACCTTGACGGTGAAAAAAAATTCTATCATTCAAACTCATGTTTTGGACAAAGAAATAGAAAAATAGTTTCGATCAATTTTCATTACACAGATTACATTATGGAGCTTGACAGATGATGTAATTTATCAAATAGCTATACCTTCTATATGTCTGAGGTGGCACAAATGAAAAAGAAATTCGCGTAGAGGGAAACGCAAAAGGGGTGCAAGCTATGAAGTATAAGGAAACCCGCCGTTAATGACAGTAATGCACTTTTCGGTGGCCCCGCGAGAGGGCGCTGGCAATCACTGCTAGCAGTAGCTCAGTTTCGACTTGATTAATGAGAAAGTGTCCCAACTGTTACAAATGATCCAGGGACCAGAGTTCCGAGACAGGGCCCACGCGCTTGTCGTTAATGGATTGTTGCCCTCTTCAGACGATTCCTAATTTGCTTACGTTTAACTGTAACTGTAACCCTATAAAGGTCCAGGAGAGCAGAATTTCTCCAAATGGAAATAGTTCCAAAAGTTGGCTTAGTATTTCTAGAGTTTACGGTAGCAACCATTCGTCATCTGAATGTCAGCACCTGTTGCTATGGCGATCTTGAGTTGCGTGATCTTGAACAGATAGAGGTCGTGCGTAGCTTATTTGGAAGAATGACTGACAACTGGACATTCGCTGATTAGATTTTCGTCTGCCATTTGAATTAACATGTCCACTCTAAGATGATGTATGCTTAACTACTGGAAGGTTTGAACGAACTAATTACAGCGTTCGAAATAAGTATTTCGACGATGCTTACCATTAGTCAAAATAAATGAGAATTGTTTAAGTTACAAAAGCAAAGATGCATAAATGTTGATGAATGATGTTAGGTGACAGTTGTGAAGGCCTTCGCTATGTAATTTTCAAAAGAATGATGGCAAACGGATAGATATAACGAATGCAATTCACCTATTTAATACTTCCTCTTTCGCACCTTTAAAATAATTATAAGCTTTAGTGGACAGCCGTGTTATAGTTCCACTTAAATCCCTTAATTTTCATACTGCAGCGTAGTTGCTTTGAACTATAAGAAGTAGCTCATTAAAAGTGACATAAGCAGCAGTGCTTGGAAGACTAATCGAAAACAAATAACATCTAAAACTGAACCGACGTATTAAGTCTAATACCAGGTTTCCAAAAACGAAGAAAATAATTTAGTTTTGTGTTCACCAGAGAACAATAAAAAAGTCATGGCAATTACCAGAAACGTATCCACTTATGCTTTAATGCCTTTAGGTGCCTGGCATTAGTACTTGGATAATATTTAAAATGGTGGTCTAATTCCATTAATGTATGCTGCAGAATCGTAGATTTATATGAAGAAAAACTGAACTAAAGCTCTTTTTTCAGTTTAAATAATCAGGTAAATAATCATACCAGTTTCGTGTTTTTAGATAAGGTTCTTAAATGAAGCCCCTTGGAAAGAAATTCTATTGGGCTACTATGTGGAACACATAGCTTCTAGTAATGCTAGTCTAAAGAGTTACGAATATATGAATATGCACCAACTTGCTGAAAAATTATGTTTGGAATGTCTTCCGTTGCACCAAAGTTATAGATTTTAGCTAAAAAATTGCATAATCTGCATTCTTTTGCCGATGTTGTTTTTTACCGTGTTTGAGATATTCGATAAAATATATAAAACCAAAATTTTCAAGAGTTCTGTCAATATAATGACACTGCATACTTTGTTTATGAATATCTGAAAAGTAAATTTGTCATTTTCAGTATTAGGTCAAAACTTAAATTCATTTGTAGAATGTTTGTAATAACAAGATATATGAAACAAAAAATTAAATACGTATTTTAGAAATGGAAAACTGTTAATCATATTTAAGAAACTGTAACTGCCTATGAAAAGAAATATTTGGGGTATTCATCATCCGAACGAATTATTTTAAATTTTACTACTCAGTTATCGTATCATAGTAGAGAGATGAAAAATTATAAAACAAAATATTTTTTAATGATGCATAGTAAGCATGTTTATGAAAGCTTTACAATTTATTTGCATACTTTATGATAGATCAATAGAAAACTGAATCTTTACTAAATTATATTTATGGAATTCAAAAACAAATACTCAGTGAAAAGATATTTATAATCTTAGACATTATTTCAAGCAATACTCATGTTCGCCAGTTTCATTAGACAAAATGCATTGAAATAAAGAAACTGACATTCACATAAGCTGTGCTATAATAGCTGAATTGAAACCATTAAACTGATAACTAAGGATCTTCTGAATTGTTGTATTTCGTTTCGGGCCAGTTTGTTGACGCAAAAGAATTATAAAATGTTTCAAGAGATATGAGGATTATTTAGTTAGGGAAATAAGCATACAATAAACATCATATATCGACGAGACGAAAGCTGTGTCCGCCTGCTTTAGCTTTGAAATCATGGCATGTAAACTTACATGTTTGTAGCTAGTGGCCAGGGTTAAGAAGAGAGAGATTTAGCTTGAAGTTAAAAAATTAGACTGAAATATTTTCCCAGCAAGCGCTCATACAACCTTATATTATTCTTATTGAAAACTGTGATTTGAATATTCTTAGACATAGAATTTCAAATTTACTTTTGACCGCTGCAGATGTATTTGCAGGAGGTAGCGTCGAGTAAATAGGATATGATAACTATCAGTTATAATTAAAGAATGATTAAAATGATAAACATAAATTATGAATATAACGACTATTTATATCACAGGAAAGTTGACACTGCTAAAATAAGAGAAAGAATTTTGGAGTTATTAACAGTCAAATTAAATTTCTTCATTAATACACTGCTCAACATTGAAAATGCAACACCAAGAAGGGGTGGTCAGAAATTTATGCAAATTTTAGAGTAGACGCACGTCACTGAGTTATGCGAATGATGTGAAATGCGCAGCTCTCCGACGCACGTGAAGTAAGATATAAGGGAAGGAACGTGCAGAATGGGCAATATTCGTGTCGTTATTTCTGCCAAACGAATTCTGGAAGAAAGTTGGTTTTTGCCTCGGAGGATACGTGTAATAGGAGAGAATGCTAGGCTGCCGTCAACGAAGGCACTTCCAGCAGATAGACGATTTTACGATGGGCATGGTGATCGGACTGAAAAGGGCGGGTTGGTCCTTACGTCAAATCGCAGCTGATACCCACAAGGATGCGAGCACGGTGCATCGGCTATGGCGAACATGGTTGGAACAAGGAAATGTGGGAAGAAGGAGGGGTGCAGGTGCAGCCAGAATGACGTCAGCACGCGTGGATCGACGCATCCGCCGACAAGCTTTGGCGGTCCCGCAAATCACTTGTATCGCGATTCTGCAGCAAGTGCAAGATACCCTGGATGTTCCCGTGTCGACTGCTTGCTGTTTCTGTCTTTTTTTCAAATTTCATCACTTTCTAACCACTCCTTCTTGGTGTTGCATTTTCAATGTCGAGCAGTGTATATATAAATTCGTCACACAAAATGAAAATCAAAATCTTAACTATAATCTGCAAAAACCTTAAATCTCTATCTTAATCTGGTTATTTCTCCTTTCTGCCTTAAAAATAACTGCTTATAACAAATCGCTCTAAACTGCATTATTTCAAAATTAATCCATGTTATATAATTCTTGCATAACGCTATTGCCGCAGATATGATATAACGCTTCAGCCAATAATGATTTCATATTTGGGAATCGAAACGTAATATTAACCAATTAAAAAGAAAGGTTAAACTAAATTATTCCAAACTGGTCGTTCATCTTAGACACGTTACATTTCTACTCTTGCTTACTGTTCTGATAACAAATCGCCGTTTACTTTTCTTTCATCATTTATTTTGTCACAGCGATGTAGAAAGGCATAAATGTAAACAAGGACGGACGCTGAAGTTGCATACATTAAAGTAGTGTAAATCTATGTCGGGAAGTGTTTTTGTCCGGAAATAAAAGTATTGAATCAGCCATGACTTCAACTAATTATTTATGCATTTACTTGACAACATCATCTAGAATGCTTCTGAAATAGTTGCATTATTTCCTTCATTTAAAAAATGTTGATGTTATCTATATTTTATGCTATTGTTATTATATAGTATTATAATCTATGAAACATATAATAAACATATAATTTTAGAATTGCAGTAAAGAAATTTAGCTATATTAAAATTCATAAGTTTGTTTGCATGCAGTTTTATAATAGTAAGTGTTTTTTCTATTATTTTGTTTGTAACAATTTTAGTGTATATTTTTGTGCAATCGTATTGGGTTTACCAAAAATTAATTTCTTAAGTAAAATTGCAAATTTTGTAATTCTGAAACGATCAACATGTAAATCGTGAAAATAGTTAAGATATACGCAGAAACTCTTCAAACGAACTATAGTGATAATTTCTGTCGCGAAATCGGCGACATTTGATGATTTATAGCGAACTTGGTGACTTGGCTGGACATTTCCAGAAAATGCAATCTTGAAGCTGTAGAAGAGATTTTCCCCGAAAATTAAAGATAGCCGGAAACCCTATATACACTTTCGTGTTAAACCATGGTGTCAGTTATTTCAGAGTTCAGATCAGAAAGTTGGCTGCGTGAATCGTGAATTCCAAATTGTATTTTAGAGTATATTCTGGGAATGATATTTGGAATCTGTGGCATGTCTCTTATATTTAGAAGAAAATGTTTTATATCTGTGTTTATTTTGAGACAGTCAGTTTTGTTTATTCTGCTGTGTTTATTGTAATAAATTGTTAGTTCTTCTCATTTAACTGATGTAGTTTTTGAAGAGATCTTCACGAACCCGTAGCTCATGGCAGTATGAGTTCGTGATACACAGTTTCTATTACATTACTAAACAGCCGAATTAACCTTTTCCCTCCCTATTTTCTTTCTTTTTTTTACCCTTTTTTATAGGAAAAGGATTTTTGATCTGATCTAAAATGGATTCCGTATGCCACCTTCAAAATAAACATTATGCATAAATTTCAAATGTACGGATAAAAATTTAGTATGTTGCTTATAATTCTTTCATTCAGAGAAAAAAAAAACAACGGGCACTCTGCTTTTGTAGGCAATATGATTTTAAGCATCTAATTCTTCTTGACATAGATGGAGACTATTTAACATCTATCGCACGCTATGTAATCTTTCAGAAAAATTTCGACTTTTAAAGATTCGTGAGTGATGGAGCAATATCTAAATGAGTAATAGAGCACTGCTATTTTATTACAGATTACATAATTTTTATTTTATAACTACATACGTTATCAAGTTAGAAAATATTTCTTTTGAAGGTCATAGTTAAATATGAAATTTTCGCTTCTGATGTTTCCAATCTATGGCAAAAAAACGATGAAAAGTATTATAAAACGGCATGTTAACTACATGCATATCTTTCAGTCAGCAAACACACAGAATTTAAAAAAAAATATGTTCCGGAAAAGAGTCTAAAACTTGCAAAGACTTTCGAACTCTGTCCTTTCAGAAGAATTTTTGTTCTCGTTGTCTAAAACTTATCCATCGATTTTAAGCTATCAGCATTCAAGCGCATTTCAAAATATCTATGAAATCGTAGCAAAACATAAGTTTTTATACTAAAGCATCAACATGAAAAGAACATAAAATGTTTCCATCTTGTTCAAATCGAAAAGTTTGGACAGACAATTCATTCATACCGTGTGAAATCGCAACACATTCCTTCCATAAAAACGTTTGAAGCTCTCTTTTGATTTTCTTTACTATTTTGGGAAACTTAAATTAATATTTTTATACTGTGTAAAATTTCTTTTTCACGACTTTCGCTATATTTGAGAGGCTAAAAAACAAATTAAAGTGAATAAAAGGAAATTTTAAATGTTTATAAAATTTATTTTGACCCTTAGGATTAGTTTGGGACCTGAGGAAATTGAATTAGTTTATTCGATGGCCTTGGCGTTCAAGAAGACATCACTTTGCTTCGAATCGTCTGAAAGACATTTATTTTCTCCAGAAACCTGGTAAAAAATACCACTTCAATTTGTTGAATAGCAAGAAAATGTTTTAACAAAAGGAAGAAAATTCGCAAATGATTTGGGTAAGAGAAAAACGATAGCTTAATTGTACTCCCCCCTTTCTTTCGAGAGAATTAAAAACGGTAGGGTCAAGGAAAAGATCTAAAAACTTAATGAGACGAATCTTGGTTTTTATGCGACGTTTTGTTAATATTTTAATGGCTCGTTTTTCAGCCCGTGCTCCCAAAGGATAATGTGGAGGACAAAAGAAAGAGTTCTTTATAAAACCTTTTAGAAAACGGCTACACAAAAAAACTGCATTTCACTCTGGGGACTGTGTAGTAGCTTATATAAATTCTAATTGGTGACAAATAATTATGCAACTATATGAATTAGGAACAATGAGTTACTTACGTTTAAAATCTTTTATAAAATTTGCATTATTATTCCGTTAGTGATATTTTATCATTTTCTATGCTGCAATTAAGGTTAATCATGAAAAGTTACTGACTGAAATAATTATTAATGCATCCTAATAAATTCTGCAAACAAAATGCAGTTCTAGTAACATATAATTTTAATGAAAGGAATTTTGGCAGCGCAGAATTCTTGTACTTTCTTTCACAGAAACTTTAAAATTCTTCACTCTTTGATCTAATTATTGAAGTATGAAGACATCAGCTTCACTTATGTATATTAAAAGATAAATAACACTTAATTGTTTCGAGAACAATAAATGTTTTATGAGAACCTGGAAATTTAATCAACGACATTAGATTATGACTTTATGTATTAGGAAAAGGACACGAATGTTCACTATCAGCAGCGAAATTTAAACTTATATTGCTTTAACGAGATCAATTCCTTTTATATACTGTATTATTTGGATAATCAAAGTGAATAACTACTGGAAAAACACAAATAATTAATCAACTAATGCATAATCATAGCCTTTTGTTAATGTATTAATCTGCAAAGAACAGAGTAAAAGGCAAGGGTGACCAGATAAACTTTTGGTTTACAAACAAAGCGTCTACAAAACTGAGGTTACAGTGATGATAAGAGTTAAGAAGAAGATCACTGGAAGCATAAGGAAGGATAATAGGTCTAGGATACCTTACAGTTTACAGAAATATAAGGTAGGTAAATACACTTGAGGAGTAATCTGAAATGGTAAGTACATACCATACAAATTTATGACTTTTTAGTAATCGTATGAGAATGTTTCCACGACATGCTAAGCATACCATTTTAATCACATTGGAATGTCGAAATGTGTCTGAACATTACTGTCTGTTACATATAACCAGCAGCAATAATTATCATACTTGATCAAGAAAGAGCAATTCTACGTGAAAGTGTTTGAACTATTATGTAAATTACATAGTGAATTTTATCTATCATATGACAATGGGTTATGCAAAGCTCAGAGAACACGAGAAACACTATATATTTATTTTCCTTTGCGCAAATTTGGAATAATGCATATTATTTATTATTCATTAGTAAAATTTATTTTGCTTATTATTCAGATCTTTCTGGTTTCACTTATTTCATTAAATATTTCAATATGATTTTACGATTTTCGGGAAAAGCATAATTGATGGGCAAGTATTTTCATTACTACTTTGGTTAGTTACATAATTTTCTTTCACTCAGTGTTATACTTTTTTATACTTTAAAGAAATGGTGTATGGTGTATTTAATTATGGCAAAGCACACTAGGGCTATCTGCCTAAGGGGAGGGATGCCTTCGTGGAGGACTTTTTAAGGGAAACTGGTTTTTTTTTGGCCTTATAAGAGAGTCATTTCCACTTTCTGCGTAGAAAAACGATTTTTAAAATGTAAGTGAAACTTAGTAACATCTTCTTAATTCATACCTCCTGTGTACCCAAACTGAAAACTAACCCTGAATTCCCTGACAAGCAACAGGATTGAACTCCGGAAAATTAACCACAAATACGAACAATGTATACGAACATTATTGTTGCAGAAAATTAAAATCGAAATTTTACTGCACTTATAATTTCTAAGGTATGTTCAGTTTATTACTCAGAATTACGAACTAGTAATTCTGAGTAATAAACACTCAGTAATATCAGTATTAAATACGTATACATAGCGCTTATTTATACCACAGCATGAGAAAGTATTTTTTACGAAATTGGGAAAATAAAATTTTTGTTAATTGTAAAGGCACCATCTGGCTAACCATAAATATAGAAATAAGAAGAAATATAAATGGGTGTGATAGCTCAATTTTAACAGCTCTACTGTACCTGAAAAGCAAAATTTCGATTCCCAGTCGAAAAACATATTTTATATTTACAGAAATCTTAATGACAATCTTTTTTAAAATCATTGGCTTTAACTCAGATTACATAATTTTTTTGAAGGAAACAAAACGATTAAACATGCATTTTATACTAATCTAACCGTCTGGAGAAATATTTCAAGAGGCATGAGGATACTCAAGAGAAAGTTCTGAAGACTTCAAATTATCATTTTGACATATAAAGATAAACAAAACAATAAAACCTTCACAGCATCCAAGTTTTTGTTTATTAAGTAGGAATACTTTAAAATAAATTCTATTAATTACAGTTAACTACTTTAAACAGAGTTTAATTTATCCTGAAAAATATTTCAGAGAGTTTATTTCACAAGTAAAATAGTTTAGCGAATATCTAAGCTGCGCAAAATCAGCTTTTTTTAAAAAAAGTATATTTATACTTTTAATCGACTTTTATAGTTTTATTCCTTCTTAATTTTCGTATTTTGTCTAAGACTTCTTGCTCATGAGTATATGATGAAACCAATTCCTTTAAAAAGTTAGTCGATTAAAATGTAATTTATTTTATAACTGAATTTTAGTGTTTATAACTGTATTTATTTTAGGTTATTGTAGAAAACTAAACTAAAAAGTTAAAAATCCTTAACATACAATTTTGATAAGTCATTTCGTTTCCATTTGAATTACAGAATGTTCTTTGTTTTTAAATTTACTTTCGCCTGTTCTTTATGTAAGGAAACAGGACATTAAGTCCTTTCACGTAAACTGACATTTAAATATATTCTTTTACATTAAAAGACTGATGCATGACAAATTTTCTGCTAACATTTACATTCAGCAATAGAAATTATGTGGAATTTTTATTTAAATTTAATAAATAAATTTGCTTTATAAATGCAAAATAATAGTTTGCGACTTGTATTTTAGTTTATAAAATTCAACTTATAAAACTTTTGTTTGCTTTATATCCAAGATGTTCTGATTTAAAGCATGCATAATCAAAGAAAGCATACGTAATTCGTTTCATTATCCAAAGAATATTCACAGAATTCTCCTTACACAATATACCCTAAGGAAAGGTTGTATTCTCCTCGCACAAACTATTCTAATACGAAATAAATTCAAACCACATATTAAGGTAGAATGTGTAGCTTTCTTCTTCTGGATAACTTTCACCGAATTTAGTTAAGAATCGCGAAATTTTCCACATGCTTCTGGCTGGTAATTTTACTAAGTATTTCGCGCTGCGAAATTTGAAATGCAAATGCTCAAGAGGAATATTTATTCCCACATTCTTAGGTACGATGCAGAAATATAGTTTAGTAATCAAAGGGAACAGGCTTTAACAAGAATCTTCTAAATGTATTGCGACATTTGATGTTATGCAAATGTATGTTTATGTATTGAAATAAAATATTGTTGACGAAATGTTGCAGTAGATAAGTTTGTTAATTTATATATATATGTATTTGAAGAAATAATTTTAGATTTACATCATACGATGGTTATAAATAATATAAAGAAATGCAAGTTTCTTTACTCAATAACAAAATTGAGTTATATGTAAACAATAGTCAAATTTGGTTCTTAATAAAATTATACGAAACTTCAGCAAACGAAATTGAACAGAAAAATGTCATGTTAAACCTATGTTACGAATGAGTAATACTTCGGCTAAGGAAACAGGGTTTTATATTTCAGCCACGAAAAGCATGATCCTTCTTAGCATTCTGAAAAAAATATTTCAGTTAAAATCACTGTTATATTACTATTTAAGTTTGCTATGATCGTGAAAGGTAGATCGTGATAGTGTAACAGAAAAATAAAAAAGAAACCCTGATACAAGAACATTAACTATCTGATGAATATATTTCTGTATGGCCCGAAATGCATATACATGTTAGTACTCAAAGTTGAATAGCTTTTTTCTCCATACACAGCGTTTTAACATAAAACTTACGTCTGTACCTATCTTGTTCAAGCAAGAAAGCATACGGCAACTAAATACTTTTTAAATCATGCATATTCAGGTAGCACATGCTTTGCTCTAAACGAATTAAAACAGTAATTATTATGCTCTGTTAGTTTTCTCAATATATGCTTTTAACTTGCTTCATAATTAATAACTACTTTAATTAAACATGTATTAGTCGTTATACTTTTCCTTCAGTTTACTTTTAAAATCAGATTCTTAAAGTTTTATTTCAAGTGCAATTTGCAGTACAAACGTTTACGTATCTAGAGAGAACAGAATATTACATTTAGGATACAAACATTTATATATCTAGAGAGAGTAGAAATACTTCAATGTAAAACATAAAATTAGGCAAAACAATAACCTTGTGTTTGGCGAAATTCTGCAGAATTTCTTTGCTTAAGACGAATCTTTTCTTTGCTTATGAATCGTACCTGTTCGCTCTTGAAATCGATAGAATTTTAATCAAAATCTAAATCAAACATGAGGTTGTTATTTTACTAATTTTATTATTCACATGTCTGTTAAAATACTCCTAACATATTATAAATGCTGCATTTTAAAATAAAATTAGTAATTGTATACAGTACGTAACAAAAGCAGACAGAGTATTTGTAAACGAAGTTTTGCTTAACTGAAGTTTTCTTAGATAATGAAAACGACTGACAAAATGATTTTTAAAATTGAATGCTTAATAATCGGTAACTAAACTAAGAGAAGAAATTTAATATACTAAATGAATTTCCATTGGATTAAATAATAAAAAAAAATTTGAAATTTTTCAGATTTTAAATTACGTCCAAAGGGGCGTTTTTTTAACGTTTTGACTGTTACCTTTATTTATTAAATATCATGTTCTTTGCACTTAAACCATAAAATTCAATTCAAGAGCAATATCGCAAAATAATGTTAAATTAAGCATATCTTTAGAATTTCCGATATACACAGTCTCGCGAGCTGGAGATAAAAGTACTTTTTTTCTGTATAAAGTTGCCATTTCTCGCTTTTAAAGCATTGAGTTTGTAAATCAAAAATTCGTTAAAGTTTTACAAAATATAAAATCTATAATAAAACAAATTCCAAATTTTGGATTTCAGATGCCCATATTCGCAGTAGGATTTCGTCATTCAAAATTCGATGGCTCTATGTACCATTGTTTTATCACAATGCGAGAAATAGACAATCATTTATGCAGATTTTTCATTATTTAATTTCTTCAAATATAATGCAGGACTCTAACATTTTGTGGCAACAGTTTGAAAAGTGAACCGACGTTTATGAGTCCGACGCAAAATGCCAAAACGAAAGCAATAGTCCTTCGGGACTGAAATCCCTTTGGACTAACTATTGCATATTATCTTGAAATATTACCCAAAAGAATTCTGTATCAGTTTTGTGTTCTTGAACGTAAATGCAAATTATAGCATAAAATTATCCTCAGGTTGTTTTATCTAAGTTTCAAGCACTGCTTAATCATAAACGTTGAATTCAATCTTCATTCCGAAACAAAAATTAATTTTAGTAATAAATAGCGGTGTTACAATTCTAAGAATAATAAACGGATATAATATGATAGCTATTATAGACGGCAACACATTCAGCTCACACGTGCCTAAAAGCTCAATAAAAGCAAAGATATGACGGATAAATATTTAGCAGAAATAAATTTTGTTTACAACGTAATACTAAAATATATTCCTTTATTTGTTAATATATTATTTAATACGTACTGTTCTTAAGGAACATTTAAAGGTATAAGTATTAATCCTGATACGTGCCTAATAATATAACATCGTGGATTATTCTTGTTTTGAATATTTCTTTAAGTAAGTTGGAGTTGTGAAGCAGAATGAAACTTGTAATGCATAAATAAGCTTCCTAAATCTTTCGTTATTTTTATTTTCCAGAGTTAGTAATATTATTTCTATCTTCCTTGGCAAATAAGTATTATTCCAATACGCAGTTTAGTAAGGAAATGTTAATGTAACCTTTCTCCTTAGGACACTAATATCCCTCGAATATATTTATTGCCAAGGGAAAAGTGATAGGAGACATTAGCAAATAAAGATGTGTTAAAGAATCTATATATTATGGGGAATAAACATTGTAACTCTTCTAAGAAAAAGTAATTATTGCAATAATTGAGTTTCGTATCAGTAAGATGCAAACGCTTACATTTTATTCATTATTGTTTCATTTCAAATTATCAGGAATTTTCTACGAATATCACTTATTAAATGTATAATTTAATCCAGTTTTGTGTATTAGAAATCGATCAATCACATTTTGTAAAATACCGTTAAGCTGCTAGACATTTGAAATATTGTTGCCCGCGTTTGAAAACTTTTAGTCAAACATAATGAATAATATTTGAATTACGATAGAAATTTAAGCACATTATTGTATAGTAAATACAGCATTTTAGAAAAACAGGCGGCCTTTTTATCATATTTTCTAATTCACATTAAATAAAAACTATATATAAATTATGAAGCTGTACTTTGCTCTCTAAAATTACTTAGTATGAGCCATTCACAGACAGAGAACCAGCAAGTTCTGTTAAAATGCTGAGCTTAAAAGTTTTAATTTGTTGATGACAGATAATGGATTAAGCTGATTTTACGTAAATTCTTGGAAATTATTAATATTATTTTAAGCAGATATTTATATGTTTCGAAATATTATCACTTAATTAATTTACACTCCTATTGAATGATCTACTAGAAGGTATCCTTTTTTGCAACTAAAATATTAGCAAATAAAATGTATCATTAAATGGTCTTATTTAGAAACGTAATCAAACGGTCTCGTTGCAGTTTAAATTACCACTAAACAGTATCATTCCTGTAACTGATATTATACCAATAATGTGACGCATTCCGTTTTATATTAGATCTTATTTTACAGTTACTTACAGTTAGAAAATACAATTTGGTATTGCATAACTCTTTCATAGGATGTACTTAATAATGTTCAAATACAACTGATTTTGACGAAGGCATGCTACTTCTCCCTATTATATTCTGTTAAAAAATAGTGGATAAAAATTTCCTATGACTAAATATTATACAAACATTTTAATGGAGTTAAACACTTAAAACAGTCGAGAAACATCTACTTGAAGGGATCATTGTCTTCATGGAACATTTTTAAAGGAGAACATAATTTGCATTTATGAAAAACATAATGAGATACCGCAAAACGCCTTGAAGCCATCATATTTAGTCACCATAAAGACAGGTCATGTTGTGTGCAATGCACTTTTGACACTGACTGTCCAGTCCCTGAAAACTTGGAGTGATGTCCTCTTTTGTATCTCATAGAGGCTAGACTAGGTATTGGGGTAGATTACTGACAGTTACAGCTTTCCGGGGGACTATTAACTATCTGACGATGAAGGACAAATGTGGCCAGACATTGTCATGGAAAAGCTTACTTTGACTGTTTCTAGACGTATGTAGACATTTTCTCGTTCCTTTGCAGTAAATGTGCCGGAATATCCTTGCATATGTTAACATTCACTGGTGCCCTTTCTGACTTATATTTTCTTAACGTTTTCAATGTTTTCGTCACTACGAAAAGCTGTTGGTCTACCCTTTCGAGCAGTGTCTTCAATATAATACTAAAACATTTAAATCATTAATAAATACCTTGAAAGATACACCTCTCTCTTCATAATTTTGTTCCATCACATCATCCCTTTCACAGATACATAAGGCTTGAAACAGAACTTTAAATTCGTTCGCTGCTCCATTTTGCAGCCATTAGTACACCTTTGGATACTAGAGTGTTAATAACAGAAATGCGTGATGTGAATTATTATGCCTCGCTCAGGTATATTCAAATATGGTATGGAGTATCATTTCCAAATTTCGGCGTTCGCTCATTAATTCGCGTGCTCGTGCTATGACGTCACTTCACAGAATTTTATATTTACACCCTATTAGTTTTCATTAATATTTTATAAATAAGTTTTCTATCAAATAAATATTACCGAAATGAATATAATTCTTCCTATAATAATTTGTCAAAGATATGTTTTTTTTAATCATAATCTGTTTCGACTTATTTTCGGCCACAAATGTATATGCATGGCATTTCTCATCCAGATGTGAGATATGCAAACATTCAGACATAGAGCATATTTCTTACCATTTGAGTATGACGTTATTGCATATTTAATCCATAACAGTTCACGTTTTTATATACACATATGTAGATTTTATGTAGATGGATAAGTAACCACATGACGTTTTCATCGCAACATGATAAGCAGTAACATATCCCATATCACCATCTCCAATAATGAATGAACGGAAGAGTTATTCCAGGTGCTTATCCGAATGCAATTACCACACGTTCCCCTGAATCTCTCAGTGGTGAATCCCCTTCTCGTGAAAGTTCAATTATATCTCGCCTTTCCTTGCCGAGTGAAAAAAATTAAAAACACACAACATCAGGCAAAAGAAAGAAGGCAATGGGGTACGGATTGAAGGATGAGAAACAGATTACATGTTCGTGCAGAAGAGTTCCGTGTGCATAATGGCGAGGGGGTGCTTTTCTAGTAAAATTCCACTGAGATTGTCATTGTGGGGTTTTATTCCCCCCTTTTTTTAAACTCTCTTTGGAGTTTTTTCCTCTTTCTGGCTACTCAGGAAGGATTAAAGAGTTCTAAGATATTCGAAAAGTAGTGATTTATGCATATATAACGAAATAAGTAGAGCATATCAAACTAGGAGTATCTTTATTGAGTTCGAAGTTGAGATGATTTAAGTAATTGTAAGGATTTGTTGATAATTTGGTTCATTCAAAAATTTTTCTGCAGGAAGAATTTTAATTGAAGAAAGAACTTAGGGCGATGGATTTTAATTTTACGCATTAGTTCACCCGAGAAGTACAAAATGTTCCATTATTTGAAATTTCATTTACTTTCCGAGAAAAAGTTTGATCAGCACTACTTATTTTTATTCTGTATTTATATGGTTGTTTTAATTTCTTTTCACCAACTTATCTTTCGCTTACATTCATATTGCTTGCAATAATATTTTGCGCAAAAAACATTAAATAATGTCCAAATTTAAAATAAATATATTTATATGGTAAAACATTTTGAGAAATTAAGTATATGATGGTGTAAATGTTTATTTTTTAATTGATGCTAGTCACATAAATGTTTATTTTCCAAAATAAATTTAATTGCTTAAATTGAAACATACAGTAGTATTAGTTAAGAAAAGCAGAAAAATAAAAGTATTATTTAAGATTGTAACAGAACTATTTAAGTGTAATTGAAATATTTTATTCAACGCCATGAACTCATGAACTGTAACCGAACTATTTTATTTAAACGCCATTTAGTGGTGATATGAAAAAACGTCAGTCGACCTCCAACCGCCATGATGATAGTTTACTATGTTATTTTATTCAAATGTTTGATGTTCCATTTGGTATATGTTTCATTTCTATGTATATTTCTTTTGTTTGCAACCGTTCCTGTGTGCTCTGTTAATAAATCCTTTCAAATCTAGCCGGAATTAGTGTCTATTGAGGAACGGCTACATCACAAGATATAAAAACTTACTAAAATCGTTTACAGAAGCCAGTTTCAAAGGGGAAATAATTACATTGCTAACTTTCCTTTCACACAAAATTACCAAAATAATGCTAAGTTTGTTCTTTTAAAATAGGTTTTTTTTTCTCAACAGTATTCGTTTAAATTATCTACTGAAATGCAAAAACATTCTTTGATTTCAAATTAGCGCAAATCAATCGTTCCTTAGTTTTAAAACTGAAGTATTCCCCATATACTTCTCAAAGAGTATTACTTTAAATATTATAAAATATTTAGGCCTATCTTCTTTTCCATGACTTGAATGAGGATCTATTTATTTCTTCTGTACTTAGTATACAGTTAACAGAATTTCACAACGAAAATTTTATGTAAAACTGGGAATTTGAAAAATATAAAAAAGCAATAACAAATATGGCATTTTTGGTTCGACTGTGAATTGTCGTCTATCATAGTTTGTAAGTCAGTTATAGTTTAAAATTTTTAAGCTTTTTTCTTACTTTAAGTTAAAGAAAACTATTATTTATGCTTCAAAGATTAATAATTACATTATTTTTCAGAATTTTGTCACCAATGAATTTTGCCCTTCGTTGCCAGAGAAAAATTGCTCTGTTTTTATAACAATGAGGAACGAACATATTTAATACGTAATCAATTTTAGTATTTACTCTATTTTCTATAAACCAAATCCGGTATTTCTGAACACTGGGGTTATTTAGCTTTGTGTATTGCTAGTAAGTAGTGTAAAAATATGGAACCTTTAAAATAAGGATAATAATAATAGTTTCAGTTAATAGAAAAGTCAAACCCAGGTGAGATACTGAGCGAAAAAGTGCTCTTCAAAAATACAGTTTTTTTTTCTTACTTCACACTTGTTAATTGCTATTTGTTCGAAATATCTATTTGGAGTAGAGTTGCTAAGATATCTGTTTGGATGAAAATATTTTGCTTCACCAGCAAAATAGTGGATCAAAAGGATTTTCCATACAGTTTTTTATAGAATAAATGTTGAATACGTTTCCACATATTTGAAATTAACTTAAATTTTGTTTGGACATGGAAAATTTAACTTTTGTTTAAAGCAATTTGAACTTGATCCAACTATGCTACTCAGGTCGTTTAAGAAAACGTTTAAGAAGTGCTGCTTTAGGCCACTTTAAATGACCTGCTGCATGATGATGACACCAGTTACTTCTTAGTCATGCTCCATGACCATGATGTTTTAGAGCGGAGTAATGAACAATGCAGAGAGAGATGAGATCTGCACTAGCAAGGCAATCCATACTAGGAAAAATTCATACTTCCCCAGAGAGCCTATATATATAAGACCGTAATCCTTTGTTTAAATTTTGAAGGGTGATTGGCCAAGAGCTCCATGCAATGCAGACGACTGCAGATGAGATAATGCAAGTGAGGGTTTCAGTAACGCAGTTTAGAACAAGTTCTATTATTTTTAGAATAGAGAGGGGATATGCCCAAATGAAATGAGGAATTAAGATACGATTACTAAGTGAAGTTATAGTATTATTTTACATATTATAGCGGCGATGAGGAAGTTAATCATATCTTCAGTATGTTTACCATGTCCAGTTTAGGAAGATAACTTATGGCAGAGTTTCTTAGACTGTAGGCTCGCAAAGCGAAGTGATAGGGTAGCGAAAATTTAAGTCAGATACAAAAATTCAAAGGAACTTAAGTCACAATCCCTTCGTTATCCTTAATTTAATATATAACATATTCTGTACAGGGCAATTATAAAATCGGAATGCTGGCAAATTGAGGTGTCAATTATATTTACATATTGGTGTGTATTTAATTATGGCAAAGCACACTAGGGCTATCTACCTAAGGGGTGGGATGCCTTTCGTGGAGGACTTTCTAAGGAAAACTGGCTCGTATACACATTACACATGCGGAAAACCACGAAAATGCCCATGCAGCCAGCTTGTTCGCGGGATTCGAACCTCGGACCGAACTACAAGTGTTCAGCGACTTTACTGCTCGGCCACTGGTGGGCTATATTTACATATTGAGAAATATCGCTAATTGCATCATATATTAGCATTGTCGCATTTCTGATTCAGCTTTTAAGTTATTTTAGAATCAAAATATCGTGCAAACGCACAGTAAGTAAATTGAAAATTGTAAATGTTTAAAAGTATTGAAAGTTTTAATTGCAAAAATTATTATAGATGACTTAAAAATCCTAAGAACTCAGTTTTTCAAATATTTTACACCGAATTCTGATTTCAAAAGCTATTCTGGAATCAAAAATCATTTTTGATTGACACTAATTAGATTAATCACCTGCCATATAAAGCACAAGAGAGGCAATCGAATGATTTAGAACTTGAGGTTTCACCAAAATCCTTGAATGAATTCTGGATAGGAATTTCCCATAATTTATGTGAAATGGCATTCAGTATGTTTACCATGTCCATATATTACATTTTATTATGCTATTTCGCACAGCATTATGTGAAATGATTTTTACAGCTTTAAATCTAATTAAGTCTTTATATTGTTCAACTAGGTATTTAGATAATTTGTAGAGTCATTAGAGTTTTTGATGCTGGAGACGTGAAAAATAGACAATGCTCTGGCCGGGATTCGAGTTCCCGAACTCTCGAATACACATTGAGTAGGCTTCCAATTTACACTACGAAAGGAGAAAGAAAATACTTTATGTCTATTTTACCTCTAATCGCCTACTTTGGATTAGAGGACCTAGCTGCCAAATCCTGGTGGCGACGAATTCACCATCTTTTAGTTCGGACGCCCGTATAGAGTGAACATAGGTCATTAGGAGTCATTAGGGACTAGTCGATAGAGTCATTAGGGACTTTTTTTTAAGCAGGAGTCACGGCAAATGAGTAGTGACTTCGCCGAGACTCGAACCACGGACCTCTCGATTACGCGCTGAGTGTGCTGACCACTATTCCTCCAACAAGGCACACTAAGAAGGCGGGAGAAATGCCCAGGGATTAGGAAAGCCAGTTGCCAAATCCTGGTGGTGGAGAATCATCATCCCCCCTTTAGTTCGGGCGCTATTGTAGAGACATTAGCTATTTTGGATGCAAGAGATGTTAAAAATAAGCTATGTTTCTGCCGGGAGTTGAACCACGGATTTCTTGAATACGCGCCGAGCGTGCGGACCATTATACCACGAAGGCATGCTAAAAAATTGGGAGAAATATCTTATAAGTCATTAGATTTCTTTTGAGGCAGGAGACGTGAAACATATGCATTGCCCTCGCCCGAATTCGAAACCTGAGCCTCTACGCGTTGAGTGTGCTTCCAGCTACATCAAGAGGAATGCGAAAAGGAGGGAGAAAATACCTTATAACTTTATTCCAGTAGTATCGAACATTCCATTAAAATTTAATTTGTCACAAGGCAAAAAATGATCATATCAGTCTCATTGAAACGTGATTTCCTTTCAATAATTTTTACAAACTTAAAACAAATTCTCAAAATACTTCTTTTCATACATATATCGTTAGCAAAAGAAATCAATTATCTGTAGGAAAATATTTATTTGTTATAGCTTTATTTTACATTTAATAATATCTCTGGTTGCAAAAAAAAAAAAAAAAAAAAAAAAAAAAAAATCTCCGTGACATAAAAGGATCACAAATGAAAAACGTTTAAGAAGTGCTGCTTTAGGCCACTTTAAATGACCTGCTGCATGATGATGACACCAGTTACTTCTTAGTCATGCTCCATGACCATGATGTTTTAGAGCGGAGTAATGAACAATGCAGAGAGAGATGAGATCTGCACTAGCAAGGCAATCCATACTAGGAAAAATTCATACTTCCCCAGAGAGCCTATATATATAAGACCGTAATCCTTTGTTTAAATTTTGAAGGGTGATTGGCCAAGAGCTCCATGCAATGCAGACGACTGCAGATGAGATAATGCAAGTGAGGGTTTCAGTAACGCAGTTTAGAACAAGTTCTATTATTTTTAGAATAGAGAGGGGATATGCCCAAATGAAATGAGGAATTAAGATACGATTACTAAGTGAAGTTATAGTATTATTTTACATATTATATATATATATATATATATATACAAGTGATTCTGAAATATCTGGTTAAAATATAAAGGCAAATAGAGGGGATAACAGTAAGCAGATTTTGCTATGTAATTTTTATGTGGAAATGACACTTTGAACTGGTAGAGCGTGATATCAGTAAAGTAAAAGCGGTTAACTGACGTAAATCGTTATTCCTTATGTAGATTTTAAGCGCTGTGCATCATAACAAGAACGTGGAGCTCACGGACTTGAATTTTATCTAGAGGGCTGAGAAATGAAATGAAACAGCTATTCAAAGTTTGCACAGGGAGAGACTCTCAAGTAGAATGCTCTCAAATCGTCAAGCATTCAAATGTATTAACTAGGAGCTGTGCAAGAGTGGATCTTTATGTGCTTCTATATGTAATATTGAAATTCAGTTTTGACAGAGCTCTTACAGTGAGGGAAGATGTAATGCGTACATTTCAGGATAATCCTGCTACAAACACGAAAACTGTTCAACGTGCGTTTGGTGTGAGCCAATTAACCTTTTGGAGGATTTTAAATGAGGAAGAAATGTATGCGGTCATTGTGAGGCGTCAGCTTTGTTTAATAGTAAAGTCAGAAATTACCTTGAAGTCACATATTTGCCAAATATTTTAGAATCAATATGCACTTACACATATGTATAATACTAATATATATATTGATTGCAAAACATCTGGCAAAAATGTGTATGTAATAAAAACAAAGTCAGAAGTAATTGAACAGCAGGAATTTTGATGCCGTAGAAATGTTGATCCATAATGAATAAGAAATTAAAGGCGAAGGCAGATTAAATAATCATTTTTTATTTCCGCAAACATATTGCGGCCACAAACAAGTTGGCACATTAATTGTGCTTAATCCAAGAAGTTTATATTTTAAATAACTTTGCAGCAAGAATGAAGCAGCAGACAGACAGCAGTCTAGCTAGGCGAAATCTTTGAAAGCAAGTGCGTTATGTTCAGGGTTTTAGTTCCATTTACATTAGACATTTACGTATGTTTTAGTTTCATTTACATCACCAGAATTATGTAAGAGTCACATGACATAGATTAATTTAGAAATGATGCAGTGCCGACACTAATTTTAGAATTGAGAAGATAAATTTACGTTGCTAATTTAATCTTTTGCATATTTTTTTTTATTTTTCTTACATGTATATGATTATAATATATAAATATGATTATAATGTAATATTAACCCAAAAGATGACAGATATTGAATCAGGAGTCTTGCTTTAGGCCGTTATTCATGTAATAATATTTATCTTCGTAATCTCGATTAAACCGGATGTCTGTTAAAAGAACTTTCGCTATGTCATAATACCGTACTTAATAGCAATAATTTTATGGTTTTAACTATTTTTCCGAGTTTCTCTTTTACCACCAAGCAGGTAACCGGAGATAATAATCATCTAAATGATACAAGAGTGACTTACATACATTAATAAGTCATGTTTGCCACCATTTTGAAATGTTAGTATTATCGAGCCAATAGCGAAACAAATAAGATTTGCATATGACGGGCGGAAATTTAGTGCTTACAAACTATGTACAAGTCTTCATGTAACCTTAACAAAAGATTGACAGAAGAGGTCAAAAGCTGTTCTTTTCTGTCAACCCCGGGAAATGAACCTTACACTGCCTGGCTACAAAGACACCCTTGCGAAGAACGATGAAACGATCTCGGATATAACAGCAATCCTTTTAAAATGTCTCTCGCGCATTTATTTTACTAAGACGGTCTTGACGCAGCATTTCTGGGGCGACCATTATTCAGAGCCTTCCACGACATAATTCCATTATCCCTTTTAAGAGAAACGTTCATGATAAATTTTACAGAAACGAGATTTGACGCGTTGGTAGGAAAATAAACTTACCTGTGTGTTCTCTTAGGTTTAAATATACAGAGGTGCATAGAGTTCTACGCTTTTATTGTGAAGTATGCCGTTGTTTAGATGGAATGAAACCCACCTGTTAAATATTTAAGAAGGAAGGATTTTCGTGCAAATTATATTTGAAATTGCAGTTGTAATTAAAAATTTAAAAACTAAAAACCGTGGGTAATGAATACAAAACACACTGATTAGAAAGCATACATACGAAATGTGAAAAGGAAGGAAACTTTGAAGCGAAATACTTTTAAGTACTGAGAACAAAATCAAAAGAGAAAAGAATTTTCTTATTTTTTTTTATTCCTATAGCGAAAGAAAATTCTTTTATTTATTCTCTCTTTGCCCCAATAATGTATTCCTTTTTCGTAAAATTTGGAAAAAACTGAAAGCAATTCTTTTTTGTTCATAAAAGTTTCCCAAGTAAAATTCCATTCTATTATTTGAAACTCTTGGGTTCTTCTTAGAAACTTTTAGAGTGATTCAAAAAACTAAGGACCATTGACCATGTATAAAATGGGTCCTTAATAAAGAAAAAGCAGCAGGAATAAAACAAGCCAGCATTGATGACTGAATGATAAACGTACAACCGCTTAATTATCCAGAAATAAAAACACATAAAAATAACAATTTATGTGACCCTAAGGAGCTTCTTAAATAGTTAGGTAATTTTTTATGTAAAAATTTAAAAAATTAAAAAAGAACTGTCCCGATACACTATCTCATCACCAGACAATAAATTAGGTTGAATTTAAAATAAAAGTGAATTTTCATAGTTGAGAAACATAGCTATGGCCATTTGCCAGAAAGTTATTTATCACTGCTCAAGCACAGAAAAAGTAAAGGCACAAGAAGATAAGCACATATAGTTTAACAAGTAATTAGGTTTAACCTTAAAAAGAAATAAAAAGTGACTATGAAAAATTCTACACTTTAAGTTTTTAAGGATATTTTATATGAAACAACCGTAATGGTTGAAATATTCCTATCAAGTTTATATTACTATAGCTGCAATGTAAATGATATTGAGCAGATTATGCCAATATGCAAAAGGACTATTCATTTAAGGAGAGGGATACTTTCTTGAAGGATGTTTTATGGAAATTGACTCTCATATCCATGCTACACTTGGGTAAGAGAGTGAAAATATTCATATATTCAACCAACTTGCACTGATTCGCACTCGGTTTAATTACGAGTGTTTAGAAAAACTGTTCACAGTCACTGTTGGGCTAGTATGTAACGGGTTTTGAAATTTTAATAGGTTTTTTTTAAACTTGAAAATGTAAAAGGTATCTGGCTTTAACTAGCTCTGTCTCTTATATAAGACATTGCATTCAGTTCAAAAGGTAGTTTTTCTTAATGAATAGATTCTGAAAAAAAGCAAACAAAGAAAGTGTGTGATTATGGCAAAGCCTCGAGGGCTATCTGCCTAAGGGGAGGGATGCCTTCGTGGAGGACTTTCTAAGGGAAACTGGCTCGTATACACGTTACACATGGAGAAAACCACGAAATCGCCCATGCAGCCGGCCCATTCGCGGGATTCGAACCTCGGACCGAACTACCAGTGTTCAGCGACTTTACCGCTCGGCCGCTGGTGGGCCAAACAAAGAAAGAAAAAAATGGCAGAGCATTTTCCGACCAAACGATAAAATTTGCTTTTGGTTTTGGTTTGGTTTATTTGATTACAGAAAGCACACTAGGGCTATCTGCTAAGAAGAATGCCTTCCTGGAGGAATTTCTAAGAGAAACTGGCTCGTATAAATGTTACACATGGGAAAAAACAAGAAAACGCTCATGCAGCTAGCTCGTTCTCGGAATTCGAACCGCGGAGAGAACTACCTGTAAATTTGCTTTTGGAAAGAGTGGAAAAGATTTTGAAAGGGAATGATAAGAATAATGAAACATCTAAAAAAAAAACGATGAATTATATATTACACAAATTATCCGCGCCTTTGAGAGAAAAATTGCAGTACAATAGGACATCTCTAAGTTCGTTTATGAAACATTTGTATAACAAATATGTATAATAATTGAAAAAATATCTTCTTTTAAAACATATTTACGACGAATTTCTTTTCACAACTCTATTCATTACAAAAAGTTTATCTTATCATAGCAATTACTACCGGAAGAGGTGGTCACTTTATTGTGAAGACACCTAATAGGTGGACTACCGTTGCCTGCTATGAAGGGGACAGATAATTTACATCCATACCTCCCTCGGGATCCGAGCCCGGGCCCTTCGATATGGCATTCTGGCTGGCTGCATTTTACTTGTATTTGTTAGCATTTCTTTATTTGCGTTCAGGTGTTGGTACATATTATTCCTTTTATACATGCAGTACATAGCCTCAAACACATACTGAAAGAACTTAGAATAACGACTCTAACACTCATCATTCATGTTTAGAATTAAATTTACCAATGACAAATGATAATCCGTCGCCATTACGCGATTGGAAGTATTTAATATACTTAGATTTTTGATTTCATACGTAGACAGCGAAACATTTAAGATTTTTTTCCTTTCTTCCAAACGACATTTTTTAAACTATAAATGTAATTTAGAATGAGATTCTAAAGTGAAAGATAAATTTATAACAGCGCTTTGAAATATATTTACAGAAGAGCTAGATATGAGTGATGATTTTAAATTTAGAAAACTACTGTTGTTGATTGTAGCGAATTCGCGGATTAGCGTTCTTTAGCTGTTTTGAATTACGTTCTATTGACATTTGAGTAGTTAAAAGAAAACTACTGTGAGATATTGTAATACTGCATGATAATTTGAGAAAATTTAAGCATTTTTGTTGTGATAATAATAAATTTTTGTTCATTTTTCATCGGACTTGTGCATTCATTTCATTTTTCTAAAACAGCAATTAATCTCTATCATACTTACTATCGATCCATTTGGATTCCTATGAAATGCTCTTTAGAGTTGAAAAACTAATCCATTAGGTTATGGTTCTTTGCTAAACTTATTTATTGGAAGTGGATTTTCTTTACGTGATGCCGAAGTTAAGTGCAGAAATCAGAAAAACCGTTTTTGATATAAGAAATGACATTTCGTATATTAAACCACATTTTTAAAGTAAAAAATAAAATTCAATCTAGATTTTGGTAGGTTTAGGAGATTTTGAAACTAATGTTTTTCCTGAGGAATCCTGTGTTTTTTTCTGTGATAATCTTGTTCTTTGAGTAAACAGTGCATATAAAAATCTTATATCTAAACGCAGCTAGTAATTAAGAATAATAAACAACTACTCACAGAGCGCAAAAATTAGATCTATACTATTAAGAGCACTTATGTTATTTGAGAAAAAAAAATGTATTTTCTTCATTAAAGAATCAAATGTTCTTCAATGAAGTAATAATAATAATTATTAATTAAAACTTTAATTTCTTAAAGGTTTTCTTACATCTCAGGAACACAAATTCTTAATAAGGCTTCTGAAATTCTTTATTTAGCTGAGTACATTTCCATATTACAATTAAATTGGCAAAAGCTGTATTTGCAATAATACTGTTACGAATTTGGTATTTAAAAAGCTAATGTTAGTTCAATTATAAATTAAATGGTTTTATTTCTCGCGCAGTGCAGCGCGTGACGAATATTAAAAGAAAGCTAAGCCGGAAAAATTAAAAATACAAGAGCGCGTGCGTTAAATAAATAAATATCTCTTTTTGATTTCGAGAAAGTGCTGGAAAATTCTAGCGCGTGATTTTAAAATCTTATAAAAGGAGGAAAACATCTCAGTTTGTAGTTAGTAGTTGCTTAGTTTGTTGTTGTTTAGAAAACTACTGTTGTTGATTGTAGCGAATTCGCGGATTAGCGTTCTTTAGCTGTTTTGAATTACGTTCTATTGACATTTGAGTAGTTAAAAGAAAACTACTGTGAGATATTGTAATACTGCATGATAATTTGAGAAAATTTAAGCATTTTTGTTGTGATAATAATAAATTTTTGTTCATTTTTCATCGGACTTGTGCATTCATTTCATAACGAACCCGTACGCACGCAACAATTTTTGGTGTCAGAAGTGGGGTTTGAATGCCAATAACAAGAGCGATGGAAGAACAATTGAGACAGCTCATTAGTGCTTTTGCTGCATTCCAAGAAAAGATGGAAGCTGGCCAAGCATCATTTAAGGAAGAAATGAAATTGGGCCAGGAATCCGTTAAGGAAGAAATGAAATTGGGCCAGGAATCCGTTAAGGACGAAATGAAAGCCGTTCAAGCTGGTCAAGAAGAAATGAAAAGAGAAATTACTTGCATAATAGAAAATAAATTTGAAGCTATGGAAGGCAGAATTGACGCAGTTGAAAATAAAGTTGGACATATTGAAGAAAGAGTTTCTTCGGTGAAAGAAGAAATAGAAGAAAGAGTTTCTTCCGTAAAAGAACAAATTGATGAGAGAGTTTCTGCAGTTGCCAAAGAAATGGATACTTTAAAGAAATTCGTAGCGTCGGCAGGGAGCAGGAGTGATGATTTTAAATTCTTACCAATGCCTGCTCGTCCACCTCTGAAGCTATCCACATATGATGGGAAGACCTCCTGGCAGGTGTATAAGACACAATTTTCTATCGTGGCGGATGCGAATGGATGGGATTCCCAAGCTAAGGCCTGTCATCTCGCCGCTTCTCTAAGAGCCGACGCAGCGGATATCCTTCAGACTCTTCCCGAAAACAAAAGGTTAGATTTCGAAGCTCTGTCCGGCGCCTTGGAGTTGCGCTTTGGGGAGAAGTGTTTAAAAGACTACAGCAGGCTCCAATTAAAATCTCGTCAACAGAAGCCTACCGAAACACTTCAGGAGCTCGCCGCGGATGTTGAAAGGCTGTCCCATCTCGCCTTTTCGGAATGCCCGACAGAAACAAGGGAAATCCTGTCCTTGCAATACTTTATCGACGGCATCCGAGATACTGAAATACAGAAAGCTCTACGAATGGCGGATGTAAAAGATTTAAAAAGTGCTCTAGTGTACGCCATGAAATTTGAGGCAGCCCAGCAAGCCACTCGTCGAGACCGCTACCCAGTTAGAGCTGTGCGAGTCCATGAGCCAGTGGATCAACTGATGGCTCGTTTAGATGATTTAGCCAGACAAGTCGAAGATTTGATACGGAGTAGCAGTGAGAACAAAGTGGCTGTAAGATGTTGGAGATGTGGTTCTGAAGGTCACCTACGACGGCATTGCAGAACACCCCAGGGCACGGATAATGAAACGGATGAGTTGACAAGACCAGTGAATGCTTTAAGACGGAATAGTGGTGAAACAAAACCGACCCTAAAGTGCTGGAATTGCGGTGTTGAAGGCCACCTACGAAGGAACTGCAGAACTCCCCAGAACACGGAAAATAAGGCATACGATTTAAACAAACAATTAAATGCCACGGGAAGGAAAAGGACTGACAAGAAACCAAAGTGCTGGAACTGTGGAGCTGAAGGCCACGTACGAAAGAATTGCAGAACACCCCAGGGTACGAAAATTGAGACAATTTCTGAGCAACGACGCAGGAAAGAAATTAATGACCATATCAAGGAACGGAGGTTGCCAGATAATGAAAAACCCTGTTTTAAAGCGCTTAAGATCTCTATAGTGAGTGGCAACAATAACGGACTGTCCATCAATGGGAATATCGATGGAGTTCATTGCAATATGATCATTGACACAGGAGCTAATGTTACCATCATTAGGAAAGATTTAGCTGAACAGTTAAAAGATAAACTTAATTGGACGCCATCCTGTGTTACCCTTCAGACTGCGTCTGGTGACAAGATCGACATAACTGGGAAGTTAAACGTAAACATCACGTTTGGAAGTGCCGCCTACCATCACACGGCATATGTGGCGGATATTACAGATCCATGCATACTCGGATTGGACTTTTTAAGGAAATACAATTTTTCCTTAGATTTCAAAAACAATAAGCTGCTTTCAGCATCTGATGGCATGACTATCCATCCTCAAAAGGGATCCTCGCCTGGAAATGTCGACGCCTTGTCCGAAAGATCGAGCTTGGGAAGCTGCCGAAATCATACCAGGGTCGAAAAGAAACTCAAGACTACCAGCTATTCTCCATCCCAGAAGCTCTTCGGTCGAGACCTTCGTCTGCCTTGTGACCGCCTGTTTAGTCGCCCTACGGATGCGCCTTCATCGCCTGAGGAACACATCCAAGATGCCCAGGCCCGGTTTGAGGGGATGCACCGTTCTGCACGAAAGCGAGTCAACTTGGCGACGGAGAAAATGAAGACCAGATGCGACACAAGAGCTACTAGACATAGATCCAACAAAGGAGACAAGGTATGGTTGTGGAACCCGATTCAACGAAAAGGACTGAGTCCTAAATTACAGTCACCTTCGGATGGTCCATATACAGTACTGAACACGAATGACGCCGTGGTTCGGATCCGTGAGTCTTCGAACTCTTACGACAGGTTAGCTCATTACTATGGCCATAGTACGTAATGTAAATAATTGTAAATAGTATCAGACCATGGTCCTTTTTGTTTTTAAATGTGTATTTGATTTGATTTGTATTTAGTATTTGATTTGCATTTAGTATTTTATTTGTATTTAGTATTTGTTTTGTATTTAGTATTTGATAGCATTTGATTTGTTTAAGTTAGTTATTGCATTTATTGTTTATGTTGTTTGATATTGTAATGTAATGTTTATGCCTCAGTTGCAATTATGCCACAGTTGTAAGTTTAGCTTCCTGTCCAGGGATTGTACTGCCCGGGACGTGCAGTCCTTGGGAAGGGGGCAGTGTTACGAATTTGGTATTTAAAAAGCTAATGTTAGTTCAATTATAAATTAAATGGTTTTATTTCTCGCGCAGTGCAGCGCGTGACGAATATTAAAAGAAAGCTAAGCCGGAAAAATTAAAAATACAAGAGCGCGTGCGTTAAATAAATAAATATCTCTTTTTGATTTCGAGAAAGTGCTGGAAAATTCTAGCGCGTGATTTTAAAATCTTATAAAAGGAGGAAAACATCTCAGTTTGTAGTTAGTAGTTGCTTAGTTTGTTGTTGTTTAGAAAACTACTGTTGTTGATTGTAGCGAATTCGCGGATTAGCGTTCTTTAGCTGTTTTGAATTACGTTCTATTGACATTTGAGTAGTTAAGAGAAAACTACTGTGAGATATTGTAATACTGCATGATAATTTGAGAAAATTTAAGCATTTTTGTTGTGATAATAATAAATTTTTGTTCATTTTTCATCGGACTTGTGCATTCATTTCATAACGAACCCGTACGCACGCAACAATACATTGAATCAATGTATTATTGCAAATGCAGCTTTTGCCAATTTGCCATTGAATCAATGTATTTTGCCATTGATATAAATGTATTGTGACAGATGATGACTTTATTTGAGATCTTCACATAGTGACAAAACTGAAAGAAAAAAGTTCAAGAATATTGTACATTTAGAACCTGATTTGTAGTGCTATAAGATAAGATTATCCCTACTTATTAAAATACAATTATCTAAAAGATAAATAGTTTTATTAAATTGTACAAAACTATAAATCTATATTAATGACATAGATATATATGAATCGCTGTTAAAATTGGAACTGATAAAAACTTATCATATACTAAAACACATTACATATCATAACACATAGCCCGAAAAAAACACAAAAGAAAACACCATATCCAGCCTTAATTACTTCATTTTTTAATAATTATTATAATTACTCAAAACCATTGTTGAAAAGCTAAAGGATCTTAATGAACCAAGTTGACGGTTTGTGGTATAAAAATATAATCAGTTATTTTGAAGTTGAAGCCACAGACGGAGATTTACAGACCTTTAGAAATAGTGTAAGGATTCAATTTCGATTTCTGATGAAGATTCTAAGACAAAGAACAAGTTAAGATGTAACCTGTAAAATGCCATCCATGATTCACAACTCTTTCTCCCTGGAGGAACTGTTACTTTCCCTTAATAATACGTCAGTAAACAATGGCTGCCATGTAAAGTTCCGCAGAGAGTTCAACCACTTCAAAGACAAGAGTTTTAAGGAAAGAGGAATTAAAGCAAATGTCCCAGATGTCTAGAAATTTCTGCTTCGTTAGCCAGATTAGTTAGAATTATTTGTTTAGTTTTAGAGTTCAGGTCATCGAATCCAAACCATGAGTCAATGTATAAAGCATTACTTCGTGATGAATACCTCTCAAGGTAGAAGAAATATGAACCAAAAGAATTATGTTCTTCTTTTTCAAATTAAAAGAACTAATAGAACACGTTTTTTTATTGTTATTTATTTTAAAAGTATTATTAGACAGTTCTAACAATTTTAATACTATCTTTGCGATTAGTTTCTGCAATATTGTTAGGAATTTTAAATATATGTAAATAATTTTAACGACATTATATGTGAAATTGTAGTATCTCTTGTATAACGTAACATGGAATGCCTTAAAAGTGCTCAAGCTGAAGTTCCGCGGGAAAAAAATAATAATGGCAAGTCCACATGGCGAGATAGCAGCAAGCTGGCAATGGTTTTAGCGCCTAATTTTTGTCACTAGATCTGATGAGAAATCGGCCAAAGTTGCCAAACTTGGCATCTATTATTTGGCAACATTTTGGTCAAATCCCTGTACAACTACAATTGGTCTAATTCCTATATGCAACTGTAACTGTACACGCCTTTTTGGTACATTACAGTTCAAAGGTTCTGAAAATTTTTTAGTGAACGGGGGAAAACTATATAAGACCAGAAAGAGCATCAGTTTTCAGTTTTTTGTTCAGAGTAGTGAGAGATCTCCCAGCGAGCTTCGCTCTTTAGAGGAGCTTTGCATTGCATTGTGTTTAACGTTCTCAATAATTTGAAGTAGTAACTACTGATTGTTCTCTGTCAGACTGAGAAAGCTGTACGAGTACTTTTGCGATAAGTTCCAGAGTTGCAAAGTGTTTCTTTTGGGAATATAAATTTTGTCAAGCCATCATCTGTTCTGTGTGCATTCAATCCATTACGAAACCGTACGCACGTAACAATATTAACAACTGTGTGCTCGCTACGTTCAGCTTCTAATCATCAACATAAAATATATACTAAAAAATCATTTTGATGATCATTTATACAGTATGATTATTATGGACAGAGTTTTATTTAATGTTTATGGATTTACAGAGTTTTATTTAATACTCAGTTTATTTGTGTCAAATCTTGAAATTAATTTTAATTCTCTTCTATTGATCCGATTTTCTTGAAACTGTTTAGTACATGTACAATACTTACATGTTTAGGGCAATAACGAAATATAATACAAGAATGTTTTCAAAAGCCAGAATAGGTACGACTTTGATTATTATTAAAGCTTTCACCTTATTGATAGGTGAAACAAATTATTGAAAATTCCCATTCGCAGCCCCATGATTGAAAAATTATGCGATTTGATTTCTGAATCAAACAGAAATTTAAATGAAATGAATACAATGGTGCGGAAAATTAGAAAAAATTTTACTATATTCAGAGGCCATATTTTTGTCTTATTACTTTTCAGAAATTTGTTGGTTAAAAATTATACAAAAAGTAAGAAATCATTTTTAGTTTGTAAGGTTTATCTTAATATCTTTAACAATTAATTTTTAGTTAAAAGTTACTTTCCTGTCCTCTCTGAATTTCAGCTTACAGCTACCGGCCAGATCAGGATCGCGATCTAATGCAAATGAGGAGAAGAAGTATTTAACTGCAAAGTTCTACTGGCTTCGTTAGAGAGACAGATATTCTATGCAGCGCGCGTTAGCCTTTTGGCTGTATTCTCTTTTAAGCTATTTTTACGCTCAGCATTACTTTAGATCCTTGATAGCTTCGACGTTAGTTAGCGTTAAGGAGCCAACTTTGTTAGAATTTTGATAGTTTAATCATTTTAGCTTAGTTAAGCTTTATTCCATAGTTCCCTGAGTTCAAGCCCGAGTGGAGGCTTGTTGTAAACTCCAAGGAGGAGTCTTCTGCGAACTGTATATGGAACAATAAAGGGTATTTAACCCTTCTCGAGTATCTGTTCTCTGTCTACTGAACTAAAGCGATTATTTGATTACCTGCTCTTAAGGTTCTTCACTTTAGCTGTATTTTAAAAAGATAGGAATCTTACAAGTTCATTTCACTATAATGTGGCGATAGTTTAGTTTTACTTCACTTCACAAAAATGCTTTAGTTTATTTCACCATAATACAAACAATAAACTTTTAGCTATCATAATAGTCCTGATATGTGACTACACTAAAATCACAGATCTGTCATATATGAACTCCATTAGGATAACAACTATCAGGGATTTTAAGCAACAGTAAAAAGAATTCTACACAAAAGACATGTTTCTAACAATTTTTATTTAAGATTAGTTATTGTTATCATTCCAACTACTCCCATGATCATGAATAATACTAAATTAAAAAATAATCTCCTCTTTTTTACTTCCTTGTACGAAGTAAAAAGGAAGCATTGTAATCGCGAAAAGTTTCATACAGTGTATTTCAACGAAATATCCATTTTGACCGCTATCGAATGCAATTTAACGATGTTTTTGCGTGATATCTGTACGTAAGGACAGAATAAATGACTCTTTTCCTCCAAAAAAATTATAAAACTGCTTTAAAATTAATTCTGAAGAGAATTTTTCGTGGCGTCTGTACGAACGTATGTACGTACATGCGTACGTGCGTAAATACGTGCGTACGTACGTACTCAAAAACGAGTAGCCTCAGAACGTTGAAATTTTGTATATAGGACTGGTATAACATGTAGATGTGCACCTCGTATTTTGGTTGCAATCGGCCGCACCAAACGTATATAAATATATTTATAAATATATCCACTCTGTTACCCGGCTCAGTGATCTCAGTTTCTTTACACTTATATGTTTGTAAATTGTACATTTTTTGCTTTAAAATGATTGAATTATGTTGATTTTATCTTCCGGTTAAGGTGTGTATGCCTTTAGTAAATCTGTGTGCAATATTTTTAGAATTATCAACAATTTTAAAGTTGTCTAAGTGCCGCTAAGCCTTTTTTTAATGGCGGCCATCGATGGTTACATTTGAAACAGGAGACTAGTGGATTTGTTGCCAATCTAGAGAAACTTTGCTTCGCAACAACAAAGATAACGCATTCATTTATTATTGCCAATTAAATCATGCTTAATTCTTTCTGGAATGTTTTCGAGGAAATAAGTGTTTAAGATTTACTTCGTAATTTTTAATATAGATATTTTGATTTTTTATGTATTTTTACCTTCTCGCGAAGTGAGAACTGAATTAATTGAATGAGAAATACTCAATCGTCTGTGAAAAACCGTATCCTTTTTGTTTTATTTGCTTAATTTCTTTTATACATCATTCTAGCTTTGTTATTTATTATAGTATTTAAATAGAACATGTGGCAACGATTAGATAATTCTATTCTTTAGATGATATAAATTTTGTGCATTATGAGTTATAATATGAACGAAATATAATACTGTTAAGTGAATCTAGCGCCAGAGTGTCGCTATGGTAAACGAATACTAATGTGAATTTTAAAGAATGCATTTATTCTATTGTGGTTTATGCGCTGTCGGCGAAGTAGATTTAATTCAATCCAATAAGTTTAAATGAAATGCAAGAAAAAATGCGTATAATTTAATATTCCGTACAAGGAAGTCATGTGGTGTACACATCAGATTTTTTATATATTTAACTAAACCCGTGTAATTAAAAAATCTGTGTGCACTTTTGCAGTGATATATTTAGAGTATGCTTAGAGTATCTATTGTCTTATCAGCTAATCATTAATTAATTTCAATCGATGCATTGACTTCATTTTTAAATTTTAAATAATATTTGCTATTTATGTGAATACTTATTCTCCAATAAAATCTTCTTCAGACTTCGCCATTTTTTTGTTAAAACGAAACAAAACAAAAGCAAAGCCAAGAAAAGAACATTTCCAGGCTTCATTAGAATAATACCTTACTCCCACTCCCACTAAACAATATCGAAAATGCCTTTCATATTTGAAATAAAAAATGAATACAAATTGGATATGTTAACAAGGTGGCGCAATTTTTAGTTTTTAATATTCAAAGGGGGATTAAAATATTTACCAAACTGCCTACTTTTTAGACGAAAAAAATTCATTGCGTCAGAAATCCCATTTAATTATTTCGAGAGCATTTGCTGACGCATTTTTCATGTCTGAAATTTCCAAGACGAGGGATTAAATATTAATAAGTAAAGCGGTTTAGAAAATAACTAATTGATTTAGAAAAGAATAAAAAAGGCAGTGCTCGCAGATGGAAATAGACAGGAAGAATTCAGTTGTAATTATTTTAACGCAGAGACTGAACTTGAATGGAAAAGCACTCTTTTATATTTAATCGAAGGGAAAATACTTGCACTGCTACTTTTGTCGAGTTCTATTTCAAATATGGCTTGTTTTTTGTTAAGTAAAAAATGCTTATTTATAAACACGATATAAAAGTTTTAATTTCCTTATTAATGCGCCACAGAGAAATTAAGAAGGCATCATTATGTTTATTTTCATTTGGAATTATGTATACAAATACGTATAAGTACCTTCATAAACAAAGAAGATGAGCTGAAGTACTTTTTAAATAAAAGAGCAAACTAAAGATCGGAAAAATTCGGAAGAGTAAGGAAATTATACACTGCTATAATCTTATATACCAGGGTTGGCCAAGCTCCTTGACAGTCCGAGCCATTTTTCAAAATTTGAAATTTTTCGCGAGCCGCAATTAAATACGTATTTAAAAGGTATGCAAAAAAGGTATTAAAATTTTTCTTTAAAAGAAATTATATTTATTGAAAACATATAAATAAAAGTACAAAATATGTGTATTGAATTTAAATATTAAAAATTAAACACATTTATTTTACTTTTCTTGATAATTCTTTAAAATTTGGTGAAAAATTGGTGACAGACTTCTCAGTAATTCTTTGAGATGCTGGTTAGTTAATACTGATCGGTGTTCGGATTTCACGAATTTTAAAGTGGAATAAAATGATTTACATAAGTACGTTGTTTCGAATATTGAAATAATTCGACAAGCAGCCTTTTTTAATTCAGGATAGTTCGAATTCTGTTACAAATTTCCAAAATTCAGTAATCGCCTTCGATTTATATTTTAATTTTAGAGCTTGATCTTCTTGCATCTCGATTAATTCTAATTCTCCAGATGCATTTTGGGTCATAATTATGTTGGAAATGGAAAACTCACCTTGAATTATGTTAATTTCAAATGGATTCAGAAAAAAAATCAAGAGACGATGGACGGAAATGAAATTTGTTACAACGTTGCACTTGGTCTTTCGTATTTGTTGTCTGTAATTTAAAAGACATTTTGAAACACATACGGAACGATAATAACTTTTTAAAATATAATAACACAAAAATGAAAAGGGAACTGGGGTACATGTATCGAGAGCCACAAATAATCCTTCAAAGAGCCGCATGTGGCTAGCGAGCCGCAGGTTGGCCCCTCTTGTTATATACCTTTATTAAGGCAAATTTTCGTTTCCGTAATTTTATTGGATATGTGCAAATATTTTTGCATTTCTGTTTTTGTTTCCTGTTTGCCTTCGGAAGCCTTGTTTACGTTCAACAGTTGACAGGGCAACGTGGAAATTTCTAGTGGTTTGTTCAAAAAAATAAAGATGCTGGTACGGATTTTTCACATTATTTCTAACACAAAGAGCATGCTAGATATTATATTTTGTATGAAAATGATCTTAAACGCATAACACATTCATATCGAAGGATATGTAATATATATATGGCAGTAATGCTGTATCAGAAAGCACTCATTAATACTGATTTCGCCGCTCCAGGCAACTCCCATATAAAAAAGTTAAAAAATAACCAAGAATTAAAAGACGTGGATCTATTAGAAGTTAATGAATGTAACATATAAATTATTGTCCTGAAACTGGCAAAGAAATCTGGAATTCTTAGAACGATGTTAAAAACGTGGTATTCGCGCCTTGAAATTTGTGATAAATTTGAACACTTAGTACCACAGAACGTACGGACACCAGAGCGAAAAGGAAAGCGAACTGATGCATTTCTAAAATTGCACAGCAGAACGTATCTGGAATTTTTGCGTCAAACGGTAACTGGTGATGAAACCTGCTGTCTCCATAAGAATGTCAAAGAACATTAAACTACTTGAAGACCAATTAACTGTCAAGCAAACCACAAAAAAGTTTCATATCCATACGATAATGTTCATCCCTCCGATAATTTCTACAAAAGTTTAACGGGATTTCAAAAGTGTGATAGATTTTTAATTGTTCACATATTTTTCCCAACAAGGCATCTAGTTCACACATTGGTGAGTTCAGTGCGGTACATCCTAACGAAGATCATCCAATCACAGCATCCACGGAAAGGTAACAATCGCATGGTACAAGTTTAGAAAGAGCAAGTTCAAGAGGAATCTTTTGCGATGGGCCATGGGTTTTCACATAGACATGGCTGTTATATATGTTACATAGGTTTAAACATTTAACTTTACATTGGACAGTTATTTACATAAAATATAAGACTGCAGTTCAGATGTTTTAGTACACTTCTTAAATAATGTTACAATTAAATATTCTACAGGGCAGCTTTTATGCAATTTAATTAATGGTATAGTACATTTTGTTTGCATTCTAAGTTCATAAGTTTGCATTCTTTAAGTGAAGGTTCAGTTGAACAGACTATTTGGAAGCACGTAATGATTACTCTTAAGTTAGTTTGCGTATAAAGGTTACAATTCACTTTATTTTTATGGTGCAGTTAAAATTTCATTTGTAAGTAAAAGACTGCTGTACGTATTGAAGCGCAACTTCACAGTTCATATTTACATTTAATAACATGTTTGCAATGTCTATTACGTACTGTAAATACGAAGAAATAAGCATTTGAAAATTTATGCTTTTGACATAAGTAATAATAGGAAGGTATATTGCCCAAAGCTGAATCTTCTTCGTCGAATGCCTTGAGAGAAAAGAGCCTACTTCTGGTTAATCACTGTTATGTGATATTTGATCATGACATCGTAAGTTTCACACATTAGCTCGGATTCTGAGGAATCGTACATTAGACTCTTTTCTTTATAAAAAGAAATACATAAATATAAAGAGTTATCGTAGAGAACTATCAGGATAAAGATGGGTATGTACCCAAATTTCGGTTTCTGAAACAGAGATGAAAAAAAATATTGCAGGCTGGAAATTAAATGTCTTTTGCATTATAAAAACGTCCTTTCAAAAAGCGCAAGGAATTTTACAAGCACCAAATACGCATGAATAAAGTGTTGTATACAGCAAAGCTGAGATTACCCATTACCGTAGACAAAGAGAAAAATTCGACTTGATAAAAATATTAACTAATGAGTTTTGGGCAAAAAGTATGATCTTAAATATTTTTTTTTACCTAAGTGACTTTTCGTAACTTATTGATTTAATGTGAGATAAAACAAGAAAACGCGTTCACACTTACGTTTGCTGTGTATCATTTAGTATTCAGTTCATGCATAAAATAACAGCTGATATGTGGTACAATAATATGCGAATGAACATTATTATAGTCACATTACAATGTAATTGGTTTGTTTTAACTTGAATTTAAAATTAAATGAAAAAACATAAAAACAAATGATTTTGTAATATATTTCAACGCCCTGAATGTTTTAAAAATTTATTTTCTTGATGCTTTTGCTCTTCCTAGCGGTAATTGTTTGGCGATAACATTGTCTCAGAACGTCAAAACACATACAGTAATGGGTACTACGACTTCGCGATGCTCCCCTTAATGAAAACGGCAAAATAAATAGGAAGACGTGAAATTTCTTTCAAATTTCAGATGAATTACGTTCCTTACACAGAAGATAAGCAGATATAAATTATTCAGAACACATTTTGGACGGAGGTAGAATTCTGTATAATAAATGAAGTGTATCGGAAATTAAAGAACTCCCTCGCACACTGAATTCAGCAAACTCCAAGCAGGAAACCAAAAGATACCAGTCGTATGACTTAGATAAGCTTTTCTGTATAAACTGAAGTGTCCAAAACGTAGTTAATATTATCATTGATATGCTTTCCTCGATGAATATAATCAAATGGGCGTTGTTCCTTGTTTTTTGTTATTAGATTTAAAATTCACGCTAATCCTGTTGCATCTTTCTTCTTCTGTTCCACTAATTTTGTTCTTTGATACTGGATATTTTCATTTACTAAGTGTATTAGAATGTAAATCATAATGCACGATTACCTAATCTTGGATTTAGTTGCAATTTCTTTGCGGCTTATTTATGTTTTTCTTTATTTCTTTTATCATTTCTTTGATCAATATGCTTTAAAAAATATTGTTCAGTTCACTGCAAGTGAGAGAACGTGGTAATATTAAGTAGTATTAAAGTACACTTTGTGGGAGTAAAGTTATATTTTTTAATGAAATAAAAAGCAACAAGTTATAAATTTGCTATACCAGGAACTACATTCAAATCTAGAGTTACTAAATGATAAATACAAGGTCTGGATAGAACGTTTTAAGACTGATTGAATATTAACTGTCGGAATAACACTATCTATTTACAACAAACGGAGCTATATAGTAAACAGCATTTCTGATTCTAGTAATCGAATAAGATGAGTTGAGGAGGAAATTATCGTTTGGTGTTTCAATGTTATTTATATTTGTAATAGAGTCGTAATTGGAACAGGGATAAGCGATAAAGTTTTGTTTTAAAAATGGCAAAACTGCTAGCGAATTTAATAAAATTTTGCAGAACGCTTACGGTGAAGAGTGGTTGTTGAATTTTAATGTGGTTTTATGGATTAATAGATTTCTAGGCGGTAGAGATAACGTAAAGTATGACGAAAGAACTGGACGTCCTTGCACAAGCCTAAATGGCCGAAATGAAGAAGCTGTCTGTGATGCTTGCGCAGCATTTTAACATTGATAAAGAAACTGTCCGTAGACTAATTTGTGAGGATTTAGGAAAAAGGAAATTGTGTTCACGTTTTGTTCCTTATTCATTAAAAGAAAGTATGATCAAGTGATGGCTTATCAGGATCTTCTTGACATATAAATTCGCGAACCAAGGTTTTGAAAAAAAAAACATCATCACAGGTGATAAATCGGTGTTTCTCCTACGATCGAGAAGCGAGGAGACAGAGTGCAGAGTAGATAAGCTCAAACTTCCAAAGCGAAAAAACAGTAACTGTGCTACCTCCCTTTTTGTCGGACTTATCACCACCAGATTATCTTTTGTACCCAAAATTGAAATTAATGCTGAAAGACCATTGGTTCGACGATATGAAGGCGATCCAATAAAACGTTGCGCAAGAACAATGAGGCATTTCAGCACACTATGGAACGGCTTGCGGATCGCGCCAACTGATGTATGATTTTAAAATGGTTATATACAGAATAATTGATAAAAAATCTATTTCACTTCACTCATTGTTTTTTATGATTTCAGTCACAGAAAATTTTAACCATTCTATGTAAAAGCGTAAATGTAAATTATTTTGATAGATTAAGAAAAATTTAAATTAAAAAAAAAGAATAGACAAGTTTGTCTGTATTTACAGGAAATACATAGATTAAAATCTCTGGCCAAATAATAATTTAGCATACCTTGAACAATTAACCCCGACAAAATAGCGCAAACTAACAGCCCACAACAAAATAGCCCATGGAAAATTAGCCAACCAACAAAAAAAGCCCATGGCAATACAGTCCATCACTAAATAATCTGCATCAAAGGCTTTTAAATTGACTCCGCGAACAACTTAAATTTTTTAGTATCTAAATATGTAGGCGATATAAAACGGTGCCTATGTATAAATCAGTAATTACATCTTTCGCACAAGTGCATTTGGAAATATCTACACATTCAAACTTGATGCCGTACAGATATGTACATATGTGGGCTGATAGGCGTTCTTAAAATGTTTCACAACCATTTGTCAAGGAGGGTGCTTTAGTAACAATTTCCACACTGAGGCTACTACGGCGTATACAAGTTGGGTATCGTCTGGTGTATATTATAAATTATAATTGTTATACAGTTTTCGAAAGATTTACATGTTTTGAACAAAAATATCTAAGTATGGTTCATAGCTCAATAATCTTGAAATATGAGGGTCAATAAACATTGATATTGTTGTTATTGGTCTTACATGCTTTGCTTTTAATTAAAAAAAAGTATATGAAGAATAGGAAATATTTTTATTTTGTTTTAAATATTAAAGGTGGACAAGAATTTTGTGGAATGGCATGAAAAATCAATATTCGCGTAAAAAAGGTTTCAGAATTGAAACCAGAAATAAGTTAGTTATATTTAGGCTATTTTTCATGGGCTATTTTGACAGGTCACGATAATTTAGTTACATGGAAACCAGATCGAAACAGAAAGTAGGTCGAAGGTTTCTAACTGCATGTTTTCGGATGTGATTATTTTATTGAAACAGTTTATGAACACTTTGTATATAAATTTCATAGTAATTATCCAATTACGAAATTTTCATCTAGTGATATGTTTAGTGTTGGTACTTCATTAAACTGAAATACCGCGCAAAATATTTCAAAAGTTTTCAGTTTTTTTAATCGCACAGATTGCATGCATATTCTAGAAAATAACAGAAGTTTTTCACTTAATGGGCAATTTTAAGAACCAGATTTCCCTTGAGAAAATTTCCGAAAGACACAAAGCACTATCAGAAGTTTAAAAGCGATTATCGATTTATCTAATCCAGCTCTTTACGAAGATTAGTTGGGTTTCATACGAAAATTATTACCATTAAAATCAGAGACAAGTCAGACATTCCCCAAATATATGCGAATAATCACAGATAATTACATCATTTTATAGCAATTTAAGTTCACAGAAATTCTTGCTTTGAAATATAGGTCTTTAAAAGAAGCGTAAATGTTTACTTAAGAAAAGTATGATACTTTTTTATTACTTTAAAACTTTAATAACAATATTTTTTCCGTTTTCCAATATCTGCATTAAATGCGTTTCATACAGATTCACAGTATAGCAATTCCACGTATACCTAGTTTAACATGTTTCCAGGAAAAAATTTATTTTATTTGTAACATAAGAATATAATATGTAAAGTATCCTACTGTGTTTGCAGCTAGATAAGCTTCAAGCAAACTGAAGCGGCAAAATTTATTCACAAAACACAATACCTGCTTTATTTTATACCCAAATAGTATGAGATGAACAAGGTAAAAAAAACTTTTACTGCCAGCCATTTGCATCGAAATTTTCCACTCCCCACCCATTCTTTTCTTTATTTTCTACCAGACACATTATTATTCCTCTTTTAAAAACGCGACATTACCTTCTAACTCCCCTTTTATAACTTCTTTTCACAGATCCAATAAAGGTCAACATTGCGATACGAGAGCAGTGTTTAAAAATGATATGAAAAATATTTCCTTAAGAGCAGCATTGCCTTAACAAGTTTTAACCATTTTTTTATATTTTTGCGTTCTTTTCTTTATGATACCATTTCGAACTATTTTTTTGTTAAACTTTTCAGGCCCTCTTTTTTACGATTTGCCAATTTTTACTGCAGCGTATTTATTTTTCCTTGTGGATGTTTATCTTCGGGTTCTTGTTGGAGATCATGGTAGTTAAGGAAACGTGACGATTCTTGCCCGGGTGAAGACTTTATTGAAGGGTTGGTGGAAAGGGGAGCTTAAAATTCCAAGGGGCGTCGACAGAGGAGGGGGGGGAAGAAGGAGTATATTGGAGTTCCAGCGTACGTGCCGTTCATGCATAGCAGTTTCATTTTCGTCCAACAACGCGAGAAGACGTTATGCCTCTTTTATGGCGTGCAAGCAAGGAAGAGATTCTTGTTGACTATTGGATACTGGTTTGCTTTCCTTGGGAATAAATGACCCTGATCTTGTGACTTGGAATATTATTCTAAAGCAACCATTTTGAGTCTTTTCGTATTCGAAGCAACAGCCAGAGGAGAATATCTGTTTTTATGAAACAGGAAAGATTTGTATGTATTAATATTTGTATCCTCTGGTATGGGACCCATGTGAGAGGAATACTTTCCGATGCATGGTCAAGATGAATTTTCTTGTATTGAATTCCACAAATATTGTATGTGTGCGCAAGATTTTACGAAAGGAAGGGAAAAATATTATTCTTCAGTACTCATGTATTTCTTGCAGAAAATAAACAACTATAATATACCGATTGGAATACATACTCAAATCAAACAATTTGAATTTGCGAAATTCTAAGTAATCGACTACTAAGTATATCTTCAAATTGTTTTATGTAAGTATACCTCTAAATTTAAGATATGATTATGAATGCTTATGAAATCATATCTTAAATTTAACTGATATTTATTATTAAACTGAAATGAACTATTCAGTTAAATGGCAGAATAAATGTCCGAAGAAAAGGAAATACAGGAAATTTAAGTTGAAAATGCAGGAGTGCATAGACTTTAATTTTTTGTGATCAGTGATAAATGATAGTTATTTATATAATGAAGAAGTTTTACTATTATTATTATTAGGGAATTTACAACATTTTACAACAATTTACACACTATTATTATTAGGGAATTTACAACATTTAAGGATGGGACGGAACGAAACTTTCATGTAAATGTTTAAGAATATTGTGTAATGTTTATGAATCAGGTTTCAGACTTTCTTATCGTTACTAAAGTAACGCGTTCTTGTGAAAACTTTCGCAGGCCAAAATTAAGTAACACACTAAAGCGCTCATAATTAATTTATCTGAGAAACAAGTTCAAGTGTTTCTAGGCATCCAGAAAATCTTATCAAATCCCATTAAGTAAAACATAAAAGAATATTAAAAGCAAAACTGATATCATGAATGCATAAGGCAAAAGAACACAACGACAGCCATACTGGTGATGCCAATGAAAATGGTGAATTCAAACTGAGGGTGTTGAAGATTCCGTCGTGGATGATGATAAACCATATAATTAATGATTTAGTAACAGAAATGTGTGGATCATCACTTGCGATATTCATGTCATTATAACTTCATCTTCTGCTTACTTGAGTGTTGAAAATCTTTATTTGTTGCCTTTTATGGATGATAGAAAAGTCTGGATAACATGGTTTACTGCTTCAACATATTCGTCTTACATGTTACTGTTCGTAGGCGACTAAAAAAGATCTTAAATTTATGATTTGTTTTGTCGGTTCTTAAACATTTATCCAGTCATTGTGTACATTTAGCAAAAGGATGTCTTTAAATTTTGTCTGTCAGTGCGCAAAAGCAAAAAACTTCGGATTCCCGTTGCAAAATTAGGTGGGGTGTAAAGGAAAGTAAAGTCTCTAACATTATAAATATTTAATAAAATCGAAGTGTGTTAGAGGGACCTTCGTAAAATGGTGATACCTGCATTTAAATTTTAGTTCTAGTAAATGACAGCATGTTTGGATATTAAATGAGATTTTTACAGCCTTTAGGGAAATAACGCAGGCTTTCTTCAGGGAAAAGCGTAAATATCCAATTTTGTCTTTTCTGGGATTTGAAATCCCGTAGATTTTAATTGTAGCTGGATGTACTAACCACTTACACCACAACAACATGCGCGGAGACTGTATTAGTCAATTATAATATAATCTTAGTGAAACGTATTCTATCTTATTTTTGATAATTGAAAAAATCACTGCTTCTATAAATTAAAGAATGCTTCTAGATTGGCTAGCATCTTCTCATAGACTTAATTTCGGGAATTTAGTTATTTCTCTAAGCTAGCAGCTATTTCGAGATAGGTCAGTATTTCTGCAAGAAACCCAGCATTTTAGAATTTTCTTATTTCTTATTATTTTTTCCTTGTCTAATAAAGTAAAACTGCGTTCTGTAATTTACTTTTGTCAGTTTTAATGGAATCATAAATGAATTCAGGAAAACTACTTTTCATTCACTTGATTTCCTTTAACGTTTTTGATAGTTTTCTTCATCAAAGTTATTAATCTTTAGGGATTTTTCACTAGGAAAATTATTAGTCGCAAACCTACAGGTGCTTTTCATTCTAGAGTTATAAACTGAGAGCACAATTTCAAAGAACCATAAAATAAATCAAGATGCAAAATTAAGTAAATTTAAGATTACGCCAACCCTGTGGAGACTACAGTTTTATCTAGAACTTTTTTAGTCCTGCATCGCATATGAAGATCTGCTCTAGGCAGGATTTCTACTATTAAGGAAACCATTCTCTGGCCATCAAGATGTCAGTTCATTTCACGGTTTCTCTTATAGAGGTACGTAATGAGCTGAGAATGTCTAACTAAGATATAGACACTAGAGGACTCAAACTGGAACATTTATGCTGTTGTATTCTCTGCCGTTCCTTTTATGCTTCATAGAAAAAGTGAATAGATTATTGAATGGATATTAAGGTATGCTAGCTTACGAAAAGTGTATTAATATTTTATGGGAACTTGAAGAGTGTGATTATCTCTAAAATTTCGCCGCTGTGATCAGAACTGAAGAAAAAGCAAAGGAAATAAAAACATGGATATCTTAAGTATATTGTATTTTTATGATTTGATAGAATTGCAGATGTTATATTTTACACAAATCATTAAAGAATTTCTAAAACTGCATATTTTCGCTCTTCTTTTCGGTGTGTATATAAAGGACGAAATAGTAAGTTCATTTCATCATTTATATATACACCGTGAAAATTCATGAATTTACAAGATCATGGCATCAAAGTAATGCTGCTCTGATGAAAAATGAGTGTAAATGGGGGCCTTCGAATATACACGAATATGTACACGCATGATGATGCTTCTGCTTTTACAGATGAAAATTTCTGTTTATGATAGGTAGTCGTGGACAGATAGGTGACATATTGCTTCAAAATTACAAGCAACATTTTACATAACTAGGTCTAGCAAGAAAACAAATGAAAATCGGCAGTCTATGCCTCGGCACGACAGAGAAATTCGTAGAGTTTAGTATCAATGTTAGAAAAGTTTTAGTTCCACTTAAGTTTTATTGGATAGTTAAGAATTTTGATTTGGAAATTCTAGTATTACAACTAGTTGAAAGACCTTTTGCCGTTATGTAAATGCATGCGTCATGAGCATTATAAAAAAATCATGTGACAAAGATTGATTTGAAAATGACACAATTCTGAGAGATTTATTATGAGCACATTATTATCTACCTAAGATAGAAAGGAGAGTAACAACCATTAAAAATCAGACTTAAGAAGCTAATGCAAACTAAAATTAGATTATTTTAAGCAATTTCTTTACCTTACATATACACACACATCTGGACTTATATGTAATAATTTGGAAATGTTAAAGACATGATGTTGAAGCATAAAGAAGTTAGTTGCAGTCATGGCACTACTAAATATTCCTTTTTATTTTGGGTGACACATATTTGTTAGCCGAAACAAACAAACTGGAGCAAGAAGAGCTGTTCTTTAAACTACATTAGTACCTATATAATTCTGATTTATGTTTGAAGCAGCATGCATTGAAAATTTGGCAGAACAGGAAGTTAGAGAGAAAATGCGTCGTTCCCCGGAAGAAAGCCTGAAACAGAAATGAAAAAAATTACGGTTCACAGTCAATTAGTTTCGGTTTACCTTATTTTGGTTTCATTAATATTTAAGCTTTAAAAGTTATTACTGGCTGGAATGTTATGGTTTCTATAGGCAGAGAGTTATGTAAGATTTATATGGCATGGATTAATATGGAAATAAGACAGTTTAAAGATTTATTACAAGCGTTACTATTTATATAACGGAAGGGAATAGAAGAGGATATTTAATTTGGTTTACATATAAATGTCTTCTAGAACAAAGCGATTATACTAAGTGCATAAATTCTTAATTGTGTGTACTTATTTTTTGGCAAATAAAAATTAGAGTTAATAAATTTCGTGTCTTCAAATCTTTGTATAAGATTTATATCACACTGTAAATTACTTAGCTCAATTTATAGATTTTCTTGCGCGTTATTAAGGTTAGTTTTTAATGATAATGAAAATAATGCAAACTTGAATATCAAATTATTAAAATTTTAAAAAGTAGTCGCGCATCGCCTAAAATTGCTTCGGGAGCCGCCGGCTGCCTGAAGGCCGCCAGGTTGGAACTACTGGGGTAAGGGATAATTGCAAACTAAAATTATAATTTTTCTTTTTCTTTTTTGTATCTTATACACACACAAACACACATACATATGTATACATGATATCTGTCGATATATATGTGCATGTGTGTGTGAGAGTTAGATAAAAAGTATATAAAAGCTGTTATTTAATTTAGCAATAATCCATTAATTCTTCATTTTAATTTGACTATTTCTCCTCTCTATTCTGAAAATAGAAATTTTTTAAGATAATTTTTCTGGACTGTGTCATTTCTAAATTAATCCATATCATATGACTTTTATATAACGATAACGACGAGCTAATTCAAAACGAAACATTTCTCTTAAACTAAGTTTCCATATTGAATAATTGTGCACTTTGCTTCCTCTCTTTGGCTTATCTAGGTTATTACTTTCTTCTCTATTCTTATAACAACCATATTAAAAGTGTAAATGTTACATTCAAAACGATTAGTGTGTCAAGTATATTGTGGCCGCAAAATATTTAATTAAAATGAAAGAAACATTTTAAACTTGCCGTGACTTCAATCACCTATTATTTAGAGTTTCATCAGCTATCTGAGATTTTCACAAATCTTCATCATGTATAAACTAGATATTAGATAAACTAATGTAAAGAAAATAGCTGATTTTCTTCGTGAATGCAATGTCTTGTTAACTCTTCGTTTTTCTAACTATCGCTCTTGAATTAAAACTATTAATAAAAATTTAATGTTCGAACTCTTTTACATCAAGTTTTGCTGCACTGAATTCAATACATATCATTAAATGTGTTCATTAAGTATCTAAAGTATACTTATTTCGACTTGTACAGAAACTCGCATAAATTTCTAATGAATAGTGAGAGAATAAATGCAAAATGAAACTATTTTAGAAAAAGGAGAAAGGGGACATAATACGTAGATTTTGCTCTATTTTAATGTAACACGGTTATTTTTATACTGTTTCTTTTAGGATTTTCTCCAAACTTGATAAATGAATATTTTCTCGGCCCTTTGGTTATAATATCTAGCTCTGGGCAGTGTCGGAACCTTTCTTACGTAATCTGCATTTTAGACCCATTCAAGCAACGAAACGACGATGTCTTAATCCATCATTTTCTGGATGCCTAACCCTTATTTATTCTGAAAGGCTATGAGTTTGACTAGTGCGAAAGTTAAAAATATTTTCTCTTATATCATCGCATCATTTTGCTTCTTTACCAGGAAACTGAATAAAATAATTACATGACATTCGAAGTTACCACACTCAATATTATCTATTTCCTTGCGTTTTATGGACCACAGCACAATTCTGAAGATTTCAGATTTCTTCTGTTGATTTGCACGTATCATAATGTTTCTCAGCCGCAGCGATTTATGCTCCATTTCAGATACGATATCTTAGTTTTCGTTGGGAAAGAATATTTTCTGATTTTTGATCCATTGCCAGAAACAAAGGGATTGTTATTCCACCACATTACGTTCAAGAAGTCGACGGTATTTCTTATCTTTCGACGGAAAATTCTTCTTTTCTTCCACCAAACAATGGTTATTACAATCTGAGATTTATCATAAAATATATCATTATCGAATGTTGCTCTAGAAAAGCACTTGTTATCTTCTGAGAAAGATGATTTGTATGTCCTAGATTTGAAGACTAAATATTTTGTTTCAGATTTAACGTAAGCCATAGTTATTTTGACTCTTTCTGAGCAGAAGTTGACTCAGGCGAAGGTATGTATTTGCTTATTATTCTCAGAATTTATAGCTTGCGGAATACTTTCTCTCTTAACAGAAGTGTTTCTTATTAATCATCAGTTAATTTTGCTAATAAATACCAGAAATTATGTAACTGGTTACAGAATAAACCTATGCTTAACCAAACATGATGAGAAAGTAACATTTCTAGTAATATATCATAGATAAAACACATACGAGAATTGTTTGTTTTCTTGGTCAATCGAACCGAAGTACGCTAAGATTATTCTCTAGAAATTGAGAACATAAGTAATTAATATAAGCATACTCTAGTAACATAAACAATATATTTATTACCATAAAAAGTAGGAACAGGTGCGGATATTTCACAGCATATTACAATTCATAAGGAATAATAAAGTATTCTGTTGCAGACTATATGACACTTTGTTCGTGTCCTGCATTCATCATTAATAGGAACAAGAAAAATTTATTGTGATCTCTAGGGTCTTATAACTTAAAAGGAACAAAAACTAACTGGCCAAATGCTTATGATAACGCCCATCATATTTTTGTTTCCGGCACTACGGACCTGATGTGGTTCAATGTGGAAAACTTGAATAATTAGCTATGCGTCCGGGCATCAAAACTTGAATCTTTTGGTTGCTACGCAGATGTCGTAACTACCACAAAATAAGGACACGTGTAAGAGTAATGCCTTAATCCTGTTACTATCGCTTACAGTTTGATTTATATAGAAAAATGTACGTGGATAATAAAACCTTGCATTAATTTTTGAACAAAAGTAAACACGTATTTCGTTATGTAAGTAGGCCTGATTACGAAATCTTTGTGCAGAAAATGAATTTAAAATTCCATGTTTGTTGCGAGATCTTATTTAAAAATTGCTTTGTACTAAACTAGTTCACAAAAAAAAAAAAAAAAAAAAAAAAAAAAAAAAAAAATAGAAACATCAATTGATTGAATATTTTGCTCCATCTACATCCCTAACTAAAAATTTGACTAAAAATTATTCTTCAATACATAGACCGTTTAACATCAACGTATGGATTTGCCCAAATTGCATGCAAAGGGAAGACTGATATTAAACCTAGAGAAAGAAGAAAAGAAGACACGCAATTAACCAAGACTTGTCCAGAATCGAGCTCTTACCGCCGAGTTATGGTTGGAATTCAGCCTCGGATAAACACCAATACATTTCAGATGACCTATTCTAAGAAACTTTTAAATATATTTTGCAGTTCCACGTGAAATTTGGACGCTCTGTAAGATAAATCTGTCAATGGAATATCGACTCAAATTGTTTTAAAAATGATTTTTATAAACGGAAATTTATAATTTATAAGGTATTTCTCGCACCTTCTTGGCGATCTTTCGTGGTGTAGTGGTCAGCACACGGAGCCGGTATTTCAGAGGTACGTGGTTCGATTTCAGGCGAAGGCGGTTGCTATGTTTCCATCCTTCCTGCTCCAAAAGATCCTCCTCTCTACAAATTAATTTAACGAATTAGAATACATAGTCCCTATGTGAAGTTGTCTTTAATTTAGTGTTTTATAAAATTTTCCCTACAATAAATTATCACGTAATTAAACTATGGCACCTAATTTTCAGCATGCGATTTTCACATTTCATCTGTATTTAGGCATTTTAAAAGCCAAATAATTAGTAAAAGGTACCTGTAACAATTAGACTATGCATTAACTTCTCTACGCTCGGAGGTCAATGACTTCAGTATACATAGCTGTATATCCTTCTACAGTTCAGCATTTTGTGAAACCGAGATCAGAGCAAATGATAGACTAGTAAGTATTAAACAAATTACAATTTGAGAATGATAATTTTCTTAATTTAGAGTTTAAGCCAAAACATAAATATTAATTCTGATCACCGATAAAATAGTGACATTTTGTAAGAATGGGATTCTTTTTTTTTTCTATTTTTCCAATAGCAGATTGTGAACAGTTACAGCATAACACCGTCCATTAATCTATATAAGGCTAAATGTGGTGGTCTCTTTATTATGAAGGCACCTAATAGGTGGGCCACCATCGTCTCCTATGAAGGAACGGACAGTTACAACCATGCCTTCTCTGGGATTCGAACCCAGGTCCTTCGGTATCGCAGTCAGGCCTTCCTAACTACTATACCGTCTGGGCGGTTGTGAGAATGGAATTGTAACACAGAAAAAGGTATGGATTTTTATAAAATTTCTGATATAAAAATTGTAAAATAAGCAGATTAATTAAGATGTTGAGAAGCTGACTTTTTTTCTCGATAGTTACATTCATTTTGAAAATTCCTAATCACGAATAATAATATCACGATTGTTTATCCAATCTTCAAATTTAAACAATTATTTATATGAAGGAAACAGTATTTTATAAGAAATCTTTTGTAACTGAACATTAAGTAAAACTTCTTATCCTTCAAGTAAGTATACGAGATACTATTACACAAATATCAGGTCTCATTTTAATTCCTAAGCCAAACATTTATAGAAGTTTAACATTTTGCTCGATTTCAATAAACGAGTGATGAATTACATAGAGTCACAGAGTATGCCGAACGTGTCATCAAACATATACACTTGACTTTCAAACATATATCATTCACTTTTTTTTCACTAATACTCATACTGCATATTAATGCACATATATTAGTTTTAGTGCAATATATATCAAATATGATGTAATGTATTTGTTTCTGTGTATATGCCTTTAGTTTCTGAAATGCGACTGTTAGATTTAATTAAAACGTTCACTGAGAATATGGAATTTTTGTTCCTAACAATTAGAACCTCTTAACGTCTCGGACAATGTGATTTATTTCAGTAAATCCAAGATTAAAGAACTATTATTTTCCTCTGTTCCTTCGGCTATATTATTTCATTGTCATGTTGATTTATTTTGCGTAACTAGAGGCTAAATAATCGATACGTCTGCTTACCACTTTACTCTGGGGAACATCATCTCTTAGATAAGATGATTTATAGTTCCTAATGAGAAGCTAGGGAATTGTCATGCCCTTGTACCGGTTTCTGTCTACACATACTATAACTGGTATATTAGTTACTTTATTTATGCTACGAGACCTGATGTTTTTCTTGAACAAATTGGTCTGATAAAGTTATTCCATTAGAACTGTATACTCAGTAGTTGCAGTTATAAGTAAAGGTTTGATTAGTCATTTGCGAAAAGATACCTGTAAGTTATCTCTTGAAGAATAGAAATGTAATAAATATGGAAACATATTGCTGAAATTTTATTGTTTTGTTTTATCTCTCTCAGTACGAAGGAGAAGAACATATCTACTAATTGCTAAGAATGCCACCTGAATCCTCTAATAAATCTTATAAATTCAATACACCAAGGATAAAAGAGGTAGAATAATAGAACAAAAGTAATAAAATAGAATATAATGGAATAAAATCAATAAAAGTAGTTGTATAAAAAATATATACTAAAGTTTATAGGGTAAAAAAAGGTTTTTACTGAAGTAAGGAAGAAATCAGCAAAAACTATGAACGTACAGATCTTTTTTATGCATGTGATGGACTTACAACGGGCTTATTTTAAAGTGACGGTGCATACCATTTCATATCTTTTCTCAGTAATGACTATTGACATAAAACATTCAAACAACTAGCAATATTTTCACCAAATATGGGCAATCTGTAGATAATATCAAGTGATACCTGTAGGTAATCAAGTTAGATAAGCTTCGAAAGCCTAGATTTTCCTATCTACCACAGCTGTTAATGACCCATGATAAGATATGAAGATTTTCATGCTAAGGCTTTTCAAGACTTTTACGTACATAAGCAGAAAACATAACTGTAGATCTGCAGAACTACATACATATTCCCGATGTATTTCTTTAAAAAATAACAATGAATAATCGCTTAGACCCACCGAATTTTCCACGCACGTAATCTCTACCCGAATATAGACACTTTGAAAACCGAATTTTTAATCCAAAGGGGCTTTGTCCCTAAAGAACTATTGTTTTCGTTTTGCGATTTTGCGTTGAATCACTATAAATTCCTATTCTGTAAAATTAACGAATTTTGGATTAAAAACTGAACAGTTTCAAAGCGAACAGTGGCAACACTTTAAGGAATAAAATATTTTTATCGCTGGCGCGAGTGACTGTATATCAAAAATTCTAAATATATTATATTTAGCTCAATGTGGCATTAGTCCAAATGCTCTTCAAACGTGTATGTCTCTGTAAATGAAAAAACGCGCGTTTGGGCTAATATAAAATCTAAAAGCTATCTCTTTTTTACTAACGCTTTGTGTGTAAAATGTATTTATTAAATATCACGTTCTTCGCGCACGTTCGACACAAATCTATTCAAAAACAAAATCACAAAGTATTTAAAAGCAGCAGAGCTTTATAGTTTCTGATAGACAGTCTCGTGCGCTGGAGATAAAAATGTTTTATTCCATACGGTATTATCAGTGCTCGCTTTCAAATCGTTGAGTTTCTTAAATAAAAATTCTATAAAGTACAAACTATGAAACAAGTAATTCAAATATTGTATAATGTCATTCTGTGAAAATATTAAACATTTTTAATTAGATAAATCACCAATTAAACGCATTTTTCATTTGAATCAATACGTTATTACAAATGTAAGAAACGAATATTCTTAAGAAGGGCACCAATTTCTTTCATATAGAGATTCAGTTTGAAATATCTTACGCTTTTCCAAATAGCAATAGATTCAAATGAAAACAAGAAAACAGATAAAAGTGCATGGGTCACCAGAAACTTTACTACAGAATCGAACAGGTATTGCCCCAATGCACTAACCAGCTAGAATATGGAAAACTTGAACTGACTATACGCTATTTGAGTAATACTGGAGTTATAAATCGCAGTTCTTACAGTTAAACATAAGAGGATAATAACATAAAATTACACACAAAGGTTAAAACGACTCATTTATGGAGATTCAACGTAAAATCCCTTTTCGAGACTAATAGCCCTTTTGGCCTAAAACAATGGATGTATGCGCTGTGCTACCAAACTCTAATTTTTAAGATTGAGTTTGTCATTTAAATTCCTCGAACGGTTTTTAAAATTAAAAAAATCTCATATTTCTTGGAAACAAATTTCAAGCAAATTAATAATTTCAGGTAGATTTAGTATTGGCGCGTAATTTCAAAATAAATTTCGTCACTCAGAGAGAAGACCTCCAAATCCGAGATATACAAATATTTTTAAAGTAAATTAGAAAATGTTTTGAGAGCGCTTGGGACTAATGTGTCATTTTTTACCTTAGCTAAAATTTAGTTTAATGTTATCAGATTTGGCAAAACAATTTTTTTATTGAATGCTTATATTTTTGCTTTTTCCAAATAGACTTTTCATTATTATTACATGTCTTAAAAACGTTTTGAAAATCCTGTAGATAGTATTTATAAATATAAAATACCTAATATTGTGCCGATTATCAGGAAAAAGGAACAAAATAATACCCTCAGAGAGTAAATGTTTTTGAAATTGCTTCAAAAGCAGAATATTTACTTTGAAACAATAATCTACATTTTTTGTAAGAACAGAAAATAAAATAGTTATAGGACTGTTTGTCGTAAAATAGCTGAAAAACATCCGTACAGTAAGTCTGAACGCGGAATAGGATTTTGAAGCTTTTGCCAAAATCCTTTAGCCAGAAACCAGTGGATTTACGTCGTGGTATTTACGAAGTACTGACTTACGTAAATGATCGTAACAAAATAATCGCTTATTAGAAGAGTTTTGCATTAATTGTGTTTAACGCTCTTAGTAGTTTGAAGTGATAATTACTGATTGGGCTCTGTCAAACTGGGAAGAGTTGTACGATGAATTTTGTGGAAAGGTCTAAAACTGTAAAGTTTTTATTTTGTGAAAATAAATTTTGACAAGCTATCATCGATTCTGTGTGGATTCAATCCATTAAGCACGGAAGAATATTTAATCTATAATCAAAGTCCTTTAATATTTCGCTAATCGACCTATTATACTTCTGTTGTTGCCTAATTGAATACTTAAATACAGTTTGCACTACGTACAGTACAGTAAGGGACGTGGGGAAAAGTACCATTTACAACATAAACAAAAATTATTTTCTTAGTAGTGAAAATTAATATGCAGGCTAATAGCCAAAGAAAACGATCAAAAGAAAAATATTTATAAAAATAGCTACTTTTAATTAAAGCACTGATGATAATCTGCAAACCCCATTCTAAAATTTATATATATCCTCTATATTTGAAGGTTTATTATGCTAATGCTTAAAGTAAACCCTATGATAATACTTAAATTAAAGTAAATATTAATTTATTGAGTAATATTAATTATTAATAATTAATTTGGCTAAATTTGCGGAGGTTTATAACAAAACATTATTTAAAATAAATGAGAATGTCAAAGGAAATGGAAAAGTTAAGATTTTTCTTCTTAGGATATCAAGATTTAAACATGTTGGTATCAAAAACCAGGCCTCCTCAAACCATATGTTTTGCGTTATTTCTAAACAGAACATTTAAAATAAGTTACAGAAATGTACCCTTTTGCATAATTAGTTAGGCGTTATTTGCCAAAAATCGTGTAAACCAAGTTCTAAAGATACCTTATCTCTATTTTAAAGTATGTAAACTATTGACCTTTCGGAATGCCTTAAAATAATCTGAAAGATATCAGCTGACGAAATAACTAATACATTCCTCAAATTTTAAATTTATTCAGAAGATAAGTATTTCTTACGATTAATCAAATTTCCTGTTTCATTAGAATCAGATCAATCTGTGAATGGCTCATTGTTTTAATCACCCAACTGTTAACAATTTGGATTCCACTGCCCTTTGAAATATAATTCTGGTAGCTCTAATAATAATGCAACAGTGAATTTTCCAATTAATGATGTATGAAATTCTGATTAATTTTTATAGGTATTAGTATATAAATCAGTACGCATTGCTTTTGGAAGAACACGCTGTAAAATGCAGTGCTCGAATTTCCAAAATTACTATCCAGCAGCACGCATTTGATGTTGCTACCCATTTATCATAATAACCATACAAGGTATCATTTAAGTTGCTAACTGGTTATTTTCCGTTACTTTTCTATCCTTTCGCTCTAATTTCCATTTTCATGCCAGAATGTAAACTTCTAGCTCGCGCAATATTCAAATGAGATAGAAGAGACTGTTTGAAAGAAGGTTTTAGAAGGCAGAGTTAGAGCATGTTCTGCCTGTTTGAAAGCCAAGTTACTAAATTGGGTTCTATTGCGTTTAGCATTTTGCGGAGTTGAGTTTTTCTTGCTATTAGGCCTTTTTAAGCCGACCTTAGGTCAGAGCTAGCTTGCAAGCTATACCAGTTGAGAAGGCGTAAGGCTAACTTATTTTTATTAGCTTTATTTCATACATCATCTTTAATCTAAGCCATAATGATTGGCTTCTGTAAGCACGAATAGGTGCCGATTGCTAAACTTTCTTTGAGTTAATAAAAGCGTCTTTTTCACCCTTTACCTGCCTCTGTGGTACTTACAAGGCATAGTGATAATTAACAAATTGTCTTTCAGAGTTTTGGATCTAGCTTATGTTACCAAAAAACACCAAACTCTGTAACCGGATATGGACCCAAGTATTACTTTTCATTTCAAAAACAGAAAGAGAATTTGCATGATTTATGTAACAGCAATATGTTGATTTGAAAGACTCTGTTCAGGATTTGAAAGCTATGACAAAATGCCTTTTTAGGCTAGAATTCGACGATCAACGGATATGTTGAGTGCTCAAGATCAAATAGAATATTTAGGCTTAAAATTTACTGAATGTTACCCATAGATAGTAACTTTTCCGAATGCGAGATTCTGAAGCACTCTAGTATTCAAATGTTTTCCTATTATTTTTTTATTAATTGATTTAATTAATTGTTACTTCAGAAACAAATGCTCCAGAGTTAAATGAGAATTTTAAAAGAACTATTTTTATATCAAGACGCTTACAAAGACATATTGAAAATTTTGTGTCTTCTAAACTACTTATATTTTTAGTTTTTCTGCTTTATTTCTAATGTAAGTTTCCTCCTCCAAAACTCTGGAACTTAAATAGCATTATGTTTCAAATTCTCGCTCATTTTTGAAAGCATGAACATTCTTTTGCTTATTAACGTATTTATTTTTCACTGAAATATTTCATTCACTCCATGAAGTTTATAATAAAAGTAAATGTTAAAGTCATCTCAAAAATTTGTAGAATAGTAAAAGAGCATGAAAAACGTAATAATTCACTTGATTTTAGTTTGCTGGCTTTTAGGGGATAGCAGAAAAACATACAAACATTGGACTATGACAATAAACTCGAACATTTCAATTATAAATAGAATTTATTCTATTTAAATAATTACAATCTTTATACTAAATCCTCCTTATACAGTTACTTTATACGAAATAGAATTTATTCTATTTAAATAATTACAATCTTTATACTAAATCCTCCCTATACAGTTACTTTATACGAAAAGAACAGAAGTGAAGCAATGCAAATTGATCGACTTAGTAGTTCGTAAAGAACATAAGATTTATTAGAGGTAAGAGCAGCAAGTTAATTTTCTGTTCTCTTTATTATACTCGGGTAATTTTCCCTTCTTTTCTATTGATGCCATTTTCATTTCCTTTCTATGTTTGCTCTTTTAGATAAGGAAAAAGAACATTGTCTTCATTTTAGTTGTTGGTAGTGACTTCAGTACTTCCAGTTCGCTAACTCGGGGTCTTTCTCCCGGCAATAGTCTGATAAGCAAACACTAAGAATATTTTTAGAGAGTTGAAATTCCAGACAGCGATTAAGGAAAAGATTGTTCAGACTGCATTTCTCGTTACGTGAGACCCAAGAATAATTGTTTCAATCCCTTTTTACGGGATAGTTAGAACTGTGAAAACTTTTACGAGCCTTTTTACGATGCTCCTCTCGGAAGAGGCCCGTGTTGATTACGATATGGTGAATGTTGCAGCTGTACTTAAATTACTCAAATCTGGCTTTGAATTACAAGTTTAGAGGACATTTTAGAGTTCTTTAACTTTTCGGACGGTAATGGAGCAGAGATGGTAAATTTTAAGATAAAGGTTATATCAGCACAGATCATAAAATTGTATTTTTATAGATACTAGATTTTATGGAATTACAGATACATAGATTTTATTTGATATGTAGAAACTTTTATGATCCAGTTGGATACAACTGATTTTTCATTCGAGTAAGAACAATTAAAATACTTTATTTTTCCCATTATGTCAGAAAAGAAAGATACAGCTTTATGTAATTTCAAAAAGAAATCTTAATTATTTTTTGACATTCTCACGCTTTGACATTCTTGAGGGATATCACTATGCTAAACTTGCAAGTATCATATAGAAACATCTTTAGCATTATGAAAACCTGTAAAATAAATAATAGAATTTAGTAGCTAGAATTTGCATGTGGATTGTTCAGATGTTAACTCTAGCCACTAAGGTTATGGATCTGAGTTTTTATAAAGCGGATAAATGCATCAATGTTTCGTAAAAAGTGCTCATTCTTGAAACAATGAAAAAAAACCCTTTTGTTAAGGAACAACAAGCTTCCTATAATCCGAGAACATAATCAAAAAGGAAGGAGTCAAAGAAATATAGCTAAATTTGCCGTTGATTTCGAGGGTCTGTATCAAGCACATAAAAGTCTAAATGATTCGAGTTGTGACTTCAGGTACTATTGAGTTGTACTTTATGATTTAATTAGTATATAAAACTTTATAAATAAATACGTACATATGTACTGTCAATGTGTACCCATTTTGTTATGAACGTTTTCTTTTCTTTGACTTTCATCAGGATGCGAATGAGGTGGAGTTCAATAAGAGGGAGTTCATGAATATTTTAGATACAGAGCTTTGCTCGTAAACGTGTATTTTCTCGTTAACTTTTTCTCGTTAACTTTTTTCTCGTTAACTCGTTAACTTTACAGAGCTAGATGAACTCATCTAACTCTGTAAAGTTAACGAGTATAGGGAGATTAGCCCTTTCATTAGCCAAAAGTAAGCCGTGTTATTAGGAGTGTTAGCCAATGCTTAGTAATGGTATTTATATTTGTAGCCTCTAACTGCGAATCAATTTAAATTTGCCAATTCGATTTTCGGTTATTTTATACTGCGGTCAATACATTCAACTTCCGATTTATCGGTGTGATGTAGGGGATAGTATGCACGGTTAACTCAAATTCACGATTATCCAAAGCTAGATTAAAAAGAGATGAATAACTATAATATATGAAAAGAAAATGCTACAAGACAATTTACTTGTGCAGTCTTTTAAGGAACTCTGGTTTAATAAAGTTTCAAATCAATTTTATCAACAACAACAACAACAACAAAACAATACAAAAAAAAAAAAAAAAAAAAAAAACTGTATCACTCTGACAATTGCAGTTCGCGTAAATAATGGCAGTCAGACTCTCTGTTTTGCTGAGTTGTTTAAGATCTTTGATCTTATCTTGCGTAGTGTCAGTTTTCAGTCAGTACACTATCTTCTTGCACTTCCAAGTACTCCAGAAGACACTCGGTGTGATACAGTGCAGCTCCACATGTCTGTTACCAAAGTTTGTCTGTCTGTGCGTCCAAAGGTCTGTCACCTGAGATAATTTTGTATCAAACTATTTATGAACTTAGATTCTGTTCATCTATTCCTTTTTCTGATTGAAATACTGCACTGGTAAGTTGGTTGCTTCCGTGCCTTTAAAAGATTTTGTTTCTTTTCCGCCTCACCAATGACAACCAGTTTCAGTTTGTGGTTTCCTGCCGCGTTAGAACACATCATTATTGTCATACAAGATTTACTGATTTCATAACTAGGAGCATTTTTTTCGTTTTCAGACACAAGAGGTTTTGTTGGCAAGCATTTATAAAATAACCCAAATTCATCAAAATTGTATACTTCTTCTGAGAACAAATTTCAGGCTCAATCACGTTTTTCAAATCACTTCAAAACTCTTTTGCTGCATTCTGATCACCATTCGAAAGTTTATAGTATACTTGAAGCACTCGAATAACATGGCGCTATTTGAAATGCGTTAGCCATCCTAATGGTGCAAAGAATTCGCCTACAACGTTCTGATTGCTGAAAAATATATTTAGCTTTTCCTGCACAAATCAGTCCATTTATTGGGTGCTCTCTGCTGAATAAACCACTCCAGCATAGCTCTATCTAAGTCCTCGTTGACATTTTCATTTCCTTCATTCCCACAGCAGAATCAGGTGCACGCGCTATAAGGTATTTCTCCCGCCTTCTTAACGTTCCTTCGTGGTGTAGTGGTTCTGCACGCTGGGCCGGTATTCCAGAGGTCCGCGGCTCGATTCGAAGTTTCTTTTTTAAATAAATCACTCATAGTCTGCTCACAAACTCCGTACTGCAAAGACACGGATTTCACGCTTGATCCATTCTCTACTTTTCTTACCGTTTCAACCTTCTGATGAATGGAAAGAACAACACCCTTCCGTTTTTTCTGACATTTTGCAAGCGAAAATTATTATAGTATTTGGCAATGAACAACCATTTGGCAGTGGAAATGTAAAATCTAAGATTTTTCTTAAAGCGTCAGAGCGAGTTCTAAAAATAGCAATTTCTGTTTCAGCAAAAGTACAAAAATTATTCGCCAACCAGAACTACTCCAATTACTATAGCTCCAGATTAAGAGCGCGTCTATTTCTCTATTATTATCAAGTGTAAGATGGAGTAAGTAAGGAGGGGGATAGGACATAGGAAGGGATTTGTAACTGCAGTCAGTTTGTCAAAAACGTGCTGGTAAGGAGAAAGGCAGAAGGGGGAATAAGCCTGAGAAGTCGTCAATTAAGTTTTCCTATCGACGTCTGCTCTCTCTCTCATCGTCTGCTTGAGATAATACCGTATTTATGCGAATCTAATGCGCCATCGAATCTAATGCGCATCCCCATTTTAAAACTTTAAATAATAAAAAAATTGTTTGTCGGCGAATGTAATGCGCATCAATGGTATGAGGAATTTATTGAATCTTATTTTATACAACAATGGATTTGTATATAAACTAACAATCAATAGTATGATAATTTTATTTAAATTTAGATACCATATTTTATACAACAATGGATTTATACATAAAGTAACAGAACATAGAATTAACCTATTAGTGGGCTATTGTTATGTGAAACAATCATTGTTAATTACCACTACCGTATATACGGTACATATCGTAAAGTATGAACATGAAATAAATGGTAACATTTCTATCTAGCTAACAGTTTCTATAATCAGTGATTAAAAGTAAACGTCTTTATTCACTATTTTGATGATAACTTTTTTAGTCCCCTTCTCCGTAATGGTGTAGTTACGAGGCATATCAAACCAAATTGGCGTGTCGTCAGCGTTGCCAATTTGCCCCATTGAAAAATTCTTTTCCTTCCGAAGTGTGATGACATACCGCTAAAATGTTAGTAGTTTTCCCTCAAAATCTGCTGGAAGCTTTTGGCATATTGTTGTACGGCGTCTTAGAAATAAGCCCATTCGCTTCATAAACCGATCCACCCATCGACGGCTAGCTTTAAACTCTCGTTTCGGTATTCCAAGAACTTCAGCCTCCTCTTTTGCTTTATTTCTTATAGTGTCGCTAGTCACAGGTTGTCCATTCTTCCTCCTTTCACGTACAAATTCCAAAACTTTTTCTTCAATTTTAGGGTGTCTTCCTTTGCGAGGGCCAGTGAATTTCTTTCTACTAGTTTTAGTTGCAAACAGTGCCAATTTCTGTTGCCGCCACAAGCGAACATTGCTCTCAGTTACGTTGAACTCTCTCCCAGCCTTTCTATTGCCATTTCTTTCAGGATAAAGAATTACTTTACGTTTGAAAGTAGCGTCATATGACATTCTTCTCAGCTTGTTCTCCATCTCGTGACTACGTACTCTGCAGTTTGTATCCTCTATGCAATAATGTGTCAACGATAAATGTAACGGTAAATGTAGTCGAGAAATACAGTAATCCATTGTTACGATTTAATTCGGTTGACGTCATCGGCGAACTTTGCACTCGAATCTAATGCGTCATCGAATCTAATGCGCACCCCAATTTTGAGTACTACATTTGGCCAAAAACGATGCGCATTAGATTCGCGTAAATACGGTATTTTTTTCCGCCACAGCGCTTTTTTAGAGGGGCGCCGGTTAAGCTACAAACCGGTTAATTTGCCTCGGTAAATAGCGAGTTGACTTAGGCTTACACATTCTATTTTTATATGTAATTGTCTGTCCAAGTTCTTACACTTGCATCCGCAGGTTTAAAGAGATAATGCTTAGCGGAAGATATAGTGGTCGAGATGCCCGACCATTCCACAACAAGCACATTGATCATTATCGTATAGGCCGAACTAATGCGAAGGAACTCATAATAAATGGATTATGACAGCTTAAATACTAAGTAAAGTGTGAGAAGCCACTAATTATTTATTTTACAATTTTAGGGAAGCATTTATATACCTTTCTTCCTGTATGCGAAATGAATAAATGAGAAATAAGTAAATTAATAAATGAGTCACCAATGACCGAGTAATTAAAATGAGCGTGTATCGGTTTAGAGGGAAAGAATTCTTGCATAATCGAAACACTATGATATTTCTCAGTGCATCAGGATACGCTAGTACACTTCTGGTTTATTGGTGATTTTCAAAGGCAAACGATTGTTAATAAAATATTCATTATTTGAACAGCACGTTTTATGACGTATTTCATGTTATATCTAAATACCTGTATTGAAGTTATTTATACGCCTAGAATGGCTTCGAATGAAAATAAAGGAAAGGCGTAAAATCATAGTTCGTGTGATGACAAAGCTACCACAGACCTCCGGGATGACACAACCTTGCACTTGCAATTTAAATAAAAATTTAATTTTTTAGAATCTTATTGCTCACGGTATTTGAACTCCAGAGCAGTTTCTAAAATGTGTCAGCACCAGAAAGATCTTCGATTCAATTTTACATTTGTTTGACCTGATAAATTAAGAGATAAAGGAATAAATTCTAAATTTTTGAGGCATTTCGGATCAAAAACGAAATTAAAGAAAGGTTAAAAATTCAATTTTTAGATAGAAGTGAATGAACTCGATTCATATGCAAATGTCACAGACAGTTCTTCACGCATAAAGAACCTGTCAGGAATCACCACAGAGAAAAGTTAAAAACACCCGCAATCTTTACAAACCGCGAACAATGCCATTTTCTTCTTTCTCCTTTTTTTCAACTTTACTGACAGTCAGACTCGAAAAGACATCGATGTTACTCCAAAGACGAAAATAACTGGGGATTCTTTCCATACTTTTTTTAATAGATTCTAACGCCCGGAGGAGGAAAGGGGGAGAAAGTAACTTCTACTACTTCTGCTGTCGCAAGCGTCGCTTCTTCCTTTCATATGCAAATGATAACCGCTCTCGAAAGTTCCATGCAGATTCGCTGGTGAGCGCAAATAAGGACTTCCAAACTGCTGACGGAAAGTGGTTTTTTTCTGTCTGAAATGTTTGACACAGAACGTCTTAAGTTACAAATACTGCAAAAAATTCGTCTGAATTATCCTAACGCTCGCCAAGATTGAAAATGTAAAAGTAGGTTTTAAGAAACGGTTTTCTCGAGGCATTTTCCTTTCACAGAGCAATTTTTTTCTTTCATATTCATCGGAAAGTTTCTTGATGTGCGAAGATGAGGTATGGAGTATCTAGATCATGTGCCTTTTCTGAAATCATTACCGATGCTCATTTTACCATTTCAACTTGTCTTTTATATTTTTCTGTGCACTTCTTGCAAATTTAAACCCAGATATTTCTTTCTTTTAAAACTTTTACTAAGATTCATTCTAAACTACAAGTGTGGCATATCTCAAGTGCATATGTAGAATTCTTGTTTTTGTTTGAAAGCATAAATCTTTAAATTGTTCGACCACAGATGTCCTATTGCACACTCATCTCAGAAGAAAAATTCGATTTTCGTGTTACTCAGCACTTTTTATCATCCCCACGTTACGCAGCCTCAGGTCTTTTAAATATGTTACAAAAAGTAAGAGAATCATGTGAATGTAAAACTTTAATACTAATCAGGAGATTATTTACATTTTATTTATAAAATATTCAGTATTAATTGCTCAGCAGTAAAGGCAAGTTAAGTTTCTATTTCGTTTTTAAATTTAGACTTAGAATTACACTTATTGAGGCATCCAAATGAATGACATTCTTTTTGTTCTGGAAGGTTCCTTTTGTTCTGGACGTTCTGCTTATGGTAAAGCGTCGAACCAGCTTGTATATAAAGTGATGTGTTTCTTTTAGAATTCCTTTCTGAACATAATGCCCATGTTAACATTCTTAGCTTAATATCTAAAATCTTGTTCTCTATTCAGAAAATACACGGACTAATAATCACTGCTTGAAATTTGCAATAATTGATATTGGCTATCAGAAGGCATTAACATTCTTTATTTAGAAAACAAATGTTGAAGTGGCATCATTTGCGACGGTACGTGCATAGTATGTACAGCATAGTACGTGTTGTTGTGCAAACGGATGTAAAGCGCCATTCAACATCTGGCGCTATACCACATTTAGAACAAAACATACGCGAACGAAAAAGTTGAATTTCTTTGATCAGAAACGGACCTTTGTCATGCCAGAGATACTTTATTTGCCAGTTACCTCGCCCTCTAATTTCGTTGCTCTTTGTTATCAAGATTATTCTAGTTGGTAAATGCTTCCAGATAGTTCAAGCCATTCAAAAGAAAAGACAGGCAATTATGACAGATACATAAAGAGGCCTTCTTCGATGTTTCCTAAAATGCCTGACGTACTAGAAAAATTACCTATGTTGTGACGGATTTTATTTCGGAGATGACTGGTTAATAAAAATCAATATTTCAAATATAACAACTCTACAAGCATTTTACGAGAAATTTTTACCATGTGAGGCTTTTTATGACTTAATTTAAGTTTTAGAGTAAATAAGAAATACAGCTATTTAATGTTAAGATACGGCATTTTGACAGTTTAACTATCTTATCACTTTGTTAACGCAGAAGATCTTCAGTATATTAAGCTTCTATATGTGAAATTATCTTACATGGAAAATAGTATTTTTTTGTGAAACACTTTCAAAATTCAGGTCACATTAGATGTTAAAACCTTAAACCCGAGCCAAGTCAGTGTTTGTAAGTATAATCAAAAATCTATTAAAATAATTATTTTATGTGCAGTAAAGGTTCTAATTTATTATACAGGGTGAATCTGAAAAGTGAGCAAAACTTTACGGGGTGATAGAATGCAGCTACATGAGCAATATTTGTCACAGAATGGTCGGAACAATAAGCGGTGAGAAATTAATTGATAGTCTTCTACGGTCACATTTAAAGACAAGAATTTAACACAAGAATGAGAGGAGATACTTCAGAATACATTTTGTTACACGAATGTAGTTCATGTACATGCTCAAAGAAATTATTCAAAAGACTTCCGCCAGATGTAATGCAGGCTTCACACCTCCGGGATAGGAACTGACGCACATTTGAGAAGACAACATTCTTTTTCCGAGTATCGCCGGCAACAACGGCGATCCTGGCGACCAGATTCATATTGGGTTCAGAGGGCACTCGTAGACTTGGCTTTCCATATGGTCACTCAAGAAAAGTCCAAAGACAAGAGATCCGATGATCATGGTTGTTAAGCTGTGGGATCTCCTCGACAAACCATTGCACTGGAAATTTCGTTGTTCGTATAACCAGCCATTTTCTCTGTAATCCACTGAATAAAATGCCATTGTGTGCAAGGACAGACAATTTTTATGCCATTTACAATGCCATCTAGTGGCTAGGCGTTTGCTTTCCGCCCAAACTTTCTTTGACGAATACTGCTTATATAGCTGCGTTCTATCACTCCTTAAAGTGTTGCGGACTTTTTCAGATTCACCCTGTATATAAAATAATACATGGGGAGCATGCAACTGAATACGAGTTGATACAATTGAATATGCACATAACTGAACGAATGAGTAGAATACAAGACAATATATGTGTTGTTATACTACATCTTATTTTAATTAAATCTGTAAAAAACTTTCAACTACGTGCTTTCCTGATGTACGTCGTAGCACACTCGCCAGTGAAGTCTGGCAAATGGAAGATCCGGAAGTTGAATATCGGCGAGCTCACAACTGACTCATCGTGTTTTGTGATTTAAAAAACCAACATATAAACTAGGCTAATTTATTAATGGTGAAAATCTGAGGAGAACCTCTTTACATTCTTACTTTAAAACATTTATGCATATGCAAGAGATGTACCATTCGTTATTCAGAAAAATATGCTAGGTACAGCGAAATCTTCAATCTTATTACTATTGCAAAGATTCATGGCCATAGAAAATTCTTAGATGTTCAATTAAAGAATAATACTTAAATGGCTAAACTGCTGCCCTTATCGATGATGCACATGGTAAGCAAACGCCTTCCATTTGTCCGCAAGTTGACTTAGGATGTTTTGGTAAGATTTCAGCATCAAAGTAGTGTAAACTCGCTAGCATATTGAATAGTTCGCAGAATAAATTTGTCGAAGAAAATCTTTACATCACAATAATATACTATAGCATATTATTTACTTGTAAGTACGAATGCACTTCTTCCTGCAGAATTATTTACTTGCCCTAGCAGGAAAATAAATCTTGCATGATCAAAAACAGTCTTTTTCTATACTGGATCCATTATTTGCTCTGCAAACGGACTCTATTTTTATTTTGCTATTTTTCTGGATAGTTTCTCCTGACAAAACATATTTCCTAACATGTAAAATTATCATTTACTTTTATTGCCATATATTCCGTAAATCACTACATATTTTTTCTTTATTATTCAGCAGGCTTTGTTTTATTATTCAGTAAGCTTTGATTTGTTATTAAAACGTTTTGTTTATTGTACCAAAGAAATGTATCACTATCCATCAAAACGTCTAAGTTCCTTTCTTATCTGATTTGCTATCAATGGCATTTTCATTGTCATCAACGTACATAAAATCTCACAAAAGAAGGTTAAACATTTGGTCTTCTCTGGGAATCAGCAGTTCACCGACCAATAAAATAGTGCACAGCCACGTTGAGAGACATCATACCCAACCTAAAAAATGAGAATTGGTTGACAAATATCTTCTCAGTGAATTTGAAAAATGGAGAAGTACCCGTTTGCTTCTACTATAAAAAATCCTTACGTTAAATTTTAATGACAGTGCTAATTAATCAGCTATTAATGATAAAATGTTCTAAATTTCGGCAAGAGTATAATTTATTTTTCGTGCTTCCTGCTCCGAAAAAATTAATACTATTCCACAGTCTCTTCGAGGTTTTTACCTCGAATATTAAACAGCTTGAAAATTTGACAGTATCAGACTGCCATATTTTTATTTTCCTCAACAGATCATATTAAAATTTCATATCTGCTGCTTGCATATATGACAATGTACATTTTATTTTTTCACAACTCGAAATTCGAGCACTTAAAACGATAACTACATCTACAAGGTGTATAATTAACTTTTTTGAAGTTGAAATGTGTATAACAAAGCAGTATTGGTTAACTAATGAATTTGAGAGAAAGGCGAAAACCTGACAAAACTCGACTTTCTTTGATACTGAAAATTTTGTTTCTGTTATGAAACATTGTTCCTTTGCATTTATTTTGATCGAAAATATTGACTTAATTGTACAGAGATATTTCTGATTTCTGCCAGAAAAATGGATTTCTTCATCTTGCACAGGAAACGCTTCCCAATAACTGATTTACCATCCCTTAAAATAAGGAGTGGCTTTAAGGGATTCCAAAAACTCTTTCTTTCTATGTACATCTTAGTAAGAACAGGTCTAAAGGAAATTTATAATGTTTTGTCCTGTTAATTTTTGTAACTGTGTTAAGAGAAAAATTCAAAACTAATCAATATACAGTGGTTAAATTTTAATTAAACCTTATTTTAGAAACAATAGTCAGGAGAACAAGAACTTTGCCTGTATATTCCTTTTAGATTTTACTTGTAGAATTCTTTAAACGTTTATTAGCTTTTTTATAATTTAGGTTAATGCATTTCCATCAAACTTAAAGCTGAATTTGAAGCATATTTATTATTTTATTGAGTTAGATTCTTAATTTCGATTTACATATATTCTACAGAACAGAATATTAAAACTCTAAATTTTAATCTAAGTTTTAGCAAAGAAAGATTGCAATATACAAATGAGATAATCTAAAATGCCATTAAGAATAAAGCAATGCTAAATAACATAATGATTTATACTTTCTATCGTAACTCAATAAAGCACTAAGAGCAGATGATGAAGCCTTCATATCGAAGTTAATCACAACTGATAAAAATCACTGCTATCCTTACTTCATCTGCAGCTCTCTTAATGTTGTATCCTTAACACTCTTACGAACGTTAAAGTCTTGTATCATATAAAATGTTCTTGTAAGATATAAAAGCAAAAGGGAAATCGATATTATTACAATGCATTCCAGTTCATCGGTAACTAGTTTTCGTAGTTTTAAAAATGCTTCTATCTAACATAAGGTACTTTAGCCGAACACCGTCTATCAGCGATCGAAGAAGAAGAAAGAAAAAAAAATAGCCTGGAAGAAAATGAGGTTATCTTTCTTTCTGATCATAACCGTGCCCTTTTCGCTGATATTATTTTGCTGTTCGCTGCTTAATAGCATTATTATACATAACTAAAGAGCCGATTTTTCAACGCCAGAAGAATCCGAAAACTCGATATTTTTTCTCTAGTATTAACTCCACTCAAAACGCGTAGAAGAAAAAAATGCAGAGCGGAATTGTCCTTAAAAGTACTCTTATAAAAATAGAGGGTATAAAGTACGAAAAAAACTAGTTAAGGGGTAGACAGGAGCTACTTTGAGCTAAAAGATATTGAGGCTTTATATGCGCAGTTTAAAAAAAAAATTGCTTGTCTCGTATTAAAAAATATGAGCTTTTCCAGAGATAAATGGTTTTTTGGGGATCTTTTTAAATGGATACATAATTTTCAAGGCTAAACTTTAAAAATTTTGTTTTTAATAATATACTGTGACTTCCATTGTCAAAAAGACTTATTATAAATTTCAAGATCTCTGAATTCTTGTTTCATTCTTGTTTCTATAGCATTATTTGCATTTGTATAAGGTATATTTCCCACTTTCTTAGCATGCTTTCGTGGTGTAATTGGAAGCATACTCGACGAGTATTCGAGAGGTCCGTGGTTCGAGTACTGGCGAGGACATTGCTCATTTTTCATCTCTCCTGTTTCAAAATAACGTAATGTCTCTACAGTGCCGTAAATAAAAATGTTGGTGAATGATGATTCTTCACCACCAGGATTTGGCGATTGGGTCTCCTAAAATCCCAGTCTCCCTTTAAGAAGGGGGAGTATATAAGGTAGTTCTTCCGCCTTCTTAGTATGCCTTCGTTGTGTAGTGGTCAGCACGCTAGACGCGTATTCGAGAGGTCCGTGGTTCGATTCCCGGCGAGAGTATTGCTCATTTTTCAATTCTCTCGCATAAAAATAACCTAATATCTCTACATTTGAAGAACATTTTTCTAGAGTATCCATTTCATAATAACTTTTCACGGATGGAAAAAAGTCACTACCTTATAAATGTTACTGACCTTGTAAAAAATGTAAATGATTTTAAAACAGTAGTTTCTACTGGTAGAGTTTAACAATGTTTGCAGATGAAATAATATCATTTCCGTGTCAGAAAGTAAACGTAACATTAAATGATCCAAATTCGCGATTATGTACGATCTCTAACATGTAGATAAGCACAGATAAATAAAATGCACAAATCATATAAGCGTTTGTTGAGTAGATTATGTAAAAGCACCTGAGAATAGTACTTAATGAAAGGATGGCTCCGTGTTCGAAATTCGAACTCGCATTGAATTACCAGTGTTCGACAGCTTTATTCGCTTGACCACTGATGAAACTTAATCTAGAAACGTAGATTCTATAATATAAAAATTAATGACAAGTTTACACAAATTTGAAGAGCTAAGAAGTCGGGAGTTATTATATTTACTATACGCTTAAGCTAAAATGATGATAAAACTGCGAAGATTTGTAATGTGACATGCAACATTTCTCTCAAATTCATTTATTGTGAACCATCTTTACAATTGTTTCAGATAATATTGCAACAATATCTCTCCGAATATTCATAAAACTTTACGACACTACTTCTGTCTCTGTCTTTTAGAACCGAACGGCATTAAACTCAGTTTATTGTTATACATTTTAAACCTTGTTCGCAAATAAAGGGTTCCATTATCTCTCCTCATCAATTTTTCAATCTTCCGTTGGGTTAGGTTGCTTAAGTATAGGAAAGCACGTGAGAGATCAAAAGATCTGGCTGAGAAAAAGGATGCCTTTTTGGAGCTAGTTTTAATGGAAACTGGCTTAAAACCACTGATTTAAGTTCATTTGTACTTTATTCTTCTCACTCTTCTACTGACTTCTCGAATTACTGCTTACAGAATATTTCTGAGATATTCTATACTCTTAATATTTGTTCTCATTATGCTTCCTTCATTAATTCAACACCACAAACTATTTTAATAACGCCCAGTTTTACTTTACATCTATTGATAGATTATTGCACATTTATGATATCCAGATCAGCCTATTTTATTTATATGGCATTGGGATCATTTATTTATTTAGAGCCGATTAAGTTAGAAATTAGCGCTAAGCTTTTAATTTCAATTCTACGCCTTAGCACAAAGATTCAGTATATCATACATAGTCAATTTCTTCCAAAAGGATCCCCAAGTCCTCCCACTTCTCCAAGTAGCAATCTTAGAAGGTTATTCTAACCATTTCTAGGCCTTGAAAAAATAATCCTATGACTGGAAAATCCTCACACCGGTAATAAGGAGTTCAGAGCAGCTAAATTTCGTAAAATACTCTAAGTAACGTAAATCACAGAAAAAGATAAATTTGATAATTTTACCTGAAAATAATATTAGCATGATCTATCGAGTTTCTTAATGCTTTTAGTTAAAGAAATAGAACTGAATTAAAAGTCGAAAGAAGGAACCATTATATTCTCTTGCTTCGTTTTATCATACAAAAATATTTAAAAAAATTGCTCGACAAAGAACAGCAGTAATTATTAAATTCTCCATTCGTTATTCTCAGAATTGTAAGTATAATTCTGTTAACCTCGGAGTAAACATCAGCTGTAATGAAATAGTATTATAATGAAATTTCTTCTTATTGAAATCTACTCATACAATTATATAGCGCCCTTGGTCTTATTTGTGCGCCTCACGTTTAAAATTGCTAATTGACTGATGTACGAAAACGTACGTATTTAATTATATGAATATATGCATGCGTATGATCGGAATTGAATAAAATAGTTCAAGTGTTAATTTTGTTGGCACCCTCGAGCAGTCATTATCAAAGGAGCGTAAAGAACAAAACTCTGCTTCAGAACAAAATGAAAGCTCATTTAAATAAATTTTGTTATTTCATTTGCATTCTCAAAAGATATTATCCTACTTCGCGATTAATAAAATTTTCAAATATTTCTATTGTTAAATGCAAAGCTGCCAGTGAAATTATTTTTAATCAGATTAAGTCTAAATAAATTTTAAAAAATGACAGAAATTTCTAGACGTCTTTCTTATTTTTTCAACTGTGTTTTTTTTATTAAAATGAAATCTGGATGATGAAATGACAAATTCATTTTTATTTCCTTGTACAAAGAAAATGAAGTATTGTAACTGCGAAATATTTCGAGTATCATATTTCAATGAAAATATCCATTTTGGCAGCTGTCGAATCGATTTGAGCGATGTTTTTGCGTGATATCTGTATATGTGGACAGAATAAAGGACTCTTTCTTTCAAAACGGATCGTAAAATAGATTTAAAATGGTATCAGAAGACATACTTTCAAGATGTCTGTACGCACGTATGTACGTATGCATCTCAAATGACTCAAAAGCGAGTAGCCATGAACGTTGGAATTTTGTACGTGGGACTGTTGTAACATGTAGTTCTGCAACTGCCTTTTTCGTTGCAATCGGCCGCAACAAATGCATGTGTATGTTAAACTCATCTTACTAAAAAGCATTTTTGTCCTAATAATTCTTACTCGAGATAAAGACGAAACACTTTCGCAATTACGTATTCATTATTGTTAATTTATCAGAAGTTAGTTTGTTGCCCTTGCAAAGTTAACTAATTTCCGGTCAGTGACTATAATTATTTGGTTTATTGATTACATTTTCCCTTTTAATTATACTTTTTTAATGTTTCCATTTTAAATTTATTCAAGAATCAATTTTAAATATTCTAATGAGTTCTTTATTTCAAAAGAATTCTAACTACTTTCGTCAAAGGAGATAATACACTAAATAATCAAAGTAATAAAATAATAATTTATGTAGAAAACAAATTATTATTTTATTACTTTGCCGCTTTTGCGTAAGTATTTGGAAATTTACTGCGATTAATAAATTATTTACTTGTATATATATATTATATAGCCAATCTGATAGCTGGCTCGGTGAGCTCAGCATTTTAATTCTTATGTGTTGATTTAGTGTGCATTTTTTGCTTTAAAAGTGATTGAATTATGTTATTCTTATGTTCCGGTTCAGGACTTAGAAGAGAAGGGCTAGCTCATAGAGCTTTTTCCCCTGAAGCAGAAAGTGAGAAGTGATGACGTAGCCATGATGACACTGAGCGCGCCAATATAATTCACAGCTTGGAAATTAGCGTTTTTGAACCAGCGTTTAAAATGAGCTGTGTGTGAAAGATAGCTATAATTTGGAAGAGGCAATGTTACTGCTTTATTCATTTTAGACTGAAACATTAAAAAATTTAATAATGCTTACTCAATTTTAAAACAATAGATAAAATGTGCTACTCTTTTAACATAAAGTTCCGTGGTTTTTTTTTTATTTTTATTTGCAGGTTTTTTTATTTAATGCACGTTTATTTCTAATCATTTCTTTATTTGCATGCTAACTGAGAGAATTTTTATACTGCTTCTAAGATAACTATAATAGCAGCTATTTAAATTTACTCAAAAAACAACTTTACATTGACATAGGTTTAAACATATATGACATATATGGCAACATTTCTGCTAACCTACGTTTGATTTTTTGCCTAATTGTAAATTTTACACTGTTATAATTCTCTTCCGATTCAATATAATAGATATTTTTTAAATAATTTTGTAATTTGTACTTATATCTATATTACAATTAAATAAATGTATATAAGATTCTTACCTTAATTTTGACAAAATAGCTTTATTCAGAGTACCTAAAACAGTTATTTAATTTTTCAAAAGTGTGAGTAAAGGAAGCAGGTCTTTTTATGCCAATTACTTGATGTTTTATACTATTACATTTTATCTAGAATGCTAATCTAGCGCAAAATCTAATCAATAATTAGTTACAAAGGATACAATAAGAATAACTTTAACAAGTACTTAACAAAATTAGTTTGCTAAATACTTGTTATTCTTGTTGGTACTATTTTGGTACTATTCATAATACCGAAGATATTATCGATTAACTCATAGAAGTCAGATGCTTTCTGATTTCCTGTGGGGTAGAGTATACCTTTTGCGGTACTTTTTGAAAATAATGTTTTCTCTGGAGCGACTTTTTGTCTCTCGTTTCCCTTAACCATTAAATAATTTAGTTTTAGTTTGTGACACAATTTGATTTCTTCTCAATCTCTATTTAAAACCTCTTTAATAATATCAAAAATTAAAACAGTTACATCTTCTAAAACAAATCCTCTATCTAAAACGCGGTTTCTCAGTAATTTGAGGCAGAGCGCGAAATGAGACCTCTGATTACAACAAACTGCACATTTTGAAAAGAACCAACTTAGTCCAATTTAGAGTCATAGCAGAGTTTTCAATCTATACGCATTTCGTCGAAACTGAGAACGCATATTTTTTCTACAGAATACAAATATTCGCCTCTTTCCTTCTTTAGAGTAAGAACATTACTTTGAATTCTTGGACTACATTAAAATTTAGAAAACACTAAAAAATAAAATAAACACCATTTCTTTAATTTGATAATACTAGGTAATGATATTCCAACTTTTTTCTTAATTTTTTTTCTTTCCAAAAATCATAGCTTTAAGATGACAGAGCTCTTATGACAATGCAACGTGAAATATTTTCACTAGTCCACCTGATTTGTTTCTTCTTTTTCAGTAATGCATTAATCTGCGTCTTTATAAAAATAGGCTTTAGAAATTTTCCCAAATTCTCCGATTTGTGCTCCCCCCCCCCGCCAAATTTCGCTATTTGCGATTTTAATTTTGTGATACCAATTTCTGTCTAGATGTCGTCCACCTTCTTTGTCGCTGAACAAACATTCTAGAATTTTTCTTTTCTCTATTTTTCAATACTTTAATACAATTTAATACAATTTTCTAAGGATATTATTTTGTTCTTCAAATTATCAATGCATTCTTGTTTATCCTTAAACATTCAGGATGATCTACATTTTCATTTGTGAGTTTTATTTCAAAATCATTAAAATTTGATTTATTATTGTCCTCATCAATTTCGATTTATTATTGTCATCATAATTTACTTTCGGCACAGCATTCTATTTCAACAGTTTCTTTTTGTGGCTATCCAAACAAGCGATTTTTCATATCATCTTCATAAACACTGCATAGAAAATGTTCGCTGCAAATTTTTCCGCTCTTCACATTAATAGAATCTTCTCTTTGACATTTGTGTATCCATTCTTTCGTCAAAAGCAAACTCTCATTTGGATCCTTTGGTCCCATGAAATAAAATATCTCATCCTTTCATACTTCTGTAAGTGCTACGGCACGTTACTGCAGCGCAAAAAGCCATATTACGTAAACGATACTTTATAATATAGAATTTAAAATAAAAACTGACGAAAATTACATATATATATAAATTATTTTAAATATATACATTATTAGAAAACAGATATATATTATTAAAATTAATTTGGGATATGTAACCTCTAGAAAATCGTCTCGCAGCTCAATGAAACTACTGTGTTAAACGCGGGAAATCAGGACAGGTGGCATCACAGTGACGTCAGATTATTGCCTGTTACGTCCCCCCATTAGGCTCGCGTCGGCGAGGAGTCGAACAAAGAAATGAGCTAGCCCTTCTATTTATCCCTGGTTCCGGTTAAGGGTTTTATGACTTTACGTAATCTGCATGCAGTAGTTGTAAAATTATCAACAATTTAAAAGTTTAAACGACACTGCTAAGCCTACACGACACTGCTAAGCATTTGTTTACATTTGAAACTCTTAGTAGCATAATGAATTAAGTCAGTTGGTACACCAACTTTTCTTTTGGTTCCTTTTTACTCAGTGTGACCAAAAGTTATCTTTCAGTTTTTTGCACCTAAAATTATGTCACCCTGCCCTCAGGCCGAATAGCTTGTTATTGCGTAGAAACTCTAATTTTAATTGCAAAAACTGCTTTTTTAACTGTATTTGATGTTTTAGATTTTTCTGTATTTTGCAGAATTTATTTAAATTTTAACGAAGATTGCATTTTTATGTATTTTTGCTTTGCCGCGAAGTGAGAACTGAATCGATTGAATAAGAAATATATCCCTAATGAAATTCGAGGAAATATGTTTAAGTGAAATGCAGGAAAAAATGTGTATAATTTAATAGTCATGTGTCAGTCACAAGTCATGTGTCATGTACCGCGTAAGTCATGTGGTGTGCACATCAGATATTTCTCTTTTTATTCAACAACTGCTTTGCTTAAAGTTTGAAAATTTTGAACAAGAATGTTTGAATACTAAAATCCTTCTCTTTCATACACATATTTCGTGTATGGCCAATGGTGGAGCAGGAAACTAGAACTAAAACAAATATTTTACATAAAATAATATCAGTCATTGCCCGCTTGATTTTGTATTGCAGTATCTAATGAGAATTGAAAATAAATATGCTCTTAATTATGCCATTAAAAGTGCCAAATAATATTAGAGCTGTAGAAATGTGTATGTTATGAAATCTCCATTAGAGTTTCTGTATTCTTCCAACAAAAATAAGATATACTTTTAGACTATCAGAACCAAAAAATGTTAGTTACTCATTATTTACAATAATTTATATTATCAATCTAAAATTTTAGGTCATATCCTTGAAATATAAAAAACAAATAGCCCTAAAATTTATTTCTTAATCTAACAGCAGTATGTATGTGGATAAAGGGCATATAATTAACAGAAATCAATAGAAAGTAATATAATTCTAAATCTTATTGAAATATTAAACGTGTATCAACAAATGCTTCGAGAATTTTCTTATAGAGTATTCGAAATTAAAATAATGATTTCTTGCTTTGCAACTCGCCAAAATCACCGAAATATCGCCAAATGGTGTCCTCAAATGACTCTCTGAAAGCACCATCTTACAGATTAAGGAGGTCAACATCATATTGCCGGTTCGTGGAACGTTGTTTGATAAGGGTGTGTGAAGAGGGAATGTAACGAGCATGTCGAGAAGACCCCTGAGGTTGCCATGTGTGTATATGTCATCATAAAATATCCATTTGATCTAGAGGATTCATATAACTCTCACAATTTAATAAGAGAATGGACATAGATTTAAAGAATATACATCAAACATACGAGTATATTATTCTTTTCAGGAAAATAACAAGCAATTTAAACATCTACATACTACAAGCAAATCAAAGCTGAAATTGACAAAACCTTGATATATATATATAAATATATAATTGCACCTTATACTATTTTCACATAAAATTCTAAAATAGCCAACCCGTAAGCTGTTGTTTTCTAATGAGAGAAAATTTGACCATTTGAAGATAATCCCTGTCGTTTGAAATGCACTTTTTCGTAATAGAGAACAAAAATTTAGTTTTGCCTTTTAAGGACGTTCGTTTTGACGTGTTTCTAATACCTAACAGGTATTTAAAATAAGTTTACTGTTTCTTGTTATAGAGGTTTACTTTTTATTTTTTCAAACTGATTCGCTGCATTAGATTATGCTTTACGTACATTTTCATTCATGGATTGCTTACTTCTTTATAACTTAATGGCTCTTTTAGTTAATTTCTCTTTCGTTTGTTTGTCTAGCTGAGCCACTGATTATCTGCTTAATTTTATAATCCACTTAGTTTTTTGTCATTTTCATTTGTTTATATCTTACCATTTCATCATAAACGTATCAATCAACCAGTGTCCTTTAACAAGCCTCAATGAAAGTATCTTTTCTCTATAAAAGATTCCATGTTGTTTGTCTTCAACCAACCATTTTTAGTTAGGCACTTTAGTCATTTTCTATAAGAATGTATAATAGTCTGCAGTTTAAAATAAAATTATTAATAATTTCTATGAGTAACTACCTACCGTGTTTGAAAACCGTCCACAAAAACGTGTATTTTTATTATAGGTTCGTAAAAGGTAACTATTTCAATAACGCACCAGTTTTTCAGGTTACCAGTCAAACGTAGGACGATTTATGTTGAAGGAAATTCCCACACCTGATAAGTAAATACGGACCTAAATTTCATTCAGTTAAAAAAAACGTATCAATTGATACGTATTTATAAACGTATCAATTTATAAACTACGTCTTAAATTTTGAGGTATTTTTTTACCAACTTAGTTTTTGCCTAAATGTCAACTGAAGAATGAGCCTAGTTTTCATTTAATTGTATGCAATGTCATATCTTTCTTTTACATTCCCTATAGCCTTTTAAATAAATGTGGACTTCATTTACTCATGTTATGGATAATTACTTTTACGAAGTTTGTTTATTTAGTTATGTCAAAGTACTTGATGGCTATCTGCCTAAGGAATGGGATGCCTTTGTGGGGGGATTTCTAAGGGAAACTGGCTTTTATACATGTTACGTACGGAGAAAAGCATGAAAACACCAATGCAGCTAGCCCGTTTGGAAAAAGTCGAACCCCGGATCAAACTAACAAGGTCCAGCGACCGTTCCGCTCGGCCGCTGGTGGGCCCTGTGGGGCTTTAGTGAAAGCTAAATGTTGATAAGAACCTAAAAAACCCGCTATCTGTTTGCAGTAGAATATTTTAAGGTTTTGTGTGGCAGATGTATTTTACGAAAAGTATTATTTTTTTGTTTTTACCTGTGACCAAACAAGACAGCTGACCACTGATACTTCGCCTGGGTTGCGAGTTCCGTCATGAGGTTTTTTGTAATTGTCTCCATGCATTATGCTAATTCCAACCAGTGTCCTTTAACAAGCCTCAATGAAAGTATCTTTTCTCTATAAAAGATTCCATGTTGTTTGTCTTCAACCAACCATTTTTAGTTAGGCACTTTAGTCATTTTCTATAAGAATGTATAATAGTCTGCAGTTTAAAATAAAATTATTAATAATTTCTGTGAGTAACTACCTACCGTGTTTGAAAACCGTCCACAAAAACGTGTATTTTTATTATAGGTTCGTAAAAGGTAACTATTTCAATAACGCACCAGTTTTTCAGGTTACCAGTCAAACGTAGGACGATTTATGTTGAAGGAAATTCCCACACCTGATAAGTAAATACGGACCTAAATTTCATTCAGTTAAAAAACATAGAACATAAAACAGATATCTAAATATATAAATCTTCAGCAAGCATGTCAGAGTTTCATGTCAAGGAAAAACCAAAAGTGTTTCGCTATATCTTCGTGAGTATAAGTCTACTAAAAGCGATATATAGACTATATTTTACTTGAATATCCTCGGCAATGGGAACAAACGCCTGTATGATAGAATAAACAAAAGGATTTTTGCTCTGTTTGCATTTTGCTGAATCCCTCTCCAGGAAAAATCAATCTCACGCTTTCCCTTGTCTATTGCATGAGAGGTATCAGCCTTCATCTGAGCTTAGCGTCGGCTTAAGGCTTGTTGGAAAGGATTGGGGAAGCCTGTGAGATGCCACAGCAGAGGTTGGAAGCTCCAGAAAAAAAATCAATACACATGGCGACAGTCTGGGGGAATCGAAAATCACCCTGTTGCTTCTTTTCATTTTCGGGCTGTATATCATCTTTTCGTTGGCGAAAAATATTGTTGATAAGCAGTTGAGTGATGTTTTAAAATATTATTCGATTATTTATATATTTTTGTCGTTTCTGTTTGCAAAATTATTATTTATTTATTATTATACCTAATTAATTTTAATAATATTCGAACGAAATTTATTAATATCTAATTATTAAATAATTTTGAGTGAATGGGTATTTAAAGCAATTAAAAACTACCTATCGTACTTAAGTGAGTACTGATGCACATACATAAATTAAAGTTTGAAGCTCATTTTCCTTTAAAACATGCGTGATGTAAATAAATATTTAATACGTTTTTGTGAGTTTTAGTTTTATTAAAATGAAATGCGCATTAAAACCCGGGTAATTTTAAAAGGAAGTAGGCTTTATTTAAAAATGTTTCAGTTTTTGTAGTTAGTATGGAATTTAACTTAACTGAAGTAATCTGCAATTAACATACTATAGTTCTGAGGGGTCTTTAAAATTTTTTTTACAACTTCAATTTCTTTCTGTCTAGTCTTATTTCATTTCGTTTTAACCGTAAATTAAGATCCACTTTTAATTTTCTTCTGTATTTATTTTTCAAATATAATATGGAAGCAAATTCTTGTTCACACAAATAGGTTCTGCAAGAAGGTGATAAAATTTAATAGCTTTATTTGAAAAGCCTTTAAATTATTTTTTTCGATTCAGACAAAAGTTAACAAGGTTTAATTTTTAAATCTTCAGTTAGAGTTCGATCACTGGAAATTTTTATCAAGTGTTCTTTTTTTTCCACGAGAGTTTTGAATGTATTAGTTAAAACGTTGTTTTTTTGCGTATCACCTATTTTGCTCTTTCGTACCACTAGTTGATAATCGCTGATCTAAATTGTTTCTACGCTAATGTGTAATGATTCATTGTTACATAGCATGACGAATTGTATGCAAATATTTGAAATTACATCTGTTTGTAACTGTTTGGGAGTTATAATTATCTAATTTTTGCTATTATGCATTTTATTTACTTATTGTGTGTTTTATTTTATTGTAATTTCAATATTCCTCATGCTTATTTCACGTTTATGTTTTAATTTAGGAACACACATTGTACAGTTGTGTTATTAAATGTTTTAAAATAATTCTTATTTATTCTGTATAAACATAACTCATCTGACAACATAGGCTGTTAAAGTCAACAAATTCTTGTCAAAAAAATTTCTCGCGTTAATTATGACACATGGCGATTTATCACCAGCATGGCAATATTTTGGTATTTAATAATAACATTTTCATGGTAAGCTACACATGGAATGAAAATGTGTTATGTTAAGTAACACATTTTCAGGAATCTAGAATGATTGTGCTAAAATGGTCTTATAGCTATTCATCCCCTTTGGCTACAATATAAATGGGAATTTCAAATGAGCCATTGTTGAAAGTTAGTTTGTAGTCTGAAGAGCTTTTGATTTTGAGAAATGTGGACGATTTTTTTAAGATTTAGAATAATCGCCTTGCGTCAAGGAAAATTGTAGAATTATCCCCCGTTTCTTCTTCGTGTATCTTTTACAGATTTTCATTTTCGAAAATTTTTAATGATTAGAGATGCGAGTATAGTTTAAGTCTCTTCTTTGTCTGTTAGTTTATTTATGAATTTATTTGGGAGATCTAGCATGTAAGTCCTCCATTAAGAAACAAAAAAAAAAAAAAAAAAAAATTGGATTTATTTTATGAACGTAGAATGTTTATTCATACCCATGTATAATGTGTAAATTAAAAGGAAAAAAAGCCGTTTTTACAATGAAATATATATATAAATATGTAAAATTAAAAATATTTGAATCAAAATTATAATTTAAAATAACGGTAAACTCTTTAATTCTTCCTTTCTGTTCTAAAAATCGTAATAACTTCTCGTATTATTAATCGTAATAAAATAATAATTTTAGATCATTCCTTTTTGCATCGCCTTTCGCAGCGCTGATGACGTAATAATTAGAAAATGAAACTTTTTAACTCAAACCATAACCTTTCTCTTCGTGTGCTTCCATCTTGCATAACTACGTACTTCAGCTTCGCTCTCTAACCTGCTTAGGATGTAATTTCGCTGTCTTGCTTGCTACCGCAATAATATCAAAAAAGTAAATGTTCTTGAATAGGCACGACTAGAATGCCAAGCGAACTGTGGCCCCATACATCACCTGGAAGTAAAAATGGAATTAAAACTGCCTCGACTGCCAAGTTTCTTAAGATGTTACCACGTCAACATATTAGCATACTACGCAATCAGAGATCTTCCTTTTCAATATGGATCTACCTACACATCAACACTACTCCGTCTTTCCTTTGCGTATGTTACACACACACACACACACACACACATATATATATATATATGTAATAATAAAATTCCATAGTCAAGAATACACTTAAAATTCTAACTGTATGTTCTTTTCATTTTTAATGGCGACGTTCTCTAATTTGAAAGTACGTGGAATTAAATCCACAGCCCCGTAGTCAAGTTGTTTTTCCCGCCTTTTCTACACGTACAGTTATGGAATGTTCTGGAGATATTTAAAGCGAACTGGATTGGCTGACGAGGCTGAAGTCATTTCTTGGAAGCTCCGCCTTTCCAGAGGCTACAAAAGGACTCGCAAAGAAATATCGGGGTCTTTTCTTAAATGTAACGATGCAGTAAACTTCATACAAAACATTATTAGTAATTCTTTTTTATTTACTCCAGATATCAGATTTTTGTAATTGATATTTCCCCTGAAATATAATAAATGGATTCTGTTTTTTAAACTTATCCTCTGATAATTTAAGTTACGACTACATCAATGATTCTTCACCAATCTATTTATTCCGGACAAAAGCTGGTACATCACACACACGCATATATATATATATATATATATATAAACCAGCAAGTTATAGGCTTATTATAGGTCAGTTATAGGCTATAGGCAAGGCAAGTTATAGGCTTATATTTAGCTACAGGCTTATTAATTACTTTTATATAGTATATGTATATAGATAGATAACGTTTCCAAATTCTACAAAGTGAAATTTATTTAAATACTAACATCAAAGATTAAGAGGAAAAGTAAATTTTCATTTGAAATAAAATGAATATCCGTGATTATGGTATGACAAATTAAGACTTTAACATTTTAATGAAATTAGGATAGAAAAGAAATTTGTAGACATTTGAAATCTGTGTATTTATTATAAGGTTAAAATAATGTGCCTGGATTTAGGTTTTGATGCAAATGAGAGTACGTACAAGTAAAAAAGTTAGAAAGATGTTCTGTAGCGTAGTACGTAGTATAGGAATGTTAAAACAGATGTCATTAATTTATAATACAGGTATAAGCAACGTATTTATTTATGTTTTTAATTTTTAACTGCAACCCTTCATCAGTCTTGGAATACATAATATCGCAGTAGGTATTTTATATTATCAAGAAAATTACAAGACCCAGACAATTTGAAATATAATTAATTTTACTATGGGAAAACTAAAATATTCATTACATTTAGATAACTGCAGCAGTTTCAAGATTTATAACATTTATATAGCTTTCTTCCTCTTACTATTGAGCAAGATGATTTCTTCTGCAAGAACAAGATGACAACATCCATATCGCAAAAAAATATTTATAAATCGTCTGGTTCTATGATCCAACAATTTTGAAAAGTTTATTTAGCAAAATTTATGCTCTCAACTCTTTCGCCTGATAGCATAATGCAGAATTAAAATTTAAGTCATTTGAACTGTCCTTAACGAGAATTAAACGCTTAATTAAACATAATCTAAAATTACTTATACTTTTGCATTTGAAAGATATTTCTCATGGTCTCAGAAAAAAGTATTTTCGTATAAATATTGCATGATTTTACGTAAGTTAAGTATAAACACAATGCAAAGAACATGGATATGAATATTCTGTGAGGCATGAGCTTGCTATATAATACACGCAATGGCGTGATAAAATTTCTGTTGAAATGAGGAACCTTTGAAAAACGTAAGTTTGCTCACTTTTCTTTCTCTTTTAGAAGGTTCATAGTTGTTAAGTTAAATTCTTTTTGTATGTGATGAAATTTTCGACAAAATTTCTTTCCTTTAAATTGCTTCTTTCACAGCAGGTGAGTGAAAAGGGAGTAAACAGAGAAGCTACAAATTTTCTCAAGTATGAGAAGACTTAGTATGTTTTCGTTTTCGTAAGTAGGGAATGGTACGTTCGCGCATGTATATTTTTTATTTATTCTAAACAAAGCAACTAACTTTATTAAGCAAACTAACGAACGTTTCTGCGTGAAACCTGTAAATAGTAACAAAGCAGTTTTTCTGAATAAATCATACAGCAATAGTTGATGACACATAATTAAATCTGGTTCCATTCTGAGAGCATTCTGAAGCGAATAATTTATAGTTGCTGGTTAAATATAAGAAGAAAGAAAAGCTAAATTTAAGCGTAACCTTTTTTTTCCGAATGCACAGAAATTGTAAATCAATAAATTTTCAAAACCGCAAAATTGCCCTTAACATCAGCTGCATTCACCTACAATAGCAACTTTTAATAAAAAATATTACATTTTATTGTCCTTTCTTAAATGGAAAAAGTATTAATATATATTAGAAACAAATGAAGCAATAGGAGAAGAAATCTAACTACATTGCGATTAATTAGAATCATTTGTTCCAGTTCTTTTCTCCACTGATTTAATTTTTTCTTCTGATACGGTATAATTTTACAGCCATAGTTGGAGCACGAGCTCCTTAGAGCAGCAGCCCAATCTTCCTCATTCAGTATTGCGGTTACGGTTAGGTCAAATAAATAAACCACGGTCCCTTCATTTCCAGCTTTGCACCTGGATCTCCTATAACCAATTGGAATGGCAGAAAAAGATTGTGTGTTGCCGAAAATTCTTGGAGAACTTCGAGACGCAATCTTCGGCTGAGGAAAGAAATGAAATGAAAGAGGTGTGTATGCCCACCTATTTGCCAAGTCGGGAACCAAGCGTGGAGTGGGTTCAATTTCCCAAAAGGTCAACGTCGATGGGAAGAACGGGGGGAGGGAGTGGTTCCGAAACAAAAGGTGGGAGCCAATAGCTCTCTTAAGCGAACTTGATGGAACCCATATCCCAAAGAAGAAAGCAGCAATTTGCCCTTAATGTTCCTCGGGAAATAAAAATGGCCGAGAAACACACTCAGTCTATAGCATTGCTGGTTGCTAAGCAACCATGGGAAATATAATGGTAATATGGATGTTTGGTTGAAGATAATAAAAAGCAAATTTTATATCGAAAAAACAGGCAAATAAAAGACTGCTACGAAAGTCGATGATGAGATAGAAAGAAAAGGTAAGCTATTTAATTTTTTATTCGTGGAAAGTAACGAAACAACCAAGGAAATGACTGGAAATAAATTAAGATAACATTAATCTCTATGTGATCTATCCATTTCATTTAAAAATGCTCAAAATGCCTTCTGTTTGGGCTATGGATGAATTATCAAAAGCAAAAAAAGTAATTATCTAATTACTTACACAACCATTATAGAATTACGAGGAATTATTTTTCACCAATTTGTAAAATAATGAAAAGATCGGATGTGATTAATAATTTGAATCTAACTAATTTCAGCTAGCTCTTAATAGCAGAATATAATTCTTTAAAAACGTATATATTTTTCCAATTACGTTTTTAGTCACCAAAATTAAAGATCATGAATCAGAGTCTGATGCCAGCGCATTAAAACAGCTTGTCGTATTAAGACATTTTAAATAAATTTAGATCTCGAGAAAAAAACTCCTAGCTGTATGATCTATAATATATGTTCTTAATCTTGAACTGGAATGCTCCTGTAAATCATTCATGTGAATCAAAGACATAGAATTAAAATACAGAAAGGACGAAAGAATTGTATGCCTTTGTGTTATACAGAAGCCCTATGAATTGTTAATGTTAGCTTGTTTTATCCATTCACCCATAATATTTTAGGCACAAAATTCTAAGTATCATTCTGTAGCTCTGAAAGTCATAGTGCTAATGCCTGATTTCTCATTTGCATTTGGGTTATCGTCCATATCTAATGAAAACTATTTATATGCAAAAAGATGTATTTACATTTTTAATTTCATAATAACTAGGACTAGGAAATCTACGTAAAATACTAGTTACTCAAGCTAAACATAGATTCAAAATATTAGTTAATTGGCTGGAACATAACATAATATTATTCTTCCGTACATTTCCAGGGAAACTTTCTTAAGGGAATTTTGTTTATAGTTTTATTATAAACAGAAACATTAATAAGAATTTCCCTGCAACTAGTTTATGTGATGCTTCCCCCCCTCAGACGTGGTTAGTGATTCTGACCGCCGTACCTATGGGCCGGGGTTCGAATACCGGAGAATGAATGGATGTAAATTGGCAACCTCTTAATACAGACGGTGGCCCATCCATTCGGTTCGTCCATAGTAAAGTGACTACCGTTTCCGGCCTTAGTAGTGGTCAACGTCTATGATGACATATACCTGCCTTTGGGGAAAAAATGTTTATCTGATCCCAAAAGTCTGGCGAAATTAGCATTGTTTAATGGTTGTATTCTTTTAGTCATTACTATGAGACAAACGAATGGGGTGAGATCCCTGATAATTTAGTGGTTTTTAAATGTGCATAAAGCTACAGTAATTTTTAAGCGTGTAAGGATACCTCCAAACGACAGAAGATCTTTAGATTTTGAACAAGTTTGTGAAAACATACAATCCAATGAATAGTTTCTCATATAAATATAAATTGTGCTCCATTTAAAAAAAAGTATCAATTTATTACTTTTCTGCACTCTGTGGCGGATTTATCTATATACAGAATAGGATCTTATTAATCGCTTTTATTTGCAGGCAAAGGAACTTGATCAATATTATCCAGAAATTTTCAACTGCTTCGTCCTTTTGATCTGATAAATAATATATAGTTACAGTTCAAAAGTTACATAAAATAATGATTTTAAAAGTTAGCAACGCTTTGTTAGTTTCGATGCCTTTCTTTTATTTTCTCCTCCTATCCCGATACATTAACATTATTTTAGTAACTCAAAGTACAGGAAAACACATCTACCTGTACTCTACCCACTTTGAGTCAAGTGCAGCACTTTAAGTGACAGAATCACACTAGGTAACAAATATTCGAGCGATCTTTGGCGTCAACAAATACGAAAATTTCTCTTTCTGGAATTCACAGCGTCAAAAGATTCCATTCCCTAACTGGGACTCAAGCCCACACTCTCAACGGAACAAAACAATTTTTTCAATAGAAGAGGCACACAGATAATTCGAAAATGAGAACGCTACAATATACATTGTGAATTGTACATAAAACAATTAAAAATGCATGTAGCATTTCAAGGATTCTATAGAAGAATGACGGCTTCTATGTCTGAAGCGGCAGAAGCAAATATTTTTCAAAAGCTTTGTGAAAAGAGAGTATTCATTTATAATGCAGCTAAAAATAACTGTACAACGCAAAGCTGTAAAATTAAAAACACAGTGTCTGCAAGAGCGCAAGCATGTATAATAAATAAGAGAAGTATTTACTGTAGAAATAAAGAAACAAGTTTCTGCTTTAAGAATTAGAAAGCTGTTTCTAGATCACAGAGAACAGTGTCGAAAGCGAATTATCTAAATATTTAAATTAGGATCGAAACAGGAAGAATAATATTTGTAAGAATATGTTTTCAAGTAACAATTTTTAAATTTTTAGCATTTCACGTGATTAATGTTTGTTTTTAAGAAACTTTTTAACCAAATAAATGCGCTTTTAATGAATGTCGAAAAGATATCAATGTAATCTCAAGTAATCTTAGTCACAAATTGAGAATTTACAAGGATTTTTTAAAATAACATTTTTAGAGTTAAATTTGAAACCAATGAAAATTTATTTTTCAACAATTTTTGAAATTTAAAGCTAGTTTTTCTGTTTTCATCATTTTCAACTTTCGTGTGAGAATTTTTTCAGTTTTATAACAACTGATGCTTTATTCCCTGTTATTTACCCAACATATTTCGGAATTTTGCAAACGCTTTAATTTAAAATAAAAATCTTTCTCTTAAATTTAATTTATTCGTTAATTCATTAGTTCAATTTGTCCAGTTAAACAATAAACCTTCTCTTATCTAAAAAATACACTTCGTTAAAAGCAGAGATAGATTAAATAAAAAAGATAAATATTTAATTGTCACTCTAAGCAATACTTCAATTCGAATTAAGAGAAAAATAAATTGCTCTTATATTTTGTCCACTCTTTAAACATTTTAATGAGAAAAGTAAATGTATTTGTGAATCAAAGGATTAACATGGTTTTTTGAATATGTTTCTAGGAAACGTAGTTTAATTAAATATGTTATCTTATTCTGAAGTTTAATTATATTTTTCCAAGTTCTCATGAAAATAAAACTGCAATATTTAATTAAAATAATTTATTTTTTGTTGTAATGCTAAGTTTATCATTAACGAATGCTTATTGCTCTAAGTAATATAAAAAAATCTTGGAATATTTTATATGAATTTCTACTGGTATAAAATAAATTTCAGCAATTTTTTAGAAATTATTTTTATTCCGTTCCCTGATAGGATGTTAGTATAACTTATTAATTTTGAGTTATATTTTTATGATAATATAGACCTATAATGTTTTGCTACAAATAAAAAATTGATCTTCGCAATTATTTTTTGTGTCAAAATATTGTTACGAATTTCACGCACAGATAAATGATTTTAGTGCAATTATATGTGAAATTGTTGAATTTTTCTGCATAACGAACGCAACACGAAAATCTACAAGAAAGATGCTCTGCTGGAAAAATACGAATACAGGGGCAAATTTATTTAACATTGAGTAAATGCGCTAATTTGGTGAGATATCGCAAAGCTGACAACGGTTTTGGCCAAAAGTCACCAAACGTAGCGACCATTTGGCGACAGTTTGGTCCGGTCCCTGTATCACCGTAATAGGTATTGTAATTGAATAACTGTAATTGATTTCATATGGTGATTTCATATAGTAGATTGAATAACTGTAATAGATTTCATATGGCCAAATTACGTAGTAAACGTAATTTTTGCTAATGCTCTTTCCGGCTTTATATAGTTTTCACGCGGCAGCCGAGATATTTCTAGCATTTTGTGCTTCTCGAAATTACTGGGAGGCATATCAGGGCCAAATTACGTTTACTACGTAATTTGGCCCTGATATGCATATCAATATCTCGGCTGCCGCGTGAAAACTATATAAAGCCGGAAAGAGCATTAGCAAAAACTCACCTTAGTTGAACCTAGAAGCAAAATGATGATCCATGATTCTGCCCTCAGTTGTTGTTGTGAGTGGTTTGAGCGACTTCAGTGTATTGAAAACTTCACCTTCTAGATCTACATTACTTGCGTGGTGTTTATCATTCTTAATAGTCTGTAACTACTCATTGTACTCTGAAATATTGTGAAGACTTGTACGATTATTTTTGTGGAAAGTTCCAGAACTCTGAAGTGTTTCTTTCGATAAAATAAATTTTATTATCGGAGCAGTATGCACTCAATCTTTTACAAACCCGTACAAACGCCGCAATATTCTTAATTTTAATCAGTCACTGAATTTATTTTGCATACGAAATAATTTTAGCAAATTTTAATATTTTCACTGTGTTAATTTCAGAATTAATACTTAAGAAGTTATTAAATAGATCGTTTATCTTCATTTGATGATATGATCTTACACAAAGACACCAACTACTCTCATTTATCACCATTAAACCTCTTAAATTTTTAACCTTTTGGAGGCAACAATATGAATATTTTAACAATTTATGCAAATTTAATGATGTTCAGTATGTAGCGATACTGGGCCCGCCAGCTGCCGAGCTGTAAAATTGCTGAACACTAGTAGTTCCGACTTGAGTTCAATTCCGCGCCAACGAGCTGGCTGCATGGACGTTTTCGTGGTTTTTCCTAAGTCAAACGTATATACGAGTCAGTTTCCCTTAGATCGTCCTCCACAAAGGTATCCCTCCCTTAGGCAGGTAGCCCTTGTGCTTCGCAATATTCTACTGTACCGTAAAATCATTGTAACGATCCTGAGGGCCAAACATTGCTTGCAATATGAAACAGTTTAAATATCCGAGGCTATCTCATAGATGCACCTTTGCGACGTATCCTTGTTATCTTAACTGGTAGTGGAACTGGGAATGAGTAGATCAGAGTTAAATAGAGATATCTTAATTTATGATAAATAGCTTTCGATATTTAGTTCATAGGTAAAAGAAGATCGCGCTGTTGTTGCAAGTTAGTATCAAGAAGCATCGAAAATTTTAAAAAGTTGTGTTATCCCTCCTCTTAATTGTAATCCTACAATTCATTATCAAGATATTATTTTGTACTCTGTAAATTTGATATTATTTTGCTTCATAGTATTTTGTAATCTATAAATTTTTACTTTAGACAAAGCGATAATTCGCTGGCAATATAACGCTGTTAGATGAATAGTCTATAGCTAAAGTCTAAAAGCCTATAGCTAAAGTCAGGCTTAAAAATATAACCTTGAGTTTATCAGTAGTATTGCTTTCTATTTCATAAGAATATAAAATTGCTAACAAATAGCCTACATTTTATGAATATTCCCTAACTGCGTCGTAGCAAATTCAAAACAGTTAACCATTCACAATTTGAGATTCTCTTTCTTGACACTTATTTTTTGATAATTGTTAACAGCACCTGTCAGCGATGTATGATTGGCTTATTGGGCAATCTAATTTCTCTCTTTCTAATTATGAAAGAATTTCCACTATAGTGATTTTTTTCAAAAGTACATGCCAACTAATTCAAGAAAATAAACTAAGAAATAGATTGACTTAGATTAATTGATTAAGGTAAAAAACAACCCCTATATTGTGCTGAGAAAAAAGAGAACAATTTTGGAAATTGGAAGTTTAATCTAATTTTAAAATTTTGGAAATTTGAAGTTTAACAGCATATAAACCACAAAGCAACAAATGCTTACCAATGGTCAGAAACTAGACTACATCTTATATTTAAATGATAAAAACTGCTGTTTGTATAAAAATATCATTGTTTCTAAGTACGGGTTTGGCATAAGAGTTTCCAACACGGATTTGCTTCAAACGGATATAATGTGAAGCAAATTATGTTCATGTAGCAAAATTAAAATGAAGAAAATTTTTGTGTTGAGTGTAATAAAAAATATATTCATTGCGTACTGTTCGTTACAGTAGAAATAAGATGTTTGTAAGATAAAAGATTTTATTATGTATAAATCACGTGAGTACATTTTAATCATTAACTACTCCATGTGCTCTTATCTAAGCTTCTAGCATATTAGGATTATTCACGTCATATCTTTACTTTTTTATTTTTGATTTATAATAACAATTCGTTTTAACCACTTAAATAACACCAATAAATCCATTAAAGTTAATGAGCTAAAGAGAGAAGTTTAGAAATAATTTACCCCAAAGTACTTCATACGCTGTCAGGATGGAGTTTCTTTAATATTCATTAGATCTTGACTCAGAAGCTTATATGTGACTTTTGTTTGTTTTAGGTCCCCGTTTAAATATATATAGCAATCATAAAATGTCTGAGTTTTATTTTCAGAGTTACTAAAAACAGTTTGGTGAAATTATTAAAGTCTGCAATCTCTTACCCCATCAAATACATTTTCTCCGTTTTTCTTAGAGTATCGATTCGCGTTCAAGAGAATTCGCAGCATATGTAACATTCTCTGCACATTCTAGAGCTCCCTCAGACTGGAACAGGTATTCAGAAATATTCCAGTCGCGTCAAAGGGTTGCTAGAAGAAGCTTTTCTTTTTCATGCATGGAAAAGTTTTGAGCTTCATATCTCTAAGCAGCTTTTACCCAAGAGTATAAAGGACTTCGATGTCCATAAGCATCTCCCATGAATGAGACTGAGTTAATATAGAAGTGCTGGAAGCGAGTGTTTGCGTTATCTACAGAAAGCCAGGTCTCTTTGCGAACACGACTTAGATATCCTTCTAAATGTATAATAAGGGGGCGTATAGGAATTAATTTATTCTATTAACTGATTTAATATCAGAGTACATCTGATATTAAAATTTCATGAATTTCTTAAAAGTTCGATATATGAATGTCATTCCCGTTATTAAAAAATATGGCAGAACTTAAAATATTGCATTTGATTAGAAGAATGTGAGATGTGTTGAACAGTTGTTTTAACTCTAAAGAACTAGTAAAATTATGGAATTTTAGAGAAAGAACAATATTTTGCCTCCATTAAAGAGCCTGACAACTCCATTAAGAGCTTGCATTTTAGTTCATAAGACTGAATGATATTACTGAACATCAAAGTTTTTTTTTATTTTTTCCTAATTTAGGCATAATAGCTCATTATTCAAGAAATAGACCTAGAGCTCAAGTGTTTGTGAACGGGCTTGTTGTATAGATGATATTATACTGTTTCCATATATGAGGTTAATGTTATTGTTAACGGGCTGGTTGTATAGGTCACATAGAGAGGTCAATGTAAGTTCCTTTTTCTTAGAAGCTCTGCCAGGAGTTCATTCTTTCCCTTTGGCAATGCAATGTTCAGGTAAATAAACCATTTAAATAGTATTGTGTGTAATTAGGCGACTTGTTTTCCTTTTTTACTTGTAAAATTGTGAGTAACTGTTTTGAAAGTAGCAATAAAAATAAGCACATTAGAATTTTATGAAGAATTCATGCTATAGTTATGCACTTTTTGATATTCTGGTAAAATAACATAAGGAACATTAACCAAGGAATTGTTACACACTTTCGTTACATTATCATGAGGGATGATTCGAAAATTTCTTTTTAGAAACTTTGATTTAGGATTGGGACCAGGAAATGTTAAAAAGAAGTACAATTACAAATTCCTTTTATAACCCATGTGCCATTTTTTTGACATACTAAGTTCGAAGTGCAATTGACTTGCAAACTTTATCTATCTTTCCACCTTGAAATTCGGTTTTTATTGCATCCTTATAATGTGTGCCGTTTTTCCCTTCATTTTAAAGGTCTAAAAAAGGATTAAAATATATAATTTAATTACTCTTCAATCTTCAGCAGTAATGCCTCGAGATTTACTAAGGGAAATATTATTTTAATGGAACAATACGAAACTTACTGATTAACAGATAAAAAATATAATAAAACATTTTTATTACTTCCGTAATTAAATTGCGAAATTTCACAATTACAATGCGCATTCTCTTAAAATAAAGAAGAAATAGAATTCCGCTGGAATCTAGGACTGAAATGAGAGGAGAAATAAATTTAATTTATAATTCATAAAGATAAATAAAGAGCAAAATACTGACTTACTTTCTTCAAGCACATATATCCATCAAAATAAGGAATCTTGTTTTCACGCAGAGCTCTCAGTTTGCAACAAAGAAGTAATTTAATTCGTTCTGAAATTAGTGCGCGATTAGTTTTTTTCTCTGCAGTCAACGTCTCTTCAAAATCTGGAATGAAAATAAAATATTTTGTTGAATTATTTTTATGTATTTCCAAGACAAAACAAGAACAGTAAATTAACTGAAATGGAAAGAACAAAAAGTGGAATCTCACAAAAATGAAATACTTTTGGAACAGAATGGAAATTATATTATTTAAAAATAACAGGGACATCACATTTTAACAAATATTACTTTAACAGCGTATATTTTAAGCTGAATTTCATTATTCCTTGTGACATTTGTTATGAACTAGGCAGTTTTAATACAGAATCGCATGTTACTACAGGCTAATAGTACGTAAGTTCAGAACCATTTTAGTATAGGAAAAGGTTGCTAATTGATTGTAGGTAAGTATTTCAAATTATGTGCATTTTTTCATTTCGGTGAATATTTCTACATTTTTTCCTAACATATGTTTCAAAACACATCAATGTTTTAAATTTGAAAGTGGAATTTCACATAAATGTTATAAAATTATATGCTGCTGATCTAAATATTATTATGCATTCGACGCATTTGATCTGAAACCTAGCTCTAAGGCCTGTTTTTGTAGCAATAAAAATAATCACATTAGAATTTTATGAAGAATTCATGCTATAGTTATGCACTTTTTGATATTCTGGTAAAATAACATAAGGAACATTAACCAAGGAATTGTACACACCTTCGTTACATTATCATGAGGGATGATTCGAAAATTTCTTTTTAGAAACTTTGATGAGCTTTACAAAAAGGTACAAATAAAGGTATCGTTTACAAAATTTTAGTAATCATTCACTTATACACTTAAGTACCACTGAATTAGGGATAGCAAGTCAACAACTAGTTGGTCTCCGCTGGCCTTGATAATGACCATGCTACACGACGAGGTATAGATTCAATTAGTTTGTGGAAGCATTTAACAGGAATGACTTCCGAAACTGATAGAGCTGCCCATATATCAGGAAGAGTCGCTAATGTTGTGTTATGTGGTTTCACACCTTTCTTCAAAACATCCCAACAGTGCTAAGTAGGATTTAAGTCAGGGCTGCTAGGTAGACAGTTCATAACAGAGAAGTAAGAAGAATGCTCATGCAACCAGGCTGTAGCCAACAGAAATCTGTGAGAGGTGTAGTTATCTTGCCGGAATTCTCCATTTCCGTGTGAATGACAAGGCAACATAAATGGATGGAGATGATCGCCCAGTAACTCTACGTACCGAATCATACTGAGTGACGTTGGTATAAGTCACAAAGATTGCAAAAATTACCTAGAGAAAACACTCCAGACCATGACAGCTGCCTTGGCATTCTACATTTCCAAACTGCCATACAGGATCCATGGCTTCATGAGCCTGATGTGATATTCTTAGCCTCCCGTCAGTGTTAAGTAGTCGGAATCGAGACTCATCATTCGTGCTATTCGTTTCCAGGCCTCTAGTGTTCATTCTCTGTATTCTGTTGTCCAGACAAATCCTGTAGCTCGATGGCTATACGATTTGTCAGGACAACAGACATTGAGCAACGGTACTTCCGTTGGCATACGGCTCCCGAAGCCAGTATGATGAAGCGTTGCACAATCCGTTTACTGACTATGCATGTATGGCTGTTTAATGTACAATGCCATGGCGGCTGTCATGGTATAAGCACGATCCATTTACTTATAATGGTGCCGTGATTCAGACGGATGGTACTTGGAGCTAAAGTTTGGCTTCGGTGGCTATGTACAATACGTTTCACACCATGCTCGTTCAAGGCTAATTATCCTTTGCAATTTGTTCGATTGTTAGGTTTTCTCCCACCATCCATGTATTCTGGATATTCTCTCCTCACTGTCGACCTTAAAAATCTTAGCTGTCTGACGATTTCGTAAATTTAATGGCCTACGCGTCGAGTGTCTACTATCTGTTCGCGACCTTAGGTATCTAAATCAGACATTTTACGCATATTGGCAAATGAAACGACTGAATAACAACAACCATAGTACTATCTATATACGCAGTTACTATAACGGCCTCATTTAAGCATTAATACAGCGTAGCGCAAGAACATTTGCATAGCTATGTCTATCCATATTTTAATTGCACTTCAGTGCATGCAGTCTATAAAATGCTTGCATTTATTTAAACTGGCTGGTAAGGTGTGAAATGATTAAAAATTCACACATTGCCCAGACATTCTATAAACTGCCAAATGATGGACCGCCAAAGTAGGAAATACATATACATGCAGTATTATATACAATGCCTATGGAAAATATACAGTTATTTCATGCAACGTATTGGCCGCTGTAATGAGTGCGATACAGAAATGTTTCTACGGACTTGAAACTTCAGAGAGAATTTTAAAAGAACTATGTACGAGATCACATTTCATTTTATGTTTTAAGAACTCACTGACTACAAAATTCCTTTCCGGTCACTTATTTTTGCTCAGTCCAATAGAAGTAGCCAAGGGTTCGTCAAATGTATGTGTAAAACAAAGTGCCAAAATATGAAATGGCTCTGTGTGAAAAAAATATGAATTGTCAATTTCAAAATATTATTGAAGTCTACCATATTGCAATAAATAGGTTGATTTTAATTTCTTATTTTTTACAGAAAAATTTGTTTCATTAATAAGAGAGGCAAGAAATTTATTTCCTAAACTTTCATTTGCACGTATGTATTTTGAATAAAAATGTTTTAATGCCATCTTTCATTATGTTGTCAAAATAGCATTCGTATTTTTGTTGAATGAGCGTCTTTTAAATAATAGCCTTATAATGACCTTTTTTTTATTCTTTGCTTAAGGAGCATTTGTCATTCTATAGGATGCCTATACATTGTATACAATGCCTAGTGAAATGTATAATTATTCTCGTATTTCATACTTTGCCTAAAAACGTCAGGCATTCTATAAATTGTCTAGATATGCTTCTTTTATAAATAACTCTTGTATGAAAATGAAGAGATCATTTTCAATGTCACAGCCACCCGGTTATTCGCAAATACGGAATAATGATGCCAAGCTATCTTTGAATTGAAAAAGTACTTTCTGCTTCATAAGAAATTTACATTTCATATATTCATTTCAATATTCCCTTTTGAGGTATCTGTTTGAAGAACTAAATATGTAATTTAACCCTCAAATATCTAATCCATTCCTGCATATTCTTGCTTAAATAGTACATTTACTGTACATAATCACTGGTAATCACAAGTGCACGTAAAAGAAAACTATGGTATTATTTATCTGTCCGAAGACTAAGATTTATTAACGTACCTATAAATAAACAATTTATATCAATACATTAATTATAGAAATCGATGCATATGCGCTACTTATGAGTCTTAGGGTATTGGTACTTTAGAATAATCACAAACTGGAAACGTATATGAAACAATTTATGAAACGACATTTATGAAAAGAACGCTTTAATGAATTGTTACAATAATTCTAAATTTTCTAAATTCACAGAATCCTATTTTTAATGCTATGGCTTATATCTTTGCCTTACTCTTAGCTTCTGAATGAACATCTAACCTAATTAATACATATTTAAACTACTTCAACCTTGTAAACTAAGATCTATTCAAACTATAATGCTTCGTTTAGCTTTTCCAACCTATGAAGGGACCAACTATTAACTCGAGATTAACACTATTGGAAGATTGGCATAATCGCTTGGTCACTTCGCAAGAGAAACGTTAACAAGTAAGATGAAATGCATTTTATTACATCATTTAAAATAGTAGAAGCCGCAGACAACAGGAAATTTCGTTAAAATTCCAAATTAGCTTTCATATATTTGAAGATAATGCAGGAATTAAGAGCTTACTTATAAAATGTCTAAATGTCCATTAATAGATTCCATTAAACAGAGCTGACGACTAAGTAAGTATTAGATAAACTTAGCAAAATTGGGAAAGATTACTAATCAATGCTGGAAAATGTTACAAAATACGGAAGTAAATATACTAAAGCTGTGTACACTTAATATATTAAGGTATGACTTAATAATGTGTAGCGTCATTAGGTTATTTTGAATTAGGAGACATAAAAAATGAGCAATACCCTCGCCGAGACTGGAGCCTGAACCTCTCGAATATGCACCGAGTCTGCTACTGTTACACCACAAAGGCTTGCTGGAAGGAAGAAGAAAATACCTTATATACTCTCCCTTTTAGATTGCAGCTGTGTATAAGAGAGGACTCAGTTGCCAAATCCTGGTGGTGACGATTTATCGTCCGTCACGTTTTTGTTCGGGCGAGCCATTAGGTTATTTGGAAGCATGGGACATGAAAAATGAGCATCGTCATCGCCGAGACTCGAACCTGGACCTCTAAAATATGTTCCGAGTCTGCTACTATTACACTACGAAGGCATGCTTCAAAGAGGGAGAAAATGCCTTATAAATTGACAGTAGAATAGTTAAGTAACTGTTTTGACATAACACAAACTTAAGCCTCAAGCAAGGTTTTCGATGTTTCTACGTAAGCAATGGATACTCTGCGCAAAATGAAACACTTTATTAATTTTAGGGAAGCGTTCAAAATATATTTATCCCAATTGTTACAAAAAGGCCGCTTAAAGAATAAAATATAAAGCAATCATGACTTCCCATTAAGCGTTTTGCTCTTAGAGTAATATATGTAATTAACGCAGTTGAGTTTCCCCGTGCTTTGAGTATAAAAACTATGATTGTTTTAATTACAATGAGTGAAAATAGTTTGGTGACTTCATCCGGTATAATAACATATCGCTTCTCGGCCTTCATAGCTAAGATTAAGTGTGTAATATAATTACATGTCTTCAAGTGTTTGGATCATATAGAAGATTGTAAAAGAAGTCAGTGAAAGCAAAAGTCTTTCGCTTCGAGAGAAACTATACATTGTAATTAGTTGGTGAATAAAAACATAACTCTTTCCAGTAAGACTCCTGTTGTGGAATCTTTGCAGATTGCCTGTAATCCCTTGTGTTTTTTTTATGTTGTTTAATCTTAAACCTTTGTAATTATTTAGTTTAGAATTGTTTTTAATTTCAATCAACTGTGTACAAATAAATGATAATTATATAAAAGGATATGACAAAACAATGAATCTCTGTTCTATCAGGCGCATGATATTATGGCAATGCGATATATGCATTTCACACTATCATTAAAATAAGGAATCTAAAACAAAACCAGCTGCGCGCTATAATGTCTTCTCGAATTCTGCCTCAGCCATGCTATCCAAAATCAGCATCTTTAGCGAAATAGTGTACACTGACTACCAATAAGTATTTGGACACCTGTGATAGAAGAAAAGAAAAACTAACCTTATTCAAAATCAATAGTTGGTAGAGCCTCCACGAGAGGTAATTACAGTTTGGACCCTCCGGAGCATACGTTCCACAAGTCTTTGTATGACAGTTAGTGGTATTTTCTTCCACTCGGCTTGGAGAAGACATAGAAGTTCCTTCACCGATTTTGCACGGGTAGTGCACCCCTGAATTCGGTGATGCAACTCGTCCCAGAGGTTCTCGATAGGGTTCAGGTCTGGACTGTGGGCAGGCCAGTCCATTCGATGAACTCCATTGGCACCATACCAAGCCGTGGTTAACGCCGAAACATGATATCTGACATTGTCGTCCTGAGAGTAACAGGGGTCCAACCCGTAAAACTGCCACAACGTAGCACATTGTCATCCAAAACAGTGCAGTAGGCATCGGAGTTGAGCTTACCATGAATGGGGACCAAGGGTCCCAGCCCATACCAAAAGAAACACCCTCAGACCATAATTCCACCTCCGCCAAACTTGACTGTTGGCACAATGCATTCTGGCAGGAGACGCTCTCCAGGTAGATGCCAGACCCAGACCGTGCCATCCAAAAGGTAAAGAGTGAACCTTGATTCGTCACTCCAAAGAACCCGTTTCCACTGATCTACGGTCCAATTTCGATGTGCTTTGCACCACATTAACCGAGCAGCGCGGTTGGACTTTGTGATCAAAGGCTTATGGGCAGCAGCAAGACCATGACAACCAAGCAGATGTGCTTCCTTACGGATGGTATTCATTGAAACAATACTCCCGGATGTCTGTTGAAACTCCTCGTGGATGAGGGCCATCGGTTGGGTGCGGTTCTTCCGAATTTCTCTGGACAGCACTCGTCGGTCTCTATCTCCCAGTTTCGTTGGTCTGCCGACTCGGGACACATTTCGACAATCACTGCTCACCTTCCACTTCTTAATCACATAGGCCACTGTCGATTTTGGGTACTTCAGATCGCTCGATATGTCTCTTAAGGATTGGCCACATTTGTGATACCGGATAATTATACCTTTCTCGTAATCAGAGAGCTCTGAACTGCGAGGCATCTTGCATGCGACTAAAACCGATTCTGTTTCCTACACGATATATACCGGCGGAGTCCGTGACGTACCTTAGGACCTCAGATATCGTCATTTACATAGGTGTCCAAATACTTATTGGTAGTCAGTGTATTTCGCGCCAATACAAATGGAAAACCTTATTCCTGTTTTTTCTTCAAAGTGAAATAGAAGTTGGCTTGTTTTTACCTATCTGCATGCGGTCTCCTCACCGCATTCAAGCTGGCAAAAGTGAATTTTCTTTAATTAGCCCTGAATTAGGGCTTAATTAATTAATTTTTTAATTAAACTTGATCAGTAAGCAGTTTGTGAATTTCTCTCATGTTCATCTTTGTACGCTCCCTCGCGGTGATGAAAAAATCATATGCATATATAAGTATTTTGATAGTATCATGTCTATTGTACGATGCAAGTGCTGAATCTGCCGCTGCTATTTTCCATAGCAGCTGACCCATACAGGATCCATGAGGATAGCCTCTATTAATCTGAATTACATAAATCTGACTTTATACTTTCGTTGTGTAGACTCAGGCTCGTGTTTCGGATAAAATAAGGATATATATATGAATACATACTGCCCTTGCAAAATAGAAAAATGTGAGATACTTTTCTCTTTCGAGATGTGCTATGAAGGAAAAAGGAGTATAAGTCCCTGGATTCTTATCTCTCTAGCCATGATCTTTGTCAAAACTATTTCTAAAATCATGTGTTTAATCTAAACAATCCAACATTTTAAAATTTCGTTTTCCTTTTTTCGGTTTCATTTTCCTTAAAGTGCAGATGAAGATATGCATTTTAAAATAATTATCTTATCAATGGTTCTAATTGAATGCACCAAAATTGGGGCTATTTTTAATATCATATTTGTCAACAATAAGCAAATAAATAAATAGATTTTGACGATGTAGGCCAACTAGCAGCCGAGCGGTAAAGTCGCTGAATACTGGTAGTTCGGTCTGAGGCTCGAATCCCACGAACGAGCTGGCTGTATGGGCGTTTTTGTGGTTTATCTTATGCGTAACGTGTATACGAGACATTTTCCCTTAGATAGCCCTTCACGAAGGCATCCCTTCCCTTAGGCAAATAGCCCTCGAGTTTTTGCCATAATCACAAACAAACACACTGTTGGCAATATCATCTATCCACATCTAGGTTTCTAAATCTGCTATTTCTTATTAATGCAGCTAAGGAACATATGCTACTCTTGAAATATTTTAATCTACTTTATTTATGAAATTAGCGAAAGAAATTAGTTAAAATAGAATAGTTTAATAAAAATTGCTGTCTCTAACTGATATATAGTAATATTTTTTGTATAACATGAAGATATATAACATGTTAAGCAGATGCAAGAAGTGTACTTATTTATCGTAGCGAAACACTTTATTATGTTTTATTTACATTTGCTTGTGCACACAAATGAATAATGATCTAATTAAAACTTTAATTAATAGACGGAATAGGAAATGAACAATGGATTCTTTGAAATAATACTTCTTTTCCAGTTTTTATTTAATTAGTCGAAATTTTTTCCACAGCGGACACACTTGAGGTATAATAAAGAGAAAAAAATTTTGAGAAAATTTTCTTTGTTCTTGGAAACAATTACTATTTACTACCTGCGATGAAAAAGATCAGCTTAACAACAATTTAGATAAGACATTTTTCCGGAACTTCCGCTTTTGTGTTGGGTCGCGTAAGCCGTTGCTACTTTCCTTTTCTGCGAAAAAAAATAAAAGTGGTACTTTTTTTTGTTAGCTTCTATAGTTGTTTTGTAGGGCAATCAGAGTTCTGAAAAGAAATAGCTGATTGGATAATGAAACGTCCTTTAGTTATTTTTTAATACAACAGCATTAAAGTAATGTTAATTTTTTCCACCACTCATGATTTTGCTGCTTTAGTACACCTGTTGCGTTTTAAAGAAAAACCCGTGGAGGAAGTAAGGAAATCAAATTAATTACAACTAAAAATTACACAGTATTGCTGTATTAGAATTCCAGATAGACAGGCAAATAAAGTGGTAGGGTGTTATGCTATATTTTTTTAAAGAAAGAAAACATCGATAATATTCAAAATTAGCAACAGCTGGAAGATGTAAAAAAACTATAGAGGCAAATGAAACAAAGTGACGAATGAGCTTTAAGCACATAATAAGATTCTCGTGTCATTATTACCTACACCCACTCAAAGCGATTAACACTGGGAGATAAGGTAGAACTCTAAATTTAGGAACTGACTGGGAGCTCATAATAAGTGCTTGAAATATCTGGATAATTTGAATCACCTCCTTTTAGCAAGATATTTACTAATTTACTGTTGTTCAAGTGAGGAAATTTTATATTTTGTTAATCTTAATTTACTTCAAAGAACAATATGTAGTTGAAAATTTCGCTCATAAAATAAATTATAAATTGCATTTCATCCAGAAGGCGATTGATTATATTGTAATTGTTTAAACAGAAATCCATTTATATTTTAACTAAAATAAAGAAAATAAAAATAAACATAAGTAAAAACAAAGAAAATAAAAAAAAAATATGTGAAAGGTTTCAGATTTCAACTGTCGCCTAAAAGGGTTTGTTAAAGTTTTCTACTTTTTCAATGAGTTCGCAGTTTACTAGTTTGCTTTTGCACTCACGCCTGCTAACCCACCTTTTTTCCTTTTTCTTTTTTTGCTTTCTTATTAAGCATCGTTTTCTTCGCACTTTCGCGACATAAATTCAACAAGGAAAAAAAATCACAAAATAACATATCTTTAGGATATCCGATAGACAGTCTTGCCCTCTAGAATATAAAAAGATTTATTCCACACAGTGTTGCCACTGCTCGTTTTACAATCCTCCAGTTTGCTAATAAAAAATTCGTTAAAGTTTTAAGATATGTAATACATAATAAAACAAATCCAACGTTCAAAATTAGGACTTCCAGATGCACAAAGGTCGGGTACAGGATAACGTTATATAAAATGTCATGGCTCTAGGTACCCCTTTTTTACAGTGCGATGAACCTATTTACATACAGATTCTTCATCAATTAATTTCTTTAAAACTAATACGGGGCGTTAGCATTTTGTAGCAATAACAGAAACAGGAAAGGAATTTTTATTTACATAAACCTTAAAAGTACGATTATTTTTTAATTTTCATCCTGCTAAAATTTAAAAAAAAAACTTTTATATGAGTAAACGAAAACGCATAAGCTATTTAACTAAAATTAAACTAAGATATTTTTTTTATAGCAGCCCTATAAATAGTACTGAAGTTTTAATGTTTGTAGATTATATAATTAGTCTGCGAACTAAAGAGCTCAAGGAATCCATAAACCTGAAGCTTGTTTTTGGAATTCCTATTCAGAAAAATAAATGCTAAAAGCTCTGAAATTTGTGTGCACTTGATGTGGAAAATCAAAAGGAAATTTTTATTATGTTATAAATACTTTATTAAACGTTTTGAGCACATGTTTCATTAAACGAAATTTATAATGTATTTATAACTTCTGCATTGTGCAAGTTTAATGGATGAGATCTGCTCGCAATTTTTAAAATCTAAGTTTATAGGTATTAACTATAAGTTCATCTCTTACCCTGTATTTAGTCAGCTTTGCATTTGTTAGTACATGACGCTAAAAAGACGTTTCGTCTAGAAATAATGAGAAATATGTGTTCTCGTGGTGTGTGGGATGTATAAGTGACGAGAACCGTTTAGTACAATAGTGGCTTACTCAAAGATGGATTCTGATCTAGACCATGTCGTGGCGAGCTGTTCGGTAAAATTAAAAGAACAGGCAGCCTCTTATCCAAGTTTAACACTGGTTATTAATTACTTGATCCCAGAATTAGTGATAACTCCAAAATGATCGTTCGAGGTCCACTACTGTACACGCCTTTCTCTCATTCCAGGCACGCAAAACAGCATTTCTTCGCCCAAATGTAATTCCACAACTTTCGTAACAGTAGCCAAGATTTCTCAAACTACGAGTGAGGACAAAATGCGAAATATACTTAAGAAAAAGGAACAGGGCTGTAACCTTAAATGAGGTGCATAATAATAGAAGCTGTCACCTCAGCTTAAACATACAAAAACATTTCCAGCTGTAGACATCTGGAAAGAGTCAGCGAAAAGAGTCAGTAGCAGCAGAAAAATATAAAAAAGAAAAAATGAAAAGAAAAATTGATTGGATTAATTCATGTTGGATAAAGTAGTTATTTGATTTGTAACTAAATTCTGAGATAAAACTTAATTGTTTATTTAAAACCTGTTGTATGAATCTAGTCTGTTAAGAAATTTCTGACGATATTAACTGGCAGATGTTAACAGTGAAAAGCAATATAAATTTAAAGATGAAAATAAAAGATAAAAATCTACATTACGCCCAAAGAGGCGTTTTTTTAACGTTTGAAGTGCTACCTTTATTTATTAAATATCATGTTCTTTGCACTTAAATCATAAAATTCAATTCAACAGCAATATCGCATGAGCATATCTTTAGAATTTCCGTCACACAATCTCGCGTGCTGGAGATAAAAAGGTTTTTTTCCCGTACAGTATTGCCATTGCTCGCTTTGAAATCGCTGAGTTTGTTCATCAAAAATTCGTTAAAGTGTTGCAAAATATAAAATCGATAATAAAACAAATTTCAAATTCCAAATTCGGGCTACTAGATGCCCATATTCAGTGGAAGATTACATTATTCAAAATTTGTTGGCTCTAGGTACCGTTGTTCCATCAAAATGCGAGAAACAAACATTGATGCAGATTCTTCATTATTTAATTTCTATAAATGTAACGCATGGCTCTAATATTTGGTCGCAACAATTTGAAAAGTGAATTGACATTTATAATGAACCAACGCAAAACGCCAAAAGATAATTAATAGTCCTTCTGAGCTAACGCCCTTTGGTCTAAAAAAGTTCCAGCAATAGCAAAAACCACGAGATTCCTAAAAAATGAATTATCGCCGGCTTTTGGATTTACCAGCTCAAAAAATCCAAAGGAAAAGACAAAAGCAAAAAGGCTCGTGGCCTGCAGCCACCTAACACAATGTTAACAAAGAAAGAAGACACGCGATTCACAAATTCCCGGTATTTGTTAGTTAGTACAGCTGAACCAACAGTTTAGCAAATTAGCCAAGGAAACTATTCCATATCTCAAAGAACAACCAATCATAATAGTTCTCTTACTTAACAGACAAACTGAACTGAAATAATTTCTTGTCTGATGAAAAGTGATAATTCATGTTACTACAAACCTGTTGGTAAAACACTTGTCGTCAAACGAAATGGATGACATCCCTTACCTGTTTTTTTCAGATGACTGTAACAATTCTAAAATCTTCAATCAAATGTAACCTCGTCACATGTGGACTCCTACTCAAGACTGACTTCTTTGATGTTCTTTGTTCCATAAGCTGCTTACTCCGTGTCTATTTTAGCAAAACAGACACTGTTCGGAAAGCCACTCAATATATTAAATAACAATTTCAACAGAAATACTATAATCATTATTAAAATAATTATTTTAAACATTTAGCTTTGCCATCCACGTGGCATAGAAAATTTTTTTCTAGTTTGATTGCCATTTATGGAACCCTCAGATGCTAAGCATTGGAACTCCGAGTTCTATTCAGCACAGTATGAAGATCACTTAATTACAAACTCGTAGACTATTCTAGACTAACATTAATCGCTAATGCATTAATCTAGTTTAATATCTAGTACACCTTCCGAAAATGTATTGCATTGTATTAACCGTTTAGACTATTCCACTGATTAAAAACATTCAAAAATATTAAGTTAACAATTGAGAAAGAACTCAAGATCTGGTTAATTTAAGTTCAATTCTATTTATAATTAATCTGCATGTTTAAGAAAAATATCTGAATTTTTATGGTAAGGACATCCAAATCAAGTGTTGTGTTTTTTAGTAAGAAAAACCGCCTTGAAATGTAACGTAAAAATGTAAGGTGTTTAATTGGAACTGAATAAGCAATTTATAAAGTAGCAGGAAATAATAAATGGAGTGTTACACGAAAAAAAAAAACGATTTAAAAGGAATTGAATGAGCCCTCGTCTAATCGTGTTTTTGCATTTTTTAATAACGTGTAATAAGTAAATTTAGATTTCAATTGCAATGCTTATCAGAATAAAGATTAGTTCATTAAAAGTTTTAAAACTGTTAGTTAAAGGATTGCGTAAAATATAAAATCTAAGTTTTTATGCAAAAATTGTACAGCGAATTCTTCTTCGTAAAACTTTCTTGATGTTAAATACTAAACTTTCCAAATATTTATGTGAGATATCGACATTGATATAATCAATAAATATTTTGATTAACCCATTTCAAATCTGAAAAATAACGAGTGCTGTTTCGTGCAATGTGTACATAAAATAACACCATTAAACATTCTCTATAATCTCCCACAAAAGCAAATTTGAAGTTCTCTTTCAAATCTGGACAAAAAAAAATGTAAAATGTCGATGGATGAAAGATATTAAAATGATCTAAAACAAATGATGGTTTTTCTGAAAGTTTTGCACATGAAGGTAAAAGACATTTGTACTCAATAGTTTAAAATATAGACTCCTATAATTGGAAGTTTTCTCGGCACTTTTCAGTTATCGATGCCGGATTCAGAAATAGTACGTGTGTAGTGTATGCATTAATGTATGCATAAATATACAGACGTACGTATATCTGTGTGTATACACATATACCCACATACATGCATAGACACGTACACTTATACATATATTTCTGAACCCGGTCCTGATAAAAAAAAAGAGTACCGTTTTCTCTACAGGTAACGTTAAAAGGGTTAAGTTCCCTATTTATAGATCCTTCCACTGCAAAAACAAAACAGGACAAAACAAAAAATGGTGAAACTATTTTTATAAAACTCTTGACATTATTTTGATAAATTCTGTCTCCGGAAATAAATGTGTAGGACCAATACATTGAGATATGTAGCTTCTTCCACATACTCAATATACAGCAGCAAATATATTCGTAAAACATGAGTTGTATTTTAAGCAGAACAAACACTCAATAAGAAATGTTTTGCATATTCAAAATGATTATGTTTTAAAATCGATGAAGTGTTTGCTTTGCTTAGAAAGTCATTTCTATGTACTTCGGTTATCGTGAAGAATAGTTTTTTTGTGTGTGAAGAGGATAATCTTAATTTTTCATAGAGTGCTAGTATATATTTATTATCAATGGTAAACTTCATCTATTCATAATTATTGAAATGTATATAACATGATGTGAAACAATGTTAACGTGAACTAAATGAATGCAAATGTTGTTATTAATTATATTCTCTAATTACCTTCTCCATGGTTAATAAATAACCAACTAATCGCTTTCACCCTTACTCTGGTCAATGGTTCTGCAAACGTTGTTGAGGAAAATTTTCTACTACCTTTCAAGAATAGTTAACTTTCATAATTATTCATTCTGTTTTGATTGATACTTCTTAATTCCATCCTTTTCTTGATAGGTTCAGTTATGCAAGTAAAGAATATATCTCACATGCCTCCTTTATAACACTTCATAAAAACCTTTTCGAGACATTTATAACTTTCAGTTCGAACATTTTGAGCAGGGGCAGAACAGAATATATTAACACCTGGGCGAAAAATATTTTTCAAATATTCGTTGGCAAGCGATTCTGTGAAATAAGGCATAGCTACGTCTTGAGACGTTATATCTTTTTCTAGCACATGGGTGCACTAGTTTCAAAATAACATCATATCATGATTAAAAAAAACATCATATATATCACCTTTTTGTGCCATTTTCCCATTTGAATAGCTCATTTTGTACACTGGATTTTATGTGCTATGCCGTTAATTTTTTGGGAAATAATTATTAAACCAGTAAACATATATTAATTGATTCGATTAAATAGATCCTGGTATAAAAGTTAAATCTGTAGACCAAGTTCAGATCCAGTCTTTTTAATCCTGTCATATTTATATTCTTTTATTTAACACTTAAGTTTTAATTCTTGCATGTTTAACGTTAAACTCTTGGGAAGGTTAAATCATAATCTGAAGATTTCAGATATCATTATTTTATATTAATTTTGTCTTATGCAATAACTTTTAATTTGGCTAAGCAAGAAGTTGATTCTTTCTACTCTTTTGTTTTTCATGCTGTTAATGTTTGTTCCTCTGTATCTGTTCCTAATCTGAATTTCAACTTTCAAGAGGTATTTGTTGACAGAGATATTTTTTGGTTCCTTGTTGATAAAAATTAATTTTGATTTTTTAAAAAGATATTAAAACAAATGTTTTTCATAACAACTGCAATAATTAAGACACAATAACACGCCGAATAAATACTAATTCAGAAGTCAAACAACAAAAATCAGCGTTATATTTACAAAATTTTCACAGGACTAGTTTCGATGGTTTTACCGAACCACCATCTTCAGCTGCAAAACCGCAAATGGTTGTTTGCGGTTTTGCATTTGCGGTTTTGCAGCTGAAGATGATGGTTCGGTAAAACCATCGAAACTAGTCCTGTGAAAATTTTGTAAATATAACGCTGATTTTTGTTGTTTGACTTCTGAACTGCAATAATCTTGTTTTCCTCTTTCTTTAATTAAGAAACTTCTAGGATACGTATAGGTTCATGTTCTACCATCTTTTATTAATATACTTTAGTAAAAGTATTAGGTTGTTCATGAACAGTTACACCCAATCTGAAATGTTTGGAGGTTTTTGCAAAACAACCTGATTCTTATTTGTAAGAAAAGGTAAGCATTTGATTGGCGACCATATAACGGTTTTTATGTAATTTTTGTTTCGCTTATTTATCTGAGTAAAATTAACTTTGGATACTTTATGTTTTTCTTTAATGAAGAATTATTCATATTTATAGGATAGCACAAAGCTCCAAGCACCAGATAAAGATATCCTTAACAAATATAATTTCTGTTACATTTTCAGGTTTCCACTGTAATTTGCTATTTATACTTTTATTTCACCATAAAATGGACTTGAAAATGAACGTAAGCCTTAAACCTTCTTTTCTAAAAATTGTTGTTTCATGGTTATAAACAACATTAAGTCTAGAAATAAAGAATATGACAGCTATAAGAAATATAAGTCTGTAATAGTATTCTATAAAGTATGTAAGTTTGCTTTTCTTTCGCTCTTCAAATGGCCACCTCATTTTTGCTCCCAAAATCTACTACTTCAAGCAAAATGTCCATTTTATTTTTCTCACATATTTTCGCGATGTGTTTTCGTTATTTTGTAGGAGTCTCATGAGGTTTTCTCCATCTGCTGGTCTTTCAACTTTTCTTGTCATCAAATTGTCTAAAATCGTGACATTGTTGGCTTAATTTTTTTTTATTTATTTTTATTTTCAGTTCTATGGCAATTGCATGTGTTTTCTTTTACTTTGCAGTGGACCGTAGCGCCCTCTCGCAGAAACTGGCAAAGTACCTATAATGGAATGTCGATAGTATTTCTGACAAAATGTCAACGGCTGTGAACTCAAATGGAGGAAATAACATTTAGTCGATCAGTTAGAAATTCTACGCTGCGCTCTCTCCCTTTGGTGTCAAGAACTCCGTGACTTGTCTTGACTTGTTACAATTCTGCGTGAAGTGTTCTGCAACAATGCACAGTGACGTTTGTAATGTAATAAAAAATATTTTGTTGTGAATATTATGACTTCTTTCAGAACACGACCGTAGAAGTTCTTAAGGAGAAATACTCAATATTCGGAAGAAGCATTCTTGCACTTATAATAGGAAATACTTTACACATACATTTTTTTTTTGCATTGTCAGCGAATACGGGGGAGAAAAAAGGTATTTTACTACAAATACTAAAACTTATTTTTAACCCTTTTAAAATTATCAAATAAATAATGTTAAAAACAGTTTTATTTAAATTTAATCATATTTAACCCTATTTGATTTTGAAAGCCACTAACAATGTTTTTTTTTTTTTTTTTTTTTTTTTTTTTTTTCTCTTGAAATTTCCCTGAATTTAAAATTTTATTAGGTTTCACACATGACAGCATAATAACGCACAAGATTTCTCATCATTAAATGTTTAGATTCATAGTGTTCAGCCACCTAAAATATAATTTCTAAATTAAATGAAATTAACTCAATCCGAACTCATTGTAAGCAAAGATAAATAACAATGACGTACCAAGTTATGAATCCTTGGTACTTTCATATAACTTAATGTAGTTTTTACATGGCAGTATGTGAACATAAAGTTAAATATGAAAAACTTAAATATTAATTATCTCTTTCAGATTTAATTCTTCGGAGAATTTTTATTCCATAATATACAGAAATCTAAACATAAAATCGTAATCTAAAGAACTAAGTCATTAAATATATCCAAAAGTTCATAGTGAAAAACTAATGAATCATTAAATAAAATTAATAAAAAGTTTATCTTTTGAAATGAATATTAATTAAACTTTCAGTTTTTACCAAAATTTAATTGAATTGTTTTTCTGCTTCCTAAATGTACAACAGTAGCAGAAAATAACCAATGAACACAAATGATGGAAAAAAGATGTTTTGAAATACTTAGTTTAAGAAATTAGGTTTCCTTATAAGGTATTTTTCTCACTTCCCTAGCGTGCCGTCATGGTGTAACGGTAGCACGCCTGGGCCAGTATTCCAGAGGTCCGTGGTTCGATTCAAGGCGAAGGCGGTTGCATATTTCCATCTTTTCTGCTTTTAATTAACCTAATTACCCTACAAGTGGCGCCCGAAATAAAAGGGTTGTGGATGATGATTCTCCGCACTCAGAATTTGGCGACTAGGTCCCCTAAAGCACTAGTCGCCCTTTAAAAAGGGGAGTATATAAGGTATTTCTCCCACTTTCCTAGCGTCCTTCGTAGTTTAGTGGTTCTGCACGCTGGGCCGGTATTCCAGAGGTCCGTGTTTCGATTTCCGGCGAAGGCTATTGTTAATTTTTCATCTCTCTTGCCTCTCAAAAAATCCTAATGACTCTACAACCTTATACTCAGAGAAAAGCAGGATTCAAATACGGAGCATTTATGTAATTTCTCCTAGTTGTATGGAAATGTATAATTAAGGGATTTTCAGCAAAATAATAACAGGGATTTAATGAACATATGTTCTCACACGCTGAATTGAAGGTTAGTTCATGGGAGCGTCGAGGGAAAAAATATGCTAAATTAGGGAAAAGTGGGGAATGTTTCGAAGGCCTCCTGCAGATTCAACCTAAAATTTGTTAAATTTTTAAAATGTTCATTGCTTAACGGAGTACTATTTACCATTCCTGAAAAGTCATACTTTTACTACTTCTTTTATTAAAGATTTATTTTTTTAAATGTCAAAACGCATATGTTGTACATGTTAACTTTGTAGGAAATTTTTAATATAATATTTTCAGTGGAAAATAATAAAAGAATAATATTTTCAATAATAAATAATATTTTCAGTGGAAGTTCACAAAACATTTCCACTCAGCATTCTGTAATACATCTTCCTGTTGATGGAATAACAAAATTAGAAATTCGTCTAAAGATGCTATTAATATCAGAAGCAATCTCAGGTGCTTATATTACATAAACAGCTGGGTTCATGAGTTTTAATGTAAAAATTGGAACACACTATATTACAAGACGATCTCGCAGCATTTGTAAAGTTGTTTGTTTGTAAGTAAAGTATTACTATTATCATTCACATTCTAAGAAATATTTCCTTTATAAGTGTATATGCTACATCCATGTTAAAATAATTTACCGTTTAAAACTACATAGATTGCTTTACGCTTTAATTTAATATAAAGAAAAAATCTGATGTGTACACCACATGACTTCCTTGTACGGAATATTAAATTATACGCACTTTTTCTTGCATTTTATTAAAACTTATTAGATTGAATTAAACCTACTTCACCGACAGCGCATAAACCACAACAGAATAAATGCATTCTTTAAAATTCACTTTGTTTACCATAGAGACACTCTGGCGCTAGGTTTACTTAACAGTATTATATTTCATTCATATTATAACTCAGAATGCACAAAATGTATATCATTTAAAGAATTATCTAATCGTTGCCACATGTTCTATTCAAATACTATAATAAAGCTAAAACTATGTATAAAAGAAATTAAGCAAAAGAAATTAAACAAAAATGAAACAGTTTTTCACAGACGATTGAGTATTTCTCATTTAATTAATTCAGTTCTTACTTCGCGAGAACTCAAAAATACATAAAAACTCAAAATATCTATACTAAAAATTACGAAGTAAATCTCAAACCTTATTTCCTCGAAAAAATTCCAGAAAGAATTAAGCATGATTTAATTGGAAATAATAAATGAATGCGTTATCTTTGTTGTTGCGAAGCTAATTTTCTCTAGATTGGCAACAAATCCACTAGTCTCCTGTTTCAAATGTAAACATCAATGGCCGCCATTAAAAACAGTCTTAGCGGCAATTAAACAACTTTAAAATTGCTGATAATTCTAAAAATATTGCACACAGATTTACTAAAGGCATAAAATCCTTAACCGGAAGATAAAAACAATATAATTCAATCATTTTTAAAGAAAAAAATGTACAATTTACAAACATATAAGAGTAAAGAAACTGAGATCACTGAGCCGGGTAATAGAGTGGATATATACAGTGTCTCACAAAAGTGATGGGACACTTGTGCTTTACGAAAGGAAACTGTAGTAAACTAAATTTAAAAAAAAAAAAAAAAAAAAAAAAAAAAAAAAAACATGTAAAAATTTTTTGTGGGTGTGTCTCATACTTAAATTTAGTAACAATTATTACGTAACATACATTTTCTCAAAATATTAAAATAGTAATTTAATAAAAATACAATTGTTTAGAACGGAGCAAAAAATGGCTCACATAAGTGATGGGACACTTACTTTTCCATCAAATATTTATCCAAAAATTTTACTTCTTAAAATGTTTTAATATTTTGTTGGATTTCCTTTTACTTTTAAAACGTGATTTAATCTTCTTGGGATGGATTCGACTAATTTTTTTTTGTGATTTCTGGAGTGATTTTAGCACATTCTTCTTGAAGCAATGATTTTAATTGTTGTTTTGAAGAAATGGTGTGTTTGCGAATTCTTGATTCCAATTCTTGCCAAATATTCTGTATGGGATTTAAGTCTGGAGATTGTGGTGGTGTTTTTATTATTTCAGGACAGTTATACAGCAGCCAGAGTCTAACGTTCAAAGCAGTGTGCTTGGGGTCATTGTCCTGGTAGAATTTAATATCGTTATGAAGGGTAAACTTTCGTGCTGAAGATACAAAATTTTGATTTAAAACGTCAATATACTTGTCCTGATTCATTAGACTGTCAATAAAATCAAATAAATCATTAAATCATAAATAAATGTCAATAAAAACTGTCAATAAAGATTACCAACTCCAGCAGACGACATACACTCCCATACCATAACTCCTCCACCACCATCTTTTACTGTTGGCACCAAGTTCTGTTTGCGAAACTCTTTTCTGGGTTTTCCTGGGTTTACACCAAGATTCTACCGTCAAAACCAAATTTATTAAATTTACTCTCATCAGCAAATATAACATCATTCCAGTAATCAGAGTTCTTATTTATGTTGGATTTTGCGAAAGCCAGTCTGAGTTTTCTATTCTTTTCACTTACGAAGAATTTTTTCTTGGCTGCTCTACCGTGATATCCAGCAGATCGAATTACTCTTCTAATAGTCTCAGGATTAACAATTACTCCATATAATGCTTGTAAATCAGCAGCAACTTTAGGAGCACTCATTCTTGGATTTTTTTTAATATTTTGAACAATAATTCGCTTTATTCCATTCGATAGCTTTGATGGACGGCCAGGTCTTCTTTTATCCTGAATCATATGATTCTTTTTATATCGTTTAATGATACTGAAAACTGTTGAATGACTCATGTTAACTGTTTCAGCAGTTTCTCTAATAGATTTTTCACGTTCAATATGCAAATTAATAACTAATTTTCGAATTTCAGGCAAAGTTTCTTTTCGTTTAGCATCCATGGGTGCTCAGAGCTAAAAAACACAAAAATTCCAAAACAAACTGGAGAGAAAGACTGCAGACGATTTTATAAATTATTGCTAATTGCTTTTGAGTAAAAATAAAAACCCCAAAATATATTTTTATTGTAGTACATAGTAGTATCTAATTGTGTCCCATCACTCATGTGAGCCATTTTTTGCTCCGTTCTAAACAATTGTACTTTTATTAAATTATTATTTTAATATTTTGAGAAAATGTATGTTATGTAATAATTGTTATTAAATTTAAGTTTGAAACACACCCACAAAAAATTTTACATGTTTTTTAATTTATTTTATTACAGTTTTCTTTTGTAAAGCACAAGTGTCCCATCACTTTTGTGAGACACTATATATAAATATATTTATATACGTTTGGCATTCATATACGTTGCATTCGATAGCGGCCGATTGCAACCAAAATACGAGGTGCACATCTACATGTTATAGCAGTCCTATATACAAAATTTTAACGTTCTGAGGCTACTCGTTTTTGAGTTATGCGAGATACGTACGTACGCACGTACGTACATACGTTCGTACAGACGCCACGAAAAATTCTCTTCAGAATTAAATTTAAAGCAGTTTTATAATTTTTTGAAGGAAAAGAGTATTTTATTCTGTCCTTACGTACAGATATCACTCAAAAACATCGTTAAATTGCATTCGATAGCGGTCAAGATGGATATTTTCGTTGAAATATGCTGCCTGAAACTTTTCGCGATTACAATACTTCCTTTTTACTTCGTACAAGGAAGTAAAAAACAGATAATAGTAATTCTTTCGTTTTTAATATTTGGTTTAACTACTTGTACAGAAAATAATTGAAGCAACAGTTTTTTTATTAATATGACTGCAATATGCAGCAAAAGTTGATAATTTTCTTTAACTCTTTCTCATTGGGAGAGGCCAAAATATGTTTCTCTCAACCATCTGAAACGACACTCTGTAGGAATTTTTGTTGAAATGGACTTCCTTCCCTCCATGTAAAGCAGCATGCTACAGCATTAACAATAACCGACTTAAATTAAGCGATTGTTTCTCTGTTGGGGATCTTTGTGCGGTTTAGCTACTGTGTTCAATTTCCCCTTAGGACAAGATTGTAGCCACGAGCGTTAATAGATAAAAGATGACGATACAGAAAAGAGAAGAGGGATACATTCAAGTAACAGAGCTACTTTTAATTACTTCAAAAGAATGACTTAATACACGAAACCAATGAGCCATGCATTAACTTGATGGGGAAAAGCACCGAGTTGAAAATGGATGCAGGTATTCGGGAGACATGCCAGTGTCTGACGAATGATCGGGTATTTTGGGCGACTTCCCTGTGAAAGAATGAAAACATTTTTGTTATTTGTGAAAATTAATTTGTCTCATAACTTCAAAGTTTCTATCTGCGGAGAATGAATAGATTATGAAACGAAATAAGAAGGTAATAACGATAAAAATTTTAATATGAAAGTATTTTAAATCAAGAATTCCCTTTACTGGAAACTTTTGCATCGAGAACTAAAACATATTTATGGAATTAGCATACTAGAAAAAACTGTAACTATTCTTTTAAAAAACACAACTTCATTTCTATTTTAAATTTACCGTACAACTCTGCCGTAAAAAATGTAATCTGATTGTAATACAAATACAGCGCATTCCATTAACAATAATCGTGTAAAAAAATCTGCATATTAAATTTACCACACTACCATGTTGTAGGAAATGCCATATCATGGTAACAAATAAAAAATGCCCACTTCATTATAGTCACTGTCACACATGTTTCAGCAGTAACTATGTGTTCAGCTGGTATGAATGCTCCAATTTGTTTTTCCTCTCCTAAAGCAAATAATTTTGATGGTTTAGTTTTTCCTGTCTTCTCAACGTTCGCACTTAACTTGTGCAAAGCACGCACAAAAACATCAACAAATTTTTAGCTGGCAAGTCTGATCCGTCTCTGTATAAGAGTAGAACATGGGATAGTTCGTGCAAGAATTATAGGATTCGGCCGCAATTCAACATTCGACAATACTACTTACAGCTTTTACAGTATTAATGTCAAGGCAATATTCTGCAGATGCATTCAGGTTTAAAAGCGAATGTAGTGAAAATTGCGATGAAAAAGAACGGAAGGAGCCGTATTCTCCAGCGAGCATGTACTGTCATCTCTATTAACTGCTCCAAAACTGATGAAGGTAAAAGAATTGCTCTTGTTACACTCGAAGGAGACTGTATTATGGAACAGCTATCTTAACAATTAAATTAGCATCTTTCAAACATACGTTTTCGCTAATAGAGCAGCCATACAGCATGCAACGGTCATAAGCATCATCAAAACAATGATCTACACCGGCAGTATTTCGACATTACTCGCAGTTCGGAACCATAATCACTCTTCTTAATCATAGAAATATAACGACACCTATTTAACAATATTCACGTATGCATACATTTTGTTTGTTTCAACACATATGCCAGCCTAGGAAAAAACGAAATAGAAGGTATGCTTGCCAAGTAAGAAATATTAACGCAGCAGAACTTAACATTCCAGCGTCCTTGCTACTGCTCGACAAGGCGATTAAAAGCGACAATTAGAATAAGGTCAAGGTAACACAGGGAAACGAACTGCCTCCTAACGGCGGAAAATCATCTACGTCTTTTTCTCCGAAACTTTGATACTTATAAAAAGTTTATAATTATTAACTGAATGACAGTTAACAAAATTTGCAGAAAGACAAAATGCAAAATGGCAATGGATCGACGGCAGTAGGCAAATAAGGGACACACACTGAGCTACACGTTTTCCGAGCAAGCGAACAATTATTAGAGAAGATTACTTTTAAAATTCCTTAGTATCTGTAAATTCTGTGCTATTTCTATGGTTATTATCTGCTCTAAAATTAACTTGGTTGTGACAGTAATTGACAGAAGTGGAATTCTGTGGAATGTTGCTTGTTATCCCGATGATAAGCCTTCGGCGGACAGTTTGAAATCGATGAATATAATATATACATAGTATAATTTAAGAAATTAAATTATCGATAAATAAAGAAGGGTAACATTTCATGATTTTTATTTCAAAATGCAAGTATATATTTAAAGTTTAAACTTCTACGTAATTTTTGCAAGCAAGTCGCATATCACAGAGCAAGTAGCTCGCGAGTGTCAGTTAGGGTGCCGGACAACCGTAGTTTGCCCATGCCTGTTACATGCGCTTCAACGTATTTACTCGTATACACTCATGAGCAAGAAAATTACAATATGCACGAGCATTCGATGTCTGGACATAAATCAAAACTAGTACGTAATCGAAAATCACGCGCGAATCACGAACAATGTATAATCGATAATCACGCGCGAATCACAAACAATGTATAATCGATAATCACGCGCGAATCACAAACAATGTATAATCGATAATCACGCTCTGTTAAAAAAATTACCACTTTTAATGAATGGATTAATTTCTTATTTTCATTTCATTTTTTATTATTTTATTACAGTAGCTCATACTTAGGATGTTAACGTCATGGGTCCTTTGATTCGGGATGAAAAGTTTGAGAAAAGCGTTTCTCTTTTTATACAAAATAGATTCTTCTTCGTTTTATATTTTGTATGCTGTGTTTTCTAAATTAACTTTCCGAGTCAATGTTTATATTTGCAAGTTTTAAAACTCAGAAAGTCTCAAAATTGCCTTAGGCAGAGTTCAGTTACTGTTTATCTCAGCATATTGTATTTTCCTCCTATTGAGTTTAAAATTGTTTCCTTGTAGCGTATTCATAAAATGTAAGCATACTTCTTTACATTCTATTACGCAAAGCCATGTTGCCAGGTAATGCAAACAATAATAAAACTTACAGAGAAAAGTCTTCAAAAAATAAATGTAAAGGCAATCCCAGAACAAAGTTGTGAATCGTCGGCAGTGGTGTTGCAAACTTATAAGAACAAAATCTTAGTTTGAGATTTATGGGATGTTGAGGATCACTGAAAAGAGGTGTTACTGAGTACACTGTAACGTGCATTAATATCTTAAACTCATTCACAGAGAAGTCGTCCGAAACGCCCGAGCACTCAACATCAGTAAGTCACAGGAACGCCTTGCATCCTTTTCTACCTGGCACTCCTATGACATTAGTGCACGACTTATTAGTTTCGGGAAGTGTTAAATGACTTAGCATATTATCATCAATCATTCTTTTGAAGTGAATAAAAGTAGCATTGTTACCTGAATGCATTTCCCCTCTGCTTTATTTAGAGTCAAAGTTTAGCTATTGAACCTCGTATTTGCAATTGTGTTCTAAAGGGAAATTTCACACAGTGGGTGAAACCGCACAGTGATACCCCAGAGGGAAGTAATCGGTTCACTAAAGTAGGCTATTATTAATGCTTGAACACAGAGGTGGGGTCTGTATGACCGCGTCAATATTTTAGGACTGCGAAACTCTTTATAAGTTATATAGTTATTCTTTTTTACTGTACATTCAAGTTGACATAAAATATAACTATTCCTAAAAATTTTTATCAAACTCTATCCAATTTTTTTTTAAAAATAATTTTTTAAATTGGGCCGCGGTCATATAGACCTCACCTCTGCGTTTACGTTACTTTCCTCTCGCATGAGGGGGGACGGCTTTATCACAACTCGAGTGTCGAACTTGTAAAAGAACTTAACTCTAGAGAATTGACGTATGTCGGTACTATGAAAAAAAAATTACAGAGAAATTTGTAGTGAATTTTTTCTAAATAAAATGAAAAGTGAAGGAACTTTCCCTTCATGCATCCACAGATAGAATGACTCTCGTTTTATATGTGCCTCAAAAATTAAAAAGTGTTATTATCATTTCTTCAATGCATTATTTGAAACCAGAATACCTTGAAACTCAGAAACTAGAAATAATAACATTTTACCATTTGACTAAAGGAGGTGTAGATGCATTGGATGAAAAATGTTCTAAACATTCCACAAGTCGAAGAACAAGGCGATGGCCAATGGTTACTTGATGTAAGCAGAATTAATGCACATGTAATATATCAATGGAAAAAACTTATTTTTTGATGGAGTTATCATCATAATTAGTGAAACCACATATGGAACGGAGGATTCAAAACCCAACTGTGAATCGAGAAATAACAGCTTCGCAACAGATCATCGTTGCATCGTTTTGTAATTGATCTTCAACATTTTGTTATAGGTAAATATTTCCTGGTATGCATTCCTTGGGAAAAGTTTGTTTTTGTTCGACCATGAAATATAGTACAGAATTTGGGTTATTTTATTTTGTGACATTCTGTATATTAATCTTCGGATTCCTTTCTTGAAAGTAGTTAACTCTGCGTTTTCCACTATATTATACACTATACTATTTTTCCACTATACTATACAGGGAATTTTCTCTTATCTTCGGGAACGTCGGTGTTTGACGACTTTACTCTAAAACAATTCTGTGTATTGATTACATTTTATACCTTATTATTTAAAAAAAAAAAAAAAAAAAAAAAAAAAAAAAAAAAAAAAACCATTGCTTGATTTAAGGGCAGTTACTCTTAATTTATGCTTTCTAGCAAGGAACGATACTCCCCATTGTTAACTAAGGACAAAAATTCCAAAAGCAAAATGTATTCATCTAACCTAAAATGGGATAATTATTATAGCAGCTCATTTTATTGAAAAGACATTGTCTAAGTATAATCTATTAACTACATTATCATTATCATTATAAGGGCACAGCCGCGATCCTCCTAGCCAGCACAAGTCTTCAGTATGATCAAAAAATGGGACTGGCCTAATTTATATATATATTTTTATCCATTGTTAATAATTTTTCCTCTGCAATTTCCATTTGCTTTTTTAATACCAATTGAAATCTACAAGCAGCAAAGGGAGTTGACGAATATGCACAGGTGCTAATGGGCTCATAAGTTGATGCTAAATTTGAATTCAAAAAGCGATTTTTACTATATCATTCATACTGCTGCATGTAACATGAAGGCACACAAAAAATATACATAAATTATCCTGAGTAACCTTGACTCAAGGTAAAATTTCATTTTGAAACATTGTATGCTAGAAAACATGCGCAGTAGATTAATGTACATAAACCAATTTGTGAATACATGGCAAATAGCTGGAAGTATGCAAAGGTATATTTAAACAAATTTGCTCGATAAGCAGCCGTAGGACAGATATAAACTAGGCAGGCTGCTGCCTGCCTACTTTATATTCGTCCTATGGCTAAATAAGGCAAATGAATATCGTTTATGTACGCTAATACGATTTGGAAAATATGGATAATTTCTTATCCGTATTTACAGAAATCACATTAAGTATTTTATATATATTTATCCGAATCTCTATGGCGGACATCCGTAAGACAGCTATAAATCGGCTGGTTTTGAAGGAAAGCACTTGAATATCTATCTATACTAGAGGAGTTTCATTATTTTAGCCACAAGCTCACGCCATTGACTGGAATACCGAAGTAACGAAGGTAAGGACAAAGTCGCCAAACAGAATGAGACCTCGTGATAACAGTTATACTGCTTTATATTGGTGTCCTTAGTAGTGCTTACACAGCCGAAAGCCTTAGGGATTCTTTACGGTGCATAAAATAACTACATTGAGAATCATTTATAAATTGTAGAATTCACAAAACGCACTCTTCTGCTATCCTCCAGCCACCATTTCAAAATGCGAATAGAAGTTCAATTTTCACTTTCATGTTTTATTATCTTTATATGACTGCTTATGCCTAAAGTCTGAATAATTTACTGGGTGGCTATTTGCATGTTTTGGTTTCAAAACTTGTTTTAAAAAATTTAGCTGTGGAAAGCAGCATAACATTGAAAGGTCAGAATAAGACTAAGGAATCAAACACTACCTTATTAATGAGATCGGTATGTTCAAATAATCTGTAAGCAGTTACTGAAGAAAGTCTGAAGAAGGATATGATGCCACTTGATTGGTATTCGATCTAGGCAAGAAGAAAATTATTTTGAACTTTATCGCATGATATAAAAGAACAAAGGAATAAATAACAACGTCTGAAACATGCGAAAAATGTCCTAATGTTTTCCTTGTAATATTTTAGTTATATGTATGAATATGTAAAACTAACTAAACTCCAGTAAAAAAAGCGGAAACGTTATTAAACTCTCAAAAAAGCACATCTATAATTTAATCTTCAAGGGAATATAAGTATGAATCTAATCAATGAAGAACCAGGAGGTTGCATGTCCGAAATTTAGAAGAAATAGCAATTGATAATTACTCTCTTTCACGTTGGTAAATGTGCATTCTGTCCATCAGCTACATTACTGCCAATAATGCACATTTATATAATTAGCAATAAACTATTACAGTGCTGAGGAAGTGAAACAAAGTATTTTGTTTTATGAGAGAAATAATTTATCTCGTGAGACTAATTACCTTCCCAAGTGCGATGAGAAAATTGTAAAACGATATCGTACGCTCAGAAAATATAAATAATGTCAGATTTTCATGTTGCATATATTTCGCAGTATGCTTATTCTAAATAATGGATATAGAACACATTGGAATGTTTTAGAATTTTGTGACATGCACTCGAATTAACCATTTTGTCGGGTTTAATAAAAATGTAATTTCCAAGACAGAAATATAATTCTTACTTTGCTTATTTATTTGCAGGGGAAGAATAAGTGATGTGATTAATTTAAAAGTTTCACATACATATTTGAGATATTAACAGCAAATTAATTCTAAGGTATTGTATCATCTTTTAAATAATTGCACGCATTGCAATTATCGACCTGAAATGCGTTTGGTATTAGAGAAAATAGGATAGCTTTCTTGTCAGCAAGAGGTTTGCAGCAATTATGAACCTCTAGAGCATTCAGAAACATTTCTATAAAATAATTATTGCTTTTACTTTTAACATGGAAAAATACCTAGCTAAGCTGTAAAGTTTTCGGAGATTCCGTATGGAGATATTATGAATTTTTGTAGATACCTGATATATCAGTTTTAACGAGTATAAATGCAGCAGTTTTAGGTGTCACAGAGTCTATACTAACAATATCAATTCTTCTCAAACTACCCAAGTTCGCTAATGATTACTCTCCAAATCCGAAGATTCTCAAATCCGGTGGAGAGTCGTCTAATTCAAACAGCGTACTATTGTTCAAAATCGGGGCTGCTGTAGGACAAAGAGTGATAACATCTCGAATCGTTCTCTTCAGAAGACACCAAGCACCAGCTGACGTAGAACAATTGAACTAACTTCTGTCGAGGGAAGACCGTGTCGAGTTTATTAAACAGGTCGCAAACTCAAAGCTGAGAAATATCCGAACTTTGAAGAGAAAACTAACGGCTTCTCTCACTTCTGTTAATGAGTTGGTTATGTCCATTAGAATACCACCGTTATCGGATCCTAACAAATACTATGTAGATTGTATAATATGCTTAGAGTAACTGTTTAAAACTGCCTAGCGCTTATACATATGGTCTGAATAAACTATTTTAATTTATTTTCCTATTCAATTTGCTTATGATTTATTTAGTCATCAAGCTTTTAATGTTGGGCAAATAAATGTTTAAATATTTTGAAATTCGTGTTTTCTTTCTTGTAATAAATTCAGGACTATAATAAAAATTCTCAGGTCTTGTGTTAGGTAAATAAATATTTGGTGCATACAGTAATATAGCGTTCACAAATTATAAAAGCAAATATAAGCTAATATTTCACTATAATTGGTTCGTTAATTATTAAAGCTAATCACACGGTCACACGAGGAAAGGGAAAATTGATCTCTATTAATGCTACATATGGTAAATATGCGTAGATAGCGTACGTAGTTAGCGTAATAAGAAACAAGATGCGTTTATTACTCATAGCGTTTAATTATTTCTTCTTAAAAAGGATAGAAACTATCATTACAGGGAGCATATTTTGTCAGGAAGCTACATTTCCATTTTGCCGGCGCAAACGATAAAGTCGCCAAAAATGGCACAACCGATGCTAAACGGAATTTTCTCGCTTTTAACCTTTAAGCCTCATTTTCAAAACAAGTCGCAGCCATTTCATAACAGATTAATTGTTTCTTTAAATACTGGCATACAACTAACATAGAATTTTTACCAGATAGTTCAATTTTATGTAAGGCCATTCGCGGTAATTTAGTCAATTAGGATGCAATCACACCGCTTACCCGAAAGCGAAAATGTAGAAAAAGCAAAGTCAAGGGTTAAATTCATCAATTCTAATGAGAATGCACTAGTGAAGTAAAGCATTGCAGTTTTACATAATTTGTAAGTAAGGTATTCGTACGAATTAAAATATTTATTGCATTTAAACTTGAACTCCAACTTAAGATTTAACTTGAAATTAATGTAGGTAATTACAGAGAGAATTAGATTTTTGTAGCGTAGTTTGAGATGAGATCACTTGAGGTCACGTGGTATGAAGCGGCGAATCAGGATGTTGTACCATGAAAGCATACTAAATTCCTAAATTAATGTCTTTTTACAAATTTATTATCTTTTTACAAAATTTTAAGCGATATTTAAATGTTTATGCCTTCAAAAGAAAAAAAAATCTTAGAACTAACATTTGTTAACATATTTTTATATGTATACTGTGTGTTGTTGCAATAAAGTCTGCTTGGCGAGATTTGCGCCGGCGAAACGGAAAAGTACCCTTTCTTCGAATAGTTGTATATTCCAGTTGCCAATTATCAGAGACTAAACGTTTACATTATTTTCATGTTGTCAGATTTTACTTCTAATAGATCAACATAATAAATTCACAATAACAAAAAATGTGACGGGAAAGCTCTCCGTCGGCCAAACGATAAATTTACAAGTACAGAACAGTGAACATAAGCCACTAAAAATCTCATGCACCAAAGACTTTCAGGAGAATATAAATTCATTGGTTATTTGAATATACACATGGGAAAATCCACAAGAAGAAACCATGCAATCAGCCAATTCTCTGAGATTTGATTGGTTTGGTTTTTGACTATGGGAAACATTCGAGGGCTATCTTGTCTAAAGTGAAGGATGTCTTCGTGAAGAAAACTGGCTTGTGTACACGTTACACACAGAGTAAACCACGAAAATGCCTATGCAGCCATCTCGTTCGCGGGATTCGAACCTCGGACCGAACTACAAATGTTCAGTGACTTTATCGTTCGGCCGCTGGTGTACGCTCTCTGGCATTTAAAGCTGGCATGAACTAACTGTATTCAGCAGTTTTTAACCATTTGGTCACCGGTGGGGCTTCGCAGGAGCATGAATTTCAGTCAAACAACTAGCGTTCAGCAATCTAATTCATTCATGCATGGGTGAATGTTATTGTAAGAAAGTTTTCGAAATTAAGATAATTTGCATTCTGAATAATTCATTATACTTCCATAATTAATTTAATTCCTTATACTCCATTTAATTAATTTTAAACGCATGCATGTTTAAAGAAACTAATCCTTAATTATGTATCTTTACAGTAAAGATTAAAATTATTAAATGTGTCCAGAAATATAATCATATACAATCGTAACTGTGATTTCGATTGTATGTGATTATATAAGTATTAATAGCTTTCAATATACAAACATAATAACCTGTTTTGTTTTGTCTATTTTGCGATGATCAAAGAATTAATTCTGAAGAGATTTTTTTTAAAATCTAGTGGCCGTAGACATGCTATTTCCAGAATTCGTGGAGAATGATCAAATATATCGGTTATTTAGTCACCTCATGACCGATAGTGTTGCCTAGAGTACTCCAAACGAGCAGACCGATTGTACGCTCGCGAGAAGGGGGATGGAAAAATACAAGCATCCATACTTTCTCGCAAGATTCGAACTTGGTCCTAACAACATGGCATCCAGCTTCGCTAACACCAGCCCTCAGAGCACATTTTTTATAAGATCTAGTGGCCGTAGACATGCTATTTCCAGAATTCGTGGAGAATGATCAAATATATCGGTTATTTAGTCACCTCATGACTGATAGTGTTGCCTAGAGTACTCCAAACGAGCAGACCCATTGTACGCTCACGAGAAGGGGGATGGAAAAATACAAGCATCCATACTTTCTCGCAAGATTCGAACTTGGTCCTAACAACATGGCATCCAGCTTCGCTAACACCAGCCCTCAGAGCACATTCTTTTATAAGAATTTAAAGTCTCAATAACAGTAATTCGATAAATATTTAGGGAGGACAGAAAGCAGCCGAATTTGGAAAAAGAGACTAATAAATGTCTTGCCAACATTAATATTTATTGATTTTGACAAGACAAGAAAGAGATTTATTGATTTTTAAAAGTTTATTTAAAATAACTAAAATGTTAAATTGAATATTAATCTTGATGCTTGAGTCTGATAAATATTTTCATTGACTTATAGTGAGGTGTAATAATAATTTGCTCTTTTTAATATATTGGTGCTCTAATTTGTTTACTCTGTTTTTCCATTATCTATACATTCTTCAGTGGAATGGAAATCAGGAGCAAATAACATTCCGTTCAATGTGACTATTTATTGCTTTTAAAGATATTAAAAAATTTAATCTTAATTCTAGGTATTTTTATCTTGTGAGAGTATTTATAATGTCTATGAAAATAACATGTAAATTTCATACTGTTTTCCTAAGGCACGTTTGACCTGTAAGCATTCATTTGTTTTTATAATAATACTGCAACTCTGAATGTTTGAAAACTTTGATGATATTTTACGCTAAATATTTCACACAGATAACTGGCAAAATAAGCCTCAGTAATTTTATTACAAATGGTATGCAACAAAGAACAGGAGAAAATAGCTTTCGTATTATGCTTAGAAAATCGAAATCTCTACGACAGATCCAATGACAGATATTTCAGGAACATAATTTCATCATTTTATAATTTTCAACCTGACTGTGCGTCTTTAGAAGTTGAAGGATGTTTAGAGCGGTATTTCGTGAAGCATTTAATTGAATGTAGCTACTCAATATACTGACTAACTCGTGTGTTTAAGGACATTACCTGAAAAAAAGATAGCGTCTGTTAACGAGCTGAAAGAACACATTAATATAGTTTTCCTCGTGTAACACCCGAGTATTGTGTAATAAAATTGCCTGAAGTAGACTAGCATTTAAACATATTGTGAATAATTCACTGATGAAAACTAACTATACAGAAAATGCTGAGTGCTACCTTGTCTTCCTAAAGATAAAAGTAAAATATTATCTGAGTGTTTTTTTTTTTTTTTTTTTTCGTGTGTGTGTGTGTGTGTGCGAGTGTGTGTGTGTTTTGACATGGAATTCTGTGCATAACCAACGTACAATCTAGACAGTATTCGTTAAAATGGGAAAAATATAAAGGTGGAAAAAGAAGTCTGAATATTTTTACTGTTTTCTAGTAACACAGGTATTTAAGTATATAGTTAAAATATATGCTTAAACTTGTACAACACAAAATCATCCCTGTTCGACAACCGCGTTATGATGGAACGAGAAATATTATCTTCAGCAGCCCGTAAACTTAAAACTGAAATTCGTATTTTCTAAGTAGGGCGTAAGAAAACGTTTTACCTATTAAATCTTTCTTCTGACCGCCTTCGAAAATGTTATTTCTTTCTATGTATGGGATTTTTGATCAATGGTAGAAAGCTTTTGAACTTTTTCTAATTTAAATATAACTCTATTTATTGCACGCTGTGTGTTATGCCGGCGTATGCTTCCTTCCCTCGGCAATTTCTAATATTGTTCCTACAATAAATTTCAGTATAATTTTAAAACAGCGGAGTAATTAATTAGTAATCGATAAGATCTTACAATGCGAACAAAACTTTGGAAGCCAGCGAACAAAACTTTGGAAGCCAGAATTGAAAGAAACGAAAGGAAATCTTTACAGTTCTGTTTTGGTGTTTTTGTCCGCATTTTTCATCAAATTATATTTAAAAGAAAAATCACGTTCACACTATTTTCTTAATTACAGCAGCAAACGGAATTCGAAATAACACGTTCCTAAGTCGTGACATTTCCTTTTACTACCTTACTCTTCGCCGAATAATATTTAATTGTTTTTCCGTCAAGTCTTTGCTGTTTAATTAAAGATTAAGAAGATGTGCCATACTTCAGTGCACAAATATAATGAAGGCATGAATATTAATTACAGAAAGATTAACGATCATATTAATTTTACATAGAAGGAAACAAGAAAATATACATTTTTAATATTTAATTGGAAAGTGGATGGATGATGACGTAAAAAGGTTCCTCGACAAACTGAAATATATGTTTCATTCATTGCTTAGTAAATGAGAACTGTACTTTAACAAAAGAAAACTTTTTCATCGTATTAAAAAATGCTGAAATAATAAGCCAGAATAAATTTGCTCCATAAGTACGAAGTGCTTGAACATTAAATTTGTTTCCATTTTATAATTAAAACACTTTCGTATATGTAGTAATTTTGCTCTTTTTTGATTTAATTAAAATTAAAATTCTTTCTCTGCATTGATTAATGGGAATTAATGTCGATACATATCGATATACAGTATAGACACAGAAATATAATTTTATAAATTGCTGACTAATCAGTACGTTCATATCTGATGTTTGTTCAGAGCTATATAGTAATATCCTGCAAGATTAGTTTTCGGAGGAAAGAAATTACAAAAATTACTGTCCAAAAAGGTAAATGATTAAAATTTCTTATATGACGGTAATAAATATAATGTTTTTAATAAAAGGGGTTAATTAAATGTCTCAAAATGCAAACTTCTTTCAAGGGACAGGCGTTTAAGGAAGAAAATGTATAAAACCCTCAGATTCCATCTTTTGATGTGTTCTCGGCCGAAAATGGTATGGAAATTAGGTAGAGAACCTTCTGTGGTTTGCTTTAAGAATTCACTTCTCCAATTTATGTATGGTGACCAGCTATGTCGACCGACATATAGTCCAACTTCGAATCCCGGAGTATTAATGCATAGTGTCTGTGCAGCATGGGAGCGTTTAAAACGCATACAGTCGACACCACATCCTGTTGAGGAGCTGGTGATAGGGAAAGATACGTAGAAGACACCTGAACTCTTTCTTCTGGGTAAAGGTCCTTCAATTCCATCAAAATTGAAACGACGCTGGACAAACTCATATTTTCATCTATACTGTGCCTAAGGCCTTAGTCATAATAGACAGGCCATATTCTTTACTCTTTTGGCTACAGTGAATTCGGGAATATGATGTAGAACTATATTGAGATCAGAATTAGCTTCAACAAAACTGCAAGCTTTCAATCTGCTTTATGTACAATAAACAGATATATTGAATTATTTCACGAGCTATTTCAGTATTTGAATATAAAAGTTATTAATTTACAATTCTTTTTTTTTAAAGACATGCTGACAAGCTTATATAGCTGTCGTGATTGCTATATCACATCAATGAATAGCTTATGCTGGACTACTTCATTTCGATGCTGTGTATCCTAGAAACAGTACCTTGAACTTGTTGTAATAATAAGTGATTAGAGCTTCTGTGACTTGGTTAGGGAAGTTTTAGTGAGGTTTTACTGTTTTAGCTAGTTAACTGCTGTCTTATTTTAAGTAGTTAAGTTTTCATTACAGCTTTGATAACATATCACAAGTTTCAATTTTTGATATTTTAACTTGTGGGTATGATTCATGGTTTAATTAATTTTAATTATTAGTGTCTGTTAGATTTGAATAAGATTATTTGAAAGCTAAAATATAAATTTGATGAAATTAGCTGTCAATGGCTATAATTCTCCAAGTGGCATTTAAGGTTGTAGAGAAATTAATTATCAGTTAAGCTAAGTACTTTCTGTGCAGTTTTCAAAAATAGAATGGTAGTTCTTATCACAGCAGTTTTCTAATAATAGAAATTAATTTTATATAAAATATATATATGCATATACATTTCTAAATGCATAAGTTATCAGAACTGCGAGCAACGGAATTTATTTGAGAAAATATTGCCAACAACATTTATGCAAAATTCGAAGATGCATTCCTCATACGTAAAATGTGTGGAAAAATTATTGTTGGATACAGATGAATATCTACGAACCTAAGGTCACTAAAATGTTTTCAGATTGATATCCTTATTTAGAATCAAATGATTCTATATGCTGTATATTATTAATTTCTCAAATATCTTCCTACTGAATTAAACTGTTCACAGGGTTTCATAAATGGTTAGGAGAAAGAGAATAAATTGTTTGTTCTGGTGAGGCATTTTTATTTTGAAGAGAACTTCTTACCATGTAATTGTTTATTAAGCGTTGAGAAGGCTCGAAATCACAGGTCACTAATTATAGAAGTGCTTTAAGGACCTAATGCAGGCTATCATAATGCTGATAACTGCGTGTTTTCAGATTTTCCTATTATAAAGTTATCTATTAGAGGATATTTTAGTATTGATAAAGCGATTTCAAACACTGCTGTCGATGCTTCAACAACAAAGTGCAGCTAGCTGGGCATTGTTTTAGAGAAAAAACACCCAATTGTTTTCCTTATGGTTCTCCGCAAATTATTTTTAAGGCATTTTCATTATAGTCACTATTCATTCTGCGTGTGAGTGAACGCTGTTGACATCTGTAACCTCAGCGGATAGCCGCTAAATACATTCTTAGACAAACAAAACGACGCACCAAGAAGGAGTTATCCGAATGGGACGAAAATCGGTAGAAGTGATGTACATGTACAGAAAAACAAATTATTAGAGTTTGAGAAAAATTGGATGATTTATTGAAGTGATAGAGCTTAACAAAGTGAAAAAGTCAGTAACGCTTTTGTCGACCTCTGGCCCTTATGCAAGCAGTTATTCGGCTTAGCATCGATTAATAGAGGTTGCGGATGTCCTCCTGAGGGACATCGTGCCAAATTCTGTCCAACTGGCGCGTTTGATCGTCAACATTCCGAGCTGCTTGGAGGGCCCTGCCCATAATGTTCTAAACGTGCTCAATAGGAGAAAAATCCGGCGACCTTACTGGCCAAGGTAATGCTCGGTAAGCAGTAGAAACATGTGCAGTATGTGGATGGGCATTTTCTTGCTGAAATGTAAGCCAAGGGTGGCGTGATATGAAGGGAAACACAATGGGCCTTAGAACTTTGACGACGTACCGCTGTGCTGTAAGGTTGCGACGGATGACAACCAAAGGGATACTACTATGAAATGAAATGGCACCCCAGACCATCACTCCTGGCTGTCGGCCTGTCTGCCGGAAGACAGTCAGGTTGGTATCACACCGAAGTCCGGGGCGTCTCCAGACTCGTCTTCGCTAGTCATCGGGGCTCAGTTCAAAGCGGGACTCATCACCGAAGACTGGCCTAATCCAGTCAGTGACAAACCAGTGCGAATGAGCCCGACACGACAGCGAACGGGCTTGTCGTTGTACAGAGGTCAATGGTATTCGACGCAAGGGGCGCCGTGACCTCAGCCGCCTTTCTGTGAGCCGTCTATGATTGGTCCTTGCGGTCACTGAAGCACTAGTTGCACGTACAGTCCATGATAATGATGCACCTGGGGCTGTGAGTGTTGCTCTGACGATTGCTCGGTCTTCAGGTTCTGTCGTTTCTCTAGGCCTACCGCTTTCTTCTTGACGCTGTGTGCGCCCATGGTTCACCTATTCCTGCCAACATCGTCTAGTAATGGCATCGGCTCTGCTCAAATGTCGAGCTATTCGCCGATAAGGTCAACCGGCTTCTTTGAGCCCACTACATGACCTCTCTCAAATTCTGACATCTGCGCATATCGTTCGCGCACCTCTATGCGAGACATAGTTACTGTCTAACAGAGTACACGGAATGAAATTCGTGAAGAATTTATGACCTGGAATCGTAATTTATCATCTTAAATATCCTGTAAGTTGCGCAGATCAGATGCGCTGTAAAGCGACAACCGTTCATTCATTGGCAGCCAAAATGTAAAATTTTGCATCGAAACCTGTATGCATATCAATTTGTGTCCAATTTGCTTTATATCTTCTCGGTGCGTCGTGCTGCGTCATTTTTTTTTTTTTTTTGTCTACTTATATGATTATTTGCGTGTTGCCATTTTATAAATCTCAGTCGTTAAAATATTGTCACAGTTACATGTTTTAATATTACATTCACACTTTAATATTTTAAGTGCTTCGTTACAGCACTTCCTGAGCTTAGCACACAATTCAAAATCGCCTTTTCGGCCTAGTTGTAGAATCATAGTTTTATTTTGAATAAAAAAACAGTGTGTTCTTCTGGACTTCCAGGCCTCCAAATTACTAGGTGCATATGTTTTCAATTACGAAGGAACAAAATTAGTAAGAAAGAAATTTCTAACATTCTTCCCTACTTAAAGGGCAATCGGAAAGAAACGAGCACAGTTATCAAACCCAGGTTAGGTCAAATTATGGTCCACCACATTTTTATTCAGATGCTATGTCGGAACAGGTAGTGACGTACTTGCCAAGAATCGAACTCCAGACCTCTCTATTGCCAGTCAGACGTGCTTTCCATTACACCACGAATGCACGCAGTAGGAAGGAGAAAATTCCTTACAAAGTCGCAAAAAGGTCTTTATTAAGTGCTACAGCAAAATGTTCTAAGTGTTTCCACGTGATGAGTCTAAATACCAAAAGGCTAAGATTGTCCAAGTGTTGCTACAAGGCTACTATGTTTATTTTCGAGAACGAGAAATAAAGCAGTTTTATAAATTTTAAATCAGCTTTTACAGTATTCGTAATACATATAGCTGGTAAAATTCTTAAAATTTCGATTAGGAAACAAAAGCGAAAAATCCTTTTTCCTTAAAATTGGATAAAAATAATCAATTATCTAAAGGAAATGTAGTCCGTATCATGGAAAGAGAACTACATGCTTTAATCAAATTCAACAAAAAAACGTATTCTTGCTCCATTGAGACTTCTAAGCATAATAACTTTATAATACAGGTCATGCCCTGAAAAAACTTTTATCAAAGTCTGAACAACTCTTCGCGCTCTTACATCACCAGGGGATGCAGCGAACTTCAAAATGCGTACCAAATTCACTCATGCCTATTACATCCAGGTCCTCAGCTCGAAAACCTTTTCCCTATTGAGCCAAAGCTTATTAAAGGACTTTTAAACAGCTGGCCGGCTCCCAAAACCTCTTCATCACTCCTTTTAAGCTAAGAACAATACACGCTGTTGTTGGGCATGCGCAAGAGGAAGTTTAGGCTTAACTTTCGATGCGAATGAAGAACTCGAATTTTCTATGAGAATGACTTCCTAATTGACCGTTTTATTGTTATTTGCGATAAGGACGAGTTTTATTTCGAAGAAAACTGCAAAGCAAAGATAAAGAACAAAAGAATTTTAAGGTTAAGATAAGGAAACTTCAACTGGAATCTCATTATAACTTCGAAAGGTCTGAAATTTCTGGTCATTAAGTTTATGAACGCAATTAGGGTTGATAATGAGCAGAAGAAAAAAAACAGACTCTTTTTATTGTTAATTTAAGCTCGTTATCGGATTCCGAGAAGTTTCTGCTTTAGAGGGGAAATCAGATATGAGTTCGGCAGAAAATAATAGTGTGATTGCGATGGGGAAATAAATCTATATGCCTAAAATGCCTTTTTTATGTGGGCATAAAAATATGCATGAATAAACTCAAGAGCAGCTGAGATCCATCATGTTTTTATCAATTATTGCTCTGCACCCTAGAAAGATTTAAAAAGAAAAAAATAGTTTCACTTAATTAAACAAGCTAGGAAAAATGTTCAGTTAACTGAACATTTTGATAAATGAAAGTAAAATGTGAGCTCGGTTTCAACATAATTATTTAAACATATTTTTCTGACTGTAATTAGAAACTTTAGAGGAAAAATAACATGTCAAATTAGATCAGCTCAAGTATATTTAAGCAAAATTTTCCATAGCATGCAAATTACATTTCTCTTTCTATGCAAACTTTATTCTGCAAGCAAAAATATCATAGTAAGGAATTTTGTTTCTTCAAAAACATGAAAAAATCTAATTTATTACCTCTCTTTCTTTTAATCTTGCTTGATAAAAAATATTTGATGCAATATTTCTCTATATTGTTATTTACTGTTTCATATGCTTTTGCTTACTACGCATTCGGTTAGGCTCTTATTAATAAGAAGCCATGTGGAAGTGGGGATAATATACGGTAAATAAATAGCTGAAGTCTGAAAATCTTCTGAATTCGTACTTACCTCCATTTAGAATTCCAGAGACTGATGCAGAAAATGTGAATATTGGTAGGAAAAAAAACTGTGTTTGATAAACTGAGATAATACGTAGCACGAAATTCTCCCCCCCCCTCGTTTCAAGCAGGTGTAATAAAGGAGCCTCATAAGGTATTTTCTCCTTTCTTTCCAGCATGTCTTCGTGGTGTAACTCTAGCAGACTCAGAGAAGAACGTTTAGAGAAGGCCACGTTTGAGTTCCGGGGAGAACACTGCGGATTTTTTGAATTTCCTGATTCGAAACAAAATCTATAAGACTTAACAAATGGCAACCGAACTAAAAGGTGGCGGATAATAATTCATCACCAACAAGATTTGGCTTCTCGGTCTCCTAATTCTTTGTCGCCCTTTAAAATAAGGAATTATTAAGGCATTTTGTACCTCCTTTAAGCATGATTTCCTGGTGAAACGGTAGCACACTCTGATCATATTCGAGAGGTCCAGGTTCGAGTTCTAGCGACGGCATTGTTCATTTTTCGTGTTTTCTGCTTTAAATAACCTTTAATGACTCTACAACCTTTCTCCTATACGTTCTCTTCTTTAGAGCTATATATTTATGTGATTAAAAATTAAATTACTGCATTGTTTATATGCAAATATATACATAAAAATAGTGTTTCAAAATATTTTATTAGAGAGAGTAGATTCCCCAAGTTTTATGGACATGTTTTTCATTCTGAATCTCTAATATTTGTATTTTACTCTACAGAAGTGTTTCTCAAAATTTAAATTACTTCAGAAACAATTTAGACATGTAACATTATTTTGTCTATCTAAATAGCATTCTTAATTAATTGCGTAATTAAGATTTTCTGCTATTTTGAAAAGAATGGAGATTTCGAAAGGAAGTTTGAATCATTTATACATACTAAATAAGTCTAAGAGTCTGATACATGAAAATATCATACATAAACTAAAAAAAGAAGAAATATTTGAAAAGAAGATCATAAATGTTTTCGGCAGTTGGTGAGTTTTCGTAAGTTTTGATTTTTGTTAGAAAAAAAAACTTCGAACACTGCATAAAAAGAACGCTGCAAAATTTTAAAGAATTGAAAAATACTGGATTGTGCATATGCAAATATATACATAAAAAGAGTGGTTCAAAATATTTTATTGAAGAGAGTAGATTCTCCAATTTTTATTGACATGTTTTTCACTACTTTCATTTTGGACTATTTGTATTTTACTCTACAGTAGTGTTTCTCAACTGGATTTACTCTAAGGACCGGTAAACTATTTGGGTACGTTCTCGCGGGTCGGTAAGTTTAATAATTCGACCCATTGGCACAATTTTTTCACATAAATAAATCATGAAGACAAAAATAACCGGCAAATTCGCGGACCGGCAATTATTTCTTGCGGACCGGCGGTTGAGAAACACTGCTCTGCAGCACATAATTTATAAAGGTAGCTTAAATGAAACAATACATATTTTTAGCAAATTTCATTATTCTATTACTTCCATACTCATAAATATGTGCAGTTATATATTATATTAGGGTTGCAAGGTTAGGACCTGGAAGAAAACGCAACTTATCCGAAAACCTCGCGATATCTCAGAGATAAGAACAACGGAAATTTTCGTTAGTAAAAAGGATTTCTTTCGATGGGTGATGAGACTTACTCTAATAAAGTCTCCTTTTTCCAGGAGGAAGTTCGTCTTGTAAACGAAGAACAGGTTTTTGGCAATTTTGAAAAATATTGATTTAGCTTGTTTTCTTTAATTCCACCAATTGTTTATTTAGTTTCGAGAATTCTGTACTGTTTAAGTGTTGTGCAGTGTTCTTTGTTTTAAGTCACATCGAAGTAAATTACAACTTGATGTTTTATTAAAAAGATGAAATACATTTTTAAACATATTATTTTATTTCACTGCATGCTTTCTTTATATCATATATAACATTTTAATGGCCTTATATTTTTGTAATTAATTTAATTTATTTTCGCTTACTTTTGATTTATAAACAACAACCAGATATAATTCGGAAACGGGGCCTTGTTGAAAGTTTTCCAGCTGCTCCGTGAAGAATGATAATTCCTTTATTGCATTATTTTATTATGTTTTTTTTTTTTGTTACTTCGTTGAAATATTTTATTTCTATTCCAGTCCTCTGTTTTTCTTCCTTTTAGACTGCAAATCGTCAAACTTTTGATTTGATTATTTGATTAATTTCGTAGCATGCAACCCAACTTTAATAATGTATAATTTGCATTTTCTAAGAATATATAACTAGCAATTTACTTTAATGAGCATTAAAAATGACCCTTTGGACGTCATATGAAATCTGAAAGCTTTCTTATTTTATTTCTTTTCTTCTATTATTAAAAAGAATCAGTTTGACACTTTAAATTTAAAGCTATATATTTTCTACAGAATTTTTATGCGTAATATATTTTCTGGCACAATTTATGCTTTAGGAAAAAATCATGCTCTAAACAGCTGATAGCACAATATTGCCACATTTGATCATTCTTGCAGCTTAGAAGCACATCACTGTAGCATGAATACTTAATGGTAACATGGAAATGCGTTTATGGCTAGGTACATCACATAAGTGATATTACAGAATTCTGTTATCCGTCACTACTAATTACGGATAGTTATCCTTATTCGCTTGGCCGTTCTAAAACATATTACACATGAATTTTTGTTATAAACATCTTTCACTTACACAGCTTGCTTTTCACCTCCCTAAGAATATTTACACTTAAGCATTAATCCATCATCCAGACCGTCTAAAAAGAAAGTTTTCGTTTCTCGGTGCTATTATATCTTTAATGGAATCGTGCACGACATTTAGAAACAGTTCTGTACTGATAAGTGGCGTGAGAACAGTACATTTCTGTCTGACAAGATATCTCAATTTGCTTCTGTCAGTGAAATATTTCAGTGATATTACAAGCCTGTTAGTATAAACAAAACGGTTGATGCTCTCAGAAAATTCGTTATGTAAGTTGAACGTATGTTTCTGAAAGGTTCTACTCTGATTTCGGAAATCATGTTTCTCATTACGTTTCTATTGACATTTATTTTGTGGCTGAGTAAATAAATCTCTTCAGAACACATACATAGCTTTTGTTGATTCTATTTCTTGGGAACAGGTTTAAAGGATCACAGTTCAGATAATATAGGTAAATGATTGGGAAAATTCCTCACCAAAAACATTTATTCAGTTAAAGGTAGATCTGGCGTGTATTTAGCGTTATATGTTTAACAAGTTGTTGAGCGTTACGCATTTATCATCGTAGCGTGTATAATAAGTCTGTCATCTCTTGTTTTGCTTTATTTATAAGATTAAATATTTGATTAAAAACGCAATACGATATTATTTCTATACGCTTATTTAGGAAACTGATATTCCAACTCTCGGAACTTCCGAATTCCATGAAGGATTTGAAATTCGGACACTCGAGTCATTTTGGTTTTTTGATTATGTTCGAGTTTTCCGAAAATCCTAACATAATTATAAGCTAAATATTTTAATTCAAATTTTGCTAAGACTAGTTTTATTGACATCCAGTAGAAAAATTCATTATTAAAAAATACCACTATTGCAGTTTCAGTTTGTATCACAAGTATTCCTAGGACGGCATTACTGTAAATTAGTGATTTTTTTATTCGAAAGAAAAAATACATACCCCTAGAACGGTAAGAATGCCAAATTTAAATTTAACTGTTCTAGGAGGATGTTAATTTTATTGAAATCATGGACAAAGCAAGCTTGTTCAATTTTACTTATATTGCAATCATTTTTTGTACGTAAAGATTCTTACCAACAAGATTTGTCCTCTTTATTACATGCTTCTTGTAAAGATCTCGATCATTTTGCTGTTTTTGCACTTTCAGGTTTTCACTTGATTCAGAAGAATCAGACCCCATTAAAAACTACTGGAAATAGTAATTGACAGTAGATCCACAATTAAGCTAGAAATGGGTAATTGCGATTTAAACAATCGGTGAGTGAAAATGCAGATCACAGACAAACGATCAAGTCCATGAGGGAATAGGGCTCTGATGAGTCACGGACTATAATGTAAAAACGAGTCATGTGAATGTCCATATGTTCCTTTTTAATAAATTATGGGAATTCTAACTTATTTCACACCTTGGGAGCTCAGGAAGTCTAATATTTACAGTCTGGTAGAGTAACATCTAGCTGGGAATCTACGAGTAACTTTTACACAATGTGCGAAGCTTAATGTAGTGGTACATTCCAGGCATTCATCTCATTTTTGAAAAAAAAAAAAAAGGGACACATAACCTCTTTTTATATCTATCAATTCAGATGCACATTCACAAAATGCAGTAATTTTTATTACATTATTTAATATATAAAATTATTGCTTGAAATACATATTAGGGAAGATTATACTGTAATTCTAAAAGAACTGAAATAAGTAAATAATTAAATTCCTTTAGAATTACTGCTTTATGTAGAATATCAATTCTTTTTGTTTAGATAGAAAATTAGTAATACAGTTTCCAGAACGAAATATTTTCCAGTTTTTTTACTACACTATTTTGACGAAATTTGATATCTTTGTTATTTTCGACAGCATTATAATTATTAATAGATCGTGAAGAAAGAAATTGTTTAAAATTTTTTTGCCGTGTACCAATTAACAGCTAGAAGGATTTCACAGATTTTACATGATGTTTGTTTTACGTTAAAATATACAAACTCTTTCCGAAGAATTCGTGAATAGACATGCTCTCAAGTTATTGAAGGTGAAAGTCGTTTTACTTTCAATGATTAAATTTGCGAAGAAAGGTGAACTAAGAGGATAGAATAATGAAACGGCAATATTGTCAGTGACTGGCCAAGTACAGTAGTCACAGCTCTGGACTGAATATTACCTCCGCAACTAAGTTGAGAGTTTGAGTTGAGTTATCAACTAAGTTGAGACGTGAACGTCATTTATATCTCTTCTACGAAATATTCCAGAGCTTTAAGTTTTGATAATTCCGAAGCTTTAAATTTTGAATTATCGAACGTTTTAACTGTTTGGAATCAAACATAAATAACTAATTTATAAAATACTTCTTGATATCTGATTGAATGCATTCAAGTTTGTTATGCAACGTTTTATAACTTTTGTAAGCATCATGTATGTACGTGATATGATTATTTTAACGATAGTACATCCCATCCAGTAAAATAAGTTTTAAACGTTACGAAACCTAGGTAACTTTCATTTTTTAACATCATATACTTTTATTAGCCTAATATCTTTATATTTAGCAAAAGCAAAAGCGAAAAGAGATAAAACTCTCCTATATTGCAGAATCCTCAGAAAATAAAGTATCGAATACACAGTATCGAAAGTGACAACAGTTTCTATTTATTCGACGCCATAAATTCTACCTTCTTCATACTGAACAAGCTATTTGCCCCCTCATAACACGTCGGTATGGGACATACGGCTTCACAAACCATATTTTCCTTCAAATACCCTTCTCGCCCCACCTTTCACAAGTTCAGTGAAAAGAATACGAGGGCCTCCCGAAAATAGCGATCGTTACCTAAAAAGATATTACTACCGAATATATGTGTTTCCTTTTGTGTTTTTACCGCCATAAGTTTCTTGCTTCAAATGCCATCCCAGAGGAAATCAAGGGGAAGGAAAACACTCAGTAAAATAAAAGAATAGGCTATTGCCTCCCCATGAGGATTTCTTTTTTAGGTTCTGTTGTTTTTGTTTCGCTTCGGCAAATCTCACCGAATTTCGTCGGATATTTTTCTGTATTATCGCCCAGATCTACACAGTTTAAATGTGCTGATGTATAGCAGGAAATCACCTGAACGAAACGAGGTGCTTTGTACGATCCGGCGTTCATCGCCTGAACATTCAATGGAGATCGGGTTGTTTGAGGAAACAAAGAAATCCTTTCTTGGCTTTCGCTCTTTTGCATCTCCTTATCGTGAATTTCCAGTGTAATGATTTGTTAGAGAGCACAGAAGAGCCAACGAACTGAATATTTAGAATTGAAGTGTAATCTCTTTTGCTTTTAGGGACAAATGCAGCATATTTTAAGACACATTATGTGTTTACTAATGAGAATTATGTCACATAGAGGATATTTGTTTGGAAAGAAATGAAACATTTCTTGTTTTATGTCAAAAGCTATATCGAAATAAAATGAGATAAAGATCAGAATACCTTTTGAATATAAATTAATTTTGTTTGTGTAAAATCCGTTAGATGTACAATTATTTCAATTAATACAATGTAATCTTGGGATAATTGCAAATATTTTCATTTACGTTTCATGAAAAGGTTGCACATAGTTCGTGTTTCTATAGTGCTTTTGTATACTTCAAAATCTTTAGATAGTATGATATCATTGCAAAAAAATGCATTTGAAATATGCGAGGAAAAAAACTTCATATACTGAGTCATGCAATGCGTCTGCCAGATATTCACTGACATTTCACTCAAGATTAATATTCAGAAGGATTTATGATGGCATAATGTTCAAAATACCAGATTAAAGATTTAAGTCATAAGTGCTTGAAGATAATGAATGAAATTTCATATATATATATGTGTGTGTGTGTGTGTAACATTTAACAAAATACGATAGCTGCTTCAAGAATAATTGGCGACCACAAAATTAATTATTCTAGATTTTAGTGCTCTCCTCCTAAATTCATCTGTTCTCCCAAATTCGAGATCCTTCCTTGTTATATAACAACCTGAAATTAACCAATCACAGATTAGCTGTACTTATATATCAGACTTAGTATAAATACTCTTGGCACAATAACTACATCATTCCTTTCCCTAGCTTCTACCCTGCAAAGAAATCTGCGTTGCTTATGCTGTCCTATCTTACGTTTAAAATCAATGTACATAGGATTTACCGTGTTTCATTATGATTGGATAAATATATACTAAGATGATTTTATATGCGGGAAATAAAGATTGGATATTCGTCAAATTCTTTTTTGTGTCAGCGTCATCTTCCTTATATATATATATATATATATATATAAATAATTTTACGTAGAATTTTTATATTGTATCGAAATTTATTGAGCGTTTTTTGCACTGAGAAATACAGTGCAGTCTAGAAAGGAATGCATTCTTAAAATATTCAAGGACAGGAATTTAACATAAATGAAGAGATCAGATTCTACTTTTAATCATTTTTAGTCAATGTCTGAAGTTAAAATGCACCTTCCTTCGCGTAATAAAATATTTGGAAGCAACTGAAATCATTTTAAGGTAACAACAAGGAAGATATACTTCAAACATCTGAAAAAAAGTAAGGTAATCATCATAATAGTGAAGAGAAAATATGGCAAACATGATAAAACAAAGGCATTTATTATATTTCGAATGATTGAAAATGAAATTTATAAGATTTTGTAATTGAGCATAAAGTTCCAAAAATAAATTTACGTATCTTTGTAACTTATGTACCTTACATGTTTCAAAAATTTGCTTGCATTATACTTTAAAAAATGTCAATTGTTTACAATTTATGTAGCAGCTTAAAGTATGTATGAAATATTTTAAAAGATAATTATACAATTATATTCAAATATTTAGCTGCAATCGAATCTTTAATGAAAAATGAGATATACCTTCAACTCAATTTGAAATTTTAATTATTTTTGGAAGCTCGAGTATCGTCAAATTTCTAACTTAAAAAAATTCCAAGCTAGAATTTTATGATAATATTAAGTAATATTAATGATATTTTTTGTTACATTAAAAGAATAGTGCAACAGGAAAATAATGTCAACATGATACCAAAAGATCTAGGATGTCAATCTGCTTTGAGTATCATTTTGTTTTGTTGCACTTTTAAAATAATGAACCGTAAGAAACTTCTTTAGCAAATTTGTAGCCTATATAATTCAAGTGTAATCCTTCTAACAAATTTGAAACATCTTATTTAGACTTTTGATCTTACTCAGGCAGCAGATGCATTTTTTCTGCTAGTTAGTCCTGTTGAGGAAGAATAATGACTTTCCTTAAAGACTAACATATTCCACTTGTCGTGTTACAAATCTTTTTCTGTAATTTATATTCATTTTCGTATTTTTAATCATGATCATGTTTTTTCTTCCTAAATTATAATTTATATTTCTGCTTAATTACAGGTGCTGCTTGAACATTCATTAGGATAGAGCCCAGTAAAGTAATAAGCTTCGTAATATCACGCTTAAACTCTTATGCTTGTCTGGAAAGAAACATGAATTGTTACGATTAATACTTTTTTGATCAAACTTTGAAAATAAGGAAACGCGTTTTTAATGCATAAATGTATTATCTAGTCAGATTAGGAGTGATAATGAAGAACATTATAATGTTATTTTCAGAGATCAGGAGGCTCTGTAGTTCAGGAAGGATGAAAATTCAGTTGCACTCTCTTCAGGATTAGAATCTTGAATCTTCCAACTACTTTCAGGATATGCTAACCACTTATACCCAAGAGCATGCAAGCCATGACGTGACAAATTCTTGAATTTTATGCATGATACTAAAACTTAAATATAAAATAATGAACAGACTAAAAATAAGAATTTAAAAAAATCATTCGGTTTGCTCTCTTTACTTTTCTTTCAACTGGTGGTAATATTTATTTTAATTTTAAAGTCAATAATAAGAAATGTCACTGGAAAGAGTTTAAGCTTGTTACATGAATATTTCATTGAAAAAATATTTTAAATAATTTGTATTTTTAATATTTCGTTTCAAATAAAATAAACAAATAAATCAGAATAATAAAAATTATTTACAAAGGAACACAGCTGTGAGTAATTAAAAAGTCCTATATGTTTTCTATTTCTTAGTAACTTTGCTTTCATTTAATAATGGGATATGTTCCATTAATGTTGTCGTAATATTTTTTTAAAAATAATATAACATTAATTTAACAGAAGATAAATCCGTTTGACTGTTTTCAGGATCACCATATTATTGTTTAAAGAAAAATAATATTCGCGGCTAACGTCCACCTCTGGTAAAATAAACATAAAAATTATGATTTCAAAAATATTTTTTCAAAAAGTTATAAAAATAAAATAAATCAAAATAATAAAAACCAAACTAAATTTGCTTTTCAACAGTTTTTAATATTACTTTATTACCTTAAAACAAGCAGACTATAAAATATTATGACATACTTAATGCTCCGTGTAATTGCATGTATCTAAGAATTATTAAATGCTGTACACACTGTTAATTAAAAGGAATAAAATTACTGTAACGTAACCTCTTTCTTAGATAAAATTAAATGTTCACAATTAACAGTAAAATTCCAAACACTGCGTGCATATCTAATTTTAATAGCTTTCTAGTTTAATGAATAACTGGCTGTTTGGTTATATAATTACGGCAAGTAAATAATGGCAATCTATTTATGTTTATCAATTAATAAGTAAGTGATGGCAATCTATCTTAGATGAAAGATACTTTTGTGGAAAAAAATCTAAAATGATCTGTACCGGATAATTAGTATACTTTTATTTTTAATACACTTAATTTTACATCAATTATTAAGTGCAAATTATCATTTATATTTTGAATGTAATTCAGTCATTCGTTTATTTAGCCAAAAGGTGTGGGTTAAAATAATAAATACATACAATCGCTAAACTCTATTAAATACACCTTCAATAAAATCCTTCAAAAATGGGCGGATTTGTAGTGATTTTTCTGATGAATAATGTGAATACAACCTGTTTATCTTCGAATATCTTTCTCGAAGCTCTTAATTACTTTAGGTAGATAGTCTTGATTTGTTTTATCTTAAACAGTTAACCTTTTTTGTAAGAATAATTTCTTATGTAATTTTCTTAAATGTGGTTAAAACATGCATTTTGTAGACGTAAAGGAACTGATACACGCATTCAATAACTACGTACAGCTAGTTCAACATCGCTTCGATTTGTAAGCCTTGTTGTATAGCTCCAACATTCGATTATATTTATAACGCTAAACACCCTGCTATCATAACAATATTTAATGTTCAGATTGCTCAGCTAGTTGATTCTAAAATAACTTTTCACATGGTATGATATATCGATTTAATAATGAATCATTTAGCGATTTCGAAGTCTTTCTGTTCGATTTCGTAAACCGAGCGATTTTCATTATTCAAACAATCAATAAGGTTATTACTTCAATTTTAATTATAATGTCTGAATGAATATTCATTTTTTAATTATATGAAAGGATTTAATGATTTTTCTCCGAAGAAAATTCTTCAAACACTGAAATATGAATTTCCCTTTTAGTCTTGGTGGGAATTCCTTTTCTTCTGAATTCGTGTGGAAGAAATATCCATTTATATTTATATTACTTATCCTAATTTTTGAAATAAAACATTATGTGACTATGTAATTTTATTGCCTATGGACTAAGGTTTAATTGTAATTTTCTATGAAACCATGAATTAAAACATAAAAATGACAACGGTATGCTTCGTTAACAACCATTAACAACGATCTGTTTGATAAATTAAAGCAAGTCCTATAGATGAATTTTAATTAAATATTAGGTTAAAAAGTTCTTTTTTCCATTGAAAAGCATCATATATTTCAATTTTACAGAAATCAAGTAATTATCATATGTAGAGTCACTGCTTTTAACTTACCAAAACAAATGAAATATAGGTTTAATCGTGGCTGTGATTGCTTTCGACTTTTGTCGCACTGCGCTTTAAAAGATCTATCTGTACTTCCATTTCAATAACTATATCGATTTAAAAATGAATCCATATGTACTTCAAAAGATCTATCTATACTTCAAAAGGGATCTATATGTACTTCAAAAGATCACTTGTGATCAAACAAATGAAATACAGACTTAATATTGTGATTGTGACTGCTTTCAACGTTAGTCGCACTACGCTTCAAAAGATATATCTGTACTTTGGTTCCGATAACTATATCGATTTAATAATGAATCTACCTGTACTTCAAAAGATCTATCTGTAGTTCAAAATTTCTATCTGTACTTCAAAAGGGATCTATTTGTACTTCAAAAGTGATAAAAGCAGGAAGCTTAAAGAGTATGCAATTTCCTCCTCTCGATCCGAACTTCAGATCCCTCTATTACTAGCGACAGGTGCTTCCAATTAGTTCATGAAGGCACGCGCTAAGGAGGGGTAAATACTTTGCGTAAAAGATCGGATTTCATAGTGTTTTGAAAAAGAGCTTGCAAAAACAATAAAGCAATATTTTTCTTATAGACTTAAGAGAGCCACGATAAAGCCAAGACTTATCCGCGATATTTAGAGAAAATGATCATCGAAATTAGGATGGATGTAAAAGAAAAAGTTAAGTTTCAGTTCTTATAAAGCAAAATCGTCATTCTTATGAATTTTTCCTTCATTATAGATTGGAAGGTTAATAATTTAGGTAACACGATAAAAGAAACGATGAGTCTTAACTGCAAGAAAAACTTTAAATGTTTCTCACTCTAATTTTAAGCTAATCAAAATTTTCTTTTCCTAATGACGATTTCTTCTTCTAATATTCTAATGATGATAGAATCTAATACACGCTCATTGTAAAAAGTTAAATTTGCTTAATCTTTAGTACTCTCTGAGCAATGAGGCCAAAAAACCAGTATTTTATTTCTTGTTATTGCATAACCACTTTTGAGATTTACTATTCGAAACTGATGCTATTAGTTTTAACAAGCTATTTCGGAATCAAAGTTTGCCCACTTTACTAACAATACGGGTTATGAATTCTGGTAATAATTTCTTCTAACTAGTAAGATCCTACACAGTGTTTAACCAAGAAGAAATGAAGAAAACTACAACTTTATCACTTTAAAAAGGAAAGGTACTTAATTTTGCAGAGATTTTTATTTTCTTGAGAGCAATAATAATTCACTTCTCGTATTTTTATTGAAATCATAATTGTTCCAAACAGAAATTAAATAGCTGCTAAAGTATTGCGAAAAAATTCAGAAATTTCATTGGCATATACTGTTAAACATGAAAATCCATTTTTACAAATCATAACTCCTTTAAATACTACTCCAGGCATAATAAAACCTGAGAGGCGACTTTGCCCTTGCTGTCTTTTAAAATACAATAAACTTAAACTCAAACGAAAGTTTAAAACAAACCTTTTCATCAACCTTTATGATTATACAAAATGTAACAGAACCCAAACTTTACAGCCTGCGGAAAATCCAGAACAAATTCTGAAGTCAAATTAAAGTATTAAATACATATTACATTATGTTATGCAGTTCCGTTAATAAGGTTCGTGAAAAAAGCGTATGACATTTGCAGAACTTGAGTTACAAGACGTTAGTGTACCCTGTACAGAAGAACGTACAAAGTAATGTAAACGCTATAGAATACGAAATCTGGATTATGTCAAGTAACATTATCCAGAGAATGTACTTTGTCTTGAAATACAAACAAAGTTACATCACCTTTTACCATTAGACACGATGTTGCATTTTTAACAATGAAAATTCTATTAAGAAGTTTCTGTTCCTTTCATCAGAAGTATATCCCTGTTATTATGCAACCACCATGATATGTCAGAATTCTCACACTTTCAACCCGCTATTCACTCTTATCAAGATGCTTTTACGGGATTTGCGCTCTCTTGCATTTCAGCTATCCAAAAAGACTGACACACATATCAAAGAAATATTCTACAATGCTTTCAGTAACCTCAGAATTACTACAGGATGATTAAAAATTTTAACAGGATTTTAATAACTTAAATACAATACACTGGTGTGCAAAAATTAAGGACGAAGTCGAAAAATTAGCATATCAGCTGAACGAAGAGGCAGAGCGGACAGAAAGACCAATCAGGAGATTACGTAAGGTGATGTACGGTAGCACATGGTCAGATATGCAGGTAGACGTAATGGGGAAGTGTCTGAGTAGTATAAAGCATGTTGTCGGTGTAAGATCAGTATTTCTGGCAAAGAGATTGCACGCCGTATAGCAGTTAAAATCACACCGAGTTGCTGCCTCAGCGAGAAATGGCGAATAATCAATCTGTTAGACGACATCTGGATGCTTTTACCCGAGGTCGAATCATTGGGAAGTTGGAGGAAGGCCGCAGTGTGACAAGTGTGGCTGCAGAGTTCGGAATTGCTCACATCATCGTTTCACGACTTTGGAGACAATTTCAAACTACAGGAACAGCTATCCGGGAGTTTAGTAGTGGTCGTCCACGAGGAACCACACCCGCAGATGACCGGTATATTGCCTTACAGGCCAGAAGAAACAGGCGGCAGACAGCGGGAGAAATCGCTAGACACACGACACAGGCGACTGGACGACCGATATCGCGTTTTACCGTGGCCAGAAGACTGCACGGTGGTGGTCTGTTTACACGACGCCCTGTACGGTGTGTGCCTCTAACGCCTGCCCATTGGAGAAGGAGCTCTCTGTGGTGCCGGGAACACCGGAATTGGAGAGACAATGAATGGAGACGAGTACCCTTTACAGATGAGAGCAGATTCAGTCTGAGTAGCGATTCTCATCGCATACTCATCTGGAGAAAGCGGGGAAGCCGCAATCATCCCTCGAACATCATTGAAAAAGACTGGTATGGAGGTGGCGGTGTTCTCGTTTGGGGAGGCATCATGCTTGGTAGTCGTACAGACCTTCACATCTTCGACGCAGGTTCAGTCAACGGGACCCGTTATTGTAACGAGATTCTTCTTCCATATGTGCGTCTTTTTAGAGGCGCTATGGGTCCGCTATGGGTCCAGATGTTTCTTGCTGGACACCCATCACAGGGATGTTTCGGTCTTCAGTCGCATTGCGCTCCATGCTACTTTTTCAATAAAGCTTCTTTTTATCCCTCTGATTTCTCTTTTAGTAAGTGTTGCTTACATGACTCATGTCCTTACGTATTGGGGATCTTACGGTATTAAATGCGTTGATTTGGAAAGCTTTTGTACAAAGTTATATTGATAAAACCGTCTCGTCCTTAATTTTTGCACACCAGTGTATACAGGTTTTAATAATATAATATTTAATAATACAATATATAGGTTAAGTTATTAAAACCTGTTAAGTTTTTAATAACTTAAATACAATATACAAGTTTTAATAACTTAAATACAATATTTTTTAAGTATAGGTTCTATATCTGTACTTAAAGTATAGATTCTATATCTATACTTAAAAATATCTTGCAGATATAGATTTTACATCTATACTTAAAAATATTGTATTTAAGTTATTAAAACCTGTTAAAGTTTTTATATACAAGTTTTAATAATAAGAATATACAAGTTTTAATGACTTAAATACAATATTTTTTAAGTATAGATAAGCACTTAATTCCTATAACAGAATAGTATTGTATAAGGTGATTTATGTAAAACTGGTTTAAGAAACATGGAATACGAAGGCAAGTTAAAAGCAGGCATTTATAGAAACTGCAATGAACGGAAGCAAAACATTTCTAGAAAAGGGAATGAAATGCAATACTCATAAAATATTACTTATTGAATTTTGACTGCTATTCAAAATGTGAGAAAATAATCTGGAAATGATACAAGATTGTTTTCGAATATGTATTAATATCAAGGAAAATAAACGTCTTTCAATGATGTAATTATTCATTAAAAGTAATATTAATACATCAACGCATGCCGCATTTTTTCAGTTATTTAATTTTTAATCTCTTTGGCTGTGGATAAGGCTAGTTTAAATTTAAGAGAAAGATGCAATAACTAATGCACTCGGATACTAAATATCAAAACCAAGTTCAAAATTCAAAATTCGGAGTTCATGGTGCACATAATGTAGTGTAAGGAAGACTGTGGGTAATAAAACTTCGGTGGATCTAGGTACCGCTGCTTTTCGACAGTGCGAGGTATATGCATACACACATACATATTCTTCATTATTTAATTAAAAAATAATACATTGAGATACATTTTGTGGCAACAATCTGAAAGGTGATTCGAGTACAAAAGAGATGCAGACAAAAAGTGCGTTTCGAGACAAAAGCACCTCCTGCTAACAACTCCTGCGACTATCTTTTTTCTTTTATTTACGTTTCCATCATGTTAATATTTTATTCAAAGGAAACGTCAAAAAAGAGCATTTAAAATAAATATTCTCCATAAATTCTACTCTACTTGCACATGCGCTGAAAGGCAGAATTCAAAGTCATAATTATCTTCCTCTTAATTGATGAATACTAACATATCATTAAAAAAAAACCTATGCATTTGACAAGCCATTTATTTTCAAACTTCGTTTAAAACATTAAATTTTCTCTGCTTCAAGCTCCCTCTATTTTTATTTTAATGCTCAGAAATCAGTTTGAAAAATGATGGCAAATTCATAAAACACAATGCGCGTAACGCCTTTTGCTAATAGTGATGAATCGCAGGAAGAGAATTGACACTAGAGTTTTCTCGTGCCCCTTTATATTGTACCGATTGATAATTTGTTTATGTTTTTTTAAGCAATTACTTAAATCTACTCTTACACGTTTTCCATTTTAAAGTTACTGTATTTTGTCTTTTTGTTCAACAAAACGTTTAGTCTCACAGCTTAAGAAAAATATATTTTTCATTGAGCATATTATATGAAACGTGGAAGGAAGTGAGATTAGATTCATAAAACTGAGAAATATTCAACATGTTTCGATAGTTTTCATTTCAAAAACGCAAATAACAGTTGATAAAATGATTAGTTCGAACGTGTTTTACAATGAGAGAAATTGTTTTTCTTTACCTCATCTGTTGAAATTACCGAGTAACATAATTAAAACATAATGTCGTACACTCCAGTGAATAGGCATCCTAATTTTCTTAATGTATAGTCCTGTAAAATCACTTGTGAGTAAAATAAATTGCTTTTAATGACGGAACGTAAATATACGTTAGTAAGTTAGCTAAATACATGTAGTTTAGAAATATGCTGACACTGGATCTATTTTGCATCAATTTCTTAATTATAAACTTGCAATGTGGTTAGCAAATTTGAAGATATAATGTTTTCGATTCAAAGGAATTCAAATGTACAGTTCTAATGTGTTTTGCAGAATTTATTATAAGATTGGAAAATAATATGCAACAAAAACTAGTCAAAAATACAAAAACATATTCGGTTTCGGATTCTGTTAATTTTATTTCATATTCAAATACAAGCTATTGAGGAATATATGAGTTTTAAAATATTTCAAAATACATTTAAGATTGCATGAAGTATATTATCACAAAAGTATATCACTAATCTCATAGAATATGTAAAAATTAGGTGACAATGTAAACTTTTTTTCAGATTTTGTATTTATAATAACCTGTTTAAATGTCTAAATGAAAGTTAGTTTAAATTTAAGCCATAATAGCTTAAAGTTGAAATATGCTCAGAATTCAGTTCTCTAATCATTTTCTAGTATAATGTTTTAAGTGGAGTGTATTTTGTTTGAAAATAAGCACACAAGGTGTTCATTAAAAGAATAAATTTTGTGTAAATCGTGGTTTATATCATCGTTTAAATTAAAAATTATTACTGACGTTTTGTGAATTTTGTTCTTCAGAGCACCGCTGTATAATGTGTAACGTTTATTCGAGCCAGTTTCTGTTAGAAGCCCACCACAATTGCATCCTTTCCTATAGGAAAATAATCCTTGTTTGCAATTTCCTAGTCAACTAACCAAATTAATAACCTCAAAGAGAAACATCAGAATTATATGTTGCTGGAAGATGCTTACATTGTTTGCTACGAAGATTAAAAAAAAAAAGAAAACTATGCTTCTAAGTCATTATGATCATCGAATAATAAAAAAGGATAGAAGTAAGTAAATTAATTATTAATAAGCATAATTAATTGAACTAATTAAAAGAAATACACCATACAGAGGCACGTTATTAAGAAAGTTACTTTAACTGTTATACGAGAAAAATTTTTTTGGAATGACTGAATCCCCTGCGATTGGTCTGATTGCAAATGGAGTCGAAAGTCCAATTAGCGAACGCTCCCGTAACTTGCCAAGTGTTTTCATACTTTGTTTGCAACCTTTACAGAACAAAGACATTCAAGGCAGAACTTTCTACAAAAAGGAAAACTTCTAATTTCATTCTCCCCAAAGAACACCCCAATCGGCCAGATCATTGCGTTGCCATCCCATGAGTCTTGGACCTACCCGGATAATTGGGATAGGGGTAAACCAGATACGTTCTATGCAAGAAAAAATTTTTTGTTTCTCTCCTGACTGTAGCAAGCTTTTTATGCGCAAGGTAATTTATTTATCTCTATTTACTCTCATCTAAGCAGAGTAAAACAGGACTCATTATATATGCCTCTTCCTACGTTTTTATAAATTTCGAAACTTGTGGTTAAGATAAAGGCCAATTGTCTTAAAGGTTTCAGATGTTTGTCTTCTGATAGATTGCAAATAATTAGGTTTGATAATGTCAAATGAAATATTTATCTTTGGTCAAAGATTTTTCGGGCTCAATTCATGGGCTCAGTTATGAAAATTTTTGAAGTAACATAAAGGAAATTGTGCGCTTTTAGTCAAGACAATCCTTGAAAATTTATACCGTTATATTATTTGAATAACTATAACTGAAACTTCAATTCAGTTTTCTTTAGAAAGTAATTATTTCAACTGAGAAGAGGGACGCAAGAAATTTCTGTGATTGCTCACTGCATGCATTTCTTGTTTTGAGTAATTAGACGTATTTCTAGTCCACTAGCAGCATAGTGGTAAAATCGCTGAACACTGGTAGTTCCGACTTAGGTCCGATTCAAGGCGAAAGGGCTGGCTGCATGGGCGTTTTCGACCTTTTCCGACGTCTAATCTGGATACGAGCCAGTTTCCCTAAGAAAGTCCTTCACAAAGGTATCCTTTCTCTTAGGCAGATAGCCCTAGTGTACTTTGCTATAATCGACCAAACCAACTAGACATATTTCTATACTGTTCAGGGGATGAAATTCATATGACAGAAATAACTGATAACATATATTCTGTGTTGTTTTTACGGTAATTTCTGTTATGTTTTCAATACAGAAGTTAAATATGCACTTAAATTTGTTCTGTTAAGTAATTTTGTGCATTACATTTGCAAACAATGATTATTACAATACATTTATTTTAGTGATATCCAATTATTGATTAAATTCAGAAGGTTATAAATTAGTTATAACCTTCTGAATTATAGTTTGCAAGTTATATGTCCATACATTGTAGTTCAAAATATTTTTACTGCCATTCACATATGTAGGTTAATTTTTCATTCTCAAAAGTAGATATCAGTTTTATATATATATATATATATATTCATGTGAATATTACCCAACATCAAACTAGTTCAGTTTGACCTTAAATAGGACTACTTAAAACAGTTCGTTCTTTTGTTATAAGATTTAGATATCAAATTTATTTACTACAATGTTACATTCTGTTTGTGACGAATTCAAAGCACTATTTGGAATTTATATTTCCTTTTATGACTGTTATTTTAAAATAGTACCTAAGTTAGACTTGCTTTTACTTTCAGGATAACATTTCGGGAGGTAGTTCTATATCTTAAATACGATAACTTGCTTCTTAGAACTGAGTTTATTGCATTAAAGGGTTTGATATAGTACTTACAACATAAGATCGAGATTGAATGTTGGATTCGGTTCGGACTGAGTTTTTTCAACTTTTCATCAAGTGTTTAATTCGATTAAAGGTATTTAAATAATAATTCATCTATGTCTTAATCTTATATCCTTTCTTGAGTCATAGAAGGAAAGCATTTAAAAACAATCCTTTTGCTAATAATGCTTTCTAGTGCGTTCTTAATCTTAAAGAATGATTTCTGAAGTAACTTACTTGCAATTAAAATTAATTACCATCTTAAATTCTCAGTTGGTTTTTTAATATGCCATTTTCGTCAAGAAGACAACTAGAACTAGAATTAAAGAACTAATTAATTAAAGAACTGCTATTGAAATGTGCATTTTTACTTCATTTTTGTTTATAATGAAAAAACAATTTATAAAATACATATCCCAAAAATTAAGGCAAGTACGAATAAGATATGTGCTTATATGCAAACTTATTACTACAACAGATGTAAAAGTATCGTACGGATGAATTACTAAATACTGCAACTATAGTTAATTATAGGCATATTTAGTTAACTATACTTAATTATAGGCATAAAGTGCCATGTGATATGAAATGGAATTTGGTATAAAAAAGTCAATTGCGTCAACAACTCCCTCTCTTCCGTCTTTTCTCTTGTTTCGTGTCGCTGTTTTGCATTGCCTCTTAGAGTTTATTTTTCTAAATTCGTCAATTGTTTAAAATGTGAGCTGTAGAAAATTGGGAGGTGCATAGCTCAGCCGCAGTGATAATGCGCCTTATCGAAAAAATAAAATTATGTGTGGAATTTACCGTTTCGTGTATTCTTCGAGTGTCAGCTTACTAACTGTGCAGCAAAGTTTAAGTTACGATGCAGTCCTCTTCAACGTCAATCCGTTGTAACTTTACTCTCACCAAGTCATCTTATCACAATATTGCACTCGTGTTATCACATATATATGTGTGTGTGTGATGTAAGATAAAATGCTAATTTTAAATTTGTAATAGATATTTAATTCTACAAATAAACTGATTATTTTCTTCTATTCTACCTGAAATGCGTTGTTTTTTACAAAGCTTGTAGTAATGTACTTTCTGAATACTGTCTTTACAAAATTAATCTCTGTCTTAGGATTCATATTCAACGCTCATAAAGCATGTACTTACCGCACATGAACTGAAGGCTTCGGCCCAATAATAAGGACAAGGTAAGACAAAGTTTAAACCAGCAAATAGAAACAAACTGGAGGTTTATCTTTTTTATTCTTAGTGTAGCATCAATACGTTAATGTTTGCGCTCTTCTCGTGTGCGCATTCTTGAGTGTAATCTGTTGTCTTTCGTTCGTACTATGTAAATTGTTGTAAATATGGAAAAAGTACGCATGTAATTATTGAAGAGCTAGAAGTTTAGCTGTATGCATATTTACTTCAAGAATTCAGTGCCAGAAATAAAAAGCATTACTAGCCCATGATTGCAGCTATATCTTTATGCGTCAGCTCCATCATCCTGCTCTGCGTCACTACAAAATGTTCCCAATGTTCATTACATAAGTGAAACAAATAACTGAATAAGGTACAAGAGGAAAAGACGCAAAAAATGCATTAGTATACATTTTACTATTCATTAATATCTAAGATTAAGAATTATGTATCACAAAATATCCGTGATCGAAAGAAATATTCAAATGTATTACCAAAGAGAAGAAAAATTCAAAATACTCAGCCTCCGTACCGAGTACCACTACACTTTCGATGCAACTCACTTGTAACCAAAAAGAAAACAGTTTTCTATCCTCCTCAATCATGTACTATCCTAAAAAAATCAGCCGAAACTACGATTTCGCTATAAGATTCCCTCCCAGAATCTTACTTTTGAAGGAGAAGAGCGACTGCGCTTTTTCCCACGCAAATGTTTACTCCCGATTTCAGCGAACCCCCAAACCAAACACATCGCCCCTCAAGCCGTTACGCTTCCCAGTTTCTTCTTTTATTATTTATTTCTAGCCAGCACTGCAGTCATCCCCCAAAACGAATACTAAATGCGAAGCCGTTTCGTGAAAATAAATCAATATTAAGCGTATATTCCGCAGCAGTTGTTCAGGTGTCTTAAAAAATATTAGCTTTCCTGCCTTATTTAATTCCAAGCCCAAAGTACAGAAATAAAGATTGGTTCAAGAAGAGATATCTCCGGTAATTAGTGAATAAATAACTTTCAATTAAAGAATTAGCATTAAAAAAAGTCACCGATCTTGCTAATTGAACTATTATGAGCAGTACAGAATACTAAAGAAGACAGTTCGGCGTAAAATTATCTTCTGAAACGGCTAAATATTTTTTTTTATCAGCCCAGTCCTTTAAGATTGAATCGCTAGTTTTTAGATTAGCTTGCTTTTTTGCAGTACCTGTAATGATGATTTTCATTGGCGACGATTAAATGCATAGTTGTCATTTTAACACTGATTTTATCTAAATTAGAAAACTAGGCATGGTATTTATATTAATATACACGGTAAGACTATTTTGTATACTTCGATGATAATTTTGTATGTGCTAACATAATTATTAAATATACTATGATAAGAGTTTTTAGTGGTATATTATTCTTAAATTGTCCAAGTCTCAAGAAACAGGATTTATATCTAAACGTGATTTATAGTAACAATAATATAATGGAAGCAAAGGATGTAAAATTAAAATAGCATACTTATTATGCATACAAACTGAATAGTTTTAGGTATTGTTGAAACAAAGTGTAACGTATGAAACTAATACACAGGGCAAAAGAACACTTAAATTTGTTCTTTTGCCCTGTGTATTAGTTTCATATGTTACACTCACAGGGAAAAATTGTATTTAAAAGAAGTAAACAAGAGTTGCAAAACTATCTTGTTTCCATTATACGAAACTGAGACGTTAATAACATTATATAATTGTAGCATTTAAGTATGTTTACAGCAATATAATTCTACAACAAATATTTTATCAACAACTGGTCTAGTGCTTACAAGGGCTAATAGAACTGATAACCACGGCTTTAAATGGTGACAAGAAATGGCAAAAAAAAAAAAAAAATAACAATTTTTATATTACAATGTATAGTGGAATGTGAAATGTGAACTTGAAAACACATTGAATATATCAAACATCTGTGAAACTAAAAGTCATTATAATCACAAGCATCTACAAAAAGTAATATTTGCGCTCGATATTTGAAAAAATTGCTCAAATTCACGACCAGCAACTACAAATTTGCTGCCTCTGCATTCAAGACCTTTTCCGCTCGGGCAAACCAGCAACACGAGACAATTTTCCGCACATTTCGTGAATTTCTTACAGCCAACTTAAAATGAACCCATACACAACTTTAACAAATGTAAGTGTTCTTTTATGCCTGAAGATATTTGCGGTCATGCGTGTTTTAACCGGATACAAGCGGTATTATTTGAGGTTCGGATTCTGCACACATTATCTATTCAAAATTTTCTATCTCTACTGCGAAATCACTATCGCTTCCAAATTCATTATCCTAATACCATGATACTTCGCCTTTTTACACCTCTCACTTCATCGCTTTCATCATCACAGCTTTCCTTTTCTCTATTGGGAAGTAATCTATGAATAGACGTAATTTCGTGCTTCATCAACGAAAATTCAAACTCATCTGCACTTGAACTGATGCCTTCATAGTATTCTAAGCTTATTGGAACTGATTCCTTCATCGTATTCTACGCTTTTTGGGATTCGCAACTTCGGAAATAATATCCCTTTTGCAACGACTCCCGAGTTCGACTTTGACGTTAACTTTTGATAATTTTGACGTCAGAGTGCATAAATAATAGTTAATCCTAGTCAGCTCTCGAGTTACCTCATCAAATCAAGTGTGACGGAGAGTCACCTCTCGAGTTACTGCATTTAATCAAGGACCGAGAGTCAGCTCTCAAACGCAAAGCGTTAAAATGCAATTACAACATATTACAGTAAACTTTGCAAAGTTTTTTTGCAAGAACGTTTCGTTTTCTCCATTTGTTGTCCTTTTGGAGTAAGCAACATGGTATTCCCAAGTAGCAAGAGGAAAATTTTAGGTTTCGATCACGGCGTTTAGAAAGCTGATGTTTGGCGTTTTCCCACTCGAAATAATTAATGACACTTATTATGTTGAACAATAACTTAAACTCATCTGAAGTCGGTTTACTGATTTCTTAACTCTCCCCAGTCACCCTTTAAAATGAAGAAACTATAAAGAATTTAAAGTATTTTTCCCATGCGTGCTTAAGTGGCTAGCACGTTCCGCTAGCCTAGTGAAGAATCTGTGGTCCAAATCTTGGTGAGACAACTGTTAACTTTTAAGCTGCTTCCTCTGATAATTCTACAGAGGCCGTTCACACATTTTTTAGACGATGTATATTGTATTCACAAAACTAAATTACATAAAATTATTGTGTTTTAAATGTTTTTTTTGACATCCCTTATTCTGAACTATCTTTCGACACCGCGATTTCCAGGATAATAATGCCTTTTGAAGTGGCAGAAGAGGTATTCTATCCCATTCCTCACGAACAACTTTCCAGAGTCCTGTTAGGGTTTTGCGACAACGTTTGGATAATGCAGTTTTTTAAAAGTCCGAAAGCACAAAAATCCATAGGTGACACATCGGGAGATTTAGTAAGGATATCAGTGAAGGGTATGGCCTTGATACCAGTTTTTTGTTATATTTCTTTTAGGAAATTTACAGTGGATTTTGATGAGTGACTACTAGCTTTGTCCTGATGGAGTCTCACAGATTAATGGCACTGTGGGTAAAGCGATGGTATTTCATTCAGAAAAATTGGCGATAAAATATATTCCTGATAGTATTTGGAGTTAATCTTGACATTTTTTTGCACTCTCTTTATTTTTAACTTGCCATTATAGGAAAAACCAGCAACAATCATGAATCCCTTAGAAAAAATTTCGATTCTTTGAACCATGTACTTAAATTTTTTCTCCCCTTTTATGATAATAAATGGCTCTTTTTTTGTTACAATCATTTAAATACACACATGTTTCATCTATTGTGACAATTGTTTTCTATTTTTCTTTGGATAAGTGTTTCTCATATAGAATTACTGCAGCGTGTCCTGCGTTGAGCGATATGCTTTGGAAGAAGATGATGCACACTGCGTTTTTTCGCTTAAGATTTAAATCAACGTTTCTCATTTTGTTTACAGTGGACACCGAGCATTTTAATGATTTTGCAACTGTCCTTTGACTAGGGGGATTTTATTTTAACATTAAACAACGTACCTTTGCAATAGTCGAAGATATCCGTTTTTTCCTTGGATACTTGTTTGGAATTTTTGTCCCACTTGAGGCTCCAATTTGACGTTTGTTTCCTTTCTTGTTGATGATATTACCTATCGACGCTTTAGATATCACGAAAACATGACTCCATATCGTTTTTGGATAACGAAGTATGCATATTTCTCTTCGGAAAGAGCGTAAATGTAGCCTTCGAACAGCTGCTTGGTTAAATTCGCCATTTTTAATAAAAACAAAACTTTCAAGCAACAGACGATAATTTTGACTTTTGAAAATATATTAGAATTGCAATTACTTCTTTTGCAGCAAACGATTTTTTATTATCGCTTACCAAAATCGTCTAAAAAATGTGCGAACAGCCTCTGTAGTAGTCAGTCTTTATACGGGTCACATATCCTTATAGTCTCTAAGGAGATTACTTAGAAGTTAAAAAAATATAATTTATGCTTGGCATGCATTTACCTTTTCCTGTCATTCATGCACTCCACAGTTATTTAAATGATCAGTCAAATAAAAGGTACCTAAGATGGTGTCAATATATGCTGTTCTAATCGTAGACATGGCCTTTAGTTATACCTCCGCTTCCAAACAATGCTGTCTTACGTGCAGTAAATTCGTTTCTGTGTTAATCGGAGAGGCGTTTAAAAAGGTTAAATATTGGTTTGCTTTTACATTAAATTAAGACTCTTACATTAAAGAGCCAGGTAATTTGCTGAAAATTATCTGCAGGTATTTAATTAAAAGCTTCCATATTGTAAATTGTGTTATGTAAGTCTGATAGTAGTTGCTACATATATTTCTTAAAGTAGTTTATAAAAGTTAAAACTGATTTTTATTTTCGATACTCTTACTTGTGTTAATAAAAGTGTCGAAATAAGATTTCGGTTAAGACGTCGAAGTCAATGCCAAAAATAAAACCTCACCAAAAGACATTTAAGTCTGGAAAAAAATTCGCTAGTAATTAGGGCGGAAGACAGAATTTAAGAGAGCAGAGGATAAAAACTACTTGTTAATCTCTAACAACAGATATATAAAAACTGTTTTATCAGACGAAAAAGAATATGACAAATATCCATTCTCAAACTTGCATATTAGATCAATTATTTAACTAACAAAATTCCAGGCAAATTGATTGGTGTAACATAAGATAACGATGCTAATGTAGTAAATAAAACACCTAAACGCATATTTATTATGAATCCCATTGCTTACTTTTATCTGTTCACTAAATTAAATATAAATTAATATATTTAACATTAAGAAATGAAATTATATTTAAAATGAAATAAATTTTATTACTTTACAATAATTTTCTTTGTATAAATGGATGATTCTAATAGTACGAACAGCTCTCTGAAATTCAGTGAAGCGATTGCTAATCTATTGATTCTTAATTGATACGTAAGTAATGCTTTTACCAATTTACAAGTTAGGTTTCAAGATTGTTGATTTCAAGAAAACGTCTTATTATGTCTGCCTATAATGGTTTTTCTGTGCTTTTAATATTCAAAATAAATAATTTAATAATAAGTATATTTAAATAATTGATTTATATTAAAAATATTCATACGAGAAATTTGAAAACTTTACTTTTGTCTACCGTCACTTTAAACGTCACTGCATTAAACATTTTACTTCCTAAAATTAATGTTAATAAAAAACATTTTACTTCCTATTACATTATTTAATCAGCAGAGTAAAAAAAAAATAAAAAAGAATTCCGCTAATGAAACTAAGAAAGAAATATTACTCTACAAAGCTTAGTTGAGAGCTTAAAAGTAAGTAATAAAATTAAATTGTAGAAGTTTATTTTTTGAACAGTTATAATGTAACACAGCCCATTAATCTATACAAGGCCAGATGTGGTGGTCTTTTTATTATGGAGGCACCTAATGGGTGGGCCACCATCGCCTCCTATGAAGGGGACAGACAGTTACAACCATGCCTTCTCAGTGATTCGAGCCCAGGCCCTTCAGTATCGCAGTTAGGCTTCCCTAACCACCATACCGTCTGAGCGGCAATTTTAGAAGTTTATTGTATTTGTAATTTTCATACTGATATCAAAATATTATGGCGCTAAACCAAGTACAAAGAAAGCCCTGCATTTGAATTTGTTTGCTATGGCGCAAAAGACAGAACTTCGCTGATTTACTGCGCATTCTAAATTAACTAATTTAATTAAAAGCAGTTCTACAGTTACGGACTCTATAATATGAATTACAAAGTTATACCAATATGCATAATACAACTTGTATTCGATCCAACAATTTTATAATGGAAAATCAGTTTCTGAAACCTGCAGTGATCTCGCATAGGGAACGGGATTTTATTAGTTCGGATACTGCTTTATGTAAAACAATTACTAATGTAAAACATCCCGCTAATACATTTTCATTAAATATGAGAATAAATTATAGACGCATGGATGACATTAGCATCACATTTTTATATGGATATGTTTTCATCTATTTCATAATCCAATTTTAATTTCACTTCAGTTTGCTCACCGTATATTTCTTAAAGGTTCCATTGTCTACGTAACAAATGTCTATTCATTGTAAAAGTTCAGATTTCAAACACTTCTCTAAAAGTCTAAGTTTTAGCTTTTGCAATGAGCATCGTTCTTGAAATTTACAAAGAGTAAATGATATAGTCTTCAAACTTTATCTTACAATCTAAGTATTCGAAAGTTTCATTTTACTTTCAAAGAGGTTTCAAAACATTCAAAGTATTTAAAACATTATATAAAAAGTCTAAGTATATAATTAAAGTTAATCATGGTATGCAGATTTCATTTTAACATTTGAAATAATTTTAAGCTAAACAGTTAGGATTGGTTTAACTAGTTTAATTATTAATCTACAGGTAATTAATAATAAGATCATAAATTATTACATTTAAAAAGAGCTATTAAAAATGGCAAAGCCAATGGTAGAAAAAAATTGTAATTATGTTATTTTATCGTGCATTAAAGGTACATGAAGATTTATACACATGCTTAGAATAGATTTCATGACGTAGCTGTGCATTTATTTTATTAGATTTCTAGTGTATGAAATTTGCAACAAATATTTTCTGCGAACGGCAATACTTTCCAATATATTACGATACGATTCTGTGAACTAATTGAAAGCAATAAACATCTGAAATAGATTTCCTCTGAGGTGTGTAAAATAATTGCTTCATAGGTTTTTCAAAGATTAACCAAAATTTAGTTCATAAAATAATTCATATTAGAAGTTGCGCTTGTTTATGAATTATGAAAAGCTTTATGTTATTATATGCCATGCTTAATGCTCTCATAGCACATCGCAAGTTCGAGATGAGCAACTAAACCTTGTGTGTGACAGGAACGAAGGTCTAGACTTAGAGCATGTACTGACCCTAAATTTTGCTAAATAAATGATGTTGCTTGACCTTTATGAGAACAGGTTGTCTATGAAAAGCGATAATACTCAGAGCATCGCTGGGGCTAGCCTTGATTGATCACGCTTGAATTTCTCTGATCCGTAGTTTACATATCGTCATCCCTTTTTCAGAGCCCTTTAGATTATTGTGTCTGAACTGTAATTGAATACAACCATTTGAAAGACTACCCAAGAAATATATCATTTTCCCTACAATCATTTCTAAGATGAAAATATCTCAAAATTAAGCACATTTAAAAATTTAGAGTTGAGTTCATAAATTACGAACTGTAAACGTTAAATAACACTTCAATTTTTTAATTACATTTCCTTCAATTAGGAACTTAAAAATAATTTTAAATATTTATGAAAAGTTTAAATAAAAACCTGCAAATTTCACTGAATGGTAAAGATCTTAATTTTTCAGTCACATCAATGAGATAAAAGTACACTCATTCCTTTTACAACTTCATACATAATTTTGAAGTCGAATGTTTAAAAGATGGAAATGAATATACTAGATAAAATTTTGAAATGCTTGGGAAGGAAATGATGGATATTTAGATTGAACGGTGTAGAAATTAAATTTGATGTTTTCGGTGTTTGTACTATATCAGAAAAGGGGAGACTTTATCTGAATCGAATAATAAAAATGCTTCCTCCGAGGGTTGGATGTAAAGGAAGTGGATAAAAAAAAGAAATCTTATTTCTCCCATGTTCCAGGCTTCTTCCTGTGCTTTATTTGTCCTAGTAAGGCATGATAGCCCCAGGTGAATACTAAATGCAAGAGCGACCTTTTACCATAAGGTCTTCCGATCAATAAAAGTTGGGAAGGGAGAGTCTGTTTTGTCTTAAGGGATAGGAAATAAGCCCCTTTATCTCGGTTCCACCCATCTGATTTGGAAAAGCTTATGCTGGGGGAGCTGCTATATAAAACATTTTGAGAGGAGAGTGTATGTAAAATTGAAAAAGGGAGAATTTTTTAAAACATTTTATTGGAAAATACAAGCACTCCTTTTTAAAGGTTTTGTTCGGATATGATCAAATTCTACGCATGTCGATTTTGCTTCTGCATACATTACTAATTCTGTATAGAAGCGCGACGCTTTCTCTGAATGATAAGCGTAACGCTGAGAAATTATTTTAGGAAATATTTCCCCTATGGCTATATTTTTGCATAGAATTTCGGGGCAAGAAGTATCAGAGATAAGTTAAACTAACTTTCATGTAATTTAGTATGCAGTACTCCAGTTAAAACATATCACGTAAGTACTGTTTCGCTCGCTCAGTAGTAGCGTCATTTTTTCAACCCTGAAAGAAAGTAGTTTTGTACAAGCGAAAGGAAATTTGCACCAGTATAACTTGTGCACCAGTATAACTTGTATATAATAACATAAAGCTTTTCATAATTCATGAACAAGCGCAACTTCTAATATGAATTATTTTATGAACTAAATTTTGGTTAATCTTTGAAAAACCTATGAAGCAATTATTTTATAGTGCGAATTTTAAAGTGCGATATAAAATATACTGTTTTAAAATATATTAGTACAGAATAAGGTAAAAGTGCAAAATAAAACTGAGATTATAATGATGCAAAAATCACTATCTGAACCATAACATTAAAATAAAATTACATGTGCAAAAAAAGGCGGAAAGGACAATAAAAAATTAAAAAATTCTTGTATACACGAGTTTAAACGCCATGACATTCATTGTTCAGCCACAGAAAGCTACAAATAATATTTAACATTTTTGTAAATATTAATAAATATTATTTGCAGCCTTCTGTGGCTCCAGGGAGTTATTGCTTCTAAATAGGGAAGGACGCGGGACACATGCTTGCTTACCTATGTTAGACACCAGGCGTGCCCGTCTGTAAATATTATTGCGTGCTTACGTGTTCGTAATGTATTGAATGCACATAGAACCGAAAATAACTTGACAAAATTTACCTTCTTAAGAAAAAAACTTTGCAGTTTTGGAAATTTTCACAAAAGTGTTCCTACAGCCCTTTTCAGTATTACAGAGCACAATCAGTAGTTACCACTTCAAACTATTTAAGAACGTTAAACACAACGCAGTGCAAAAGTGCATCTAAAGAGCGAAGCTCACATGAAGATATTCTTTCCGATCTTAAGTAGTTTTCGCCCCGGCGGCCAAGAAATTTCCAGTACCTTCCATTCCTCGAAATCACTGGAAGACATATATGGTTGCAGTTGCATTCGAGGCCGGATACAGTTGCAGCTGCATAGCCATTTAGGCCAATTGCCGCAACAGAGGAACCGAACCAAAATATTGCCAAATGGTCGTCAAGTTAAGAGATTAGTTTGGCTATTCCTCGATAAATTCGGTGACAAAAATTAGTTGCCAAAACCAGTGTCAGCTTGGCGAAATCTCGCCAGTCTAATAGCTATTTAAGTCAATGTTAAATAGATTTGCCCCCGTAATCTTATTTTTCCGACCAAGTTTTGTTTTCTTGACCCTTTGTATTATATTATACAAAATTCGTAACGATATTATTCTTATAAGAAATTTACTATTCAGTTTTCCCATACGTAATGGTGTTTATTCTTCTGTTACTAACAATAAGTTCTTTGTGATTTGAATACTGGTATACGTATCTAAATGAACTTATTCTCCTGGTTAAACTGCTCTATATAACCTGATATATTTCTGTGATAGGGTAATCTTAAATTGCTGAGTCATTAGATATAAAATACTAATGTTATTGTTTTACGCTTGATAAGATATTTACTATGTGTAAGAGAGAATAAGAGAGGATTTACCGTGGGTAAAGTGTTCATAATTGATATGTTTTTAATAATTCAAGTTTATGTCTTTAGCAGTTTCTCTTAAGTCCAGAGGCGGGAAAGAGGAATAAAATTTTTTTACTAAAACTAAGTGCTACTGCTACAGGGTTATTGTGTCCTGATAACCTAAAGAGAACATGCGACAGATATTTGGGTGACGAAAAAAGGCATCGAAAATAATATTTACGTTGTAAAGTTATAAGGTATTTTTCCCGCTTTCCTAGCGTGCCTTCTTGGTATAGTGGTTCTGCACTCTGAGCTGGTATTTCAGAGGCCCGCGTTTCGATTCCCGGCGAAGGCGATTGCTAATTTTTCATCTCTCTTGCTTCCAAAACTTCCTAATGTCTCTACAGTGGCGCCCGAACTGAAAAGGGTGTTGAATGAGGATTCTTTACATCCAGGATTTGGCGATTCGGTCCCCTAAAAACTCCTGTCCCCCTTTAAAAAGCGGAGTATATAAGGTATTTCTAACGCTTTCCTAGCGTGCCTTCGTCGTGTAGTGGTTCTGCACGCTGGGCCAGTATTCCAGAGGTCCGTGGTTCGATTCCCAGTGAAGGCGATAACTAACGTTTTATCTTTTCTTTTCCCAGTTTAACCTAATGTCTCTATAAAGTCTTATTTTTAAATAGAAAAATCACATATATACTTCTGCTTCATGCATTCATGAATAGTAAAACTCATGCTATTATTTGTAATTTTCTGCTAAAAAACATTGATTTAGGAGTAAATTATTACTTTTTAAACCGCTACACAATTATACAATTTCCAAAGATCACAACCAAGAGATTCAACCATTTTTAAAACACTAAATCCTGGTACTTAATTCTTTCTCGAATTTACCCATTCATTTTGTAACAGCTTGTTTAGGACGAAATTTAAATTAACTGTTTTATTAGACCGAAATAAATGTAAAAAAGCTGTTCTTAACAACATGCGGACGAATATAAAACACGAAAGATAATGTACCTGCATTATTATTTATTATATCCGCATCGTCCTAGAAAATATCGTGGTAAAAATAAAGCGCCTACAAATCATCGCATGATAATAGCATTGCTGGCATGTGCTTTCAGATTTTATAAAGATTTAAATGCGTGCTTATATAATAATTTTTGAGAGAAAAAATGATGAAGAATATGTTTAATTATATATATCGTATTTTTTAATTAATTAATACACCTTTATCGAAAAAGGAAGACTCATTCTGCGTAAACATGTACTTAAAATTTTAAGTTAACAAAAGCCTTCTGCGATCATCATGGAATGATTTGTAGGAGCTTAGCTTTTTATGACGATATTTACTACGCTGATATTTTAATAGAGAGAAATTTTTGAATCGTTTTACATTCGACTACAATGTCATAAGCCACGATGTTTTAGAACCGTGGTGTTTTGCTTTATTTTTCCTACGATGCTTTACTTTACATTGTTTACTCCGCGACAAATTGTTCGCGATATTTTTTCCCTGGATGTTTTCAGCGGACGCCATTTCTGTTTACACAGTAAATAGAGCTGACACATTTTTATTGAACTGTAGTTTAAAGTGGAAGTGTAATTAACAGGGTAAGTATAATCAGTATTTTCAGTGTGAAAACACTGATTATAGTGATAAAGCTTCAATCCAAAGAGAAGATAATTGACTGGATCGGTTTTTGAATTTTAGTTTCTTTTGTACGAACATTTGCGTCAGAAGTATTTTTACAGAAGGTTTCTTTAAATGAAAGTATGTACCACAAAGATTTCTTTTTTCAATAGTGATATATTTAATGTACTACTTACCATATATTTTGCAATAATATAAAATGTTATTTACATGATTTGTACAAGGAAACGTAAAATATTTCTAGCATTTGAATTTGAGATCTTTCATTACGTAAATTAGTGCTGTAGTATTAAGCTACAGTACAAGTTTTCGTTTTGAATTAATACTTTCATATTTACAAAAGGCAGATGCGGTTACAAAGAAAGTCGCTGATGGTTTATAAAATTTACACTAGTCTAGAGCAAGCAGATAATCATAATTTGAAGCACCTATTATAAAATTCTTCCAACTACTGTAATGAATTGGAATAATTTAAACTTTTGCATTATGTGCTGTTGATTTTTCTAATGAGATAATTAATATTGTAGATTTTCAGATTTATTTATGCTAAATGATGCACAAGGAAAAATCTATATTCTTCCTCAGCCGATTTTTAAATACGTAACCGAATTAAAATCAGAGTCAAATTTCTTTAACTTCATAATATTTCCGCAAATTATTAGGCAACGTAAACAAGTGGATTTCCACATCAAAATTAATTGAATCTTAGAACTGATATTTTTTATTGTATCACTTTCCGTGAAATCAGAAACGGACAGCAACGATATACGAAAAATTGCATTAAAATTCAAACGCTAATATATGAGAAAACAAGTTTCTTCTTAAGCTGTGATTAAGAAGGGAAGGTTGAAAACGACACTAATGAGTTAATGAGTTGTTCTTAATTATAAGATGATTCATGCAGAATATTATTCAAATGATTAATGAATATTTCGAAGAATTACTTGCACGGATAAGAAGAAGGAATGCAGTTTATTCGTAATCTGTGAGATGAAATAGCTAAGGAAAATCATTATATAGGAAATAAATAAGTTTTTCTCAGCTTTACGTTCTGCTAAATTTCTAAAAACAGGATAATTTCTTTTTACAGTTTGAGGGACATTTTATTTTATTAAAAGCATGCTGCATTTAAGACCGAAAAACGTTACTAATTTAGACGTTTCACAGAGAAAAAAAGAAATAAAATGAAAGTGTGTCATCACTTAGGGACATACAATTCTCATTTTGTATATAATTTCAAAAGATTATTCAAGATCATATAAAAGATTAAACAAAGAAAGTAAAATATTTGCAAACCTGATAAATTTAGAAACTTTGAGCAAGAGACCGTACATATAATTTGCATCAATTAAATATGCAGTTATTAAGCATTTTACTACCCAGTTACATAAATTTAATGATATATTTAACTTTCATACTACATTTATTTTGGATAGAGCAAGGTTATTCCAATATAAAAATTTCTTATTTTTATCTTTGAGCCAAGAAATGTTTGAGCTCTGCAACTAGCCAGGGCGTCTACATAGGTCGATAAAAAAATTTAAATTTTTAGTTCTAAATTTAACATATTTAACCAAAAAGGTAGACAAATGATTCCAAATATATTACTAAATGCATTAATTGACTTTAAAACAAGAACAGATAGATACCTTGTTGTTAGGAACACTTTTCGTTTCCTATTATAAATTCTAATTCTTTTAATAACCGGAAAGGTAACATTATTTACTTTCTGTCTATATCTATATATATTTGTGTATATATCTATATTCAATTTTAATATTAGATAGATATTGCTAGGCTATAGTTGTTGAAAATAAGTTGTTAAAAACTAGAATGAAAAGGAGAAATCTCTGAGCGCAGTCTTTTAATATGCAGGTAGTATATCAAGACACACTGTCGAAAAAAGTATTCGAATTTCGGCCAACATTTCATGAGGTATTACTTTTATTTTCTTCCATTAAAATGTTAATTTCCCTTTCCCCGAATTTATTCTTAATAATACCTAAAAGAAATATATTCTAATCCAAATGCGTATGTCTTTGTAAAGTAACTTAAGTTTAAATTTTCACTTTTATTCTTTTATGTATTAAGAATGCATAAAAACATCTGGATTTTTTCAGAACACAGAAATGAACTTATTTATAATTGAATTAAACTGGATCAAAATTTACGAAGGCTTTCAATGAAGTATATTAATCGAAACCTCTCATAAATAATAATAGCCATAGCTTTTTAAATCGAGGTTTCTCGACTAATGTTATTTTGTAAACATCTAAATGTGATTAACTCTACATGATATATCCTTGTTTTCCTCCCACTCCAATGATACAGAAACCTCAGCTGTTCTATTTTGGTTGGGCAGATAGATCTTTATTTACTTAGACAGTGCACTGGCACGTGACCAGACTTTAAACACAAGCGATGTTTTTCGAAGCACGATTGAGTGTAATTGCACACGTCGTGTTGTCCCCAAGAAAACAAGCTTTTTTGTTTTAAACATTAAAGAAGCAAATGCGTTTAGTTTTAGTTCAACATCTCTAATTTATTTTGCTGTCCTCTTATTGATTTTGCTATTATATATGAGACTAACATTTTCAGAATAGCTGTTTTTATACAATAATTATGTAAAAGAAAGTTAAATGTTTTAACTTCAGCTTTTCCTTAACTCCTAATTTGCTGATTGGGCATGAATTAATTGGCTGAAGCTTTTTTTGTAGCTGGCATCTTATCACCATATTATTAAATCACTAACTCAAGTAAAGTACACGATAATAAAGCACAGCTATAAGGACCCAATCGCCAAATCACAGTGGTGGAGAATCATTATCCACCACCTTTTAGTTCGGGCACCACTGTAGAGACATTAGGTTATTTCGAAGCAGGACATATGAAAAATAAAATGCCCTTGCCGGAACTCGAGCCATGGACTTCTAGAAAACGCGTAGAGTGTGCTGACCATTACACCACGAAGGCATGCTAAGAAGGCGGAAGAAATACCTTATAAAGTAATTTTGAACTTTAATGTTTGCCAGATAAATTCTGTTCGTAACACTATATTAGATAAGAATATGAAAATAAAAAAAAACTAATTAATAAATTGAAATAGGCCTCGAACTCCTTATTTTAAATTGGTTATTTTTCCTTTTTTCCCTAACACTAGTAACTGCTTGTAACAAACCCTTCTGAAGTGCAATAGTTCAAAATTAATTCCTCTCGTATGATTCTGTACATGGCTAATGGTACAGGCATTTACAGGAGACTTCCGCTAATAAAAGTATTAAATTTGGAAACCGAGACTTATTATCGAGATGAATATGAACTGAAAGTGATACAATATGAATGGGAATTACATTTTGAACACATCGCATTCTTTTTCTCTCTATACTATGGACAGCTAACTAACGTCTAATGATCCAATCGTATTCAAATATATTTGAAAAAATCTTTATTATATCGATGTAGTGTTTCAAGAACCATCATGAGGTTTTCACCACCCTAATGTAGCTGCATATGTCAATAATGAAAGAAATGTTCAACCAGCCTTGTTGATCGCTGCTATCTTCTTGCATCAATATTTATATTGTGGAATTTTGATAAAGGTTTACTAGAGAGATGCTATTTTAATTTTTTCCTTTTCTTTCTGCCTCTTTTCGCTCTAAGGTGTACTCATTCTAAAATTTACGTAACTTTTCAGTACCAGACTTTATTATAATATTTAGAGATTTACAAATAGAATGAGAGAGTTTGGCCTCATTCCTCTGCTTTGCTTCTGAAGAAAACATCGTGTTGGTGAAGCTAATGCTCGTCTTGCCGTGTATACTTTAAATTGCAGTAAAATCCTTGATATCCTGTTTTTTGGTAACTGTGTATTTGGAATTCTGCCGCCATGTAGGTAAGCCATTTAAGTGAGATACTGATGAATTTATATTCATTTTGGTAAGAAATTTTTGTCTTCTGTAAAGGACTGTTGAGTTGAAAACCAGGGGAAGGATGGCAGATGATTTTATATTTGCATATATTAATTTAAACTCTCACAAGTAGTGAGATAAAAGATACTTGAAGTGTTTTAATTCCATATATGTTTGTTTGATGATTAGATATTCTTGTGGTGATAATTCACTGCACAGATCAAACGTTATATACACGATACAGCCTCGTATTTCTAGACTTCAGTTCAAGAAAACATTAGCTGAATAAAAATTGCCTTGTATCTCTAAAGGTGTCTGTAGTGACGAACACTGAAAACGGCAACCTGTAATTTTCCAAAAGTGTCTTGAGGTAACCTATGCGACGTAATTAACACTCAGGAACTTCTAAAACCATCATTTTAATATTTCATTGCTTAACTCTCACTAAATCTCATTAACAAAGGCCTGATATCAAGTGAATTACAGGAGCTGACTTCATCCTTAAAGAAATGATAGCCAGATTGGGTTTCATGCACAGTCTTAAACGCTTTCAAGCTTCAGACTCTTTAATCTATTATATTTCGTTTCTAGGCAAAACCAGAGGTAGAAGTTTATGATGTAGTTACTAGGCTACCATAAAATTAACAAGAAAAAACTACAACAGCTTAAGCAGGAAGAAAAAGCGATTGTTGGAATCCTTCAGAATAAGAATAAAAAAGAAAGATAATCCTAGTTTTCTAATCTCAGAAATTTGGGCAAATGAAGGAAGACACAAAGTTTTCAAGTAAAAGTATTATCCTCATAAAGCAGGATCAAACTGCAGCATAAGCGTTTTCATGCCTCGGTTGAGAAACACGTGGGAAAAAAATAAAATCATAAAATAAGAGGTAAAATAAAATCACATTGAACAAATTCGGAGTGCAACGAAGGATTAATGAGTCTCAAAAGTGTCGAATGGTGTTTAATCAAAGGATGCAATAAACTATAAGACACAACAGATAAAATAGACAAAAACTTTAATTAATGTTTATTGTTACCGAAGAAGAAATTTGGACAGCCACGTGTGGGAAGTATGAAGAAATTTTTAGATTTCGGATGCGGTGTCTCGTTCCAGAAAAACATCAACAAATTCTCTTTAGAATGCATCTTCTTTTAACTTGGCTTTGTTTGTCAATGAACCGAAGTACGAGGCAGATGAAAATATCGCGGGAAAACATTTCTGACGAAAACTTCACGAAGCAAATCATGAAAATGTACTTTTACATCTTTATATAAGAGCTTAATTAAATAAGCAACATTTTATAGTTAGCAGCATAAGTTTGAGAATTCCATTAACTGTAACACGAAGCATTAATGTAAATTAATTTCCAGATTTTATAATGCTTCATATGATTCTTCCTATCTATCACCTCAGCCAGATAAACTTAAATGGCAGATTCAGCAGATGCGTTTCAAGAAAGTTTAACGGTGAACGAACTCTCTACTAACTGAATTCTCGTTCGGTATTGGACAAATTACATCCTCTAACTTCCCTCTTTTTTATTGTTTAATATGCAGTTAATTTGAACGGAGCTTCAGTCTTTTCAAAAGAAACTGAATAATATATATTGGATTAAGACTCTGTAAAGGAAATAAAAACACATTTGCCACCATTACTAAGCAATCTGGATATATCAGATTATAATATGATATTTAGAAGAATCTGTAAGGATTTTATGTTAATTAACCAATTATTATGATTTAAAACTTTTCAATAATTTCTTCCTTAAACAGTCCTCATCAGAATGCGAATTAGTTGCATCAGTATTTAAGCTGAGGTTTTAAATGTTTTAAGGTTACAGCTTTAGGCAGCATCGCTTGCAGTTTACGTCCTATCGCCAGCTCTGTCAAAGATTATTGCGGCTTTAGCTATTTTGCCAGACGACGTCAAACGCGAGCCATTAATTATTCACAGCCAGCTTAAGTAGACCATTTTGTGTGGTCTCTGATTAGAATACTTGAATTCAAATTTCAACTGATGTTATTTTAAATACCCGCAAATGGAGGAGTTTGTATTTGTAAGCACATGCAATACTTTCTTTTAAATTTAAAGAGTTAATAAAAATGCTATTTTAGCCTTGGTAAAACTTTGTCACCCTAATTCAGACTGGGGTTGTAACTCGTTTGTCAGGCTAGTAGGGTTTGCAAGATATTGATCTAAGCCGCTAAACAACTAAAACACTGCAAATGTACAGTTAAGATTAAAGAAAGTTTTTAGAATATAACATATTTTAAAATATAAAAATTATAAGACTGAAAAGAGACTTTCATTTGATCTGCACATTTTAATTCAACTCCTGAAACACTTTTAAGGTAAGCAAATGAGATAAGCCTGCTCAGTTAAAATTACTACCAGAGAAATTAAAGAAAAGCAGTTTAAAATTTTGTATGTGGATATATGTGTACCTACTTGAAGCTTACAGTAAATATTTATGTCAAGTGGCAACACAATTCTAAATTACTAGGGAAACAAATTCAAGAGGTAATAAGAATGAAAATCTCAGAAAGGTTTCCTTTGAGATGCTTAACGAGAAATGATGAAATAAACTTTAAAATGTTATCATTAAAGTGTCTCTTTACATGATCCAATTTTTACTAATGAACAATCAAAATTTTTTCAGAGACAATTATTTGTTCAAAGACAAGAGATTAAAAATATTTTTCAAAGAAACCAAACGTTTTGCGACATATCACACTATTAAATAATATTCAGAAGTAGTATCAATATCCCTTGGAATATGCAATTTCGTTTCCTTAATTTCCAAATCAGCTGTAATGGAATTTAAATGCTAAATTAGAGTAAGACCTTTCTTAAACTTTTTTAATATAGTCATAAAAAATCATTGCACATAGAAATAAACGTAAAGAATTATATAAATCTGAAAAAAAAAAAAACGATATGACAGCTACTTTCAATAAATGATAATATATTATTAAAAATAAAAAAATTATAACTTTGAAAAGTATCGAAAAGTGAAGAATGCGAGATTTTATGAATATTTCTGCGAGCACAGCTGAAAAAGCTTTTATTTGTAATTTATAAATTTTAAAAATATTTGCTGTGGCTTCTCAAAAGAATGAATGCAAAATAATTAAAGCGTACCGCTGGATAGAAAACTGTAGAATAAATCTGTATAACGAACATCGCCAAATACTGATAAATTTGTGTTTCATTTTCGAGATATTTTACACTGTGAAGTCGTGTGCCACCATTATTAAGCGTCTTGAAACAAAACTTCCAGATGTTCCTTGCCTTCATTTCAACGATTTTGTGACCTGGAGAATTATAAATTACTCCCACTTGACGGAATGATTTGTTGGACACCTCGTGCGTAAGTGGCCAAGTGAAGTATAGTACAACTAAGTTTTGAATAATTTCCTTTACCTAATAAACGAGAAAAATCATCATGTGGTGTTGCTACATTTTACACAAAATGTGTGGCGTTAAGATAAATATTGGAGCCATGTTTTGTCGCTGCCGTTTAACTTTGATATTTTAAATTTCTCAATTTTAATATAAGACTCTTATGTTTTGAGAGACGAATGCATGATATGCCTGTCGTAAATAATTATTTTAAAATTATTTTAATAATTAAACCGAAAGAAACCATTAATATAAAATAGAAATTACAAATTAATCCCACGGGTTATGCATTTTAATTTTAAACACGATTTTTGACTTTTTGAAATTTAAACTAAATAAATTAAAATTTTTAAAGTATTGGGTTGTTTGTTCCCAATCTGCCATTGGAAAATAAAAGAGAATTGGGTTGTGGTAAATTTTTCAGACTGATATTTGTTTAAAAAACGATTTGTTTTTTGGTTTTATTAGATTACGGCAAAGCACTCGAGGGCTATCTGCCTTAAAGGAGGGATGCCTTCGTGGAGGACGTTCTAAGGGAAACTGGCTCGTATCCACGTTACACATGGAGAAAACCACGTGGAAAAACGAGAAAAAGTTAATTTTTACAACAGATTTTACGTACCACATTTTGACAAATGTTATTATAGTAATTTTAGAACTTAATAAGGTGCTTCAAAATAATACTAAGCAAATTTAATAAACAGAAATCAAAATAAGCCCCTCTTAAATGTGCTAAATTGCAGTATGATAAACTTCGGAATGAAAAATGACATATTGAAAGGTTCGGAAATGTATGTAAAGTTTTAATTATAAGAAGATACATACCCAGCGATTACACAGATTACAATTTTACGTCATGTTACATTTTTTGCTTGTGATAGCAAGTTTACGAAAAACATGTAACTATCACTTTCATTAAAATGAATAAGTTATGATGTTTCATTTTTAAAACCTATACAACTTTGAATTTAGCTCCATGCTTCTTATTATGATATAAATGCAAAATTACTACACTATATTCGCTGAACTTATAATTAGGATTTATTACGTCATCACATTAATAAATTGTTGAACTATCAGCTCAGCATATGACACATGCTTCACATATAGAAAATGTTTAAGAAATAAATTACGCGCATAAATTATATGATTCTGTTCCAATGATGCAGAAGATTCAAATTAATCATAACACTACTTATTCTCTTGTTGCAAATAAACTGTGGTTAGCGGACAAATAAATTTTTTGTTATTTATTTGGACACATTATACCTCTGGTAACGAAGATTTGAAAAGCTTAGATGCTGTCTGAGTCGCGCATGCTTTAATTCGGTGATTGGAAGACAAGCAAATTTTAGACATAATCGCATTTCACTTCTCCTCCAGAGCGAATCACAAATATATTCAGATTTTATATAAGTTATATACGATATAGCATTTCTAAAAGTAAAAATATTTCTCCGTGACTTTTAGATCTAATTTTTGTTAAGTTATATGATCAGTTTATGATGACTAATGAATATTGAAAAGGCCTCTGTTCCTTACATAAGGTAACTGGCCTTTGTGAACTGCATTAATATATTCCATAATAAAAAAAGTATAACAATAATATATAAAAATTACACTCAATCATAAAATGAGAACCTCCAACATTACCTTATATCAAGAGGGTAAAAGAAACAAGTGTACAGAGGCCTCTGTTTTGGAACCAGTACTCCCTCAACATACGCTATACTTAACACACAGTTACTCAAAATGTTAACATGCATTTACAATAATTTCGTATTACTTATCTGTATTAATTTCATTTATTTTTACATATGATTAATGACGTTACAATTTAATAATCTTCCCTGAAAAAATTATTAATTTCATTTTATTTTCAAAAAGTTATTTAAATTTGACCATAAAATTCTTAATTTTTCATTTTCATAAAACGAAGAAACAGCTTGATATCAAATAGAATTAATTATTATTAAATTTCAAAATAACATTTAATTAATAAAAAATAACAGTTAATTAATAATTAATCTAATTAATGAATTATTTCAGAGTAATGACAAATTTAAATATACTCTCTTAGCAGAAAATATCAAATAAAATGTGCCAACAAAATTAATAAATGCAAAACCATTAAATGAAAATACCAGAATATTTACATTTTCTTCTCTGAACACTATGTAACTACGTTTTTATCTCAAAACAATAAAACTGTGGGAATTTTAACTAAAACTTTTCATACAAAATTTACAATCCACTACACCAATATCACTTTTCTTTCACTGAAAAACAGTAATTTAATACAGTTTGACCGAAAGAAAGTCACTTGGATAAACATTAGGGCGTATATTCAAACGCAGAAATGAATAAAAAGGTTTTCCCACAGTTCCCAAACATGCGCGAAGTAAATGGCACATAATGATTTCTGTTAATTTTCGACGCACAACGGAAGTATCTCGCATATGGTACAAGGCACTAACACAGATAGACATCCATGAACCAACTGTCATGATGAATTTGTTAAGCATTAATGATTTAAACCAACTTTTTTTTTTCCTTTCATATATGACGTTAGCACTTTTGGACTGGCAGATAAGGAGACACATTTATTGAGCTTTTGTAGATATTTTACAGAAATCCACTTGAGAAATAATGTTCCATTTCGCACTTGAGGCATCCTGTCCGATTCAGATGTATTAGAAACAAACTCAGAAGTGATTTTAAGCAGCTAATTTAATCGTTTACATATTCCTTATTTTTATTACATATCTCTGTATTATTTTATTCATTTCCAAATTCCCTGACATCAGGATGGCTTTTTCATGACTCATGAAAGCACTTCTCTAAGCACACAGCAGAAATAAGTTACAAATTTTATTTAGTAAAGTATTCATAGTTCTAACAAGGCACGTGCCGTACCGAATTTCATGACCCTTGATCTTTTACCCTATTAAATGGCTCGGCATTGGAAAGATATATCATCTTTATATTGTTGTTAAAGGACCGACTCGAGGATAAAACTATACAACTCAAGTTTGTAAAATAGTTTTGATAATGGAATTTCATGGTCGAGATGCTACTTCAATCCAGTGGATTGCTGCTCCATTATCAGTGTAAAAATCTGAAAGTAAACGTTACTTTTACGTGCATATATAGTGACTAAGTATACTGCTAGGTAACTAAAATTACTGAATATCTCAATATTATAATTTACTTTATTACTTCGACGAAGTCATTCTTCCTACTTAGAATATATTATAGATGGTACCATATCTAGATCACAAAGTAAGTCTAAATTCATTTTATATGGACTGGTCAAATGAATCTCATAACCTGTCTAATGGATCATATTCTCACTCAACATTCTTTGAAAGTGTTTTGCGATTTTTGTAAATGTGTTTGTATCCAAGGTGTATCCAATAAGGCTGTAAAGACATTAGCATATTTTGAAACAAAAGCCGCGAAAAGTGTGCAGTGCTCTCGCCGGAAATCGAATACGCGCTAAATGTGCTACCGTTATACCATGAAGGCATATTGCAAGGAGGGAGAAAATACCTTATAAAGTGTTGGTTTTAATCATTTCTTAAGATTTGAGCTGGCGTGTTTTACATGCCATTTGTAGGAGTACTAAAAATTCTCGTATATTTTATAATGAATATACTTGAAATTTTTATATACCTGAGAATATGTAAATTTAAAAAAATCATTCTTAATTTTCAACACGAGAAATCTATTTAGCTATTATTGGAAATGGAACTACGTGTGAAATCATTCCAGTAATAACAAAAAGCGGATTCAAATTAAAATTTGTAACGAATTCCTTCTATTTATTGTGATTTAAAAGCCAGCTTGAAACTTCATTTATTCATTTAATAACAAATTCCACATTACACATTTCATTTGAAATTCATTACAGGCAGTGTTCAGCAAAGTCGCTTAAAAATACGTTTCAGAAATATTTAGTTTCAACAAAAAGAAATTAAGCAAATTAGCAATCCTGAAAAAAAAAAATGCATTGCAAGACACTTCTGAAATCATGTTCATTTCCACAATCAAAGCCCATGTTGTTTCTACACAGCAATCATTATAAACAACAATACACTCCCTTCTAAAAAAGTGGAGCATGCGCAAAAGGCTACGTTGGCAGGTGTTTGCAGGAGCACCACCACGTAGGAGTACTAAAATCTACAAATTTCCAGGAGCTTTTTTTTTATTTTTATATGAAGCCTTCGTTTAGATTAAATTTTCACTAAACACACTTTCGCTTTCAAGAAATTTCGGATATTAGAAAAGTTTTATAAAACACAAAACTATTATTATCCTGAGTTATTGAAAGATTCCCGAAAACTTAATATTCTTGAGCAAAAACAGACTTCAGAAAAGTCACATCCTAATTGAAATCGATTTGAAATTCCGCCTCTTATAACCGTAGCTGTCTAAGCCATATCCTTATTTCCGGTTTCGGTTAAACATTATTGTTATAACAAAAATGTGAGTTTATATAGTAAAAAGATAGTTATAAACTACAGATATGGGTAAGAATACAAATCCGCTAATTCGCTATCTATCTGATTTCGCTCCATGGAATAAACATTCTTTAAACTATTACCAATAGGAAATAATGTTTTATGTTTCAACAATTATGTTTTCTATTATTAATTAAATTAAGAAATTTTAACGTAACAATTTATTTACTACCTTATCTGTATTTTTATACTCAGTTTTGATGCACAGAGCTTCTATCGAGTGTTCTTATTATATAGAGTGTTCATAAATCATTTTGCTTTTCTCAGCGCTGAATCCTCAATGGTGCCTTATAAGGAAACACAAAAATTTCTAGCACACTCTTTAAATTATAAAACAATAACTACAACATGTGATTCTTCTTTGACATTTAGTACATTCTTGGAGATATCCGATATTAAAGTATGTCTTAGTTTTCCGCGTTAGTCAATTTGTTTCTTTAACTTCAACAATGTCACTGAATTCAGATGTGGAAATATACGTAATTTAACTGCATAATGAAAATTGGCACTATTATGCCATGAAGCCTAGCAAACTAGGATATTGGTCCAGATAGATTCTCAATAATTTATGATCTTATATTTTAATTCTACTTTTCTCACTCTCAGTTATTGTGACATTAAAAAAAATATTTAACTCTTACTTTCAATATTAAAAAAATTTCATGTGTACACCACATGACTTCCTTGTACGGAATATTAAATTATGCACATTTTTTCTTGCATTTCATTTAAACTTATTAGACTGAACTAAACCTACTTCGCCGACAGCGCATAAACCACAATAGAATAAATGCATTCTTTAAAATTCACTCCATTTGTTTACCATAGCGACACTCTGGCGCTAGGTTTACTTAACAGTATTATATTTCATTCATAATAACACAGAATGCACAAAATGTATATCATTTAAAGAATTATCTAATCGTTGCCACATGTTCTATTCAAATACTATAATAAAGCTAGAACGATGTATAAAAGAAATTAAGCAAACAAAACAAAAAAGAAACAGTTTTTTACAGACGATTGAGTATTTCTCATTTCATTAATTCAGCTCTCACTTCGCGAGAAGGCAAAAATACATAAAAACTCAAAATATCTACATTAAAAATTACGAAGTAAATCTCAAACGCTTATTTCCTCGAAAAAATTCCAGAAAGAATTAAGCATGATTTAATTGGCAATAATAAATAAATGACTTATCTTTGTTGTTGCGAAGCTAAGTTTCTCTAGATTGGCAACAAATCCACTAGTCTCCTGTTTCAAATGTAAACATCAATGGCCGCCATTAAAAAAAGGCTTAGTGGCAATTAAACAACTTTAAAATTGCTGATAATTCCAAAAATATTGCACACAGATTTACTAAAGGCATACACACCTTAACCGGAAGATAAAATCAACATAATTCAATCATTTTTAAAGCAAAAAATGTACAATTTACAAACATATAAAAGTAACGAAACTGAGATCACTGAGCCGGGTAACAGAGTGGATATATATATAAATATATTTATATACGTTTGGCACGGCCGATTGCAACCAAAATACGTGGTGCACATCTACATGTTGTAGCAGTCCTATATACAAAATTTTAACTTTCTGAGGCTACTCATTTTTGAGTTATGCGAGATATGTACGTATGCAAGTATGTACATATGTTCGTACAGACGCCACGAAAAATTCTCTTCAGAATTCATTTTAAAGCAGTTTTATAATTTTTTTGGAGGAAACGAGTCTTTTATTCTGTCCTTATGTACAGATATCACGCAAAAACATCGTTAAATTGCATTCGATAGCGGTCAAAATGATATTTTCGTTGAAATATGCTGCCTGAAACTTTTCGCGATTACAATACTTCCTTTTTACTTCGTACAAGGAAGTAAAAAACAACTGACTTTTTGAAAGAAAGTGTACTACTGAAACTCTTTGTGTCAGTTTAGTTTGACGTGAAGTTTAATGCTCAACATATTGGAAACAGAACTACGCGTATGCTTGCCGGAAAGTACGAATATAGGGGCACATGCCTAATTAACATTGAGTAAATGTCCATCTCGCTAATTTGGCAAGATATCGCCAAGCTGGCAACGGTTTTAGTGAGAAATCCCCGAAAGTCGCCACATTTGGCAACATTTAGGTAAGATCACTGCGAAACTGTAATGGGTATAATAATTGAATAACTGTAATGGATACTGTATGTAGCTGTAACAGTATCTGGCCCTCATATGAATAATATGAACTCAGTAATTTCGAGAAGCACTAGACATTTCTCTGCGGATAGGGGGAAAACTACGTAAGACCGAAGAGAGTATCAGTTTAGGAGAAGTATAATTAGTTCAGCATTAGTTCGGAGTATAGTCGATATATTCGTTACTGAGATATATTCGTATAAGCTTCGTTGATTAGCTGCATTCTCCATTGCGTATTGTTTAACGTTGTTAGTAGTTTGAAGTGTAACTATTGATTGTGGTCTCTGATACTTGAAAACCTGTGAGAGTACTTTTGTAGAAATTTCCCAAACTATGAAGTGTTTCTTCTAATAAAATGATTTTAATCAAACTATCATCAGTTTTGTGTGCATTCTTTCTGTTACAAACCCATACGCACGCAACAATATTCTTAGAAAATGGCATGGTCTAACTCAAACAACGCGCAAGTGCAATCGATTGAGCTTTCTTTGATAAGCTAGTGCAAAGATAAATTTTTGTTGAAAGAAATTTTTATCGAAATTATTTATATTATTTATAAATTAGTTATTATTTTTATTGAAAAATGTCTAAAAGTTTTCGGATTTTATATTACGTCCAAAGAGACTATTTTTCACTTACATGAACATACGCGTTTCGAGAGCCATTTGAATAGATTTCGGCTAACGCCTGTTTGGACTAAAATATTTAAAAACAGCACATCTTTAGAATTTCCGACACAAAGTCTCGTGGCAGGGAATTTTTTAATTAAAAATTCGTCGCAAAATATGTTTGACAAAATATGAATACAAAATAAATCACATTCGAAATTCGGGCTTCCAGATGCCAAAATTCAGGTGGAGGACTATATTATAAAAAAATTGATGGCTGTACGTACCGTTGTCTTTTCACAAAGCCAGAAACGTACATACATTCATGCATATACTTCATTATTTAATTTCTTTAAATAAAATATAGGGCGATAATATTTGGTGGCAACAATTTGGAAGGTAATTCAACGCTTTTAGTGATCGACGCAAAATGCATGTTCGAGACTAATATCCCTTCTAACGTTCATTTGAACTAATATTTAATAAAATAATTAATACTTAAAATTTAAACTCAACAACAAAAATCTGAAAGTTTTCAGATATTATATTACGCCCGGGTCGGAGGTCGGGAGCTTTTTTTATTTACATTCGCATATAAGTTTCGAGAGCATTTGGGCTAAAAATATTTATAAACAAACTATCTTTAGAATTTCTGATTTACAGTCTCGCATACTGGAGAAAAAAGTGTTGTTTTTTATACAGTGTTGCCACTGCTCGCTTTGAAATCAATGAGTTTGTTAACCGACATATCGTTAAAGTTTTGAAAAATTTGGGATACGAAGTAAAATATTTAAAAACAGCATATCTTTAGAATTTCCGATAGATAGTCTCGCGTGCTGAAGATAAAATATTTTTCCCATACAGTGTTCCTGTTGCTCGCTTGAAATCACTGAGTTTGTTAATAAAAAGTTCGTTAAAGTATTATAAAATAAGAAATGCACAATAAAACAAATTTGAAATTCAAAATTGAGACTTCCAGGTGTCCATATTGGAGGTGGAGGACTACGTTATTCAAAATTTGGTGGCTTAGGTACCGTTGGGGTTTCACAATGAGAAAAACATGTATACATTAATGCACATTTTTCATTATTTACTTTCTTTAACTATAATGCAGAGCGATAATATTTGGTGGCAACAATTTGAAAAGCGATTGGGATTTTTATAGTGATTCAACGCAAAATCCCGTTTTCAGACAAATAGCCCTTCTACATTAACGCTTCTTTGATAAAATATATATATATATATATATGGTTAATAACTTAAATCAAATTCACAATTTCGATATTTCCTTTTTTCATTAAGTTACTGTTAATCTCATTATTAAATATAATTAATTTATAGCATAATGTTAAAATTTGAAATTCGAATTCGTTAAAGAAAAATATACCTTCTAGTTTTCAATATTTATTTAAAAAAAGGAATGCCTTATTTATTTCTAACAACAATTTAAATACAACATTCGTAACAATTTTAAAGAAATTATCTTCAAAATATGCCATGTGCATTATAAAGTACTATCTTTATTAGAAAATTTAAATACAGAACAAGGAAAATAGCATTTTATAAACCTATTGGTGTAGTAATTATTTAACATATTATTATCAAGGATTATTTCACGAACAATTGCTTGGAAATTCATAATTACAAAGCCAATGATCTGAAAATAATCCAAACAGAAGACTGAATGCATTTCCATTATGACTGAAAATAACATTAAAATTCTTGTAAAGAATAAGAATAAATTACGTACGTTTAGTTTCAAGATCGCATAGCTCGAAAGTGTTTGAAAACTGAAGTATAAAATGCAAAATGTTGGTCAAGTACGCTCCTTCACCGTAGAGAGTTCTAACTAATTTAAGTATATCCTTATCCTGGCTACTCTTATTTAATATCCCTCGTTAATGCTAAATTTTTATAATGCTCTTGTCAATGCTAGCTAAATGAAGGGGATTTTCAAATACATTATAATATTTTTGATTTTAATATGCTAATTCTGTAAATGATAATTCGCAAAACTTTCAAAAAGCACTAAATCCCGAAATGGGTTATAAACCTGTCACTCAGATTGGTATATTTAGAGAAGATCGACGCCATTGTGACTTCTGGGGGGGGGGGAACAGGTTGCAATTTTTCAATGGTTAAACTTTCAGAATTTTAGGAAGGGAACCTTAATGATGCAATTATGCTCAACAGTTTTATTCATGTTCCAATCACAAAAAAAAAAAAAAAAAAAAAAAAAAAAAATTAAAAATTTAGATTAACATGAAATATTAAGCAAATTTAAACAAATATTTATATTGACTTAATCCAATATATACACACACTTGTAGAAACAGTGTTGACTGGTACTGAAATTACAGTAATTAGGCACAATTCTGAACATGAAAAATATAAACAAATATAGTGATATTCATTTACAGGAATATGAACTCAACGTTCAGATAAAAAAATATTTTAACGTATAATGTTATTATATCTAACGTTATATTTGTCATGACACGGAAGAATCTAGTGAACTGGATTTAAGTAGTCGGTTATCTTTCTGAATTAGTGGATGGCGGAAATTCCGTTTTGATCTTCAATCGCACCAAAATAACTTTTTAAGTAACGTTCAGAGAAGCGTAACTTCAATAAATGCATTTGCGCAGCTTGAGATGCTGTTTATCGACGCTGAAATAAATTGATTCCGATTAGGATAATTCAAGGCGGAAACACTGACATGTGGTCTCGTCAGGTGGAGAAATTTGAACCTGTTTGAAGAATAATCGATACAGCTTATCACTGCTACTTCCTCAGCTGCTACGAATGAGAGAAAAGAGTGCAAAAGGAGAACTTAAAGCCTTCTTTCCACTTTCAAAGACATCTCCTTTTAAAATACCTTCGCTTTTCTCACCTACGTTAAGTGCTTTGAGACAGCAAAACTCTTTCATCAAAGAATACTGAGAAATGCTTATTCAGATTAGAATAAAATTTCTGCTTGTGAAAATATGGAAAACACATTTAAGAAAAAGGTCTATTTTTATTCAATATTTTATTAATTAAATCATTATAAATATGAAATTGAAAGTAACTTAAATAAATATAAGAAATGAAGATCAATGAATTTATCATCTCAGTGTTTTTCTATATTATCTGAATCAGAAAACTGCGTGACTCAAAGATCATACAACTTTCAAGTGAAGCAAAGAACTTCGATGAAGGCCGTTCAAGTACATAGATTATTCTACACACTTTACATAAATGAAACATTTTAATTTCAGCTGCTAAAGGACCTAATTAATAGTTGATAATAACATTTATATGCTTTACAGATCATTTAACAAATGGGGACTTTTTGCTTCATATGCATTGACTCTGTGTTCCATATTATTGCCTTTACATCATCAGAATAGAATAGAGTAACTAATTCCCAGCGGAGTATTATTACAGAACGCATGTATTAGGTTAGTTACTGTCAAGAATTCCTTAGACTATATAAACAATAAGAAAAACTTTATGGGTACAGTGATGATAACAAAACTAATTGTAACTGATGAAAATTATTATTTACATAAAGATGTAATTACAGAAAAAAAGCGATGGAGTACAACCTTAATAAGAATGTATTAATCTGTGATGGTTGGATTGGCTACGTAAATGGCAGTCATGTAGGAAAATCTTTACAAGAGCTGATAATTTTAAGATATCAACTTAATGACGCATGAATGAATACTTTCCTGGATGATTTAGAAGAATTTTCGTTTATTATTAGAAATTCCATTTATACTCTTTGATTTCTTTTCCATTTTCGTAACTAGGACCTTTCATTCCAAATTATATTAATGGGAAAAATATTAAAAGTTAATATATTTCTCTTTAACTACTAAACGAAATGATGCGAAGTTTACTTTTAGCTGCTAACATTTTAAAAAATCATTTGTTATGTTCTCATTATGCAGACAGAAGCACTCTCTCCAAATAAGAACTCAAGTTATTTAACAAGCAGATGTTTTCATGTAAATATAAGAACACAAGGGAGGTTGATTTAAGATTATCGGACTGTCGGTTTTCCAAACACAAGTAGTTTCTATATGTTTATAAAATCTGAGTAACGAAAAACAATATGGGATGAAGAATAGAATTCTACTTGGTGGTAAGATTTGATGTGAAACGATTAGTTATGGTAGTTACAGACGTCTTGCATTCAGCTAAATATTTGTAATATGAATTCCAGTATATTTTACTGGATTTCTTGTTTGTTTCACAGTTACTGTGATTGTGTATTATCTATCAGAAGCAGTTTAATGGTAAAATTCAAGTAGGATTACAAATGTTAGAATATGTCTTAATTTCTATATCCTAGTTGTTTGTGTTTATTTTCACGCATAGGTAACTGGATAATTTTTCCGCTTTGAAATTATAAGCTTGTTGTGCAAGCGTTATATGAACGTTATGTAGCTTTACACAAACTATAATGTAAAATACATAATATATAATGAAACGGTAAATTAATTATAACTATTGCATTTGCTTCTGGTTAAAATGATACGGGGTTTTCTTCTAGAAGTTTAAAAACTTATGTTAAATAACTTCCAAATATAAGCAGCCTTTCATTGACACTGACGCCTATCTAGTGGAATAAATTTAGCTTAATATCGAATATCGAAATTGCTTTTCAAAACCATACGTAAAATCTTGTTAAATTCGAAGAAAGTGCCACAAATAAACCATTTTGTCTTATCTTAATGATCAACGCACTGTCGCTATGAATTCAAATTCGAGATGCAGATAAAAATCAGTTTTAAAATAGCACCATTTTCAGTTATACACATGTGTATTTCCTAAACTGTAAAAAAATAGAATGAAATTTTGTTTTGTACGTCACTTTAATTATTACTAGCTGACAGTAGTAATTGCATATTAATTAAATATTATTTACTAACTAGACAAATTTTCCTATAATTATTGGAATTATTTAAATATTCTTTGTATTGCTCGTTTTCCAGATCTCATAAGTACCCCTTTTCTTTAGAGAGCCACAGAATGCATTTATATTAAAAATGCCATCATAACTTGGAAAGTTTCATCGAATTATCATCAACAGTAAGGTAAGGATCTTTTTAAATCCTATACCTTTTAAGGTGATCATTTTTCACTGTTAAAATATTATTTATTAAAACATCAATACATGATACCTACTTTGATTCTTTGTTATCATAATTAAACCTAATTACTTCAATGTACTTAATTGTATTCAATCATTCATTTGCACAATCTGCCTATCAGTGGTCGAATGGATGAGACTACTAACGCTAGTGATTCTAGCCAGGTTCAATTTCTGATATATGGGCTGCCTGTACGGGTATTTTTCTGGTTTTTCTCCATCTGTAACGTAAATAAAACTCAGTTCCAAAGTTCTCCAGCGCATATAATCTTTAAAGTTTCGAGCCAGAAAGTTCACTACCGCTAAAGACCTCTACGAAAACATTCTCCTTTCAGGAAGATAGTACATGTGCTTTGTCATAACAAAATAATCCAAATCACTGCATTCTATTTAGCTATAACTCATTCAAAAATTAGTGAAACTTGATACATAAGAACAGCAGGGTGGACCCGAAATAAGAAACCTCTGTTCAATATACGTGTTAATAAATATTACAATAAGATATTTAATGGATAATTGCTTGCTATCTACATCGCTTTACATAAATTTTGAAGTTTAAACTAAATCTGAAATTTCCAAAATGGAAAACAACTAAAAAGAGCTTTTCCACTTACGTAAGTTATTTCCACTTTACTGGAATTGTTTTACTGGTTTGTTATTTTATCTCATTCCTGTAATCTTATGGGAAATTTCAAGCAATCAAAAAAAAAAAAAAAAATTGACTGCCATTGATCTTCTTTGCCGGTAAAGAATTTGTTCTAATTGACGCATTCTATGGTTGGTTTCCTAAGTAAACAGTGTCCGAGAGGGAGCTACTGACCACCGTCCAATTCTTCGGCGTTCATCCCATGAGAAGAGTCTTCTCTTTCGCTTCGCTAACTAGGTGCCAAGCGTTCATTTACTCTTTTAATTTGTCACATGAACTAGTTTACGTTAAAGACAGAACTGAATTCTTTTCGGGAAAAAGAAAGAGAAAACGTTAATCTTTTACTGTACCATTTACAATTCTTGTATTTGTTTGCAACTAAGAAATAAATGTTTAGATTTCTTTGAAGTGAAAACTTGTGTTTAAATAGAAATAATTCAGTTATATCAAGTTTTAATTTTGCAATGATCTCTGCTAAAAAACAGCATAAAATCGTACTTCCAATGCGGCAGGAACTTATTAAAAATATTAGATGACAAGAAATTGATTGGTAACCACTTTTTCTAAGTTATCAGTCGAATGCATTCAAAAAGATGAATTTCTATTTAAAACGATCTTACTCCATTTCAAGTAATACTTACTTGAACATGTGGTTTTTAACCAATGATTGTCCGAATCATGTTTTATGGATACGTTGGCCCACGAATTGTTGTTATGACCATTCCACTTTATCTTCGATTCGTGCAGGAGAGAAGCGGAGGTATTTAACTGAAGCACAATCATGTCTCACAAACCACCGATTGGGAAAAGATGAGACGGTTGAGTTATCAAAGGTAGCACCTGGACCTCTTGCAGTGCATTCAGGGTGAGATAAGGCATATATAGCAGGGTATAATTTTATATACATATAGGCTGCAGAGTGCCATCAGTATATTAAGAGTTCCGTTAATCTGCACAGAATAGGCACTGTAAATGAACGGCTGTTATTACTAAATGGAATGTCAAATCATTATATCACATTGGAAGGCTATGCTATTTAAAAATGTAGGAGCATCTGCTCGGTGGCATGTAGGTTATACATTCTCAGATACTGAGTAATATTTGTGGTACCAAACTCGAGATGCACCGCAAAACTGCATTATTTCCTTTTACCACTCCACGCAGCTATGCTGGATCACCATCGCAAACATTCCCGACTATGATTCTATGTCAATAGAAGCTTTAATAAAGGGCGAATAAACACAAACCTGCATTAGCGAATAGTTGTAAAACTATCCATGTCATTCATACTGGTGAAGTGGGAATAATCTGCATACTTGACAAAATACGTCTAGTTGCGAACCGTGAGTCAGATATGGTATGACGTTGGACATTATGTGCAGCAATTAGTGTGCTCTGAAGTTTGTCTCCTTGCCTTGGACCACTACAGCGCTATACATTTCCTCCCTATCTCCAGTTTTCGTCAAATACGACCAATAGCTTTTGAATCAACACTTTCTTCTGCATTACCTGACTTCTACGGGATGAGAATTTATGCGAGGTAGAAGAAAATCTGGTTAATTTTAAATGTATATGTAAATTCTCATCCCGTAGAAGTCAGGTAATGCAGTTTTGTGGAAATAATGCAGTTTTGCGGTGCATCTCGAGTTTGGTACCACAAATATTACTCACTATCTGAGAATGTATAACCTACATGCCACCGAGAAGATGCTCCTACATTTTTAAATAGCATAGCCTTCCAATGTGATATAATGATTTGACATTCCATTTAGTAATAACAGCCGTTCATTTACAGTGCCTATTCTGTGCAGATTAACGGAACTCTTAATATACTGATGGCACTCTGCAGCCTATATGTATATAAAATTATACCCTGCTATATATGCCTTATCTCACCCTGAATGCACTGCAAGAGGTCCAGGTGCTACCTTTGATAGCTCAACCGTCTCATCTTTTCCCAATCGGTGGTTTGTGAGACATGATTGTGCTTCAGTTAAATACCTCCGCTTCTCTCCTGCACGAATCGAAGATAAAGTGGAATGGTCATAACAACAATTCGTGGGCCAACGTATCCATAAGAATCAACAGGAAATGGTGGCTTGCTGCTGTCCAAGTGGATAAGATCACTGAAAATTGAGCTTGCAAATATCTTAACAAACGGATTGTACGCATAAGGTTTCAGTGTTTTCCCCATGTGTAATGGAAATACGAGACGGTTTACCCAAGACTAGTCTTGTAAGAAAGCGTTCCTCCGCTTGGGCAGATTCCTCATACAATTTGCCTTAATTAATTGAGTGATAACGTAAATGTGATAAAGCTTTTAGTAATGATCTCTTCATGATCAACTCTTAATGTTTTATAAGATGCAAAAAAAATGACAAAATTTTTTATTTGTATGGAAACATAATTAGGAAACGCTATTTCCTTAGGAAAGAGTATTATTTAACCTTTTATCATTCGTATAAACTGTTGAAGTTATTTCCTTGAATGGAGAATTGGACGTACGTAAAAAGTAGGTTAAATTTGCTTTGGAAAAAAATTTCTAAGCTCCCCTTGAAAATTCCTGGTTGAATCCCAAAGAATTCCGTTCAGCACATCACAAGATATTGAAAGGGTAGAAAAGGAACAATCGATATAGAAAGTTTACGCCGCTCTGCGGAGTATTTTTGCTTTTACTTTGCTCTTCCTGTTGTTGTTTTGTTTACCTGTTTTCTAGCGCCACATTTGGCTACTTATCGCCACATTCCGCTGAAAAATTTGTTGTAGATTTGATTGGGCGCCTGAAGTCATTTTTGCTGTTCGAAATAATGAGAAACGTGTTGTGATTGTTTATTCGTCATTCATTTTTCAGTGGAATAATTTCTCATTTCTAATAAAACTATATTTTACTTTTAACACTGCAACTTAGTAAAATGTTAGAGTAGCGTATATCACAAAAACTGAATTTTATAAATTATTTGGAAAAGATTTTATATAATTCCCAAATATACTATTTGTTTTTGCTACTTGATTCATACAAGATTGCAGTAGATTTTACATATTGCTTTGCTTCGTATTCTTTATGAAATATAGTGTTCAGGTCATTAAAAGAAACGATAAATTACATATAACCAAATTAACTACTATTAAACATGCGGCCTGCATGAAAGCAGCTTCATTATTTAAAAATTTGAGAAGAAGACTATCTCAAATCTAGAAGTTTTGAGACAAATAGAAAAGTGTGCTTTCCTTTCAGTTATATATCAACAAAGTGTATCGATTATGATACGTATAAAGTGTTGAGAAATGCATAAATATATATATATTATCAAAGTTCTTATGTATATATTCACTGTTTGAGTAATATAAAGAATCTTAATATGCATATTATTCCTGAGTGGCAGAGGTTTTTCTTATTGGATATGGTAGAAATGAAATAAGATGCATAACTTACCGTCCAAGTAGTATTTTTTAACAAATTGATTTATTTACAGCTCACAGAACAGTAGTTTTAGTCATCTATAAATAAATAAAAATAAAAATTTTGTACCATGAAACTGAAAAACATATATAAATTCAATTATACAGTATTATGGAAAAAACTATTTGTATGAACAATTTTGGTACTCTTCTGTTATCGGGGCCAGATTCAGAAATTTATGTATGTATACATGTGCGCTGTATGTATGAGTGTATATGTGTGTGCATACATTCACATACATCCGTACCTACATATACACATGCATACATAAACGTATCCATCCATCCATACATGCATATGTACACCACTTCTGAGTCCGGTACTGATAACAAAAGAGCACCCAATTCTTTTAAGAAGCGTATTTTAAAACCATAAAGCTAAATCATATTAAATAGGATCACGAGCATTATATATCGTTTCAAATATCCGAGAAAATACGATCGTACGTAAAAAGATTTTACCTGAAAATGTGCTTTTACCAAACTGTTGAAGTTCAAACAATTTTACAATATGAAATTATTTTGATTAAACATAATTTAGATTTGCTAAACATTATATATTAAATATATGGTGCATAGAGTATTCATAAGAGATGGATATGTCGGATTGTTTTCTGTTTTAATTATTAACCGTGGACCTGTATTTCATAACAAAAGCCGAAGAATTTTATGAAAAAATATTTGAGTAATGTAGTTGGAAGCTTTCTGTAAAATATTAAATTCAAGGTTTTCCCTATTTTTATGCAGAATGAAAGTCCTCCTTAATAAAGCATTCATTTTATTTTAAGGCATGAAAAACTCAATGTTTCATTTTACATGCAGAATTCGCGGAGAATTTAAAGAGAATAAATATTCTAACTTACGTAATGTTTCAATATTTCTCACTACTTAAAATTTAGGCATTTAGAATAAAGTTCAAGAGCTGGTTTAGAGTAAATTTTAGTGTTTTTTTTTTCAGGGGTTTGAGGAGCGATTAATGGTTAAAGCAGCAATTAATTATCACTTTTCAAATTTTTAAATGCGAAGAACTCATTTGCTTCTGAATTAGAATCCATGTCAGACTTCAAAATTAACAGAATTTTAGTCAAAATCTATACCAGTCGATAAGTGCTGTTTTGTCTTTTAAGGCATTTTTTTCATTTCTGTAGACATGCCTTCGTGGTGTAATTGGAAGTATACTTGATGCATATTCGAGAGGTCCAGTGTTTGAATCCCGGCTAGGGCAGTGCACATTTTTCATATCTCCTGCTTCAAAAAAAAACATCTAATGACATTATCGCCTAATTGTAGATCTTATTTAGGTATGTTTTCCACACCCTGAGGTTGCATGCACTGGCTTAGTACTTTACATGATAGTAGCTACCCTGAGACCACAATAACAAAACCCCGGTTCCCTACGGCCAGAAAAGGCGATGTCTTCCTTTTCCGGGATTCCTGTTTCCGCGGTTGTCAAAAACGTTCCTGTTTCCGCGAAATCATCAATTTTCATTAAACCTCTTCCCAAAAGGGTTACATAGTGGGCGCAGAGTGGGCCTCGGTTTCTACCGAAATGTAGGAAGGCAACAAATTTTTAGATTTAAAAAGAAGAATTTTCAAAAGAAATAATTAAAAAATATTTACGATCTCAGATCTTTGCATGAATGAAGCTGATAAAAAAAGAAGAAAAACAGAGTTTCAAATTCCGTGATGATTTTGGCAATGAACTAAAAGATTGTTTCCTAAAGTAAAAAATAATATTTTCCCCAAATTATGCATAAAGGTGAGTTATAATAAAATCTTTCAGAATAAACATTCATTATAAACCTACTTTCTTTCTTCTAAAACGACGACTTCATGAAATAGCTGGAAAAGTGCAATCTTTGGTCTTGATTGCGCTTTTCAAGCTTTTAATTCTTTCAGTTATGCAAATCCGATGAACTACATTTTTTAAATTTTTATTCTAAATTCGATACTGGTAATCTTTATGTAGGGTTAAAGGTTTCTTTCCTTGGAGTTTCAATAATGTCAAAAACATCCATATTGATTAACATAAGCTGTGGAAATAACAGCTAATACTGTAGCAGAATTACAAATAGAATGAAGCTAAAGATTTCGAGATGAGCCTAAACTCAGACACGTCTTCAGTCTAACGAAGACTAACTTATTCACAAAGAAACTGCCCAGCTCTTCTTATGACCCATCTTGATATCTCTTGAGGAGCTGTGGGAGGGGGACTGTACTGTCTGATTTCGCGGGAACAGGAATAATTTTGAAAAATGCAGAAAGAGGAATCGTGAAAACGGACCTAAATCAGAAAAGGCAGGCTAGGCTGTCCCGGACGGTGGGTTGCTTAGGCCATCGGAGTGGGTAGTGTGACGGACAGATGCAGGTTCTTCAATTCCCCACCTTCATTTGCCTGGCAGTGGTGACCTTGGGCTACCGGTTCAGCAAGGAGTTGTAACAGTGAGTTCAAAAACTTTAAAACTCCGCCGCTGTGGAATGGGATCCCATTGCGAGCTGTTTTAGGAGTTGAAAAACTAATATTAAATTACGCTACAGAAATAAACTTGATTCTCGCATGAACACCATGTTGTTTAAGTTTTTTTTAATTCATAACACCTATCATACATAAACATATATGAGATTTAATTATAAACTCAGTATAATTAATCATGTAATCCGAGAAATAGGAGAAACAAGCAAACTAAACTAAGCACAAAATATATACGTTACATTCTAAAGATTTTAGCATAAACCTTTTTCGCAAGTCTTTCCGGTAAAAAGATATCAGACGATTGCAAAAGCACCAGCGCCAAAAACGACATGATTATTTTATTTTCAACATTTTATTAATTGCGAGCTCTTTAAGAGTAAGCAATGAGGACTTTCTTTCGGAGGCTTTTTAACAACCTCATACGAAGGTGTGGGGTCAGTCTGTGTAATGCCAAAATCAGAGATGGCCGAACACGTAAATTTCTTCGGATATTTATGTTTTTCCCGTGCTTACACAGACATAGGTATGTTTTCTCCAAGTAAATTGTTAGCAACTAGGTGAAGTTCCTACTCTACAACCTAGCAACGGGCATAAGAAAATAATTTATGTAGAGAAGTCAAATAATGCGCTTAGGAGGCATACATCAATATAAGTAAGTGACAAAAACGGTTACAATTTGAAAAAAGTGAATAAAAAAAACACTCAAAAGTTTATTCTCATTATAAAAGGTATAACCTAAACAAAGAAAGTGACGGGGTATATTGGAGTTTTCGGTTGCCTCTTCGAGCGCGCCCCAGCACATCCTTACTTCCAGGAGGCCAGTATTTATTGGTTTCTCGTTGAATGCGTCCCACCACCACCTCTTCTCTCTTTTTTACTCATGGAGATAAGGAAGTCTGTCTTACTTTTTACCTCCATGCTTTTACTATCTTCTTCACTCCCCTATAGCTGATACATTCTTGACCAATGACTAATGACACACTGTACCTATCGCGTTATATTACATATAAACTTTTTTGCATAGTGTGAAAAACTATTTTCCGAGGACTCACGACGTGTTGAAAGCAAATTTACAGAAATGGAAAAAGTATCACACACGAGTACGCGAGCGAAGTCTGCGTTTAACCAATAGAATTATTGAATAGAAAAAAAATCACGTGACACTCATAGAAGACTGCAAGTTCAAAGTGTTTCAGCCTCTGTTTCGTAGTCTGGTCAGAAGACTATCACATTCGGTTCGTTTTAAAGTGAAGTTTTGTTTGTAAGCAATTTAAGAACTCGGATAATACAATTAAATAGTTATTATAAGCACAAATAAGATTTTATGCGAATTAAGATTCATAAAATTGTTTAGAAATACAGTATATAAAGAGAATTAAATGGCTTGAAACACCATCCACCATACACGTAGGTTGTTTTTTTTTTCAACCTCCGATCGCACAGTATGATGGCCAGGTATGCGGCAGGTGGTTGGTGTGCGTAGTAGGCGACTGCGCATTTCCCTCTCCACACGCTCTGTCACTGGCGTATTCAACACGCCATTTTCTGTTGAGTTGCAGTCACGTAAATATGGCTGTCGCTATTGATTCTCCCGCCAAGTGTGAATTGTGAGCTGTTATTCGTTTCTTGCAGGCAGAAGGGAACAGTGCAGCGGAAATTCATCGAAGAATGAGTCGAGTGTATGGAACCAGCTTTATGAGTGATGGCGTTGTCCGCGAATGGTGTCGAAAGTTTAAAGATGTCCGAAATGATGTACATGATGAAGGGGATCAAGGACTCAAATCTGTCGCTGCAGACGACATTGTTCAACGAGTTGACCAAGCGGTTAAGCAAAATCTAAGGTTCACCATAAGTGAATTATCGGTGAAATTTCCGGATGTTTTAAGATCTTCCCTGTACTCTATCGTTATTGAACAGTTGTACTCGCTGGGTCCCACAGATGTTGACTGACGACCACAAAATTCGCCGAATGGTTGCAGCGTTTGAGTTTCGTGACCGTTATAATACTGACGGAGAAGAGTTTTTGAAATCCATTGTGACAGGTGATGAGACATGGGTTCAATATGACACACCCGAAACGAAACGACAGTCACAACTATGGATGCACACAAATTCTCCAGAGAGACCCACAAAATTCAAACGAACCTTTAACAAACGTAAGGTTATGGCAACTGTTTTTTGAGACCAAAAATGTGTGTTGCTTGATGAGTTTATACAGCCCGGAACAACAATTAATGCAGATTCATATTGTGAAACTTTGCAACGCTTACGGAGAGCTATTCAAAACAAACGAAGAGGCATGCTGACGTCTGGAATTGTTCTGATCCATGACAATGCCCATCCTCACAGAGCTCGTGTAACCCAACGGCTCCTTCAGCAATTTCAATGGGACATTTTCGAACATCCACCATATAGTCCCGACCTAGCGCCGAGTGACTTTTATCAGTTCCCTGAACTGAAGCAGTGGCGTGGCGGGAAGCGCTTCCAAAATGACGTGGAGTTGAAAGAAACCGTCACATCTCACTTCCAATCATTCGCTGGGATATTTTATGAAGAGGGTATTGCAAAGCTTGTTCACAGATATGACAAATGCCTCAATCGTCAAGGTGATTATGTAGAGAAATAACCTGTATTGTACATTACTTTTGGTAATAAAATCTGTTTTGTATATTCAACCGTCTTTTCTTTACAGCCCATCGGAGATTGAAAAAAAATAGCCCTCGTAATAAAATCAACTTCATATCTTTTTAATCTTTCCATCCTGTCTTTTGATTTGCTTGCTTATGTGTGGTATGGGAGTACGTGTAAGGGAATCTGTGCAATAATTAAAGCGTTTTGTAATTTGATCATTAATGTATTATTACACAAGTAAATTAAAAGAAAAAGTTCATCCAATAAAAGTTTTACAGATATGCTGTTTTTAAATATTTTTAGCACCATATGACATTAAGCCAAATGCTCTCGAAACGCGTATGTGCTTGTAAATAAAAAAAGAGCCCGTTTGGAGTAATATAAAATCTGAAAACTTTCAGGTTTTTCCTTTTTATTATTTATTATTTTTATTTATTTATTTATTTTGAATTTCGAATAAGGTTCAAATTTTAACAGTTTATGTAAAGTTATGAAGAGAATAAAATATGCAATGTGGAGACAAACAAAGAGACAATTTACTCAAGAAAAGCACATATATCATTCCATAATGGCTTAATGGTTTCTATTTACAGTGCATATTTTTAAACTATATTGAAAACAATAATACTAATAATAGATAAAATAGGAAATGTAAACAATAATAATAAATAGATAAAATAAGAATAACGCGTTTCAAAATGAGAAAAACTCCCTTTGATTTACAGTGGCTACGGGTGTGGTTCAAACTCGAAAATTTCCCTTTTCAATCCAGCGCGCTCGCAGCTCAGCTATCTGTGATACCAACTTTTACGAAAAATAATGTAACAAATAGAAATCACTGCAAAGTTAATTTAATTAATATTCAATAAATAAGTGCCGTATGACTGAAGTTGCAATTGTCTTCGAAAATTTCGTAACTGTATTTTATCGAATCCTCTTTCACAGTCAACTGCTTTAATTTAGAAGCTGTTATACTGTTGATGTTTGGTTTTGGTGAATTTGATATTGGGATACTTATAGAGCTTCTCGTTACACCTCAAGTAATGAACATTCGTAATAATTAAGGAGAATTTTGTGAGGCAGAAAATGTGATTTCGTAGAAACTGTAATTTATTTAGGTTCCTATTACTGACTGTGTTACATACAGGTGAAGCATATGAATATGAAGGTCGGATCATTGCTTTATAAATCTACAGTTTTTCTCTTTAATGAGAATTTGAAATTTATACCAATCTATGTGGTTTGCGAAATTGAGGATGCTCTAAACAATTCTGATGCTATTATTCCTCTGGGACAGTTAAAAATCTCTTTTAATAACTCATCGCTATGTGGTTCTGACGTCATATTCAAAAGTGTAAACAAAAGGTTTTTCCGACTATGACACGTGATAAGAACTCAGTCAGCTATTATGGCTGTTCGTTCACGTCGCGGGGGAAAAAGCTGAAACGAGTAAATTCAGGTTTACATTCTCTGCGTAATGCGAATTTACGCCGGCGAAAGAGAGAAATTGAGGCAACTACGCCGCGAGCGTACTCGTGTGAGCGGGCCTTTACAATTTGCAAATGATATCTTTCGACAGAAAAGTAATGTAACCCTACAGAAAATTTAATAATACATTAAAAATACTGAAAATGATTGACTTAGCGCTGGATTTATAATAACAAATCGAATCTTGGGTGCATTTGAAAAATCCCTAAAATCTGCAAATTGTATTACAGATTGAGGATGGACCGTATTTAGAAGACTGTTTTCTGGCGTATTCGGCGAAGTAAAGAAGCGATGATTAGCTTGATCGTTTATCACTGATGTGTTGGGAAAATCTATAAAAATCAACTTCAATAAAAAATTAAAAAAACAAAATCTGAAATGTTTCAGATTTTAAATTACGTCCAAAGGGGCGTTTTTTAACATTTTGTGTGTTACCTTTTTTTATTAAATATCATGTTCCTCGCACTTAAACCATAAAATCCAGTGCAACAGCAATATCGCAAAATAGTTTTAAAACGAGCATATCTTTAGAATTTCCGATACAGAGACTCACGCGCTGGAGATAAAAATGTTTTTTCTGCCCAACGTTGCCATTGCTCGCTTTGAAATCCTTGAGTTTGTTAATCAAAAATTCGTCAAAGTTTTAAAAAATAGAAAATCGATCATAAAACAAATTTCAAATTTCAAATTTGGTCTTCCACATGCTCATATTCGTTGGAGGATTACGTTATTCAAAATTCGATGACTCTATGTACCGTTGTTTTATCACAATACGAGAAATATACATACATTTATGCAGATTTTTCATTATTTAATTTCTTCAAATATAATGCAGGACTCTAACATTTTGTGGCAACAGTTTGAAAAGTGAACCGACATTTATGAGTCCGACGCAAAATGCCAAAACGAAACTAATAGTCCTTCGGGATTCAAATCCCTTTGGACTAAAAATATACTGGACATTTTGAAAATGATAACCAAGATGTACATGGATCACAAACACTGTGAAAAATATGTGGGCCGAATTTCTGAGATAACTTCTCAGACGAACATAAAAAGAGTAAAAAAAGCGAATTCCTCTGGAAAGAAAATTCTAATGTAAATGTTAATTATTTCATACATTTACTTACTGGGAAAATAATTTATTTCATACTTAAATACAATAAATATTGCTTCAACATTGTATGTGTGCTAGATTCTATCATTCTGCTTACGGTTTCTGAAATTATACTTCATGGAAGAGGCTCAGCACTTTTGATTCAAACACATCCATATGCCTTTTCTTCGATTTGTCCATTAAATGATCTGTTGAAGGGAATTCGTCGTTACTTACAGGTACTCTACGTCCAGCAATAAAACTCTCTGGATTCTGGCAACAAAATCACCACATACGAACAACCAAGCAATCATATTTGCTTGTTCCAACAACAACAAATTGTGGCAATCATTTCTCGCAAGGCGGAATACTCTAAGAGCTCGAAGGAAACAGACAGAAAGACGCAATAAAATGCGTCTCTCGGAGAATCTCTCATCCAGGCGAAGTAGATAATAAAAATCCATGGAAAGGAGAGAATACTGAAAGGAATTCGTTGTCTTAGAATCCTATTTTGCCCCGATGTTTCTAGACGCCATTTTAACGCTCGATAGAAATTGGCTGAAAAATTGTTAACGGAAGGGACGTACATCAAGGTGTTTGCTAGTGTTGTTTAACTGAGTGGTCAAAGTGAAACTATTTTAAAGTTTACATGAGAACAGTAGCTAAGAAATTTTATAAAATAAATAGCAAACATTACACTGTACACAAGGTACTCTTTCAGATTCGGTTTTCTTTTAGTTCTTAATAAAAACTTCACAACATTAGAAGAAACTATTATCGTGATTCCATAAAGTTAAATTCATGGCATGATGTACACAAAGTGTATTGTTCTAAATTTTATTTGTTATTCCGAATATGTAAAGCGATGTTTTTATAGGATAAAATCAACTTAGATTGTGGTGAAAAATGAGACTTCTTCATTATAAAATAAATTTTAAATTACCAAAATTTTAATCAATAATAACTTTGAAAATATTTAATTTTATTATGGTATTTTTCTGTGTCTTAAATTTTCTAACTAAATTTGTGACCTTTACATTAACCGTTGGTGATGTGTTAGAAATTTAAAGGGAATACTGAGTTCTTTAATCACCACAAAATTCCTACTTTTTTATGTATAATATAAGTAAGGGTATAAATATAAATATAAAGATTAAAATATAAGATGAATATAAAGAAGATTTTAACAGTAAACGATGAGCTTTGCACTTTCAAATTGTTATCGATTGAAAAGTTGTAATGCATTGTCTCATTCCTAGATTCGTTTAATTTATGGCTAGTGTTATGAATAAGAAGAACAAATCAAATGCAATTGTATAATGAATAATTATTAAATTGTTAAAAAGAGAAATTTCTTGAAATTATTCTTAACGACGAATAAATGCTTCCTAAGTTAATGAGAAAAGAAATTAATGATAAGCATATTTATAAGAAATGTCCATTTTATCATTCGCAATATACGGACATTTCGCAAAACCATTGCAACATGACTACCTGGAATTTTGACTACAAATCAAAACACTGAAAGAACAGAAATCCTCACATTTCAGTCGCCGTGAAGAAATGAGGAGAATTTTTGTCTTGCATTTTAACTTTTGATGGATGTTTTATGCACACTTGAAATCAAATATTCCAGCATGAAACGGTGCACTAATTTCTAAACTGCTTCACTGAAATTTAAAACTTAATTAACACCTGGAAAAGTTCTCATTTCTAGTTTGGGGGATTCTTGGGATATTGTGTTCAGTGAAGGACATGCAAGACCTACAGTTAAATAAGTGTTGTACTATTATAAACTTTTGGCGAAGGTTAAAGCAACCTAAAAGAATTCTTATTCACAATATCCTCTTTCATTAAAGAATGTAGGACAACACAATCAACACAATAAGAATAAGAGAAACTATACTGAAAAAACTATGCAGCTGTTAACTGAGGTAATTAAAAAAATAGTAATTTTTTAAATAAGCTTATTATTTTATTTCTTACTTGTAAATTATATGTCAGTAATGAGCTTTTAATAGAGTCTATTCTTGAATCATCCTCGTGTATGAGATTTAAAAAGCTGAAATTGGGAGACAAATTTAGAAATAAATTAAATCCGAAGAGAAGTCGATATTAAGCAACAAATATCTTTCTCATCCTAATTTTGCAGATAGAACTTTTCTTAATGAAACGTGTGTGAGTAATTTATCAGAAATTTCAACAAATATATTCTGATTGCATAAAGCAAAATCTATAAGAGCATTCATTTAGTTCTGCTACTGAATGATTAGGAAACTGTTATGCATGTACAATTTGTGAATGCAGTTCTCTCTTTGGTAATATTTTTATTTATACAAATTGAGTTTATGGAATTAATTGTGTTATACATTGTTAAAATACAGTGGATGGACAAAAATATGGAAACACCTTGTGAAATGCATGCTTGAAAAGAAAGATTGATTTTAATGAAATATGTAGGTGGCGCTGGCGTTTTTGACTACTGACGCCACCTATACAACTTCGTAAATGTGCTAAACAGTTCAGTTGTTGTCGGAATACTGTTATGTGAGGTTGTCATTGCATTATGTCAGAGTTAACAGACTTCGAACGTGGGCAAATTGTTGGAGCACGTATGGTAGGTGCTTCCGTAAGCAAGGTAGCCGAGGTGTTTAGTGTTTCAAGAGGTACTGTATCAAAGATTTATTCCGCATATTTGAAAAGTGGAAAAACATCATCTGCTAAATCACAGCGCGGACGAAAGTGTGTCCTGAGTAATCGTGACAGACGATCATTAAGGGCAATTGTGACAAAAAATAAGAAGACCACAGCTGCAAAAGTTACTGCTGAGATGAATGTTGTGTTACCGAACCGTGTGAGTAGCAAAACAATTAGAAGGGAGCTTCATAAACAGTGAATTGCTGGCCGTGCTGCAATTGAGAAGCCACTCATCAGTGATGCTAATGCCCGTAACAGGAAAAGGTGGTGTTTAAGTCATAAAGGCTTGGACTATAGAGCAGTGGAAGCGAGTAATATGGTCTGACGAGTCTTCTTTCACATTGTTTCCCACTTCTGGCCGAGTTTACGTCTGGAGAACGCCATCTCAAGCCTATAATACAGACTGCTTGTTGCCAAGAGTGAAACATGGCGGCGGTTCTGTTATGGTTTGGGCAGCCATATCGTGGTTCTCTACTAGCTCCATGATAACTGTGTCAGGGCACATGACTGCCAAGACTTATGTGAACATTTTGGCCGATCAAGTTCATCCCATGGTACAAACTTTGTTCCCCGATGGTGATGGTGTCTTCCAAGACGACAAAGCCCCTGTTCACACAGCTCACATTGTCCAGGACTGGTTTTCTGAGCACGAGGATGAGTTGTCCCATCTCCCCTGGCCACCACAGTCACCAGACCTGAATATTATCGAACCTTTGTGGTCTACATTGGAACGGAAAGTGCGTTCTCGTTATCCACCGCCAACATCGTTATCTGAACTTGCCACCGTTTTGCAGGAAGAATGGTATAATATTCCCTTGGCAAACATACAGGAACTGAATTTATCCATTCCGAGAAGAGTGCAAGCTGTTTTGGATGCCAGCGGGTTTCCTACACCATATTAAGCAAAGAAACATGTTTTTTTAAAGGTGTTTCCATATTTTTGTCCAACCCCTGTATGTTATCCACAAATAACATTAAAATAAATAAAATGACATAAAATTAATTAATTAAATAAATCATTAAAATAACATAAAATTAATTAACTATCTTATTTAAATAAAAAATCTTTTAGATTTCTTCTAATCTCATTTTTCTTATTTAAGTAAAAAATCTTTTTTTCTTATATTTTTTAGAAAAGTCTCCTTTTTTTTTTGGTTTTTTTCTTCTTTTAATCTTAAAAAAACTTTATTATCTTATTTAAATAAAAAATCTTTAGAAGATAAAGATAAGGTTAAATTTAAAAATCTAGTCTTATTTTCTAAAGAAGAATATAAAGATTTAAAAGAAAAGATAAAAAAGAAGATAAAGATTAAAAAAATCTTTATCTTCTTTTTTTCTTAAATCTTTCATTTATTTTTAATAAATAAATGCAAAGAAAGGAACGATTAAATTTTAAAGTGGCAAAATACATTTAGTGATTTTTCTGAGGAAAATTTCATTAGTAATTGTTTTTAATATTAATTATAAAAATTACTTAATATTAAGTCCGCGCTTTTCTCGAAGACTGAAACAGGTAAATATAAGAAGGCAAATCTAGGAAGAAAAAATTTTCATAGCATATACATTGAAATGCAATGGACCAAAACGACTGTGTAGTAATAGAGCCATAGCTTTAAATGAAGACTATCACGATGCCGTAAATAATTAAATCCGCACCGAAATAGCTGACGCATTTTTTGTACACCTGCAATCGTTCCGTACACCATAAATGTGCAACACGGGACTTACAAAAGCAAGTTAAGTAAAGCATTAAATATTAATGCGTAAATAAAACGAACAAAAACCAGAGAACAACAGTCTATACTTCCCAAAAACAGGTAAGTTCACACGCCAGACTTTTTCAAATCATTCTTCAAGCATAATCTAGGACCATTGAAGGTAAGGCAGGAAAAGTTAAATATTCCACATCTTGAGGTACGTTTTTTGAGCACTCACATAAATTATTTGATGATAGATTGAAGCGAAGTAGATAACTTGCAAGTGTACCGTGACCAGATAAAAAGATAGATACTTTAAAATTAATAAAGAGGAAAGACTCGGCATGCAGTGTATGTTAAACAGAAAGAAACACTTTATGGTACCCTCAGCATTACAGGATAAAATATATTCCTTATTCCATTTAGATAAAAGCTTCTTATAATAAAAGACTTTCAATAACTCTTTGGTATGCTAATATTGATGTCAATGGGTAAATTTAAAGTATCATTAGTTAAAAAATCAGCTTTTTGTTTCCCATAGAATCCATTATGACCACAGACGCAAGACAAACGGACATTAATTCTTTTATTTCCAGCTGACTCAATTACTTTTAAATTGTCACTTTTTTATACTATTTGCTTTCTATTCATGCAAAACATGATACATCTCTTAGAATTTTAGTTGTGCATTCAAACCCTAATTAGACTACCATCTGCAAACCACATATCATAGTGTTTTAATTCAATATTCTAACTTGCATGAGCAGTAATACTAATAATACTCAAATGGGATTTTTTTTGCAAATAAAAGCTCTGTCCGTTTAAAAAATATCAAAGGCTGTTTGCTTTAAGCTAACTGGGAGCTGTAAAACCCTTCGGCTAAATCAAATTAATTTTTTAAATTGTTTAGTGAAACATGAAATAAATTCTACGCAATCACGTTTAATTAACTATATCTAATATACGTTTAGACGTTATTTATTATATAACAAGGCTCATAATTTCCTTTGGAATTTAAGAGTTTATAGTATAATATCTACAAGAAATACAGTAAAAAATTAGATTAAGCATCTAAAGGATCTTTACTAATACCTAAAGCATCTAAAAAACTGAATGATTATTATTATATCCTGTCACAAATTTAGAGAATTAATAGGCAGGTGGCCAGTTTAACGCAAACATTCCAGTTACTGAGAAATGCAATATTGTATGCATGTTAGATTTAGTTAAATAGGAGACGGTTCATACTGTAAAATGGAGGTTTCCTACCAAATATCAAACAGCAGCATCCACAGGCAAACAAATTCGTATGTGGTAAAAAAAAGGTTCAAGAAAATTAGCTGTGCGCTGCGATCGAAGTCTGGCGCATCCCTAGATAAGCATATATCGAGCATCTCTATAGTATATACAAAGTTTAGAAATATTCCTTACCTATTGACACACAAATTTGGGCTTTTTACGATATAGTTACTGTGCTATAAAATTTCGAAATTATGGAGGGTATCTCAGTCACACTGTAGTTTAGATGAAACCTAAATTAAGTAAGCTTCTCAATGTAAACATGTTACATTTATAAGGTATTTCCCCCACATTCCTAGCGTGCCTTCGTGGTGTTATGGTCAGCACACTGAGCCGGTATTTCAGAGGTCCGTGGTTCGATTCCCGGCGAAGGCGGTTGCTAATTTTTCCTCTTGCCTGCTCCTAAAATCCTAATGTCTCTACACATTTAACAACTACGTAAATAATAAAATCTTCTGTTTTGTAGAGAATCTAACATTCATTAATACCTGCAATTTGCGTAAATTCCAGATAGATCGGCTAATAAGTTAATGGATGTAAATTCATTAGAGTACCGGCCACTTTAAAATGCATCAGTTGCTCACATACTATTGTGAAACTCATTGGGATACTACGGTTCAGCAGTTATTTAAAGGTTATATTTATTTGAAGCACATTTTGGAAGCCTGATTCCGGTTCTAACATGAAAAGCGTTTTACGTCTCCTTGTACTATTCCGCCATTCATATCCGCTAATTAAATGCCGAAGTGGCAAGTATTTAAACTTTGACTAACAACTGAATAAGTTAGAATAGTTTCGTAATAATACATACGAGAAACAGAACCTATTCATAATAGGTTATGAAAGGTTCTGAAAAATATGACTCAAGAAATTAAGTCTTTAAAAACTGACACTATAAATGTACACCTTGTTCCAAAGTTCCTTAAAATAAATCAGATAATTTTATGAATGCAATTTAATTAGTGGGACAGATGAGCTGTAAATATGAAATGAACTATGTTATATAGTCTCCAAAGGAAAAGCGTGCAACAGAGTAAAGTTTTCGGTATGCATTTTTTACGTACTTACAAAACGATTCGAAACAATACATACAAAATTATTCGAGGTATGCAAAAAGATCGTGTCAACATTTATCATAAAACTGGAAGTAAGATTTTCGTTTTGATAAATTTAAGGAACAATTAAAAGGGAAAAAATTATCAATATTAAAATTTACCATTTCTATATTGAATATACACTGTTTCAAAATTAAAAGAACCGCTGATTTAGCAAGGAAAGTTATTTGATTTGGAATATATAGCATAATACTCGTATAAAAATAGTTTTTAAAATGAACAAGAAAATAAGGAGTTACGCAGGTGAAAAATCGTATTTTAATGCAAACAACGATAATTTTACAGCAAATGCAGCTAATGCCATAAAATTTAATTACTTTCCACACTTTCTGGACATGATAAATTAAATAATTTTTTTAACTTTCCTGATTGTATAAAAAAGCATGTGTCTTCCTAGAACGCTCAGCATGGCTTCACACTTGCGAACTATCGTTTTAATGAAGTGGTCTATGAGATTATGAAGGATTCTTTTTCATTTTTCAAGAATAGCATTTTGCAATTGAAAAATGAGTGTCAATGGAAGTTGTGATATAGCAGCCACAAATCTCCGTAATTTTCACAAGCCTGTTCTATTGAATTCAAAGCCAGAAAGTATGTCCGCCGCTCTAGACGCTCTATCGTTTCTTCTTCAAACATATAGTTCACAAAAACCACGCAATAAACCTGGGCGTTGTTATGCATAAAAAAAAGTTGAACTGCAAATGGAAGCAGTATAAAGAACGACTAAGGGTCTAAGAATCTTATTCTTGCACATATGGCCAGTCATAAACCCATTCTAAGTGACGTATAAGTCAATTACACGCACATAAACTTATCCTTACCCAAGTAAGCTCATTGTTTCCAGCGGAAAGCTATCCATTTTTGAGGTATGCCGAACTATATCGGATGCTACCATCTTTCAAGTTCATAAATCGTCTATTATGTGGACGCTGAAACTGTATTCATTAAAGAAGAGTGCTTGGTTCTACTCAACAAGTACCCAGTCACAGCGTTTTCGAGCCCAATTTTGTAACCGGCCAAAGATGCCCAGGTTTATTGGTTTATAAACAACTGAACCTATGTGAATAAAATTGAAGTACCTGAATTATCCTTATCGAATTACCTGAATTATCCTTATCGAATTACCTGAATTATCCTGAATTATCCTGATCGTGAATTATCCTTATCGATAATCTTCCTTTGATTGCCTATTTAAAGGATTATTTTGCAGCTGATTCACAAATATTATCACGAAATATATTGTTCACAAATATTAGTCATATCTCTACCTTAACCACAGAGCTTAAAAATACTACCTATTTCTTGGAATTGACATTACAAGCATGCAGTTATATTTATTTTGATTCCAACGTTAAATGCTATGATCATAGACTTCGACAGGGTTCCATCTATTCTATATATCGTCATGTAGTACTTTGTGAAAAATTGTGTTTATTCGACATGTTAACATGAGATAGATATAACAAGCTGCCTCTTCCATGGTAATTGGTAAAAAGAAGGCAGTTCCGAAAAAACTAATGGCAACAGATTTGCACACACACACACAAAACAAACAAACAAAAAAAAAAAAAAAAAAACTAGCTGAATCATTACATTTTGTTACTGTCTACCATCTCAAACCACATGCAACCTGCCGAAACACGCTTACAGCGCAAGTTTCCGAAAGGAACAGGGATACAGCGGCACACTCAATCCTCTATATTCAACGCTGTTGCCCACATTCAGCTTTGTATGTAGTTCTGAATAGATGCGTATATTTCCAATATGATTATTTGTTTATCAGCTGCCCATATATTGAGATTATATACTCTACTACATTAGCTTACGTACTAGCTACAATTTAGCTTTCTTGTTTATACAGGAATATTACAATTTTGTCTTTTCCTGATAACTCAAATTCATGCATATGCTCATGTCTTCTGTAAATCAAAATCAATCTGTAGCAACATTAGTGTATTTCGAAGCATGAAAGATGAAAGCTGAGCAACGTCTTCGCCGGGAATCAAACCCACGGACCTCTGGAATACGTGCCCAGCGTGCAGACCACTACACAATGAAGGCACACTAAACCACTACACCAGAAGGCGGGAGAAATAACTTATATATTCCCCCTTTTAAAGGGCGACTGGGTTGTCAGGGAACCCAATCGACATGTCCCGGGTGTGGAGAATCAACACCTACCACCCTTTTAGTTCGGGCGCCACTGTAGAGATATTAGGTTATTTCGAATCAGCAGAGATGAAAAATGACTAACACCCTCGCCGGGAATCTAACCACTGACCTTTCTGATACGCGTCGAGACCACTATACCACGAAGGCACGTTAAGAATGCGGCAGGCTAAGAATCAATAACTAGCTTCCAAGCTATATACTGTCATTTCAACAGAGCTCATCTCCCTGTCATAGTTCTAACAGATTTCGACGAGTTGGTATCTAAACTCGGTATGACTAACACCCCGGTAGGAGCGGTGATAAGTTCCGAACTCCCATTTTATTTAATATTCGCTTGGACTCAAGTAACTTTCTGATAGCTTTCTTGTTCGTATGCATTTCGAACTGTTTCATATTGTCGTTTTGTTATTCGGAGGGAACATCTGACGTTAAATAAAATATTACTCAACAACATTGACTATAATCTTTTAACGAAGGTGCCTCTTTAACTCTGTAAACTTCTTTAAATTCCTAGCTAGCCTACGAAATCATTGCTTGCTCCAATTTCTATGAGTTTTGCACTTAGAAAGAAGACATGCTTTGTGCTTTATTTACTAAATCGTAATGAATATTTTTCTTATTTTGAACTTTAATACAACTATTTAAAAGCTATGTTGCTTATTTAGAGTTCTTCTCATAGAAAAAATGTTCCTTTAAAATGTTTTCCTTCATTTTGAAAAACCTATGTTCTTGGAAGTACATGTGTAGGTCAATATTTAAGAATGGATTTGGTTTGGATTGGTAGATTACGGCAAACTGCATAAGGACAATCTGCCTATGGGGAGTACTTAAGAATGTCAATCCTATTGCAACCGTATTGCAATATGAAGAACTTGAAGCTACGTTTTTATAATTATTTCCTCAATATCACAACTTAAAATATTTATATATAAATCCATTATGCATGTTGAGTAGGTCAATACACAGTATTTGGTTTTGTGTCAAAATACCTATATTAATACAATGCTATATATAAATCTAATACATAGCCTTAAGTCGCGTTTTCGAGACATGAAAAGCACAAGTTGAATTCCGTCAATCGGCTCAGTAGAACGGGAGACACAGATTCTGTCTCTCTTTTCCCTTTTTCCTTTCTTTTTTTTTTCACAGTGTACTTTCTTAAGAGAAACGTTGAAACTGAAGTCTTGCATCGAATAATAATATACATCAAAATTTTAATTTAACTAGAGGGAATAAAGCGATACTATGTCCCCTTTATAAATGAATTCATCATTCTTAATTTAAGATCGAAAGTATAAACGTGTTGTTGTTACGCTTAATTTGTTTCACAAATATGTTACGATTTTACAAGGCTGTTATTTAATTATGTAATAGTTACTAGTAGTCCGTAGTCATTTTTTCGCTTCACATTCAATTTTAAATGCTTTAAAAATGTGAAGAGTAATATTTGTAGTTAGTAAATTACGGTTGCTCGTCTTGCGCTATTTATTTGTATATGTATGTATTTGGTTTAGTAATGTTATGAAAAATAAAGAACATTTCAATGCGTCGTAATGCTTTTTCATCTTCTTCCTCTTCTCTGTCAGCGATGAATTTTATTATACGTTATTTACATATACACACAGTCACAAAAGCTACAAACCGTCTTCAAAACATTATTTACATTTATACGGATATTTAAAAAAGTAAATAAATAAATAAATACAGCGTAATAAATTTCTGAGACATACATTTATGTCTAATCAAGAAAATAAACTATAGTTCTCTGAGTTTCAACAAAATATAATAAAAATCGATGCTTTGCATGTCAAAAAACTCTAAATACAGAGAAAAAAGTAGGTCATTTACTTTGGTCAACCGAATCAGAAAATAAAGTTAATACCGTGTGGGCCCAGCTTTTGCAAAACATTACCACTGTCAGTACAGTAGCATTGACGGAAGAAGATTTGTTCCCGTACATGGTGTAATTTCAGACTATGTGCATTAAATTGTGTCTTCAGTTTCTATTCCTGTAATAGTAGACTGGCAGACTGGCCGATCACTTTCATCCCATACAGGCTGTTTACCGGTTTCATTTGACGATCAGGGTGGTGAATGCAATTGATTCTGTACTTTATATCCTTAATAGTCTTAGCAGCACGTTTTGACTTATTGCCTTGTTCAAGAACCAACTGCTTCTTAGTATCAAATTTTCAACACATATGATTACAGATTACTTTGCAATAATTTCAGATAAGCGAATCGGTTCATAGTCCAATCTATGAAAACTAATTTAAACTAATTTACCTACTTCAGCAGCTGACACTGGGTACCGAAATGATTACACTCCATCCACCATGTATAATAACAGGTATCAAATTTTCCAATTTCAATTCTTCATTTTTCTGCGACCAAAGCTTTCCGCGACTATCGCTTCCGAAACTACTAAATTTACTTGCATGAGTAAATAGCGCTGTTTTTCAAAAATAAGTCTTTGTTTAGGTATTTATTCGCAAAATTTAGCCGTTTTTGTCGATTTTGAGATGAGATCGCAAATTTACTTCTGGGAGCTCTGTCATTAAATCTTGTTTTTCGAAGAATTCTGCACAGATCTTCCGAGTAAACTTTTTTTCCAGTTACCATCGCAAGGTGTTCAGTTAATTATGGGGCTCTAATTTTTGGATCATTTTTATTACAGTGCTGCATGATGATGACAAATTTTCCTCGGAAGTCTTATTCGAGATTAGTTAAATATATTTTCCCTTAACTTGTAATGTTTACACATTTCCCCTTGACTTGCAGTCTTTATTTTGGTCTGTACAATTGTATGACTTTTTTTTAATGATTTTAACAATTACACAATGAGATTTCTTTTCATGCCTTAATTTTACAGCACATTTTCTCAAGTCTAAAGGAATTTCTTTCCTTCGATTCATTTTTTCAAACTACGATCACCTTTGCAAAAGAGAATCGAGATTCTGAGTTTCATGTCTTGTTAAAATGTTCTTATAAATTCAAAAAGGAAGAAGACGATGGCTTTGTCGACTAATTTTTGTTTGACACCAAATTTGGCAAGAAATTACTAAGAGTTGCAAAACTTGGCGACCATTTGGCTACAGTTTTGCCCGGTAAGAGGGTGGGTATATACACATAAATATGTACGTATGTTTGATGAGGCCGACTGCAACAAGGAAAAAAGGTTCATAACTAGGTATTACAGCAGTTCGATATACAAAATTTTAAGTTATAAAGCTATTAGGATTTGAAATATGCGTGACAGACGTCACGAAAGAATCTCCTCTGAATGCATTTTATATCCATTTCACAATCCGTTTTGGAGAAAAAGTCTTCTATTCTGTCCGTACTTACAGATACCACGCAAGTCCTACAAATGGATCCGAAAGCGGTCAAAATCTATATTTTTGTTGGAATATGATAACGGAAATTTTTCGCCATTGCAATATTTCCTTTACTTCGCACAAGGAAGTGAAAAACTGCTGCTGCAATCTTTACAAAATTTTGGACCATGGCATAATTTAAGACGTAGACTCGAAATTAAAACATATTGCCATGTCATGTAAGAAATCTCCATTTTGTGTCAGATTTCATATATTAGATATATTAGAACAACAGTATATATGAATCTAACATACATAAATCGCAGTTTCGAGACATGAAAAAAAAAAAAGGTTGAGTTTCATCAATCAGCTGAGTAGAACGGGGGACATAGAACTGTGCCTAGTCAGTATACATACCTCTTCTTACAGGTATATAAACTTTTATTCTTTTTTTCATTTATAAATTTATTTATTTCTTTATGTAAACCTCGTGCAATTTAGTAATGCGAATTGAATTTTGTCGCTTATTTCGTGTTATAATAGGAAACAAAATCTTTTTCTTTCACTAATTATGTTTCTTACACACGTGTCCGGAGTTTTTAAAGGCAAAGGAATGCTAATTATTCTTTTAATTCTTTAAAGCACTTCACTTCTATTGAACTAACGCTGTTTCAAAGGACTTATTCCAAAGTTCAGTAACTTGATCTGACTCTGATTTGGAATGAGGAGTTTCCAGGTTTAAGGGCAAATGAATTTGCTCTGCGTCGCATTATAACTTCGTTCCCTAACGTATTTATCGATTACTGTGCCAATAATCGTAAAACTTCGCACATATCGCACCGAACATTCACACTGAGTCATATCTCTGTGGCCCAACTTAACTGCGTTCGGCGACGATCCTCTCTCTCAAGCTTTTGTCGTCGTTTAAGCAAGCGGATCTTGACATTTGTGGGGCGTAATCCCCCGTGCGTGCGTGCTCAAGTGGGAGGTAAAGTGAAGGAGACAGACCGTCTTCTGTCTCGGCGTCTCTCGAACTTCATTTATTTACCGGAGAATGAGAGAAACAAATGGAGCGAGCCGTGAATTACGATGGCGGATCACGTGACATATGTAATGGAGACTAATATTTGGTCGTGAGGAAATAAACGTTCTGTTCCCTCCCACGACGCTATCCGTAGAGAACCGATGCTAGAGAGAACATTGCCGAGTACTATTTGAGTTATTGGGAGAATTATATGTATAAAGAGGTGTTAGAAAATAGAAAGAAATAATTTATTGATACCCATAAGGAGGATATTGTTATTGCATTGAAAACATTAATGTAGTTAACACGTCATGATATATTCTTATTCCATTTAATGGGTTATATTTATGTCCGATTTTGCCCATTGATACAGATTTGTCCACTTGTAAGTACAGCATGCGATTTATTTCACATGCAGGCAGATCTACACTTAATGTGTAAAGCTTTTGCATTTCTTTGCATTTTTCTACAACGGTGAATTCATTGCTTTCTTAAATAGATCATCTTTTATACCATAATCTGAAATCATAGAAAAAATGAATATTGAACTTCTTGTTTGGCTACAAATATTAATATCAACATGTAACAGATTCCACATTATTGATTTATTGGAAATATTACATATATATTTTTTTCTATATTTTTGATTTTTGATTTATTTATTTATTTATTTATGTTTATCATGACCAAGATAGTTACCAGATTTAGGATAGGAAATGTAAATTAAAATAGTAATGGCATTAATTGAGATTTATTTGGAAGAAGATAGAGGATCAAGTATGTTACGTTGAAGTAAAACTGAGGCGGAAATAGATGCAGAATTCAATAAATCACCAACACGCGTTATTTTGACTATACAGCACTCGCACACGATAGCTTGATAAAAATTTTGATTTAATACCACGCACCATTAGAAAAATACTCCACGAAGTACAATTAAGATAAATATATTTAATATTCAGCTCTTTAAAAAAGCCTAGGATGAAGACAATTTTTAGTGAAACAAATATGATCCACTGAATATTTTGTGAGATGCAGGCGTAACATTATGAGAGAAGTTTCTGAAGAAACAGTGGATCATTTCTAGCGTTTAATTGAAAGTAATTGTTCTGTTCAGACATTTAAAGATAGCTCTGGGATATTTAAGGTGTATTCTGATTTACATGAGGATAAAGAAATATAATATTCTGTCGAGCAAGTGTTACTGAGTTGAGCTATTAAACAGAAAGGCGATTAAAGACAGAATAGGCAAAACATAAATTGCATGGTCGAAACTAAGAGAGCAGACATTTTAGAGGCAAAATGTTTGTATTTGTTACCGAAGGAAAAAACTATCCTTCAGGAAAGTTTCCGGAAAATTCCATAAAATTGTCACATGGTTTAATAATTGAGAAGTTTAATGGTAGAGGAAGAGGGATGGGAGACCTTAAGATCGGTCCCCTGGGGTATTCTTGTTCGAAGTTAGAACGACGGGCAAAGTCATGTCTTGCATTTTTTGCCATGATAAAATTTTTAGATCTTTTCTGATATTTCTGTCGGACAAGTGAGATAAGTTACAAACATATGCTTTTATACTCAGAATGCAAATGATTTTCATGCACTTTTTTGTCCTAAAACGTTTGAATAAAACGTTGATTTTTTAATTAACTTTTACATTTTTCTAAATTTTTAGATAGGAAAACCTTTATAAATTAAAAAATCCGGATTTAATTAGAAATCTCATCGAAATACTGCAATTGAAAACAGTGATTAAGTTACAGTAAAATTGGTATATTTACAGTGTCCAGTTAAGCTTCCAGTTAGTTTGTACAACTAACGAGAAAGAAAAATTAATAAATAGAGTTACAACCTGAAAGCTTCGTAGAACTATCTAAATACCAAAATTTGCCATGATGATCATACGAATAATTTATTCAATTACTATATATTTTAGAATTTTCTTGTATAATTCCCTAATATTTTTAAAATTACAACTAGTCGACTTTTGAAAAATCATTTTAATTATTCTTTAGATTTTTGGAATGTTACTAAAGCACATATTGAGACATACACGTTTTTATTATAGTTTCTAAGTGATGCTTATTGAGAAAAATTGTCTTTTAGGATTCATTACAAGTAGAGAAAAAATTGTACTTTAGGATTCATTACTAGTAGAGAAAAAATTGTACTTTAGAGTTCATTACTAGTAGAGAAAAAATTGTACTTTAGGATTCCTTACTAGTAGAGAAAAAATTGTCCTTTAGGATTCATTACTAGTAGAGAAAAAATTGTACTTTAGGATTCATTACTAGTAGAGAAAAAATTGTACTTTAGGATTCATAACTATGATGAAAATTAATTCGTAAAGTAAGGTCAAGGACTAGTTTTCATCAGTGTAGTTGGATAGTGTTATTCATTCATGCGTATACGAGTTTCATTAACGTATGCAATATAAAAAATTACGAAGTGTTATATTTTGTGTTATTCCTATTGTGATTTAAATACTAAATAATATTTTAGAATAGTTTAGATTAAAGCATCAACAAGCAAGACTAGTTTAGCATAACAGGTATCATTCTGCGTTTCTTATTAAGTTATTGAGAGCATTTCTCGCTGGCAAAATTTCTCAATCTCACTAATTAAGACCTTATTCCATTTGAATATGTTAGATAAAAATAAGAACGCTACTCAGTATAAATCTCAAACAAATTAAACTAATTGAATGTTTAGTTCAAAAAAGAATTCGCTTCTCCTTCGACAAGAAACAAAATGAAAATTGCCCGTCTTTATTTCCTGTGGTTCAAAAATTAAAAGTTATTTTCCTTACTTCAGTTCTGAAATCTGTAATTACTGAATAACCCGAGGAATATCGTACAATAAACTCGGTGTTAGATAATATTTTTCTAAAGCGATTCTAACTAATAATTTCTAATCATTTACGTGAATACGTTTCACATTTTTAAATCAAAAATGAATAAAATGTTTATTGCTGCGCAAAAGTAACCTTTCGACTATTAACTTGCTTATTAATATAGTTATCATTTATGCACTATTAATAAGGTTTTTGCAAAGAAAACCCACAGTAGACATCAGAAACATATTACTGGCCATATGTTTCTGAGCCGATATATAAAACTAGATACTTAAAAATAATAATATAACAAAGCAAAAACTGAGAACCTGAGTTAGCATATTGCTCCATGGTGTTAGTATATTATTTTGTTGACTATGATTTGATGATAAATATTTATTATTTTACTTCATTTTTATCTCATTTATTTTTATCATTGCGTCAATTAAAACTGCTACCGGCAGTAAATCATCAGTCACCACATTCGTATTCTTCATTTTAATATGCCCTATAAAATGAAAAATAAATATTATTTGTTGCTTTCTCCATTCCATCGAATTATTTCTACGCAATTAGCTCCATTTAATATCATAATCTTATTTATACAAAATATTTTTCATTAATGACAGAATACATATTTGGATGCAGAGTCTATCATTATAAAATATAATTTTAATTTCATAGCCTAAAATAGTTTCTTAAACTGTCGTTTGCGATCCCCATGGGGGTCGCAGAACCTGCAGCAGGGGGTCGCCAAACATTTTAGCAGTTTTGATATTTTTTTGACTTATTACAATAATTTTACATTTACCAAATATGTTTAGACAATGTATCTGAAAATAGATAAAGATAAGAAAATGAAGACAAAGAAAAAACGAAAATGTTTCGACGCATTCTTTTTATAATATTTTCAAACTTTCATGTTCATTTTACTTGAAAGTTCTATTCTTAAGGTTCCTTTTACTTGCTTTGCATGCGACACTGTCATTTCGTCTGATACATATTTAAAATTTTCACATTATTCTATGCCTTAAAATTAGAAATTAAAGTTAATGACCTAACACTGCAGTAGCATATCACAGTACAAGTGAAAAAATTAACAGTATCCCTCACGCGTGTGTCGGATTTGCGCAATGCTTTTGGGGGTCCGAAAAAAAATTTCGCAAATATTATGGAGTCCTGGGGTCGCGAAAAAAACTCAGTGATAAAAAGGGGTCGCGACTGAAAAACGTTTAAGAAGCTCTGGTCTAAAACATACACGAAGCTAATTGATATAACTTTAAAAGCGGTACTGATATACTTCTTGGATGCAATATTGAAAGAAAAAATATTCAAAAGATAAATGGATTTTAATCAACAATTTTTGGTAATCCAGTGTTCGAAAATAAAACTTTTATGTTTTGGATTTAGATTTTTTAGATATTGTTGCTAGTATTATATACCTAAGAGGAGGGATTCATTCATGGAAAAACGTACACAGTGTACAGGTAGAAAAGACATCAATAATTTTTGAAGTATTGCAAAAATATAATTTTTTATATTTAACAGAGAGAATAAATTTAAAAATTGTAAACATTTGCCAATTCTATGTACATTAGAACTGCATATCGTGTTGTACTTACACATTACAATTACATGTTTGTTGCTGACATGAATCCCACGCAAGAGTGACATTTCAACAATAAAGTTTGGAAAAAGTATTTATTTTTCAATACGGAAGAATTTTCAAAATTGATTCGTATGTATATAGTTAAAACTATTATGCAAAATATGGTTCTTTTAAAAAGAAACATCTCCATCGTACTTGATGATTGGTGCATAAGAAATAATGGTCTTGTAAACAATTATGTACATACATAATTTACATATTGTATTCATACAGTATTTCCGTAAGAACATATTTCTTAATTAAACATAGTTCACTTCGGAATGTTATCTCTTAGTTTTATTAATTTTATTGACGTTTAATTTATAATACATTATTTTATGTTTCTTTGTTTTTCAATTATGTTTAAGAAAATCCATACTTCAATTAATGATATATAAGAATAATTATGGAACTAAATTTGGAAGATCTTTTCCTAGATTTACTCTGAGGAAATTTAAATTGAAGAGAAAAATAAAAATAATAATAAATATTTTAAATTGAAGAGATAATTTTGATTAAAACAGGGTCTTTCATTTATTTTTTAATTAAATATTAAGTTACCTATTATTTTTATCCATTCATATATTTGAATAGGATCGTTGTCAAGAAATGTTATGCTCAAAACGATAGAAAGTTTTAAAAATCCTTTGGCTTTAATCAAATATTTATATGAATTCTTAAGTTAATTGAAAATGATTTTATTGAATTAATTTTCATTTTTTAACTATAAACATTGTCAAACCTTAAAAACCATTAAAAAAAACATGTACACTTCGTACACAAATAAAGACAGTTCGATATCGATATCTCCCGATCTACTGGGCCGATTAACGAAATTTAATTTGCATTTTACACGACCCGAAAGAGCAACTTAGAACATATATATTAGATTTATATATATAGCATTATTCTAACATGGATATTCTGACACAAAATCGGACTTTTCCTGAAATGAAGTAACTTTTTTTTCCACATTTCGATTCTACGATTCAGATTAAGCCTTCATATAAAATTTTGTAAAATGTGATAAACTTAATAGAGAAATTTAAAAATTTGTCTTTGCGCATATTTTTCAGTTTCCATCAAGAAAAAATTACCTGACGAAATTCGTAATTTATGGTAACCTAATTTTCCTTACCCTTTCATTGTGCAAGGTCGGAAAAAAAGGTGCATCATTCGCTCTCATAACAACCTAAGTAAGTTCAAAAAATTTTAATTGAGAAAGCGAAAACTACAATTGGCGTTATTATCGCTTATACCAAATATACCAAATTTAAAAACGCTCCACTATATAAATTAATGTTTATCTTGAGATGTTTTGAATAAAAAACTTAAAATTTTTGCAGACATGTCTAAAAATGCGTATATTTAAAGGTAATGGAAAAAACGTTATGGTTTATAATGGATTATTTGGATTGAATAAAAATTTCATATTATTAAAGAAAGAGCCAAGTTAATTTAATAAAATTTAATAAAAGAGAGATATTAAATATACACCAAACAAAATTAACATGCAGAAGCTAATATTTTGAAAGATAATTATTTAAAAATTTCTCTTGCGGTTTTTACAAAACTTGGTACTTTGGCATAATTTGAGTTCTAAAATCGAAAATGTCTAAAATTCTAAAATGTCATTTCAGAAAAAGTTCGCTTTGTGTCAAAATACATACATTGTTACATTGCTATATATAAATCTAATATTTATCTTAAATCGTTCTTTCAAGACATGAAATACCCAAGTTAAATTTCGTCAATGGGCCCAATAGTAACAGGAGACATAGAACAGTACGATCCTTTTTTTTTTTTCTCAGGGTGTATGTTTATTTTGCGTGCGTGCACGTTTCAGAAGGGATGTGTTTGGCAGATTATTTGATGTTATAGAAATTCATTGCAGAACGGTAAAGAAGTATTCATATTTATGCGTCCTTTGAAACTGGGTCATACATTTTGAACAAGGTTTATATACGATCTCATTTTTACAGTATGCCCGAAATTTTTTCATTCTTTCCTTTAGATTTCTTTTTTCAAGAAAGATTAAATGTGAGATTTTCTAACTCTCTCCTGATTTAAGTGGTTAAGACAAGTATTTGGCAAACATCGTTATAATTAATGTTTCGATGATTAATTATTGCATGGCTATGACTCAGCTCTCACTAGATGAGTATCTTCTATTTGGGAGAGGCAATGGCTGATAATAAAAATATATAATTTGATCTTCTAGAATAATTAAAAAATATTATGTAATATAACTGTGATTATTAAGAACGAGTGCACCGAATGAACGTGAAATGTATCACGTTAAGAATGACTTTTAATAATACTTCAAAAGTTTAAAATACGCTAATTAAAAAAAATTATGTAACATAACTATGATTATTAAGAACCTCTGCAGCAAATGCATATAAAATGTATGACATTAGGAATGACTTTTAATAACGTAACAATTACAGAACTTCAATATATCGTTCTTGCAAAGATCGTTTCTTCTCATGTATCATTCCCTATTGTTGGCCCAGAATGAAGTTTGATACTTTGATACTTTGGTTGTTTATTCTGGCATGCAGCGGGAGATGCACTACTCCCGCTCTTTCCAGATTCCTGAAGGAATCCCCTTAGAATTCTGATATACGTAAAAGTCCAAAAATGAAGTTTCTACAGTTGAGATAGCCTTGTAAAAGTAAAAGAGAAGTGAAGCGTTGAGCTTCGGTGATCAGCAAGCCATGTCTGGAGCAGCTACAGAAGGCCAGGGAGGTGGGGAAAGCTGGCCGGAACAATAAAGAGGTTTGTAGATTCTAAACGTGTTGAGTTTGCAAACTACTGAGTGTGTAAACTGAGCTCTCATTGGTAAGTTTAGGTAGACTTTAACAAGCGAGCGGCAAATGTGCGAAGAAGTTTATCTTCATCAAGTATTTCGTAACTTAAGATATTGGCAAAATTAGCCGGGTTGTAGATAATCGCTCTGTTGAAGAATTATTCATTGATGCGATTAATAAATTCTTGAATTTATTCTAAGTTTAAATTCGAGTATAGACTACGATTTCTGATAAAGAAAGAAGCTCCGGTGATTATTATTAAGAACTTGTTTTGAAGGACTTGAAGATTTTTGTAGTCCTTGTCTTTTGCATTTGCCCAAGAAGTTTGATGTCGGTAACGTTAGTTATTTCAGCATCTATAGTTTGCGATTTATGATTTTTCTGCTTTTATCATTTGTAAGTAACATTCCCATACTATAGTATAAAATGTTGAAAGATGGTACACATTGTTAGTTGAGTTAATTGATTTTTGGAGTATAAGTCTGGTAACACGGTATTATTTGCCTGAGCTTCCTGTCCGAGCTATTAGCATATTTTCAAATGTAATTTTATTGCAAATTGCAATAAGCTTATTTCTATTGATTTTCAGTGTTATAGAATTAGTTCTGAAAATAGGATCAACAAGAAATATGGAGGTAAAAGGAGATCACATTGAACAAGAAATGACGTCGGATATCAAAGAGACTTAACGAAGTTACACAAAATGTCGAACGCTTAGCTATGTTAAAGAAAAATTTTAAGCATCCTGTGGAAACATTTTGGGATTAGAAAAGATGTATTTTCAATTAAGTAAATATTAAGCTAAAGTATAATATAAAACTTTTACATATAAATAATAATTTTAAGCAAAGAATGTTGAAGCAAAGAATTATCGCTCTGTATTATACTTAAAGAAATTAAATAATGAAGAAGCTGCAAAAAATGTATGTATGTTTCTCTCATTGTCATAAAACAACGGCACCTAGAGCCATCAAATTTTAAATAACGTACGTCTCCACCCGAATATGGGCAAATTTGGGCGAATAAGCCCAAATTTGGAATTTGTTTTATTATCTATTTCATATTTTGTAATGTATTTATGAGTTTTCGATTAAGAAAGAAACTTACCGATTTCAAAGCGAGTAGTGGCAACACTGTATGGAAAAGAAAAACATTTTTTCCTCCAGCTCGAGAGTCTGTGTATCGGAAATTCTAAAGATATGCTTTTTTTAACTTATATTGTAATATTGCTGTTGAATTGAATTTTATGGTGTAAGTGCGAAGAACATTATATTTAGTAAATAAAGGTAACACACAAATCGTTACAAAAAAATCCCCTTTGGGAGTAATATAAAATCTGAAAACTTTAAGATTTTTTTTATTTATTAATATAAATATTCAGTAATGGCCAAATGCGTAAAACCATCGAGAATTAAAAGTTCATTATTTTCCCATGTGTAATGTGAGTACGAATAAGTTTCTTGAAGAACATCTTCCACAAAGGCATTCTTAGGTAGATAGCTCTCGCATGCTTTGCGTAATGAAATAACGTAAACTAGCATTTAATTTATATTTTTAATTTATTTAATATTAAAAAGGATAAATTAGCGCTGCCATTCATAATAATTTAATTGGTATAATTGATAACCTATGTCATAGCATCCATCATATTCTAGAATCATTAGTGTTTTTTTTTTTTTAAAAAAAAAAAAAAAAAAAAAAAAACAGGCGACACGAAAAATCCGGGCTTATGCGTCAAATATGTTTTCCAGTTACACAATGAAGCCACAAGTAAGGGGAGAAAATACTTTATATAGTACACCTCCTTTCCAAGGGCGACTCGGAATGAAGGCACCCAGTGCCAAATCCTATAGGTGAAGAATTATCGACTACCATCTTTTTCAGTTGCTATAGAGTGATTAGGTTTACTGAGGCAGGAGACGCAAAAAACGAACAGTGCCCTCGTCGAGATTCGAACTTCCGGACCTCCCGATTACGCGTCCGACATACTTTCAGTTACACAATGAAGGCAAGCGGAAAGGAGTGAGTAAATATTTTATAACGTATTTACGAACAATTCTATCAATATAGAAATTAATAAAAGATGTTACTAATGTTGTACATTACGCTGCTTATAGTCTAATATTTTAGTTTATTTCTTTCAATTTCATAATAATTTTTGCAACGTATTTCGAATTCTATATTTTACCTTTTTATTTTTCTTATTTTCTTACTTTTTTAAATTTGTAAACTTACGTTTAATCTCCAAAGCAGCAGAAAACTTAAAAAGTGTCGACTTATTTGAAGAATAAAAAAAAATAGAGAAAGCTTTATATTTCATCATTCAAAAGTAAAATAATGAAATTTAAAAAAAGTTCTTTTTACGGAAGTTTGAGCCAAACTTTAAAAGGTTTTTTTTTTTCACTATTTATTTTAACTAAATGAAAGCCGTTTGGTAAATTTCCATCCCAAATCAATTTGCTGAGTTTCACAACGAACGCAACAGATTGAAATTTTCAGATGTTCTTTTTATTATTATGGTTTATTAAATGAAAAAAGTTTCTTCCTCGCAAACTGCAAAGTTTGAATAATCTCATAGAAAAAAGGAGAAAGCTTTCTTTATTAAAGTTTCATTTGTTAGGAACAAAAACTGATTTTTATATTTCTCAGTAATTTCGATTCCTAAGTGCACAAAAATGTTTTGTTTAATTTAAAGCTTAATGGTTCATTTTAATGCATTGATAGGAAAGAAATTTAAATCAAATCATTACTTTTATTTCGATTGTCATGTCTTTTGTCATGTATGATACATTATTTATGCCAAAGTATAAAATTCCCATACTTTTCGAGTATATTTAAACGTTGTTGATTCAGTCTGAAAGCCAATTGTCTCAATAACTAACAGTCAATGCGTCGCGCTCAAAATTTAAAATCTGTTTTGGCGCTAAGAAATTTTTCGGACATTCCATTATGTTTCAAAGATGGAATGCCGTTTGGATATTCGTAGCATAATGTTTTTTACTGTTTTTGTTAAAAGCGGTAAATATTGAATAATGCTTTCCTTAATTACGCTTGTTAAGGATTTGAAATTTTTATCAATATATTACGGGTATTTTAAGAGTAATATGTTTTTTTTGCAAGTATAATATGTTTGCAAAATTAAAAAAATAATAATTAAGTTTTCCTGTATGTATTAACATATTTCAGCAGCACTTTCCTTATTTTTAACGATTCCTTTATTTTCTATACAGGATTCGTCGCTGATAAATCCTAACTACATTAAAAATGACCCCATGACAGCAGATAATTCCCTGCCCTCACGCAAAAAAGATCTCTAAAAAATTATTTTTTTAATACTTTTTTTTTTTTTTCAAAATTTAAAACGATATTCTAAGCATGTTAATTTGAGGATATTAAATGCACAAAATGATAATAAATACTGATGTGAAATATTTAGGAATATCCTTAATATAGTAGTTAGTGATACTTAGGGATCGGCAGGGATCGGCTAACCATTTTTTTTAGCTCAAAGGAGCGTTAGCCAAGAAGGCTATTTGTCTCAAAACGGCATTTTTCTATTGATTCATTATAAACGGCGTATCATTTTAAAATTGTTGCAGCGAAATATTATCGCTTAGTATTTTATTTAAAGACATTAAGTCAGGAAGAATCTGCATAAATGTTAGTACGTTGCTCGCATTGTGAAAAAACAAGAGTACCTTGTACCATTAAATTTTGAATAACGTAATCCTCCACCAAAATGTAGGCATCTGGAAGTCCGATTTTTAATTTCTAATTTGTTTTATTATCTATTTCTTATTTTATAAAACTTAAATGAATTTTTTTATTAGCTGCACGATAAAGATATGTTGTTTTAAATGTTTTGAGATATTGCTATTGAATTGAATTTTATGTGGTTTTAGGTCGAAGAATATGATATTTAATGAATAACAGTAATACACAAAGCTTAATATAAAGCTTTATTTTCTGGCATCTTTTTGGTGATTTTTTGGTCCAACGTTTTCGATATGCTCATCTTAAATACAAAGCAGAATGCCTAAATTTCAATTGGAACGTATTATAAACATGATGAGTGTTCAATTAACATTTCATGAATGCAAACAAAACACATGTATATTAGCAAAGTAAGGTACTTTTCCGTTTTGCCGGCGCAAACGATAAAAGTCGCCAATAATGGTAGAACTAATGCCAAACGGAATATCTTCGCTAGTAACCTTTTACACCTCATTTTCAAAACAAGTCGCAGCCATTTCTCACCAGATTGATTGTTTCTTTTAATACTGACATACAATTACGTAGAATATTTACAAAGATAATTAAATTTTATGCCCTAAGATCATTCGCGGTAATTAAGTCAATTAGGATGCTATCACACCGCTTACCCGAAGACGAAAATATAGAAAAGGCAAAATCAAGGGTTAAATTCATAAATTCTAATGAGAGTGCACTAGCGAAGTAAAGCACTGCGGTTTTACATAATTTCTCAATAAGCTGTTTATACGAATTGAAATAACTCTTGCATTTAAACTTGTATTCCAAATTAAGATTTAACTTCAAATTAATGTAGATAATTACTGAGAGAATTATATTTTTGTAGTGTATTTTACGTTAGATGAGATCACTTGGGGCCACGTGATACGAACCGACGAATCAGGATGTTGAACCACTATAGCATAATAGATTCTTAAATTAACGTCTTTTTACAAATTCATTGTCTTTATTTATTGGCTTTTTACAAAATTAGAAACCATATTATAATGTTTATGCCTCCAAATTAAAACATTCTTAGAACTAACACTTTTTATATGTATACTGTATATTGTCGCCAAAAAAGTGTGCTTGGTGAGATTTGCGCAGGCGAAACGGAAAAGTACCCAAAGTAATTATGCATTTATATAAATTTATTTGTGACAAAAATATTTATTTTCCATGGCTATAAAGAATGATATCTTGCGAAACCTTGAGAATATACATCGGTATGTATATATCTGTATACTGTGTTTTCATGCTAATTATACGCATACATAAAAAAAGTATGCGTATAATTTGGAAGGAAGGAGGAAATAAGAAGAGGGAAAAACATCTCTAGGAGTTTGAAGATTTTTTTCCCCTAGGAGGAAAAAAATAAGCAAATCTAATAGAAGCAAGAGCTCGAAAAATAAATAAAAAAAGTAAAATCTTGCCAGAAAAATACTATTTGTTTATTCCGAATACGTCGGATAGCACTTGCTACTTTGAACTGGAAGTTTCACTCGAAACAACATGAATATTGGAATTCTCAGAAATAAGAAGGGAAGAAATAACTCAACTTTGGAGTGGCAACTCAGTAGGAAAACAAATTGTTAAACCGAACAGCGGTTGCTTTTTTGTTCGTTAAAAATTATTATTTATTATATGTAAATAATATAGACTAATACAAAGGAAACTTTTAATAGTTAAAACATATATGCTAAAATAGTACTGTCTGAAAAAATAAATATTTTTAATACTATATATTTTAATGGAAGATTAAAAGCAAGATTTACTTGATAATACTTCTAAGAGATTCGTTTTTCTTCATATCATGATAAGAATGTAACTGTCGGCTAAGATAGCATTAAGTCCTTTTACTAATGTATTCGTTCAAATAAAATATTTAAAATTCCTAATAGTAAAGCAGTTACACTAAAATCTTTTTCTCTCTTGGTCGCAGTATTTATTTAATGTTTTTAAAGAAAGGGAGCATTTTAAATCTCCTCTATCATATAATGTTTGCAATAATAAATCAACCACAACCTGTCAATCAGAAGATATAGATTTAATTATATTCTACTTATAAAAATTACTAAACCAACGGTTACTGTAATTTACTACTACGCCAATAGTTGGAGAAATTTCTAATTAATGTATTTGGAATTTGATTAACTCATATGTAAATTTCAGTAAAGTATTTTATATTAATGTTTCGATGATAGCGTGAAATTAAATTCTGGTAGTTTAAAGTACTTACAGCCGTTTAAATGATATGTTAATTAGCAAGTAAAGTGTAATTACAGTGAATATTATTCGAATAACTGTTACAGTTATGAGCAATTTCAATTCCTTTCCGATTTGCATATTGAATGTTAATTTTTCCATGGATGCTGAAGATTAAAATTATCTTAAATTCTCACAGTTTCTAAACATAAAGTCCAATGAAGAGAATGTTCAATTTAATTGCAGAAGGGACAGACGAATCCTTTTATTTAATATTCAATCAAGGAAAGTCGGATTCTCTGAAAGGAAAAAATTAACTTTCAAGATAGCATTCAAATATCATAAAAAAAAAAAATTCTTTCTCTTCCTCTCTCTCTTTCTGAATATATATATAAAAAGAGAGAAATACTAAATTGTAACAGCTTTCAGCAATAAATTGTTGCTAACTGTTTCTTAAAATGCACTGTTTTCTTTTTATTTCAATTTGATGCATATGTATATTATTTCACATTTCTCGCTCCCGAGATTAATACTATATATTAATCTCGGAACGAAAGCCCTGCATTCCCTTTGTGAAAGCATCTGAAGTACACGAGGCTGTGACTGATAGCTTTTGAGGTAATAATGAACCAGATCTCCACACATAATGCATGGAAATTAAGTTTTATTCCATTCTTTATACATTTTTAGAGCTTTTTGTATTTGATGTATTTGACAGTAATACCAAATCAAGTCCACGAATAGCATAGTAGCCTGGAGGCAAGGATTGCGTCTGTCGCTGTCCTAGGGCTTCGATACTTTATAAGTGACAATATGCTCAGCTAAATCAGCTCAGCAGCTGACTAATATGCTCAGCTTCATTCTAAGTTTCAAGGAATGTTCGTCCAGAGAACGGATCTGAAGGTTTCTTACCGCTCTTCCCCTTCACACCCTGTACAGTTATCTCGATGAGAAGACTTAACCGTGAGGAGACTATCAGGTGACCATCTTATAAAGTTGCATAACATGTGCGTCTAGTTATCTTTTATACAACTAAACATGTTCAACGTTTCTTAAAATAAACGCTGCTAACTCTTCACCTCGTGCTTTCCCTTTTTTCTCCATGTGTAACAAGTATACGAGCCAATTTCCCTCAGAACATCCTTCCCTTAGACAGATAGCCCTCGAGGTCTTTTCCGTAATTAAACAAAACCAATCAAATTAACTTCCTAATTACTTTAAACTAACTTAGAGTTCGCCCTTTCACAATGGATGTTTCCTTGGCATCTTTCTGCTATTTGTCCACTGGTTACAAAAGAAAATGGTTCACCAGACTGTCAACGAAAGGCAAAACCGTTCTTTATCACGAATGCTGATGGCTTTTTCTGCATCAGAGCTCGCACAGCGTCCAATATATCCAAATACAGTGTAGTTCTTAGACGCAAAAACGCTATTGTGTAAAATTAATAAAAGCCACTTTTTCTTAAAACGCCCTCCACAGAGTTATCACTGCATTTAAGGCCTTGCCTGCTTTGTTATGGTTTAAATAATCCAATTCTAACGACACAAAATTTGATTGAGAACAAGCAGACGTATGAGACCAAGAGTCTTGTACCTTTTTTCCTCAATAATAAATTCTCCAGAGAATTTTCATAGTTAAGGATTATTTAAATTTTAATTGCTCCTATAATTTTAGTAGGGAACTATACTAGCCCCCATACGTTTAGGGAACTTAATGCATTAATCTGGGAATAAAAGCCCATAGATGTGACAGAAGACTTTTTTTTTTAAACGACATACAGTACTCAGGGTGAAAACGAAATAGTAGTTTAAGGAGTTTTCTCTTTTTTCATTGTTTTCGTTCTGTAATTTGAAAGAAAGTCCGGTTAAAATAAAGGGCCCATAGTTCGAATCCTGTTGGGATCATCGCTGATTGTCGCATGTCATTCCTGCTCCTCTTAGTAAAGAGGAGTAACAGTAGTCACTGAAATTAGACTAAATTAACAAATAAATATATTTTAGCACTAAATGCTATCTTTTTAAGTATACCTATAAAAGGAAGTTAAAATACATTGTCTTATGTAACAGTTACTTAACGAAGATTGATTAATTGATTACGAAATATTATTTTATGTTAATTTAATTTCCCAGGGAAAACATTTCAGTGAATTTCTAAAAGTTATGGAGCTTTCTATATATATCAAGACATTATGTTCAAATTTTTGTTCTTATGAAGATAATGGCTAACTGTTTTAGTTTCATATTCGTTTTTCTCTATTTTATCCCACATTTAGGTTTTTTGAATTTCTTATCAATAACACTGAATTATTATCTGCTAAAATGAAATATCCTAGGCGGCTATAGCAAAACCGTTTGTAGCCCAATGATATAAAACAGAGCGAGAAAATTTTGTCCTCTAGAAAACACTGTTCTTGCAAAAAAATATTTTGCATTGTTTGTATGATATTGAAAGAAAAGAATAAGAAAAATAGGAATTGGGATTATTCGTAAAAACAATATGAGAAAAGATCGGTGAAGTGGGAAAATCATGTTTTCTTTCATATTCTTGCAGTGCAGTCGAAAATGACGACGGCTAGCAGAAGTGTCGTTCGAAGGCAATATCTGTTGAATAGTTCGTGCATTTATCGTCTGTCGGGCAGAACAAGGCTACGCTTTCTGTTCCCCCAGCGAATTTGACATGTGGGAATGGAAATAAAGCATCCAGCGATAAAAAACAATCTCTGAAATGACACACTCACTGCTCCCAGGATGCAGAGGTAAAGTAATATGCGCATATTATCTGTCTGATATACAGCAATAGGATTACATCGTACTTTAGTGAATATATGATTCCTTTCTGATGCCATGATATTTCACGCCGATATGCGAAATTGCCACTGGAGACCACTACAATATATTCTATATATAGTTCGTTCATTTTCATGGCGATATTTTAAGTTATGCTAACCATTATCATTTATATTTTATTGATTTTAACTCACACTATTTAGAAAATGTGACTTTTAAAGACAGGATATATTTCTGAAAACTGGTAAGGCAAATTTTAAGTTACTGAATTTGGGAAATGTTCTTAATTAAAAAAAAGGAACAGAAATGATTTTAAAAGCAAAGTTTTGTGCGGACTATTTCGAAAAGGTTTGTGAAAAGCAATGAAATGAAACCAAGTACATTCTTAGATGTAATTTCATAATGTAATTATTGTTGATGAAATCAATATTTTATACCTCTTTTAAAAATAACTATGGTATAAAGTATTAGACATGTTCAATACACATTCAAAACGAGCTGCAGAAATCGAAGTTTGATTACATTATAGGACAGTTCAATAGAAATTTGTTTCAGGAAGTATGTTTTATGAAGCAACTCGTTTCATGTTTCTTTCGTTTCATGCAGTATTTGCTCATTTAGCAGTTGATTTTTGGTAGTTAGGGAAGTCTAAAACTACCCAGTCTGGTTTCACAAGCTTAGCTTCCTTTTGTGGAATCTTGATTTTGTAAGAGGTAATTAACTGTATTCGGATCAATATGGGCTTTCCAAATTCAGAATGCATGGGTTAATCAATTCTCTTCACCACTGTTTTAATCAATACGTGATAGCAAGGTCTATCTCTTCACGATGCCTTCGGGCTGATACGATTCAGTACCAAACAGTAGGCAACAGCACGAAGGTTTATATTAAATCTTGCGGTTTGTACATGAGAGGATTCCTTATGCAGGAAATGTAGTCCTAATGAGAGTTGATCATGGATTCATTTTAAGGGAATAACACAATGCGAAATTTGAGTGTATTGGAGAGTGGTCAGACAATATTACTTCACTTTAGAGGGATGTTGTGATGAGTTCAAAACGCATAACTTCGCTGAAAATCATATTTATTTTGTAGCAGAGTGTTTCATGTAGACCAGCGGTTCTAAACCTTTTGACTAACGCGTACCCATCTAAACAAAAATTGGAAATCTTTAGTACCACCACTACAAAATACCACCACTCTTGAACAAAGCTCAGATCTCGTATAGTTACGAGTGTTAGAGTAAAAACTCAATTAGGATGTTGGAGTTTTAGTTTTTGAATTTAAAAGTTAAAAATACTTTGTTTCTTTGCTTACCACCTATTTTTCTCTTGCGTACCACTGGTTGTACCACCTGTGCATGAAATATCAGAATGGTTTATAGTAGTGCCTAGGTAATAACACCTAAGGAATAACTTAAGTAATAGCACCTTTATATATTAACTAATGCTGAATTATTATGCATGCACATATGCTGCCTTCTTTGATTAACTACCCTGATGCTTAACAACCCTTGGATCTACTGTCGCTAGTTTTGAAAATAATAGAATCGAAACCACGGTTCTGAAATTATTGATCATATACATATATTGCTTCGGTTTAGTTCATTCCTTATTTAGGTAACGCAGACATTAGGTTTGGAAATAAAATCAAAGTATAACTACATTTCTAAGTCTCCAATTGTGCTCAATTTTTTATTCAGCTCGTGGACATTTTTCATTTACGTAATATTAAATTCGCAGACATATTCTTTCGCTTGGAATCGTCAGTTCCTTCCAGGCTTTAACAACCGCAAATCCAGTGTCTTCTCCTATTTTTACGGCTGAAAAATTCTTTCTTACTGATACTGGGATTGGAATTCGCTATTTATTTACTACCCGAAATGCTGTAATTGGAAAAATGATTGAGAGCAAAAATACATTTTAGTAAATGTAAGATATCTATTAAATATAATAAAAGATCAAGCAAAATATTGCTTACAATTCAGACTAAAGTTTTAGTATACCTTGAACCTAGAAGTTGAAATTATTTATTAATATCATTTCAATAAGGTCTAGGGATATTAGTATCTTCTCAAGTCAAGTCTTATGTTCCTAGTAATATATAGTAATATACGTAATATTACTTAAATTGTAATGCAATAATAATTTCATACTGCAAGATGCTAGAAGCATTTACATTTATTTTTATTTATTATCATACGTTAAAATACCTGAAGTTAGAAGCATTTACGTCATGATAGCGCCATGGAAAGTTCTTTATATTACATGCACAAGGAAGATTTAAGCACATAATTACTCAGAAAAATAATTCAGAAACGTCACTCCACATTCATTCAAACAACGAACATTAAGCCAATGAATATCCATTCAAAATTATTATCCTATTACTAACTTATTATAAATATATTTATTTAATATCGCAATTCCCACCTAACGTTTTAGCGCCAGATTCTCAAAAATTTTTAAATGTTCTCAGAATTTTCCTCCTTGTGTATATAGTTTTTCTCTCTGAGGCCTTAGTTTGTTGGTAAACTGTATTCCTTTGATTAATTCTCTTTTTATTCAGTGTATTCAAATCGTATTTGCATTTTTATATTAACATTTAATCCATTTTCTATGCCTTTGAAATTAGTCTTTGAAACGTGTTTCATGCAGATTTTTTGTTAATTTGTTAAGCTATCAGGACGTGGCAGGTGTTCTCACACTTAAGAAAATTTCCAAACATATGATTTCTTCTTATATATATTACATATGTTCCAGCTTATTGTAGCCTTGTATATTGCGAATATCTTCGATCTTTCTAAATCCGGGTCTTCCCCCTTTCTCCTTCCTTCCCCCGATGTTTTCTTGGGAACGGCGATCAAAGTTAATTCATGTGAGGTGGCCCTTGGATTTTATAAGGTAATTGAAACCCATGCGCGATGCGTCTGGCTAAGTTACCGTCAGATAGCTGTCATATATCCTCTCAATATCCAGCAAATATTATAATGTAAATATCACCATGTAATCGCTTCGGAAAATATAGGTTTCTTTTAAAGAAATGATATTGCGATCCACGGGAGAGTATGAAAGTGTCGAAAAATATAACAGTGCAATTCTTACATACAAATTCGAGCTGGAATAATAATCGACAGGTCAATAATAAAATATAAAATATTGTAACGCTCCAATTTTTATATGTAATTTTGAGCTGAAATGGTAATGCATTGCCATTTAATTAAAACTCCCAACAATTGCCAGCTAACTAACTAATCATCGGAATATATCGACAATAACTAGAGATAAAATCTGCAGAAATTGCTCCAATATTATCCCACATAATCTCTTAAAACTGTTAAAAAGGAGTTTTGTATTTAAACCGTTACCTGTTTTATAACATATGCAAATTAAAATTAGATCAAGCGTTTTTTACTTCATTTCAAGTTATATTTAACAGACGGCTATTTGTTTTCCTTGGGTAGTGCGCAACATATTTGATCTTTGCATCTTCCTAATATAATTATTTTCTCGCAACATAAACTGCTGTTAGGCAAGACACTAATTGTTTCGGTTGTTTATCACAGCTCATTCTACAGTAGGAGTTTTCTTTATATAATCGCTACACAAAATTTCTTCGAGCAGATACTGGTAAAGAGAAAAGCTAGAATTTTAATGTAAAACATATTTGGAATTTTAAAGTAAAATACACACACGCATATATATAATTAAAAAAACTATAAATGAAGTTCAAATACTGAAATAATTTGGAAAAATACTTAGATGACCTGTCTAACAGATTAGTATAATAACTCCGTGAATGGTACAAAGTTCTCGAAGAATTATTTTGCTTAGGCTACTATTTTTAACGAGAAAGTATCTGTTATGTTAAAAGAAAATATATATGTATTAAATAAAAATCATGTTAATATTTTATTTTCAACTTATAATTAAGTTGTTTAGTTTTAATTTTAAAAGGTTAAGTATTTAAATTCTTTATTTTTTAAATTGGTTTTTGTTTCAATGATGGCAACTTTAAAGTTTGTATTATTTGAAAAAATTAAATAGATCAAAATTGTAATAAATAATTAATAGCATTTTAAGAAGATTGTTTTTAAATTACTGGAATATGTGTTAATATATCTACTTATTTCTCGCATTAAGATGCATTAAAATTATTGCAAGAGGAAAAGAAACGTTTTATTTTAAGCAACTTGACATAATGAAACACGGTATATAAAATTACTTGTTTGCGTGCTAAAATAACGTGATGTGAGGGCGTGCTTATTAGAGCTGGGGATCTGTGGGTTATTCAATAAATCTGAATGGAAAAGACAGTTTAATGAAGAAAACTGTTCAAAGAAACTTCTTCCTAAAACTGCTGTCTGAAGCGTTGATAATATAACAATTTTAACCCAACACTTCTCTCGAAGTTTCGTGTTTTCGCCATGAGGTGAATGTCGTATTTCTTATAACGTATGGTAATATTCCATCCATTCAAGAAGAATATCTAGAATACCGGTTTAAAATAAATCTCACTAAACACTCAAAATATAAATTGTTTTATAATTTCTCATCTTTCGCCTGTTGTCAAATTACGCGTCCTAGTCTTTCAGAAACTCCCTCGTTTTCAGTTTAAAAACTGCCCTCATCAAGCCCTTTTGTAAATTACAATATTTAAAGTTGCTTTTTAGTCCCTTTCAATTAATTAATTATCTTTGTTATTATCTTTTTATCTCACTGACATTTTATGCTGTTGCTTCTTACACTCATCTGATGGCATGGAGAAACATACAACCTTGAAACGTTTTTGCAGAACTATTTGTTTTCGAGTTATATTTTCTTTCGAGCCGCATTTTGATGAGTATAGTTATGATGTTGTTGCTGAATGTTAAAGAGATTTAACCTCATTTTTATTTTATCAAAATTATTTTGTCTCTAATTCTGTGGTGTGAACAGCATACGGTCATCTTAATACATTTCATAGCCTGCGGGATAAAATGTTTGGACAATCGAGTTCACTTGGTCCATGTATAATCTTTGAACGTGGTGTAGTCGTCAAAAAGAATAATTGGTTCCGGAGACATTCACAATAATGTTGTCCAAACCATGTTGCATCAGCTTTGAGCTTTACTCTAGGCACGAGAGAGGCCACGTTATGTACACTGCGGAAAAAAAAAAAAAAAAAGAAAGAAAGAAAGGTCAGTTTCTATATATCCCGTTCTACTGGGCTGATTGACAAAATTCAAATTGCGTTTTTCGTGTCTCGAAAGCACGACTTGGGATATATGTTAGATTTATATAGAGTATTGTTCTAACATAGGTATTTTGACACAAACATTATAGGTATTTTGACATAAACTCAGACTTTTTCTGAAATAACATACCACTTTTTTTCCATATTTCCATTCGATTCTCAAATTATGCCTAGATATTAAATTTTGTAAAATTAGGTGCGAAATTTACGGAGAAATTCAAAAATTTATCTTGGTCCAATTTTTTTCAGTTTTCACCAAGATAAATTTGCTTGGCGAACTTCTTTATATATGGCAACCTATTTTCCTTACCCTTCCATTATACCGCAGCGAAAGAGAAGCACCTCCTTTCTATCTTTGAATATTGTGGATGAGAAGAAAAAAGTCACATCGTTCGTACTTTCAAATCATTTTAATAAAGTGCGTAAACCACATCTTCGTTATTATCGCTTTCAACAAATATGCCAAATTTCGAAACGGGCCAATATATAAATTCACGTATATCTTCGGAAATTTTGAATAAAAAACCGTAATTGTTTGCAGGTATGCTTAGAAATACGTCTACTTTAAGATGATGTAAAATTTTTATAGATCATAATTCAAAACATATTTTTGAGAAATTTATAAAAATTATTTAAAAATACAAATTTAAAAAATAAATGATAAAAAATGGGTGAATTTTATTTGGAATGAATCTAAATTTCGAAATGTGAAAGGAAAAATCAAATAAGTTTCAGAAAAAAAGAGAGATTAATATATATGTACCAAAACTCAATTAACATTGAGGAGCTAAAATTTTGAGAGCTAATGTTTTAAGAACTACTCCTGCAATTTTTACAAAATTTGTTATTTTGGCATAATTTGAGTCGTAGAATTGAAATATGAAAAATAAATTAGTATGTTATTTCAGAAAACGTCCAATTTTGTGTCAAAATACCTATATTAGAACTATGATATATATAAATCTAATACATATTCTAAGTCGCACTTTCGATACATGAAGAAGGCAAGTTGAATTTCGTCAATCGGCCCAGTAGAATGGGAGATATAGAACTGTCTTTTGTTTTTCTTTGTGCAGTGTACCTCTTTCAACACAAATACACCGCAAACTTTTGCATTTGTTGCTGAATAAAACTATCTTGAATTGCGGACTATTTAAGTGGTTCGCTCCTGATCTATTAAATATACCTTCACAGCTCCTTGTACTGAAAATATATCTTTAGTACCATAAGGAACAACTTATTAATCGGAACATTTTTGAAAGTCACGTATGAAGACTTAAATTTTGCCTAGTTTTATTAAAAAGTTTTACTTGAATGCTCGAATTTTAATACCTGCCGCCATCGAGCCATGTCTTCAAAAGGCACCATCAGACTGCGATTATTGTTCAAGACATTTTTAGTTCTGAAATCTTTTCTAACATAGCATACGCATTAAGAAAATAATACCATGAAGAGTTTAACAATTCTAATCTTCTTGTGATATGCAATTTCGCATTACTTTTCATTTAAATCTTTTTAACTCAAAATTGAAATTCACAAGAAGGTCTTTTCATATAGATGAATGGATTATCTGAATTTCTATTGTCAAAGCACATCACAAATGCATTCGAGACACTACTTTTTTTTGTGATTCTAATGAGATTTCAACAGCATTGTAATTTGAAGTTCTTTGTTATATCAAAATTGAATGATGAAATTATCTTACTAAACTAATTTAAATTCATCAGCCTTTGCCAACGAAATGAGAATAATAATTTTACGGAACTCATTTCCTCTCAAACAAATATTTTTTAATATTGCGGCAGTATTACGTTTCATGAAATAATTACTTGTTCTATTAGATTCTTTTGTTTTGCACATCATACTTATTTCCAAAAAATTGAGATTTTCCATATTTCCTTTTCAGTAATAATGCATATTTTAATCATTTCTTTTATCATATTTCTTAAAAGTTTTGTTTGATTAATTTATTAATAAAATCTTATTTCAATAGTTTGTATTCCTAAATGTTTATTATTTAGCTCACATTTGAATTTTTGAATTCCAAAATGCAATGTGTATCTCAAGTGTTGAGATCTAATGATTTCTAAAATCTTGATATTTTCGTTTTATAAGAAAACAGCAAATATTATTATTACAGAAAAATAATTGTGCCAACCTTCTTGCGTACAGTACAACGAAATAAATGCAAACTTTGGTCTTTAATAATTAATCTTTTCTTTAGTAAATGAATGAATACATTTATGGGGAATTAATTTAACAGATCCCATGGAAATAATAAGATAGTATTATAGATTTTCTTCCTACCAACATGCTTTATTATTTCTGTAATATGAACCAAGATTTGAATGAAATTTCTAGGATTTCAGTTTTGAAAGCCGCGTATGCTTGCTTCGTATTTTAAAATTTTTAATAGTTCTTTCTTCATTTTTTTGAAACGTTACTGATAAGCGTTTCAAAATATTAGACTGTAATCTGAAGTTTTCAGGCTACAGTTTGTTTTAAATTTATATATGATCCAACTGCGTCTATGTTTATAAATAAATTAACAAAATGATTATAAAATGCATAAATAAATGAGTATATCTCTAACTAGCTGTCATACATGCACATTTATATGCACGATAATAGACATAAAACCATAGAAAAATAAGAATATATGTCAGGTAATCAAAATATTTATTTACTGAAAAATCGTAAAATTTTAACCGCTTACTATTTTTGCATTAATGCATTAACAAAATTAAAAAATCTGATGGGACACCACGTGAATTACTTGTACGGAATATTAAATTATACACATTTTTTCCCATACTTCGTTTAAACTTATTTTCCTCGCATTTCATTAGATATATATTTTTCGTTTAATTAATTCATTTCTCACTTCGAGACAAGGCAAAAATGCATGAAACCTCAAAATATCTTTATTAAAAATTGAAAAATACAGAAAAATTAAAAATATAAGTACAGTTAAAACAATTTAAAGAACAAAATTTGCAATTAAAAAATTAGTTTCTACGCAAAAAACAAGCAATTCGGCCGGCGGGCAAGAAGGCCGATTTTTCGGTGCACAAAACTGAAAGTTTACTTTTGGTCTCACTCTTCAAAAAGATACCGAAGGCGTAGAAACTGACTTAATTTGCTGTAATCGTTATGCTGAGTTAATATATGAGATAATTTAATAACTTAAACAATAATTGAAGAATGGATTAAGCAGGATTTTATTCGCAATAATAAAAGAAGGCATTCTATTTGTTGATACGAAGCTTACTATCACTAGATTGGCAAAAAATCCACTATTTTGCTAAGTTTCAAATGCAAACAAATATGGCTGCTATGGTAAAAAAATTAGGCTTCGCCGCACTTAAACAACTTTTAAATTGTTGATAATTCTACAACTATTGTGTGGAAGTTAACTAAAGACATAAAAACCTTAACCGGAATATAAGAACTGCATAATTCAGTTAATTTTAATCAAAAAATGGCGAATTTACCAACATATAAGAATAAAAACTGAGCTCAATGAACCGAGTAACAGAGTGGATATATATATACTTTTGGTGAGACCGATTGCTACCAAAAAGGGAGATGCACAACTACCCGCTATAGCAGCCCTATATACAAAATTTCAACGTTCTGAGGCTACTTGTTTTTGAGTTATGCAAGATATATACATGCATCCGTATGTACGTATGTATGTAGGTATGTAGTAGTCAAACGCCGCAAAAAAATCTGTTCTGAAACCATTTTAAATTAGATTTATAATTCGTTTTGGGAATAAAAGTCCTTTATTCTGTCTTTACGCACAGGTACCGCATGAAAAACATCGTTAAATCGTGTTGGATAACGGTCAAAAAGAATATTTTCGTTGAAATATGGTACTCGGAATTTTTCGTGATTACGATACTTTCTTTAATTCGTACAAGGAATTAAAAAAGGCGTAGTATTACTGGCATAAATGTTATTAAATTTTTTGAGTTAAATTTTTGATGATTAAATTAAAATGCTAATAATTAATTTTTAAATCTCATACTTTCATGTTTTTTTGTTGTTTTCCGTGACACTAGTTCATTCAATCTAAAGCTTTATGAAATTTTTAATTATGCGAACATAAAGTTTAAACATCGCTGATTCTTAACTACAATTTATGTTTAGCTAATATTCCTGCTCCCTTCAGAATACTAGTTTCGTCGCTCTGAATTTCCTTCTGTACGCTTTTGCTGACCGCGAGTTACTTAGCTGTGGTAAATGATGTTGTATTCTGCATTTATGTTATTAGAGATGGTCTGTCTGCTGGATTAAACAATTAAATTATAAATGTTATATGCTTCAGGCAACTTGTTTGAATTCATTTAGAAACTAGTAACATTTCCGTAATGTGTTGCACTTTATTTTTAGCTAAAAGCCATGGATAGGAAAGTAAAACAACATTTATTTAATATTCATTCACATTTTAGCATCAAAAATGTTGTTAGCGCCTAGTTATTCAAAAAGCGAAATGGACGTCAAAAGTGGTTCGACACAAAACTGAGGTTCGAAGTTAAGAAGGGCCAAAATGCGTATGGCAATACTCAAACTATATCGGAAATTATAAAGGAATGCTGTTTTAAAATTTTTGTAGTTTTGCTGTAGAATTGTATGTGGCGTTAAATGCGAAGCAAGTGTTGTTATTAAAAAAGTAAACTACAAACTATCTGAATAAATCATCTTTTTAAGAAAAACGGACATTGATATGAAACTGGAAAAAGACTGAAAATCAAAATAAGAAAAATGTATCTCACTTAACACTGCATTGGGAAATCTAAAGATATGCAGCTTTTCAAAAATTTTGTAATTTTACCTTTTTATGTGGCGTAAATGCAGATAAAGGGTTGTTTTATTATAAAGTTCATAATGTAATAAAAGTTGTATAACTAGCAGGCACAGATTGGTAAATTCTGATCTAAATTTAAGTATAAAAAAAAAACCTTAATAAACCCTCTGTTGCGACGTTAAAATCTGAATCCTTTCAGGTTTCTTTCCTTTTGCATTCCCATAATCCGGTAAAACGAACCAAACCACATTTTGTACTTAAATTATTGTTTTCCTTTTGACTATCGGTGCTCTGTACAGCACTTTGACACTGAATGTAGCTTAAGCCAGTGCACGCCAATCAAATCCATGATACGAAAGAAACCGAAGGGCCGCAATTAAAAGTAAAATCAAAAAACTAAAAAAAAAAATGAACCTCCCGTAGAGTGTTGTCATTGCTCACTTTTAAATCGTTGAGTTTTTCAATAAAAAAATTCGTTAAAGTTTTACAAAATATGAAACCGATAATAAAACAAATTCCAAATTTAAAATTTGATCTTCCAGATGCCCATATTCGCAGTAGGATTACGTCATTCAAAATTGGACGGCTTTAGTACCGTTGTTTTATCAGAATGCAGGAAACATACATACATTTATGCAGATTCTTCATTATTTAATTTCTTCAAATATAGTACAGGGCGATAGTATTTGGTGGTAACAGTTTGAAAAGTGAAACGGACATTCAGAGTGATTCAACACAAAATCGCAAAACGAAAACAATCGTCTTTCAGGACAAAGCCCCTTTGGACTAATAATTTTCAATTAACGATACAAAATTTGATAACGAAATTAAAAAGTATTTTATTTTATATTTTCAAAACATGCATATGAAATAACAAAAAGAAAAAGTTCAAATGTATGTTTATTTTCAGCCTGAAAATCTAGAATTGTTATTTCTAAGATATTTCTATTGGCTATAGTTTGCAGTTTAAACGCATTTACAGCTAAATATTAGAATTTTTTTAATCGAAATTTATTCAAAGACTTGTAATATAATGGACAACCACTAACAAATTTACTTTTAGTAGTAAATTTTTAATAATGAAATAATTTAAAAGATTTCTTAATAATAAAATATTTTTAAAAACTTAATTTTGAATTGAAATATACGACAATTTCGTAACCGGTTCAAAATTAAACAATAAATGATTAGGACCTCTTCTCTTTCTTTTATTTAATAAATTTTTCTCTGACATATATGAACAAAGTAAAATTTGCGTGTAAATAATTATAAACTTCTTTATTTCTTACTACACATCGTGGTATTTTGATTTTCAATGTTTCTAATCCCGCAGGAAAGCAGTTAGAAAATATCTTTATCACAAATTGTAGATACTCATTAGCAATCTGGTGCTTTTGGTAGACTTTATTAATTTTCTAACACCAAAAAAGTAATTAAAAAAATCTGAAAGCTTTCAGATTTTACATTGCGCCCAAAGGGACTTTTTTTACCGTTTTGTTTGTTCCTTTATTTATTAAATATCATGCTTTTCGGACTTAAAAAATAAAATTCAATTCAACAATAATATCGCAAAATAATGTTAAAATGAGCATATCTTTAGAATTTCCGATATACAGTCTCGCGCGCTGGAGATAAAAATGTTTTTTTTTTTTTTTTTTTTCCCATACAGTTTTGCCATTGCTCGCTTTGAAATCTTTGAGTTTCTTGATCATAAACTCATAAATGCTTTATAAAATATGAAAGAGATAATAAAAACAAATTCTAAATTCCAAATTTGGGTTTCCAGATGCCCATATTCGGAGCAGGATTACGATATTCAACATTTTATGGCTCTAGGTATTGGAGTTTTATCACAATGTGAGAAACATACTTACAATTATGCAGATTCTTCATTATTTATTTCCTTTAAATATATCACAGTTATATATATTTGGTGGCAACAATTTGAAAAGTGAATTGACGCAGAAAGTGAATCGACGCAAAATGCTAAAACAAAGTTAATAGCCCTTTTGACCCTCCTTTGGGCTAAAAAAAGAAAAACTTCCAGCATGTAAATGCACATTCAAACGAAGCGATTATTCTAATTGCAAAAACTCATAACTGAGGATAAATTAATTACCTCTTCTAGAGTTTCAAGAGAGTTACTCTCGTTCACTTTTGGTAACAAAAATAACGCAAAATTGGATTCCAAACCATTAAAATTTTAAACTTTTTCTTCAAATTCTTGTCATAATTATTTTAATTAATTTATGTAAATGTATTTCTCATACCAAATAAAATTGATTTGGGGGGGGGCGAATGCAGCCGCTGGCTGTCTCCAGGATTTTGAGACTGCTGGCTTAAGTTCCGCTTAGGGTTTAAAAGTTAATCTAACAAAAATACTTAAATTATTTAAATTGTACTAAAATTGCGTAGTTTTTGTCCCAGTTCATTGAATTTGAAGATCATTATTTCGTGCCATTCAATACAAAAATAAGATATTTCTTCCTTAACAATTCAGGCCCAACAGCGGCCGAGCAGTCAAATCGCGGAACACTGGTAGTTCCCAACTGGGTTATATTCCAGGCGAACCCTAGGCGTTTCTCTAGCTTGCTTTGCGTAATAAACTAAACCAATACCGTACCAATTCTTATTAAAATAAAAATGTGTTAGGTCCTTTTAGTTTTTATATCACGTTCACATGAATCTAGCCTTAACATAGCACCGAGTAAATGTCGAATATTTGTTGTTCTGTTGCTCAAAGCTTACGGGAGAAAGAAAAGAATTCATTTCTCAAATACACTCTCTAAACATTACATTTTCTCCCCGGCCCTCCATATGCTTCTTCAAGACAAATTAGCATTCTATTCTTTTTGTGTATTTATTTATAACGTTTCTTCTGTGAATTTGTAATTTTATTTTATTTCATGCTGTGTTGTATTTGTTAGTTTTTTTTTTATTTATCTCTCTAAACCTTGCGTTATGCTTTTTGTTGTACAAGGAGTTTAGATATTCTTAAATAAAAAACAGTTAAAAAATTACTACTGATAAAAAGTACTTCAAGTTTCCTTATTGCCATACTTTCTATAAAATTTTACATCAGTTTTGGCTATTTTTCTATATTATTAAATAATTGACAAATTTCAACTCAAGAATTATCACAAATAATTAAGACTTTTTTCGGTGAATTCAGTTTCCTAGGATCTTAATAAAGAGATTTCGAAGTGCCTTTGTTACGGTGTGGAACGTGGTATAAGTTTAATGCTTTGGGAGTATGGTCGACAGATTCATATATATTCGAAAGAAGTTCATTTATTTAGTATTAAATTGAATGTATTGTATCTTAGTTATTTTTCTTCGAGTAATTTTCCATACTTAAGATTAACATTTAAATTTGATAAGGGCAAAAAAAAAAGTTTCTATTTGTTGAGGTGCAAAACCATTTTGGTATCCTTTCTCGTATTTGCTGTAGGATCGAAATACTCCATGAAATAATATCCTTGGCCTGATATTATTGAATTACTACGAAAATATTACTATATATTTCTAAATAATTAATAAAATTATTTTCGAAAGTTATCAACAGTTAATGAAATATATATTATTCAATTTTTTCGATGGTCCCAATTATTACCCGAAAAAATTTATTTGTCTCAAAACACGATTTTGCGTTGATTCACTTTAAATGTCGTTTTCTGTAAATGTACTGTTTCACTTGTTCATTCGAGTCTGTTGCCATTCGTGGAAATGCAAGATACTTATCTTTCGAATTCAGCTGTCTGTTATTGATTAACAAACTAAGCTGTTTAAAAGCCATAATGCAATTTTTAAGAATTTTTTTAAAATTTTTAATCTGATAGAATTAAATAAAAATGCATTTAATTCATAATATATCTAATCAAAAACATTAAGTAAGTATTTTTGCAGAAATACGTTATATATATTTTCTAATTTTTCAACTGTAAAAAAATATAAAACGTTTCCATATTAGTCAAAATGTATATCCATTTATTATCCAATAGAATGTTTCGCTATTCCATAAATACCATCTCTACTGATAATTTCTAATGATAAATCATATCAAACTTTAAAAAAGCCCTTTTGGACAATCGTTAAAATTTTAACCCTTCAGAGTTTTAAGGTATTTTTTAACATTTATTATTTTTCTGTTCTTTTTTCCTTCCACACATAATCCCTGTGCGTCCACATAATTGTATAATCTTTTCTTCAGCGGTTTTGGCATAAAGTAACGATAAATAGAGGCTCCTTTAAAAAAACATCTCTTTCAATAAAACTAAAAATAAAACAAAGTCATTATAGAGACCAGTTTAATATTTTACGTTAATAATAATATTTGTTATTTGCTGATTAAAATAATTAAAAAGTTTCGCGGCTAAAATATGGAACTCGAATGTTTTTCTCTTTTTCTGTAATTCTTGCTGATAAAGAGTAAAAATAATAAGTGTACTAAAAAAGAGCTTTTTTCTTTCTTAAAATTATGTATGGAATTCTTAGAAGCAGTATTCTGATAACTAACATAAAACTGGCGAGTAAGGTAGACAGTTGTGCAGTTATTGATCGTTGGTTTGGTTTGTTCGGCAGTTGAAACGATCGTGTTCGGCTTTACACGATTTTGCTCTCACGATTCGTCTAACACCTAACTCATGATACCTTACGCTTGTTTACTTAATCTAAGCGATTGGAAGTAAGTTGACGGGTGTCTGAAATAAATAAGTAAGAAGGTGATGAAGAAGAACAGGGAAACGGCTATTGCGTGAAGATGGGAAAATCTGGTTAACATAAATATTCTCCGCCTACCATTTACCGGTTTTTTTTCTTAATCTCATCACCGCCTATAGCAGAGACTGAGTTTATTTTAAATACCGATTAAATGTTATTTATGTGTTATACTGATACCTATAAAGCTGTATAAAGAGAAAAATATGCTTGTGTGCTTGGTCGGAATTATTCTGGACGTGCTTTGAGATTTGCAGCGAAAATTAGGATTCTCTGAGCAAGCCAGACGGTATAGTGGTTGCGGGAGCTACTACGATACCAAAAAACCCGGCTTCGAATCCTGGAAAAGGCATGGCTGTTTGTAAATGTGTACTGTCTGTGCGGCATGGGGCACTCTAAACATACGACGAACCAAAAGTCCTCTCGAGAGGGTGGTGGTAGGGAAAGAGGGGTGGGAGATCTTCGGACGCGCTTTGGGCTGCTCTCCTTCAAAATTGGGGGAGGAACTGAGCGAAGTCATAATGTCACCTGTATGGTGCTATAAGTCACAACAACACACAGGTTTCTCTAACACGCAACATCAGTATTGTACTATTTGTTTCATGGTAAGACATAGGGCTTACTTAACTAAGTAAAATGACATAGTTAATTTAATTCTGGTTTCTTCAGTGACTGTTTTCTGAGAAAATAAGTGTAGTTGAATTTGCTTTGCACAGACAGAAACTATAGGACTAGGATAAATATAGTGTAAACATTTTTAAGAGCGGTGTGTGAAACAGTAAATTATTGTAACAGAACAAAATGATGAAAAATAATAGCGTCACTGGCATTTCCGTTAACGATTTTCTTTCCAGTGACATTATGACGCAAAAATATGTAAGAGAATTTTTCGTTGTAGTAACAGAATTTTAAAATCTTTCCTTTGAAAAACACTATTCGAATATCAGGCAAAATAGAAATAGTTTGCTATATAATCCTCGTATTACTTGCTTCTTTTTTTAAATTTATTTTTATCTTCCTTCAGAAATTTTACCTTGATTCTTACTTATTTTTTATTATTAACCGAATTTCGCGTCTAATACCTACACTTTAGTTTTCAGTTCACGTTTAGCGTTTAACCGTCTTTGCCGGATCTCGCATATAGTGATGTTCTTTTGATTAAGGCTTTCTTGATTATTTTCATAAGATAATTGAATTTGTTCACATTTTCAGCTCCTTTTACATTGGTAAAAGATAAAATACTAAAGACACTTTGTTTCTGATTTATTTTTCATAAATAATCAGAAAAGGTTTGTTATGTTTGATTTATGATGACGTCATTTTTATGCGTATGTGTCTAATGTCGTGGTTTAGAATTTTCAAAACAGATCAACATTTCATGTGTTCTATTTTTAAATCGATGTTTTGAACTGAACATACCATTGCGAGGATGATAACGATGAAATTAAGAACTGCAGGGAAAAATATTTTCCAAAAGATTCCGAAAGCCAAGTCAGTGAAACGTAATCGTATTAAAGTTAGTGAAATAGAATGCGATATCGGAATTAATGACGGAATGCCAGCTAAAACAGGAAGTTATGTCAAAACTGTTATTAAGCAGTACGTAGAAAATATTTAGATGATCAACAGCTAAGTTTTCATCGTAGAATAAGAATAAAATCCCAATATGTTTCTGGAGGTGTCCGAGACAGAAATCATATTAGTTAGTCACAGTAATGCAGATGTGTAGAGTTTATACTTTTTATCGCTATTTTAGACAAAATATTTAATAAATATTTGATTAACAAAAGAAAAGGAATTGAATTGGGAATAAAAGTTTGGGTTTGCTTGCGTACATTTTTAAGAACATTGTTGAAACTTTTGAGCTATGTCTTTCATACTTCAGTATTTTATGGCATGGGCAATCAATAGATGTTATTTATTGTTTTTCTCGTATTATTTTTTATCGAAAAAATAATTCTACTCTTTAGTTGACGCTTCCTATATTCTCTGAGAGAGCATAAAGATGAACGTTTAATCTAATTCTGACTAAAGTATTCAGTTAGTATTTTCATTAAATTTCACTTTCTTCTATTGAATGTTAAGCAAATAGTGTAGTTAAAGATCTTTCGCATTCAATACAATTTTATCAATAGAGAAATATTGCTAATCCTCTCTAAAATTATTGTTTTTCTTAAAAATAGTTTTAATTATTTACAGACATAATTAATGGAGACTTGGCGTTTAAAGTGTTAAATATTTGTTAGAACAGCAGAAAGCATATTTCGTTGAGCTGAAATTTACCGCCCAGCAGAAGACGTGCGGGAAAAGAAAACTAATACTTAGATATTCATTTCTTTCCCTTTAATGGAATGAATTCGTTCTACAAATGCTTATGTAATTTTCATTTTGCGTAAAAAAAATAAAATTCATATTTTTAAAGTTCGACAAACGCCTCTCTCAACTTATTCTTTTCGACATTTAATTAATTATGCATCCACCTATTTAAAATACACAAATCAAGATGTTTATATTAATACATTTTGATAAGGCGGGAAGACGTATTCAGAAAGCCCTGCAAAATCATCTTATAAATTTACTAGGTATACAGATCCAAAGAGTAATGTAGATAAGCTGAAGTTAAGACTCCAGAAGGTTATTCAAATGGTTAAGCTATAACAACGACTGACACCATTTGATATAAAAGCCTGTCATGCTGTCTGTGAAAATTAGCGCCAACCTTTGTCTGTCAAATGCCTCACCGTTTCCCTTTTGCTTTTACAGTTTCCCTTTTGCTTTTACTTTTTCCCTTTTGCTTTTACCGTTTCCCATTTGCTTTTACAGTTTAGTAATTGACTTTCTAGCGATTAGTAATGAGGAAAAGCCAAAGGTTTTAGTTGAGAGAATTTGTTGCTAGTAATTCATGTACATCAAGTCATGTGACCAATTTCTTAACTTTATTGCCTAGTAGTAAATAGTTCTTTTGCGTCTTTTATTTTAGCTGTAGTTGAACGTAATAAAGAATGGGAAGGTAACGTTTCGTTGAATGTTTAATCTGCTTTTCTGGAAGCTGATATGAGTCAACGTAATAACTTGCTGACTATAAAAAACTAGCTTTACGAAGTACCACAAGATGAAGGTACTGTCCAAGAGCAATTCAGTAGCAGTGTGGGAACGTATCATATATCTCAACATTGATCCTAATTTTGTAGCAAATGTAATACTCATGTACACCTTATATTTTGAGATAAAAGTCGTTCTGTATCTACTTAGAGAGCTCGTATAAATCTTACTAGAATATTTTATAATTTTTAACTATACCGTTCAAGTTGAAATTATTAATTATGATTTCAGGTATATGTAAAATCAGTTCTGTAACACTGAGCAGAAACTTGACAGTAAATAAAACGCGAAGGATATAAATTTAATTCTCCTAAGGAAAATTTATCTGTATAAAAGTAAAAAAAACTTCTGCCACACTGCATTTTCATAGAGATTAAATACAGACAATAGACTTCCATAACACGTATATTAAGAACGCTGATACGTGCACTTTAGAAAATGTCCTGACATGTACCTCCACGTTAGGTTACTAAGAGAAAAACCAAATTTAAATTCAGAAGAAAAGTTGAAGAAATAAAACTTAAGTTTGGATAATATGAGTAGATGTATGTTAGGAAAACAACATTAAATTTGAAGATCTTATCAGTCAGATAAGGCGTAAAAACAGCATGAATGTAAGAGAATTAAATATATGAAGCGTAACTTGCTATTCATTTCTTAGTTTACATAGCATTTTTAAAAACGCTTTCTTTGAAATTTTGCCTTCTTTTATCTCGGCATTAAAATATAAGTTTATAAATATTTTAAGTATTAATCTGCTTAATAGTTCTAATTTTATTATCTTTATATTAAACAGTTATAATCTTTTTGAAACTTTCAAGTTTTTAGTATTATAATAATTTTAGTATTCCGAGTATTTTAGATATCATAATTCTTTTTTTTAACTAAATAAGGCTACGTTTCAAAACTGAAATTTAAAACTTACTCAATTAAGCCAAAACGTAGCATTGCCTTTTGCCTCGTGATGTACCTAAGTAAAAGGAAATAATAAATAAGTAAATAAATATAGCATAACTTGAAATTATGCAGATTCATAAAGTAAAATATAATCTGCTATACAAATCTCACCGTTTCATAAATTAGAGTCAAAATATAGTAATAATAGTAAACACTTTTCATCTTAGAAAGTTTTGCATTTCATAAATAATTTTAAATAAGTAATGAATACAATAACACAAATTAGCTCTTCGCGATATAATTATTATAGTTCTCATTGCTTTACTTACAGCGAAAGTAAGGGAACACATGTTTCACAAAGTGCGTTGCTTGGTTATTTAAAATCAAAAAATTTTTCTATTGGAAGAATTTTAACTAATATTTGCCGAAAAAAATTCCGTATTGATCCACTGGTCTCTAGAGAGAGGCTGAAATCGGGAAGGTGAAACTTGATACCTGAATATGAATCCCCTCTTGTTAACTTAAGTTAAACTTAACATAAACTCAAGTTAATAACCGTCGGTTCTGTGTCTTGATGGAAAAGAAAATCTTTAGTTCTGAATAATCTTCAAGATGGATTTGTGACTCCATTTGTGAATTTTCAATCAGCGATTGGTTAGATGAATAAATCTACTTTTCATGCTGGTAGAAGATGGTATCGCGTAATTTTTTCTGTTAGAAGATCCATGTTTTACACACCTTTTACCTTAAGTGAACCAAGACTCATTATCTCTCATGCTTACCACCAGGAGAAGTTATTTTCGATTTATTGACCTAAAATTCAATTCAGCATATGTAGGAAAAATGAAATGATGTAATTAAAACTTTGATGTATTACTTCAGTACCAATTAGCACGATTCGACCTCCTAATTGGTACTAAAGAATAATTAATACTGTAAGTAAAAAATCGTAGTTATCCTTTCACATACAAACCTCCTGTATCAATAATAGTATAGTAGCACTGTCACTGCTGGGACAATGTATAAGTGATACTGCACTCCTCCTGTTTAAGAGCTTGTGCTACTAAACCCTGGCTGCTAACCCTGTGCTACTAAACCCTGGCTTCTCCATTTTGGATAATTTAAAAAATTGATGATTCTGATGGACAGCTTTCTCATATTAGAATATTGCTATTTAAAAAAAGCTAAAATAGCAGTATTTTAAAATAACTAACATGCTTTCTGTTTAAAAATATATAAAAAATAGTTCCTGCAGCCTTTTAATACATTATAAATTGAAAGATAAGCTTAAATATATCTCAGAGTTCTTCAGTTACGTTTTAAGAATGAGATTAATATCTTCAAAAGCACTTTATCAAAAGCACATAATTTGAAAATTTAGGAACTTTTGTTCAAATCCTTATGCGATTCTTTAACTATGACACATTCAAATTTAATCACTGAAATAAATGGAATTTGAGTCTTAATCCCAGGGCAAAGAGCCATCGCATTATGCAAAATTTCAATAAACGTCTTCATAATAGACAGAAAAATATACATTGAAAGACTTCTAAATTTATTGCTACTGCAGTTGATAACTAAAGATTAAAGATATTTGAAAACATGCCTAAGTAGACAGAAATATTGGAAAAATGGAAGTACAAGAAAAGACATGAAAAATACATTTTTCATTTTCCTAATATTAAAGAGAAATACCAAGAAACACAGAGGTAAAATACTTTGAGACAAATTCTAGTAATCTCAAGTAATAGATGGGATAAAATAAAAATATCTATAGTTCTGAGGAAAATATTTTCAAGGATTTTGAAACTCTGTTGTTAAATAAAAATATTTTCCATCCAATGATATAAAAAATTTATTCCAATAAAAAATTCCTTCAATATCTCATTGAGATAGTGCAATATTGAATATCTAATCAATAAATTTATTTCTTATCCGGGTTTAACAACAGGGTTTCAATAACAAAATCTCGTAGAGATATTTGTTATATTGGAGAAAATATCTGATATCCATCAAATGAAGAATTTAGGTATGGAAAAATAAAACTGTTTACTTGAAGGGTATTCTTGGAAATAAGATTTGCCTTTGTGAAAAATAAATTCTGTGACTAAAGTGTAAAGGCATTCCTTCATGATTTTTTTCATGAGTTTGTTTTTAAAATTCAATAAAACCTAACAATTAAGGAAAATTGCATTCGAAAATATATTCGAAAAAATATCCAAATGAATTCCCTGGACTAATACGGTTTAGAAACTGAGTAAAATTCTACAGCCTGCCAGGACATTCATATGGGTAACACAAGGTTAACTATGTAAGCTTTTTGGCAGCCATGATATTCACACAGTTAGTTGTTAGAAAGTTGTCGGGTTATTAGAAATACAAGTAGGTGGAACACAAGAGTTTCATTTTATGCACAACTATGGCAGCATTTAATGCACAACTCGGTCCCAATTTTGATGGAAAACAACTTGTGGTATAAGATCCGAATGTCTGCGACACCTGACCACAACTTTGAACTTCTCCAAAGAAAACATTTTCTAAATTTCAACTAAAATTCACCATATTAGTATTACAGCAAAAACTAAGAATTAAAGCAACAATGTCTTGTCTAGCTAAGACATCATTGCTTTAATTCTTCCTGTTTAGGTGACGTTTAATAAAATTAATTGCCTTGAAATACAATTTCAGTTTGACTCTTGAGAAACCTAAAAATAGAGTCCTTCCAGTTTGGGGGCTATTAGAGATGCAGGTAGAAATAAATGGAACACAAGAATTTCATTACTGATCTGACTAATCGGCCTCTAGTTTGATGCGCTCGGTCTCAGTTTTGATGGAACATATCTTCAGAAGGCGGATCCGAGTGTTTTCCAACTCTTTTTCCAACCACAAAAACACTCCAGAGTACTTTTGTCTCGTCTGTATTTCAGGTGCCCCCAAGCCGGGAAGACGTTATGCACTTAAAAATACCCATGCCTTAGGCGGTGTTCGAACCAGACCCAGTGATCGGCAGCCAGCACCGTTCTACAAACTAAAATAGTTGGACGCTGTTTTGTAATCTCACATCAGGATATGGATACCATGCATTTCTTTCTTTTTTTTTTTTTTTTTTTTCTTGTCTAGCTTTATTCCCTATGACATTAACTTCCTGTTTGTTTCAAATAAATTTGTTTCATATTATGTCACGTTAACATTTCCTTTTATATGTCTCCGCTGAGTCCATTTTTATTTGCAATCCCTTAGACATATTTCTTGAAAACATTTAAAGCCTGCAGTCAGAATGTATATGTCATTCTGAAAAACTTCAAGCGTACGGAAAAACATCAGAAGGTAGACACAAATAGAAATGCCGTCAGTATTTCTGATTGACTGTCTTTCTTCCTGTAGGCATATTTAAAAAAGTTATATAATGTTTAAATATAAACGCGCTGCTTTTCCCCCGGGTATTATAATGATGATTAAATGGTGCTGCACTTGATTAATGTCTCAAAGAAAGTTTATCAATGTGATAAGTCTCCAACTTTATTCATTATTTTGCAACTGTAATTATAAGAATTATGGATGATAAAAGCATATAAGATATATGTAATAGTAAAGTTTAAACTCATTTAAAATTTACATATATATTAATTTGTGTTTGCTAACAAATTGGCTATTTTGAGAGCCCCGGAATGTTTTATTTATTCGAATGTATTTAAATAAGTTTCAGTTCATTAATTATTAATTTACAGTACGCCGAGTTTGGCTTTCATATCTCTCAAAACATCGCTGAGAGAGGCAGACTTGTGCTAATAAAGTTTCGGTTTGCTAATAACTTAAGCTGATGCCAAATAGAAACATTTAAAACAAATGCTAATGAATGTTAAGTTGCATTCATAAAGATAGAGAGTAGTAAAAATTATACTTCATCAATGTGTATTAAAAACAAGCGAATTCTAAAGACCATATTTGTTTTAAGAATGTTGTATAACAACATCACGTTATTTACTTAAAAGAAATCATTAGTAATTAGAAAATGATACTAACTTTAGGGGGAGCTAAATTAGATTAACAAACATTTACTTGCATAAAAATTTACATCTAAATGATTTAAAATATATAGCCTTATTTCGAGTTATTTAAATTAAATTTTTCTTCCTCTAAATGCGCCATAATGACCACAATGAAGCTGTAATAATAATTCCCATGTAGCATTTATTTATTAATAGTAATTTAAATCTATTATTTATTAAATTAAGATCTTTATCAAATCATGCTCAATATCTATGCTGATGTGTCACTATGGATCATATAGAGTCTTTTATAGATTAAACAAAAATCTGTTTACCTTACTAATCTCACTAACTGAAAAAGAAATCTTTCAAAATGTCTTTCCTCTATCACCTAACACATGATGGAATAAATAAAGATTCTAACAGAAACAGAAAACAATGAAAATATTGAATCCTAACCTCTTATAAAATCACTTAAATTTCATTAAAGACTGAAAATCCTTTATAAGGTATCCTCCTAGCGTGCCTCCGTGGTGTAGTGGTTCTCACGCTGGGCCGGTATTCTAGAGACCCGTGGTTCGATTCCCGGCGAAGGCGTTTGCTAATTTTTCATCTCTTCTGCTTTTCCAATTAACCTAATGTTTCTACACCTTAAAGATGCTGAACGATTATTCATCTGTTAAAGTACCACTAAATGATATTAAAGTTTTATTTTCAAAAATATTTTCTATATATATGAATAAATTAATTCATACCTATGCATTATTATGTCATTTTAGACAATAATTTCAATGTTGATGATGGAGATGTTCCAACAATCATGGCTGAGTGAAAACATTTTTTTTTTTAAATTCTTTTAAGTGGACGCTAAAATCTTACTTGTTATTCATTTAATATAGATGTACTTTTAACATCGTTAAAATATATTTGAACAAGGGAAGAGCAATAAACTATAAAACAAAGTGGTGGTGGAGAAAGTTCCCAGATCATAATATGAAGATCTCGGGGTCATAATTACATTTTCGGTTCAACTTAATTTTGATTTGTTTTTCTTTAATTCTATTTAGAAAATTTTAAAATTATGATTGGTTGAAGTTTTTTGTAAGCATCTGCATCATTATTGCTACTTAAGAATCCTGTGTGAAAGAAAAATTTGAAATTACATACATAGATTTAATATAAACATGATACTGTTATTAGGATAGATTTGTGATGGGAACAGGAAGTATCCAAATTACATAGGAAAATGAAGCGACTACTGCAAATTAAATTTGATGGTTATCTCACATAATTTGTGCCATATATTTCTTAATCAGATGTTTGGAAAATTTTATGATAGGTTTACGCAGTAATCGCATAATTTAAGAAAATATGGGTCTAACATTGTCTTACATTGAGAATCCATTAAGATGTTTACGGTGGCTACGATTTATAGTTTTAATGAAGTACCCGGATGTAAGACTTGCATATTTTCTGCATTTTTTGAGCAGTAAAATAAAAGGCTGCTAGAGATAAATGTTTACTATATTATTTTATTCAGTGATAAATTTATGATAAGCACACCTAATCAAAACCAGATTAACGACCAGATTCAATTATACTAATATTTGAATTAACAAACTATCCGAAGTTGATATCACATTTCGGTAATTCAGTTGGTACAGTACCTATCCGTAGAAAGGCACTCACGAATTCGATTGTCAGCCAGCGTGCAGGTTTCATATTCTCGTTCGTATTTCTTGTTAGACGATTTGTAAAAGAATACATTATTCTGCAATCAAGAGCGTAATATATTGCGCAAAACACATTTTGTTAATTTCAGCAAATGTGCTTTTAAACATTATGAATCAAGTATTATTATAAAAGTATGTAATAAATTATAACAATAATGCGTTACTTTTAAAAATTTGTAAAATGTCCTTATGCGCTTTTAAGTCTGTCAGTTTTTACGCTAATACTTTGTAATATTTCGAAATGTAAACTAAAAATATGTCATGCAACATTTCTAGTGACTCGGATTTTATCAATAACCACGTTTAATATTATGCCAGCTTGCTGTAATGTGACGCGAAAGAATAAACAGAATGAATCTGAACTTGTTTACAGTGAGAAAGATGTAAATTTTTATGATTTGCTTGGACAGATATTCGCAAATGAATGGAATTATTATATAAGGTATTTCTCCCGTTTTCTTAGCATGTCTTGGTAGTGTAGTGGTCAGCACGCTCGGCGCGTGTTTCAGAGGTCCGTGGTTCGCGTCCCGGCGAAGGCGTTGCTCATTTTTCATCTCTCTGCTTCTAAAAAATCCTATTTACTCTATATTTAAACAAAAAATAAATTGTCTAAATAACTTGATTTTATATTTAAGAAAAACAAATAATAAAGATATTTCTATGTTAGTCAGTTACAAAGTAGTTAGTTACGAGAAGCTTTTCTCCAATAACGCTTAAATTTCGACTTTCATTGCTGCAAGATATATTTTCCAGGTAAAGTTCAAATTGTGACAGAATAGCGCCAAAAGTACAAAATCACATCACTTAAACAATATTGCCGCCCACCTGCTCAATTAATGTACGAAAATTTTAACGATCTGTCTTAGGGGGCTTCATTGTCGGCACGTACCTTTCTTCGAGATGAATGCAAATTAACGTTATTAATGCAAACGGAAAGTGCTGCCAAAGAAAGAAAAAATGAGCGCATCATTTGCACTTGCTGCAGATATCCAATATCCACAAAAGATCCCAATTTTTATTTTCTCATTAGTCGTCAGCGGCGCGTGTGGGCTGGTATGTAAATCCACGCCCTACAGCGGTAACCGCGGAATTAATAATGAGGAGGTACGAGAGATTAAGGGGCTCCTTTCTTCGGTGCCAGTGTCACTTGCCGAACTTGGATATTTATAGAAGACGATATTTTGAAAATGGGAGAATCCTTCGCAACGTACGGTGGGGAGTTAAAGGGATGGGGTCCATTATACTGGAGTCGCAATTATCCCCTAGGACGTTCGGTAAATCACAGAATAATCGCCTAATGGGATGATAGGAAGTTGATGACGTCGTTGGACAAAACGTGACGCAAAGTGAAGTGGTTTGAGTGCTCAACCATAAAAGAAGTACGAGCATTCCTAGGAAATCTGAAATAATAAATAACACCTACAGCAATAATAAGCATGAAGCATGACTTTTATACAGAAAATGCTTGCACCTTAGCGCAAATAAAGGAAATAGATTTACGCTTTTGAGGATACGTTTTCGATTAAATTCAAAGATTACTTTCAAATTTTCCATTCGCATTTTAAATTAAGATTATATATCTGCGAAAAAATATATTTTTTCTTAATATGCATTGATCTATGTTCCTGGCACAAAGAGTAAAACATAAAACAGATGCAAACAATTACATATAAATAGTGGCTAAGTATTCATAAAAATATTTCAGAGAAAGCATTTCTTATATAGCAATTCAGCGTTAGTCTTTCACTAGTAACGAGAATGTTATTACATTTCGTAATTAATATGCAGACTGTGCGCTTAATTTTAATGCGTGATAAAAGATTTTATTGCAAAAGAGACTACTGCGGAGCGATCCAAAAATGTAAATATGAGATTATTTATTGAAAAACATAAAATACGTTTTCGTAAAGTGCAGAATAAATTCGAGAATTCGTTCTGAATACACAAATTGAATAACTCATCAATATTATAAGAGTAGAAAAACAGCTTCTAGCTTTCACAAACATCGCTAAAGTTTTAACCATCGTAATAATGTAAGCTAAAATATGTATTAATATTCTTTTTCAATTTTTACTTTTTTGTACCAAGTAAAGGGACTATTGTTATCGCGACAAGTTTCGGGCATCATATTTCAATGGGAATATCACATATGACCGCTCCCAAATCTATTTGGGCGATTTTAATTCTTGAAGTCTGTACAAACTAGAGGCAGTATTGTAATCGGGAAAATTTTTGAATATCATATTTCAACCAAAATATCGATTTTGACAGCTCTCAAATCCATTTAAATTTTCTTTTTCATGACATCTGTACATATGGGCAAAATAAAGGACTCATTTTTTAAAAACATATTGTAAAAGGGAATTAAAGTGGATTCAAAAGAGATTTTTTTTCGTGACTTCTGTACGAACGTACGCACATACCTACATATGTATGTATCTAAAACTATCAACCGTAGAACGTTGAAATTTTGTATATGAGACTGTTATAACATATTATAACATCTTATTGTGCACCTCCCTTTTCCACTGCAATCGGCAGCACCAAATATATATATATTCCCATCATGTTACCCGTCTCGGTGAGCTCTGTTTTTATTCTTATATGTATGTAATTAGTGCAAATTTTTTTATAAAACTGGTTGCTTTGTTCTTATATTCGGGTAAGTTTTATATGCCTTTAGTTAACTTGCGTGCAATACTTGCGGAATTATGAACAATTTAAAAGTTTAAGTAGCGCTAGTCCTAACGATGCCGCTATTTATTTACATTTGAAACTCTTAGTAGAAAAGTGAATTAAGTCACTTAGTACACCAACTTCAGAGGCTTTTTACACGCTGGGACAAAACGTTAATTGCTTCTTTTGGTATAGAATTTCTAATTTTAATTTTAATTCTAATTTTCCTTTATTTGTTTTTAACTGTTGCTGGTGTTACGTTTTTCAGTATTTTATAGTTTTTAATGAAGATGTTTTGAGTTTGCATTGTATTTTTGCCTTGGCACGAATTGAGAACTAGACTGATTGAATGAGAAATAGATGTATAATGAAAGTTGAGGAAACAAATTTAAATGAAGTGCAACAAAAAATGTATATAATTTAATAGACCGTACAAGGAAGTCATGTGCCGTCAACACCAAATATTTTCTTCACGTCTGCACGTACGTAGATATATATGTATCTCGCATAACTCGAAAACGATTAGCCTTAGAACATTGAAATTTTGCATATGAGACTGCTACAATATCGTGCTGTGCACACCGATTGCAATATAAAATGGGGGTGTAGAGTTAGATGTTATAGCAGTCTCATATACAAAATTTCAACGTTGTACGGCTAATCGCTTTTGAGTTATGCAAGATAGATACATACATACATACGTACAGACGACACAAAAGAAATCACTTTTACCGTCCGGTACGAAAAGGAAAATCCGTAGGTACAGACGTCACGCAAAAGAATTGTCCGCATGGTTAGGGAAACCGTAAAAAGTTATATTTCCGTTGAATATCATACCCAAAATTACTGGTACTGGGTAGCTAGAGATCACATGATACTTTCTTCTTAGCATTTTAAATTTTTGTTGTGAAATTCTAATTCTGCTACTGAATTTTATCCATATGTATATGCGTTGTATTTTATTTGTATCTTATCGTTTAAGGACAAGTTTTCAAAGGTGTTTTGTGCATTGAAAATGATAAAAAAAATTAATAAATAAAGTTACTGAAATTTTACAGAGGACAGTCATCCGTTTTGAGAGGAGAACTTGCTTTTCGAACACAGTATACCAGAAACGTGCATAGTTATCACCGTGAAACGTTCGAAACAACATCTAAAACTTCTCACGTCTGTCTGACGATATTAGAGGCCACAGATCACGTGTTTCCCTAACACCGTTAAGATACATCCTCTTTTCTCTTCATCAGTATGTCGGCTGAGGAGAATGGGCGAGAATGGGAATGTGATGATCTTCTCTCATCCGTAGACGACCGAAAACCCCCAATTTGACCGCTCTCTGGGGGATGAGAAAAGGGCGGATGATAGAGCCTGACTTTCTGCTGATTTTTACTTCTTTTTTGCTTGTGTTTTCATCCGCTTTTCATTCATTTACTTCTAACTTTTCTTTTTCTTTTTTATATTTCTGTTGGCTGAGCCTTCCGCTTCCTTTAACCGGAAATCCAGCGAATAACATGCGGCTCTTCCGATAACTTCGGAAACTATTTCTTCATCTCCTTGATCCGTAACCGCAGCGCTCGCTGCTCTTTGAAGGTGTTGTTTTTTGCACAAGCTGGATGACTTCCGACTGGATGAAATAAACCTCAAGAAAGTTGTGATTTATCACATGATAGTTTTAGGATGAAAGGAAAAAGAAATTACTTGAAGACGAACTGTGAAAATCACCTTTAATGAGGATATTAAATTTGCGAATATTTAATTGTAATCTAATCATTGGGTTATCAATAAAACCGTATCAGAATTGTAGTGTGAGCTATTAATTAACTTTGCAGATCAGAATAATTTGCCAAATTTCATTATTTTAGAGAAAAATTACAAGAACAAGCCATATTTTTTCAAAATTTAACACAAATAAGGCAATATACATTACCTTAGATTTGCGAATTTTTCTCAGATTTCAATTTCATGTTCCGGAACGTTTACTGTATTTCTGCTGTCCAACCATATACTATGTGAAACATAAAAAATGTATTATTATTTATGTGGTACATAAATACAGCATAGCGTACATGATAAAATGTATAGTACAGCTCAAGACAACGATTATAAGTTTACTATGTCATATTCCCAATTTTTTAGATTTTGAAAGACTATTTCAAGTTTAGCTAAAGAGCATTTTGTTAAAATATTCCCTTTTCTCTCCAAAAAAAACGTAAAGGTAAAATTCGTACTATGGAAAGAATATAAATATATTTTTTGCCTTTTGGATTCTTATGTTTTTTTTTAATTTTGATCTTAAGCTATATATACTTTTAATGCATTTAATTCCTTTATTTCAATGATTTCTTCAGTTTATTTTGAGTCGTTTTTTGTAAATGACATCTGAAGCCGTTTCTTTAGTTTCGTTTGGATATTTGAGTCATCACCGGATACATCTTTCGCATTTCCTCAATATAAATTACTTCTGCTTTTAATTAAGATAGTCTTATTCTTTTTTGAAGTACTTCAATTCATCTGAAAATCACTTATCCTCCTTTTTTAAAACCAATCCTTCTTTGCGGTTATATTGTCAAGAATGATGATTTTTAGATTACGGTTTAGAATTCCAGAAAAGGTTTTTCATGAAAAAGCTTTCTTTTGTTGCGAACTCAGACGTTTTCTGGCTTTTTATTGCATTCCTTATTTTTTCCTGCTTCTATCTTTTGCAAAAACTGCAGTCACTGGAATTTTTAATTGCATTCAACGATTTATACTAGTTTAACGTTTTAAACGCGAGTGCTCTGGTGAATATAAGATCAAAGGCTTTTAAATTGAAGAACAAAAACACTTAACAAGAAAAAACTCTTCACGATTGAAGAAAGTTAGGCTCTGATTATTAAAAAACAATACATTTGAGATTAAAGACCACAGCAATATAATGAAGAACATTTATGTGTATATGTAAAGTGTCTCAGTACCAGGATTACAGATTTATAGGTGGCGTAGAACGTACTCAAACAGCTAGGAATCAAATAGTAATGCAAGATCCAAAATGCTTTTCTCACATAATAGATAGTGTTGGTTTGAGGGTTCTCATTGAGAAACTCCATGCAACACATGGATGTAAGTGTGGGTATCATACGAAGCCCATTTAGCCGATGGGGATCTTGTATACGGGGAGGGAAGTGTAAGGGACGAACTGCAGAATAGATGTCCGAGGAATATTATCCGATGAAGCATACTCCCAATCAGATACACTGCATGACAGGTTAGCTAAAATGTTTTCCTGTAAACAGTTGAAATGTTTTGGGAAATATTCACGTAGCATAGTTTTTCGAATATCGAGAAGACTATGCTACGTCATGTACCAAGCTAGATTATGTGAGATGTAAAGAAAGATATCGGGCTTTCCGCTGAGTAAAAAATTATGAGAGAAAATGAAATGCATCTGTCATGTGCCGCGAATCTAGGTGCTTTGATTATGCCCCGCGGATTGCTATTGCGCAATATTTTCTTCAAGTGTGTTACAAAACTCCATTTTACATGTTGCTGTTTTGCTCACTATAAATCTTATTTTAAAAGAAAGGAATATTAAGTTCACATTAATCTATGCAACACGACGGCTTGCAGCACAGGATCGTTTTTAGCAATAAATATTTAAGCCAACATACTGGCAGATCAACTCATCGGATGACTGGGAAAAATTACTTGATCTCTGTAGAACATGTGCTTTCATAGCTTTTAAATAATGTACAGTATTAAGCATTAATGAGAACTTCATTGTGGTAAACAGTAGATCGAATGTGGTTTTATCCTTTTTCAACTCCGGGCATATGACGAATTGGTTACTTCCTCTTGGATGCACACGAAAGTATCAATGTATGTCATGCCCAATAACAACGTCAAGAAACTGATTGCACACATTGCAGCTACAGGAGAGTTCAAGACATAGTTTCCCCGAAAGCTCGAAATACCATACCCAGAAGTTGCAGACCCTGCATTATAGACACTTAGGCAAGACACATTCTTTGACATCTGTTACTTTTAAAGGTATATGTTTTATTAAAATGCATACTCACTTGCATGGTATCCTTTCATTTCTAATGTTTCATGTCTACTAACCGTGTGTTCAAGTGATTTCCGACCTTAGATTTCTACGTCACTTAGAGTCGTATGGGTGAGCAAATTTGTATCTGAGACGCCATATATACATTATTACATAAATACCCACTCATACATACATATATATAGTAAGGTTTATGTATGTTAATAACCCGTTATTACATGTTACGAATCTGTACTGTCAATTCTCCCTTTTCCTTTTGCTGGTAGAATGCAAATTAGATAATCTGTATTTAAGTATGATTTTGAGACTGTTTTAGAAAGGCCGCCTACGGTCTGCTGAAAAGCATGTTACTGGCTGTTATTCTATGACAGGAATTACTGTTACGGCGTTGCTTTCTTGCTAATACACTGCTGCCATGACGGTTTAGGTTAAGGGCCAACTTCCGCATTTATATATCTTTGCGTAGCCTTTGGCTAATAGATATTTAGATTTAGTTCAATTTAATATACTACGTTTGAATTTAGGACCTGTCTGATTTATAAGCACCTGATATGCCTTCTGTACAATTACTTAGTTTTTATTTAGTTTTATATAAAAGGGTCTTTGATACATCCTTCATACGTTTCTGTTTGGAGTCTAAGTGCGAGTCTTGATTCAGTGTTTGTTAACCAATACATGTGAGTCTTTGCAATATATATAAATATATATATCTGTGTGTGTGTGTGTGTAAAAAATAAAGAATATCTAAGGAGATTAAATTAGGAGCTTTTAAATGCTCTTCCGTATTCTAAAAATAGTAACTTTTATTTGCACGGCGTCATTTCGAGAGTGATCTATGTCATATAATTCTTACGTAATTCTGATGATGTAAATGGAACTAAAGTTCAAAACAGCCAATAGTAATTTTACGGCAATATTAACTATCCAATCAAAATACATTGAGAATCCAAATTTACTCAATCTGAATTAAAATTTCACCCCGAACATAAAGCACTTGCTTTCTATGCTTTGGCACAGCTGCACTGCAGTTTGTCTCCTCCTCCTTTCTTACAGCAAATTTATCTAAAATGAAATTTTTTTTGGGATAGACACAATTAATGTGTCAACTTGATTGTGGCTGCAACATGTTACTGATATAAAAGTTGAATTAAATATACCTCGACTTCTTACTTCTTTATTCATTGTGGACCGGCCTTTCAACATTGTACGACATCAAAATTCTCTCTGCTCATAACGGATTTAACCGCCTGCGTTCTACTGTAGAATCAGTCGACTTTCACCGGTGAATGTCAACATTCACATAGTCTCTTGGTGTATGTCCGAAATATTTTCCAAATACTCCTATTTCTGACTTACACCGGTCAATGTCCACATTCACCATGTACTAATGGTGAATGTTGAACATATAACAATATTATATTTTCTTCTCCGTAATTCAGTCGCGAATAAACGCACCTGAAACTTGAAATAAGAACTTAAGAACATGAAAACCTAAAACACACCATACATTCAAAATGAGAAAGGAAAATAATAGAAGTTAAAAACTTACTTAATTATACAGTACATTCTAAATGAGAAAATAAAATAACAGTAATAAAAAGCTTACTAAATTATGTGATTCAAATTTGGTGATTTCAAATTTTGATTTCATATTTGGTGAATGTTGATATACTCCGGTGAACGTCGACATTCTCCAATTTCGGTCTTTCACGGTAACATATATACTACATGTGTCATATTTCTCATACGTTTATTACCGATGCATATGTTGTTTCGTATATAGTGATATTTATTTTATTATTATAATGGAAAATAAAGTGCAGATCTTGGAAAAACTTTGATTTTTAGTTAATGTTTTTACGTTGCTTAAAACCGTACGTTGCTTGCGCAGAAATAATATTGCTTTATGCAGACCATATATTTATCTATTCATGTGCATTGTATCATGTGTACAAGCACATAATAATGGAATGAAGCTTTCAAATAATACACTCACGTCCATAAATTAAGGATAATTAGGAGTCACGCGGAAATCGAACTCTAAAATAAATATATCACCTGTAAAATCACTACACACATCTTCAAGAATCATATGCAAATTTCAGGAAGTAACCAGATGACACCGATGGTACGTCACAATGACGAGAGTGTAAGAGAGAGATATTTAAGGAATACAGGCAAAGAAGTAAAATTTTTCGCAAGCGCTTTATAAGCATTTCAGTGCAATAACCGAATAGTTATGACACAAAGGATGCATTTGGATGATTTTTTACGTGGTAGAATTATCGGCCGTCTGGAATGTGGGCGTACCCAACTGGAAGTATCAGACGAACTTGGAATTGCCCAGAGTGTCATCTCCAGGCTTTGGCAACGATTCCAAGATGATGGTAATGTGAGTAGACGTTACAGCACAGGTCGCCCCAGAGTTACAACGCCGAATGAGGACCGGTATTTGGCAGTTACTGCCGGAGCACAACCTCAGACCTGTCTCGTCAGCTCTCTTCAGCCACTGGTACGACAATTTAAAGGCAGATCGTGTACAGACGCTTAGGGTAGATTGGTCTATATGCTCGTAGACCTGTCAGATGCGTTCCACGTACTGCAACTCACTGTCGCCTGCGGTTAGCCTGGAGTAGAGAGCATGCACTGTGGACACCGCAACAGTGGGCTTGTGTGATGTTTTCCGACGAGTCCAGGTTTAGCTTCCAGTCTGATTCTCGCCGGACCTTTATATGGAGAGCTTCAGGTACCCGTTACCACCAAGAAAACATCATTGAACGACACCGTTACGGTGGTGCAGGAGTGCACGTTTGGGGTGGAATTATTTTGGGATCCAGAACTGACCTGCATATTCAAATTGGAACCATGACAAGCCAAATCTATCGGGATGTCATTCTGGAACAACATGTACGTTTATTTCGGGGCGCCATGGGCGCTCAGTTTGTGCTTATGGATGACAACGCCCGTCCTCACCGTGCAAACATCGTAAGCGAATACCTTCAAACGGAGGACATGACCCGTATGGACTGGCCAACATTCTCACCGGACTTGAATCCAGTAGAGCACGTGTGGAATATGCTTGGCCGACGAGTTGCAGCCCGTCAACCTCCTCCTACATGTCTACCGGAACTTCGGAGATCATTGCCTTTTGAGTGGTGTAATATTCCCCAAGATCAGATCGATAATTTGATACTCAGCATGCCTAGGCGTTGTACGGACTGTATTGCATCGTCTGGGAGACATAAAATGTATTATCAATCATACCAAACATATAATATTGGTTTTTTGTAATTTGCTCCAGGGGAAAGTCGCTAATTTGTTTAATAATATCAAACATATAGCATCTTTTTTTGCTCTTTACCTTTTGTTTAATAAATAAGCTTTACAAATAAGTTTTTGTAAAGCTTATTTATTAAACAAAAGTGTCAAATTTGCTTCTAACTCTTCCTTTGCCTGATTTTCCATTATCCTTAATTTATGGACATGAGTGTATATTTAAATCATTTAGAAATTACCTAGTCATCATTTAATACAAAAGTTATGTCTTTATTTATTTCATATGTTTTAATATAAAAATTCAGTAATGAATTACACTGCAATAAGAAATGAGTATTTCCATAATCTGAATGATTCATTAGGCTACTTCTAGAAAGAATCCGCCCCAAAGCACAGTAGATAAAATGTATCCATTTCTTGTTCTCAAATTTTCTTAGCACTTTTATAATTAACAGTGTTTTTCTCTTTGTATCTTCCTTTCCCTTTATATGTTCAAACTAGAAGTATTACTTGATTTTGCCGTACCATATGAATACTCTCTGAGAGGATAGCTCGTGAGATGTGAAGTCAGGCTACCTAATTTAATTAGTCTGAGTATATGTCTGAGTATCATCATAACAGAAACTTCTACACAGATATACGTATCCTTAAATATATACATTCAGCCATATTAGTTAATTCAAGCTTAAATATACAGTACATAGACAGATACCCGCCTGCAAATGATTTCATTTTCGTATTCAAACAAACAAAAGCAATTGTTATAACTACAGTAATAGTTTCGATAAGAGATGAATAATAATAGTAAATATAATTAAAAAAAATGCCGTCAAAATGCAGTAAATTGAAGAAGGTAGATATAGGAAAAGTTCAGAAACATGTTGTCGTAACCCATTTGAATGCACACGATCGCACATAAGCGTTACAAGTTGGATATGTATTTTATCAGTGTATTCTATTTCTTCTGGATTTGCATTGATTCTATATTCTTCACTATGAGATAGTACTGCATTTGGGATTTTGCGCTTTTATAAAGTTCCTGATATTTTCCCCTTTAGACATCTTTCTATATGAATTCTGTCTTTGAATAAGAGTGTCCTCGTGTATATTTTTAAAATTTTGCAACATTTCTTTTCTTTGGGAGAGACGCTGCTTCTACTGTACAAACATGCATAAATGTATATGTCGATTTGCATACGCCCTTGCATACATACATATGTATGTATGCATACTTATAAAAAACATTTGTTGCGATCAATATTACAATTCTTGGGCAAAACGTAGCGTCGCTGAGGTATCAAAATCGTTTAGAATTTTGTCTATTTCTGTTCATGAAATCAAACGTGTTTATTAAAATTTTATCATATTCCACTGATGCCAAAGATACGTTGTACATTCTTTGCAGGAAAAGATTTGATAATCAGTTTGAAAACTATAATCTATCTCTTAAGAAAGCAAAAAAGTGGCCATTGTTGTGGTGTTTAATGGATACGTTCACAACATCACTAAATACAGCCTTTCTTCTGAAAAGAGAAATGCACAATCAGTATTGTTTTCCATGTATAAAGCAGACAGTAGTTCTCATGTCAGTAAACAGTTACAGGATCTCATTGTGATGTACTTAAGATTTAATATGAGCTCAGTGTCTACAAGAGTTATCGTTATTTTTGAAAGAATTTTCGGGTTGATATGGATACGATTGTCATCTCTGGAAACGTTTCCAATATACAGGGTGATTATAATTAAAGTTTAAGTTTCAAAACGCTATAAAAAAAGAACCACTGATGAAAATGATGTGAAATTTGAAAGGAATGTTATTGAAGAAAGCGGAAAGCGTATGGCAGAAGAAAAAATTTAGTTTCAAAAGTTAACAACATATGGCGCTGTAAGCGGCAGAATCACGACGAGAAATGATTCGTAAAACAACGGCTAAGGTGGAAGTTACACATTAAAACGCATTGACAAATTAGAATTGTTGAATAATTTTATTTGCATGACTGTACATATCACATCGAAAGGGACAAATCGGTTTCAAGAGTTTTGCGGCGACATACCGCATAAGAACCATTCATCAAAGAAGTTCGGAACTGGCGCAAAACATGTTCATTATGGTGTCCACCGTTGTGTGCAACAAGTTGAAAGCGACAAACAGCATGTTCCACAACGAATCGCAGTGTCTCCGGGGTGATGTTCAGAATGCGTTGCGAAATGCGTGCCTTTAATTCCGCTAAATTTGCAATTGGAGCATGAAACACAACATCCTTCAGATATCCTCACAGCCAGAAATCACACGGAGTAAGATCAGGCGATCGGGATGGCCAGTCTGTAGGGAAATGACGGCTGATAATTCGAGCAGTTCCAAAATGGCGCCTCTGCAGCTGCTTCACGGGATGTGCAATGTGCGGAGGAGCGCATCTTGCTTAAAAATGATTTCATCCACACATCCACGCTGTTGCAGAGCTGGAATCACGTGGTTGTGCAAATGAGACGCATACCTCTGACCAGTGACGGTTGCGGTAACAGGACCGGAAGCACCCGTCTGCTCGAAAAAATATGGTTGTAGGATGAATGATGTTTTAAAGCCACACCATACCGTGACCTTTTTAGGATGAAGTGGTACGGGGTGCGTTGCCAGTGGATTTTCTGTTGCCCATATTCGACAATTCTGGGTATTCACGTATCCTGTCAGATGGAAATGGGCTTCATCTGTCCACAAAATTTTCCACGGCCATTCATTATCCACTTCCATGCGAGCCAGGAATTCTAACGCAAACGTCTCCCTAGCTGTCAAGTCAGACGGAAGCAACTCTTGCACATGGCCAATTTTGTACGGATAGCATTGCAGGATGTTTCGTACAATTTTCAGCACCGTGCTCGTAGGCCTGTCCAATGTTCGGGCAATTCCTCGTGCACTGCACGGTTGCACACCACCGGCCGACCCCTTCTGTAATGCTGTGGCCACTTCTTCAACTACCGTCGAATGCACTCGTTTTCTCCCTCTACCAGATTGCACTTCAAACGAACCTGTCGTTTCGAATTTTTGCATCATTTTCTTTAGACATACGACACTCATTGGACCAACGCCTTCTTTTATACCCTTCAGTATCCTGAATTTTTGCAGAGCTACTCTTGCACAATCGTCATTCTTGTAATACAGTTTTACCAGCAGAGCGCGGTCCTGCAATGAAACACTTATGGCGAACGTCTGAGACGCGGAATGAGGAACAGCCTGGTACCTGGCGGCTTTATAAGACTGAAATTTAACTAACATTTTAATTTGTCTTCTTCCGCTTGCAGCGCCATCTGTTGCTAACTTTTGAAACTAAATTTTTTCTTCTGCCATACGCTTTCCGCCTTCTTCAATAACATTCCTTTCAAATTTGACGTCATTTTCATGAGTGGTTCTTTTTTTATAGCGTTTTGAAACTTAAACTTTAATTATAATCACCCTGTAAATCTTGAATTTATTATCTTTGGATCAGTTCTCGCATAAGTTTCAGAAAGCTTTCCGTACATACAGATTATTTTTAAATTATGAGAAATCAAACTAGATGATACAGCTGACCGACTTTACCGAACTGTATACTAAATATCTGATTATATTATTTACTAAACAACTGACAGCAGTTATTACTTTGCACACGAAATTCACGCACAGCTACAAACTCTACTTTAAAGTTTGCTTTTTAAAATATCAGTTTTCATTATTTCCGTACTAAATAGATACACAAATTACACTCCTAATTCAAAACTATATATATCTTAAAAATTTCAGACGTTTTACATACAGGGAAGTCTTTAAAAAATATTTTTTTTTAATTTTTAATTTTAGTCTGTAATAAGAAGCAGCGTTTAGTTTTTCCTATGTAAAGACTATTTAACTTCCTTTGTACATTATATTTATTTATATATGATGCCTAGGTTTAATTTCTGACTATGAATGGTATCCTGTATTTAAAGATTTGTCTGTAAAATAGGTATTATTCAAAATATTTTGTAAAGACATTAGTATTTTTGGAAGCAGGATAGATGAAAAATATGCAAACGCCTTCGACGGGAATCGAACCACGTACCTCTGGAATACCTGCCCAGTGTGCAGAACCACTACATCACGAAGGCATACTGGAAGGCGGGAGAAATACCGTATAACGTTATACAATGCTTTATTTTTAAATTGGTGTCCGGCACTTTAAATATATTGATGTAAATACAATATCTAGGTATTTCAGCAAGGCACTGACATATACGCTGCGATAGGATAAGTATCGGTAAATGAAGAATCAACTGGAATCTTTCGAATGGAGAATAAATTCTGAAATTATCCTACAATCTGATTATTTAAACTGAATAAGTATAATTTGTTACTTGATTTTGAAGAGTGGGAATGATACCAAATTTATTTGCACATGTGATTTCCGCTCATAAAATTTGTTATTAAAAACAACCAAATGCGCAGTAATTTATTTAACAAATTGTAAATTTACTTTCAAGCACTAAATATTTAGTTCTTTATTGCATCATACAAAGGCTGTAATCATCATTAACGCTAACTCAAAAAACGCGGAAGTGTAATACGTTTCCACAGTATGCGTAACACTTAAGTATCTACAAAAATGAACATTGGTTTTGAAAATCATTCAGGACCTATAGATAAATTTTCGAGTTCTGGTAGAATAATGATGAAATTTGCAAGAATTTTAGTCGCTGTAACTGCACCTCATTCCTAGACTTCGCCAAGATTTTTTAGAGGTTCGGTTGACATTTGTCCGAACATATGTTAGAAGTAATTATAATCTGCCGTTCAAATAATCACCGATATTTTATACTTTCCTTCAACATATACGTCTGTAATAACTTGCAGAATGTTAACTTTTCACAGAAAGTTGCTACTTAAATACACAGAGGAAAGCAAATATCTTAGGAACATATCTGCGTTTTCGAGCAGAAGCTGTTACTGAGTGCGTCTTTTCTTGTAATTATGTAAGCGAAACTGCTTTCTAGTCCTCTATAAGGTTAAATATTATATACAAAGAATGTAGAAAATTACATGCGATTTGCATTAGAAAATTATAATGCTTTTAAAATTTATGGTAGAACGATGAAAATGTTAAATCTGCGAGAAAGGATATTTCATAAATACAAGGTTAAAATAAAAAGCAGTGGCAATACGTTAATTCTTCTGAAAATACTTTATTGTCATAGTTACAGACCTCTTATAATGAATATAATTGTTTGCCATGTTTACCACCTTCTGAAAAATTTTAGAAGGTATTCTAGATCACAAGTAATCCACTTCTGTTGCTCTCCAGCGATACTCTTCAGGCACAAATAACATCTTTCCTAGTGTTGTAAGCAATCCCAAGCAGCGGTTTCTTGTTTTGGCTGAGAGATCAGCGTCATGCCAACTCATTTTTGGGCATACAGTTCTAATACCTACTGATAGAAGGTTTGGTTGCTCCAATACTTCTCATCGCAAACTTCATATCAGATAGAAGATACATAAGATTCAGATAGAAGATATCATTCATTCAGATAGAAGATACATAAGATACATAAGATAGAGGAGATACATAAGAACGCTTGCTCATTGCGTACTGTGCCGGACATTGCGTACTGTGCCGGACATTGCGTACTGTGCCGGATGAGGATGGGATTTGTCTCTAGGGACATCATTTGAGATACAACAGTGAAAAAAATGTGATACTATTTGTTGGTGACGGATCTCATTATCCTGCAGGGCAAATGATGGTATAATGTGAACACTGTCGACAATCCCCTCCAACGGTGGCGATGAAACGTATTTGACCAATCTCGCAATTTGCCTGATTTGATACGATGTGACTAAAATCCAAAATAACTATCATTATTATTAGAAGCGAAGTTATCCGTGCTTTGGGGCGATTGCTGCTAGACGTGCTTATGGCATATGATGCCTTCCAGTAATTTGGCAGAAGGTGGTACCACATGGGCAGGTAATTATACTGAGATATGTTTAGTACTTCTACCTATGGTAAAATGTTTTTTCAGAATCAACGTGTTTCTATTACTTCGTAGGTATATACGATACATTTTCCCTATGAGAAACGAGAACCATAACATGATTATGCACATCATATTTCCTTCGGTCTTGTCGTTTACTAAGAATATCAAATAAAACTATTATGATAATATAAATTAATGTAGAACCAATGCTACCACTGATCACGTATAAAATTAGCTTGTTATGACGTTGAAACAAATCTTTGTTTTTCATTATATTCACAAAAAAAAACTGACTATTTGGTAGCAGTGTACTAAAGTGCACTAATATTTACATGCTTTAAAAGTCAAATTTTATTTATTACTTAGAATAAAAGAATTTAATACTTAGTTTATTTTGGAATTATATCTAGTTTGCTGTATATTAGAATATATTCTTATCTAGAGATTCAAATGTTACTTTAATTCAATACCTGTTTTCAAATTCTATCAAGAACAAAGATAAATTTTGATTTCAAGAGAAAAACTGCAACCGTAACCACAGCAGATCGTCATTCACTCCAGATGGGGTACTTCTTAAGCCTCCGGAGACAAACGCAAGAACAGAGCGCATTAAAATGTCATTTTTCTCTATACAATTATACTAATGTGGGCTTCTGCATTACATCTTCATTTCAGGATAGACACTTCGAAGCCGAGTTGGGTATTTATGCAGTTTGTGTTTTCTCGGAGTGGTATTAAGTGTTCTTAAATAATTTGAGATCTTATAAATGCGCCGGAAATTTGATGCATTCAGCCGTGTACGTAAAGTGCCGAATGTATGCCTGTGTGTCTTCCGCTCATTCACTCTATCCATTGAAAGACTAGATGAATAAAGCCTTTCTAGAAAAATTGTTAGATTATTGGATGTTCTAAAGAGATTAGTGAATGCTGGGAGCTGTCGGGAATAGAAGGTGTGTTTAAGAAATGAAAAAAAAAGTCTGACAGATTCCATGTATTTAATAGTCCTTGAAAATATTTTTTAATGAGAACTGAAACAACACGTGCGTTAGCTTCAAATAATGGACTTTATTTAAAGATTTATGATGGAAAGACAGTTCATGTTAAGTTACTTCAGAAATTACATCTAAAGTAATGCTTTTTTTTCTTCTAATGCGTTTCTTGATTAAGTTCTGATAACCAGTCATCTCTCTATATTTTTTAACTATTCGATTAACAAAGTAAGACTTCTGTTTGTTTCATAAACAAAATGGTTCACTTACCCATAGTTCCATTGTCACATAAGACTTATTATTTAGTAGGAAAAAAAGTTTTTATTTCTAGCCTTTTATAGGCGTTAGGCACCGCTAGGGCAGGGAAAGGGGGCCTCTTTATTATGGAGGCACCTTATAGGTGCTTAATTGTTTTAAAAATAAAATTTTATTATTTTATTTTCCTGGTGCAAGATTTAAAATTGATAAGATTACTATATATGACCCTTTTTACATAAAAGTTATATCTATTTATTTTCGATTTTTTTAAATTTTAGAATAAATTATCGAAATACCATTTCTGCGCAAATTTTACTGAAAATTAATGAGTTATAGGCAAAAAGAAAAAAACTTTAGAACCAAATCAACAAAGACAAGAAAATAATGAAATGAATAATTATAAAATCCCCATTTCCACATAAACATGTAAAATGCAACCGATATTCTTCAAACCAGTAGAAATACAGAAAAAGGAAATAGAAAAATAAGAAAAGATATATAAGAAGGAGTAGATAAATTCTAAAGGTAGAGGATACAACTGAACCTTTCTACCCTTGGAAAAGTCACTACTTCTAATCTACCTCCTCTTGATAAAGTTGAATCAGATTTTAATTGCATTCTTCTGCCTATATATGTTTTTGCTATTTTTCTATTTCGTTTCTCTTATTTCTATCGGTTTGATGAAGATTGATTGAATTTTAGATATTTATGCGGAAATTTGAATTTTATTGTTATTAATTTCATTTTTTTCTTGTGATGGTGAATTTGGTTCTAATTTTCACCTTTCCTAATTCACCTTTAATAGATGAAATCCATAATTCAGGAAAATTGGTAGCTCTTTGCAAAAATCTCTGTATCATTCTTTCTTAAAAATCCATCATTACATCCTCTTGTTGTATCAATTGGTTTCGTGTCTAATTATTGTACAGAAAAATCTCTAGCACTTTTGCTTATGTACATTTTTTTTTAAAGGAATAATATTGGTTATTAAAAATCTTTCATGTTCAACTGTGTAAAAAAGGAAACATTTGTGGTTATTTTAATAAATAAAGCAATTACGATATAAAGAAAAAAAATATAATATTTCACATTTCATGCCCGTATTTTTGCAATTTTATGTAAATTAGAAAATTAACGAAACAATCATCATAGTTATAAGTTATCATAGTTATAAGCATCATAGTTATAAGTTATAAACAATCATCATAGTTATAAGTAATCATGTAGTTATAAGTTAATCATCATAGTCATACTCAATCCGCATAGTTATAAGCAAAACTCTTTTCTTGTCAGCAAAAGTTTAATCTCAAAGAAGAATTTATTTTTACACGTTTCGTTTTGACTAACTGAATTAATAAATAAAGTAAACTTCCATGAGTTCTCTGTGCACTCACTTTCATTGTACACTCTAATGCACCTTCAGTTTTTGAATTTTTAATCCAGAAGAAGTACCATTATACCATGTTTATTATTTTCAAATATCTTCATAGTATGTCATCTACCGGAATGAAAAAATAAGATTAAAGGCAAATATTTTGTTCATAGCATATTTTAGCGAGCTTACAGGAAAATACTTTTTTCGGCTCCTTTTCGTAATGCTCAATGATATTCCGTTACTACTTTGTGACTATGTAAGTACTATGAACGAGGTTATAGAATAATATCGAAATCATGAAATAATGCATAAGATTAAACTTAAATTTTTATTTTAATCGAAATTTCATGTTATGGAACTAGTATGCTGTATCTTGTATATCAGATCGGATATTAGTCCGGTATGACTATCACACGTTATTACATAATAAATTTGTTTTTATTCCTTATCAAAGAGAGAGGATAATTACTGAATATTTCATACAAAAGCGTTTCTTCAGTGAAAAATATTAAAAAATTGCATACTTTTATTACGGTAGCGTCTTCGTATTACGTTATTATCTGTTTATTTTCAAAATAAATTACGTTATATTGTCTTCGTAACATGGCTTACATTAGGAATATAAATAATTTTTCTTTTACTTCCTTTTTATAGAAATATTGCTTTTATATTTCCTTTAGTAGAATAGTGAATTAAGTCCGTTAGCGCAGCAACTTCAAAGACTTTCGCCCAATAAGACCTAAAGTTAACTCTCGATTTTGTATTCCTGATCGTTGGCCAAACTACGTCTTTATATATGATTGTTGTACAGGTTTCTGTTTTAACTGTATTTGGGTTTTAGGTTTTTCTGTATTTTACAATTTTTAATAAGTATGTTTTGAGTCCTTATGTATTTCTGCTTTGCACCGAAGTGAGAACTGAGTTGATTGAATGATAAATATATCTCTAATGAAATTCGAGGGCATAAGTTTAAATAAAGTGTAGCTAAAAATGTATATAATTTAAGAGGCCATACAAGGAAGTCATGTAGTATCCACATTAGATTAGATTTTTGTATTTATTATCAGAGATAAAAACGCCATTGCAGGAAACTACGGAATACTTTACAAAACTTTTACAAAAACTTTTACAAAAAAACTTTTACAAAACTTTCAAACATGTTTCCCATATTACTTTGATAGCAACCAGCGTATCGTATTATTCTGAGTTGTAATCTGTAGCTAAGCTTAAGATAATAGGTGCTGACAGCTATGTGCAAACACAGCGTATCTAATAAACAGTAAAACAAAAGGGATATAACGAAGTCTTTATTCAGTTCTAAGCAAAAGAAGCTAAGCAATAATTTATTTGAGGCTTTAAACCTTAAAACTTTATTACTGACGTAATGTTTTTATTAGTTAATTTTACATTACATATTGGGTTCTCTTATTTCTAGTTAAACTATTGTATTAAATTGCTAGTGCAAAGAATATTGTTTTATCATTTTGCACAAGCTATTTAAGATGTTTCCTATATGCATAAATAATTTATATGTAATTTAATGATTAAGGAAGTCTAGATGACTGGTATTCTAAAGTTTGAAATATGTGTTGCTTATTTTCCCTTATTTCATAAATTATATATTTAAAAGGGATGTAAACAATACATCTGGTATGGTGCTTTTAACATTCTGAATAATATTAACGAGACATTTCAAATTAATACATTTCGTAATTAAATTTTACACAGCGAAAACTCATTCACATGGATGGAATTTAATTATTCATCCAAAAATGTTGAAGAAATGATTTGTTTCTCTAGAACCTAACATTTTCAATAATTAACAGTTTGGGCCCACCAGCGGCCGAGCGGTAAAGTCGCTGAACACTGGTAGTTCGGTCCGAGGTTCGAATCCCGCGAACGGGCTGGCTGCATGGGCGTTTTCGTGGTTTTCCCCATGTGTAACGTGTATACGAGCCAGTTTCCCTTATAAAGTCCTCCACGAAGGCATCCCTCCTCTTAGGCAGATAGCCCTCGAGGCTTTGCCATAATCACACACACACACACACACATAATTAACAGTTTATCCTAGAACTTTTCAATAATTATCATATTATTTCATGCTGATGTATGAAAATATAACCGCCCTCGTTTCTAGAATGCATGGTATAATGGTTCTCCCCAGGCACTTTTATTAATTTCATATCATGGATTTTTGTAAGCTCACGTTCCTATGAAATTAATAAGCTTCGATAAAATTAATTCTGTAGATATTCTCTAGAAACCTCAATTCCTAACTTTGAAGGAGCAATCATGTAATAATTTAACTAATGCAGAATTTAAAGCGCAGCTTCTCAAAAGACATCAAGAAACATTACCAAAGCTGGGTACTTCAATGAAGTAAACAAACATCACATCTTCAGACCAATTAAAAATAAGCAACAGACTATCACGTGACAGTATTCCGCAATGGGAGTCACTGAAGAGTTAATACAATTAAAATTTCATTCCAAGGAAATGATTAAAATCACGTGTGAATTCTATGCCTTCGCGACGTAAACTCAATTTGACTCTAACTCTGTAGAATTAAATTACAAATTATTAAGAAATCTATATTACTGATTTCACAGTCTTTGACATAATTAGCTCAATATTCCTATGATATTTGAAGAATACGCAATTAGTAATAATAATAATAGCAATAAATTCTAAACTTGTACTTTGCTCATTTTGTAAAGCAATATACTAATAATATTATATTAATTAACAAAATGCTTAGAATTTAATGAATAAGTCATTTAATATTTTTTCATAAAGAGTACAGCAGTAAAATATATAATACATTGTTTCGTATGTATTTTATATGGGATATATGCAGCTGATATTTAAACCGATGGTTTTGACGCTTAAAATTTACCGCATTAGAATGAAATAATAGGTAATAAACAATAAAAAGAGAAGAATAACTGACTTCGACAAGAACGCCACACTAACAGTTAAATTTATGCATTATTCACGAAAACAGATTAGAAACAGTATTTGATATGCACGGGTTCAAAATATCTGCTGTGCCTCAAAGCGGTCATTTAAGAATTTTTCAGCGCCACTCAGCTCATCAAACTTAGTCAATAAGAAAATATGTAAGTTAAAATATTTTTTTTTTTTTTTTTTTTGAGACAGCGAAGTTGTTGATAATTCAATAGTAAAGACCCAAGACCTGAATACGTTGCATCGTGGTTTCGATTTCTAGAGGACGAACTCGTTTTAGTGGCTTTGTTCATATGCAATATAAATAGAAGACGGTATTCCTTAGAATCTCACCAACAATGATATACTAGCCCTCTAGGCGGCAAGGCCGTATATATGCGGCTTAGAATACTTTTTATGATATCTGTAAGTATGCATATATACGTGCATATTAAAATATGTGAAAGAAATTAAGGCAATATATACAAAAAAAAAATCCAGGTATGAAATACCAGGAGAGTTTTTACATTAAAATCAAAAAAATAATTTGTTCTCATAGTAGTTTTGGGAAATTTGTGCTTTCTTAGCGAAAACCCTGGTCGCTCAGAGGGCTAGTGCTTGGTTACAGCCGAAAACATCGCGGCAAAAACATCGCAGACGAAAATGTCGCGGAGAAAACAACGCAAGGCGAAAACGTCGTGCTACAAAACATCGTGGGAGAAAACATTGCAAAGAGAAAACATCGCAGTTCTAAAACATCGTGGTACAAAACATCGTCGTCGAAAATAAAGCGGTTCAAAAACATCGCAGTTTAAAAACATCGTCGTCAAAAATATCGTGGTAAAAAATAAAGTATCTACAAATCATCGCATGACGATAACATCGCAGACATTCTTTTTTCAGGCATGCTTTAATAAGTGTAAATGGATATTCCCGTAATGATTTGTGAGCGCAAGATGGAAAGAAGGATAATTTTTACTTTCAGATTTTTTATTAATTAATAAATTTTTGCTGAGAAAATAAAAAGGAAACTTAAGCATAAAAAATTAATGCAACTTATAGCACTTAATAGAGTTTTAAACCGACATAGTTAACTAACAAAGGCCATTAATAAATCATTTTTATAAAGTTTTTACTGGTAATATTTCATGAAAAGTATAATCTATAAGTTAAATTTAATTTTCTATGCTTAAGTTTCCTTCTTACGTTTTCAGCAAAAATTTATTAGTTAATAAAATATGTGAAAGTAAAATTTATCCTTCTTTACACCTTGCGCTCACAAATCATTATGGGAATATCCATTTACAATTATTAAAACCTGAAAAAAGCATGTCTGCGATGTTATCGTCATGCGATGATTTGTAGATACTTTATTTTTTACCACGATATTTTTGACGACGATGTTTTTAAACTGCGATGTTTTTGAACCGCTTTATTTTCGACGACGATGTTTTGTACCACGATGTTTTAGAACTGCGATGTTTTCTCCCACGATGTTTTGTAGCACGACGTTTTTACCTTGCGCTGTTTTCTCCGCGACGTTTTCGTCCACGATGTTTTTGCCGCGATGTTATCGGCGGACACCCTAGTGCTTGAAGAATTCGACCTTGCAGATTTTACAATTGTTAAATTTTCTCTCCATTGGTGATATTCTGGATACAGATTGGAATTAATAACAATTTTGTAAAGAATTGGCACCTTATCTAAGTAACGTCCTACCACATTTAATTTCTTATGATTTAATTTGTTAAGTAATAGATTTGAAAACATTGCCAAATCACTCCCATATTAAAGTTCAAAAAGAATATTTTTTAGGATTTATCCGAAGTAATTATTAGCAGATCTAAGCTGCCGTGTTTAAGTGGTGCAACAAAAAGGTTAAAAAAGAATAATGCTATAGTTCCTAATCTAAGTTTATAATAGAAATGCTTTCAAGTTAAGTGTTAAATGATATAATCTAGGTTTCCTGCAGGTATACCTCCAGTCCTTCTGAACTTTCCCGAAAAGATGTCACGTTTTGAATGTCACACTATACCGCATTAGGTCTTACTCCAGGGTAGGTAACTCTAGGTGCATGAAATATTTGATTTTTTAATAGGTAAATGTAGCCAATGCTGTAAAATTATGCATATGTTTTATGTAATATAAAATAAAAGGGTTGGATAACATATAGTAGCGATATTTCAGTAGTTCTGAAAATACTTTATTACAGTAAGAACAAGAACATATAATCCTTCAATATAATCGCCTACGTGTCTACCACCATTTGCCAATTACTGGATGGCATCACATGCCATCAGCATATTCACATCTTTTGATACCCCGCAGCTACCTTTCGAAAGTACGTATAACCGTCTTTCTACTTTTTATAATAGGTGTCAGTCATTTCGACAAAGAGATCAGAGTCACGTTGACTCATATTAGGGAAGTTTGGCGACAGGTCCAGCATCTTCCATAGCCCCGTCGCAGAAGATCTATGACAGCGCTTGCATTATGAAACCGCGCGTTTTGATCGAATATGATGGTCTGTCACACCTGAGACATTATCTGCATCTAACAATCAGGGGGAAGCAACGATATTTGTTGTGGCTGAATCCCATCATCCTCCGCGACAACACGCCGTGTCATGGATCTTCGTCATGCAGGGGAGGTACTTTGGCTCAATTGTGATGCATCCATTACAATAGTAGACAGATGGTTATCAGTGATTAGGGCGGTCGTTATGGGAAGACTTCTTAAATAGACTTGTTGATGGAGTATGACGCCTTTCACTAATTTGACAGAAAGTAGTAGACATGGCAAGCGGTTATATTCAGGTACTGTAAGTTTTGGTACTTATGGTAATACTCTTTTAAGAACCACCGACATGTTGCCACTTTTTATCCGACTTCTGTAAATGCTCTTTTAATACGAAGTATTTAACCATCATTTTAAATTATTAATGATAACATGGAGTCCTAAAAATACAATACTGAATTAGCCAAAAAATTGCCTTTGTGTGCAAGAGGATCAAATGTCTTAACTCGTGTTTTTCAAATGGAAAATGAATGCAAAGATCTTGTGTATAAAGTTCGGTGTTGAAAATAAGAAAGGTAACTAAACATTGCAAATACTACTATACATTAAACTAAATAGATTCATTTCCTTTCAGATTACTAGCATATATTCTGGATTCTCCTAACACACATGTAGACATACAAGTATATACACATATATACTCCTAACATATACATTCATATATGTTAGGAATTTCCAACATATATATAATAACTTGGCGGTGGTTTATAGTATAGACAGAATGATGCTCCGTTTTAATAACTTGGAACAGTTGATAACGCAATAGTTGGATGCATAAAGAAACAGAAGCTTGCACACTTGGCCGAATTCAATTATTTCGTTTTTATCCATGTTTAAAGGGCATTTTTACACTTTTACGTAACAAAACACAAAATCAAATGAAGCCTATAAGAATAAGAAATATTTTAAAGTATCTTACGAAATCTGAAAGCAGGGGAAGTTTCAAACGCGGAAAGCGGAAAGTGAAAGGTTGATTCATACAGAAGAAATGTAGGGAAGTGAGTCAAAATGTTTCGGCTCTGAAACTGAAATTTTATCCAGTGATAATTGCATAAAAGTTTGCACTGCAGCAATACGTAAGATCTTTTGATGCAAATCTGTTTTGAAATGACGCAGTTCAAATGATATGTTATAAATAGCTAATATTTCTAGTACAGAAAGGGGAAGTACCCAAATTAAAATGAAGATTAAACGAGACCTTAGCAAATCAAAGTTAGAAGAATGCTCTACATATTTTAATCCTACATATATATATATATATACAGATACATATTAAATAAATATAATGATATTATTCATTGAATGACGCCATACGTAATTAAATTCAATTAGTTATAATCTGCGATAAAGGATAAAGTGATTTGGATAATAACAATAAAAATTACCGCAATATAATATTACTTATTATTACTATTAAAATACTTTTTCTTAGGTCTGTGTTTAGACTGGTCCGCAAATATTTTCAAGACTTTATGCTGTAGGTTATAAACCAACTTATAAAACGCATTAATTGATTTAAACTTAGAGAACTAGTTCTTACATGTTCGAACTTAGAGAAGTTCGGACTAATAAACGTTTGGGACTATTAAAACTAGAAGGTCCGTTGACAAGTTTCCAAGTGATTCATATTAAGAATAGTAAATAAGTTTTAAACGAAAAGCTGAAACATATATTGACTAAGTTACTAATTGCTTTAAAAACTTGCAGTATATGGAAAATGTAACTTTTTCTTAGAGGCGTAAAATATGAAGGCATGATATACCAGGGCCTATTAACCTCATTTTTCCCGTCCAGCCCTTTTACTACTGCTAGAAGTTCGTTCTTTCTCTCCACTTTTCAAAAATTTGAAAAATAACCTATACATTTATTTAGATTTAGATTATCTTTTAATGCATTTTAGTAATTTAGCAGGATAAAACATAAAAAAAGTTCATAAATCCAAAACTGGAGTTTGAAATAGTGAACAGCTAAATGAAAGGTTAACCGTATTCCCTATTCCCCGTGCTGAAAATATAAAATTCCCTCGAAGGGAAGAATTACCCCCTGGTTGAGAACCTCCATGATATACATTCAATAAAATTACTTGATGATTATACTTTTTACCTGTTATCTAAGAAAAATTAATGAAAACTAAATCAATCCAGCAGGGAATAAATTGCGCTTTCTAACATGATATATGAAAAGTTATTAAATCCCTTTATAAATCGCGAGAGGAAGTTACATAATTGAATTAAATTTCAAGCTCTTTACCCAATTAAGCTAAGACCTTGGTCTTAACGTATCACTGTTGTGTTGATCTAGTGCTGCAAAGTTGTCATCGTTTCATCGCCTGTTATTTATCGATAGGATATTTCACTGAATATCGTCGATTGTAATGGGAGCTATAAAACGAAACGGTTTCTGCTACGCTAGGGAGAGACAAGGGGATAGAATTACGAAACTGTTTAAAGGGGAGACAGGGGGGGTGAGTTCAGGATATAAATTTATGTGGGGAGCTAGTCCCTGAAAATAAATCACTTTCGGAACGTGCCGACGTGTGTTTTAAATTTAGGTCAGATATTATTTCCGTCCTGTATTATCTCGCGGACATTAGAATTAACGCTTCTAAGCGTTAAGGATTAAGGGAATGTATAAAAATTTCACTGGCGTATACAAGGTGATCCGTAAGTTACTATAAGCATAACTTTACAAAGTATCTAATCAGCAAATGAAGCCACATACTTGCAACTATAGAGTTCAGTCGATGCTTTTTGCTCGTAAATCTTTGCTTATACCTCTGTTCTAATTAACATTAAAGAATTTATTATTAATATTATGTAATAAACGCCCATTTCAAACATGGTCATATCTCATCTGATGACCTCAAAGAATTAAAGCCTTTTAGAAATCAAAGTACTTTAGAAAATTGATCGCGTTCTCTCAACTGACACAAAAGCTGCATGCAGAGTCGCATCGTTTCGTTGAAAATTAATTGAATTCTGTTTAAAATTAACTGCAATTTCACACTTCATTTGTTACAAGAAATTTGTAAATTTGTGGCTATAGCGACTTCTGAACTACGGTATCACGCTAGTAACCCAACCAAATATTATCTTACTTCTTTTGAACGACCACGAAAGAAAAAGAAAATGCGCGGTAGTTTACTGTTCAATATACACATTAGTGACTATTTGAACAATATATCTATTTGCGATAAATAGTTCTGCATTTACCGCATACTACTATATTTTTCGTGTTACGCTGCATTTCATGTATATATATCGTATTGACGAAATTTCTAAAATTTCAGGTTATTTACGGGTATCTTTTGAAAAATTGTTGAGAAATAGAAAAAAAAATATCGAAAACTTTAGCATTTAAAACAAGGACTCCCAACTGTTTTTTACATCGACCGCTTTCAAAAAATATTTTTCTGCATAGCCCCTTACAATTTGTTTATAATATTCAGCATATAATCCTAACGGTAGAAAGAGGGAAGACCAGTTAATTTGTATTGTTGTCAAATAGAAAAGCTAGCCCTACATATTGAGGACATAATTCCCATTTGTGCATGACTTCTGTTAAAATATTTCAACTCCCGGAATGTCAGAAAGAACAGGCGCAGATTTTCCTGTGTTCATTAGTTTTCCTTTCTTTGTAATTTTTTGTATTTTCCTGTATTCCTGAGTTTTACTCTTTTATAAGTAGTATTTACTGCTTATACTATTAGTATCTTTTTAAAGTTATATTACTAATTTTTAAAATATGTTAAGGGGTATCAGAAACCCCTATACCAACAATGTTAAATTGGCCATTTTCGATGTACCTATTCTCAAAACCTGCTGTAGATACAAGCTTGAAATGTTTTTCTGTAACTAACGTATACCTATCTGATTATACTAAAATGAGCTTTTGAAACATTTTGAATTTTAGAGTAAATTACAGGATATTTTGTTAGGCATAGTAAAATTTAGCACTTTTCTCGCACAAAAAAATAAATTTTTTTTAAAGTTTATTACAAAAAGCTCATTTCAGTAAATATTAGGGAACCTAATAAATAAGCCATAAAAAGTTTAGATAGAGCAGTAGTTCTTGAGAAAAGGTACATCGAGTATAAAAAAATCACGTTTGGAGAAAAACGCGTTTTTATGTAAAAATCCTCATTGATCAAAGCAGTAGATGACATATTAAAACTACATCTTTTTACAGTTCTAATTTTCATAGAGAGTAAAGAATCGTATTTTTAGAAAGATAAAAGTGTAGAGAATTTCAAAATGCAAAAATCCGAAATCACAATTTTTTGAAGATTTTCGGGCTCCAACTCCACTTAAATAATTTTTGTGTATTTTGTTTTTTATACCCCTTATTTTCTATGATTTCCTCCATATTATATGATATAGCGCTATATCTGTAAACAGTTAATTACCATTTTTATTAATACATTTTTTGTAATCAATCAAATCTTGGTTAAATAACTATATATATATCGACCCCTAGTCTTCCCTTTGGTCATCATTAAGCCCTTCTAAAATTCCGTCGACCCTCAGGGCATCTGTACCGACCCTGTTTAGAGCCCTTGATTTAAAACATTGCTTCAGAAAGGTATTATATAACAAACTGCAAAAGATCACCAAATGTTGTTGTGAACTGAAGATAAGTCATCAAAAGTTATTTTCAGGAATTTTAATATGAAATAATGATTACTAGTAAACTATTACTCACATCTCATTGACTCATTTTTAAGACGATGCTGATAATTATAAAGTACAAAAATACCGCGTACACTCTTTTATAGACAGATTGAAAATTACTGCTTAAATCATTTACGCAAATTACTAAGCAAATATCAATGCATGCTTATTACATCTACAGTTTCGATCACTAAAATTTGATTTTCTAATTTTGATTTTGAAATTTAGAAAGTTTAATTCTGATTTTGAAATTTTAAAGAGATTTGAATTTGAAAACTGCTATTTATATTATTATTGTAATTATTAATGCACAGCTTATTATTGCATGGCTTCTCTCTCCTGTTTTAATAATAAGACAACTAAACGACGCGTATTTCTATCAATGAATAAAATCTAAATTAAATACAAAAATAGTTTTTGTTTAAATTGGTAGCAATAAATTTTTGCATTGGTAGTAAGAAAACGTAATTACTGGAAGAAATCAGAATTTGAAGTTTACATAAATTTGCTGTGTCAAAAAATACTCAAATAAATATCACTGGTCATATATCACCATAATGGATTTCTATTAAATCTAGTAATAAATAATAATATTTTTATTTACTCATGGCAATACGTCACTTCACGCAAATCGTCAATAGACATGTGTTTTATTTGTAAATTGTTGCTCTAGAGGTGCTTTAAAATATTACCTGACTAATTTTACTGCTGCAATAAACGAAACTGATATGTTTTGAAATATACATAAAAGATAAAACTTCGTTTGCAAAAGTTTTACTTCGATTGCGCTGAAATGTTTTATCTTTTTTTCCATGTCGGTAAAAATTTCATTACAGTTTTAAACAATCTTGCTATGTGCACATGTTTTTTATTATATCTTTTCATTATTTAAATATGTTCTTTCCCATTTTGGAAAATAATAATTAGCATTAAATGCAAAAATTATCTCCAACGAAATCACGAATGAATAAATTTTGATAATTGAAATTAATTCTTTTTAATTTGCTAAAAGAAGTTTAATAAGAAACATCTAAGTCATAAAATTCTTAAGTGAATGCAACATTGCTTCTAAAAATTTAACACAACTTCCCCTTCAGTACAGAATAATAGTTTTGGGATAAAATAGAAAATTGATTAAACATTCATGTTAATTCGTCTTAATTCATTAAAGAAATCCTTTTTTTGTCCCCTGGGACACATTTAACATAGTCTATATAACAGCAAAGCGGCATACATTTTAATTTATTAAATAACTTAAATTAAATGTTTAAAATAATTTCTGATGTTTTAAATCCATATCCAATTGAAGTCTCATTTTTTTTAGTTGATAACAAAAGGTACATAAATTTACATTTCTTGTAAATGTCACTGACGTATCATTATGTAAAAAATGTAAACACTAGAAACTAACTTTCGTACTTAGTTCTTAAACTAGAGGTCAATCCGATGATAGAGAATAAATCTGTTTAAAAATGTTTCAAATGAAACGTTAAATCAGTTTCACAAATATTTCAGCCATTTAGTCAGCAATTCAATTAAAATACTAACATGTCATCTGCCTTTAGAATATGTGTTGCTTGATGACGTTTTTGTATTTTATACAAGAATAGTTTATATTGTTGCGTGCGTACAGGTTCGTAATAGAATGAATGCGCACACATCCGATGATAGGCTGATAAAATTTATTTTGTCAAAAGAAATACTTCAAGGTTCTGGAATTTTCCACAGAAATACTCGTACAAGTGTTTAAAGTATTACAGAGTACAATCAGTTATTACACTTCAAACTATCAAGAACATTAAACACAACGCGATGCAAAGCGCATCCAAAAAGAAAGCTAACCCGGAGATATCTCACGGTACTCCGATCTAACTCTTGAATTGACAACTCGCAACAACTACTACTACTAGTGAGAGCAGAAAGTCTCTCCGGCCTTACATAGATTTCACTCGGCCGCCGAAATATTTATAGTACTTTCTGCTTCTCAAAATTACTGGAAAGAAATGGGGGTCGAATTACGGTTACAGCTGACATAGTGATCAATTACATTTATTCAGTTACAGTACTTATTAAGGTGATACAAGGACCTGACCAAATGTCTTCAAATTGTGGCCAAGATTGACGCGATAAAATAAGTAGTCAAAACCTTTGCCAGCTTGGCGATATCTTGCCAGCTTACGGAGGTATCCATTTACTCAGTGTTAAATGGATGTTCCCCTGTATTCTTACTTTTATGGCATAGCTTGTGTCTTAATTTTTTTTTCGCATTACATTATACAGAAAAATAAAATGTAATTGCACGAAAATTATCAATCTATGTACATATTCGCTACAATATTGTTGAAGGAAGACAGGATAGATTTTCAGGAAATATGTAATATTAGAAACTAAGATAAGTATTTTGAAAGTTTTTGCTTGCACCAACAACCAGAATAGCATCTCATAAATGAGAGGTGCTTTTGTTAGCTTGCTGAGCTAAATACTGCAAATCACACAAGCACTATTCGAATTTTTGAATGATTTATTATTTAAGAGATTGAACCATCGCATATAATTTTTTTATTCATTCGTAAGCATTGTGAAATAAGACGTGCTAAACACTACAGTGCTAAAGTTCATGTAATCTTTTAATGGCTTTAGTTCTGGCAAAAATGTTGTTTAACCCAAGAAACTAACGATAAATCTGTGGATTAAACTTTTCTATATAATTTTTGATCATTCAAATTTTATGAACCCTTTCTTAATTTTCTTTCACCTATCTGATCATGAAAGCTTAAAATGGCCTACTCAGTAATACGTAGTAGTTCATAAAAGCATCTAATTTAAGTATAACACTTAATAGTCAATGGATTGCCTTAATAATTTTAATTAATGAAATGTAGAAAAATATAAATTATAATTCTTAATTAATTTTTAATACAGTCCCCACCATCTTCAGTTACAGATGTGCTGTTTTCATTAATGTTAGTACTCAGCAAATCCCACCACACTAAGTACAAATAATACTTTAGTACTTTAGTAATACCTGTAGTAAAGTTTCCTCTGAGTGTATGTGAAACCATCTTGCCACCGTCTCTTTTATCTCATTATATTTACTGAATTTTTTGCAATGGTGTTTCGACAAAAACCTCTACCGATAGCCATAATATTAAACTCTTCAACCTGTGATGAGAGACTGATACTTTATTCCATTGCCCTTAAAAGGATCTTTTTGTTCGTGCGGAACTCTTCTTACTTGATACTGTGTTTTGGAGCAGACCAACAAACCTGTGCGCTGAGATAATTCGGATTGGTGATGACCTATTAATTATACGACCGTTGTCTCTCTATTTTAAGTGTCATATTAAGATTATTATTTACAACCCCTCTCAGCATTGTTCTTTTTCTCTGATAAATAGGGAAAATATAGTTCGCTATCGCATAAACAAGTGATGTAATTTACACAGTAAACCATATAAATAGACAAATGAAACTTTAACTTTTTTTGTTAATTTTAATTAGAATCTTACTACTATTAAGTGTTTTTAATTAATTATCTATATTGTTTTTAACTATACCTATTTGCATCATTGTTTAAGGATATATTACTGTATGTATCTGCATTAGTAAGTTCCAGTAAGAATAACCATTTTACCACGAATAATAATTATTGATGAAGAAACGTTTTTAAATACATGTTAAAGTGGATTAAAAGAAAAAAGACTGATCTATTTGCCTACCTTCTTTTATATTTACACTTTGTAAGCTAGGAATTCAAATTTCAGTAATTTAATAGTTAAAGAGATTTAGGAAATAAATGAACTAAAATATGATTCAAGATCAACAGAGCGTTAGAACGACATAACGCATTTTATGTTAATGTTTGCGTGAACAAGAGCATTTGCATTATAATGACATTGTCGAATATGCGATATCACACTGAAATGCGTTTTAAAAACAGCGGTATATATTCATTAACATGTTTTTAATTAATGCAGCAACAATACAAAAGCGCTGAAACAATGAAGTAAAGATTACTTGGATGCATCTAATTTAACTTTTAGAGAAAGAATTTCATTTGTGATATAATGTGCGATAATAGAAACTGTGGGACTAATTGCTTTAAACGTAATTAAATAAACAGTTAGTTTTCCTTAGGGTTTATCCTGATACAGAAAAACACGTAATGAAATAAATAAATTAAATTTGCAATTACAATAAATAACGCAAAACTAAATTGTAAATGAGTTCTCCAAATCAGATTGCATAAATTACTTGATGCACTCCGAAACTTTCTTTTGTATCGGCAGTTTTGATAAACGTCTCAATACGCAGAAGCTATCAAATTGCTTTGAAATGTATGGCGGATTTCCGCACAAATACGGCAGATAAAAAATATCCGAAAACGATATATTTATTGCTCATTAAATAGCATAATTAAATTCTTGTGCTTTTATACTTCACATGAAAGAACTTAAGATTAGATAGAATTAGTAGCTATGTAAGAGAGGAGAATTTTTTAAAATTTTATGGCTAATAATTCTACTATCCTGCCTTTCATTTGAACTGCCGCTGAAATAACTATTTGTAACCCAAAAATAATTATTTAGTGTAAATATAGTAGGGTGTGTAACTATGTAAGATAGATTAATGAATCTAGAATATTATAGCTATTTCTACTATCATACCTTTCTTTGGAAATGGTATTTAAATCATGACTAAAAATTTAAAAATAATTATTTAGTGGCTGTAATGCATGTACATTTTACTAGAAGCGTGTACTATTTTTTTAAGCCGTGTGGGTTCAAGTCTAATGTAAAGCGTTTCTTCTTTTTCCGCTCAGCTGAGCCTGTTCTGTTGTTTAGGTTATGCTTTCAGCGCACCTTATACTAAATTCCACTAACACTCAAAATTAAAATTATCGGATTTTTTTCTCTCATATTTTTCCTATGTTATTTTATTGAATATCTAGTCCCACAGCAACTCCCAACTCCAATTCTTGCGATACATAATATTTCTTCTGCAAAGAATCAAACTCAAGATTTCTTCTTCAGATAAACTACCGCTACTCCTATGACTTCTGAAGTGCTTAGCTACAATTACGTTTCATATATATATATTAATTTTTAATTCTAAAAATTATTTCTTCTTGTTTTTCTTAATTATTATTCTTAACTATTAAAGTTTCTCAGAGAGTATTAGATGTATCAGATTTCATATCTTTTATTAATAATATTTAACTTATGTAATACTGCTTTTTACCTTCAGAATAGTAACCAGTGGTGTTACATTTGCAACATAGATGAAGCCACAGAGAAGAAAAATTGATGTAGTTTGTCCTGGCTTTCCGAATTTCTTTGATCTTGGAGAGACTTCGCACCACCATTCAAATGACTGATTAATCCTGATCTATGTTTGTAAATGAAGGCCTAGATTTCATCACTAGACCGAACAGCTACGATACATATACCCCATGGACTTATAATACTGTTAGCCCTTAAAAAGATGCATGCATCCTGCTCTTAATATAAGCGCTGACGATGTATCAAACAGTAGTATGTGCGAATCCTGTCATCTAATGTGTTTTGGTTTTAATCAGTGACTACTTTAGATGACATTTCAGTAAGGCTTCTGCACTAGATTGCTTTCATTCTATTTTTATGTTAATCTACAAATTTTCTCCAAATATTGTTCTGATTATTCGCCTCAGTTGTTCCGAAATGCTTAAACATACTCCGGAGCTTTAATGAGTATCTGCTCTAACACCTTTGTTTTCGTCTGCGGTGTTATAACAATTCTTTGTTTCTATTTTACTTTCACATCTTGAAATCCATATCGAAAGAAACTATAAGTTATGCTACAAAATTTCCTGGCGCTGGAAATGCACCGCATGCAGGTTAAACGATTGTACAATGTCGCAAACAAGCGTTATAGCCATAAAAACAATTTGCGGATAAAATATACCTCGAAAATACCGCAACATTTTTAAGCTTGCTTGAACTGTCATGTTTTCTTAGATGTCTATATCAAAATAAATATTATAGTTGCATAGTAAATATATATATTTTCATTTTCTAATAATTTTATCTTTCTTTTGAGCACTGCATCGCAAAAATATGCGATTACTTTCCTAAGCCTGAAACATATCTGAATAGTGTAATAGCAATTTCTGCCAAAATCGTTTTCGTTTTACCAAGTAAATATGACATAATAAATATTTCAGTTGAGTACATTCGAAATATTCTGTTTTTGAAATAATGCTTTAAAGCAATGATAAATCAATCCCTCTCATTGACATATACGATACTCAAAAACTAAAATATGAAACCTTTTCTTGGCCCATTATTAAAACAATATACAGTGTGTTTGTTAAAATCGTTGATTACTTGTAAAAAAGGTTTTGAATTCCATACTAAAAGTTATTTTATTTAATATCATTTTACACTATACACAGCAATTTTCTGTAAATTTTAGGTGTGAGTTTAATAATTTGATGAAGTAAAAAATAGAAATATTTGAATGGAAATCCAACAAACACACTTGCATTATTTATTATATATTTTAGTAAGATATAGATATATCATTCAAACATACGATATTATATTTTGATTTAGTAACTGTAACAGCGAACTGGAACCACTGTTTTCCACTTGATAGCTGGATGAGCAAACCGCTTATTCCCAAATGCATTTTCGGGAGAGCGAAAATTAATTAAAATCTCCTCCATTTAAAGAGCGATTAAATCTAATGTCTTTCTTCAGTCGCGAAGAACATTACACAAGATCACCCAAATCACAGTTTTGTTCGAGCGCCAGTTTGAGAGAAGCCAATGTGAAAAATCCACTTTACTCTTGCCGGTTTCGAACCACATTTTTATATCTTTTGATACATGAAGCATATACCATAGAAACATACGCCAGTAGAATGCCGTAATATCTCTCAGTCCCACTACATATCATTATTAATTACATAATTATGCGTATCTATATGCAGAAATAGTCAGGAAAATTTTCTTCTAGATATGTCACGCTTTCTTATGTTACACTTCGAATCCATTAAAATCGTGAACAGTGATTCAGTATAAAGTTAAAGAGCTGCATTTGAGGTACATGTTTTATATCCGTGTAATTTCTGAATTTTTAAGCAGAAATAACATAGCACAAGTAGACTGTACAAATTACATTAACGCAAGTGTTATGCATGCAAATAACAATCTTTCCTTTTATAAAGATATCAAGAAGTTATTTAAAAATTATAGTTGTGATTAGATTAATTTTTTACTAGTTAAAGTGTAACTAAGACATCTTGAAAACGCAAAAATTATTAACTTTAGCAGCGTTAAATATTGTCCCATTTAATTTATTTAACACTACGCCCTCGATTCTCTAACGAATCGAATATCCAAATGCGTAAACCTGGTTATGGTATAAATTGCATGGAAATGAAATGGGAGATTAAAAGTGTGAAGAATAAATCCAGTTTCAAAGTTGTATACACATTTTGTGACTTTGTATGTGAATAAAGATTTAATAAAGGTGGATTAACTCTCGTGCCTACCCTGCCACTGGCATTGAGCTAACCAGATGTTGTTATCTTTTGGCTAAAAACACATTACCGAACTTAATTACTAAACTTTGTGATAAGTGAAATGAAGATATTTCAGATTTTGCCTCAAATACTTTTACCGACACTAGCTTCTAACCTTCGGGATAAATAAAATCGAGACGTGTGTGATTTTCTCTTAGCTCAAATTCCATACTCTAGATTTTCCCCATGTGAAACGTGTATACGAGCCAGTTTCCCTTATAAAGTCCTCCACGAAGGCATCCCTTCCCTTAGGCAGATAGCCCTAGTGTGCTTTGCCGTAATCTCAATAAATCAAACAAATCCATGCTCTAGACTCACACCTTTGGGATAGGGGAAAGCAGGGTATAGGCTAAGTATGTTCCCATGTGCTTTAAATTAAAATGACCAATCAACGTATCTGCGTCCTGTACAATGTTCAGCACTCGTTTTAAATCTCCAATGATCTGTCTCGAATGATTTTTTTAAGTGCCACTGTCGATATTAACTGGCTGAGGCTTACTGAGAGAACTTAGCTTTTTTGATTGCTCATTTATTAATGCTACATGGTTAATTTACCTTTTAAGATTACGAAGGAAACTAACATTTTTTGATTGCTCAATGATTTCTCTCAGATTGTTTTTGATTGTTCCCATTTTCGAAAACGGAACATGTAAACGGAAACATAAAATTACGCTGAGTGTGTTCCGGCCACTCGCATTATTTTCATTTCGCCTTCTTTATTTTTTATCTCCTCCCCTTCGCCTTTCTGGATAATATTAAACAAGATGCTGACGTCATGCTAAAGCTGGAAATAATGACTAAGTAACGCTAAATAACAACTAAAACAGAAAAGTAAACAAGAGCTAATGTATGCAACTCATGTCTTAAATCTCATTCATCTCATATATTAAAACTAATATCAAATTAGTTCTCAGAATGCTAATCATAAAATAAGATACTCATTATGAGACTTATATCACATATAATATTGCCTGCAATGCTGGAATCTTAAAATTTATAATAATACTTAAATTTAAATACATAAAAATAATATCTTAATTTTCAAACACGAAAAACTCAAAACTTAAAATTTTATTTTAATTTGCTTTACAAACCGTCGCATTCTCAGCTTTAAAACAAAGAATAATTAAATTAAAATTTTTGATATTTTTAAGTATTTTCCGATATCGAGTTAGTATCTTTAGTTTTTGATATTTTCTATAAAGTTTGCGAATAGAACATGCCAGAGCAGCAAGAATATTAACCAAAATTTGAACATTTTTAACAACATTAAGCAGTAACAATTTTTACAGGTAATAATACCCGGCGCAAATACTGATATCTTCATCAATTTACATTCCAAATATAAATAGTACCGCGAATTTAAAAAAAAACTCATATGGGCACCACATGACTTCCGTGTGCGGTCTATTAAATTAGCGCATTTTTTGCTGCACTTAATTTAAACTTACTTTCTCGAATTTTATTAGGGATATATTTCTCATTCAATCAAGTTCTCACTTCGCGGCAAGCAAAAGGAATACATAAAAACTCAAAACCTCCTCATTAAAAATTGTAAAATACAGGAAAAGCTAAAACACCAAATAGAGTTAAAAAACCATTAATTTTTTCAATTAAATTACAATTTAAATTAATTAAAATCAGGCAGAAAGATAGATTTTTCGGCGCACAAAACGTTTAGCTCCATTCGGCAAAAAGACTGTTGTTGCAAGAAACGGACTAAATTCACAATGCTACTAAGTTTCAAATGTAAACAAATGGAGGCCTCGTTAGGCTGAGCCGCACTTAAACAACTTTTAAATTATTGATAATTCTATAATTATTGTATGGAGATTAATTAAAGGCATAAAAACAATAAACGGAACGTAAGAATAACATAATTCATTCCTTTTTAAAGCAAAATTTGAAAAATTTGCGAACATATAAGAATAAAAAAAACATAGCTCACTGGAGCCGGGTAACAGAGTGCTTATGTAATACACATATATACATATACTTTCGGTACGGCAGATTGTAATCAAAAAGGCAGATGCACAGCTAAACTGCCCCATATACAAAATCGCAACGTTCTGAGTCTATTCGTTTTTGAGTTATGCAAGACGCATAAATACGTACGCACGTATGTAAGCACCTATATACAGACGTCACAAAAAAGTCTCTTTTGATTCCATTTTAAATCCATTTCGCAATCCGTTTTGGGGAAAAGCGTCCTTTATTCTGTCCATACGTACAGAATTCAGGCAAAACATCGTTCAAATGGAATCGAGTGCGGGCGAAATGGACAATTCCGTTGAAATACAATAGAAATGCAATACCCTAAATTTTTCACGATGACAATACTTTCTTTAGCACGCACGTACAAGGAAATAAAAAGCAAGGGCAATACGCAACACTGTATAAACGTAAACATTGAAAAGCTGAGTGCGTGCACGCCGCGCATATTTTTTCTTCGCTTTTCGTATTTTACGTAAATTAGTCGAAAATGTTACTTACCATAAATATGAAAGACCGATTTCCTAGATGCTTTTAAATCTATTTTCCTGAAAGTGTTTTACATGTCTACAGTGAAAGATAGTCGAATATTTGAGAAATGAAATTATTCATTTATTCCACTTCATTTCTTGAATTTATCGTCAATATAATGCACATGAAACTATACCAAAAAGGTTCGTTTCTGTGTAGTTTCTATATTGCAAACTTTAGTGAGAAAACTGGAAACTGTCTCGTTTTATGAACGTAAAGCTACGCTAACTCGTCTAAGCCGAAATAAATAATTTTTTCTTTGAAAGCCTCCAGAAAATAAAATCTAAGACTGACACCAATCTCAATGCCTCCGAGAATCTGACATCTGCGATGACGAGGGGTGGCGACGAAGAAAAGAGGCCGGGATACGGGCGATTTAATTTCTGTCATACTCTGTCCCCTGAAGGCATTATATCGGACGTTAACTGCTCAAAAACAGGACATGCACTCTATCAACGGGCGCTGTGTGGGCAATGGATTGGCGTGACAAGACCATATGGAACGACTGAATTCAGTACCGGTGAAATTATGGCTTTCACGGCTGTTTCTGATACGAGAGATGCGCTCTTAATTATTGGAATACGACAGATCGATTAAAAGTATCCAAACGTAAAAGTGTCTCAAAGCATTTGGAAAAGTTTTTAATTGAAATATCGTTAATCATTCGCGAATAGGATTTTATGGCATGACACATCGATTCCATGGACATGACATATCGATTACCCTGTGATTGTTTTCTTGCTAATTGGATCTGTAATTAATTTCAGGGTGATATGACTTATATCCAATCAATACTAGAGTACATTTATAACGTCTTATTTAAAATAATGCTTTATGACACTGGCTGGTATAATTTAATATTTTAGGTCAAACTATAACTTTCATTACCTTAGTATAGTAGCAGTTTGAGTCCAAAATACTGCATAATTAAATTTAGTTAAATAGTTGTTTCACCTTCAAAACGCCTAACTTCACTGATTTTCATAAGATATGTACTACATAGAAAATTCATAATAAATACATAAATAGCAAAAAATTTCGACGAAAACAAACTATCTATTTTAGAATGATATAAAATTGCATGAAACAGGAACAAATACCTCAGACGTTAAGAAAAAAGATAACTTTCGATTCAGAACATCTTTTACGTTTGTCAATATATAAGGTATTTCTCCCGCCTTCTTGGCGTGCCTTCGTGGTGTAGTGGTTCTGCACACTGGGCCGATATTCCAGAGGTCAGCGGTTCGATTCCCGGCGAAGGCGTTGCTAATTTTTCATCTTCCCTGCTTCCAAAAAATACCTAATGTCTCTACAAATACTTGTTTGATGGTGGGAATAAGGATCATCTGCCCTCAAATGAAGTATTTTAAATGAAAGACATTTAAATCTTAATTGGATTTAGACTTACAAAAGAAGTTAAGTTTAAAAAGCAACGTCATACATGTTAACTACTTCGTGTTCAAATTCCATTTTAATCAAACCCATACTCAAACTGTTGTTTTTGTGCTTTTCTGTGTACCGAACATCACGTGTATACTTTCATTTGAAGGTAGAATTCTAATAGCTTTATAAATGAATTTTAGTGTGAAAAATACGTTTTTCCGTCGAGAGTCTTACAAACTGCTTTCAGTTCTTATTAACGCCAATTTTTTTTCCACTTTGCAATCGCATGCAATCAGTAAAATTGCATTGCCTGGGCAATGGGATAAATATTTTAGCTACATTTGCTGCTTAAACATCATAATAATTAGCTTTTACCTCTAACATTTTTGTTCTTCAATAGTCCTTTCTGTTGTTTGAGACCATTGTCTTGTGATATGCAGGTATTTTATGCAAGTATATATTTTATTTTTTTTTTTTTCAAAATATAAACAATTTCTTCTGTAGGTCTTAAAATGATGACTCAATGCTTACTTTAAAACAAATTTACAAATTTAATCAAAAATTCTTAATTCCGAAAATAAGGAACCTTATCATATAAAATGAGAAAGACTTATAGTATAAAAGAAGTAAATTAATTAACATAAAGTGATTTATTTTAAAATTCATAAATTCATTTGACATGGAAATGGTACAAGTCACTTGTAATCAAGTAGCTGATTTTTCGTTTCCTTTTTACTTCCTTGTACGAAGTAAAAAGCAAGTATTGTAATCCCGAAAAATATCCGATATCATATTTCAAATAAAATATCCATTTTGACCGCTATCGAATGCAATTTAACGATGCTTTTGCGTGACATTTGTACGTTAGGACAGAATAAACAACTCTTTTTCCCCAAAAAAATTATAAAACTGATTTAAAATGAATTCTGAAAAGATTTCTTTCGTTGCGTCTTTACGTAAGTACGTATCTCGCATAACTCAAAACTGAGTAGCCTCAAAACGTTGAAATGTTGTATGTAGGACTGCTATAGCATGTAGATGTGCACCTCCCATTTTGGTTGCAATCGGCCGCACCAAAAGTATATAAATGTATATATATATATATATATATATATATATATATATATATATATATATAATCGTATCCGAAGTATCGTTATGGTAAATAAATATAGTGAACATTAAGGAGTGCAAATATTCTACTGTGGTTTATGCGCTATCGATGAAATAGATTTAATTTAAAATTTCTTAAATGATAATTCAATATGTTTAAATGAAATGCAGGAAAATTGTAATTTAATGTTCCTTACAACGAAGTCATGTGACGAACACATCTGATTTATTACTTCCTTGTACGAAGTAAAAGAAGTATTGTAATCCTGAAAATTTCTGGTATCATATTTCAACGAAAGAATCCATTTCAACCGCTCTCGAAATCACGTTTTTGAACAAACAATGTTTATAACAACGTTTTTGTGCGAGATCTGTAAGTACTGACAGAGTAAAAGACTGTTTTTGCCAAGAAAGACTGTAAATTGTATTTAAAATTGATCCAAAAGAGATTTTTTCTTGACGTACGTATGTATGTATCTCGCATAACTCAAGAACGAGTAGCCGTAGAACTTTGAAATTTTGTATATGGGACGGCTATAACATGTAGCTGTGCACCTTTTGTTTTCGTTGCAATCGGCTGCACCAATCATATATATATACGAAATATTGAATGAACTGAAATTCATTGAAATCAAAAATTGTTTGCAGAATTATTTTCCATGATTTAAATTCAAATACCTTTAAAACTGTTTCTCGGAATTAAATTTCTTACTTCTGGGTTACTTCATTTTGATACATTCTTCTAAATTCATATTGGGAGATAATATAATCGATATTTCTACATAATATATTAAATAAATTATATATATATATATATTAAATAAATTATATATATGTATTAAATAAATTATATATATATATATATATATATATATATATATTCCCACTCTGTTACCTGGCTCAGTGAGTTTAGATTTTTTGTTCTTATGTGTTGGTAAATTACGCAGTTTATGCTTTAAACATGATAGATTATGCAGTTTTTCTATTCCGGTTGAAGTTTTTATGCCTTTGGTTAATCTGCATGCAATGGTTGTAGAATTATCAACAATTTAAAAGTTTAAATGACAAGCTTAAAGCCTAAAGAACCGCTATTTGTTTACATTTGAAACTGTAGAATAGTCAATTAAATTTTCAAATTTTTTAACACTTTCAATGTCTTTTTACCGAATAGGATGAAATGTAAATTTTCAATTTTGTCCACAGAAAAATCTGTATTCTTGCCCGCTGGCCGAATTACTTGTTTTTGAGTAAAAAGTCTAATTTGAATTGTAAAAAAATTTTTTTTAGTTGTTTTAATTGTATTTGGTGTTTTATGTTTTTCCGCATTTTACAATTTTTAATGAAGATATTTTGCGATTTTATGTATTTTCTTTGCCGTGAAGTGAGAAATAAATTAATTAAATGAGAAATATATAACTAATAAAATTCGAGGAAATAAGTTTAAATGAAATGCAGCATAAATGTGTATAATTTAATATGCCATACAGTGAAGTCATGTAGTATCCACATCAGATGATTTTAATTTATATGTATTTTGGTATTCCATCCTATATTGCAGTGGTTCTGAAAACATTACAGAATAAATATCGTACTTCAAGAAGGTGAAGTATTCTTATAAATTAGGAATATTCAATAAGTTCCTAAGTACAGAAAATAACTGAACAATAAAAATAATTTTTTTAACCTTCGCAAATAGGAATCAGAATTGGGGGATAAATAGATTATTCAATAAAAAGTCTCACGAGTGGTTTGTTAATTAGTTTACTTGAATTCAGATACTTTCTTCAACATTTAACGTTTCAAGTAAAGTCATAATCAATATTACTTTATTCTGTAAAGTTTAACTTAATTTCATGGCTATTTTCAATTCAAATTTTATGATATTTTTTGAAAGATGTTGTTTTTATTCGTAACCAGAAATTTATAGTTCATTTAAATCAGTGATAACATTCCCGTGGCTAGTTGAACTATTTCCTTGGTTAGTGCAACATATCAAAATGTATTCAAAGAAAATATTACCCTTTGTTAAAAGACTGATTTTTGCGTATAATAACTCTTCATTGAAATATGGCTTGCTTGCAAAAATACGAGCGTTTGCCGAGCAAAGATAACAATGCTTTGTCTGTACAAAGGCTTAATATTTTCTTTTCATCGTCGAATGGAAATGCAATTTATTTGCGATTGTCATCCTTGAAGAATTTTCCAGCTGCATTGTGAAATTGGGTTTATTCTTGTTTTTATGAAAGATAAAAAGAGAATATTTTTTCTTCCGAACATTTTTGCAAATACGCTGTCTACGCCCTAGCATTGTTCTTTGAAATTCTGGAAACAGTTTTTGAAATATTTTTTCCTTTGCACTATTTCATATATTTTTCATAAAGCCCTATGTTTTTTTTTTTTTTTTTTGCAGTTTATAGATTTTACTTAACTTTGGTATGTAAGCAAATGAAAAATTTATACGTTCATGATAATTCCCTTAAACATTATTTTCAATCAAACATTAGAATTTAATAGAGATGTTTCTTTTATTAAATTACTTTTTATTGTTCAATCCTTGAAAGTGAAATTATGTATACGGCGGTATTTAAAATTAAAAAAAATAATCAGAACATTTTTAATAAAATTGGACTTCGGAAATATTAGGGTAAAATTTTGATGTAAAAAGAAGGCAGAAATTCAAAGTATGCTAAAAAGCTGTGTTTTTAGTTTCAACAGTAAGACATGAATTACTTAAAAAGGTATCCGCCGAAACCATCGCGGAAGAAAGCGTCGCGGAGAAAACAACGCAAGGCGAAATCGTCGTGTTACAAAAAAAACATCGGGGGAGAAAATCGAAGAGAAAATATCGCAGTTCTAAAACATCGTAGTACAAAACCTCGTAGTCGAAAATAAAACGGTTTAAAAACTTCGCAGTTTAAAAAAATTGTCGTCGTAAATATCGTAGTAAAAAGTAAAATTTAAGTACCTAACACATCATCGCATGGCGATAACATCGCATACATGCGTTTTCAGGTTTTAAAAGCTGTAAATGTATGCTCGCAAAATTATTTGGGAAAGCAAGAAGGAAAGAGGGATTCTTTTACACTAATCCACACGTTTTTCCACATTTTTCGATAAACACTAAATATTATTCCAAAGACAGTGAAGCATCCACTGACCCTTATGCCTGCATTTCCTGAGTAAGAGTAGTCAGTAAGTTTTTCGAATTCAATTTTTAATTTGGTTTTTGCAACATTAATTTGTCTACCAGACCCAAATATATTATATTTTGATATTTCTACAAATGTAATATTTTAACATCAGAAAACATTTCTCACAATAGATTTAAGGAACTCCATGTGTATTTTCCTTTTTTCTTTTTTTTTTTTTTTTTTTTTTTTTTTTTTGTGAACAAAGAATTTTCTTCTTGCTGATCGCCCCTAGTATCTATGGGCACTAAATGACGTTGTAAAAGCTTTAGGGTTAACGTTTTAGCTTTATGTTGAAAAACCATTCTTCTGAATTTGCTGAACATTTTACACCATTAATGTGTGGCTGTTGTTTGAGTTTTTATTGAATAAATATGTGATTCCATAATATTACCTTGGAATGTAGTCTATACTTCAGTGCATTTTTGACATTTTCATGCAATTGTGGTCAAAGATTAATATAAAAGATACATTCTTACACACTTTACATCAATGATATTTTATATATTTCAATTAAATTTAGCCATCGTTAAAACAATGAATTATTAAATTTCTAACGTAACTTTTCGTTGAAACCACGTATGCCATGTTCATTTCTCATGTTAACTCAGTATATTTTGCTACATTAATTAAAATTTTAAAACACAGAAGATAATTCTTGTAGCGTATTTTAGTTACAAGGAAAAATTATACCAAGAAATACTGCTTACCAAAACATCTCAACAAACGTTTGGAGTGTTCGAATAATTATGGAAAGTACTGATTAATATTTTTTCAACAAATTATTTAATTAAGAGGAATATTTTTACGATATTTGTTTTGAAAAATGCAGAGCTTAAATGAAGAAAAAATAATATATTATAAAACATTTTAAAATTTGTGTTATAATATTTAGTACAAGACCTATGCGAATAAATTTTAAAACGCAAGTGCCTGAAAAGAAATGAGAGCCATTTTAAATTTTAACATCATGATTTAAATTGACGAGAAACAAATGCAGTGTTTGCTTGTAGAAGCTACAACAGTTATTTTTGACGTAATGGAAAAATAATGTTAGACAGATGGAGTTTACTTCCACTACGAGAATAATTGACCTAGAGAGATTTACAGGCTTTCGAAAATCTAAATTAACCTAATTATTGTTGTTATGCCAACCATATTATTATTAACTTAATATTATTAATATTATTTTTAATCATTATTAAATGGCTAAAAAGCTGCCATCACGCATTTTCGTACTAGAATTATCATGAGGAACGATGTAAAACTGATCTGCAATTGCGGTTGCAGTTCTTGAAGATATTGTAATAAAAAAGCACTGAATAACCATACTTTGTGAAATTTTCTTCTTAGAGAAACCATTTGTTAAATTTTCTTCTTAGAGAAAGAGAGTACCACAGATACTAGAGTAGCTCTGTCTAATACAAGTAAACAGACAGAAACCAAAAAAAAAAACATAAATAAGCCAAAATATCTCTGTAACATATATAATTCATTAAGTTTAAAATAACTGATAATTCTTCAGAAGATCTCAGATATTTTTGCAGTCTTTGAGACCCCGCGTGCCTACCTTTGTGGGGAATGCGGAAACTCTTCTTAATCAGCCTTAGCAGTCAGCAGTCAGCTTCCTTGCTTGAACAATTTAATGACAAGAAAAGTAGTTTTACAGGCATGCAACAATTGCAGTCTCTAGCGAAAAGTAGCGTTACAAAGAGCTAGGCTATATTTGCAACCTGAATAAATTTTTTATTCAATTTATATTTTACTCTTTAATTTTTATTTGTTGTTTTACCTTAATGTATTGTTTATTTATATTTTTCAAGTGACCCAAGCGTTACTACTTTTATGGTTTCGCTTAAAATTTCAGTAATTTCCAATATATATCTATATCTTGCTATCTACTTATCTGTCTGTCTATAGAAGGCATATATATATATATATATATATATTATAATTATTAAATGAAATGCTTTATTTCTTTATTGGAAATAACCGAAAGATGAAAAAATTAAAAATATACAGAGATCGAAGCAAAAAATAAATAATTCTTTCAAAATGAATAAAAAATGTTAAAATGATTCTGAATGGTGCAAAAAAAAGAAGTGTAAATTTAAAAAATAATTATTTGGTAAATTAAAAATTTAAATAAATAAATATTGATTCAACATAGTTTAGTCCCAACGTAACAGAGCCCACCAGGAGCCGAGCGGTAAAGTTGCTAAACACTGATAGTTCGGTCCGAATTTCGAAGCCCGCGAACGGGCTGGCTGCATGAGCGTTTTCGTGGTTTTTTTCCATGTGTAACGTGTATACGAGCTAGTTTCGCATAGAAACCCTCCACGAAGGCATTCCTTCCCTAGTGTGCTTTGCCTACAGATAGCCCTAGTGTGCTTTGCCGTAATCTCAATAAACCAAACCAAACCAAAATTCCCAATGTAACAGACTAGTTTAAGTGAATCTTTCCTTATTTAAACTACTAAACCATATTTCTGAGCATTTCATGTTTTGGTTGTTTCGAATTGGGAAGCAAAAAATTTATTTTATAATTTTAGTGATTTATGTATTAAATTGTTTCTACGTTTATTCAAATTTAATCATAACTCTTGGAATTGTAAGTTTTTTTATATTAAATTAAATTGAAATTTGTCTTCCTTATATACTATAATGATGAAAATGTTTATGTATTTCGGTTTATAAATAATGGCATTTTGTCTGGTAGGATAGCAGAATATATTCTGTGGTCAACAGAGTAAATCATGTTTTAAATATTATTATGATTTTTAATTTAATTTCAACACATCGATAAAAATTGAGTTCTACGAAAAACAATTTATTTTTTCCCTAGTGTTTCAGAGCAACACTTCTGGGAAATCTCCCATTCGTGTGTTTGAAATAATTATGAAGAACGAATGTAAAAGCGGCATTATCTTTTTCTGAACGTATAAATCTGTATTATCTTATTCTTTCTATCATACAAGTTATAAAGACTTGTATTCATAGTAAGCATACATTATCGATTCTAAAAGACCCTTTTAGTTGAACACAAAGAAGTAACACTGACACAACTTAGGTTTACACAAGCCAAAACTTCTGGCTTAACTTAAATACATAATGTTGAATTAAATCAAATGTAATAGATTGGCCTAACGGCTAATCTATTACATAGGATAACATAATGCACAGGAGAGGCTCTGGTTTGTAGAAAATTGCAGAGACAAGCTAAATTAACTTTCAGAGCCTTCGCTTACTTCGTTCTCTCTCAATCTGAATAATCGCTCGCTATCTCATTTACATTCTGGCATGAAACGTTTGGGTGAAAAGAGAGTGACAGAAAAGTAATTTAACTTAAAATGAACTTTTAGTTAAAAATAAATAGATAATTCCTCACAAAGTATCATAATCGGTTTTCACAGATAGCGCCCAGTCAAGTCTCTAGCAATCTCACAAATGCGGTCAAATATTTAAAATTTATTAAGATAATTTGTCACTTATAATTCAATTTTATATTAGAAAACATATAAGGTACTTCTCCCGCCTTCTTAAAATACCTTCGTGGTGCAGTGGTCAGCATGCTCGACGTATTCGAGTGGTCTGTGGTTCGAGTCTCGGTGATGGCATTGCTCATTTTTCACGTCTTCTGCTTCTAAAATACCTAATGTCTCTACAAACATAGTACATATTAATTTTTACTTCAAATTTTGAAATTTAGCTCATGTAAACTTTTTTTTTACTTTAAATCTTGAAATTTAGATCATTTAATATATAATACTATAAAAAAAGGCCAACATATCACCGCACACATATCAGCCTTTTCACCAGGTTCATATTGTACAACAGATTCGTATTGTATGAATATGTGTGTTACATGGAAGATTATCTTATGTTTATCCAAAGTGGTACATTTTCATACACTGGTTATCATTAATTAAGATATAATGTAAAATGTAAAGAACGCACCAGACAATTATGATGTTATAGAAATTAGACTATTTTTAAAATGAAAGAATTAGATGTGTCAGTTTTGTACAGGAAATTTACCTTCAATATTGAGCATGATCTTCCATAGAAGTAATAAAGCACATACAACGATAGGGGATAGTTCCAATTATGCGGTCTGCCATTTCTGAAGAAAGTAAAAGCTATTTCTTTTGCTAAGCAGTTGCAAGCGTGGCAAAATCTCAAAGGAAGGATTGAGAGCAGCTATATGTTTTCATAAAGCATCCCAAACATGCTGGATAGGATTCAAGTTCGATGATCGAGCTGGCTTCTTCATGCGCTGAATTGTTTGCTGCTGAAGATAATCATCCGCGATGCGAGACCCGAGCGGTCTACCGTTGTCATTCTGTACCAAGAAATCATGGACTATTTACCTAACATAAGAATGCACATAAGCATCAAGCATATCCTCTCCATAGGCTTGAGCGTTCACAGTTCCACATGAAAAGACTTGAAGGTCTGTTCGTCCACTCAAAGTGATACCACCCCAAACGCAGATACTGCCTCCTCTGTGTGCATTTCTTTCAAGTATGTTGGATGGATGATAACGGGTTCCATGCCCTCTCAAAATTAAATCACGCCTACTATCGCTTTGGAGGATAAACGTGGACTCATCCTCAAAGCGGACAACCCTCCACTGATCAGCAATCAAGTAGATATGTTGACATGGCCACCTCAAATGTTCCCTTCTGTGACGTGACGGCATGCAATGGTCTGTCGCTTTACGTACAGACCTCCTTCGTGAAGCCTTGTACGCATGGTTGACCTTGACACCAGCCTTGCAGTGGCTGCCGCTATGGTAGAGCTGAGGTGAATTGGAGTTGTTTTACACTTCCTTCGTGCGCGTAACAATGTTCGTGGTCTTGCTTCATTGAACATCCTGGATGCCGAATCTGTATTTAGAAATTGTTTCAAAAGTCTATAAACCAGGGGAGAACTCATATTTAGCTATCTGGTTACTTCTGTCTGACTTTGGCCTGCCTCTAGTCTCCCAATAACTCTCCGTCGTAGTTCTTCGGTCAAATGATGCCTGAAGGACATTGTTACGAAATCGCTATCCCAGATTTCTTATCTCAGTATAACAGCGAATTTTACAGGCTTGATCTCAAACATGTAAGTTTATGCTCCTTGCAGAAGACGTATTTCGATTGCAATGCCAGTTATTTACATATCGCAGTTTTACCCAGCAACTGTTATTATTTCAACACATATTCAAATTTTATAGAGGTTGGCTTATTTTTGAGTGACTTACCGCTATGTTTGTGGTTCTTCATTAATTTTTGCAAACCAATGTATCTAGAATAATTTTGCTTGAATTTAATGTTACATTGGAAATTTCTTTTGTTATTGGTTGCCTTCATCAGTAACAAAATGGGTTGATTGTATTTAAAACGAAAATTTAATTTATTTGTGAATTGCATCATTATTTAAAAGATTAATTCCCATGCAATTTAAATAATGCACAAAATGCAATTCATTTTCAAGCGCAGGATGATTTTTTTAAAGAAGCAACGTTATTGAATTTAATCCAGTTAACCTTTTTAAGTGAATGCTACTGTGCGAAGCATTTTTTACAAATATATTGCTTTTGATCTTTTAATAACAGACGAGTTGGAAGTACTATTTTTTCAAAATATAAAACTATGATTAATGGAGTTTTTCAACATTTTGCATTTGAAAGATTTAACAATTAGTCTGAGCAAACTTACATAATTTACGTGTAAATAAATTTGTATGAAATACTTCGGAAGATATTTAAGGAAAATGGGTTACTTTGCAGATTCTGGGCCTTAAGTACAATTCAAAACAGCAACTACACCATAAGATCTTAATGTTCGTATTCAAAAAATATATACGATTTTAATTTTTGATCTGACATAATCAAATTTGGAAAAAAAATCCCAAACTTTGCCAAAACATATTCAGAATTCCTCAGTTCGATCTAGTCCATAATTCGTTACCATTTCCATGAACTACATTTAAAAACCAATTTATTTAATAGCCCTATTATTTTTCACAGCTATCCAAATATATACCACAAATGTCATTTTATTTCATATTTGTACCGGGCATTGTAATTAGAGGGCGGTGTCCAGTCATATGACATAATCGATCAAGTGACGTAATAACATTTACGCAGCTGTTAGGACTTAGTTTTTGTCCCCCCCGGGCTTTTTGTATGTGTATCTTTTAGGAATTCAGTCTCATGCAGAAATGTTAGAGAAAAGAAATTATTTCCCCAACTTGAGGGGGCGGATCTGGCATTGTGTGACCTCATCAGGGAAATAGGGTGCTGACAATTATATTAAAAATGAATATATTCGTGGAGGGGGTTGAAAAGCGCGGGAAGCAACCTAGCGTTAACAATAATTTTTGCTCTTTCGAATATAAAATACTTCTAGCGCGTATTGATCGATATAAGGAAAATAGAGTAATTATATACTTGAATGGTATGTTCGAGAAAATGGTAATTTAAAATAATATTTTGAATAAAAAAATTTTATACGTTCTAACCAAAGAAAATTTGAAGAATGCTGTCTAACTTGAGATTCAAATAGAAATTGTTACATTTCTGTTTGTTCGAGTGAGTGATTTCTATCGAGATTTTGATTGTACGTAAATCATAAGCATTTGAATTATGCTCCGTAAGGTATATGGTGCTCAAAAAATATAAGATAAGCTCTGTTACTCAGGAAAGGTTTCTTTACTTAAGAGCAAAATAAAAACTTCATGATCTTTCTTCAGACATTGCAGGCACGTTCAAGTCATTTCAGGCATTGAAATAATAACTCAGATAAGTTTAAGAAAGTGTATTAGAATTATTTCCTTGAGCAACAAAACAGGAGAAGACTATTGAGAAATGGCATTTTGCTTTTATAAATGTCTTCAAACTTTTGTGCAAATGTCAGTGAAACAGACTTTATAAATATAATTTGTAGAGACATTAGGATTATTTGGAAGCAGGAAAGATGAAAAATTACCAACGCCTTCGCCGGAAATCAAACCGCGGACCTCTGGAATACGCTTCCAGCGTGCAGACCACCACACCACGAAGGCATGTCAAGAAGGCGGGAGAAATACCGTATAAGTTTTAAACGGATCCTCTAGAAGCACAGGTTGAAAATTCATAAGCAGATATTTAAATGTTTACTTTTTCCAAAATAACATTTATTTTAAATTTTTGATTAATCAGTAAGACGATTCAATGGATATATATTTCATGTACAATAACGTGTCAGTAATTTAGGTCTTGGAAGCGCTAAACTTCAACCATATCAAAACAGGGCCGACACAGTCATTTAGACACCATAAATTATTTCTTTTGAAGTTTAGCTGAAAACTCTAAATCATAAAATTAACTTTTCTTTGCGTTGAATAATGGTTATTCTGTAACATTTTCACAAAATATGGAATTACATTACTAATATAATTACTCGGGTTCGAATGCAGGCTAGGGCCACGCACTTTGTTTACGTCCCCTGCTTCAAAATAACCTAATGCCTCTACAAGAGGCTTCGAAAAAGGTGGCGGACCATGATTCGTCAATACAGGATTTGGCGATAGGGTCCAATTATCCCCAGTCGCCCTTTAAAAGGGGGGGTTATAAGGTGTTTTCTCCGTCCTTTCCGCATTCGTAGTGCAACTGGAAGCACACTCCTCACGTATTCGAAATATTCCGGGTTCGAGTCACGGCTAGGGCGCTCAACATTTTTCACATCTTCTGCTTCAAAATAATCTAATGATTCTACAAAGTGTCAACAGTATAACTTTTGCATATTTTTATCATAATTTATACAGCAGTTCGAAAGTCTTTCGACACACATTTGTTGCTTGAAATTCGCGAATTTTCATGACAGCATTCCCATTTTACGTTTCAAATTTACTTCAAATAAGTGTTGGTAAATTGTGCATTTTTACTTTAAAAATGATTGAATTATGTTGTTCTTAAATCACTGTTGAGGTTGTTATGCCTTTAACTAATCTGTATGCAATAGCTGTAGAATTATCAATAATTTAGATGTTGTTTAAGTGCGAGTAAGCGTAACTTAACAGCCATAATTGTTTGCCTTTAACACTTAGCAAAATGGTGTTTCTGCACCTTCAGTGTCTTTTTGCCGAGTGGGACTAAAAGTTAACTTTAGGTTTGTGCACTGAAAAAGCTGCTTTTTTGCCCGCTGGCCTAATTGCTTATTTTTGTGTTTTCGTGTGGAAGCTTTAATTTTAATTGTAAATGTTGCCTTTTAAATTGTTTTAGCTGCATTTGGTGTTTTATGTTTTCTATATTTTTAAATTTTAATGAAGGTATTTTGAGGTTTTATGTACACTTGCCTTGCCACGAAGTGAGAAATATATCTCTAATGATGTTCGAGGAAATAAGTTTAAAGAAAATGCAGCAAAAACTGAGTATAATTGAGTAAGCCATACAAGGAAGTCATGAAGTGTCCGTTTCGGAATTATTTATATAATATATTATTATTTATATAATTTGAACAATTTGAACTGAATTCTTTCCGAAGTATTGTTGAAATGGTTCTTTGTTAATCGCGAGTTTGTAAATAATCCAAATGTTTAGACTTTCAAGATTTAAAATGTTATAAAATGCACAGCTTTGATCATCGATCTGATGCGACCTTAGGGACTTCATGCAAAATATTCTGCAGTCATTTTATGAACAGTATCTGACAAGATGATTAATAAAATGATACGTTTTGTGATTCTTCTGTTAGTATGCAATACATATGTAATGGCATATTTGTACAACAAAAATTAGTTTACTTTGGCATTTTAATCTATTAAACCAACATGCAAAGGTAAAATTCGGAAAAAAAATGCAAAAGGTAAAATTCGGAAAAATCAGAGTGAGGATTTAAAGTAGTCTAGTGTAAATTATAACACTACCATCTTTGAAAATGTTTATGTTCTTCAGAAGATAAATACCTCCTGATGAAAAACATCCTTCGTTAGATCTTTTCCGAAGGCATTAAGAATTTTGTTCAAAATACAAGTCAGTTTGAGGTTTTTTTCCCAAGTGTTAACATCGTTTCGTTGAAGTTTAAATACATGAGAATTTATAAAAATGCATTTTTAATGAAAGCACACCCTATGTAAAAGCTCAAAGTTTATTTTTAAATGTTTGGAAAATCAAATAGCTGACTTCAAAGATTAAACACTTTTTTATTCTTTCGTTCGATAGCGCTCGTTCTAAACGGACTATTCTTAAAATAAGAAATGAAAGGAAGAACAGTGATTTTTCAGAAAGGCGTTATTTCGAGTTTTAAGCACCTTAGTATTTCCCATGCATTATATTAAAATTTAGGGCTTGATCACATTAGGAATTGGAGCATGCTTTATTGAATAGCTGCATTTTGAAATACTTATATGCATCCTAACTTCAAATTTTGACTTTGTTTTATGCACACAATTTTTTTTTTATTCAGAAGATTAAAACGGTAGCTACAGGCTCTGGGTTCTTACACATTTTTCCTAAACATGTACTGCCAGATGAAATTTACATAAAATGAGTTATAAAATGCCATTTGAAAATTTAAAGACGTTCAAAAGGAGTGTTCTGTGAGTATAACATATAAATTTTCTCATTGCTTCTTTCGATGACGTATAATGTTTATAAAAATATTAAATTAATTAATAAATAAATAATTTTTAATTTGAATTTAATCGCTGAGATAATAACGAATGAATTCATTAATTTCGATCAATTTTTAAAATCTATTAATAAATTAATAGATTTTTTGACCAAATGTAACTTCAAAACAAAAATGTTTCGCATTAACCATTACTGCTTCTGAATGTGTGCAAACTGTCTTCGTTAAACCCTTCGTTAAACTTGTTTCTGAAAGTACGTGCTAATACCTATTTAAGGAAATAAATCCCTAGCTAATTTATCTTCGAAAATACTATACACGAAAATGCAGACCTTTAATATGCATCATCCAGTAGTCAAAATTAAAAGATGGCATAAATTAAAATTCAATAAGTTGTTGTTGTCACTAATTAATTTCCTAAATATTCAGATTGACGTAAAAATATTACTACTAAATATAGCGCTATGCAGTCTATAATCTTACCTGCTTATGTGCTACAAAAATTTTGAACTGGTTTACGTAAGTTAAAACTTAAGTAAGCCTTATTAAAGTTATTTTAGCTTTCTGTATTTTTAACGTTTAATCCCTTGCGTTAATAAGGGGTGACGGAATCCTTTCGCTATTAGTAAAGTTTTATAACACTATAAAATATGAACCTTGGTACTAATTTTGATAGTGTTTTTATCATACGAGGTAAACAGATTAAAAACAGATTATAACTTTATATATTTATATATGTGAGATTATAACTTTCTCCTTGTAAATTAAATAAGTCTATCACAATAGAACAAATACATGGGTATAAAACTGAATACGTTGAATTTTACACTGACGTTTAAATGATGCATTTAATTTGCAGTATTTATAATCAGGTATAAAATATTTTATACCATTACTTTAATTTTAAATAAGCATAGCATTAATTTTGAATGGTGGTACATTGACATATTTAGCTATGGAATTATATTCATTGGCTAATTGCATATGTCACTGTATTTTAAAAGATGAAATTTAGATTTTGTTTTTTGTTCCGTTTCAGTTACTGAGATCTGTAATCTGTGGTTTTCTAAATCAAACTGAAAATTTAATTCCTTGCAGAGATAAAATACTTTGATTTGAATTTGATAGATATAGAAATTATAAATTGAAATTTACATAATTATATGACACAAACACAAAATGATTATTTCTATAGCAAATGAACCCCATTATGTGATTAATTTTATATACTATAGCAAAACTATATATTACTTTGACTAGTAAAAAATATCAAATATTAAATATTTTATCAATAAGTATGCAGAAGAATCAGTATTAATATTCCTCTCAAACCACTGAAATACACTATCAACATTTTTCTATAGAATCATGAAGAAAAAAGATTCTGTATTAAAAGGAAACTTTTTTTTTTTTTTTTTTTTTTTTTTGAAATAGTTTTGAGAAAGTTACATTGACTCGGAGTCAGTTGAGCTAAGACACAAAGTCGATACCGTGGTATTGATATCGGCAATTTTTGACAGATTTATCGATTTCAGGGAAGCAGCTGTTACGATATATGGAGATGGATTACTTTCTTTCACTCTATGTCCATATCGATTGATGGTCCTAACGAGAATCAAATCAATAAACATATGTGACGTCATCTTCTTTCAATGATTCGCTTTCAGTCTCTTCTTTTCATCTGGAGTGCAAACGTTTTCTGTATAAAATCGCTCAATAAATCAGGAATAAAGAATGATCCGTTGTACTTGCTGCCTTTAAAACCACCAGATTAGAACTCTTGTGTAGCCTTTCATTATTCCTATAAAATCCTATACAATAGTCGACTTCGAAAGAGTAATATAATAAATATGATTTTCTGTGAAAAGAATATATATAAATAATAATATATATATATATATATATATATATAATATATAATAAACATGATTTCTGTGTATAAATATGTGAATATATATATATAATAAATATGATTTCTGTGAAAGTGATAAATGCCTTATACAGTAAGAAATTTTGTGAGTGTAATGGAATATCCATATAATATAAGAATCACTAATTTAATTACAAATTAATTTAATTTTTATTTAATTACTATATTTGAAACTGAATGATTTATTTCATTATCATATATTTTACCTTCTCCGCGGATATATGTCGTCTGATAAGAGAATATTCAATTTTATATTTTTAAAACATTTTATTTCAATAATCGTAAATTAATTATCCTGAATCAGGGTGAAGCCGAGCGGTAAAGTCGCTGAACACTGGTAGTTTGGTCCGAGGTTCGAATCCTGCGAACGGTCTGGCTGCATAGACGTTTTTCGTGGTTTTCCCCATCTGTAACGTGTATCCGAGCCAGTTTCCCTTAGAAAGTCCTCCACGAAGGCATATCTCCCCTTAGGCAGATAGCCCTTGAGGCTTTGCCATAATCACCCACACACACTCTTCGGTGAGATTCATCAATCTTATCCACACTATTAGAGGGTGTGGATAAGATTGATGAATGCTGTTAGGCCAATATGGGATCTAATCCTGGTGAATTGGTTAGCTGCATAACAGAATTTGCAGTTTTTCTCTGCATAATGCGAATTCGAACGTTTCCCTTGGAAACGTCCTTCACAAAGGCACTCTTCCGGTAGGCAGGAAGTCCTAGTATTCTTTGTCTTATCTGATCTCATATAATTTAAGTATTCTTAGATAAATCTGGACTTATCAAAGGAAAGAGGAAATTTTGAACTTTCAAAGTAATGTGTTAAATCAGCAAAGAAATAATTTATCATTTAGCTCAGGATGTTAATTGTTAAAAGTATTCCACCAAAAATAATCATAAAATCTAATTACAAAAAAAATGTTATATAACTATCGAATAGAGTCTAGATTTAAATTTTATACATTTTTTACAAATATAAATGAGTGTAATTTCTTTAATTTGCATGGAATTTCTAAACTATTAATATGCATTTCTTAAACCTCAGTTGTAGTTCAATGAAATGCAAAATTTTCTTGATCTTAAAGGATGCTTACAATATGTTTTAAAATACTAATTATATCTTTATAGGTGACTGTCTCACGGGCTTCGCCTTTTAAACGCTTATCAATGAAGAAATCGAATATATTGAACACAACTGCCTCTATTTGACTTTACAAAGTCAATGTTTGAACTCAAAGGATGAGCATCAAACGTTAAATGTCTTCCATTTAATTCTCTCTGACAACACCGAGGTGCAAAATTTACTCCCAATTAAACCGTTTGCGGAAAATTAAGCGGGTATTTAATAATAGCGAAAGGAAACTTATCTAATGGTGGTCATTTTGTCTTGTATGCAAGCGAAACAATGGCATTTCGGTTGGAACAGCCGTGTGATAAAGAGCAGTAATAACTTAAATTTAGTTCAAGCATAGCGAGAATGAATGTTTGCAAAACTGAAGCAATACAGAGATAACATTTATAAACCACATACTTTTCCGTTTTAATTTCGATAAGAGCAGTCAAATTTTGTGGAAATGTATAAACGATGTAACACAGTTTTCCATTAAAAGCTCAGTGACTCTTCCCTTAATGCAGCTGATCATTGAAGCTGAGAGGAAACTCTTGCAAAGTCGGGAATAAATAGCGAAGAATATTTTATGCATTAATTAAATAATATGCTATTTGCTCTTTAGTTGACAAAAGTGCAAGTAAAATAAGTTAAACTGACTTGGATTTTACGGTTTTAGATTTTCATATTCTTAAAGAAGAAAGTTAAGCCTTACGTTTAGTGCAAGTATATTTATGGAACTATGACAAAATATAGAACCACGTAAGCAATGAAAAAGGCATAAAATTATACAAAAGTGTGTTACTTGTTATAAATGAATGAAGGATACGAAAAGTTATTTTAAATTTTTCATAGTTAGCTAACCTTCTGCTTCCAAATAACATACATTGAAGTAATTCGAAGATTTTAAACCCGGGAAAATTTATTCGATTAATTATATAAAATTGTAAGACCGTTTTTTGGTATTTTCTTGTTTTATTGATTGTAACCCTTTTGCATCCGTATATTTACGTTAGTAATAATCCTAAGCAGAGGAAACAGTGGGAAGCTGTTTTGGTTTATTACATTTCTCAATTAAGTTAATAATAATAACAACAATAATAGCAAAAAAATTTGTAGGCTATGGTGCCTGGTTACTACATGCAGGAAATGCTTTTTTCTCCAAAGTGCAGATAATTATGATGTTATTCAAGTTCAAACGGTCCGATTGATAAGTTAGAAATGGAGAACACTTATAAAAAGCTAGATTTTTCAAAATTAACAGCAAAATCGGAAGGTATAAACAAAGTGAATGATAGCTAAACTATATATTCATGAATAAATCTAGAAAAGATTAAAAAATAAAAAGTAAAAAAAATCAGAAAGGTTTCAGATTTTAAATTACGTCCAAAGGGGCGTTTTGTTAGCGCTTTATGTGTTACCTTTATTTATTAAATATCATGTTCTTTGCACTTAAACTATAAAATTCAGTTCAAGAGCAATGTCGCAAAATATTAATTTTAAAATGAACGCATCTTTAGATTTCCAGTACACAGTTCCACGGGCTGGAGATAAAAAGGTTTTTTCCTCCCGTAGAATGTTGCCGTTGCTCGCTTTTAAATCGTTGAGCTTATTATTCAAAAATTCGTTAAAGGTTTACAAAATATGAAATCGATAATAAAACAAATTTCAAATTCCAAACTTGGGCTTTCAGATGCCCATATTCGCAGTAGGATTAGGTCATTCAAAATTGGATGGCTCTCGGTACGTTGTTTTATCACAGTGCGAAATTCATACATACATTTATGCAGATTATTCATTATTTATTTTCTTCAAATATAATAAAGGATGATATTATTTGGTGGCAACGATTTGAAAACTGATACAGCCTTCAAAAGTGATACTATAAGTTTTCAACGCAAAATGAAAACAATAGTCTTTCAGGGACAAAACCCCTTTGGGCTAATAATGATTTTAACTTTATGTTTGAATGAATTCTTTATTCGCATAATATAATGAATGTAAACCAAAATATAGCTATAAGAATGCAGTGAAACATGTAACAGTCTTCTGCATACAGTCAATGCTGAAGTATCCAATTGGAGGAAAGTTTGATAAATAAAGTTCTGGCGTTTCCAGGTAATGGGTCTAGAGAATCTAGTATTGAACAAAATTTATGAGCTTGTAATAGTTGTGAGAAAAAAGTCAAAAGGGCAAATCGGAATTTCATTAATTTTTACAGCGTGTATTGATAATGGAACCGGAATTTATTGTTGAATTCTACTCGTTACTAGTTAGCAAAATACGTTTAAGTATCATAACGATTCGTACATTACGGAAGTTGTACGAATAAATACATTACTTTGCGCTTTCTAATTAAAGCTTTATATATTCGAAATATTCTCAAGGAAGCATTTATATGCTTCTTAGAGAATATTTCGAATGGCGAAATGAATTTTGTAAAATCAACAGAAGTATTTACCATGTCAAATCTAATCAGAAATTTAGCATGTAGGGTTTATATTTATTTTAACTAACATTTATTTTAAGTTTAAACTATCTTTCCTGTCAAGCCTTACTTTCCCCTGGAATTGCCAGAGTATGTAAATTTTAGTAGAACGCGCAAGGATTCAAATTTATCAGCGGAAGTATTCTGAGTTAAATAGAAAGGAAACGAGTTCGAAGTGTGCTTTCTTACTTCACGAGCGCGGAGGTGGTTAGTTAGAAATTGAAGAACCACGCGTTTCGGCCTGTGTGCTTGCCTAGGCAAATTGCTAATCTTTCAACGTGATATTCAGAGTTTGAATTATCAGCGGTATTGTAAAACGCGGTGAGGTTAGTTACGTTTAGAGAGCCTCGTAGTTAGTCATTTTGCTATTATCTCTTTTTAGTTTCTTATTTTTATTTTATCGCCGGGTCGGCGTAGTTTGTGAGCGTCAAGAGCACGCATTTGTAATTTCTAAAGTTGAATAAAAAGAGACTTAAACCCTTCTCAAGACTTTGTCTGATTTCCAGTTTCAGCAGTCACCACTTTGTTACGTGCAGGTTGGAAGCGGGCAACTTTACAAGCAAAAAAAATTAATTTTGCTGCTCGAAAATATTAGTGTATTTAATTTAATTTAATTAGGGCAAAGCACACTAGGGCTATCTGCCTAACGGGAGGGATGCCTTCGTGGAGGACTTTCTAAGGGAAACTGGCTCGTATACACGTTACACATGGGGAAAACCACGAAAACGCCCATGCAGCCAGCCCGTTCGCGGGATTCGAACCTCGGACCGAACTACCAGTGTTCAGCGACTTTACCGCTCGACCGCTGCGAAAATATTAGATGTTATATGTTTGATAAGTCAAACAGTGTTAACAATCACAAGGTGACAGCACACTATTTGAGTGCTTTTTTTATTTTTGCCGACAGCTGGAACTACCTTCTCGTTTCCTTTACAGCCTAGAGTATAAATACAACGTTTCGCCCGCTGCTTTCCAGTCTTGCTCCTGATGAAGAAAGACCTCTACCTGTTTGCCTTCGACATAAACTGAGGAAATCGACTAAATCTGCCCTAGATACAATGTTATTGCTTTACTAATTTTAACTTTAATTTAATTTTAACTATGAAATTAAAATTCAGATACAATTAAGTGAAGAACTGATAGTATTATACTTCAAGATAACTTTAGAATATATAGTTGGTTGTAAGGCTATTACAAATAAAAGAAAGAAGTCTTTTTGTGTTCCTCTTAAGGGAATATATTGATTAAAATCAATGATGGCAAACCTACAAGACGCATTGAAATAATCAAGTTCTATTCTGAGGCTTCTGGCTACAAATAAAATTTATTTCATTATTGAACACATACTTCACGATACATGTATGTTTTTATATGTTTTCAGGATAACATATTTGTTACAGATATATAGTTGTAAGTGAAGGCTTTTTATAGTGTTTAGTTGAATTCTCACAGGCGGCTATATTGTTCTCATTAGTGTGCAATATTCTTAACTTTTATTAATTTGCATATTTGGATTTGGTGCGTTTGATTTTAGTGTCTTAAGGGGGCTCATACACCTTAAACCCCTTATGATCTTCGAATATGTGACTGTTGCAAGAATTGGAATAATTAATTTATTTTAAAAGCAATTACTTCCAACTTTTTACAGCTGACTACATAATATAGCTGCTTTAGAAACTAGTAACCAGAAAGTTTGTGTTGCCACAAATATGTTTTTAATTTAATCCGCTTTGTGGCAAAAGTTTTCGTCATGTTTCCGCCTTGCGCGCATGATATTTTAAAAATGGCTAATGGTACATACTTAAAATTCAATGGAAGTCTTTATATGGGCACTATTTTCTAACTGAACCAAAAATTTGATGAATATTGTAGTATTAAAAAAATTATGCACGAAAACATTACAGATTTTCTTAATAAAATACATTTTATAAACTCAACTCCAAATAAAATAAAAAAATAACACGAAATTCTTAGAATTTTAGGTTCACAGTAGTTTCCAAATATTATAAAAGCTATATATTAAATATGAAATTAAATTATGCAACAGAATGTTTTAAACTGTGCGCGCTAGGTGGAAACTTAACGAAAAATTTTGTCACAAAGCGGATTAAATTATAAAAATATTTGTGGCAACACAAACTTTCAGATTACTACTTCAGAAAGAAGCTATGTTATGTAGTCAGCTGTAAAAATTTGGAAGTAATTGCTTTAAAAATAAATAAGTTATTCCAATTCTTATTATTAAATAATGAGTTATTCCAATTCAACAGTCACATATTCGAAGATCTTATGGGTTTTAAGGTGTATGCGTCCCCTTACGCTTTTGACAGATATTACGTTACCTTTTGCGTGAACTATTTTATGTATGAATATAAATGTCTTTGTTCGTTAACTATCCAATCTCTGCTGAAGCAAAATTTCTTTGCTTGCATTACAAACAAGTAGTGTTTTTTTGCCAAACAAAAGACAACCAAATGGTCTTTAGTCCTACTTAATCTACATAACTGGAGATTTATGACATTAAATGATCACTAGAGAAAAACAAGATCGTATCATAACTTTTGAGTGTTATCAATTTTTCAATTAAAAATAGTTATTAAACAAGCTCAGTACATAATTTGAATCTAAATATAACTACTTTAAAAAGCATTTAACGATTTCACCTCACTATAGACTTCATCAGGCCATACTCCCTTCCCTTCAAGCGTAAAGATGAAAAAAAGAAATTTCGAGAAGCAACGAGCTTTCCTAGTACGTGAAAATCCCATTTTGAAATTGATTTTTGACGAAAGCCTCCAATGGTTGCGAAAAAATTACACGTCGAACGAAAGAGGAGTTTGGGAGAGTTATCCAGGATTAATGACTCTCTCTGACTTGCGATTTTGTCGGATTAGACTCAGTGACCAATACACAAACTCCCGCTCCCCGCGCTTTGTCCCGCGTCATACATCTTCAGGGCGAAAAAGCCCTTGCGCGAAATGACACGGAAAAGTCGATTGCAACCATGACGGGTGGAATCAATAACGAGATTGCGTTTTGCCGAAAGGCAACGTGCTTCTACCCCACAGCGTGTTATCACGAGTGAATAACCTGATGAAAAGCTTTTCACACCTGAACGAGTGAGGAGAAAGATGACTGAAGCAGTAGTTACGTTTATAGCTAAGCCTCCTTTCTGAAATTTGAAAAACTGATCCCCGCACATTGAAAATGCTGCTTGTTCTTCTTCCAAGATTTTACACCATTTGAATTTTACTAAACTGGGCTCATATTTAATGTTCGCATTTCAGGAATTAATGCGTATGAATCATTAACTGGATGCTTTTGAAATCAAAATTATAATTTTTATCAAGCCTTCACCATTATAATTTATATTAAGCATGGGATGATTCGTGATCGTAGAGGTCGCTTGTTAGGATACAGGGAATTTCGAGAGCCATAGTTAATTTTCCAAAAACGCATACTGCATTTATATTACTTTAACCCTTTTAAATGCTTGTAGCTGCCAATTGGCAACATACCCATATTTAGTCATATAAATCAAGTCAAAACACAAATTTTAGCTTATTGCATAGTGTAACCAATTGGATACATACGGTTTACGTATATAGTTTTGGAAGTTTTAGTGCAACACTAACGGTGTAACGGTCATTATTGTGGGTTGCTGTCAACAATACTATTTTTTCAAAAATTGGAATACAAACTTTAGTTTACATTTTTTTAGTATTTTTTCTATTTTTATTTGATGTCATTTAGATTTTTTTTAGTATTTTTCCTATTTTTATTTGATACCATTTCTAATGTATTTTTGACTTAAAAATTAAAATAAAAATAAAAACTCATGCATTTAAAGGTTAAAAATATTAAAACAGATTTTTGTCTTCTTCAATGCAGATTTCTGAAGTAAATTAATTATAATTTTGGGCTTTTTATTTTATTCATGTGGTTGCATATAAACTTAAATAAGGGCTTTTATTTCTCCTGTTCTGCACTGACGAAAGTTTGTTTTTAATATATAGAATTATATACATTGTACGATGCAAATGAATATTTTTTTGGCTAGAAAGCCAAGAATTTGCTTTGGGTTGCTTTCCTTCCAATCGTTTATAGATATTAACCTGTTTATTGGATGTAAACTGAAATCGGAGGAACTTATCGTGAAGGCATTCGCGAATACGACAACGTAAAAGCTTTTTATTTGCTTAAAGAATAAGGCACTAATTTGAAAAAAGAGATTTAGTAAGTTTTGTCTATTTTTATTTCACACATATCCCGCTGGAAAAAACAAGATGCAGTTTAATAACTATTACAACACAAATAATTTTATGAAATAATGAGTAAACATTTAACTTAAATTTAAAAAAAAACTTTTCTTACATGCCGCATTTTAGGGCTAAAAAAACAAAAAATCACAAATTTATTAGAAATAATGTTAAATATTCAATTGAACACTCCTTGTGTAGAAATGAGAAATTAATGGCTTGTTGGAAATTTTATATTTACAAATTTTCTTTTGAAAACGATCCCAAATATGGTCAATAAGAGTGACAAATGGATTTTGCTCTAGCGTTTTCATTAAATGTGGGCAATTTTATAAAATTCACAATTTGCAAATATGAGAGTTATGCTTGTTATATTATTGCCCTGATAAAGCTTTAAGTCTCGTTCTTAATGAATTGTATGATAAGTTTAGTTATAAAACATTTAAATACATGGATTTATCCATTTTTCCATAATAAAGCGTAAATTTCTAAGCGCACACATTCAGCCCGAATCCATCCAGCTATCTTCACAATAATTAGTGAAAATTTAGATCCTTCATCTGAGGTTCAGTATTAGGTTCCGCCATGCCATTTGCTTTCTATTATTACCAGAAGATTAGATTTACTTTTGTCTACAAAAACTAATCAATATAAAAGTCTGGAGACTTTTTAAGTACGTCTTAGTGAATCTAACCATACATATCCTTCTATTTGCTTTTTGGGAATTGAGAAGCGTTTTATTATTCAGCCATAAGAATTACATATTTTTTTTTTAATTTCTATTAGTTTCTGCATTTTTAAATTTGTTAAAATATATTTGGTCTTCTGAAGTCAATTTTGACTGTTCTAATTTTTGGTTTGCGGATAATATTACTGACGAAGTATTTTTTTTTCTTTTTTTGAGGTCATGAAACGCTTCAGACGCTTCTTAGTAGTTTTCTGTTTTATCAAAATTGTTTTATGTTGTTTTCAAACAACTGTATGAAGGGTATACTTACATACTTAACATTCACTGTTCTCATAGTTTTCTCTCTGATTTTCTTAGGTTTGAATGAAACGTTATAAGTGCCCTTTAAAATCTCAGAATTATTTCACCTCATATAGCTCAAAGTAGCTCTTCAAGCTTTATCTTTTTCTAAGTTTAATATTGGTTATCCATAAGTTTGGCAAGAAATGTATAAGCCTGAATAAGTTTTTCTTTATGTTACTTACCAGAACGCTCCGATACGTTTTTATCTTAATTTTATACTTAAAGACAAGTTACTTAGAAATATATTTGTTTATTAGTATTTTTTAATATTAATATTATAACAAATTTACTTTTTATTACGGAGAAAAAGTATTTATGCTTGAAATAATAGATGAATTTTAATTAATGAATGGTTGAAAGTTTTTGTTGTTTCCCAATAGTTGTTTTGAGTCATTTAACTCAATGGTACAGGTGTGCTATAGAGAAATTGTTCCTCGAGAAAGATTTGCTTGTTTGTTGGATTAAATGTGGCGAAGCGTCACAAGAGTTACTTGCTTAATGATTTCATATAAAAAATTCTCAGGAAAGCTGGCTCGTATATATAGGGAAAACATAACCCAGTTACAGTCACGGCAATTTTCTATATAAATACGTTGTTAGAGGAGGAAAATCTATTTTAATATTTTTCCCTCCTCTAACAGCGTATTTATCTTTTGAAAGGATATTTTGAAAGTATAATAATTTATTTTTCTTCATAATTTTGGATATAGATAACTTACCCCAATAAAGTCTTGGATATTTCTAAAAACTTGTGGGATGTTATCTAAATGCTGCTACGTGAACATGATTCTGTTTGCCTTCCAGATGAATCTTTTCACTATATTTGAAACATTTTGGACTGTTATTTAAAATCTATGATGGTACTCATGTGTTTACCAAATTATGTTAAAAAAATTAACATCAGTTCAAGAATTTCATCACGGACGTTTTTAATAAATTTCATTTAAATAAACACAGAGGTATTTAAAATTGTTTAAAATTCTTTTATATAAACATATATTTTAAATTTTGCTTTATTTAAAAACTCTTAGTATTAAGAAAGCTGTTTTTTCTTTTTTGAAGATTTGAAAGGTTTGAATTTTCATAAATTCTAAAATATTTCGGGATTCGATTTAACTTTAGTTTTTTCCAAGAAAAGTTAAAAGCTATACTTACTGATAGTACCGTTCAACAAGATTTGAGATACATCATCAGTGCATTGTATTTAGGTTCATTTGAAAAATAATGCTTATGTTAGTAACACTGCAAAGTGGATGATATAATTCAAATGAAATTTTCCTCCTTCTCCGAATAAGAATTTATTACAAAAGCATAGATGAAGGCAATAAAAACTAAATTTCATGAACTAAGTGTAACTGAATGTTATAATGGGTAGGATGATCAACCATTCAGTTACAGAGGAATTACTCAAAAGAAGAATCACACCAATATTCCTCTCAAAATGTTTTACATGCGATTCATTGCATATATATATCTTAATCGAGCTTTTACTAATGGTCGATATTTTCCGATATATTATTCAAAATTTAATTTTTAATAGTTAAATTATTGTGCATATCTGTATTGTAAGTGAGATGACAATGTTGTTAACATTGTTTAGGAAACCATTTTGCTTCAAAACGTACAGAGAAACTATCAATTAACGTTTTCCGAGAAATTTTTAAGTAATGTCTAAATACGAAAACGGATGTCTAATATAATTAAATATTAGTTTAATTTATTGCATTTATAATTAATTATTAGTTACATATTAGTTGGTAGAGGGAAGTGTTTTACTGTTTATACATAATCTATGAAATTGTATACTTGCATTTCGTTCTCTTATGTAGCCTTCATAACTTATTCCATATCTTTCAGTATATCTGTTTGCTGATAGACTACTTAGTTTTCAGATTTGAAGGCTCCGATATAAATCTTTATTTAGTTTCACAGACTTGCATTACATACCATATAGTCTTATATTAAAATAGTGGGTCTTATATTAAATATATAAGTCTTATATTAAAAATATTTGGGTGGTGATATCCTTTAGCCTTTCTTTGTGATACCACTGAGAAGCACAACTATCACAATTGTGGTTTGTAAGGTGGAAGTAGAATGTTTTTCCTCGTGTTACGCTGAGAATAAGATATGCCTTCGCCATGAAAGAAAAGGTTTTACTGATGAGTTATTTATCTACCATCTAGAACCATCTAGATTTGAAAATTCCGTAAACTGTAAAGTAATTTTATTTCTATTAATGTCATCTCCTTTTTGATTCATTCTGTGCATCTACAGTCCTTATTAAATGCATACATGCTATCGAATTCCTATAATTTTGACTTGGTTCCCAGTTTTTTCATTTCATTTAGTTCCTTTGTATTTAATTAAAGGTTGTAAGGTGTAGTTAATTAAAGGTGGAAACATGACTCCAGTACACATCTGAAAATCCACGTATGCTTCTGGTTAAATATGCACTCCTATGAAATGGCTTTGTCATCTGACGTGTAACTACGAAATGAGAATCTCATCCTATGTTTCGGACATCCTGGATCCTTAGTGTTCCCACAATGCATTTCAAAATATCGATAAAGCAAGACAGGTGTACAAGAGATTACATTAACATACACAATAGACTAAAGATAGAATTCACCATTATTCAGCGTTGTCTGCTATGGATTGGCGATGGGAAAATTATGAATAAGCCAAGGAGTTATTTCATCAGAGTTAATAACCTCTTGGCTTATAGGAAATTAATTATATACCGTGAGATATATTTCGTGGAAATAACTGTCATCCTAAATTACAGCGGACTGGTCAATTATGTGTGTTAAACAGTCACGGGTGTGCTGGTTTATGAGAGTTGGAGGATTGTTTTGAATTGCACTGCCGCAGGAATTAATCTTTAGTCTCATACGTAACGACACGGAAGTTAGAATTAGAGGTCGTTTATTGCCATATCTGGTAAAGTTTCGCAGAGCGCATAGAGAAATTTGAGGTATTAATTCCACAGAGAAGATATGGAGCTAAGCATTGTGTGCTAGACTATATTTAGAACCGATATAAGACACGCACAAGGCGTGTCTTTTTGAATAGGAATTATTGTACGACATTTGTAAGTGTTATGAGTTTCAGACTAAGAAATGTCACTTTCTAAATTAATTTTGTCACTATGTAACAAACCTATTATAAACGTTTCGGTATGATCTCAAGCATAAGCTTCCATACTCTTTGTTTAAAGACATGCATATAATTAATAAACATCCACCCAGGTTATTTGAAGCTGAATTATTGACACTTACATTATTCTAATTTTAGTGTAAGTCGAGATAATAAGGACACATAGCCAGTGCTTCATACATCAAATTTTTATATCACTTAAAAACATCATGTGGAAAGTGTCATTAACATTTTTATTCGTATATTAGGGGGGTTTCAAATAAGTCAAATCTCCTCAGAAAGTTTGTTGTGTAAAAGAATCTGATCACGTAATCCTGCTAAGTTGAAATTAACTTTTATTTTTATTTTTTTTTATCAAGGAAGGCAATGGAGTACCCAACCCATATAAGAAGGAAAAAAAAAAAAAAAAACTTTAATTATGTAAAATGCGCTTCTATTTGATTTCAGTACTATGTTTTCTTTCCTGCATAAATAAATTAATTTAATAGCTTACTTTCTTATTGGAAGCTTTTACGTGAGAAAATGCTGTCCGAGGAAAGTGATGTAGGGTAAGGTCAACATAAAATCTATGGGCCGTATCCTTCGTTCAGCTACCTCCATTAGTTTCTAATTATTAATAGTAGACACTACTTGTTCACTGTTTAGTATATTACATGAAGATTGAAAACCACCATCTTGATTAGCATTTGATCCATGCTCAAACAAGGGGGCTTTATAAGATAAGAGTTTTGTTTTTTTCTTCTAGTACATCAATATAAAGAAAATATAGATATCAGTGAGACGCCAATAGTGTTTTAGCTGTTACTAATAACATTTAAAACTGTGTTCACTCAGATTTATTTGTCTGTATTAACAATGGATGTTTGCTGCGTTATAACCGAAATCACGGACGTATACATACCGACTGCTAGTTGCCTCCAATGAGCCAGCCTGCGTTGCTATGAATGGGCTGGTGGCCCAAGCATGGAAATCATATAAAGGCTAATATTTCGTAACTTTTTCACGTTGAAGAATAAAATGCCACTATATCTAATTTAGTAAAAAGCTATCAGGAGTAATTAGTTAGGTAGTGATCTCATTTCCTTTATTATAAAAATAATTATAATTTAATTTAATTTTAAGCTAAACTGGAGTATCACTAATTCGTGTGTAAAATGGATATTTTATTGAATTATCGTAATGATTACTTTTTGCGCAATTTTCATTACTTTTTGCTTAATTTATGCCCATTTTTTTGTTTTCAAATTGAATCTGTACAATAAATAGCGTAAGGACGATGCATAGTAGAGAAATTAAGTCAGAAAATTAACAAGTTTAATAGTAGGGTAGCTTAATTCTTACTGTTGTTTTCAGCAAAGTCTTTCAACAATGCACACTTGTTAGATCATCTATCCTAGATTTTGCATGTACGACAAGCATGCCATTTGATCGCCTATTCAACATAAATTCTGATAGAGCATTGTTTTTCTGTACTAGTTTCCGCTTTGTTTCGTCCAACCAATTAGAAAGAAATGCTGGATTACGCTTTGCCAGTATATTTTATGTATAGTCGCGTTACCTAAACTGCTGTTTATGTTCTGTTTTGCTAAGTCACTGATGTAGGCATTAACTATAACAGTGCTTGTAACTTCACTTTGTTATACTTCCACATGAGACTACCAGAAAAACTGAATCACAGATTCTACATCTTACAGCAAAATAATTTTGCTCAGCTAAATTTCAACCACGTAACCGTATTTTCATCAACTCTAAACGAATTTAATTTTTGAGTTTCAATATTTTATGATAAAAAGTGTAAAAGTGATTTTTCAGCTGTCCTGATTAGTACTAGCTAAATAAAGTGTGTTTCGATACTTCTTCATCAAGTGGCGTCGTTATTCACTCCAAATCCACACAAACCCCGTACGAACGTGAAGGAAGAAAATAACGTAACAACTGGTGTCAGAAAAGAAAAACGCAACAAATTCATTCTTTACATTATAATCATTCGTGATAAGGAGTTAAAGATAATATATGACAATAGTAAATTTAGAACAATTTAATAACTTATATCATATGACACGCAATTTCGCTCAGAAAAGAGCGTAAGATACAGAAATTAATCCTACATAATATTTTTGACATAAACATTTGCTATGTACATTCTAAAGAATTTAATGTTATAAAGTTGATAATCAGATGAATGTGAAGTTAAAAACATATATGAACGCATCAAACCCAAAATTTAATCCAGCCATTGCTTCTTAAAAGCAACCCGTTAAAGTTCATAAATCATCACAAAATCTCTAATAGTCTATATTGACGAAAGTACTACGAATTTAGGGACTGAGATATCTGGAAATGTCACTCAAATCCTGAGCGATATAATCGAGATAAGATGGAAATAAAAGGCAACTATAAAGTACATAAAATTTGATATTAAGCATTGTTATTCTACAGAAGTCTATAAGCGGTTTTATAATGTTTGCACGAACATAAGACTGAAGAAGAGTGTGATGCTGAAAGGCCAAGATAATAGTTCCCTAAGGACCGCTAATGCTCTTAGAAGCTTTTAAGCAGTTAAGGCGAGTACTTAGTTTCCGATAATAATTTGCGTATCTTTTGCGCTGCGATTTCGAGAGTTAGGTTTATTAAGCAATTACTAAATATTTCTCTACACTTAAATAGCATTTGTTCGTTTCTAGAGGTTACGTATTGAAGTTAGAAATGTGTACTCGTTTAAATACATAGAAAGCCTTGAATATTATTTAACATTTTAAATCATTCAAATATTTAGCAGATAAAAGTATGCTTTGTGCATCAAAATACATGTTTATTTTAATGAAAACATCACAGAAAGATGACTGTATCCAGTTAGCAATTTATTATGTTTCTTGCATCATCGGATATGTGTTAAACGGATACTTTTATTTTATGACTTAGGTTAATAGATTTTATAGGAAATGAACGGGACAGAAGATTTCTTGAAATTCAAAATATCCAGGTTTTATAATTATCTTTAATGTTTTTTAGAAGGCTGAGGCCCTGCCCTACTTTAGGGCACCGATTCTCAACCGGTAGTAAACAAAGAAGCAAAATATTTTTAACTATTGAATTTAAAAAATAAAACCCCAACATCCTGATTGAGTTTTTTTATCTAACACTTTTACATTTATGCGATTTAAGCTTTGTTCAAGAGTGATGGTGTTAGCAGTATTTTGTATCGGCGTTACTAAAAGTTTTCAATTTCTGTTTAGATGGTACGCGATAGTCAAAATTAAAACCCCAACATGCTGCTTTAGAGCTTATAATCGACAGCAGAAATTGAAACGTTGTTGATTAATTCATATCAGGAAGAAACAACTCTTGCTGCTCGAAATATTTTGTCTCTGCGTTAACTGACTGCTTGGGGTAATCTTCTGTATACATACAGATTAATTCTTATGACATAAGAATTAATTTCTATAGCCTACATTACATATTCTAGTGAAAACACGGTAAAATATTATGTGTTAGATAATGGTAAATAATATATAATTATGTAATTAACCTATTTTGTATATTCTGGTGGAGAAACACAGTAAAACATGATATACTAGCCAATGGTAAATAACATAAGTTATATATATATATATATATATATATATATATATAATATTTTTATCTCTAAATATTTATAAATAAGTATATTAAGAGATTTAATAATTACTAAATACTTTCCTTAATTACTAAAATAAATTCTTGGATACCTTGTAGAGTTTCTCACTTTGGAATTCTAAGTTAATGTTGGAAGTGAAGAATCTAAGAACGGATAAGCGAATAATCGCTTGAGTTCGGTGACAAGGAACAACAAGATAAAAGGGTAACTAACCCTTTATTATTCCAATAAGATTTAACAAAATTCTGCCTGGGAGTGTACAAGCGAAGCCCGCACTTGGGCTTGAACTTGAAAGACTAAGAATTAAACTAAAACTAAGATCAACTAAAGAAGTATAGCCGAAGCTATCAAGGTTGAAATCTAGTTGGCTCCTTAACTTATTTGACTACGAAGCTTAGCAAGGGCCTGAGTACGGCCGAGCGTAATAACAGCTTTGAGAGAGAGAACGGCCAAAAAGGCAGACGCGCGTAAATCAGAAACTCTGATTCTCTCTGACTCAGTAAGTAACTTCGTGGTTTAAATACCGCTTCTCCTCATTAAATATTCAGCAAGATTCCAAAACTACGTTCTGGCCGGAAGTAGTAAGTTGAAGTTAAGAATTTGACAGGAAAGGAACTTTAACTTAAAATTTAACTGTTAATAAAATTACCATAATGCTTACAACTTTATGTGTTACAACTATCCTGTCGATCACATTTAATATAGGTACACTTTTGCGTGGTATCGATATGCGATATTTTATTGAGAACCATATCAATGGTATCATGGTATACCACATAGCTGCATTATTTTGCGCTTTGACCAAATGTACCTAAGTTACACTTTATTTTAAAATGTTTTTAGAATAAACTCAAAAAAGATTTGCGCTTTCTCTGCAAAAAAAATTATGTTGAAGTTTTAAGCCAACCTTTTTAAAATCCAAACGCATGTCAAACACATAAGCAGGATTTTCGGGAAATCCCCTTTCGTAGGTTTACGTTTTTGGCATGTTACAATTATATTGATCGTGCAGTTTCAGATTTTATCAATGTTCTTCCTAAACATACATTGTACTTCTCAAACACATACCCGACGAGTATTTAAATGCATATTAATCTATGCAAAGCACATTTAAACGGCATTCTGTAACCACACTTATAAATATTCATTACAGAGCCATGTAGATCTTTAACGTTATACGTATGTATATTAATAACTAGGAATACCTATTTATGAGTTATTAACATGCATAGAGTATGCGTCTAATTTGCATAGATATCTACATGCATACTTACACATTTGTGCATGACATACTATAACTCCTTCGTGAATTCCAGTGAATCTGTTAGTGAATCTGTTATGAAGGACTAAAGTTCAATTGCTCTTGAAACCTATATAAACATCATAAATAAAAATACCTTAAGCTTCATTACGGTGATAGAATTATTCAAATATCATGGCGCTCAAATATCAGAAGTTCGTTTAGTTAAATAATGTTAAATAAACTTAATACGCGGCTAATGACTTAAAGATATATTTCACTTTGAAAGACGTTTGCAATAAATGTGTCATCATAAAGTATTAAGATTCAAACTGCTCAGAGTAAAGAAGAAGCAAATTAAATTCTCAGAACAGTTTTATTAATTTTATTTCATAGGATTCACTCTTGCGTAGTGAAACTGAAACGCTGCGAAATAGATTTAAGAGATAAATAGAGACATTATTAATGTCAGGAAATGGATGCAGACACATTTTGTGAAATACGAGTTTAGGTTATATGTCATAAATATTTAACGAAATTTATTTATAGAATCTAGCAATGTGTACAAACTACTATATTTTTCTTTGTCTGAGCAGCACATGCAGAATAAATTTCTAGCAGAGTAATTATATTAGTGTCCGTTCACTATTGTGAAAACCATAAATAAATATCTTTTACGATGCTTAAATATTCATTGTTTTGTGAAGGACTCTGAAACACAGTCAAAAAAAGTGTTCTTTATAGCATATCAGATAAAAATTCCTACTTTCTATAATACCGTTTCGAATACGCATAATAGGTTTTGGACTTTATACGCATCTCAGTATAGAACTTAAATACTATTGCTGTGTTGACCAAATTCATGAGGCCAAGTAGAGCATTGCAACATTTTCAAAAACCTTAGTTAAAATCACTGAATGCTTTGACATATAAAAAATGATAATTAATGCTTCTAGAAAGTACTACGCTTACATTTTGTATCATAATGCAAAAGGTGGGCTAAAGAATATCCACTTTCAAGAATGTAGTACCTCATTAAAACAATGCTAACTATTAAAATGTTATATTAAGAAACCAACTAGTATTTTTACCTCCTTTCAACATGACTTTGTAGTATAACAATAACACAGTTGGCACGTATTCGAGAGCTTCAGGTTCGAAGAGGGCCAAGGTCATTGCTCATTTTTTCGTAATTCCTACTTAAAAATTACCTAATGTCTCAACAATGCAAGAAATATTATTAAACAAGGGGAAAAGTTAACATATTATGTATTTTCTCAATGGAAACATAGCACTATTCTGACAGGACAGTCTCACAGGACTAATTATATTCCGCGAATTTATATATAAGTTTCGCAGACTCTATTTTTGATCTTAAATTACATTTCTGTACGTACAGTGCAATATTTAAAGGTCGGTCGTTTAAATACACGCTTCGTTGCCAAAAAGCATTACCTAAAATATATTTCTACATTAAATGATGTAAAGTGGGTAATTTGAGCCTTCCGTACTTCAAAAAAATGCGTATGATCTCAGAGACTAGAGAAAGAAAGATTTAGCACATAACGTTTTTATGACAATTGAATGTAGTACAGTGTAGTTTATGAAAATCATAAATCAACTAGCGATAAAACATATTTCCAAAGCGCATGAGAAATACAAGTACTGTGATTTTCTTGATACACACTGCGAAAACCACATACAAAGTTTAGTGTGACACAATCAATGAATTTTATCCTCAGGCTAGATTCGGTACTCTTTCAAAGAACTAACGGATATAATAATGAAGACAAAAGAAGAGAAAGGAACCGCAAAATAAACTAAAAATTTGCCAAGTCAGCGCAAAAGAAGAAAAGTTTGATTGTACAGTTTTTCTTAAGGCCAAACACGACTTTCCCTGTTTACTTCTAATGGAAGAGAGAAATAAATGAATATAAAAAGTTTAAATAAATATAAGAAAATAAAATATTTACTCGATCCCAACAAAAGAGATTTTGTGTAAAAATCATGTATATTTTTATTGAATGTTAAACTATTCTTCGCATATTTCTCCAAAAATTATTGTATTCGTTTTGAATAAATATCACCTTTCACTAAATTGCAACAAAGCGTCATAGATGACGATAAAATACATGATCGATGCTCACTGATAGTTTCGAGCACGGCTTAAATTTTACATGTAAGTTAGGTAAATGTTATTTATTAATGTTACGGTAAATTACAAAACAGTGGCAATTTCGTCAGAATGTTTTAAGAGAATCTAACTCACATAGAGAAAACCAAGCGAAATTCACGAATTCAGTCTGTAAAATCAACAGAATCCAATCAAAAGGATCACCAGAGTTCAGTCAACTTTGGTTTGTACTATTCATTATAAAATCTTCAAACTTGTGTTATATAACGAAAACTCAAGTAAACACAGATTTAGTTATATTCTTGTAGTATTTAATGTTTCTCGATACATCACCTCTATTAAGTTCCTTTTGCGATGTAAAGTACTTCTTACTTTTTTTTTTTTTTTTCCATTTCTAGTAACTACAGCCTATGCAAACGTTTTAATGGCACGAAATAAAATATGCGGTTACGTTAAAGTAATTTGAAATTAAGTTTGGAACAATTTTTACTTCTTATGCTCTTATGAATTTAGAAAGCACAGTATTTCGCATATAATCTTAAAATGAATTCAATAGTCAAATTTATTGAGGATTTTAATAATATTAACAGTTAATTTGAAATATGTGCAGTTGGACCCATGAGGCACGTTAATTTAAGTTAGAATTAGTCAATGGTCCATTTGCAATTTCTTCATTTTTATAAATTTTACGTATCCACTTTAATATCATAAAATTAACAAAGGAAAGGATTTTATTCTCTTCACATCTAATATCTTCTTGTTTAAACAATGCTTCTTGCTTTCAATGTTATTCTTGCTTTCAATGTTATGATTACTCAGGGTTTAAAGATTTAATAGCTTGAAAATTACAGCGATAGGGCAAGAACGGTCCTTTTCCCCGTAGCGGAAGATCAACAGCTAAAAGTACGAAATTTTTCACGGAAGCATTTCTTCCCTTAGTCATACAGCTTTCGCGTATTTTGCCATATTAAATTAAACAAGACTATTGTTTCATTCCATTAATTTTATTTTTTCAATTACTGGATCAATAATTTATTCAGCTAGGGGTAAGAAATCATTTCTTTAACCAAGGCATTTCAAGATTTTAGACAAATCTTGCTTTATCGAGCCGAGCGACATACTAAGAAGAGCAATGTAAATCAGGGGAACTTTAGCAGAGTGAATCAAAAGAGACCAGACGTAATATTTTCGGTTCAAAATTTAGACTAATGATATAATTTTTAAAAATGTTTTTGATCATTAATAAGATGGAACTGAAAACTCTAATTATGTGATTATTAAATGCACTATCGAAAAATACATTTTAGGTTAAATTTAAAGAAATATTTAAAAAATAATGAAATGAGTATGGAAACGAAACGTTTATGCACTTCTTTTGCTCATTTCCAAACAAAATTATTTTGATATCCCGCGAAAACACATAGTCAAATCAATGGTATTAAAGTTTAATATGTTGATTGAGACTAAAATCAAATTAACTACGCAGTAAGACTGTAAAATTAACTAAGCAACAATTCATTTTATCTAATAAAATAAATGTCAAAACATATTTTGAACATCTTGTAACACATTTGAAGGTTTGTATATAATTTGAAAACAAGATGAATAATATGAAATAGTAGAAGTATCCGACAGATGATGATTTAAAGAAATGATTACCAGATACGGTTATCAGGTAACATTTCGCCCGTTGATCTATTTATTGCTGAGAGGGACTTGCTGTTATTTTATTTGACTTACCATCGGCTCAGTAGGTAAGAAAGCTGAAACCCGATAGGTCGAAACGTATTCAAATTTCAGCGAATGATAAGCTGTATGAGCATTATTTTAGTTTTCCTAATGTTTGATGTGAATACGAATCGGTTTCACTTAGGAAGTTTTCCGCAAACGTTTTAGTTTACTTGATCCACGAAAACACCCATGCTGCCATTCATTCATCTGAATTGATTAAGATGCCATTCATTCTGCAATTCATTTATCTGAATTGATTAAGTTACAGAAGGTAACTTGATCAATTCAGATAAATAAATATGACTACTCAGCTGAAACCTCCTCAATCTCCTTCACCAGGGTTAGAACCCCGGACCGAATTACAAGTATTCAACGACATTACACTCAGCCGCTGGTGGGCCTTTACACAAAAGCTTTCCTTTCCTAAATCAGATAGCTTTCGTTTACTTTGCCGTATCAAATTAAACAAACTTCGTTTTATTCTAATAATTTTAGTTTTATGGACTGTTGGATCAGCAATTTACTTGGATGCATCTGCAACAGACCTGCTGCATTTAGTCAGATTTCACAGACCTCAGGGTTTCATGTATCATTTAATATTCAAGAATACTTCAAAATTATTGTTCAAACTGAGAGTTTTACAGAGACTTCCTGTATGCCTATATGAAGAAGACCATTTTAGAGCTATTAAAGAAGAGTATAGAAAAGTCTATTTTTAAGTACATTTGTGATTGACGAAGGACTATTGTTGCGCTTTCTTCAACGACTAAACACCATATATTTTTTTCAGAGTGGTGAAAGCTAGCAGTGATATTGTGTGTCCGGCTTCAAGAAGATAATTTTCGAATTTTCATCGAGTTATCTACCTGAACTAGATTATTAAGGATATAAGGTATTTCTCCCACTTCTCTAGCGTGCCTTCGTGGTGTAACGGTAGCATGCTGGGCCGATATTCCAGAGGTCCGTGGTTCGATTCCCGGCGCAGGCGGTTGCATATTTTTCATCTCGTCTGCTTCCAAATTACCCTAATGACTCTACAGTGGCGCTCGAACTAAAAGGGTTGTGGATGATGATTCTCCGCACCCAGGATTTGGCGACTAGGTCCCCTAAAACTCTAGTCGCCCTTTAAAAAGGAGAGTATGTAAGGTATTTCTCCCACTTCTCTAGCATGCCTTCGTGGTGTAACGGTAGCATGCTGGGCCGGTATTCCAGAGGTACGTGGTTTGATTCCCGGGGAAGGCGGTTGCATATTTTTAATCTCGTCTGCTTCCAAATTAACCTAATGACTCTACAAGGAGAGAACTTTATTATAAAACAAAACTATATTTTTAAAAATTGTCTTAACGCTCTAGGTTTATAAATGTAAAACACCATATCGAAAGAAAGCTTTTCCAGGAAACCAGGAAAATTCTACACAATTCTAAATTCTAAATTTTTACACAGGAAAATTATTGCCAGATTCTAATCACGGCAGTTTCGAGTGGGATGTATATTGGAAGAAAAGGAGTCAAAAGCCCCGTTCACAAGAGCAGATTCGACCGGTAGCGAAAACCGGTTCTTCCAACGTGTCCCGTTCACATGGGACAAGCATTAACTGCCTCGCCGAATTGGAGGTAGAACTTGGTTGAATTTTCCTTACCTCTCGGGAGCAGGGCAAATGGGGAGATTTCCCGTACTATACAGCGCGGTTCACTTAATTTTAGTTAGTGCTCGCTGGACTGTCAGCGAAACAATCGCGCTGATAGATGTCTGGGGATGTGATAGCATTCCCCCCAAAAATTAGATAGAGCTGTACAAGATACGGAAAGTATAGACAAATACAGACAAGGTTATCTGATGCTAGGTATTCCAGAAATATCGTTCAAATTAAAACTAAAGTTAAGACAAATGCTTATCGGCTTCAACGCGACAAGGGACTCGGTACCTTTTGAATGATTTTTTTAAAAAGCTTTAAGCATTTTCATCTACTTTTTATGAATATTATTAAATGGTTTTGTGAGACAAAATAATTTTGAGATAAAAAAAAGTTTTTGCTAGTAATTTTTTTATTTTAAATTTTTGAAGAAAAATTTTACAATTAAAATGTCTTTCTTCTCCTACAATTTTCAATGTCCCCCCCAAGGTTTTTTATTGTACTTATTAGAGTGTTCTTAATAACGTCAAGGAATGATTTTGCAATTAATGAATTAGTTTCTGAGAAAAAAATAAAAATACAATTTTATCTAAAAACTTTAAAACAAATATGATCTCAGTAACATTTTCATTTCAAATAATTTTTCCTTTCAGTATTTTTCGAAACCCATCCTTGTTTCTATAAAGTTTATGATTTTAAATAAGCAGTAAAAATAATAAAAAATTTAGTCCATACCTGTATATGTTTTAGGAGTTTAAGTAAAAGTATTTATTGAAAAAATGCGAAAGGTTTCTCAGTTTGCATTTGCAGTTTAAAGAATACAAACTGTCTAAACAGACATTTAATCATTTCAAATCTTTAAAATTTTATTATTGAATTTCAATAAACATATATATATATAAATCAAACCTAGGGCTATTTATTCAATTGGTAAATATAAACATAAATTACAAACCTTTTTTTAAAACTTTATGTGGCCAGAAAAATTGCAAACTCATAAAACGCAAGCAGAATTTTCCTTTACCTGCTTTTCTTTTGTAAAACACGTTCAAAACAATTTTAATACATTAATTAATTATAATATTGTTGCGTGCGTACAGGTTTGTAATAGATTGATAATAGTTCGTAAATGATTGTCATTGGACTCAAATCCGATGATAGCTTAATTAAATTTATTTTATAAACAGAAACACTTCAAAGTTCTGGAATTTTCCACAAATACTCGTACAAGTGTGTAGAATATCACTAAGTATAATCAGTAGTTATGCTTCAATCTAATAAGAACGTTAAACACAACGGAATGCAAAACGCATCTTAAGAGAAAGTAAATTCAGAAATATCTCCAATCTCACACTGAACTAACAACTGGTAACAATAACAATTTATATAGCATAAATAATGTCATAAAAATAGTGTGGTATAATGAGATTATTACTTTGAAACCGATGTTTCGAATTGATACCCAAGAAGAACCAATATTTCCCATTCTGCTTCATTGCATATCTTTCAAAAAAGTAAAAAAATTCCTCCAATTAATTTTCTTTATCATTTTTTTAAATGCGAAAAGTTTGTTTTATAAGCTGTGAAAATGTCGGAAGTTTGTAACCGATATATTTCTAGATATAAAATTTTAAAATTAATGGGCGTCAAAAAGTCTAAAAATATGAACGATTTTTAAAAATTCTCCCAAAATATTTTTAAAAAACATTACGCTAAAAATTTCATTTAATTTTTTTTCCCTCCACAGTGTGTTATGGTGCAAAGTATAATATTCTGAGATTCTCAGTTTATTTGTTAATATTTGCAAAAAACCGTTTCAACTTTAAATTTGAAAAAAAATCTAAAGTTCAGGTACCAGTTGCGAAAGTACAGATTGCAAAAGTAACAACAGTAAACAACGTTAAAAATATGTAAACAGTATTAGAAATCTGCCAATTCAGAGACGTGATTGTTCACAGAGGCTTAGGTGTAAAGGGTAGGAAGACGGTGGTCTTCTGAACGGGTCCTAAAGACAAAACTCTTTCATGTCTCCTTTTTCTCCTCTTGCTAACGGCAACTGTGCGAAGGAGCGTTGCATGTGAACGGGGCTAAAGTATAAAGTAACAGGGTCATTTTGGATTTATAATTACGAAAATGAAATTATTCATTTTGGAAAGCTGTTAAATTTCAGGGCTAGGCACGTAACACTTGAATCTCTGCATAATGTCATGTGCAAGAAAAAAATTTTCATTTTTATATCGCATACTAAGAAGCAGTTAAAAAATTAGAAGTCACCCCTAATATAACTTTGTAGAATATTATGTGTTTTACCTTATATGGCTTCCGGCCTTTAATTTTTATAGCCAATTAAAAATATAAATTATATCCAATATAAGACTAAAGCTTTATTTAGTTTATTTGATTTGGCAATACTTTGGTCTACTATCTACTGCTGTAGAAGTAAGCTACTGAACTACAGCTAGAACTGAGTTTGATAAGTAAAGCTTTTGAGCTGGAACTAAAGATTTTCTGTTGAACATATTGCTTGAAATTTAGCTGCTTCTATGAGTGAACACGGAAATAAAATAATCTAGGAAACAAGACTCTATAACAATAAACAGATATTTATTGAATTTAGTATTAACGTAAAATAAAACAAAAGGAACAAAGGATGGCCTGCAGCTCTTTACGACCAACCGTAAAGCCAGTACTCGGTATTCCGGAACAGTAACAATACAGCCATAACAGCTTGGCTGTTTGTAATAAAAGCAAGCAGCTTAACAATGCATCCTGGAATTAGCTGCAACGAGAAATCCAAACACCACTTCCAAGCGGCACTCCACTGTCTGGTATAACTACCATGCGACGCTCCACCTTTAGCATTCAATTTAAATATAACATATTCAGGTGAGACTGCTTGGAAATCTAAGTTTGGCCAACTAATTTTCCGTTGATTTAAAACGTTTCAGTTGTACTTTCTAATTCCTTTCAGAAAGTTGCGGTTATTTCGAGGTCTTTATTTGCGGTTTTCCTTAAAAATTTCAGAAGAAAACGGAGCTAGTTCTGAGTTTTTACTGGGTAGATGATAAATAGTAGTTGGTAACGACGCATAAATTGTGGAAGAGCCAAAAGAAACATTTTAACCTTTACGTTTCGGGTGACACCGAGTCAAATTTAACTAGCCAACACAGGGTTGAAAGTTTCTTTATTAACATATTTAAGAACGGCATAAGGTGCCTAAAATGCGTTCTTATTCATCGAGTAAGGTTTTTATAAATGCTACTCCGTGAGACAATTTAACTTAAGTTAGACTAGTTTGACTTCTTAAAAAAACTAAGATATATTTATATTATATGAATAAATTCATTCTATTTACTTTGCTGGAGTTGTAATGGCACCATCTGCGTTTTTCGTAAGATTTTGGCTTGAAGGAAACCAGAACTACTTAGAAAGTAGCTTCCGAAGCGCAAATTTTGGAAAAGTGTCAAGATATCTTTTATCTGATATCCCAAATTTCATCATATATTTCCTCCTTCCAATTCTTCCATTTCTCCATTTAAATAAACATTTTCGAACAATTCTGCCCTCTCAAGAGAAAATCGATTTTTCGTCGCGTGCTTTTTCACCAGGTACGCAGAAAAGGAAAACTATTCGAGTTTAAATGGGGAAAAAAGGGAAACGTTTCTTTTTTTTTTCCTTTCTCGCCGGAGGTTATTCATTTGCATATTTCCTCGGGCGTTAAGCGATAGGAAGTGCTTGTTACATAGAGAACCATATTCTTCTCGTTTCTGTCGCGAGAAAGGTAGCACTTTCTTCCAATTCCTTTGCAGCAACAAATTTCAGGCAAGCACGCGATACGAGAACTACCCCAGTCTATTACAGAAACGCAAAAGGAAGGGAATAGTTTTATTCTTTTCTTTTTTATTATTTTGTTCTTTAACCCCTCCAAGCCTTTAACTCAGTCGAAGAAGAAAACCGAATCTGCAGATGTAATGGAAGTTGAGATCTGGCAACGATCGATCGACGGCAGCAACAGCAGCTACCTCAAGCGGTTGAAAAAGGAAATGAAAGAAAGGCGAGAAAAGTTTTTCATTCTTTTTCCTCACTTTGTATTTTATTTTATTTTTAACAAAAGGATGTTATAGTAAATATAGAATATCAAGGAAACCTCCAAAAATAAACAGATTATATTGAGACTATTATGTTTACTCCTACTTTATTTGCACGACAAAATGATGAAGGTAATAAATTATTACAGCCATTTCTTTTTGGATAAAATATATTTTTCAGCAAAAGTGATATATTAATATACTTTTCGGGAACATATACTGCGTTATTCTAAGTATCTATAAAAGTTTACTAATGAATATTTTTTACGAAATCAGGTTATTGCATGATTTAAACAATTGTTGAAAAATAAAGGAAATTTTTGAGGGGATGAACAACTTGTCTTGAGAAAGCATTCATAACGTTCTTCCCTCCTTTCCTTTTCCTGATGCGATAAATTTCGAAATTTAGTACCTTCAGATTAAATATTCTATCAAACGTCTTTTTTGATTTTCAATGATTTGTGCTGATGGGTTTTAGTTTTTATTTCAGTGATTAGTTTCAGTTTCATCCCTTGAGTGAGTCGATAAAGTGAGTACCAAGTTCGCTTAGGGACTCCAACAAGCTGACAACTTGTCCAGGGCACAAAGAGAGGTAGGAAATTATTCTTTTATTTTAACCTCCATGATCCAGGGATGCTTATACACCGCGGGAGGCACGGTCAAGAAAACAAATGTCAGGGCACTGCACGCTCCTAAGGGCTGTTGCCGTGGAGGTAGGAAAATACCTTACTTCCTACCTCCATGGCTGTTGCGCATGGCTCACCTAAGGACACCTGCATGGCTCACCTAAGGGCTGTTGCGCCAGTTAGCTTCAGTGGTTATTTTTAGAGCGACTATGCAAAAGCGCAAACTCTGTAAAGGACTTTATATATTAATTTAGTCAATTAAACAGATATTGTATTTGAATGTTAGGTGGAAATCGTATAGTCAATCATGATTTGTAAGTAACAAGTATATCCCATAGGTGAAAACCTACTCGTTATATCTTTGAGTAGAGCAATGTGCCATACCGCTTACAACCGCCCGTTACTTCACAGATAGAAAAGAAGATATTTATACATTTCCATTAGCATATTTTATTACTGTCAGAGAACGGGAAAACGTAATGAAAATTGCTGTTGGTTCTCATAATGCTAAGATGAAAAATTAGCTAAATCGTTATAAATAATTAAGTTGATACAATTTACTCTTCATAGCTAACATTTCCAGCTTTCGTTACAAATCATAAAACTAGTTAAACTCCTCCTAGTCGCTGTATAAATTATGCGACATACTTTAATTTTTATATAAGATATGAAACCCAGTTTTGCAGCGGTTTAACGTCTTCGTACAACTTGAGTAAAATCATTGTGAAAATAACAAACATCTTAGAAATAGCCCAATAGGCAAACAACTTTCTTCCAACGATATTAAATCAAAATACTTATGATTTTAATAACAAATACTTCACATACGCAAACTTGATTAAAATACGTACTTGGGATGACTTAAAACACAAATTCTAAGTTAATTTGTAATTTGTTTGAAGATCAATTATTTACTTAATAGAAAATTGAAATGAGAACAAATGCAGAATTAATAATGCATTTCAGTTTAAATCCGCAACCCTGTTTTTCGATTCTAACGAATGCATTTTAATGAGCTTGCATGTAATATAAATATTCATTAGTTCAGAACTTTGTTGCAAGATAAACATGAGGGGAAGAACATATTAAAGTAATTCTTTCAAGCACTACGCTATTTCATTCAATAAATAAATGAATTGAAACGGAGTATACCTAAAAAACGTGCTTGACTTTACCTTCCATATACCTACTTCACTTACAAGACGAGAATTCTGTTTTATCGATATCTGTTAAAAATAATTGGTTTAGAATCTTTCTATTTTAAATGAAGGAAAAAACAACACTTATCGCAGTTTGAATGCACTGTATTGATCCCATAAACTTAAATATCGAGGAAGAAAATGATGAAGGAAAGGACTGGAAGTCGAAGGAATGAATATTGACGCTCGTCGTCTCTGAATATTCCTTAATTAAACGCAAAAGTTGTTCCGTAGAATTAATAAGAAGAATCAGATCACTAAACTAATTGAACCACTAAACTTTCATCCCTATTCAAAGAGTTTTGATAGACTATTAAACTTACTTGACTGTTATTGACTTTTATTTACCTTTACTAAAATGTATCCATTATTCATGGGAAAAGCAATTTTCAAAATAATATGTTTATGAGTATAAACGTGAAAACTTAATCCTTTTCTGGATTTATTATGTGCATTTATTGAACAATCGCATTGTATAAGTTAACACAATGACATAATTCATCAAGAGGCAACATCGATTGTGTGTACTACTCTTTGAATGATGTAAAGGAATGTCATCAAATAAAATTATTAACTTTTTTGGATACTTATGTAGCTTTCCTTAGTTTTGCATAAAATTATTTTAATTAAATCCACTTATAAAATTAATCTGAGTTTTAATATTAGTAACATAATTTTAAGTTTAAATAAAGTTGCGGAAAAAGTAAGTTTGAATTTGTTAATTTTTATTGGAAGAAACTCATGCGAGAATATGTCTTTAATTTTATCTAACTATTTCAGTTACTATGAAAATGTACATTTTCCTTTATTAAGAAATAAACATTTTAAAGTAAAAATAAAACAGTGTTCTTATTTTGCCTTATTTAGACTTTTAATTAATCTCTTATTAATATTATGCTAAAATATGTAACAATAGAATGACTTGCTTACAAGAAATTATTATCACATACTTTAATACAAATAAAGTATAATTTGTGTATTTATAATAATTGCAAAATTTTAGTGACAATAGGAATTTGAAGCGAGGTACTGTAGAAAATTATACCGTGCCAATTTCTAGGACAGGACGATTAAGCACAACAGTGCATGGGGGGATGAATATTTCTCTTCGTACTTAAAACGGAAGGGAAGGTTAGCCATTCTTAATCGATAACTGCACGTCTGCTCGTCACCGGAGTGCCATTTTGCGTCATGCACTACCCGTTAAGTCGACTGAATTCGAAGTTTTTAGATTACCGAATAGTTATGCTCATCGATATAACTGAAGATTACAAGGTAAAAAATGGATTTGACTTCTTATAAAATGACATCGCTTCAATTAAAATTGCCTGCTGTAATTTTTAAGTATTTCATTTCTATTGAAAACATATATTCGCATAGTGTAAGATAGATCAAAATACAAATTTTTCAATAAATACGATAAGTCCCAATTCTTTACCACATTTCATATCGTTTTAATTTTTTTTACGAACAGTAAATAACTAACCAACACTAACCAGCAAAAAACATTATAACCATCCCCACATATCTCAATGAACTCTCCTAGATGACGTGCAGAGTGTGATTAAGTGAAAATGATGTTTAATTCCTGCTGGAGAAGGTAAGGAATCGTTCTTGCACTTACTTTTGCGAGTGATGGGAATGGCTGATGATCTAAGGGAAGTTGATAGAGGGCAGGTTATAATGGTCCAAAGACTCAGAACGAGCATCTCTCAAACTGCACAAATGATTGGTTGTTCACGATCTGCTGTTGTTAGTATTTATGCAAAGTGGATAAATGACGGTGAAACCAGAAGTAGACGCCAAGATGTTGGACGCCTACGCGCAATCAAAGAAAAAGGACTTCGGAGACTGTCTCTCTTGATACAACAAAACCGTCGCCATAGTATGGCTCAGCCGACAGCCCAATACAATGCACGTCCAAGTGCAAGTGCTTGAGAGCACTTGGTGCCGCGGACACTGTTGGATATCGGATTGCGCAGCAGACGCCCCACTCGTGTGCATTTGTTGATCAAGCGGGATTGTCAGCCATGCTTACATTGGGCCTGGGAGAATCGAGACTGGACCATTGATAAGTGGAAAACAGTTGCTTGATTGATGAATCCCGATTTTGGAATAGTTGCTCCTCGCCTGTACAGCAGGTCATAAACAGTCTGGTGGGGGCTGTATTATGGTTCGGCGGACAGTCTCACGGGCGGTTCTGCGACCCTTTCTTGTTGTAAAACAGACCATCAAAGCTGCGGACTATCTGAACATAACTTCGATCAGTTGAACCCTTACATGGCGTCTGTTTACCCAACTGGAAATGGAATCTTCAGTGGGACAGCGTACCACGTCACGAGACTCGAACTGTGCTGGAGTGGTTCGATGAACATAAGGATGAAGTCTAATTAATGTCCTAGCCACCTAACTCGATGGATCTTAACCCGATAGAGCACACATTTGGGATGTCATGGAACGGTAGCTGAGAGCTCAAACACCATCATGTCGGAATGTCTAGAATTTGCATGACCACTGCGTAAACATTTGGTGTAGCCTGCCTTCAATCATCTACCAAGAGCTTGTGGCATTCATGCCAAGACTAAATGCAGCTGGTTTTCAGACCAAAAGTTGCGCGATGCTTAATTGGGTAGGCGGTCATAATGTTTTGACTCTTCGGTTTATTTTAGTAATTATAGAAAGTTTGTACTTTCTATAATTACTAAACTAAACCGAATCAGTCATTAAGTGTTTAATAGGCAACACATATGTCTATCGTACTTTTTGGCAGACCTCAATTGTTAGGCCATTCACATAGATTCATTTCAGGTATCTTGTCCTGAAATACAGAAGGGATTTCCAGAGTTTGTTATGGTGAATGACCTCGATTAGTGAGAAAACTTCAAGATCTCTCACGTTTGCTACAACACGTCCATCTTAATATATCTCTAACGCGAAAATTCACATGAATTCGATTCTAATGACTTTGCAGGTCATAATGAAAGTCATCTGTGTGCAACTAACTCTATTGTCTCTGAATTCCCGATTCAGGAACATTCTGACTGCAATTGAAAGTTCTATCCGAAATTACCAAAAGGTCTAAACAATTTAGTATTAACTCATAGAATTTTATGTTCTATTTCTTCTCATTAATAAGGACACAATGATCACCTTGTAGGACAGTCCATAATAGTAGTTCCATATAACCCTAAGGAACATAGATTGCGACACCTACTACCTTTGGTGGAACAGACTTTCTCGGGCTGCTAACAATGCGTCCCCCATTCAATTAAAAATCTCTTCCTTTCTTCCCCGTTGATCACATTGCGGTACGTTCGTGAAACTGTCTGCCCTCAGAAACTTGGCAGACACATTCTTGAGAATGTTTACGAGTGGGAAGTTCGCCTGAATCAATGCAGTCTTCGAATCAGAAGATCGCTCCTAGTCACGTGATTAAACAATGTTACTGCGTAAAAAAAAAAAAAAAAAAAAAATACACTATTGTCATGCCTCGCACTCGTTCCAACACGAGGTGGGCTCTTCTGTGTAAGCTTACCATAGTGGGAAAATAACACTTGTCCGCTTTGACATTTTCTTCACTAATTTATTACACATACTGCACTATGGATACACCATACAACGAGTACACTGTAAAATAAACTATATACAATATATATATACAAGGCGCGCAAAAAAAATTAAAACATATTCCTTTTCTCTACGTTCTCACACGGCATGCTCGCCGGTCCAACTCCCAGTGCCCTCTCCGTCCAGTCTTTCTTCCCCCCACCAGCCTGCCTCGACCGGTTTTTCCGGGGTAAGTCACTTCCGTTCTTCGTCTTTTATCAGGGGAAGGAACTTCACACCTCCCCTCTGGTTTGTAAATATTTACGACTGAGTCGAAAAATTTGAAACCCATATTATTTTGGCACTTACCAGGTAGTCCCTCTTTTCCGGGACACAGCACAAGGAATCACAGTAAAATCAGAGAGCAAAAAAAAGGGTCATGCTACAGTTATAAACACTAACACAAAAAACAACACTTAAAACACATAAACATAAAAACTGCACATGTCCAAATTTCTACAGCGATACAAACAAAACATTGCAATATCAACTCACTGACACTTCTTTAAGGAATAATTCGTTTACTAATATACCCTAATAACACAATCTTTTCTAGAGTAACCACAATAATACAAAAAAAATAATAAATGAAAATTACAATATCTATATACTTTTTGCCATACTAGCATTGAACATTATCCTTTCTAGTGTTACAATAATAAACAAACACACACAAAAAATATATATGATACCAACATTAGTTTCTTTTTTTTTTCAATTTAGTTCAGATTATTGGTCACTTATACATTCGTGAGGGATCCTCGACAATGCGTCTGCATCGGAGTTTTTAGCTCCTGGTTTATGCATTACAGTGACTTGGAAGCGGGATAGAGCTAATGCCCATCTCTGTAATCTAGCATTCCGGGGTATCCCTTCGGTTAAGTACTTTAATGGGTTATGGTCTGTATGCAACAAAATTTTATTTCCGTATGTCCAAGTTTCGAACTTGTCGAGAGCCCAAATAATTGCATACGCCTCTCTTTCTATAGTGCTCCATTTAGACTGAGCGCTAGTTAATTTCTGGCTAGCAAATGTTATCGGTCTAGCTTTCCCATACTCATCTCGTTGAAGTAAACACGCTCCAATACCTATTAGTGAGGCGTCTGTGTTAATTTCAAAAGGTTTCCGTATATCCGGCGTATATAAAGACGATGCCGTGCACAATGCATCCTTTAATTCTTTGAATGCCTTCTCGGCTTCAGACCCCCAAGGTATATCATTAGGTATAGATTTTCTCGTGAGCTCAGTTAACGGCCTAGCTATTTTTGCATAATTCGGAACATACTCTCGATAGTAATTATATAACCCCAAAACTGATCTTAATGCCTTTTTGGTTCTAGGTGGCTTCAAATTTTTAATGACCTGCAATTTCTCTGGATCTGGGCCATGTCTGCCTGAGCCTACTATGTGACCTAAATACTTTACCTCCGACTTGCCAAAAGAGCATTTCTCTAAATTAGCCGTAAAGTTCAATGTCTGTAAAGTACTGAGTACGGCTCTTAAATGTTTAAGATGTTCTTCCCACGTTGACGAATAGACAATTATATCATCGATGAAACTTTCAGCATAATCACTATGTGGTCTAAGAGCTTGATTCATAACTCTTTGGAAAGTTGCGGCAGCACCTGACAAACCGAACGGCATCACTTTCCACTGATACTGACCCTTCGGAGAAACAAAACTCGTCAGATGTCTACTTTCCTTCTCCATAGGGATTTCCCAATACCCCTTAAGAATATCTAGCGTAGACAAATAACGTGCTGCCCCTGCCTTATATCGAAGCTCTTCTGCGTTTTGCATAGGAAATGGGACAATCTGACTTTCCGCATTAAGCCCTCGATAATCACAACATAAACGTACGCTTCCGTCCCGTTTCGCTACACACACAATAGGGTAAGCAATCTCTGCTGTGGAAGGTTCAATTAAACCTCTTTCTAACAAATCAACAATTTGCTTTTCCACCTGTGGCTTCAACGCCTCAGGTACTTTATAAACATGAGGTTGCTTTCTTTCAACTCCCGTTTTTAACCTGATACTGTGGGATCCTACCTTCGCACATTTAATCTCCCCGTCAAACACTACATGGAAAGATTTGATTAATCTGCTCAACTGATCCCTTTGTGACCTATCTAAATGTTTCCATTCCTCTGAAACACAGATCCTATCTAAAAGTTTGTCTACTTTAGGGTTTCTTTGAATAGGCGCGTGCTGCACCTCCCCAAATTCTGTGTCAGCCTCATAGATTATCCCTACTGCATTTATAGGCTGTAAATATTTCCGTAACTTATTTTGATGCAAATGTCTAATAGATTCATCTGGCAATTTTACCAAATATGAATGTGGAGACTTTTTCGCAACTATTTCTCCAGGTCCTGTCCATTTCGAGCAAAGTTTATTTGTTGACGTTGGTATCAGTACTACTATCTCATCTCCTATCTCGAATTCATTTTCCTTAGACCTCAAATTGTGATGATGAACATATTTCTGCTGTTTAGCTTCCGAATTTTCTTTAGCGAATTTCTCTGCCTCCTGTAACCTATTTCGAAGAGAAATTAAATATTCAGTAATTGATTCCCCAACTCCTTGTGGTAATACCGTCTCATCTACCCAACTTGATTTAAATATCGCCAGTGGCCCCACTGGCACCCGACCATACATCAGCAAAAATTGTGAGACTCCGGTAGTTGAATTCGGTATCTCCCTATAAGCCCATAACAAATATGGTAGCTGCTTATCCCAGTTTCTTCCTTGAGTATTTATCGCGTGATGCAACATTGACTTCATTGTTCCTATCCATCTTTCCACTAGCCCGTTTGACTGCGGATACCCTGGCGTAGAAAATTTTGGCGAGGCCCCTAACCTAATTAAAAATTCTTGTGTTAGCTTAGCCTTAAAGTTCGTTCCGTTATCCATGGCTATCATTCTTGGAACTCCTGTTCGCATGAAAATATCAATGAAAGCGTCACATGTAGCTTTCGCTGTTATCGCCTTTAGTGGAATTGCCTCCGGCCATCTGCTATGTTGATCAACAACACATAACACATACTGGTGCCCTCTTGAAGATTTTGGCTCAATCGGCCCTAAAACGTCCGCATTAACCACTTGAAATGGAAGTTCTGGCCTCCCTACTGCTGTAATTGGAGCCCTATCCTTCACTTTAATTTTCCTTCGTAGCTGGCATTCCTTGCAAGCTTCACACCACTTCCGCACCTCCTTTGACAATCCTTCCCACCAAAACGACATTTTACTCCTTTCCGCCGTCTTCTTTGCTGCGAAGTGCCCCCCTTGTAAGCTTTCGTGAGCCAACTTCACAATTTCTTTCCTGCGGCTTTGAGGAACAACTAACTGACTACATCGCTGCCCATTGACACTTCCCGTGTGGTACAAAATTCCTGACTCCAGCCAATACCCATTCTTGTTATTACGTGCATCCATGAACGCGCTTTCCAGCGAAATACATTCCGCTTGCTCCTGTCTAAAACGTTGAGTTTGCGATAAGGGTGGGTTATCAGCTGACACTTGCTCACTGCCTCCCACTTTTACTTCCCCCTCATCTTTACTCCTTACCAACGGTGTAGTACGAGCTATTTCCGTTTCACCTTCGACCTCGGACTGGCTTTTTCTGTCGATTCCTTTCCGTCCAAGTTACTCGATACCTGACCAACTCCCAATACTAGTTTTTCTTCCTTATTTTCTCCCCAATAAATATCTCCTTGTTCCCTGAGAAGTCTAAAATCTCGAGGTGTCACCAGCGCCTCCTCGTTCAAATTATGCACTACTGCTGCATGAACGTTTACATAAGGCTGTACCTCCTCTTCTCCTGACCAGATACTGATAGGTACTGTAACTAATTGGGCTTCTACCTGGGGTCCCACGGCGGGTTGTAACCATATCTTCCCTCCAGACTCCAAATATTTCTGTGGGATTACCGATTTCCGGATTACAGTAACTTCTGCTCCGCTATCAATCACTCCTTTGAATCTAGCGTTGCCTATCTGCAGTTCTATCCTAGGTAATTCCCCACTTGCCCTAGTTAACGGAATTTCTTCTGCATAGTTAGCTAACTTCAACCCTACGCATATTTTATTTAATCCCTTTGCTTCCACCTCATCCGTATCCTCTTTTTCGCTTCCTCTCTTGGGTTTCGCTATCAGGTTTATCGCTGGACAAAAACGCTTTATGTGTCCTTCACCCTGACACTGAAAACATTTTAGAACTTTCTTATTTGCCTGCATCATTCCTTGAGGTTCTAAAGTTTTTACCCCTTTGTACTTCTCCTTATCAACCCTGTAATCAGAACTGAAATTCCCCTTACTCTTATTTGGTCGTCCTAATTTTTCCCCTTGTCTTATCGGTTCCTGTTTTGGTCCCACTTTATTTACTTCCTGAGCACTCGTATTGTAATTTCTAGGCATTGCTGCAACGTAATTATCCAAATCATTTGCAAGCTCTGACGGAGATAACCAGTTTTCTACCTTTTTTAACAGTATATGCGCCTTAACATTTGCGGGTAATTGATCTTTTACTTGATCGACAATCAATAGTTCTCTTAATTTATCAAAAGTCTTAACTTTTCTGGATTCTAAGTAGAAATCAAGTGCTGCCTCAACCCTCGCTATGTGCTGAGTATACGTTTCCTCATATCTTTTTACACATTTTTCTAAATTCTTTTTATGTTGCAATGGTGTAATCTGGAATTCTTTTAATACTGTATCTTTAATCTTAATATAACTATCCAAATCCCTTTCACCCAGAGTTGAAATCAAACTTTTAACTTTAGTTTTTAAACTCTGCAAAATAATTTTCCCCTTATGTTCTTCAGGAATTTTATAGAGATTAAACATCATTTCCGCATGATGGAAAAAGAACGGCCATTCCTCAGCTTTAGATGGTGGGTCAATCATAACTCCTTTCATTATTTTTAAATGTTTCAAGAAATCATTTCCCTTGCTCTCAGCATCTGAAACCCCTTCATCCTCTGAGCCCGATTTATTTCCTCCTTTATCTATTTTCCTACTCTGAATTTCTAATTCTTTAATTTTTATCTCGTGTTCTCTCTCTAATTGTCTTTCCCGAAATTCCATCTCTTTTAATCGGTCTTTAGCCGCATCTGCCTCTAACTTACACCTTTCTAGCTGCAGCTCCATTTCCTTTAACTTAATTTGAGCCTGCATGTTCTTAATAATTTCATCAGATTCTTCTGACACCCTATTTCTCCTTTTAGGACCCATATTAACTTCTGGTATTTCTTTTTACAGCTTTACCCATACAACACATAAATAACACTTAATTTTACAGGCAAACATACATATTTCACTACTACTGAATACTACCATTATTCATTTAGCAAACATTATCATTAGTGAACACAATCATGAATACCTTTCTCATATTACTATTAACATATATTTCACCATATATTGTTAACACATAAATGCCAAAAATTATATTAGCTTTTGAATTAGTACAAAAAAATAGTTCTGAATACTTTGGCCTTACGCCGTAATACCTTACATATTCTGGACATGAAACAAACATTTACTTATTGTTCTCAAATCATTAAACTAATTAATTTTTAATCAACCTATTAACTTTAATGATTAAAACATTTTGCCAAAACACGGCAACAACAAAAATAGATAATTTCTACCTTAATTAGTAACATGAGCACACCATTAAATGTTTCGAAATTACTGCTGACATATTTTTGAATTATTTTAACATTCATTTAGCATACATTATCTCCTTAATAACAAAATTAATCATAATTCTATATTTGCATATAAAATATACTTTCTAAGTGTCTACTGGCTTTAACGCCTGGCATTCTCATCATGTTATTAACCGACATTAACACAATTTTAATTTTCTCCGTTACTATAGTAATTATAGGGAGGGAGCTCTCTTCATTTATATATTGTGCTTCCCAAGAAATTAAGAGGGACTTACCTTTGATCCCGATAGTAGAAAATGACGAGTTGTGCTCAATTCTGTACAATTTCCTCATCGCGCTGCATAACACTTCACTTAATAATATCACCACGGTAATATTGATGATCCATTTTACCATCCACTGTTTCAACACTGCACAAACATTTCAATTAATAATATCACCACGGTAATACGGATGATCACTTTTACCAGCCACTGTTTCAACACTGCACGAACATTTCACTTAATAATATCACCACGGTAATACTGATGATCACTTTTCACACGACGAGGTTTCCTACACCCTTTCGTTTATTTGCACGTGTAGGCTTACGCGCGCCACTTTCCGTCTTTCACGACCATCTTTTGTCATCTTCCTTGCTTTCGTGAATTATGTCCTTCATTTAAACCACGTTCACTCAAATCACCTTTTACGATCTTACTTCCTTCGTATTTTTAGTGATTTCATTTTTCCCACTATCCTATACGACTGCGACATTTGTCATGCCTCGCGCTCGTTCCAACACGAGGTGGGTTCTTCTGTGTAAGCTTACCATAGTGGGAAAATAACACTTGTCCGCTTTGACATTTTCTTCACTAATTTATTACACATACTGCACTATGGATACACCATACAACGAGTATACTGTAAAATAAACTATATACAATATATATATACAAGGCGCGCAAAAAAAATTAAAACATATTTCTTTTCTCTACGTTCTCACACGGCATGCTCGCCGGTCCAACTCCCAGTGCCCTCTCCGTCCAGTCTTTCTTCCCCCCACCAGCCTGCCTCGACCGGTTTTTCCGGGGTAAGTCACTTCCGTTCTTCGTCTTTTATCAGGGGAAGGAACTTCACAACTATAAAGTTTGTACTGCCAAGTAAGCAATATAAACTTTATTTCACTAAGATATCTCTGTCCGTTACACAGTTACAAAGAATGTAAATGCTGAGATGACTTTTCGAAACTCATAGAGGGTTTTAATTTACAGTTGCTTGCCTTGAATATTTATAATAAAAGAATATAATTTTGCAAACAAAAGAACAATTATTTATTAGATTCATTTTATGTAACTAATTATAATGTTAATTGTACCACATACAAAGTTTTTCGCATGTAACATTTCAAAATAATTTACTCTATTAATTCGATATTTTTAAATTATTTTGAAAAGTTTCTTCTGTGTTAATCGTATTATTTGCGTTTAATTTAAAAAATCTCGCCAAATCTGTCCCTAAGTTTGCAATTCTCGCCAACTGTAGAAGTAATAAAGCAAACTTCTCTTTCGAGAAATACCCTTATAATAGGATAAATTCGCGTTTCTTACTTTTATTCTTTTCGTCTTTTTCGGACAGGATTACTCTCTTTTTCTCACAGTGTTCAATGACACAGGAAGTGTCGGAACAAATGCATGACTGAAAGGTTTTCCTTGATTCTCTTGTTTCCATAAACATCTTTGTTTTGAAGAAACATCTGGAAGACAAAAGTCACCATATTACGTAAAGCTTCCTCAGTGCGAATTAAATTGTGTTTTGCATATAAGCGCTAGGATGGAAAGTAATGTGAAAGTCTTGTTTTAGAAAAGATTAAGCTCAAACGAACGATTCATAATTGATGAGCAAATATTTTAGTAGTCAACGTATCGTTTTTCACAAATCTTTCCTATTTGCTGAAACTGTTGAAAAACTTAAAAGCTTAAAACTTCGAAAGCTTAAAACTATTGAAGCTTACGACATATACTCATTTTTTGAAGATATTCTGTGTCAAACATATTGCTGTAATTTTACGTAAACACATGGTTTATCTTTTGTGTTTACTTGTATTTTGTTGAATAACATAATCAATGCTTTTCTATTCCTGTGTACTTTTATTATTTTATTATTTTGTAGAGACATTAGGTATTTTTTGAAAGCAGAAAAGATAAAAAATGAGCGATGCCTTCGCCGGGACTCGAACCACGGACCTCTCGAACGCGCGCCGAGCATGCTGACCACTACAGCACTAAGCCATATTGAGAAGGCGGGAGAAATACATTTAGCGTGCTTTCGTGGTGTGGAGGTCTGCACGCTGGGCAGGTATTCCAGAGGTCTGCGGTTCGATTCGCGGCGAAGGCGTTGCTAATTTTTCCCTTCTCTTGCTTCCAAAAAATACCTAATGTCTCTACAACCTTGTAATTTATTTATTTAATTACTTCACTGTTTTGTGGTAACTCTATGTTTATGCACTATCCATTTGCTGTAATATTTATTTTGTACATCTATAATTTATGTTTTATGTCAGCCATCAATAGGGATCTTAATGGTTATTGAGATACATTAAATTTAAATCACGATCATGATTTTATGGTCTATTTTATATTTAGAGGGTCTTTTCCTAATTATAATTTTAATCAGAGTCCGAGGTCAGGTAAATGCATAACGACAAGTTTCTACTACAGATATGCGTTTTTACCAATTTTCTAACTTAGTAAGACATTTCACCATTACGAGAGATTAAAATTTTTACCATCACTTCAGCTGAACTGATGGTAAAAATTTTAATTCCATAGGGACAGGCTGAAACTAAATTTACTGGATACTAGAAACGCATAGTTACATAAGCTAAGAAGTATCTGTAATTTTAAATCTACTTGAATATACAGATTTACAAGCTTACAGTAATTAATTGCATGTACAACTAATAACTACTTGTTCACAAGTCTCGCAATATATCTCTTCTGCTAGGAAGAATCCTAGCTGAACATTAATTTTCATCTTTAAACAACTATGAGAAGTTTAATTTGGATGTACTTAGTCCAAACTCGGCAACCTTCTATTATATCAATTATACCAACACATTGTCTAACTTGTCTATCTAGCATTAGATGTAAGTCACAGTAACTTTTATTTGATAGGTCACACGAAAGTTAAAAATAGTCAATTACTCAGCTACTATACCTTACACACTTTTACGCTTTTCCGTTGCATTAATCGGCGTGTTTTAAAAAGAACTAGCCTGAAGCTGTTCTGTCTGCATTTGCTTTATAAATGAATTAATTTACGTTTTACTTTACAATATACGGTAAAACGTAAATTCCAAATGCTGACGAAAACAATTCTGCAATAATCGACACCATCAGCTATCTACAGCTGTAGATAACTGACCTGGTAAATGTCCACAAAAAGAAGATTCCAAATATCAGTTACATTAAAATATCGCCTATTATAAATGGCAACATTACTAAATGTAATGTATATCATATGTGTCATTTGATATGGGGGGATTTATATACATGTTAGAAATACAACTTTATATAGTTTTGTTTATCTTAGAACATTAGAGGAATGTGGCAGATTTATTTATGTGTCAATAAATGAAGTAACATAATGTGATGGAACATTGCATCAGGTTTCACAAAATGGCTGATATGGGAGCAGACAACTATATTACATTTGTTGACTGAATTTCAGGTCATTAATTTGACACATAAAGTTTAGAAAGAAATGTATTTAAAACAGAAGCAATAATTTAAGGCTTTTCATTTCTAATAAAAAATACTATCGCACGCAAATGTATGTTGCTTAAAACAAAATAACAGCACAACATAATTGTTTTGTTTTGTTGTCCTGTTTATGAATTTCATGGAAGAAGGGTTATCAGAGCCTCCAAGAGATTAGACTTGTATTTCCCCACAGTTTTGAGGGAAATCATCCCGGGTGTGGGGGTTCCGAGGGTCTCCTACCTCTCTCCCCTTCCTCCAAACCCCAGGAGAGGATTTTCGGCTTGCCATATATTTAGAGTGTCCTCGTGCTGCAAAGACACTATACATTTACAAACATCCATGTATCCTCTGGAATTAGAATCTGGGCCCTTTGGTACCGCAGCAGGCTGCCCTAACCACTATACCTTCTGGGCAGCAATTGTTTTGTTTTTTATTAAGTAGACTATAATTTTGAGTAGTGCAGTCATTTGAGCGATATCATTATGTTTCATCACTTTCTTCACTCTACACTGTAATTCATCTTTAATCAAAATTCTTACTCAGTCAGTTTTTCATGATCGTATGGACGAAATAAAGTAATTCTAATAATGCCTGACTTAAGCAACATTAACAATATTACTAAAGAAATCACCACGTGATTCTCACTCCTTAACCGAAGCCCTAATCGATAAACGGTCATTATCAGTCGCCGTGGCATCGTCACGTGATTCTCGTTGGGCAAAAGATGGCAATCATTTCTACCATCGCCTGCCACATCCTCCCCCCTTTTATCCTTAGCTCATTTTGTTCTACGATGTCATTAATGGCGCCACAACTGATCGTCGTAGACGAAACGGAGATCATCGATATTAGATGACTTTATTATCGGTTTCTGTGACGTCATCGTATATCGATAGTTTACATCGGAAACTGTTGCCCAGATACTACCTTTAAAAGGATTATTAGAATTTTTTTAGTCATGTTGGATAAGTTGAGATAAATTTAAGACTTGATATTCATAAATTTTTACAGGATGTTATCGGCCGTGAATGATAGATGAGATCCAATGTTTTAAAAAAGAACGAAATGTGATTTATCACTAATTTTGTATTTAGTTGCGCACGAGAAGTAAAAAAGAACTTTTAATGTATGTACGTATAGCATATAGCGAAGCCTTGCAACAACATAAAAGAAAAAAAAGGAGTATGTAAACTTTGGACACTAACTTTTGCGAATGAAAAAGGAATGGATAAAGTTAAACAGCAAGGCATCCTTATTTGGTCATAACAAACAGAAGAACATTAGTTATAAGAAAAAGAAGTTCCGTAAGAAGATGCCTGTTCAAAAATACGGCAAAAGTTTAATCCATGTGTGCATTAAAGTCCAGAAAAAGTGTGAAAAACATTTGAAATATCTTTGCATCATATGCAGCAGAATGTTTTGTCGTGCTTCAGGTACTGGATCATAAGAGTATTTCAAGGAAGAATCAGCAATGCCATTCGCTGCTGTTACCGATATCAGCACTGTCAGCTAATGGGTAGATATTAATCAACGATTAATATGCAAATGTCCTATAAACTCATTTGCCTTTAAAAAGAATGAACTGCGTTTGGTCGCGAAACACTGATCTTTCTTCAAAATAATACCCGACTGCATGTTGCTGAAGCACTGTCATCACTGGCTGAAATACATATGAAAGTACTAGAATATCTTCCATATAACTCAAATTGACAACAACGTGATTTTTGTTCATACTCATAGCGTTGAAAATACGACTGAGAAGAAAGTGATGTATTTCAAATCAGAAAAGACAAACGTCATGGCCGCACTGCTAATCTCAGAACAGTAGATTTTGTGTTGCTGAATCTTTCATAAAAAGCTGTGAAATTATACTGGAATGTGAATGTCTTTACTTTAACAACGTATTTGATACTGAACAAAAAACTATTTTTTTTTCAATTAGCTTAACTACTGAAGAAAGGTCATGCAACCAACCTTTTGCAAAGAAATAAAACTAGGGTGGAATTAATCAATGATGAATACTGTCGTTCATTATATTGTTGATAAAGCTAAACCAGATGAAGATTTCTCATATTTCGCAATCTTTCAAGTGAAGAAAAATGTACGAAAATGGAAAACGCAACGCATATACTAGTGCAGCTTCAAATTTAACTTTTAAATTATGAAATTGGTTTTTCGTAATAAAGTATAACCTGTTAACTTTTTTATTTAGAACTCATTTTGGTTTCTCTATTTCCGTTTTTTTTTATTAAAAGAAACACAAGAAGTTCCCCATGTACCACACAGTATCACATTAGGCTTAGAGAAGCAAGTATGAAACACCATACAAAATAAACAGAAGAGAAAATTGAAAGAAAATTAAGGATTATTACATAGTTTTACAATGAATTGACAAAAACTGTTAAAGGCACTTCCCTCAGAAATAAAGTGGTAAAATTCTGGAGGCCAGTTAATGTTAAAAATTTTCAGTCCGTTTCAAAATTTTTTATTTCTATTTCCGTTTCAAACGTTTTTAAATTTGTCACTTAAATTTATGCTGCGTATTTAAAAAACACTACGTTTATTTAATCTTAAGGAATCACAAGATTGAATATAAAAATCAGCTGTCTGAAAATTGCTATAGTTTTGATACATTAAACGAAATAAGATAAACGTTATATTAATGTTATACTTATAATTTTTTATTCAGATAGAAAATCTTCAAACCACAGAGTTAACAAAACAAAGGTGCCACTGTTTTGACTAACAACAAACTACAGAGTTAACAAACTGAGTCAATAAAGGTGCCACTGTTTTGACTATGAGCGAATGTTAAGCATTTATCAACTCTCGACGTCTAAACTAATTTTGGGCAACTAAACTTCGTTTAAGGAAAATTATTTCCTTAAACGAAACCAATCGTAAGATTTCGAAAATTTGATATACAAGTTATGTTTATGTTTAAATAAATACCACAATTACATTCATTTCTTGACAACTGGCAGTTTTCGAAACTATTTTGTCTGTACGTAAATGAAAGCCAGTCATAAGTTTGTAAGTTTATATAAAGGAAAAAGTAAATGGGCATACTTTACTTTTTTAATAGTTCCTCCTGATTCCTTCAACTAGGATTGGTCCATGAGAAAATAGTGTTTTATTTACAGTTAGATGAAGTGTAATCTAAGGAAACGAGACATACCAATAGAAAACTTTTATTTATTTTCTTTTTTGACAGGAATCTTGTATCATTAGTCAGCTCTTAATGCATTGCATCAAAGGATACCGGGGAACATTCCAGAATCTACTTGTGATGATAAATCACCATCACATCTAAAAATAATGATCCTAACTTTTAGGTAAATATAATGCAATGCACTTTCTGATGGCAACAATCATAAGGATATAAAGAAAACAGATTGAAAGGAATAGAACGAAATAAAAGGAAAGGAACATTTGAAGATTCTCTTTGCTGCCATCCAGTCAAGTAAAATCATTATTTAACGAAAATAAACTCATGTACCAAAGGAAAAGGGTATATAAATAAAAGCTCTAAAAGTATTCATTAAATTTGATATATTACATATATTAATTATACATATTTAATCTTCTGAGAAGTTTAGTGTTATAATCCGTTATTCTCAATGCAGTGACATGAAACAATTAGTAAAATTTTCAGAAATAATTTTTTATGTTTTCGAAAGTAGCACTTTTCTTAAAAAGACAACTTTCAGCTGTGGCTAAATTGAAAACAGTGATAGCTCATCTGAGGCTAGTTTCCGGTTTTTGAAATAAAATATGTGATAATAATATAGAGAAAATGGGAGCGAAATATTTTACCCCTTTAAATAAGAATTTAACATTCAACGGCGATTTTTTTCTTTTCGAAAATTTTATGGCACATTTGAGATGGCTTTTATGATTTTATCGCGGATAATAATACAAATTTTGAATTTCAGATATTCTAAAATTTATTTGAGATGTTTGGTTAATATATGGAGTCATTAAATATTCAAGTATATGAATACGATTGTTTAAGCAGTTTATTGTCATCATTTTGATCTTCCTCTTACTAACTTACTGATTGTCAATCAAGTTCGACTCTTACATTAATTGATTAATTTTTAACTTTGTTTTATATTTGAAATCAACAATCAGATTCTTTACATAGCTCCTTTCTGTACAGTACCTAGATAGCTAATGGTCCCTGCGCATCTGGACTTTGTACTAATGAATAACAGTATTAAAGTCGTACGCAATATTTACTGTGCTAGGGCACTTTTATTCTAAATGGAAAAGCGAATGTCCGTTTGGACGGAGAAAGTTGTTAAAGACTATTTCAAGCAAGATCAGGCTTCCTCTCTGTACGATATAAAGTTGTATAGATAATAAAGTCATATCGATATAAAGTCATATCGATATAAAGTCATAGTGTTACTGACTGATATATTAGGGTATTATTATCACAAAACACAAACAAATTAACCTGATCTCCATCCTCTAGACATTCGCTTGTAGAAACTACTGAAAGAGTCCGCTTGTAAAAAGATTACCAATCTGGAGCACAAACATAAAAAGATATCATCCTATTTATTAGCAACCTTTCCTTTTCGGAATTCTCATTTGTCTTTACGGCAAGTTTTCAAAGACGTTAATGCATGTTCGTACACAATTGGAAGCCATTTTCAGTTTGTTTCTAGTAGATATACGTTTGTAATTATTAAACCTGAATTGACAAGTGTACTGGTATTGTCTTTTTGGCTCACTATTTATTTAAACATTGAACTGTCATAATAATAGTAATAGGCAAATTTTAAAATTCATTTTCCGTAATTCTATATTGGATGAACGAACTTAATTAAAGAAAATATTGCTTAGAAAAGAGTGGATAAACGAACTTAATTAACGAAAATATTGCTTAGAAAAAAGTGGATAAACGAACTTAATTAACGAAAATATTGCTTAGAAAAAAGTGGATAAACGAACTTAATTAACGAAAATATTGCTTAGAAAAAAGTGTTTTGCTTTGATATGCATTTTTGATTAATTAACACGTGTAATTTTTGGGGAAGAATTAAAATTCGCTATTTATTTTTAAACGCGTACATATTACATGCATTTTTATATTATTTTTAAACGCGTTCCCTATTACATATAAATGAATGAACTGACCAAAGTCAAATTTAACCAAAAGTCAAATCATTCATTTATATATGGTTCATGATGAATTCCCTATTTCGATGAATAGGGAATTCATCACTTTCGTATGATTAGCCTTAGATTTGCAGCTCTATAGTTGAATTAAAACTTTTGGTGTCAGCCTGAATTTAGCTTGACGATTTAGTTAAGACTACACAAATATAAACTTGAACTATCCCCAGGTACAGGAATTAAGATCTCACAAACAACTCAATCACAATAATTAAAATTTTATTTTCGCCGTTTTTAACTCCTGTTATAGTTTACACAACTTCAGCAAAGCATGACGAGCCTTTAATTTGTCTACAATTACGCCACCTGCTCTGAAGATACCGACAGTTGCATTTAAACTGTCTAATCCGTTAGAAACCTGAATATATTTCAGTTCAAACGACCGAAATTTTATTCCGCATTTCATTCACCCAAACGGCTAGTTATTGACGGGCAGCGTAAAGCACACTGTAAGGCATCAACATATGAGTATTATTCTCAAGCAGTATCTAATCTTAATAAGAATTGCTAGCACTCAATCCCACTATTTAAATATATTCTAGATTGAGTGAAATTTGCATAAGCCATATAGATGGATGACCAAGTGAGTATACAAGAGGAATAAAAATTAAAATATAACCTAACTGTCATTTTTAAGAATAAAATGCGGAATTTAAGAGAAAATTTAGGTTTTTAAGAATAAAGACGGTCATTTTTACGAATACAATCCATGGAAATGGTCTACCAAATGGACAAACTGCTATTCCAGAAGTTTACGTCTATATAAATGCATGCCGTTCTAGCCAATTGGCCGGTGAATGTTCTGTCACTTTGGATCAGGTAATAATATTTTTATGTAAAAAAATTCATTATGATAAAGATACTATTATCAGTTCATGACACCACGAAGTAATTAATATTTAAAGCATTTACAAAATTATGCAGACAAGTTTTATGTTAATTTCCCAGCTAAATTTCTTGAAATTCACTAGGAAAACAGGCAAAAATCGATGTAATAGATCCGACAGAAAGATCCACGCAACGTCTTAATGACGAAGAGTTGCAGCAGGTGCTGTTCATCGCAAGTTCTCGCACATCTCTTCAATCGGAGCCATCTGGTGGTGAGAGCTGGCGCAGGTATATCACTTTCTCGCGTGTCTCTCAGGAATTTGTCGCTTGTCGAGCTCCATCGGCGAAATTTTGGAGCGTGCATGGAGTAGTTGTAGTTTGTTATCAAATTCCTAGCATCCATTCGGGATTTTATTCCTCTAATGCATCTGGTGTGTAATTTACGCTCTTCTCCCCTGAAGAGAGGGGGTATGAGAAGATGCGTTCTGTGATATGCACGACCAAATCCAAGAGTGCGAAAATTATAGCTGAAGATTTCCAAGCAAGCGCATGTTAAAGTGAACTAAAGAGAAAGAGCAACATTTAATAGCTAGTTGGTCTTTCCAAAGAAAACAAGCGGATAATTGAACTGCAATAATAGATCGGTCAATAGTATGTAGAATTTGTTGAGACAGAACAGGTTCGAAAAGATTGCCAAAGAAATTGTTGAAGCAAGATAAAACAGATGTTTGGAACATTAAATATTTAGAACGCAAAATTAAAGCCATACTAAAATATGTGTATTTATGTCATTAATTGCTTATATCTAAACAGTAATTAACATTTGAGAACACCTGTTTTCAGTTCATAGCATTATGATTCATTAGATTGAAACGCTAAAGTTTGCGCATGAATAAGCACTCGTAAAAATGAACATAATTTTCTAAAGATTGGCTGACATATTTTCTTATTGCATTCACTTGCATATACTGATGAATGAAATTTATATGCCGTTTGTTGATTTTTTTAATCTTTTAGAAGAAAAATGATTATGTAGACTTCAATATGAATGCAGAGTGGCTCCGCTCTGCCATTATTAAAGTTTGATAAGGGATTTTTTTCGTATTTATGTACATGAAACAATTTTGAATAAAAGCACATTTAGTCAGAATTATTTAATAAGACATCGTGTGGTCTATATTTTACTCATCTTAATTAAACAAAGGCTGAAATTACTTGAATTATACGTATAAATGAATAATGATAAGCTATTGCTTTACTCATCTTAATTAAACAAAGGCTGAAATTACTTGAATTATACGTATAAATGAATAATGATAAGCTATTGCTTTACTCATCTTAATTAAACAAAGGCTGAAATTACTTGAATTATACGTATAAATGAATAATGATAAGCTATTGCTTTACTCATCTTAATTAAACAAAGGCTGAAATTACTTGAATTATACGTATAAATGAATAATGATAAGCTATTGCTTTACTCATCTTAATTAAACAAAGGCTGAAATTACTTGAATTATACGTATAAATGAATAATGATAAGCTATTGCTTTACTCATCTTAATTAAACAAAGGCTGAAATTACTTGAATTATACGTATAAATGAATAATGATAAGCTATTGCTTTACTCATCTTAATTAAACAAAGGCTGAAATTACTTGAATTATACGTATAAATGAATAATGATAAGCTATTGCTTTGCTCATACACTTAATATCAGTGACGTAAGTTTCCTAAGTAAAAAGAAAATCAATCACTTTAATATTAGCGAACAAGAAAACGTTAATTCATCCTAAACAATCCCTGCCTAAAAGGTGGTGTGGTGTGTATTGAGAATGCGGCAAAGCACACTAGGGCTAACTGTCTAACGGCAGGGATGCCTTCGTGGAGGACTTTATGAGGGAAACTAGCTCATATACACGATACACATGGTGGAAACCGCGAAAACGCCCGTTCGCGGGTTTCGAATCTCGGACCGAACTACCAGTGTTCAGCGATTTTACCGCTTGGAGGCTGTTGGACCCCTGCCTAAAATATTCAGTTCAGGTCAAGATGAATGGGGATACCTAGTTTTTACCGCTGGTTAACAGGTATTGTTCCACTCTCAAACGCGCATCAATAATCATATTTATGTTACTTTTTCATTAAAATAACCAAATTTTTACTTTTTTCATATTAAAACACATAATTTATAAGTGTAAATTTTGAATCATATTTACATGAAAGAGAAATATAATACTATAAGAAAATCGTAAATAGACGTAAAAAAAAAGCTAATACATTCATGAACAACACATCAACAATTGTTTTGTTTAAAAACAAATATAACACTAAAATAAATGATCATGTGCTAATGTAAAGTATTGCGCGTTGAGATTACATTTTATACCTGACGCCGATTTCATACAAAATATGCTTATTTATGCGGTCATATTTGAAGTTATTAGTAATGCTGCATTACGTAAAAATAATAATACATAGAAATATTAAATAAATTCAGTTAATTTGACGAATCTGTATGTTCGTGCGTTTGGTTACAATTTAACAATAAGTTTGAATTTTTGGAATGACATTTAGACTTTGTTGATTAAAATTGTTTAAAGTCTTTTTCAGACTGTCTTGATTTCATTTCTGTTTTCACAAACCAGCAGCGAACGTTTTAAAATGGCTCTAAATGACTTTCCTTAATTCATATAAACTTGGAAGGAGATGATTAGAGAAGTGAGGCCCTTAAATTTAACACCCTCGTTTGAAGTAGCTGCGCTGATTCATTTCCATGTGGCACAACGCATTAAGAATATGCTTCTAATGCGACCGCACTCCATTAATGAGACATATACTCAAACGAGATCATTAAAGGAAAGATAGTCAAAAAGGGGATGGTCCTGGCCTTATATATATTCCACAATTCCATAGCCGCAAATGGCAGCAGATGATATTATGATGATGAGTATCGGCATTAATATGCAATCTGAGAATACGCCTTGGAATGTTGCGCTCCTTAGCATTCGATGATCTCAAAGAAGCAAAGTATGCTTGGGGATGAAAGATGTAAGCGTTTTTAAGAAAATATGAAATATACTAATGCGATTATAAATATTATCTTTAAAAATAGAACGAAGAATAGTCCCATTTCCTTTGGAAAATCGCATATAAATAAAATCCGATACTTCAAAATCCACTTGGTATAAGATATTTAATTAAAGTCAAATTACAGGAATGCACTGCTTATCGCCGTATCCAGTACAAAATGCATTATGCTATGCAATACTTGTCATTTTCAATATAATGTCATTGTCATTTTCAAATAAGTTAGAAAATTGGTAAGATTAAACATTTCAAAAGCAGTTTAGAGCTAATGTATTAATAAAATTAAAAATAAAAAAATACATTTAACTGTGTACATAAACATATATATATTGGCGATCAAAATGTTTACGAAATATGCTTACACACAGTTCTAGATGAAATGCAAAAAGCGTCCACCATTCACTTCATCTAGTTCATCTGGCATTCTTGGAAGCATTAGTATAAAGTTTCTTTTAACATCTGTTAGTGACATCTCATATCTACTCATATTGAATTGCCTAAAATCACAGATCCCGTAGAGATAGCATGATCTCAGGATGAAGAAAATGGTAAAAAACTTGGTTTTATCAATTTCTGAGTAAGAGATTTAGTTTGTATTCTTAAATGATCTTTATTCGAAATACTGCATTACGCCGAAAACCAAACGCTACATTCTAATTTAATCAGCCGATCCCTCAAGGCAGTCGAAAATGCTAAAAAATTGCCGATTTTGAAATTAAATTTCCTTGTCAATTTTTGTTGTATGGGAATCAAACTTCATATACTTTTATTTTTTCATAACTAATATAAAACTTTCCCAAATATAGGTATAGTAACTGGATTAAAAGTTAGATTTCGTTATTTGTTGAAAATGAATGTATTTTTAATTTATTTTAATTTAGTATTGCCGAAACATGAATATTTTCGTCATTTAAAACACTTCAGTAATTGGAAGTATATGAACACGGCAAACGATTGCAAAAGTAAAGCCCGAGTAAGGACTTTTAACCGTGTAAGGGAGTAGGTATGACATAAGATACATGGATTTGGTACTACTAAATGCAGTAAAAACGGGAGAGACACTACTAGATGTTATAGCGACTCCATATACAGAATTGCAACATACTACGGCTAATCGCTTTTGAGTTATGCAAGCTACATCCATATATATATCCATAGGTATATACAGACGTCACAAAAAAATCCATTTGAATCTATTTAAAATTATTTTACAATCCGTTACAATCCTTTATTCTGTTCGCACGTACAGGCATCACTCTAAAAAATCATCTTCCAAATGGATTCAGGAGTGGTAAAAATGGATGTTTTCGTTGAAATATGATACCCGCAATTTTTCACGATTACAATACTTCTTTACTTCGCAGAACCGTACTGATATGGTACACAGGATGATATTATCACATGCCATCTGTTTACATACTTGAACTATATATCTCTAATACTAAGCAAGCTTAAAAGCTGATCAAATTAACAGGTACAATCAGGAAACCTGTGGTACATCGGTTATCCTCATTCGGCAAAAAAAATAATTTCCTCTAACAGTCAAAATACACATTATCATTTGCATTAAAAATGCAGGTGTAATAACCAGTAGTATAAAAATACGGTTTTCGGTTCGTACAAAATATTCTTCAACTGTAACTACATTGCAAAGACTTCAATTTATTAGATGACAGCAGTTGCCATTTTTTATGCTGAAACCGAAAAGAAAATCTTTATTCGATTGCGGTGCAAAAACAAAATTTAAAAGGTAATTTTCTGAAAATTACATTAAGACTTATGATAATTATAAGTTCTCCAAATTTAATAGTGATTTAAATGTATCCCACTTTAATTTATAATAAACTTTATATAATAAAATTTGTTAAATTCGGAAATTTGATATACTTAACAGTCATCGATTGTTAGAAGTTAATTCCATTCCTTAAACGAGAACCTCGGGAAAATCGAGGAAAATGCATTTTTACAGTCTTACAATATTTTTATACTTTGACTACGTTTACTGCATTTTCTCTTCAATGAACATAAAATATTTTCCAGAAAATAAGTTACATTTTCCTGTTTCTTTTAAGTATAGAAGCCTTCGAGACGACTGGCAGACTTATTTAAAGAATCAATTCAATCTACCCTGAGGAAAATCAATGATCGAATTTTGCAATTCGCATTGTCAAAGCAGAGGGATGTACGGAGCTCACACATTCACTGAAGCCTTAAACATTTGATTTAGACTTTTATTAGGTTGAATAGTTTGCAAAATTGTCGGGTCGTTTTAAATGTAACATTAAGAAAAACTGCAGTATGGAATTCACAACACTAGAACTTTGAAATTGTGCGAGCTAGCTTTTCTTGACGTCTTTTTAAAGTACTACACAATACTATAAGCAAACAATACATTCTTCTCATTGGGATTAATGAATTTTATCTTTAGTTGTAATTTTAATGTGATACAGCATTTATGGCTTTACTCTGCTGTTCCATTCCATTTTAATCTACATTTGTAAATTAATATGGGATATATATTTTATAACAGTTATGTTCACATATAAAAGATAAAGTTTGAATTAATATTGTTTGAATTGCATCACTTTTTATAAAACATTATTTATTTAATTTTTTTATATAGATTTACACTACTCGATATTGAAAATGCAACACCAAGAAGGAGGGGTCAGAAATTTATGCAAATTTTAGAGTAGACGCACGTCACTGAGTTATGCGAATGATGTGAAATGTGCAGCTCTCCGACGCACGTGAAGTAAGATATAAGGAAACGAAGAAAGTCGGTTTTTGTCCCGGAGGATACGTGTAATAGCTGCTGACAGCTGAGAGCAGAATCTGGACACCCGTGCGGCTTCCTTAGACTATTCGGGTATAGTCCAGGTTCGCAACTATCCGGGGCAACACCTCATGGGGCCTATAAGGGCATGCACTGATCCTGTATACATGCTTACATAGTTCATAATATATGCTTATAGTTACACAGTTCATAATATATGCTTATATAGTTACATAGTTCATAGTACATGCTTATATACAAGTAGTTCATAATACATAGATCTTTCATAATATGTGCTTACATAGTTCATGGTTGCTTACATAGTTCATAATATATTGAGCCTGTTACATAATACATATAGTTCATAATAATTTTCATTGGCCATAATACATACATGTTTCATAATATATACAGTGGGCCGTAATACATACATGTTTCAAAATATATACAGTATAAAAAAAAAGAGAGAGAGAGAGAAGAGAGATTGACAGGGAAATATTCCACACTGCACAAATCTGTTCCCAATTCCTCCAGTTTCTGCATTATCGTGCAAATTTTGATGCGAAATGCTGGTTGTTTGATCAGATAACGCTTATGAGAAATTGCCTGTTCTAGAAGCTTCACATGCCACTGTGCGGTTAGAGGGCATTGGGTCAAGTAATGGTCTGGTTTACCAATGCCGCCACAGACACAACTTTCGGTATTTGCAATTCCTCGCTCATAATAATAGGAGGGGAAAGGCCCGTGCCCCGTCACAAATCCCGTTATTTGTGAGGATGAATCGAGACGATCGAGCGAAACTTTATGGTAATATTCACAGGTCTTCCTGCTTTGTTCGGTAGTGTCCCATTCCCAGTGCCACTGGTGCTGAGCTGCTGTCTTTGTTACTTTTTTAAGGTGAGACCACGGGAGTTTGGTAATAACGCTTTATGCATCGATATTGTCAGCTGCTTCTTTTGCTAGCCTGTCGGCTTCCTCATTACCTTGAATGCCGGCATGCGCCTTTATCCAAGATATGAGGATATTCATTGTCGGCGAACGCTCCTTCAGCATGTCCTGAATCTCCGCTATGATAGGAGAAGGATGTCTGGGATTTCGTAAGGCATATATGACCGAGAGACTGTCTGTAAGAATATTAATAGTGGATCCTACTGGGGGGCTTGTTAACTCGATAGCTTTGCGAATCGCAATTGCTTCAGCCTGGAAAACTTAATTATTCTGCCCCTTATGACCTTTCCATGTTATCAGCGTTTCCTTGTTCTTAGTTACTATAAGGCCACAGCCTACTTGTCCGTCAACTTTTGAACCATCCATATAAACATAATATTGATCCTTTATGTCAGAGTCATCTTTCCATGATGTGTGGGCCGAGACTCCTTTCCCGTAGTTAGACGAATGGATGACATTTACTGGCCTTATTTCTTCATGGGGGCTGTGCTGAGAGGTGATGTGTACTATAACCCCTTTTCCATGGTGTGAAGGATGGGTTGCATTTATGAGACGTTTTGTTTCATACTCCTCCGGATCATAGCATAGCGGTCCAAAAGTAGTGCAGAGATGTAACTGGAGAACAGTCGTTACTGCTGCTTCTTGTGCTGCTCTAATATGTAAGGGCAAAAGTCCCGCCAGTATTGTGGCTGCCGCTGTCGCTGTTGTACGGTATCCTTTTGTAATAGCCAGAGCAGAGGGGCGTTGTATACTACTGAGCAATTTCCTTTTCCTTTCGTTCATTGGTGTTGCCCAGATTGCCGCTCCATAGAGGGCCATTTTTTCCACGACGGACTGATAGAGGATTTTTAGGATATGTGGTCTAAGGCCCCAGTCTGAGCCTTGAAGGCCCCTTAAGGTACTTGCATTTGCGTGAGTCCTCGCGCGGACATATTTTGAATTTGTCACATGTAATTGAAATGATTTTGGTAACTTAATTTTGTTCATTATGTATTCACACTTTGTAACCATAGGTTAGGATGGTTGTACAAATGGATTCATTCAGCTTTATTTTGCAGTTTTTAAACCAGTTATTTATTAATGCTAATAGAGACATTAGGATTTTTTTGGAGGTCAGAGAGATGAAAAATTAGCAATCACCTTCGCCGGGAATCGAACCGCGGATCTCTGGAATAACGCCCCAGTGTGCAAACCACTACAACACGAAGGCACGCTAAGAAGGCGGGAGAAGTACCTTATAATGCAATAGTTAATTTTGCGAGCAAACATATTATCATATTATGTATAGTGAAGGAAATGAACTTAAAATTATTATGTTTTTATAAGCCAAGAATAAACCCAAAAGTAAAAAAAAAGGCGCAGAAACTGGCAAGAACAACAACAACACACAAAAGAACATTTAGTTTGAACATAAAAGTTATATAAACAGTTAACCTCGAATGTAAAAGTTCGACAAGGATTAAAATCATTCTAAAGAAAGCGCTTCTTTAATGCAGAAATAGAAATTAAGAAAAATAGGCAAATACTTCTATACCGTCTTCTACACATTCAGATCTATGAAGTTTACCGTTTGTTCAAAGGAAATAACTTTTCAAATATGGGATATGAATATTGAAGAAATAAAAAACCATCAACAACATATTTTTCTCATTCTTTTATCAAAGTTATATTCAGCAGTGAATGCGTAATGTTCGAAAATAGTAGAAAGAAGATATAAGGTGACAGACATAAAAAACTGACAGGACAGGAAAAGTTAGAGAGAATATCAGCAGGAAGAGAGAAATCTAAGAAAAAGGTTATGTGACAGTATACGAAAATATGCAATATATCAATAAAACTGAAATCATGAATTCGATCTCAAACTGAAGTAGATTTCTCAGAATTATCTTCAGAGAGATTCGTTAACTATCTAATTACTGAAACACACACGAAGTCGCTATATCCAGATAGAATTCAGAAACGTGGGTCTGCTGAAATGTTTTTGGCTGCTCTTTGAGAAAGACCAAAGTATTTTCACCTATTTGTTCTATCGTATTATTTATATTATTTTATTGCATTGTTTTGTTTTTGCATTCGTCTTGCGCAATTTCTTCCTGTTAAACTCTTAATCATCAAATTCTGACTTAATTATTCAATTATTATACCTTGACTATTACCATAGACCATGAAACTGTGATTTTAATATTATATATTAGAATATTTGTGCAACTTAGAAAGAAGAACATTTTCTTCAGCTTTCTTAAAATGCGCAAAGCTTTTCTTTTAAACCACCACCAGTTCAGTAATGAATACTGTTGTACTATGATTCTATAATTCTAAACCAATGAGTGGACTGTATAAATAGAGAACTAACTAATTTATTTACAGTAATTAACTACATTCAGTTCTAATACATGTTCTGGCATTTGCTTAGCCAATTCCAGATGGCCAAGTGAGAGTTCCTTTCTACGTTCTATAGGTCGAGCTGTATTCTCATTTAACACCTGTCTTTATTTAATATCGCATTTTCCATATTTATGAATTATTTGATGTTATGAAATATTATGGTAAAATTTTAACTTGTGATGCCTCATCGTTAAACCATGTTGTGAAACTTGGCTTGTGTTTACTAGTAGAATCCTTAGAAAAGGCTTGATTCCATCGGTAATTATACCAGCTGGAATCTTTGCTTCTAGAACACAAAAGGCGGTATGACTAACATTTGCTCTCGAAGGAAAGGAGCAGATGAAGCAAACAATTGAAGAGACCAAAACCTCGCCCTCCGGCAAACATGATACAAGGCTGGAACTTTCACCTTATACACGTTCGTTTGTTTCAGACGAACTATTGTTTCAAACAATTTTTCTATCCGCTTTACCACTGAAATAAAGACGCGCGACTTTTACTTTGCTTTTGCAAAATTTTTTAAGTTGTTCGTTTTCAACAGCCAATTAACTATTCGTATTGAAATCCCTGTCATCAACCATCATTTGTATTGGAAAATTAGTTTCCGATTTACATGCTAACTCCAGTGTATTTCGTGGTCATTGGCTGTTTTATATCATGTGTCAATGAAGAAAAATTGTTCTAAAGTGTTGTCTTACGAAATGTTTAAATGTGTGATATGACCTTTACATGCCAGCTTTAAAAACGGAATGTTCTTGTAAAACTACATGAGGAAAAATTCTATTTGCCTACCTGCAGTCTGAACAGATTTGTTGAATTTATTTGCTACTCATTTCTGCTTTCTAAAATGTTTTCATTGTTGAATGTTACAGATCTTTGAACTTTGAACTGAAATTTCATATGATTAGATCTTATTCATATGGCTTAAAAATTTAGGAAATCTACTGGTCGAAAGAAGTCTTTACAAAACCATTTCACACATTTAAAACGCATTCGAGATAATTTTAATAAACCTATGTCTTACTTGGTCATAATCTATTTATGTGGAAAATATTCTTTTAAGCATAATTATACAGCAAATTTCATTTTTTATAATCATAAGGAAGCAGTTAACAAAGACGGAAAGTGGGATATTTTCTTTATATTGAAGTTATGTTTGTAAAGCTCACGTTTTCATAAATTAAGCAAAGGTAAGGAAATAAAAATTAATATTCAAAAAATTAATCTAAAAGCTATTTCTAATCACAATAAAAATATGAAATAAAATAATTTTTTGAGAGTTGTTGTAATTATTTTATTTCATAATTTTATTGCGATCAGAATTAACTTTTAGATAAATTGTTTAAATTTTTTAATATTTTTCCGTTTTGAAATTTATTAAACATCGTTTTAATTATTTATTAAGTATCAGCTGTTTATTAAGCAACTGCAATTTCACTGAGTTTTAATTAGATTTTGCATAATCGATTATTTTTTTTTTTTGAATTTTTAATGTTTTGTTCAAATTTAATATCTTATTATAATCATTATAATCCTAATAAATTAATTCAGAAAATTCTTAATGTTTTGTTTACATTTAACATATGATTCGCCAAGTCATTTTAAGCGCGGCACGCAAGCCGATGCGGCAGAACGTAGTTTTATAACAGAGAATTAAACACTGAAATAGCTTTCAATAATAATAAAAGAACAACATCCCGATTTTTAGTTATGTTTGCCAAAAAAAATCATTAACTTCGAAACATTGCATTTTCCAATTATGATATAAAATTTCGCATATCCAGAAAAATTATCGTTGAACTGGATGCCCGAATATAGTTTTGAAAACTTTGAATCTTGGGTTTAGTATATCAAACAGAATTACGAGTCACCAGGTATTTTCCGTGCTGTTTGTTCAAATTAATAGAAAGTTATTCTACTGGAGTCGGTTCAACAGCAACAACAACTTTTACTTGGGCATCCAACACATACTTATTTGGAATATGATCCTTTTATGGAAATAATTTTCTCCTCTTTAAAGGTGTGTCCCAATAATCAAGCTGTGAAAAAAAAACGTCAGTATTAGATTGTAACACGATCGCTTCAAGAATCGCAAATAGCACTGTAGAAGTCAGTGTCCATAATTTGAGCGTGAACATTCCTACTTGTCGTATTTCAAAACGTTTACAAGTGGATCATAGTTTTATACATGTATCTGCCTAAAACTTTTCGTCTCTAACGAAAAACGAAATTCACCTGTATATTTCTTTTTAAGACACACTAATCATTGCCGAACATTTCATAGTCAGCAATATCCTAAATCAGATTAAAAGCAAAAAATACATTTATCTGTAAAAAGTATGAATCCCTGTTGATTTCTAGTGCAATTCACTTAGTTAATGCATTTACTTCTTAATATGACCTCCTTCGCGATGCTCTTTCCCAACAATACAGATTTTGATAAGTAGTATACGAACTACTGGCCGAGAGTATGGTAACTCAGCGGGTAATGTAGTCGGATTTTTAAACAGCTGTCACAGATGGTAGCACAGACATCGGAATTCTAATTACGATTATTAGTTCAAGCTCTGAGACACAGAATTCGATAGAAATTTAATAATTTTACTTTCGAAACTTTACAAAAGATTCACTCGCACAGGTATCGAACTCCTTCATTGTAGCTTATTTCAGACAGGCAGTTAATATCACTTTTTAGTTTGATCGCATGGATATCATTCCTGAAAGTTAGATCTTTCGGTTAATTTTAAAGGTTTGTTTTTGAACATCAGTCTGATATAAATTAAACTAAAATAGGTAAAAAGGTATGCCGAATGACAATTAACGACAATTATTAGCAATACTATTGCAACAAACATCGGCGCAATTTTCAAATTTTTAGGACTAGTTTCAAGCTTTGAATCAAACCTTCTTCATCAGTTGCATGAGTCAAAATGACGAAATAATAGTCTGTGGCTTAATGATAGCGTGAAATAAACATCTTCCTTGGCTGAGGGAATTTTCTAGAAGAGGTTTACATTCATACAAAGCTTTCAGTTCTAGTTAGGGTTCCAAATTTAAACCCGTATTTATTTACAGCTTTTAAGAAAATGATTTCATAGGTGTTTTCATTTTTTCTCTGTACATGACTTAATTTCTTGAATTTTCTTGTGCATTGTTATAGTGAGAGCACAGGCTTCTCTTTCGCCATTTTCACTCCTGCAGCTGAAGTGGATTCAATTCAAACCTCCGAAACTAATCCTTCAAATTTTGAAAATTACGCTGATTCCTTTTGCATTAGTATTTCCAATGAACGGTCTAATGTTCACAATTCCGGTTTAGTTTCTCAAGACATGATAACTGTTGTCGACAAAAATGGGCAAATATCGTAGATTCTTGTGATATTTTCAAAAATTTTTGCAAAGAAGTACATTTACAGAACGGAAAGACCATAACAAACTAATTTTCTTGAATTAATGTAAGTGTGTAGAATCATTAGGATTCTTTTGAAGCAGGAGACGTGAAAAATATGAAATGCCTTCGCCGGGACTCGAACATGCATCTCTCGAATATGCACCGAGAGTGCTACCGTCACACCACGAAAGTATGCTGGAAGGAGAAAAAAAACGCCTCTTTTAAAAGGGGACTAGTGATTAGGGCACACAATCGCCAGATCTTGGTGGTGACGAATTATTTTCCACCACCTTTTTTTTACTTCGGGAGACAATTGCAGAATCATTTTGCTCGCCAGGACTCCAACCCTGAACCTCTCCGAATACGCGTCGACTGTATTTACAATTACACGACGAAGCCATGCAGGAAGGAAGGAAAAAATACCTTATATTAAGTGTATCAATAACATATTCTGAATCGATAATTTGCTGGTAGAACGAAAAATAAATATTTCTGATTAGAATATGTCCTCAAAGATTAATACATGAAGTTTTAAAAATAATTTTATTGATGTATATAATACATTAACAAAATTATTTTTAAGTGCATATAATTCTTGCAAGAGGTAATCGCGAATTTAATAATGTAAGTGCCTCAGAGAAAATGTTGTAGTTAAACATAGCATTAAAAATCGTTTATATTACATTTTAGTGAGCATTAGGCCGTTAAATGTATGCAAAGAGGTCTATATAAACATTAATCCTTAAATAAATAAACCATATTTAATTAAACAATATCGACTAACGATTGTCTACTGATCCTCTTGGCCAGAACCATGGTACGATGAGAGAAAAGTATTTACCACTTCACTGGAGACGGCTATCAAATTTACATTAACCAACACCAGCTCAATAAAGAAAATAAAACGGAACCGTTTAACTTTTCCATTTTTTTATAAGAAGACTAGAGATAATGAAAGCTTGGAGCTCTGCCAACTTCTACTTTATCCTCATTTTCGAATCCCAAGTATCCCATCATGCAATGTTTTAATTTGAAGAGAATACAAAGAAACTTAAAAATGACGATAGTGTTAGTAACAATGATGATCATTATTAAAATGGCGTTTTCATAGAACAATTGCAATAAAAAGTAACCAGCGCATGGCTTTTCTACATGTTAATGCATTCTGCTGCAGTTTTTGTAGAATGTTCAGAAGTATTAATGTATCAAGTATCAAATTAGAATTTAAAAACGTAGCAGGATATACTATGTTTTAGCTTTTAACGCCAGGAAGCAAAATATGCTTAGACATATTATGTATGAAAAAGAAATCATAATTTTTACAAAGGTTTTGAATAATTTAACAATACCTGAAAGAAAATGTATGTAAAAAATGCTTGTATTCCTTTACTAATTTGCTTAATTATCTTTCTCAGTCTTTCTCTTTGTTTATATGAATAAATTGTAACGTTTATTGTAAGTTATTAATATGTTTTTCTTACGTTCGATTGCGTGTTGTCCCTTTTGGTTTCATATACGTAAGCATATATACCAGAAGATAATGCGGAACAGCTTCAGTATAGTCCACCTTCAAAGTTTGGAGAATTTGTTTTGGCGCCAAAGCACATGAAATACGTTGTTTTGAAAAATGGTTGCCATCCAGATTTTCGACGAAACTCCGTGTTTCAAAAATGGCGGCCATCTTGATTTCACCAGAAATTGTGGATAATAGAAATAAATTTAAGACTATTATACACGATTTTAAAAGAAAGAAATATTAAGGAATGATTAATAAAAATGATTAAGGTTAAAAGAATGTAATTTTAAAAACAATGCCGGAAAATCTCACCTTTGCTTGGCTTTCCCAAATGTAAGATACCTTTCCATGGTATCTTACATTTTTCACAACAAGTTTTATCTTTTAATAATCCACAACCCATCAAAAATCCTCTAAAATGTTCATACTCTCTTGTTAATTATACATAAAATATCTGTTTGGAATGCCTCGCTTTCCGAAACTTTTACGCTTGTTTGAAAACTCTCAACTTAAATTTTCCTTTAAAATCTCTTGCTACTTAATTACAACATCACTAACAGCAGGTTTAGAGCAATTCATAACTAAATGCAAAAATCTGATCTCCAAAACAGTATTCTCCGCAATATCTGAGCGTTAAACAATCGCCGAAAATAGTGTTAAGAATTTTGTGTTTAGATAGTTTATTTCAATACAATTCTAATTAAAAATTGTTGTATTTCTCCGTGCAATGCAGCGCGAGAAAAATTTTAAGAGAAGCTATGCCGGAAAAGTAAGAATATATTGGCACCTGCATTTAACTGTGAGTAAATGGATATCTCAGTTATTTGTATTGAAATTGAATAAATGTAACTGACTACTATATTAGCTGTAACCGTAATTCTATCCTCTTGTTTACATTGCGTTTGGCGAATAGTATGGGTTACCACATCATATCATTTATCGCCGCTCTCGGCGATATTTTTTGGTTAAAATTCTCGGTGGGCTATACTGAAGTTGTGCCGATCATGCAAAATGGTTCAGCAGAAAAACGAATCGCTGTCAGCACTATTTAAGCACTTAAACGTAACATGTTTAGCTATTTGTTTGAATACGTAACGTCATGATTATAAATCCTTACAGTAAGAATTGTCTTAGGATAATTAATGAGCTAGCAGTTACCTTGCTTGCCTGATACTTCTGGTTAGACATATCAAGGAGATTTGCAGAGTAGTAAATGGTTAATCCTGAGAGAATAAGTCTGATGCTTTTTCTAATTTATAATATTACTGTAATCTTAAGACAAATGCGCTGTACATTGTTGTTGTTTCATCAATATCAACTCCTTTATTTTAATTTTGGTTTAAAAGTTTAACCATTGTTTAATAAATGATATATTTCCATGTATTTCTGCATTGTTTTGTTACCCATTTCGATTGCATTGTTTTGTTTTTTTCTCAACTATTTCAGATTGAAAGCATATTTCAGATCCCGAGTTTCATGTGGAAATATCACGATATGAATATTTAATTGTGTTTTAAAGGCTGGCAGTTTTCTTACCTAGTTTAAAGTATTGAGTTTTCAAACTCTGTTTACATGTATGTGGATAATACATGGAGAAATTCTATGATTAAATATTTCCTCCCTCCATCTTTTGTGTAATAAAACAAGCATATTCAGCTTTGAATCAAGCAAAATGTTCCTTTAAATATGTTAATTCTTTCCATTTGTAGATTATAATAGCTGCTGATATATTTATGATCTCAATTTTACTGATCCTCTTTCTGTTGTACAAATATTAGAAGACTACGCTTCATATGTATTCATTACTTGTTCTACATTATTTTAAGATCTAATACCTTCTGGGAGAAGTTTGCAGAGCTATCGGAAATTTCTAGATAAAGAGAACATTTAATCACTTTCCTTGCAATCTAATAAAAATGCTAATGGCATCGCTCCAGACATTTGTAACACAATGGTAATTTCAAGAGAGTCGTTCGATCGCGTTATTGTTGCCATCTTCCTCGAAATTATCTCTTGAAATTGGCACTGTTTTCTTGCGACATTAGTTTAAGAAGATATGCTTATTGTTTTGAGATATGATTGGAAATGTTCTGCAATACTATATGCAGCCTAGAGACAATTTAATGAAAGGTTTTTGAATAAATTTCTACACGGCTTTATTGAAAGTTTCTAACCGTCTGACAGACACGTCATTTTAATAATGCTTGCAACGTATAATACATAACTTAATACAAATTAAATTTCGTTACAAAATATTCAAATGTTATCATTTTATCCTGAATCATAATCTCCATGGAATGTAAACATAAATGTCTTTAAACGATAACAACTTACGGAAGTTTTCTGGTGAAATTATCTGCACATATATATATTATAAATTAGAGTTGATACATGTATATTCCTCCTGTTATTCCTGTTATTATTGCCTGTAAACAAAGATTAAAGGAGTGTATTTGGGATGCAATGATTTTGATTCTTTTTATCCTGAATATAAATTTTGTGCCTAAGAATACTGTTTAAGTTTGCAGCTTACTCAATCTAAGTTTTGTATAACAACATGGATATTAAGTGGAAGCTTTCGGTTTACCTAAAAATGAATAAGCAGTATCGATTACAGTCACAAATTATAAACTGAAACATTTCTAAAACGAATTCTTATCATTCTGTGCAGTTAGGGTGTTCTGTGAAGGTGAATCGATAAATAATATAATAACTGATGATGTTTAATGTTGCGATTTTCTTTATATTCTTAGAAAAGCTCTGTCTCGTTTCAGGCTTTTCCAGTTGAGGGGTTTTTAAAAGTCGCCTCATTTCAGGTTTTCGTGATGCGGGAGGTAAGATGAATTTCCATTGGAGCCTTTTTAGAGTGAATGCTAAATAAAAAAAATCTTATGTGTACACCACATGATTTTCTTGTTCGGAATATTAAATTAGGCGCATTTTTTCTCGTATTTCATTTAAAATTATTGAATTGAATTAAATCTACTTCGTCGATGGCGCATAGGCCACAATAGAATACATGCGCTTTTCTGAAACGGCCCGATTTTTGATGTTCTCATCGCGAGTACAGCTGAATTGGACATCATGCTTAGAAATAATCTTAGGTTGTCACCTTAAAGTGAGATTATCATAGGCAGGTGGCATGCGTGACATATTTTACTGTGTTGCAGTTCTGTTATTTTCAATAAAAAGCATGTCCAATTTCAGTGAGATTACTGAAATAATATGATAATCAAAAGCCGTGAAATTAACACTGAAAACACAAGACTGCTTCTTTTGAGAAAGGTAAGTGGCAGTCAGTAAACATAAAACTGCTTTTTAATTAGTTTACGTAAAACTGAATAAATTTTGTGTATTCGTTAAATCATTGCACAAATTATTATTAAGAAACATTAATGTGATCTGAAAACTAAGTATAAATCAGCTAGGTTTCTTACTGTAAAATTTAATTACTATTATATGGCTACTTGAAGCAATTCATTTTATAAAAATCATAAAATTCTTACAAATAGCGCTGAGTAGTAAAAATTATTCTTGCGTGAGAGATAAATTTTTCTGAATTTAGTAGGTTGTTCAAGAACAGAGGCGAGACACTATTATGCGTTATTTAGGAAAAGAATTAACTTATACCATTTTGCTTCTCATAATTTAATTACTTGAGCATTCAAAGAAAGACTTTTCTAAATTCCAATTAAGGAGATATTTTGTCTATTGATTCCCCTCGTGGCCAAATGCAGAATGGAATTTAATCTAGACTATGTTTTGAGTATTTAGATGTTGCACTAATTTAAGAAACGTTTTAAACAACAGTCGTCTTTCAAGTGATTTATTTTTATTTAATACTAATATTGGTTTACAGATTTCATTGCCTTTATTTAAATGCTGTACTTCGTTACACTGCAGTGGCGTATTATTATTGTATTTTGCACTGTATTATGATCCTTGGAAATTCAGCTCTTACGTAGTTTGTCATGTACGCCCTTTCTACTGATTTACAGATTATTAAGACTGCTTCTTGAAAACTTTTTTACGCTTTCCTTTGTATTTACACTATATTCTAAGAATTAGTAAATCTAGTAAACACAATAATTTAAATTATTGACATCGAGTTTTATTTTTAACTTTACAGTTTAAAGTGTTCATTTACCTACATTTCACTCTGCCCATTTTCAGTTCACCTCATTCCATAAATGACTTTTTACACTGAAAAGAAAGACGTAACAATAAACAGATCGCTCATTTAAGAGTACATAATTTTGTGCAAATGTTATTTCAAGTAATTCTCTGATTCCCATATTCTGTTATGTGTTATGCAACACTCTGGTGAAAGCTTGAACACTTCAGAAGTAGAAATAAATCTCATGGGTACTTTATGGAGAACGTATGTTAAATATTGTTCTGTCGCGTGTTTCAACTGTTTTTGCAAGAATCGCATTTATGACATTTAGCGTCAGGAGTTTTCATAGCTGAGGTATGATTTTCTAAATGTAGATATGCTTATGATAAGAATTACTGGAAATGAAACTTTGAAAATCTGCATTGGTTTTTCTGGTCTCTTCTTCATATAATACAAATTACTGTTTGCTCTGCCATGTTAAGGTGACAAATTATTGGGTCCCTATTTTTTGAAGCAACCAGGGAAGCTTGGATTTCCCAAGGTGCTATCTGGCAATTCATTGTGTTTTTGAAGAAGCATGATCATTAGTTCTGATAATAAGATGGCATGAAATATAATCTCATCTAATAATATATAAAGATATTGGCAATAGAATCACATTTAAAGATTACGCCCGCAGGAATAACCATACGTTAACAGTCCAGATTTCTAGATTACTTTCTTGAGGACCTGTATGAATAATGAACGCATTTTAGCAGAATTTTAAGGGGACTCATACACCTTAAAACCCATAAGATATTCGAATATGTGACTGTTGCAAGAATTGGGATAACTTATTTATTTTAAAAGCAATTACTTCCAACGTTTTACAGCTGACTACGTAATATAGCTGCTTACTGAAATAATAATCAGAAAGTTTGTGTTGCCACAAATATTTTTATAATTTAATCCGCTTTGTGATAAAATTTTTCGTCATGTTGCCACCTTGCGCGCACAGTTTAAAACATTCTGTTGCATAATTTGATTCCATATTTAATATGTATCTTTTATAACATTTGGAAACTACTGTGAACCAAAAATTCTAAGAATTTCATATTAAATTTTTATTTTATTTGAAGTTGAGTTTAAAAGATGTATTTTATTAAAAAATCTGTAATGTTTTCGTGCATAAAATTTTTTAATATTAAAATATTCATCACATTTTTGGTTCAGTTAGAAGATAGTGCCCATATAAAGAATTCCTTCAACTTTCAAGTATGTACCATTAGCCATTTTTAAAATATCATGCGCGCAAGGTGGAAATATGACGAAAACATTTGTCACAAAGCAGATTAAATTACAAACACATTTAACATAAAACAACACAAACTTTCTGGTTACTAGTTCCCAAAGCAGCTATATTATGCAGTCAGCTGTAAAATGTTGGAAGTAATTGCTTTTAAAATAAATAAAATATCCCAATTTTTCAAACAGTCACATATTCGAAGATCATAAGGGGTTTAAGATGTATGAGCCCCCTTAAATGAAGACCACTGCTGCGATCCTGAATAAAAAAGGATTTATAACATTATTTGGAGCGTGATTAGATATTTAGACAAATGCATTGTACTAAACGGGCAGGATTTGTAATATATGATATGAGAAACATTTATCAGATAAATATACACGTTTCTGTTTCTATGAAGGATTCTAATAGGTTTTTAATTTAGCACTGTACAGCATTTAGCTCATTGCACCACGTTGAAACATCTTCATGCAACTGTATTTTGAAATTTTCCTCGTGAGCCACTCGCAAGTGAAATCGCCGAACTCTGAGTCAAAACTCAAATAAGATAAACTCAGTTTTTAGAGTTCAAAGTTTGGTGAGATTTAAAGTTAGAATTTGTATCGCTTGAGATCAGCGTTATTTAGCTAATACTTTCGTTATTTTCAGAAAGCCGATTTTAAGCTGCAATTATTCTTAATTTTGAAGCATTTTTTAATGAATTTATTTATCTAAATATTATTCATGCAAATACAGGTTAATTTAACCCTTTGAAAAAAAAAAAAAAAAAAAAAAAAACGGCCTTTCATTAAAACGACCGCAACCGCGCGAAACGGCCCAGATTGCTATGTTGGTTTCTTCTTTCTCTCTAAGTTATGCAGTAGTAGCTGCGGTTTCACCAAATGCATTGTATTAGTTTGTTGCAGACGGCTTGTTCTGAATGGCTAATGGAAGCTCCTTTGCTAGGAAGTAAAAAGGATATGATTTGAAATCTTTACACCTCTTTCTGCTTAATGGACGGGAAGAGGAGAGAACAGACGGGAAGGATAATAGACGGGGACGTGAGTTTCCGTATTTTAAGCGTACAGGTTAGCGAAGGCTTCGGTTTTCTTAAGATCCACAGCGACGATAATTTATCCAGTAAAGCTTCTAAGGGTAAATTATGCTGCCTATTAATTTTCTTTAGTTATATATTCGACCAATATCGACAATTTTGGATTTCGGTCCTTAATGATTTATTGAGGACAGAGAGGCCTCAGACGAATTCTGATGGTAGTTTTAATAGAAACACTGTGTATTTTGAGGGATAGTTACTCAAAACTCTATAAAGAAGAAACCAATGTCAGTTTAAAATTAAAAATCGGTCTAGTTTTAGATTTTAAACTCAAATTTTTGTCACGGATATACTCTGATCACATTTTTTTTTTTTTTTTTTTTTTTTTTTTTTTTTTTTTTTTTTATGAAACTTAAAAGTCAAATTGATTTTATAAACGAATGCGTCTTTTACATCTGCAGCTAAATTCCTTATGCTAAGCTGAATGTTCTCAAAAATGTTTTCTTTGAATAATTTTGCATACAGTGTATTAGGCGTGTAAAATGCTTTTTTTTTATTTACTTGAATTTTCTGTTACATTTTAAAATGCAACAGAAAAATCAGGAAAATTCAAGTCTGAAAAATAATTTTGTTGGAAAAGTGCGTTTAGTTTATATTTAACGGAATATTTTCTTTTTTAGTATTCTTCTGTCTGATTGATTCATGAGATTTCTGATTAAAAGTATTAAATTTTTTTTTATAAAATGACACTACCTAGACTCATTAAAATCATTATATATTTTTCTTTTTTATAATAATTCTTTTAGGCGGCACGCCGCACCAGCGGCTAGTTTTTTAAAGAAATAATATAGCGAATATAAAAATATGTATGGCAACCTCTAACATTTTATTGGAAGTACTAAATATATGCTGTTTTCAAGTATGATGTGATTCTCCGGCGTAAATTGTACGGCTTACTAATAAAGCCAAAAAGGAAGAAAAACTGTCTTAGCAGAATGGAATCCAAGAACAGACTAGTGAGAGAGCATAAAATAACCTTAAGGAACCCTTTGGTCTGACGTTAAAGTCTGAATCCTTCCAGTTTCTCTTTCTTACCTGAAGAATGAGGAAATAAATTAAGTTTGAAAATTTTGTAAACAAGGAAATATAATTTTTTAGTTCAAATACGTATTTTTTGCCAAATTTTAATCTGTTAAAACAAAGATTGAAAACGAAAATACGAAACGGGAAATAGGAGAATATAGCTGTGGGGAACTGACGTAAAAACAGAAAGACGCAAATAAATATATACTTAAAAAGGATAAGTGATTAAAATTGTAAGAACAAAGGGCTTGTACCTTTTACAATGCTTCTTTTGACTTTCAAATCCAATCTATATATCTTTAATAAAATGGAAGCTAAATATATAATTCTGTAATTGATACTATCTTAATTTATTAATACATTTTAATTTATGTAAAACAAAAAACATAGCTACATTTCGATTCGATAAGGTCAGATGCTTCCAGAACGAAAATACATTATTACTGAAAACAAGTACTTGTAAGTAAAACAAGGGAATCATAAATAAAATTATTCTGAATGATTTAATTCTGTATCACTTCTAATTAAATCGGTTTTATTGTAGTTGTTTTGTTAAAAAAGTATATAATTGCTTAATTTGCACATGGAGAAATTTATTTGAATAAAGTTAGAACACTGATGTATCAGTGACGTTTGATTCAAGATAAAGTTTGATTCGGTGAACGTTAATATTAAATTTCTGTAACCTAAAAGAATATCAAGTTTAGTTTTAAGAGATAACTAATAAATTCTATTTTATGCAAAGATATTTTATTTTCTGATTCTAGCTGTGGGTGAAACTGCATTATATATATTCTTTTGGAATACTTTGAATGCGAAGATTTTGCAAGTGAATTTTAATATTTCATGCCAAAACGTATTTCAAAATACGCAACCTTTACTTCTAATAAAATGTAAATCTTTGAAAAATAACCCAATTTTGATGCATACATTCTGAATATCTTCTAACGTAGACTGTAATTTTATTTCGCAATTCAGTTATTCTTTCTATGTATTCTATCCTCATCTGGTTAAGTCTTCTGAAAATAAATTCGTAGCTTAGGTAGAGAGGAAAAAATCTACAGTAGATCAGTTTTGAATATGTGTTATTTATATGTATATGTTGTATATAAACACTGTATATATTTATATAAAATTGGTTCTAAATTTCTTACTTTATATATATATATATATATATATATATAAAGTTTGTTACTACCGACTGCAATAAAAAAAGGAGATGCACAACTGCATGTTATAGCAATCCCATGTACGAAACTGAAAGTTTTTACAGCTAATCATTTTGGGGTTATACGAGATAATACTTGCGTATCTATATACGTTCGCACATACAGCACAAAAATATCCTTTTCCAATCCATTTAAATTAATTTTACAATTTATTTCGGAAAAAGAAGTCCTTTAGTATTTCCGTTCGTGCAAAACTCAAGTACAAAATAGTCCAAATAAATCCGGAAACGATCAAAATAGATATTTCCGTTTAAATATAATACCTGAACATTTTTACGATCACATTACTTCCTTTACTTCGCATAAAGAAATGTTCATTCAAATTTCTTAGATTTTGCGTTATGATGCCTTGTAATGCTACCATAAATTTTTCTCTGCTCTATATTTAGCAAGTACAATACTATTAATATTATATTTAATATGTTGACATTATCAATACTAGTTGGACCATGGCGAACTAGTATTTAACAAAAATTCTTCAGATTCCGCAAGTAATCTAACGGTCTGTATTATATTATGAGGCTATCCGTAGGCTTTTAAATTTTTAATATATAAACTGAGGTGTTTTCCTTCTACACGCATTCAAAAAGTAATATAAGAGAGGTAGTAGACTAATATAAATGTACGTTTTTAAAATTCATACAGATTATATTTCGGGAGGCAGGATTAAGACATTCCAGGTGGTAATCTCGGAACTTTCTAAAATCATTTTTGTTCTTTAATTTACTGCTCGTATGCAAATTTATTACTGCGATATTCATTTTCTTTTTTGGTTCTTTACGTTGCCAGCTAATTTTTAATAATATCGAATAGCAGCAAAGTAAAATTATTTTAATACATTATATAAATTTATATTCGTTTATTATACATTATATAATCCGACACTTCGGTTTTAGAAAAGTTAGATAAAATTTTCTGTAACAGCGATCATGTAAATAACATTCATGAACTCACATGGTCTGTGACAGTAACAAAATGTTCAAGTAACGGAATATTTTCGATCATCCTGCAAGATATGTTCTCTTTTCTTACCACATGGCTTCGGAGTGCAAACGAAAAGTACCTCCGACCAGCAGTCGGAACGTTCGGTGTTCGAGTCCTAAAGAGGACATTAAACATTTTTTATGTCCGATGTTCCGAAATAAAACGCCAAATGATCTCTACAATCTTGTATAGTAAAAACTAGGAAACATAATTTAAAAAAACTTTACATCTTATGGACTGTTGTAAAACAATTTTCGTAACCGTGTATATATGTTAAAGAAGATAGTTTCTTTAAAATTCCCGATTTTTTGTCTCATGTTTTGTATTTATAATATGCAAAGTTTTAAATAATATTTAACGAAACTTACAAAATTTTAGACAACGTCCGAGTGAAATATTAAACTCAAATTTGAAATGCAAACAATGAATATTCGATGACATATTTACATTTAAAGAAAATTAATCTAACTGCGCATGCGTAAGCTATATCATATCTCTTCCATACCTTGATAGCCGTAAATTATTGAAATATATAGAACAAGTTACATAAAATTTCAGATGCATATCGTGAAAATTCAGGAAAATACAGGTGATAGTGTAAGGATCTTAAGTTTTACTAACGTTTATTTTATTTTAAATCTTTACTATCACTTCTTATTTTCTACTTCCGGCCAGAATTAAAAGCTTTAACTTATTTATGCAAATTTAACTTAAGTTGTGGCTTTTTGCAAGAGAGAGAGAGGAAGGAGTTAGTAGAAGCAGGCCGCTTGCCTTAGCAGTTTTACTCGGTTGCTGGTTGCCTTCAAGGCCAGAGGTTTAATCCTCTTGATAATTTTAAACGCATCGTAGTGTTAACAGTTCTCTGTACTACATACGGCCTTTCTGTTAATATACGGCCAATCTTCAAGTAGACCCTTGTTTATGAATCCACAGTTAGTTTAGTTAGAATTTAGTTAATATTTTTATATTCTTACGTTCAGACCACAAGTGGTTGGTCTCTGTATTCCGAAGTCCGGAAATTATTGTAAAGAGTGAAAAATAAAGGCTTTCGTATATCTTTCCTGTGTATCTTGTCTACTTCCCACATTTAATGAACATAGCTTTAGTAAGCTCCCTGTTCCGAGTCAGGTCATGTAATGTTCCCGAAGCAAGTAAGGAGAAATATTGAACCTGATAATAGAACTGAGGGATAGGTTTTAAAAATATTTAGTGTGAGTATAATGTTGATGAAATACAAAAAACATATAATATGCAGCAGTCATAATGTAAACGAAAGATACTTTGCAAGGCTCATTGTCGCAGAATAGTTTATAACAGAGATTGCAGGATAGTTACAAACAAAATTAAAGCAAACAGGTGGCTAATGGGAGATATCATCCTTCTTAACAATTATACAATACTGACCGTGGAGTTTCATACTGGAGAGGATACCATTTATGAGTCCCTGTGACTAGTCCCCCCTCCAGAAACAATATTGTTTTCAGATCCAATGGACCTTGGTAGGCTGGGGAGGTGAGTTGCAATTTTTCTCCCAGACATATTGTTGAGTTCTAAGGGTTCGTGGATTTGGAGTAATTGATGAAGAATCAAAAGGCAGTCTATTTGCCAGTAAGCACTGTTACAAAGAACAGCTCAAAAGACACTTTTACATTCATCAAAATATTGCAATAAGAACGCTGAAACAATCAGCAACACAGCCTTCAAGCAATAACGGTGAAGACAGCTTCACGGCAAAGCACTAAAATACAGCTCACGGCTCGGTCTACTGCTCTGAAGCTAATCTCTAAACTCAAAACACTACTACTACACAACTGGATTCAAGATACTCTACTGCACACTTTCTGCGAACTGCTTTAACTGAATTAATTGAATGAGAAGTATAGATAATGAAATTCGAGGAAATGAGTTAATATGAAATGCAGCAAAAAATGTGTATAATTTAATAGGCCATACAAAGGAGTCATGTGGTGTCCACATCAGATTTTTTTAATCCTAAACAGCTAAAAGGGGATCATGTTTTAAGTATTGATTGTTTTCATTTTGTAGATTTTGTTTCTAGGCAAACCAAATAGTATCACCATACAGAGTTAAATATTTGTTACAAACCTTGTGGCCAGGAGATCCAGTGAAATTTAAAAAAAACACTTATACACATTAAGTAGATTTTTCATTAGATATGTGCTAAGTTTTCTAAATGGCATTAATTTGTTAAAACGTTAGATAATAAGAATTTGTATCTGTCGTATGTCTTTGCCATTTTAAATGTAAAATTTTAAGCTATTTTTTTTAACTTTCTGGAGGGTAGATTCCCATACAAGTAAGCGTAACCTAACTGTTTGGCTAAATTTTGTTTTAGGTGCTAAACTGAAATACGTATTTAATGATCAGAACGCAATATCGTATTAATCGTATAATTTTTATATTTCTTAATTTTTCAATATTTTTTACATTTTTTGAAATCTTAATGGTAAGTTCTCTCAGGGTAATAATAAACTCTGATCTGAAGTTTCAGAGCGCAATTGTTTTGAATATTTTGCGTTTCCCGAGTTTTTATTTTTCGTTGTAGATTTTATCCAATAATTAGAAAACACCTTCTCAAAAATCAGTTATGTTTCATTCCGTTGTTATCGTATCATTTACGCCTATCTCGCTACTGCATCTTTCAGAAATAAATATTTTCGATGTCTACCGAAGGAAGATGATTTTAGGTCTCAGCTTAGATTGCATGTCACATCTATTTCGGAAATTCTAGCTAGAGTTTCCCTAAGGCCAACTTTCCAGTTACGTGGGATTTGAAATTTGCAAACATTTGTCGGACCAACCGTCTGTGTTCAGGGCAATTTCTGGCATACTTTTGACTTCTACGCCCACATGCAAGAGGACATCATTAGCCTGAAGCACTAAATTTCATACGAAGATGGCGCTGCGGTTCTAGTGGCTTCCCTCGTTAAGCAGTATCTTTTCGAATTCACGCTGGACGCTCTAAGCTCGTTCGCAGAATTCAGCCTAATAATTTTGCCCAATTACCAGAGGTATAATTTGAGCTTGCAACTAAGTATAATTATCAAAAGCGTTGAAATGAGTGCCTCGCCTCCGCGTCTAATTTGAAGATGTGGATTATTGCTCCAATAGATGACGCTGCTGATTTCTGTACTCAGAACAAGTCTAGACAGGGTTTGCCGAGGACCATGTCTCCTTAGGGAATAGATTTGACGGAAAGGGTTCCTTTCCTCTGGGTTCTACTTAATAGTCCAAGCATTTTAGGATTGCATATTTGCCATTGTTACAATGGGAAACAAATACAGGCCGATTGCTGGTTCACTTGTTTCTGCAATTTATAAAGTTACCTTAAGGCATTTCTAATGGTGTTTCGAGTCACATGACGAAAAGAAAGGATCTAACAGTGAAAATTGACAGCGGATAAATGTCTTCGATATTACGTGAATTTTGAATACATTTAAGGAAGCTAAATTATTTAAAACTAATAAAGTTGTAGATATGATATCATATGCATATTAACACTTATAAATTCATATTGGAAATACAATAGATTCAAATTTTGATATAGAAGTTAGTTTTAAATTGGTTTAAGTCTGAAATTTAGGTTATTAGAAAATGAAATTTATTTGAGGATGTTTGCTGAAATGCAATACTAATTGGCCGAAAGTGCTGACAAGAAATTATAAGTATTTAATAATAAATTTAATATTTTCATCTTGATAAAAGAAAAAAAATGAGTATGTATAATAAACTCTGTAAAGCTTCAATTTTAATAAATACGACTTAGTTTTAAAACCTAGAGTAATTTTAATTTAAAAATGACGATTTAATTTTATCGTTTTCGTAATCAATAAAGAAATCACACAATATTTAAATGGATATTGAGTAAAATTTAATCTTGAATCTTGTTTTCTTTGTTGACGTTCATTATTTCTTGCAAATAAGAAAAAAAAAAAGATTTTAGTTATGAGAAGGCAGGCGGCTTGGAAAAGGGAAGTTACATGAGCAATAACATGTAAATGTAATGTTGTGAATGGAGGGAACGATAATTTATATGCTTTTAGTTCCCAACCCCCCCCCAAAGAAGGCAATGGACGTTGGTTCAATGTTGTGTGTTTATTTATTACTCTCTTCGCATTTACGCTACACTAACAGCAAAATCCACAAAATATGTAACGCCATAGATGATGATGATAAAGGTATACAATGATTTTATTGAGTTCAACTAATGCAGCTTCATAAGAAAAATATTTAATATTTTTTATTAGATTTGTCATGATTTCAGTGAATTTTTATTTAAATCAATGATATTATAAACAGAAAAAATATTCTTACGATCTGTGATTATTGCTTTTCAATCGCTTACTTTGCTTACGTGGCTGCTCTATAACCTACCAGAATAAATGTTAAAGTTAAATATCTTAGGCTTTATTTCATGGTAAGACGCTGAGGGGGAGTCGTACATAGACGCATTTCATTTTCGGCAGTAGCGACACGTTGCTTTCAAGTAACCGAGTTCATTGATTAAAATTGAAGGATAAATGTCTCACATTTTGCCGAATGGCAGAAGTCTGCCATAGTGGACGTTAAAACGTGTTTTATTTTGAGCTGTGTTGTCACTTCTCGTTTTCTGATTACTGAGTTTTTAATCAAAAGTTCGTTAAATGTGTACAAAATAAGAAATAGTTTTAAAAGAATTCGAAATACAAAATTCGAGGTGGACATGTTTCGGGGGGGGACTACAAGCATTAAAAACTCGGTCGCTCTTACAGCCATAGTTTTTTCGCAGTGCGAGGAACATACGTATGCACATGCATATTCTTTACTAATTTTTTTTTTTTTTAATTAGACATGGCGATAACATTTGGTTGACACTTTTTGAAACGTGTCTTCGGACAGACAAAGAGATACGAACAAAAAAAATGGGTTTCGAAAACAATAGAAAAAGTTTTCAGCATTTCATTTAAAAAACAAAAATATGGTTACTAAAATTCAATTTTGATTCAATCACTTACGAAAGCTAAAACTAATAGATATATCAAAGCAATCATAAATGTGTTACAAAATTTAGGTAATAAAACTAATTCAAAACAGTGATTAATATATTACAATAAACTTAAAATTTAATATAATTATTATTTCTTTGACATTTATACAGCGTATTGGTCCTATTTCATTACGAATATCATGTCTTAAGGAAGGTTATAATCGCTGAAAAAGTATGAGAATTTTTAAGGCTCGTTTTTCGCTTTGAATGTTATTCAAGTTTTCTTCTCTCATAAAATTTCTTGGTTTCGACTTGACTAAATTATTTTAACTAAAATTGAGCTAGACAATAACTTTCTCATGGATGGAGTATAAAATCAAAATGGCACACTCAACTTCTTTCTTCATGAGAATGATGTAGATAGTCTGAAGTTTATGAAAGTGCTAAGCAGAAAGAAAGAAAATGCATATAAGTTGAAAACAGCTGTATGACCTCTAAAACATAAGTAGCTGACTATTTTGGATAATTCAAGTTGCTAGACCAGCCCTTTAAGTATCCGCTATTCCTGTAATACCTGAAGATTCCGCCTTTTTCAAAATGAGATAATTCTGCAATTCGGGCCATCTTGCATGCGACTAATGTCAATTTTGTTTCCTTTACGACATTTAAGGGCACAGGACGTGACATGTATCAGGTCTGCATCAGCATTTGCATAGACATCCGGGGTGTTCAAATACTTATTAGTGCATAAGGCTTCATCACTGAATAAAAATCCATTTTTTCAGCTATGGCGAGAAAATAGTTAACTTGATTTCTTGCTTTTCATATTAATTAAACACGCGGAGCTTCAAATAATGACGGTAAATTTTCCTTTAACAGTCTGTATATAACTGTTAGCAGCAACATGAAAGTGAAAACATCGAAGATGTTTTAAAAAGTTGTCAACATTCAATAGATTATATTCGTGATTTTAAGAAAGATGTAGGATGACCAGTATTAACCCATCTGATAACGTAATTATCATTTTTCAGTGAAGATATGTTTTTTTTGAAGCAAGATCTTGTGAAAAACCTTTAAGATAAATTCCATAACAGATTTCATAATCTAGTAGTAATTGCCCTTTGAGAAATCCCCATCGCTTCCGCCACAACGGATTGCGTTTGGCCCGCCTCTACACAATAGATAATCCTCCAGGCTACCCATTTATCTAGTCAACTTACTGAGACATCGTATTCTTTGTCACAAAACATACAACTCGAATCGGTTGTTTTAATATCCTCCTACAGAAGGAATACTGCTGGTCGCTTTTTACTCCTTATCTAAAACACAGACAAAGACTCATGACAAAATTTGCGATTCACACACAACATTTGCAAATTCCCAACTTTGCAAATGTTTAACTTTTCCTTTTCACCCTCTTCTGTTTCATTTTTGTTAGAAAAAGGTTTTGAATATATAATTGTTTAACGCAGAACTCACAATATCTTCTAACTGTTTTGAGCAGTGTAGTTAAATTAAATTAATTGATTTCAGGTAAATTTATCGCAGTAAGTCAGAGACTAAGAAAATTGAATTGAATTCAAGACACATCGTATCGAGCATAATCTTAAGTGTACTCTATACTATACAAAACTTCAGGCGATAATATGGATTAAAGCATGGTTCGTAAGCCTTACTAAATGTGTTGCCTTTTCTATCCTGATGCGACCCTTTTTGATGATGCGATGACAGTTGGAACAAGCATAATTCCTGACGACGGCTTCAACAACATGTATGGTGACTGAAATGAAATTCGCAGGTTCATATTTTCTATACTAAATTAAAGCAATTAATATTAATTGAAAAATTATCTTTAATAAGCTTTTGCATAATAACCAAACACATTTGGTTTTAATAAAAAAAATAAAAGAGTTGAACTTTAAACTCTTAGAAACAAAGCCGTAATTCTTTTAGAAGCATCATCAACCAAAATGTAATGCAGGGAGAAATAATGCAATTTCACAAAGTTAGATGCAGCAGTGATAATTTCCTTAACAACTGTGTTTGACTGCACTCACTCACTTAACATATAGTTTTATTCAAGATCATTATTGCACTTTTATTGCGACTCTAAGGCTTGAAGGAGAATTTAAAATGCGTTTCATTCGCCATCTGGCAACTTCTCGTTGATTTCCTCTAGCTTTAAGGAAAAGTTAATGTTGTCTGATAACTAGTTAATGAGAAAATGATTTCGTTAATGGGATTCTTAGAAGATAGGAACAGAATAATTCTCATTTCAAGACACAAATGACAAACGTTATTTCGCTTTTAATGTTATTATACTCTTCGGAGTTACAAAAGGAATAACAATATTTCCAAAAATTCGATAATATTCATTGCGTAAACGAGAATGGATCTTTTAATGATAATATGTGATATTTTTTTCATTTCACGCTCTGTGGTCACGATATTTTTGTTTTCACTTCTGGAATAAAATTTTATAGTTTTATTCTTTAATAATTTTAAATAGCGAATTCTTATTAAGGCAACTGCAATAAATATCTCATCTTTTTCGTAAGACGTCAGTTATTTTATATTTTACTATAAAGCCTTTCGTACAAAAAAATAATTAGAAATAAGGAAAAGCGGAAAACCTGTTGCTATGCGAGATACAGATTATCATTTTTCAATATACAGGATGATTCTAAATTGTTTTTACAAATTAAGAGCTGTGATAGTACTTATCCAGAGAAGCAATAATTACCGTAGAACATAGAGTCGCATTCCACTCTGAAATGCAGAAAAGAGGAATATTAAAACTCCAACCTGAACTAACAACAGTGTTGGGAGAGCGAATGATAGAGACCAAAAGTTGCGCAATCAGTTCAGTGTAAAACTCATAGAGAGTGCACAAAACAGATCAAACCGGAAACTTGGCGTTCGAGTGCTAATTCGGAGCTCAGACTTTGATGTCAAACACTCAAATGCACATCTTTGGTTCGCAAGGTCTCAACCTCGCAAACGATGCAACAAGTTAATTATCTAAATCAAGGGCTTAATATTATCAACTAACTCCAACTCAAGGTAGGTTTGATACGATCAAGGTAGCAGTTTTTTCCCTTTCGCCATCTTCTATTCTGTCCTCCTTGGACTTACTATACTGCGCTCATTCTACTTGAAGCCCCTACTATAGGACACGAAGTTCTGACCAGCACGAACACAGCACGAACTTCCCATTCTAATTTCGAAACACATGCTGTGTCACGAAGTTCGTGACACAGCACGAACTTCCCATTCTAATTTCGAAATACAGTAGAAGTTGGAGTTAGTTGATAATATTCAGCCTTTGATTAGATAATTAACTTGTTGCAATCGTTTGCTAGGGTGAGATCTTGCGAACTAAAGATGTACATTTGAGTGTTTGCCATGAAAGTCTGAGCTCGAATTAACACTCGAACGCTCATGGTTTCGGTTTTATCCATTTTGTGCACTCTCTGTGAGTTTTTCACCAAACTGATTGCACAACTTTTGGTCTCATTCATTCGTTCTCCCAACACTACAGCGGTAAATTCAGGTTGGAATTATTTTCAGCTTCTCAGAGTGAAATGTGACCCTATATTCTATGGTAATTGTTGTTCATCTGGATGAGTACTATCACTCCTCCTAATTTCTATAAACAATTTATAATCACGCCGTATGTCCTTACATGCATTTTCATCAAACCATCCATATTCGGAATTGGTGTTTTAAAAGCCCAAATACGGGAAAGCACTTTTAAATTTTCAGTATGTGGAATCACGCTCGGAGAATTTAAATAATAAAAATCAAAGTAGAAAATTATAATTATGAATTTTACAATACCTATCTATAACAATGGCATGTGAAGTTAATATTTCTATCGCTGTCAATCTAGTTCAGCGAAACCATATAAAATGTCTAGTTAGTGTGTTGAATACACCCCAAAATGTCCATATGACACTTTTCTTTTTCATGGTACTTAAGAAACCAAATAAACTTTATCCATCCTGTCTTGCATTTAAACGTTATAATATTTATTAATCTCGTTTATTAGAAATTTTCTAATCTAAGACAGATTTTCCGTCTTTTTTTTCCTGTACTCACGTATGCAAGCACATGTGCGTATATAAATTATTTCAAATATTTTAAAATAATTTTTCTTTCTTTTTAATTTACGAAATTTTGTTATTAGTTTCTAATTTGTCAATAGAAAGCTCTTATTTTGATAAAGAATGCGTTAATAAGATGTAAATTTCCTCATCACGTAAATGAAATAAAAGGAAACGTTTGGGATATTGCCAAACCTGCAAATTACGGAGTAAAAAAAATGAGAGAGAGTGAAGGAAGGTTAATTATACTAATGCAATAAGTCTCCAAAAATATTATCTTTTACGTATATCATTAGACGCTTTCAAATGTTCTTCCCATTACCAAATATATTTATTTAATTAACAATAAAAAACTTTACATAGTCATTTTTCATACCATCCAGTATTTGAGTTTTGTCTTTATTAAGATATTTTTGTCAAATTATTTTACGTTTTCCAAGCATTGGTATACATTAATGCCAATCGAATACAACGTTGTCCCCATGCGCTCGGCTAAACATAACGTATAGCTGAGTAGGTACACTTCCCCGGATTCCATTTTAACATGAAAAAAATAAAGTTACGTCTTTACTTAAGTTGCTGTGCATAAACTCCATATCTTTAGTAAGCAACTAAGTAAATCTACAGAGCTTAGTAAGGAAACAAAATGATTCACTTTAAGTAACCTTTGTTTATTTTCAAGATGATAAGCATTTGCAAGTACCTAAGGAAAACTGTAGCATGGGTATAGTCTTAACAAGGAAATAACGATAATTAAGATGAAGTAAAAATAACGATAAATATTTTGTATACTGTATTTCAAATTTCTCAGTTTTGGATACTGGATATTACTTGTGATTTTATAATTTGAAATGCAACTTGTACGAAAGACTGGAAACAGGTCTCAAAGCTGGGAACTGCTGGAGAACCTGAATAGTTAATTATATGAAAATTTATGTAACATAATGCATTGAAGCACGAGAAAGGGCAATGCTAGACTACTAGATTGTTTTCATGACAAGACAAAGGGTTCATCAGTAAATTTGCAGTATCCGTTGGACAGTGCAGGTTAATAGTAATGATCAAAATAATATCCATTAATGAAGATATATTCTGAATTAATATATATATTTATAATTTTGCACAATTTTGGGTACTTATTTGTTTTTATTTGTTTGTATAATAATGCACATCAAGTTTTGCTTACTTTGTAATTAATGTAATTAGGGTGTGCTTGAGGTTAATGGTAAATTTCCTATTATTCTTGTTTTCCATTATTTTGTTAAATTTTTAAATTTTCAGTTAGTGTGTTAATCAAATTTAAGTAAATTTTTTCAATTTATTTTGGGTAATATTTGTAATTCTCTTCAAGCGCATATTGTAATTGTATAAATAGTTTCAGTATAAATCTGAGATACAGTCTATCAGAGTCGACAAATTTAATCATTAACTTGAAATGTAAAATGAATTCATTTTACGTTAAAATTGGTTGAAAGTAATTGTCATTTGTCAATTGTTTTCATGCTTAACATAACCGGCAATTGTTTTCATACTTAATTCTTCAAAATTAATTTACTGCCTGTCTTCATGCTATATTTGAATGCAATAATAACTGTCATGCATTAATTAATATTTATGAGACTTTCTTAATTAAGAAACACTGACATATTTCTATTAAGGAAACAAGGGACAGTTTTTATAACTAATAAAGTGATATATTTATATTCCCCAAAAGTGATTTATATTAAACTTATACTAGATTGCACAATAACCTGTGCATAATAAGATGTTTCCAAACTATTGAAAACGAAAGCGTGTTTAAATATTTTTCACAATTTTCATACGTAGTAATGGAAGGAATTTCTTTAAATTTGTTATAATAATTCTATTCCATTTTCCTGTTGAAATTTGGGATAAAATTTTATTATTTTAATATGACACTTTACAACAGAAAGAACCGAAATATATTGACGCGTATCGGAAATTCATTTAAGGGAAAGAAGTGAAATTATATGAAAACTAAAATCATTAGCTTAACGTTTTTGAAATGTGGATGTTAATTTTGATATTAATTAATCTACCATTGTGTACCGTTTCTGAATGCAGAAATGAAGATGATTTTATATTTTCATCGCTAAGAAAATATTTAAATTTCTCTTTACAGAAAGAGTTTTTCATAAGTAATAAAATAAGTACACTTTGTGACGCGTATCGAAAAAAAAAACGTGTCATCCAATGTTGGGGTTAATTGAATTTCTAAGATATATCAAAATTCAAATACAGGTTTGATATGCTAAATCATATCATCAAAAATATGAAGAGAGAAATATTACTTCATTTTGCTTATTATATTTTTGGCTAAGTCTTCCGAAAAAAGGAAAAGAGAGAAACTAATGATTACATTTTCCCTAAAAAAGCACCTCAGTCGGGAAAGTAATTCAGCTATCCCATCATCCATTGCGAGAAATGACAGAGATCACTAAATCATTAATCAAATCAGATCGTTTTTCTTAAAGCACCGCCTACGTTTGGAAAAGAGAAAAATCCTTAATTTACTTTTTTATTCCTTTTCTCTTGTTAGAGAGTATTTCTTCATAAAATTTCCCTTACCATCTTTAATGAAATATATTTCTCATTATTTATATTTTCATAAGCGTTCTCATAATTTTATCATTTATTCGAATTAATATTTACAACATGCACTCTTTTCTTAAATCCTCATATGTGCATCTATTTGTTTTATTTAATCATGAAAAAATTATAATTTGAAGAAATGCAACTTCTGGAAGGTTTTTTTCGAGTCTGTTTTTATCCTATGTTGTTGCTACGTACGCTTATTTTTTCTTAGCAACTGAAAAATGTTTCGTTTCGTCAGATTATTTAAATCTTCATCGGTTGTGTTCTTATTGGGCCTTGTCCTCAGGGTTTTAAACATAAATACTCATCTATTAATAACCTTAGCACTCATTTTATTTAATCAATCTATTCTCATTATTGATTAAATATTGAATGTGCCTATATTTCATTTTACCGCAGTCTTTAAAATGAAAGTAAATTAAATAAAAGCTTTAAATAAAATACTTTTACGATAAATCAATATAAAATATATACATGACTCCATGCTATTCCTATCAACATTTAAGATACACGCCCACTGCTGAAGTCTCCAGTTATATAGTATTACTACCTGCTTGCACGACCAGGCTTTGGTATCGCATGCATATTTTATTTTAAAAAAATGTAATAAAAATATCGTTATTAAAAGTTTTAAAAATTTTTTAAAAAAATTGAATGTTTTCAGATTTTTTATTATGCCCGAAACTTTAACTTGTGTGCTACCTTTATTTATTAAATATCATGTTTTTCGGACTTAAACCACATAAAATTCAATCCAACAGAAATATCATAAAATATTTAAAAACAGCATATATGTAGAATTTCCGATAGGTAGTCTCGTGCTCTGGAGAAAAATGTGTATTATCCGTACCGTGCTACTATTGCTCGCTTTGAGAAATCGTTGAGTTTGTTAATCAAAAATTCCTTAAATTTTTATAAAAAATTAAACACACAATGAAACAAATTCGAAATTCAATATTCGGCCTTACAGGTGCCAATATTCAGGTGGAGGACTACGTTATTCAAAATTTGGTTCCTCTAAGTACCGTTGTTTTTTTTAAAATGTGAGAAACCTACATAATACATTCACGCAGATTCTCCATTATTTAATTTCTTTAAATATAATATATGCGATAATATTTGTTGGAAAAAATTTAAAAAGTGATTCGCCATTTATAGTGAAATGCCACATAATGCCGTTTTGAGACTAACAGCCTTTCTGTGCTACCGCCCCTTTGAGCAAAAAAATACCTCCGCAGAAGATGAAAAACAGCAAAATCGAAGACAAAACGCCGAATTTTAAAGAATGAAAAACTAGCATTTTTTTATTTCTTACTAAACAGATATCTTGGCTGAATAAAAATTAATGCTCTTTCTTAAAAATCAAGAAATAATTAATAAATATATATATATGCAATAATAGCACAATTTTGGAAGCACTGATGTAAAACATTGAGATGTAAATGCGTAGAAATACTGATTGCTAAGATGCCTGATATTTAAAGCGTAGAATTCGTAAAGACTAAGAACTTGGCATAAGAGGAACTTTTAATTCTATTTTTTATTTAAATTCACATTTGTGGCCACAATTCACTTGCCACTCCAACCTTGCCTTATTCCAGATCAATTTTGATACTATAGCAATAGAAGCCAACATAGATCAATTTTGATACTATAGCAATAGAAGCCAACATAGATCAATTTCGATACTATAGCAATAGAAGCCAACATAGATCAATTTCGATACTATAGCGATAGAAGCCAACATAGATGATTGCAGCAGTGTCTTAACAGGAAGAAAACGTAAGCTGAAAGGGACGCACAGATGCGGAGGAAGAAGGAAAAAGAGTCAAAATTTTCAGTTCGAGTTAGAAAAAGATTTGGTTTACAATTATTTGGTTGAACAAGAGGTATCTGCATTATGCGTTAAGTAACATCGCACGATTCATTTGAATGATGCAGTTTAGACATATGACGTTATTTTGAAATAGAGAGATGAAGGTCCTCAAATTAATAAAACGTAAAAGAGGTTACAGCCAAATAAATTAGAAGTATTTATCATATTTTTGGTGGTACAAGTGCAAGTGTTTCGGAACACACAGTTCAGCGAACACTTATATATGAGACATACATCCCATTCGTGCGTTTCTGTTGACCAAGTGTCGTTGACTCCTATACTGGGCCCGAAAACATCGAAACTGGTCCATGAATAACTGGAACAGAGTTCCCTGGTCGAAGAAGTCCCGATTTCTCATTCACCACGTCGATGGTCATGTCAGGCTACGTCGTCTTCCATACCAACACTTACTCCCTCCTTTGTGCAGCAGCTCATATAGGGCTGCTAGTGAAGATATTATGTTTTGAGGAACGTTCTCATGGGTGGTTCTGGAACCGTTAGTTGTGGTAGAAGACACCATGGGAGCTTCGGACTATCTGAACATAACTTACGTGGCGTCTGATTTCCCATCTGGAAATGGAATCATCCAGCAATACAATGCCCCATCTCACAAGGCTCGAATAGTGTTGGAGTGGTTTGAGGTCCTGGCCACCTAACTCGCCAGATCTCAACACGATAGAGCATATTTCGGATGTCATGGAGCGACAGTTCAGAGCCTAAACACCACCATGTCGGAACATCTCGACTATGTTCGATCGCTGCTTAGACATTTAGTACAACCTGTCTCCAGTCATCCACCAAGAATTTGTGGCGTCCATGCCAACTCAAGTTGCAGTTTGCAGGCCAAAAGACGCACAACGTGTTAATGAGTAGGTGGTGGTGATGTTTCGGCTCTTCAGCATAAATTTTAGTAGCGCAAGTTTACCAAAATTCTGCAGTCATTATGCTTTTATCATGCTCAGTTTAAAAATAATTTTGTCATTTTTTTATATTTTCTGATCTTCTTAAAATATTATTAAAAATATACAAGTTTTAAAACACAGATATGGATTAAACTTCATTTGAAAACAAATGCTTCTTGTTAATAGCGAAATAAAATTTGAATTCAGCAAATACAAAATATTACTTCTGGGATTGGCAAAAATTCGTGAAATTCGTACAAAGCATAAAATAAATAAGAATGAATTTCTAAACTGAAAATTGGACTTGTAGGTGTAAATATTCGGGTGCAGGATTATGCGTGTTTTAATGTTTAGTGGCTGAAAGTGCCACTGATTTTCTAGAATGAAAGAAGCTCACATATTCACACACAGATGCTTAATGTTGTAATAGGAAAGATAAAAGAGAGGAGATGAGAAATAAAAAAGCTTTTATTGCGTGAAACTAAATAATATCAACAGGAAAGTGTTAAAACGCATTATTTAGAAGGTAGAATTTGTGCCGCGTTCTAAAGAGAATGAATCTTTCATAGTTTTAGGAATATTACAGAATATAAAATGTTTCCGTTTATGAAACAAGTATTTAAATTTATTCATCACATATTAAATATTACACTTAATTTAAAGTTTCAGTTTTGTACCTTTTTCAGATGATTTTGAAAATTGCTGAAAATATATATGCTGTGAAACGATAAAACTTATTCCATACAGTAATTAATAAATCTCCGATAAAATCTGCATGATAAAAATTATGCACAAGATTTTGATAGAATAATTTACGAACAGAAGCATAATGCTTTCAATATGCAGCATTTTTCTCAATGCGAAATGAAGTATACTAATTTATTATGTATGATTTTAGATTTATAATCACAATTTTCATAGGCTAATGTATTGTGACTGTTTACGCCAAATATATACCTTTTAACTATACAAATGTATAAACTATATAAATGTATGTACTACAATTTTTTCGTACCTCATCTGACTGCCAGCTTTCGTTATGTTCCCGGAAAATATAACTACCATTTGTAAGATCACCAAGTTTTTAACAGTATCCTTTTATTATATGCAACGTTCAATTTTAAAATAAACGATCGCATAGTTTTTTTATCTTACATTAATATGTAACAGTGTTATTCATAATAGATAATTTTAGTACTGTTTCCGAAAATTGCCATCTGACGCTGAAATATTAATAAAACATTTTTATACAAGAAGCATTTTGTTGCTGAATATTTCTGTATTCCTTTGAGAAACGCTAGAACTGGTAAAGAAGCATAATATAAATGTTTAAACTGTTAAATAGAACATCAATCATATTCTCATGATGTTTTAAATTGTTATAAAAAGCGTTGAGTGAGGGGAAAATTATTTTTTATTACTGCACGCTAGGAAAAACATTAGGTTAAATTGCTTTACACGTATTTTTAACTTTAAACAAAAGAAAAATAAATATCTTCTTATTTTGGAGCAAGGATAAAACATACTTGTTTCAGGCAAAGAAAAAAAATTAGTCATCTATCACATCGTTTTTTATATTTACAGACTAACCGTTTCGCTTATATGCCATACAGCATTTTTCTTCATATCTTGGTGAGTTCTTCTGCACATTTGGTCAGTTACAGTTAGTGCACGTTAGAGTTTGTCAAAGATTGATTATATGATTAGGAAGTTTGGGATTTGTTCCGTATCTCCAGACTACATGGCGTGATTTTGAGATTATACATAATTCTCTTTTAGTTTTTTTCTCCATCGATATACAGCATATCATGAACACAAGAAGTACAGTAAGCAATGCATAATAAAAAAGGATAAATAAAACACGCACTAGAAGTTGCTATAATTTAGCGGAAACATAAAAATATAATAAGCACTGATATTTCTATTTTTTAAATGTTTAATATTATACTTACTATTTCGATGTCAACAGAACACCAGTATAAAACTATTTTTGTTGGAATAATTTGCGTAAAATCTCATGATGTTTTTGTTTTGATGTTTTGATGTTTCTCATGATGTTTTGATCTCAATTGTTTCTGCAAAAAGTAATTTTAGAGAGAAAACAATAGTTATTTACATAAAAAGATTATGTTTACTTTTGATGGGGCAGCTGTTAACTAGGTAAGATAAACGGATCAATAGCAAAATTAAAAGAAAAAAAACCACATTTGATTCAACTACACTGAGTTGCACATCGTGAAGATTTGGGTGTTAAATTAATGAGAGGAACTCAAACATTGATGGAAATGACATACACCGTATTAAATCTGCAAAAAAGCGAGATATAAATTGATGCATTTAAAGGTTGAGGTTTCAAAGTTTAGAGAATTAGCCATTACCTAAGCTAATGATCAAATGGAGTTAGTTGGTTATTTGGTCATTTTGCACCGAAAGCAATAATTAAAAATAATGAAGCATTATTTAATATTTTAAGGAAGATAAAGCAAATAATCCTATTTGAAAATACTGTTCTCAGAAATAAAAAAATACTGAATTTCATATTAATGAACATATTATGAATGACATTTTCAAGACCTTGCAGCATTATGTGAATCGTTTCAGCAGTGTGATCTAAAATCACATACATTTCATTTTGTTCGTGGTAAAGTAAATAAAGAAAAATATATTAGCTTCAAAAGCGTTATTTGGAAAAATCAATGAAATTTCTCTTCTCTGAGCCAGGAAAAAAATATTTAAATTGTACTAATTCTATGCTAACGTTTTTTAATTTACTTTGCTCTCTTTTAGAGGCAGGGTTTCCTGAAAATGTACTACAGGAATGAGCACCGTTTCATTTCACATCAAAGTGAATATATTTCAATTACTCAGAGAACTACTCGAAAAATTATGCATAAAATTTTGTCTGTTAAAATATTAGCAGTACTACAATATAATGAAATTTTCCATGTGTGAAAAGTAATGCGTAAATTGGTAATTTTTATAACTAATAAATAGTGTTTTAAATATATGTGTTTTTTAAAATAAGGAGTGTTACTAAATCAGAATTAATGTAAATGCGTGCATATAATTTTTATAGGAAGAAAAGGGCACAGCTTAAAATAAAAATTCACATGAGTAGTAAAAATTGCAGGAAACACTAGCGGGGAGAATGCCGAAAAGGGTTTGACTTCAGTTGATATGTAATTCATTGATTAGCTAAAAGGTGTCTCCATTGCAGCGTAATGCAGGAATATATGATGGAAATTAATTTGAAATGGCGCTGTTTTAGACTGATGTATTGTACATAGTTGCTATTTTTAGGACAGAAAGGGGAAACACCCAAATTAAAATAAGGAATGAAAAGGCTATAGTCAGTTAAAATCAGGAGTTTGCTTTACATACTTTTAATCTTAAAATCTGAAGTATCGGGGAAAACTAAAGGAAACGGCTAAACATAATTGGACAATTCTATGTCTTCCGTTCTACTAAGCCGATTTAAAAAATTTAACTTGAGTTTGTTATATCTCGAAAGCACGACTTGAATAGACATAATATTTATATGTAGCATTGTTCTAAGACAGGTATTCTGACATAAACTCTGACTTTTTTTCCGAAAAGGCATTCCGATTTTTTTTTCATATTTCGATTCTACGACTCCAATTATGCCCAAATTTCAAATTTTGTAAAATTTGGTGAAACGCTTACCAAGAAATTTAAAGCTTTATATATAATGCACTCTTTCATTTTTCTCCAAGAATAATTCACTTGGGAAATTCTTAATTTATAGCAACCTATTATCTTTTCCTTTTTCTGTTGTGCAAGAACGGAAAAGAAGGTACGCCGTTCATACTTTGAAACAATTTTAACAAACTACGTAAACAACATTTCGCGTTCTTATCGCTTATAACAAACATGCCAAATTTCGAAACGCGCCAACATATAAATTCAAGTACATCTTTCGAAATTTTGAGTAAAAACCTCTAAATTTTTGCAGGTATGTCTAGAAATATGTCTACATTAAGATGACAGCAAAGTGTGATAGGTTGTTATTCAAAAATGTTTCCTAAAATTTTATAAAAATTACTGAAAAATACAAATTTTAAAAACAAATCAGAAATAGCTGCAAAATTAATTTAGACTGAACCTAAATTTCTAATTGTGAAAAGGCAATCAAGTAATTCTAATAAAAAAGAGATATTAATAAATATATACTAAATTCAATTAACGTTGAGGAACTAAAATTTTGAGAGCTCATTTTTTAAAAACTTACCATGCGATTATTGTAAAACTTGGCCCTTTGGCGTAATTTTATTCGTAGAATCGTAATACGGTAAAAACTTGCATGTCATATTAGAAATCGTCCAATTTTTATCAGAAGTCTTACGTTGAAACAATACTATATATAAGTAATCTAAGTCGCGCTTTCGAGACATGAAAGATAAATTTCGTCAGTCGGCCCACTACATCGGAAGATATACAACTGTCTCTTTGTTTTGTGGAGGTGTACCTAATTTAACTCATTGGGTAATATTGGGTGATACAACGTTTACACTAAAGATTTAAATTAATGCTGAATATGAAGCTTTTCGCTTTAGAAGACCCTTTCTTTTAATGGCGGAAGCCACACTGGTCATATGCTCATTACGGCTTTTAGAGTGAGTTCGTTTACATCTTATGATAGAAACGGAAATTGCCTTAAATTGCATAAAAGGAAAAATATAAATTAGCCCCCTGCCTCCAATTTAGTACTTTTACTCATAACGCACCAAAAGAAGCATTTACTAGGCGCTGAGTGCATCATATTACTGTAGCGACAGCACCTTTGATGATGGACGCTCCCAAATATAGCCTAGATTTTAGCGTACCCAGTACTACCATATTTGTGTGCAACTTACTGAAATTAATAAATTTAGTTGTTTCGTTTCCGGATGACATTTTGCGACTCTCCATTGTTATGATATTCGTCATATTGCTAAAGAAACAAGCAATATATTGTGATAGCGTATGGCTTATCTTCTAAACAAATTATACATTTAAGTCAGTTTTCAAAACCAACACGAAAATGATAGCTAAAAATGTAGGTCAAATTCTTCCAAGCATCGTACATACTGCTACATAGCGGAAGGAAATACTTTTGATTTCCTTCAAATTTCACAAAACTGCAACACCCATTTAAATTGAAAAATGATACGAACAATGTTCAGGATATAGAGCACGAAATAAAATTCCCCCCAAATTCTTCGCCTCGTGATAAAAGCACCCTGGGTCACAAACGTTGAAATTCCAAGTACAACGCGGAGCACCTATTGACAGCAAAGTCTTTTAACAAGACACGCTCTAAATTTATAGCCGGACGACAGATGATCATCGGAATAAAAAAAAAAGAAAAAAATAGATCTGGAATAAATGAGAAAAAAATAAATAAAACTTTCAGAAATCCCATTTTAAAAGCGCTTCATGCATAATTTATGAATCATGCTTTTCGTCAGCAGCGAAAAATTACTCCTGCCTTGGAAAGAAAATATAAAAATGATAATGAAAAAAGAAGTTTTATATCTTCGAAGTTGAGCTTCGAATCGAAGGATGGAAGAGGTATTATTATTTGCTCAGCACTTGCCAGAAATTAAACCCTCATTTTAAACCCGACAATGGGTTACGCTTATCGAACCCAAAGAACAATTCTCGGCTGGAATTCTCTCATTTCGATGCTTTCTTTTCTTGTTTTCAAGAGAAAGGAAAATGAAATTTTGGTTTAACTTTGATATACGCGAATTGAAGCAAATGAGTTTTCCTTTTCTTTCATGATTGTAAATAAGTATTAATTCGTCATTAAAGCAAAGTGAATTTTATTACTTGCTTTAAAACAGCTTTTATTGCTTGTTTTAAACGAAATTGGGCTAATATTATTTTTAATTGATGAGAAAGAAACGGATAAATAAAGTTTATCATAGTAAAATATCAAGACATTCTGCAGCAGGACATAATATATGCCGTTTGGAATATCCTTTATTAACTAGAATACATTTGTACGTAATTTAATTAACTTTAATTAATTATTTTATTAAAGAATTCAGCTTTAAATTACTAAGAAGTATATTTATTGATTTCATATGGCTTAATGTGTTAGTAAACTCATAGAAAAATTATTAGTCATAGACAAATAATCAACCTTAAACAACTAATTAGTCAAATTTTAAATTTGGAAGACATATTTCAGATATTCGCTTAATGTAATTGCGGTTAATGTAATCATTCGGATATTGTTATTGAATTGCCGAAGTCCGTCCTGTTTGTATACGAAAATATAGAAAATACGTCGCTTATTGTGATCAGCAATTCGGTTAATATTAAAATGTTATAAAATGAATTTTACAGACTGAAATAAGTTCTGGAATTAATGTCAAAATAAATTTTAAAAATTCCTAAATGACTGAAATTTTTATTTAAGTAAGGGAATAAGTCAACAAGCCACTTGCTTTTTAGTCAACCATTTAAAATTAGGCACAAAAAATGACACCTTTTGTTTAGTTTGACGTAGATTCTGAATAACCCGGTTGATTTCGAGGACGATCAGAAATAGGTCTCTAATATTCAGGCATTAGAATGGCAAAAGATATCTGCAAGGGGCTTCCTGAAACGAAAAACGAGAAGATGAAATCGGTGAAATCCCCATAATAGTGGTATAAAGTGTGTGTGTGTGTGTGATTATGGCAAAGCCTCGAGGGCTATCTGCCTAAAGGGAGGGATGCCTTTCGTGGAGGTATCTCTAAGGGAAATTGGCTCGTATACACGTTACACATGGGGAAAACCACGAAAACGCCCATGCAGCCAGCCCGTTCGCGGGATTCGAACCTCGGACCGAACTACCAGTGTTCAGCGACTTTGCCGCTCGGCCGCTGGTGGGCCAATAGTGGTATAAAGAACCCCTCAGAATAATAAGATTATTGGTACAAGACTGGTCAAATAGTTTCCAGAAACATTAGACACAGTTCATCAATGAACTTTTGCTTTCAGACAATCCACTAGTAATATCTTTTTTTTTTTTTTTTTTTTTTTTTTTTTTTTTTTTTTTTTTTTGTAGTTACAATTCTGTGAACATTATTACTTATATATCTCTAGTTATATTTATATTAAATTATTTAAATTCTATTGGCGATTTTTAAGGATATTTTAACAATTTTTTATGTTATTGTTTAAAAATAGCAGTGGAAAAACGTGATCACATTAAGCGGCGCCTATTGTATTATCGTTTGATGAATGGCACACACAACTCACAACTGCTTCAACTTTCTCATAACTGCTTAAGCGTGAAGCTGCATAGAAATTTATAACGTTATGCTTCAAATAATGCTAATATTCTTTAGGTGAAAGGTCAGTAAATTCATGGTAGCTTAACTATCGTAACGATCCAAAATCTTTTGCAAAATCTTCGTTAAATGTAATTCTAATATCAATATAATAACCACAGCTTAGAGGCAACTTCTAAAAAGAGGAAACATTATTTGTGCGTTATTTATTTTGTAAGTGCATTGCAGAATATTTTATCATATAGGATTAGTTAACATAATAAAGTATGAATTACATAATGTTTTGTAATGCAGAAATCGAAGCATTTTCAGAGTAGCTAAAGAAATATTATTATCAAATTGCTCTGCCAGCATTTAAACATGCTTAAAAACATTTTAATGAAAATTGATGTTTTTTGCTACACCTCTTATACATTGTTATAGATGTAACATCACATTTGTTATAGATGTAATATGTTTAGAAAGAGAAGCATAATGATAATGCCTCTCTTTCTACATCTACAACAAATTCGTAAGTATTATATTTTAAAGTAATAAATGATTTAAATGCTTCATTCTGCATTACATAAATTAGTTATACAGAATAAAGCATTTAAAAATCATTAAACTTCTCTAAATGTTGTATTCCATTTTGTATTTTTTTATTAATATGAAGACTTTTTGTGTTTCCAGTGGCTCAATAGGCCTCTTGTCGGAAGATTTTCTTCTTTTTACCTTTGCTTTTTAACTACTTTTAAAATTATTTAAAAATTATTTTATATGTTATTTGATATAGACTTTGTGTCGAAAGTTATGTTAGGAAAATTTCATGGAGATAGCTAAATATTCTTTGAAGAAATAAATTCGAAGCATAAACTGATTCATTCGAAATATTAAAGATCCCTCTAGAATCGTAGAACGAGGGGTACATCATGCTGGTTACAAGGGTAGCTCGATCGTTAAGAACTACCCATTTTAAAATATGAGTATTTTTAATGGAAAATAATGATATCTACTCTGCTGGCAAAGTTCTATATTTAGTACGAAAGCCGAAAGATTGATCGAGCTTGAAAAGCATGTGCAATATATTATCCATGTATCTAAAACCCGTGGTAATTTTTTTCCTGTCTTGTATTTACTCACAATATGCTTTTTGGAAATACGAATATATTCCATTAATAAGTAGGGAATGTAAAAATGGGCCATTAATGCAGATTATCTTTATACAAATGGTCTGAAAAATTTATAGACTATTTTAATGAAGATAATTAAACAATGAAGAACATAATTTAAGATTCATGAGAATCTGCATCAGAAATTAGAAAGGCGATAAATAATACTTTAATATTGTTTATATAATATGAATTGGAAGAATAAAGTCATAAATATTAATTCAAAGATGTGAAATCATTTAATGAAAACATACTGCATAAAGTCCCATAAAAATTAATTTTACTTAATTTCCATTTAATTCTAATATGATTTAGTTCAATTACTCTTTTCATTTTGAGAGTATACAACATTTACTCTTAAATGCTATACCTACATAAGTCAATAAATTACCAGCAAATATACTCTGATCAGAAACTTCATTGCAGAGGTTTTCAAAGAATTCCATTTTAGACTGACGATGTATAAAACTCATGTTTCTTAATTTCTATCCAAAGACACTTGACAGATATTAATTTAGAAGTCAAACAATAAAATTCAGCGTTCTATTTACTTGACTTGTATTTTATTTTTATTTTATCCTTTCACAGTACTTTTCTGAATGATAACATGTTATACGTTTTTATAAATGTAACGATAAAATAGAGGTAGAAGAAGTATGATTTTTAAACACGATTTTAAACCAGAGACCATCGTAAAGCAGCTAAAGGCTTTATAGAGAAAGATATTCATACTATTAACAAAACATCATCAATAAATATATAGATCGGTTATATATCAAAACCTTTAAAGACTGTATTTTCGCATTCTTACACTCTGGGTTAGAATTTCCCAACAAAAGGGCAGGATTGAATATGTACAATGAAGCATTTTATTTTCAGAAAATAGAAAAATATTTTAACATACTGATAACAGGTAAGTATTCCGATTTAAGAATGAAGCATAATGTATAGCATCTCTTCGACATGCTCTACAGCACACCACTCTCTTGATGAAATTTGTATTCAGTTTTTCATCTCTCTACGTATCGAAGTGGTTAATGATACGTTTAGTTTTCTCTTTGAATGTTTTCGTTTTTTTTCTTCTTAAGTTCGGATGTTTTCGGATTTGCAATAATACTGCCACGCAAAACAGACCAGCAGGATGTAGAGCATGGTGATTCAAAACCTGTGCTTTTAAACAATCTGCGAACTGTTACTTTATTAGGTGCACTTAAGTCCAAAAATTACACGAACCTTCGTAACAGTATGTGCGTAATACCTCGCCATCCTTGCAAGAATGTTCACAATAAAAACTTTCTGTACCTATATAAAGCACCCCATGTTTAGTACGCTGCGAAATGTCAGTGCTATCAGTAATAAAATGCCGGTGTTACCAAGAGCAAATCAAACTCGGAATTCTTAAATCGGAATATTTATCTCGTATACGTATGAAAAAATATTTTCTACTTTGTAAGAATGTTGTTGTTACTTACGCTCGTTTTTCTGACAGCAACATCACCTCAAGCCCACAAAATTCTTCGTGGCAAGGAGCGCTGAAGATATCCCTTAGCAACAACCTTGTCTTAGCAACAGCCTTGAGCACCATACGGATGACAATGCGTTTTTGCTCAGTTTCGCTCCCAATTTTGACGGAGAGCACCCCTGGGGAACGGGTCTTCCAGAAGAAGACTTTCGGCTCGCCGCCCATTTGGAGTGCCGCCATGCCGCAACGACATTTTACATCTACAAACATCCATGCCTTCTCCGGGATTCCAGCCCGAGCCTCTCGGCAAGGCAGTCAGCGAGGCTAACTACTATACCGGTTGGGCGGAATTTTCTAAGTATTCTAGTAGGAAAAAAAATTAGAAAATTTCTAAATTCTTAGAAAATTTAAAAATTCTTAGAAAATTTCTAAATATTCTTTCGAGACTCGGCCAGCCGCTACAGTGGTTAGCGACTCTGACTGCCGTAACAATGGGCCCGAGCTCGAATCCCAGAGAAAGCATGGTTGTAATTGTCTGTCCCTTTATAGAAGGCAATGACCACCCTTAACGTGCTTCCATAACGAAATGGCCACCACTTACGGCGCTTGCAGTAGCGCAAGACTATGGCTATTAAATAAAGCGTCCAACCATTATTCTTTCGGGTATATTAAAACCGTAGCTTTCGTTCGAACATCCTATGTTTAAACTCGTACATTTTAGTTTTCTAAAGAATTCCTCGATCTTAAATAAAATGGAATTTTAGCTTTTTCTTGCAGAAATTAACATTCCTTTTTGCAGTTAACAAACATATTTACTTCAAGCAGTTTTTCACATGTTAAACGTAGACTTTATTTCGTATTCCTGATAGTGATAAATTCTGCCGGAAATAAATTTTTAATGCTTTTTACGTATGAAACTGAGTATGGTTTGTAAAAATAAAAACACGTAATTTTTAAGTAATAACTTTTGTTCTAAGAATATTTTATTCGCAAGGTAATTAATTTATACAATTATATTATTAATCAATATTTTTAAGATATTGTTTTACTTACTTTAATAAATATTAAATGATGATGAACTTTGAAAAATTAAGAAATATTTTAAGTTACCTAATTTTATCGAATGTAACAAGAGAGAGTTTGCTCAAGTTACTTCCCATTTTAATTGGATGATAAATTAATTACATTAAGCTTTTATTCTCTGTCATTACTGAACATACTTTCTGCTTACTTTTATGGAAAATCTGGCATTGCTAATTACATTCTATTCAAGTAGAACTCAGAAGTACTAATGAAACATAAACTATTGTTTTAATAATTTTAAAGCAAAAGACATGTCTGTAAGAGAAACGGGTTAGATTAAGTAATACGACGAACTAGGAAATGTCTCTTGTTGCATTTTGAAAACTTAAACAGGTTTTTAAAAACAACTACTGCTGAATTTTGCCTAATTTTTAAAAACAACAACTGCTGAATTTTGCCTAATTTTTAAAACAAAAATCATTTATTTATTGGATGAAGACAATTAATTCTAAAGAACTGTTTTTGACTACACAGTTTCTTTTCTAAACATTCTCTATAATACTGAATTTGAAGCGTTTTTTATCCTTTATTAATCTGCGAAAACAGAGATATTCCTTTAATTAAAATTATCCTTGAGAAGTACTTATATTTATTGGATCTTCACAAAAACACATATATGGATTTAGTGTTTAAAACACCTCTTGGTGTCACATCTAAACCAAATTTTCAAAGCATAATACAAATTTGAAGGTAATTTTGACTTCATCGACTGTTCCCGAATTGTGAACTTTGGATAGTTTCTATACTTTAAAGCAATATTCAAAATAGGAATTTGAAAGCAGGTTACAGAAATAGTATAATCTTATAACCCTACGATACTTTTATGCTTTTAACTTCCGCAAAAGTATGTGTTTTTTTTTAATGGCCATATTGTAAAATATAAAAATTTTACGAACAGTATTTTCATATAATTTTCATGTGGATGTTTCACATTTAGAAACTAAATTCACAGAGTGGAGTGAAAGTTTGTCACTTTGTGAAACAAATAATATAAAAAAAATACCACGTTAAGTTATGAATTCCTCAACAAAAGCTAACCCTCGCTTGCAGACTTCTTGGTGGATCCACTCAGCACATCTGTATTATTCTGTTAATGGAATCCGTGCCATAATCAGAATAACTTAAACAAAGCAGTTATTATTAACTAACTCAAATATGCATGCGATATTTTCACTCTTGTATTTTGTATTCGAAACACTATCAAATAAAACAGAATTACGTTGTTCATGAAATTTGAGCTATTAGAAAAAACTAGATACGACATTAAAAGAAGCGGAATTGTGCTATTTATATTTAATGGAAAGAAGAAAATTCTATTAAAATGGAAATTTCTTTCTGATTTATTTACGACACTAAAATGGCGAATAACAAATATAAACGAACCCATGCATCTTACACAAATTAAAGCCTAATCCAGTGATTTAAATTATTTTTTTATATTCTCTTTTCTCAGAAATGGCGGTTGAATGAATTTGGCACTCTTATACAATGAAATGTCACCCGTAGTTTCTGTCATTTAACATTTTTATATTTCTCTAAGACATAGAAATATCTGCCGTGCATGTCCCTGGTTAAATCACGTATTCCTGTTCCGATCTCGAATAGATAGTCTTCGGTTTTTTGAAAGATAAAATCAATAAATGAGGCTCTTTCCATTACATTCAATTGTTGAGAAAGTACTCTAGAACGATAAAATATATTTTGATTTCTCTTTATCGCATTCAAAGTATTCAAAAAATTCCTTGGGTAGGGATTTTTATACACAATTCCAGTAATAGATTATCCCTCTTCAAGAGCATGCATTTTAAAGTAGACACTAACGCCCTCTGGAGGACAGTTTCTTATATACAAGAATAACTACCTGCACTTCTGGAGTCTTTCTTCCTTTCAAATCTAGTAGAATTCTCAGAGTTTTTTTTTTTTTTTTTCATTCCTAACTAAAAAAAGGGATCACATCCGTCTTTGCATAGGATAAATGCTCTCCAGATCTAGCGAGGACATAGATGTCTTAAAGTCCAAGACGATCCTGCTGGAATATCAGGCGGCACAATAGAAAAAGTGAATCAAATAAAATTTTCCCTTTCTTCTTCACTATCTTATCTAAGGGAAAATAAATGTATGAAAAGCGGGGAACTGAAAAGAAGAGAGCTTAAAGTTGATTTTATGGCTGAGATGATTCTTCTTAAAGATAGGAAGGTGCTTCGTGTCCCACAATGGCCCCTCACGTTGCTGATTTGGATTGTGCAGCGCTGGTTGGGGGTATGGGGGTTGAAGATGGCTTTTTCGGGCCTAAATCCCAATGGAAACACAGCAGATTCGCTTTATGGGAAGACTTTTTTTTCTTTCTTTGATAATATGTTTTGCAACCTCTGTTTGTGAAGAACTCTTACGAAGGAAGCACACATTGCTGCAAGACATTAAGCAAATACCACCAGGGATGGTTACTAAGCATGCTAAAGCGAATAAGAAGCAGCTTTTTGTGTACTGTCGGCAGAATAACGAATGAGAAAGATTACTTTTTTATTTTAAGCAGCTCTGAAAATTGTTGCGTAATACCAAAAAATGAAGGAAATGTGGGTAAAATTTGGAAAAATGTTTTTGCATCTTGATCTAGGTCAGCCATTCTGCTCCTTAGATATTAATATACAACATATCCTTAGGTATTAACATACAATGTTACATCTATAAGTAAAGATAAGTGGGAGAGAATAATTCAGAAAACGAATAGAATAGTTTATATTATCTGTTATTATACCAACCAGCTGGTATTGATCTTTGGAGGGTCAATAAAATTTTAAAGCGAGTTTATTATGATCAAGCGGTCGATTGGAGGTTGATAGCCAAATGATATGCTTCGGTTATTCATTGGCGCAATCAAGATCTGATTGATTTCAAAAATTTATTAATAAACCTGATAATTAACAGTATATTGATACAGAGATTCATTATGCAACTACGTCAAATCTTATTCAAAATTTCTTCGGTTTGAAATTCACTGCTTGATATTTAGGAATCACATGCAATCTTGGAATTCAGTAACCAGGCAGGTATTTATATTGATAGTTGAATATAAATACCTGCCTGGTTACGGCATTGATAGTTAAAATTCTAACAATAATAGTTCATAATTGCCTCTAAAGGCAGCTTAATCCTTTGCGTTTGGCTAATACGAGTATTCTTTGCATCTGAGAGTTAATCTATATTGTTGCCTGGATTAGAAATAATATCTAAGGCAAACTTTAAGACTAAGTGTTAGAAACTATGATGGTAATAACGAGTTTGTATTATGAGTTCTTAGCAGAAGACTAATGGAATGTCATTAGAAATGGTTGGCTTGCAAGCTACCTCCAACATTAAGCTAAACTTCTGCAATTAACCTTTAATTTTCATGAATTATTCTAGACATTAATGATTATTAATACTCAGCTCATCTTATATTTAATATCTGTTCTGCTGCTTATATCTCCTAGTAAAAGTTAGAATATTTGCTTGACTTGTTTTGCATTCTGCTTTGAATAATTCACGGAAAGAAGTTTTATGTGTAAGACATGTCTTATTAGTCCAAAGGGGCTTTGTCACGAAGGGACTATTAGTTTCGTGTTCCGATTTTGCGTTGAATCACCACTTTTCACCACTGACACCAAATATCATCACCCTGAGTTGCCCAAATTTGAAATTTGGAATTTGTTTTATTATTGATTTCATATTTTGCAATCGCTTAACGAATTTTTGATTAACAAACAAACTCAAGGAGTTCAAAGCGTGCAATAGCAGCGTTGTACAGAAAGAAAACCTTGTACAGAAAAAAAAAATTAACTCCAGCGCGTGAGAGTGTGTATCGGAAATTCTAAAGATATGCACAATTTAAAATTATTTTGCGAAATTTTTCTCGAACTGAATTTTAAGTTCGAAGAACTTTATATTTAATAAATAAAGATAACACACACAATGTTAAAAAAACTCCCCTTTGGACGTAATTTAAAATCTGAAACCTTTCAGATTTTTTCTTTTATTCTTAAAGTTGCATAGATGAATACTTATAAGCAAGGTGTGCTTATGTTTACGTTAGTTAATACTATTAAAAAATTTAACAGTTATTTAAAAAATCATGAAGCATTCAAACGATTCCTTGGTTTTAATCCAATTCGTAATGAACTGAATGCACACACATCCGATGATAGCTTGATAAAATTTATTCTCTCAAAGGAAATTTTTTACCGAAGTGGAATTTTTCAGAAAAGTACTCGTGTAGTTCTTCTCAATATAACACAGCACAATCAGTAGTTACCACTTCAAACTATCAAAAGCGTTAAATACAATGCAATGCAAAGCTCATCTAAATAGAGAAATTCTCAAGGAGATCTCTCAGTACAATGAGATAAGCTTTGCACTAAAAACTAAACTGAGAACTGATATTCTCTCCGGTTGTGCTATATAGTTTTCCAAGTATGGAGAGAAATTTGAACCACTTAGTTTTTTTCGAAATTGCTGGAAGACATAAACAGTTACAGTTACGTATAGGACCGGTACAGTTACAGTTAAGTATAGAATCGAATCAATTACAGTTATAGGGGCATCTGACCAAAGTTTGGACAAGTTTGACGACATTTGGCTCTCGCCATATTAGTCGCCAAAACAAACGCCAGCTTGGAGCTAACTCGGCAAAACATTTACCTCAATGTTTAATGGATCTTATTTTCCCGGCAAATCATATTTTCCCTGCATCGTATTTTTCCGGGGCAACTTTACTCTCTTGAGGCCTTCCATTGTTACATTATACAAGAGACACTATAATTTTACATAAAATTTCTGTAAAAATATTTACATATATATACAAGGCTCGTATTATATATTGGATGCCCTGCTCTTCGAACTAAATTTTCAATAATAAAACAATTCAATAATCATTTCCAGTAATAGTTTAATACAACATTGGATATCTGAAAATAATCCATCGAAGTTCGCCTTCTGTTGTTATGCAATACAAGAGAAACGTAGCAGCTTTTACCAATTAGGAATATTTTCAACATTTTCGCAGAAAACTCATTAAGATAGCGGAAAAGCTGTTATCTAGATTAATTGGTGATGATACAGATTTTATGGAAAAACCACAAATCCTGCTGAACCAGAACATCGAAACTTTTCGAAAAATCGGAGTTAATGAGTAAATGCGTCCCTTTAAAAATAACAGAACTTTAGACAGGAAAGCTAATGGTTTCTGGAGGCAAATCTACCATTATTTCATAGTTAGCTTTCGCAAATGTTGTATCATCCACTTGTGCATATTTTATGTTCAAGTATAAGATATTTTTCACGTAATAGAAAATTACTGTTTAAAATACTTATGTATAGTAAAGAGTTCATTCAAGTACTCCCAAATTATATTTAAAACATATTCATAAAATCAAGTGAATTGATGATTAATAAGAATCTTAATAGAGGATTTTAATACACATAATGAACCAAAAAAGAATTTTTTATCCGTTTTATGAAAAAGGAGTCTTATGAAATTTATAAAATTTTGAAATGAAAATTTCTAAAAAAGCATTTGGAATTAATATCAATATGAAATAATATTTTTGCTGCAGGCTTTAACGAATCAAAAATAAATTTTATTATTTTACAAGGAATAGTATAGTCATTTTTTCAATGTTTGAAATGGCATTTTTTACTTTTATCTCAATTTTTATTCCTATTTAATTGCAAACTTAGAAGAAAGTAACAATTTCTATTAAAAGTTTTAATAAAATCCTATTTCAAGTTCAATTTTTTTCAAGACTTGGAAACAAGGGACATACTATGTCTGGAAAAGCTAACCGGAGTTAGTAGAGATAAAAGAACATAGGAAAGTAAACAATAGCACAGAAAGTGTTACGAAGCATTTATTAGTGACGTGTTTATATGCCATAGGTATTGCTCCTAGAATCAGTACGACAGTGCCTGGATCGGTAAAATGTGCAAATGTGAGGCATACTGTGGAGACATCCATTTGCTTCAGCTGCTGTTGAGAAAAGGTCAGTATCCGATTCTGTGGGAGTCTCGTTAGATGAGCGTTTTCCCCGCGGTTACTACACTGCTCGAAACAGTTAGGGGATATTGTGAATTCGATAAATAACCATACAATAGACCACACTTTTAACAAAAGTGAAATAAAAAGGTTAAAAGGGAAAGTTAAAAAGCTTACAAAGCTTGGGATATGCAAATTATTGCCCATAACATCAAAACCTACGCGTTTTCCATAGAGTCAAAAGTGATCTGCAATATTCCTTCTGTAGAAGGCGAAAAACATTTGCACGCGCTGTATATTTTGTGACTATGAATACGATTTCTGAGCAAGATAACGTACCTGAATCGGTAGCCTGAAGGGCAATAGGTCGCTGAGAGGCGGATCAAATGCAATCCATTGTAGCTGAAGCATTAGGAGTTCCTTAAAGTGTCATTTCCATACTACGGAATCGGTTTTGGGAAACTGGAAATATTCCCCGAAGATCGGGACAAGATCGTACGCCTGGACTGACAAAATATGAGGATTGGTATTTAACACTGATGCCCAGAAGAAACAATACTATGAACGCCAGGTTCTTGGAACAACACCTTCAGAGGGCTACTGGTACCAGAGTTCCGACTTAACCTGTTCTAAACCGACTTTACTATGTAGGATTGTATGCTCGCAGACCAGGTTTGCATTTTGTTGACGCAAGACCACCGTACTACTCGCAAAAGTTGGGCAGACGAGTATCCCATATGGGGAACGAGATGACTGCAGGAAAGTGCTCCTCAAGGACGACTTCCGCTTTAGCCTTACAACAGACGAATTCTCATCTGGAGGGAACCTGGTACATGAAGTACTCCTGCGTTTGTGTTTGAAAGTGTCCGAATTTGGCGAAGGCGGAGTGACAGTCTGGGCTAATATTTATGTCAATGTCCACTATCAGAAATGGAGTATTAACAGCTCAGCGATACAGGGACGGGATGTTTAGACCTATTATAGCCCTTTATGCTGTCGCAATCGAGGATTAATTCATTCTCATCGATGATAACGTAAGGTTGTATCGTATTCAGCTAGTATACATTTTCCTTTTCGACGAACGAATCCTTCGAATGGTTTGGCTAGTATGTTCCCCAGATATGAACTTAACATATTAGAGAAATTCTAAGAAGAAAGGCTACTAATCGCTTATCAGACCAAGAAAAATTTCAGCAGTTTGAAAGCTGTCTTCTACAAGAGTGCGAGAGAATACACCAGTCTCTCATTGATAACCTCATTAATTCTATGCCTCGTAGGTGTAATCATTGCTTTCTGTTAGAGGAAACTCATTTGTAACCAAGAAATCACGCTTTCGGTTTATTTGAATAATATGCCCAAAATGTGCATTTTTTGTTTACCGACAAATACAGTCAAAAAATTTAATTATTCTTTGCTCATTGCTTCTTTTCCTTTTGTCATATCTCACAACAGCTATACATTATATACCAGTCGTGAAATTAATTTCTTTTTCTAAATTTGTATCCGAAATCATAATATCCCCTAATTATTTTGAACAGTATATAATGGAGAATATCAATGTAAAAATATGTTCTAGCGATGTATTCTAGCAATAAAGTGATGGGTCGATGCAGGCCAAACAACAATGCCTGATAGCATCTGCTCCAATGTTCTTACACATTAGTGCTAAAATTCTTGAAAATCTGCTTTGAGAAAACCCATATAACAGAACATTTCTCAGCATTTCGGGCAACACTTCATCAAAGACTATTCCATAAACACTCTGTCGAGAAAAACGGAAAAAGCTAAGGCCTAATGATATTGCCTTCAAATTTGCTTACAAAGCATTGATGATAAGCTTTTGTTGCAGAGCAGGAAGGCGAGCATATCATGTTGTCTATTGGACCCACACATGCGCCTTAAAAACATTAATAAAAGTAGTTCTTACGTAAAAAGACTGATCGGTAAAGGAAATAGATAATGAAGGTGGGAATTTAAAGAAATAAATCGCAATCCTCTATGCATGCTTTCCTGATGTGAGTCGTTAACACATCTACTTACCAGCTGGAAGTACCGCGGTTCGAATCCCGAACTTGTTTTCATATTTAACACTTTCGAAAAACCTAATAGTCTGTACAAATTGTAAAAACGTATTTGATAGTATTAACGTTTCAATTTTATCGTAAATGACTTTTATCAATTTTATCTTAAATGAATGTCGTGAAGCGTTACGCTATGTATGTAATTCTGGCAAAGCATCAAGGGCTATCTGCCTAAGGGCCTCCTTTGTGGAGAACTTTCTAAGTGAAAATGTCTTGTATACACATTATTCATAGGGAAAACCACGAAAATTCCCATGCAGCCAGCCCGTTCGCGGGATTCGAACCTCGGACCGAACTACCAGTGTTCAGCGACTTTACCGCTTGACCGCTGGTGTGCCAAGTGTTATGGAACAAGTTGGAAAAAGAAAATCAATTCATTAATCAAGAAATGAAGGGTAGAAAGACTTTGAAAGAAAAACATGCACTATTTTCGGATTGGGAGGCAATGCAATCTCGTAACCAGAAGAAAATTAAATAGATTTTTTAGAACTAAAATTACTTTACATTACATATATACACAAAACGTTATTAAGAACAATAAATTAACAATAACAATATTTTGTTTACTGTGATGCACGAAAAGAAAAAAAATAGTTATTGGAAAGTATAGTTTACTGGAAGGCAATACCTATCGACATGTAAAACTTTTATTTCGGAAGAAGCAATACGATGGGAAGAGGATACCCACAGTTAAAACGCATCTGTTCGTGCAGGCCTTTTTCAATTCGTTTTCTGATGAACCTCATTTAAATCTGTCCACAATCAATAGGTTTCTATTTGATAGTACAGTCCTGTCTTCCAATTGTTTTGCCAGGCTAGGGTTACTCGAATATGGAAGACTGTTATTTTGTTAGCTTTTTTTTTTTTTGGCAAATCGATTTCTTTCTTTTTTATTCTCAGAGTGGATGAGATTCAAGGTATCCAATCGATTCTGTTTCCTATGAGTTATCCCCCCCTTCTTGCTGTTGAAAGCAGTTATTTTCGGTTGGAAGCATCTTCAATTGTTTTGGAATGTAGGTTTAGATTTTCAAACTGTATCGATTAAATTTAAATACAAAAAATAACGGTTCTAATTTTTATCTGAAAACACCTATAAAGGTCATAAGTGCTTTCTTATTTTTGCTATCATTAATTTATGTTATGTTACCAGGACATACATCATCCACTCGACAGAGTAATTTTTGTTATTTTGAGAGGCATGCTAATTTTCATCTAGCCATTTGGTTTCCATTTTTCATAAATTTCGTACATCTATCTCAAAGTCATATTACACATCAGAAAATAAATCCTAACACCAGTTAACCCGTTCGCCGGAATTTGAATTTTGGCTCAGCTGTAAGACTTTAACTGTATCATCTTTTGACTTTTGGATATATGATGGAAGAAAGCGTTATACGCTTTAAAATATAATTTTAGATTTAGTTTTTGCAAATTGAAAAATAGCATAAGAACTTTACTTTTAATTAAATTTAAATTAATGTTATTTAGAGATTTCATATGATAATATCTTGAACTTTAAACAATGTATGCAAGTGCAGTAATATATTGTTACGGATTTTGTACAGAAATAAATGATTTTATTATCTGTAAAATAGTTTTTTTTTTTTTTTTTTTTTTTTTTTTTTTTTTGTTTATTTCATGTAACGCGAAAATCTAAGAGAGGAACTATGCCAGAAAAATAAGAATACAGGGGTAAGTCCATTTAACATTGTGTAAATAAATATCTCGCCAAGCTGACAACAGTTTGGTCTACTTAATTTGTCGCCAAGTTTGTCGGAAGATCCCAAAAGTCACTTAACCTGACGACCATTTGGGGACATTTTGGTGCGGGTCCTGTATAATAACTATAATACGTATTGTAACTGAATAAATGTAATTGACCATTATGCTAGCTGTAACCGTAATTCGACCCTCGCAGTGCTTTCCAGTAATTTCTAGAAGCAAAAAGCACTAGAAATATCTCGGCTGCCGGTTGAAAACTATATGATGCCAGAGACAGCATTTGCTTCCAATCGTTGTTTAGTTAATTGTTTAGTTACTGTTGCTGCAAATTGTTACTTCAGCGTGAATTGAGATGTCTCTTTTAGCTTTCTCGTTAGATACGCTTTGCACTGCGTTGTGTTCAACGTTCTTAGTAGTTTGCAGTGTAACTGTTGATTGTACTCTGATACTGTAAACACCTGTACGAGGATTTCTGTGGAAAATTCCAGAACTTTGAAGTGTTTTATTTGATAAAAATAAATTTTATTAACCTATCATCGCACCTGTCCGCATTCAATCTATTACGATCTTCGAAGTTACTCAAATAGTGAGTCCACTAAGTGAGTTACTAAATGTAACGAAAGTGTTGAAAGTGCAGTAGTATTAGGCTTAGCTATACATCAGAAAGATTAGAGGACGACAAAATGATTCCCATTGTCGTAATTTATGGAGTAGAACCTGAAACATTTCATTCGACAATGAAGTGAATACGATGTTGTTTTGGCCTGTAAGTGCAACAGAATGGGCAATGTGCATAAAACATGGCACACCTAATTGAGAAATAAAATGACTTACATTAAGCGAGTAAATGCGGGGACCATCGGGTCCCATTCCAGATCGCCAGAAAGAATAGGATGGTGCCCCGGGGAAGTTCCTGGAAAAGGGTTTTCGCTGCTTTATCAACAATTTACGCTTTCACTTTTAAAGAATAGATGAGCGAGAAATATTTTTCCTTTAATGCGACGAAAGTGTTTTATGCGTTGCTATTCTCTCGCCGTTCGAATTTCTCATTGTCGTGATTTATGGCCAAGAACCTGAAATAGTAAAGCGGAAATGTAATATTTGAAACCACAAAGGGATTGTGAAATAGTAAGATAAATTTTGTGTTTTGTGGTTCGATATGCTGGAAGCTAAGTTGAGTTGGACCAAATGGTTTTAGCGTAAGTGTATTAGTGGACTGATGGATATACTATTTCCAAGAAATGTTAGTGATATATCAATGATACTTAAAAATTTCTTCGATACTATCAATATTTATTTCACTGATTTCTCCGACTATGTTCCTCAGTTGATGATTTATTGAGTATTGCTAAAATTCAGTATAGCTTCAAAGGTTTTGTTAACTCTCTCTCTTAATTAATTCACTCGGATATAATGACTTTTCACACTAGAAAAATAAATTCATATTTGTAGTTCAATTCCTACCGTTTCAAAAAAAAATATTTCTATTTCTTAAATATCTTGATTAAAAATATACAGAAAATTCTTATAATTTTTCTTTAATGAATTTTATTCTGAAGAATATCTATTTAGATAATCTTCATATCCTATACTTTGGCTCAACATTTTGCTTTAAGATTTGTGATGACGAAGTAGCTCACTCGAAAATTTTAATGTTTTTATGTTTTGTAAGAACTATTTTAATTTTATTAACAGTTACATTTTGAGTTAAACTTCCTTTCCTATCGATTTTTAATTTCAACTTACTACTTCTGGCCAGAACGTAGTTTTAGAATCATGTCTGAATGCTAATGAGAAAGAGAAGTATTCAACCGCGAAGTTCTACTGTCTTAGTGAGAGAGATACTAGATATTCTGACTGCACGCGTCCGCCATTTTAGGCTACTCTCGTAAGCTATTATTACACTCTGCCGTACTTTAGAACCTTGATAGCTTCGCAGTCAATTAGCGTTAAGGGGCCAACTCTGTTAGAATTTTGACAGCTTCGGTTATATTTCTTAAGATTAGTTTTGTTTAATTCTTAGTCTCTTAAGTTCAAGCCCAAAAGTCGGCTTATTGTACAACTCCAAGACGGAGTTTTGTTAAACTTTAGTTGGAATAATAAAGAGTTATTTCACCATTCTTACTTGTTGCTTCCTGTACACGAACTCAAGCAATTATTCGCTTACTAGATATTAAGATTCTTCACTTTCAACTGTAACTTAGAATTACAGAGTGGAGAATCCTATAATTTCATTCTTCACATTCAGTTTTTATCTACAATGTTTTTTTTATTTCGATTTATTTTCTTCTAATATTGGTGATAAACTGATATGAGGACCAGAAGTATAGATATACTCATAGAAGGAACAGATTTGCTTCAACAATTTCATCAAAAAATAATTTTTCATATACATATTTTACTGCCTCTCCTATGCGTAATAATACAGAAGTTATATCAAAAATATGATTTTTATCTTAATTATATATAATTTTTAATTACTTCATGTTGTGCTTTATTATACAGCATATTGTGTTGCGTATAATAGGTGCCTAAATTAGTGATCTAACTATCTATGTATATTTCTCAGTATATGTATCTATATATGTTTATCTATATAGCTATATAAGTAAGAAAAATAAAAAAAAAATATGTAAAAGATTAATTATAACTTATTAGCAGCGTAAATTAATTTCCCCTATGTTTTCTAAAAATAGTAATCTCTGTTTGTAATGCGTCATTCCGAAACTAATCCATGTCATATGACTCTTACATAATTCTAATGATGTAAATAGAACTAAAACCCAAACAGCGAATAATAATTTTACAGCAATATTAATGATCCAATCAAAATGCATCGAGAACCAAAACTAACTCAATCTGATGTAAGATTTCATCCTGAAGGTAACACATTCTCTTGCTACTATCCGGCCTAGCTGGAGTGCTGTCTACTGCTTTCTTCTTACTGTAGAGTCATGAAAAATGTAAACCACTTGAAATAGGCATAAATAATGGGCCAAATTGATTGTGCCCGCAACATGTTTAAGGAATTAAAAAAAGATTTATTCTGCCTCTATTGCCAGTTTTCTAATCATTGTAGATCGGCATTTCAGCATTCTACGCCATCGAAATTCTTGTTCTTCTGTACAAATTTAACCTTCTACGTTCTACACCATCAATATCGCAAACTTCCTTTTCTTATTTACAGTTATTCCATATATATATATATAAGTCAAAATTATTATTTAAACTAACGGTAAAACATTAATTCTCTCTCTTTTAAAAATCGCAATAACGTCTTTGGATTGTGTCATTTCTAGATCGTTCTATCGCCTGCGCAGCTCTGATGACGTAATAATTGGGAACCAAAGCTTCTCTGTTCGTGTGCTTCCACCTTGCGTAACTGCGCACTTCAACTTCGCTATTGCCTTACTGGGATGAAATTTCGCTGTCTTGATAGCTATAGCTCTAATATCAAAAGTGTGAATGAATAGGCACACTAGAGTGCCAAGTGAATTGTGGCTCCACGAACGTCAGCTGGAACAGAAATGGAATTAAAACGCCTCGACTGCCAAGTTCTTTAGATATTATTATTAGCATACTAAATCAACATATTAGCATACTACGCAATCGGAGTTCGTTCTCTTCAATACGGATCTAATAGCTATTACGCATCAACAGTGTTCCGGCTTTCCTTGTTATGACTACATATATATATAATACATATATATCTATATCTATATCTATATATATATATATCCTACACACGGCGAAGATTACAACCGTCCTAGTTCATGCCGCATGGAATTGAACCTCATTTCTGCGGAAATCAGTTACATTGGCGTACAAAAGAATTAAATAAATATAGGTAAGAAATAATAAAAAAATAAGAAATTAAATACTTATATTACAGGAGCTGAAACCGTAAATTAGTTACTTGCGGAATGATTGCGATGAGAGCTGTTCCAGATTACAGCATTTTGCAGCGCATTATGTAGTGATAGCATGTAGTTTCGACACAGAAATATTACTATTTTGAATATTATTCCACAACGCTGAGTGAAATATAGATGCTGTTTTTTAGATGGAATTTCGCCGTCAAGCAGCATTCAAAGTAACAGTGGTTTGGGCTGCCCACTTTCTCACAGTCGCAGATGTCTGTGTTGGAAAGACCAAACCTATGCAGATAGGCTTTGTACGGTCCATGACCTGTTAGGAAATGTGACGTACTGCCAGTTTTGCTCTGCAGATCCATGTTTACACTTGGGAGCATTGCATGTAGACGTCGATCCGTTGTGGCATCATTCCTGCGGGTTTGCCTCTGTCTTATGAGAAGCTTGCATGTGGAATGCTTTAGCAGCGACACTGGAAGTGTTGTTGGACATTCAAGTAAGGATGCACTATTGTCAACTTCTTTAGCCACTGCGTCTGCACTTTCATTTTCTAGTATTCTTACGTGCGCTGGCACCCAACAGAGTACAGGACGAAAAGGTATAGGCATACTGAGGAGAGTTCTTTGTATATTGTGAGCCAGAGAGCTCCTACTGTGCATGCTTGAAAGTGCTTGGAGGCTTGAGGCAGTGTCCGTATAAATATGAACTTGATTAAGACAATCCCTACGACTGTGGTTGAATGCTGCGTATAAGGCTATGAGTTCTGCCTGAAACACTGAATTACTTTCGTTCAGTCTTCGTTTCCAGGAGAAGATAATGTTGCCTTTATCCACTTCGCAGAATCCACATCCTGTGCTAGCCTCTGTCTTAGATCCATCAGTGTATATTGCATGATCATTTTGCGCTGGAGAATCTGAGTTTATATAGATGGTGTCCGTTAGGTCAAATTGTGCTGGGTGACAAAGAGAACGAGATTTGTATTTTTCATAGTCTGTGGATCATGCTCTGTCCCCACAATGATGTAGTTTTATTAATCCTTGTAGCTTTTATCATTGCGGTTTCCTCTCGACTACAAGATGAAGAGGGGGAAGACCCGCAATGACTTGTAGAGCAGATGTTGGAGAAGTACGATAAGCCCGAAAGATGAGCAGAAGTTGACGTTTTTGTATGGAAAGCAAGGTTTCCCTCATGTTTCTGCCTCCAGATGGAGGCTCCGTACAAAATAATGCGTTCTGAAATGGTTTTGTACCAAGATTTCAGGAGATTTGCCGGTATGCCTCATTTCGTACCTGCAGTACGTTTCATACTGTTAGTGAGATTGCCAATGCGCTGTCTAAAAATTTTAGATAAGAGTAGAAGTAAGTTTATTATCAAAGGAGAAACCTAGGTATGTCATTTCTGATATATATATACTCAAATCGTTATCAGAAAGGCTTTTTAGGAATTTCAATTCTTTAGAAATAGAAATAAGTTACAAATATGAGTGGAATATTGCGTATATATATTAATTTGCAGGTAAAGACTGTGTGAATGTTTAATACAGTTTTTGTATAACGAAAAATGTAGAAATTATTTCCGTTTTTGTAAATCCAGAATATTAACTATTTCAGGAAAGAATTCTGTCATTTCTAAAAGACATTCGTAGATTTCTTTGAGTGGCAGAGACGCGTAGAGATTTCCAAAGTCATAGCAGTTAATATCAGAGCCGTGCCTACATATTTTTTGACCTGAGGCAAAGCGGTAAATGTTTTCCCCTGTATGCAATGCAAAATTATTTATTTACCTATTTGTATTTAGGAAGGAAGAATAAATAAATAATACTAAATGATATTTGAAAACATAACATTACACAAACACAATATATATATATATATATTCATTAGTGCATATACATACATATACTCATACATATAGAACAAATTAACTATATTTATATATATTTTATGCTCATTAAAAGTAATTATTCAAGTGAAAATACAATAACTCTTACAGTAATAGTTAATTATAACTTTGTTTATTCCACAAAGTGATACATATATATAGATTAACAATTTTTAAATGGAAAATATTAAAAGTATGCTTTTTGAAAAATGGCAAATAATATTAAGTAGTATAAATAAAACATCTGCTCAAACATTTATGGCATAAACTTTTCAGGCATATTTATAATTTAATATTTCTTCCTTTTAAAAATCAAAAAACGAAAAATCACCAATATTTTTATTTCAAAATTTATTTGATTACTTAACTCATGTTCTATAGAGAGAATGGACATGTTTGAAAGTTTTTCATGGCCATCAGATCTCATATAGTTCTTTATTATTTTTAAGTTTGCCAAAGCTTCTTTCGCCACTAGCTACAGTAACTGGCGACGTTAAAAAACTTAAAGCTGTTTCCAAATTCGGATAAGACTGAACCGAATAATAATCGTGAATTATTTTTAAAAGTTCTAAGCTGGTAGCTGCTTTTATGTCCGGAATTATTGAAATAGCATGGTTTTTAAAACTAGATATTTCGACTAAATTTCTTCAGCGTTCACATCATTGGGATATTTAAGTTACAAGCTGGTGCCTTTAAATTACTTAAATCTAATAACATTAATTGCTTAAGAAATTTCATTTACCTTTTCGTATCGCCATTTAAATTCTGAAATTAAAACATCGAACACTTCTTTCTATAAAAATGTATTTTTCTGCAAAACTATAATTTATATTAATTGATTCCTCACAATTTTATTTATTAGCTTTTCATTTTCGTTTCCTTTCAAATTCTGATGATATATTCATCTTTAAAGCTGAAGTTTTGCATTTCTCAAAAATGCATTGAGAAATATTTTCTCTCATTTCATGTAATGAAAGATATAGTCCCTCTACTAAGCGTGCGGCTTTATAGACAGTTATAGGTTTTGAATGCAAGGCTTTATTTACTTTTTCGATTTCTTGCAGTATTAAATTTTACGCATATAACAAGCATAAAAAATATAATATTGATTTGTTTCAAAATACTGTTATTTTTAACCCATTGCAAAGATTATTGAAACATTTAATGCCATATCTTTCAATAATCTATGTACTTCTGTTATTTGTAGATATAATTCTTTAACAGCATTTGCTCTTGATGACCATCGTGTCTCTGTATGACCTTTTAATGTTGCTTTCAAAATAGACATAAGTGCATCCCATCTACTCGTTGAAGATACAAAAAAATTATAAATCCTTAGTACAGTGCCAAAAAATATTAATATACTTGAATTTGTTGAAGCGGTATTTTTGCACACTAAATTTGAACTATGAGCTGAACAAGGAATCATGTAGTTTGATGATTTCTTTGACAAATAATGGCCTGCACGCATTTGTATAATCCAGCCATATTGACCTCGTTATCATAACCTTGTCTTCGATATTTTGAATCTTGAAGCCATCCTTTTCTAACATATAAATAATTTCATTTGTTAAACCACTACCAGTTTTCTATTTTGTTTCTATAAAATCTATAAAGCTTTCTTCAATAAATATAGATTCGTCTTTTATGTACAAGTTTCTAATAGTCTGACACTGTTACTCATGATGCGAAACATCTGGTGTACAATCAAATATCAAAGAAAAATATTTCGCTTAGTACGAATTTCAAATCAAACATGATTACCTAAGAGTAATATAAATTCATCTTGTGCTTTATTAGACAGATACGAAACGGATCCTTTTCTGTGGTTAGCTATATGATAGGCAGTATTTCTGTCATAATGACTTAAATTGACAATTAAATTTAGGAACATTCCTGCACTTTAACTGACAATAATTTCATGCATACCTCTAAGAGGTAAATTATGCTTTGCCCAAAACAAAATTATGTCTAATATGATGCATCAGATATGTCGTCAGTTTTCGTTTTCTGATTCTACTGCTTTATGCAGGGAATCATCTATGAAATAACCTCCTTTAAAATTTTTCCAAAGCATTTCCATTGAAGATAAGCATTACGATGAAACATAGAATTTTCGTGATCTGAAATTCAGTTTTAGTTTTTCCAATCTTTAAAATCTCTTTTTTAATTGGAAATAGTAGAATCTGTCTTACTTTTAGTAAACCGAATGCATAGAAAACAGAATAACGATACAGATCTTTTTGAATAAATAAGCCAGTTGCGATGTATTACCTCCCCATTTGAACATTTCTTAAAAAAACATTCTTTGAAAAATCTCCTGCCATCGTCTGAAGTAGATTCCCTGAAATCAGCATCTTAAATTTTATTTTGTCTGAAATTGTTGGCCATGATGGAGGATCATTGAAGTTAATCAGTTTAATGGTTACTTTATCCTCCTCGTTTCCAGAAATTTCAATTACTTGTTTGCTTTTATTTGAATCAAAGTTGCTTTATTCTCCAACTTCAACCACAGTTTCTTCCGAGCTATTTGCTATTACTTTTTTGATGAATTACTTATTTTGTTTGAATTTCAGTATTTCGAAGACCAGCCTTGTAACTATAAAGCGCAGTTTTGATAAACGCAATTTCTTAATTTTCTCCTTCTTTTGTATTCAGTATCACTGGGTTTTTTCGGTGCCATTTGTAAAAAATTCGATTTTTGAATGATTTTGATTAAGAAATTATCTAAATTTTACTTTTTCTCATAAGAAAGTTAATAAAAATTCATCGTTGAATGAAATTTACATAATGTTAAAATTAAAAATATATAAAACAAAAAGTATTAAGAAAATATTTTAAAAATATTATCGCGCCATAAACTTCTTTCGACGTAGCATTCGATATTTGGGTTTGACTATGAATAAGATTGTATAGGAAATTTGAAGCGCATTTATAAACTCTTTATTTAGCTTATTATAGCTTTCCATTTTCCTTCCTCGCAGATTTTTGGATTTCCGCTATAAGAGAAGATGCGCCAAACAAGTTTTTCCAGAAATTCATATTTGCCAAAAAAACATACTTTCATAATCAGTTAATTTCAACAGCAGTAAAATTTGTCTTTAGTGTTAATGGCTTCAGTAAACGGAGAAAAAGGATTGTCATACTTTAAAAAAATTATTCACAATACTTATTTTGAAGAGAACAATAGAGTCATAAGAGATAAGAATTTAACTGTGCTTACTAAAACGCTCGCTCTGTAGAAAATTGTGAAGTTCAGTTTGTTATGAAACGAAAAATATCACATACTTTAATACGATTTATGGTTTCATTAGATAAAGTTTGCAATGTTGTTTTACCACAGCTATGCTATTAATGCATCAAAATCCATTACAATTCTTAATTTAAATTATTAATCCTCTGTACATAGCAATATTAATGAAACCTGAGTATGTTTAATAACCATACTGAAACCAGTTTGCATTTCTAAAATTATGCAAACATGTTTCCGTCATTGGTTGAAATTCTCTTATATGCAATGAATTTTATAGTTCTTTCATTTTATTTTTTTTACCTTTAACGCAATTTCATAAATAATTCTCTTCGATATGTTAAGTAAAATTGCGACTTTCATTTTAAACACATCAAGAGATATTTTTGATCACGGAAATTCTTCTGAACAACTACTAAGTAATAATGTCTACATTTCTGGTCTTTCAATTAATGTTCGCGTTGAGAAGTGGCCGAAGGGTAACATAGGCAACTTGTTTAAATAGTTTATTGTAGTGATCGGATTGATTGCATTTAATCTTCTGTACCTTGAATATCAGGTAATTCTATGAGAACATTCTCCACGAAAACATCACTTCTAAAGCTTAGAGTGTCACGAGCATCATTATAATAGATTAACCAATGAAATCAGTATTTCATATTCACAGAATCTTTCACCAGTTCACCATCCAGCTCTGACAAAACGATTATTTGAGCTTGAGCAGAAATTTATATGCCATCTAATTTAAATATGCCGATAATTTGGCTGTCATTTTTTTTAAGAATCTCATGATATCTCGACAATAAAAGCATAATTTTAAAATTAAAAAGATTTAATGATACTTCATATTTTATCTTTTCTTTTATTGCGCCTCATGAATTAACTCAAGAAACTTCTATGTGTTAAATTTCGCGACTTATAACAGTGTTTATCATTAATATTTATTCACAGAAATGAGTATTTCTTAAGTCTTTTTAGCAAGAAGCATAACTTTTAAATATATTTTATATCGATCCCATTAGAGTCAACGGAACAAAACTAAATTTTTAAAAGATATTTGTTACGTTAAAATCAATTAATTACATTAGAATTAACCAGAACAGTTCGCCTTCAATCTTCCACAAAGTACTCAAAATTTTAAACTTCCTTTTTTAGTTCTCTAAAACTGGAAAACTTATTTTATCTTTTTAATACAAACAAGAGAATTATTAAAAAGCCTTTATCTTACCTTATATCTTTACATTCAGTTGACAAAGAATGAACCAATTTGTTTAATCCTTCAGCATCTGCTTCAGAAGTAACTTTAATTGAAACAATCCATACAGGCCCCGAGCAACATGAGTGTGAATACAAGCGAAAAACTTCGATTCATGCGCCTCGTTTATTGGAAAGTTTTAGACCTCCCCCCGAAAAAAAGAGAAAATCTGAAATGTTTCAGATTTTAAATTACTTCCAAAGGGTGATTTTAACATTTTGCGTATATTCCTGTACAACGTTGTCATTGCACGCTTTGAAATCCTTGAGTTTGCTTATAAAATATTCGTTAAAGTTTCACAAAATATAAAATCGATAATAAAAAAAAATTCAAATTTGGGCTTCTAGATGCCCATATTCGCAGTAGGATTACATCATTCAAAATTTGATGGCTCTAGGTAACGTTGTTTCATCCCAAGGCGAGAAGCATACATACATTTATGCAGATTCTTCGTTATTTAATTTCTTCAAATATAATACTGGGGGATACTATTTTGTGGCAACAGTTAGAAAAGTGAAACCGATACAAAATCGCAAAATGGAAACAATAGTCCCTCAGGGACAAAGCCCCTTTGAACTAAAAAGTGCAATAACTAATAATATATTGCATTTCATTTTCATTCACCCTTGTTTATTCTTCGGATGCTACTCCAGAAGGCGTTAATGAAACTGCAAACCTCAGCAGTTATGTCGCCGTCTATCTTCAGTTAACGGCAAGTTTGATATAACTAAGTAAAGAGCTTAAGTCAAATTAATGAGAGACAGCAAAGAACAACTAATGTCGTCAATATAATATTTTCTATGAAAATTTAGTATATATAATTCGTTATACAAAGTATAATTAAATACTTAAAGCTACTTTAGATAACAAATTTTAATGTTAGAAAATATTACATACACTACTTCGAATGCTCATGTCTTTTGAGAATTTAATTACTTATTCAATAGATAATAATAAATCAAAATTAAGTTACGATAGGAAATACACATATCAACATTAAACAAAAACAGTTCTATAAAATTAATAAAACAGATACAAAATATTAAAATATGTCGAAAATTCTTTGGTGTATTCCTTTGGAGCAGCCAAAGAATTTCAACAGAGCCAGGCTTTCGAATTTTATCTAGATGATTGTTAATATTGAAAACATTTTAAAAAAATGAAAGAGAATGCCGATTATGAAAATTAAAGTGCTTTAAAAGTATAACAAAATATTTTTTTAAAAATTAATTATTAAAAAAATAATTAATGGGGAAGAGAAAACATACTCCGACGTTTCTTCAAACTAAAAATATTTTAAAAAGATAAATAAGGAATCTTGACTAAGAAATTAAGAATTAAGAATGCTGATTAAGATAATTAAAATGCTTTAAAAGTATAATAAAATAAGTTTTTTAAAAATAAATTATTCAAAAAAAATAATTAATGGGTAAGGGAAAACATACTCTGACGTATCTCCAAAATAACAAACATTTTAAAAAGATAAATAAGGAATCTTGGGTAAGAAATTAGAAAACCATTGGATAAATCAAAAGCTAACTGCTAAAATTATGAATTAAAGAAACCTAAATAACTGGTAATTAAATCAAGAGCAATATGCTAAACAAATATTAAACGTAATTTGCTGAATAAATATATTCATAATTAGATTTCGAACCAAAGATAAAGCACAGCGGCTTAAGCACTTCTCAACTCAAAATGTAAAGTGAAAGCTAATATACTGTAAAATAAAAACTTTTAAAAATAAGATTATGAGGAAACAAATTTGTTCTAACTAAATTAAGAATTAAAAATAATAGTTAATGATGAAAAATTCAAAATTTTCGAACAGAAACTTGAAATGGAAGGCCTATAACACAAAATGAAAAATAAGAAATAGTGTAATATGCTAAAAATAATAGTTAATTTAAGTGTAATATGCTTTAAATTGGAAAAAATAAAATAAAAACTGAAATAATCAATTCAAATAACTCATTTTAATGCAATTAGAATGGAACTAGAAAATAATATAAAAAATAATAAAGCATGAATGAAGAAAATGTCCATGTGGCGGCTGTCTTCGAATTCTCGAGAATTTATACAAAATAAAGTCTCAAGTTGAGCTGCAGCTAGAAAGCTGAATGAAGAAAATCCGAATATGTATACTAGAGTAGCCGCCTTTCATAATTTAGTCTTTTTAATTGCTATCTCTTGGATATATATATTGAAAAAATAAAACATTTAATTCCGTTACATATTCCAAGGATCAAGACATTAAGAAAATAAAATAGAAAGAGATAATTGTTGCTACATACATCAACTCAAACATGAAGAAAAAAATATAAACACATTTGAGATCCGTATTGAAAAAATTTATAAACAAAAAATAAATTAAAAAAAAAATCTGGAATGCTTCAGATTTTAAATTACGTCCAAAGGGGCGTTTTCTTAATGTTTTGTGTGTTACCTTTATTTATTAAATATCATGCTCTTTGCACTTAAACCATAAAATTTAGTTCAATAGTAATGTCGCAAAATAAATTTAAAATAAGCCTATCTTTAGAATTTCCGATACACAGTTCGACGCGATGAAGATAAAAAGGTTTTTTCTCCCCCGTAGATTGTTGCCATTCCTTCATTTTAAATCGTTGATTTTGTTACTCAAAAGTTCGACTTGTTAAAGTTTTACAAAATATGAAATCGATAATAAAACAAATTCCAAATTTCAAATTTGGGATTTCAAATGCTCATATTTGCAGTAGAATTACAGCATTCAAAATTGCATGGCTCTAGATACCGTTGTTTTATCACAATGTGAGAAATATGCATACATTTATGCAGATTTTTCATTGTTTAATTTCTTCAAATATAATGCAGGACTCTAACATTTTGTGGCAACAGTTTGAAAAGTGAATCGACATTTATAGGAGTCCGACGCAAAATGCCAAAACGAAAGTAATAGTCCTTCGGGACTCAGATCCCTTTGGACTAATAATTAAATTATAATTAAAATTCCTAAATTTGACTACAAGTTGCAGTCTTAGAACTAACTACCCCTTCTTTCATCTATGTTTGTTTCATATGTGGTTTATTTATAGGATTTTGAATAGTTGTTTTTTGATCTACATTCATTTGCTCCACATGTATCCAGTGAATGTTTTTGACGCTGTTTATTGCAATTATTTGGTATTCTAGGATGCTTGAAAAATTAATTAGTATTACTGTTCTTAATCCAGCCTCTAGGGCTTAGACAGATAAAGATACATGTTGTTTTGTAGTTTTTTAATGTTTTAAGTTATAATTTGTAAATTTGTTTCATTATCAGTTCAGAAACAGGCTGATCTATTATCTCTTTCATTAAACCATTTCTCTGACGATCTTGTGGCGAAAGATGTAAATTTTCTTCATTTAATTTTTTTCATTTTAGTTTCATACTTTTTTTCCATGTTATTGCACACATTTTTATATATATTTGTTCCCTTTGCATCTTACTTTTCGTTTATTTTTTCCATCATTTTTGTTATGTATGCAATCAAATTTCTAATTTTATTATATTTTAAATGGCTTGATCCGGAAGGAATGTAGTATAAGGAATTTAAATATTTTATTTTATTTTTCAATATTATCACCAGTATTTAGTTATAATACAAGTTACATTTTGATAACTTACTTTACATGGAATAAATTTTCTATCCATATTTACTTTCCATGCACAGGTCCTTATTGCTTGCTGCTTGTTCTTGTTCTTTAATGCTTTAATGCTACGCGTTCTTTCAGTTTATATGCTTACTGACTGTCATATGGGATGCTCTAAAATATGAGCAATTAGAAAGTGATCGGGATTTAGAGTTTGGTGCAATGAAGTTCAAATTTTATAGCACGAAATAGCACATAGCATTTTTTGATCAAATTTCATAGCACGAGTATGAAATTAAAATACTACTATTCTGCTATTGATCCATTAATGAAAGATTATCTCATAATAAAAAGAAACCTATCTGGTTACTAACTTAAAGCTTAACAAATCTTACGATTACATTTAAATATCAAAGTCTGTAGCATTTATTATTGTTGTAAAAGGCGCGTTTAAAGTTAATAAAAAGAAGTAATCAGTGCTTTTGAAGAAAATTTAAACTTAATTGCTCTAAAATATAATATATTGTGTGTTTTGTCAAATTTGATCTAAAACTTAGATATAATCCCTTTGAAAAGCTATGGAACATAAGAAATGACACTGGCATATGCAAAATGACACATACTTAAAATTCCTTTTAAAATAGGAGATCTTAAAATGTTTAAGAAAATTGGATTGAATATTTACGATAGCAGATTGTAGCATGTGTGCATCTCCATTTCTGTCACTGAAGAAATTATACAGCATTAGTGCGTTAAATCTTACTCACCACACACACAAGAAGGGTAGATCGTATCGTTTAAAAAAAAGCATGATTTTTCAATACATGTTACTAATTTTCTTTTTAGTACAATGTTAACTGATACAAGTATCGGAACATCCAGTTTGTTGTTTTTATGCTGACAAAGCACTTAGCAGCAATCACATACTCAAATCCATGAAAAAAAAATGACTTGAATTCGTAACCAATTTGTTTCGTGTAATTGGATAATTTCTTAATTATTTTGATTTTATGGTTAGAAATGAAAATAATTTGGGACTGGAAATATGATGGCATCTTTTCTATAGAGTGCATTATAAACCCTTGCCGACTTTGACCTTTATTTTCCTGAATAACAACTAACATGTCTCAAAGTTCTAAATTTGGTGCAATTTTTGATTCGCATTTATACGTCACTTAATTTTACTCAAGTAAGTTGTAATTAACTTAAAATTAATATTAAACATAAAAATGATTAAGGTTGTTTGGAATATAGCAAAGAGCACGAAAGCTATCTAATTAAAGAAAAAGATGCGTTCGTGGAAGACGTTCTTGAAGAAATGGCTTGTACTCAAGCTACACATAGGAAAAATTACGCATCCAAACATGCAGCCAGTGAGGTTTCTTGGTTCGAGCCCTGGTAGAACGATCAGCGTTCAGCAGTCTTGATTACCTATTCAGATGCAAAATATCCAATAATAATCGGCTGAATATAACAAACGCTATTTTGTTTATGAGCTCTGAATACTTTGAGGATTAAAGAATTCCAAATTTTATTCTGTCAGTGTGAAAAATAGGTATGATGAATTGATTTATTATTTAAAAACCGTGAACTGTATTATAAATCATAAATAATATTCGGCATATTGCCATAATATGATTATGTCATAGTGCCATAAGTATTCGGGTTTGCTGCTCACTTCGTCCTTAATCTAATTCTTTTTGTTTCATAAAATTAGCTGTATAGCATCAGAAAACATTCTAATTTTTTGTTCAGTTATTCTTAATTTATTCTAAAATTCAAGGTTTTCTGTATACATCACATGTTCTCGGTAGTGTAAGTAAATATTAAATTTTTCTAAAAAATTTTATTCTTTTCATATGTTTTAAACAGAAATTTTTAATTTGATAAATATTTTCAAAAATACTTATAAATTATATTGGCTCTTAATAATCTAATTTGATCTTAATTACGCTTAAGTTTTGCAGGACGTTATACAGCTTTAAAAGAAGATGATAAAATACGTTGCATTCTTGAATTCTATATCTTTATTCGTGGATATGTGTAGAAACTTCTTGATTTAAATATTCAATTCAGAACAATTTCGGAGCATAGTATCGGAGCGTAGCATAAAACCTCTCCACAAAATACATAATAGCGAAATAAAAATTCGCAAACATTTTTATATTTTAAACAAATCGATTTCAGTGTAACAAATACCAACTTTTTAAATGAGACAATATATATGCATATTTTTGTTATAAAAATATTGCCGCGAAATTTCATATTTGAAAAATATTAAAAAGGCGATTTTGGAAGCGAATCCTATGCATATATAAATCATTTTGCTAGAAGCGTATTTTAGACATCTATACATGAAATATTAACTGTAACAATACATACGCGAAACAATAAAATAACTAAAAAATAATTCTATGAAAACTTCTAAATGTATCCAAAACTCTTTAAGCGTGGCAATTCGAAGTTAGACAATAAGTAGGAACTCTTCAAGCAATAAAATCATTTTTTATATTCATCAATTAATTAATGCATGAACTGCATGATATGACGCACTATTTCCAACAAAGATCTGAAATACGTAATTCAGATTAAATGTGTCTATAACGTACCTATACTTGCTGCGTGGGGTAAGAAACGAATTTATGTGAGAAGAAACAACTATTAAGCACATAGTTTTTCTATCTTACGTAACGATACTTCTTAAACTCGGAATAAGCGTAGGTTTTTAATGTGAAATTATACTTTATATTAAACATCTTATGTAATGCAAAGTATAAGTACTGCGCAAAATATAAGACGATGATACTTAGTTTAGCTTCTGATAAGTATGACCACCTAGCAGTCTAGTGGTTAACAAATATATTAAAATAACTTATTATAGGATCAATAATATGCACATTAAAATAAATCTCAGCTAAGTTTAAATCAAAGTATAATATTTAGACCATTTAATTATTTAGGTTACCTCAAATACAGGAAGCTAATAACATATGGGAGGCCCCCATTTTACGAATCTTTTTTTTTTTTTTTTTTTTGCAAACCACCTCTAAAAATGTAACTTTTCTTTTATGTGAAACTGGTTTACATTTTGTAAAAATTGATAGTCGAAATATTTTGTAAAGATCCCTAAATTATTTTTAAAAGATCCCTAAATTATTTTTAAACGATCTCTAAATTATTAGTCTACTCTCTCTCTCTCTCTATATATATATATATGCATGTAAGATAAAATATATGCAAACCAAATTATAATTTAAATTAGCGATATTCCCTTAATTCCCATCTCTGTTCTGAAAGTAGCAATGTCTTTTTCTGGACTGCATAATTTCTATATCAGTCCATGGTTTACGTAACGCTAAAAACATAGCTAATTCGGAACCTGAACTCAAGAATTTGAAAACTGAAACCTTGTATGTTGGATTAACTGCGTACTTTTTTCTTTTTGTTCTCTTGCCGTTAAGCTACTGGCTTGCTACATTTCTTTCTATCGCAATAGTATCAAAAATGAAAGTTTATTGAATAGGAACTATTAAAGTGCCAAGTTGAATTTGTAATCCCAAATGTGGATTGAAATAACGATGGGTATTCAGTCCATCCCGCCTGCCAAGTTTTCAACATTCTATGTTCTACGCTACCTACATTACTACGCAATCAAAATTCGCAATCATTCACGTAACACGTAAATGTTTCATGTTTATAACTTGATTAAGAGGAATTTGAAAGATGTTTAACCTATATTTATGACATACACACATATATATAAAGATAGCAATAGAAAGAAGTGTAAGCAATAGCTATAAATTCATTAACATATATTTCTAAATAAAAAAAATGATCTGTAAATTGCATGGCCTTCTTTATATTGTTTATTTATAATGGCGCCGAGAATGATAATTCTATATCTACATTGACTTTTAATAAAACTAATTAATCTATTTAAATAAGGAGAATTATGTTTTCTGAAATTTAAGTAAAATTTATTTCTGTATTTAATTTAAACTTTACTGTTCTACAACACACGTTCAGTGTTTCATGACGTAAAGCAGTAGTGTTCACTAAAATGTGTTTGAAAGAATGCATTAATTAAGAAAAAGGCGTACGACTAATAATGAATTGCTTTATAATATATACAGTAATCCCTCGAAGTTACATGATAAGTGAGAGTGACATAAGTCTTACCAGTGTTTAGTTCGTTTTGGTAATTCGGGATCTTACATTGCAAACAGAGTAATATATGAATTTCTGTTAAATATTAATAAGGCACAGTAAAATAAAAGAAAAAACATGTAGTAAACAATGCCAGTTTTCATACACATCAACGTAAAACAGTATTAAAATTAATGTATTATGGCATTATTTCTTTGTCGATGACGTCAAAAATTTAAATAAGCTCGTCTAGCGAAACAATGAATTTTTATCATGTAACATTTCTTCAGAACAAGCTAATATTTTTTACGCCATGGAGCTAGAACGCTTTCTGCATTAGAATACCGTTTCTTCAAAATTTGTGAATAGTTTCAACTAAGCCATAACTTCAAGGCTTGTAATTATGTCATACTTTTCCAGTAGATCTGTACTTGAGGTGTTGGTGTCTTCAGATATAATTTACTTACGCATCTCATAAACTCTTAACAACTGTTTGCTAGATGAGTCCAACAACTCACTGACGTCATCACTATTAGCTTTGAAATCTAGTTACCTGGCAAGAATGACTACAGGATTCGAAATTATGAAGGAACCTTACACGAAACAAGTCAGAACATTTCGTCGAATGTACGACCCTGATGCGAAAATATCTGCGTAAAAGGTGATAGGAGCAGAAAATAATTAACCGCCTATCGTCGAATTCGCGTTAGTCGAGGCAGCTTAATTAGGGGTTTTATTTTATTAATATAACATGTAATATAAAATATAGTATTATTTAAAATATTAGTATTCGCATTATGCACAAGTTTGTATTTTGTATGTAACACATTATATTCACACTATACTATACAACGAAAAATAGTCACAAAAATTTACATGGCGCCTAGCACTTAACATAATATAATACAGGTTTAACGTAAATCGCCATGTTACATATTAGTTTATCTAATATGAATGTCTAATAAGCTATCTCTTTATTGAACATTTTGAAACATAGAGGTGAAGTGCAGTATTATCATATTATTTCTGAAATATTAAAAGTTACAGCCGTCATATAATATACTGTAAGGAAGTAAGATATTATAACATTCAATTTGTGTATAAAAATGGTAGATGATAAGATTAGAGTTGAATATAAAACAATGATTGTCTACAAAATTTATATTACGCGTAGTAATTAATGATAAGTATCTAACATTTATTTTCTGCGTATTTCATATGCATAGTTGTTTCAGTAAAATAACAGAAACTGATTTAAATTTACATTTAAAATATGTGATTTCTTTGCTTCTACGTTAAAGAATCAGAAAACATGAAGCTTATTTTCATTTAGAAGACCTTATAATTTACATTTTTGGAGAGTCTTAAGCTGCATCTTTATGCGGTATTCTCTCACATAATAATATTTTCCTTTGCTTTGCAATACAAGCTCATAAATGTTCTAGCATAACTTTAAAATCTTGAAATATCTCTAAAGCAGATGACAGTGGAACAAATTTTCTTCTCATGACTTTGTCGCAAAATCTGAGCTGTAAACCATTAGCATTTGCAGTGAAATAATGTAGCAAGGAATTTAAAATGAGACAAAATCTAGTCGCAGCGCGTTACAGCAACAAAGGTTTATAGTAACAAATCCCAAACCATCAGAAAGATTCCACCACGAACTGTAAGATGTTTAAGATGGCATTTCGTAAACAAGTTGCATTTCCCTCTTGCATGTAGGCTACAAAAATATGCTCCCATTTGAAGAGAAAGAGGAAAAGTTGGCATGGTTACAAATGGCTCAAGAACAGTAAATCATATGTATTGCTGCTTATATTTGAGTTTAGAAAATACAGTATCCAGATTTAAGAACATCTCACGTCGTGAGAAATGGGTATTTTTCGAGCACAAAAAAGTGCAAAAAAAGATTATTTTTTAGCTTAATTCTTCTAATAAACTATAAAGCATGAAAACATTCTCTAGGCTTCCAAAGAGAAAGGTAATATTTTATTTTTTATGAGTAGGATTATTGTTAAGATGTGAATGAAATATAAAGTTGATAAAAGGATTTTCACAGATTTTAGAGCGGAAAGTTTTTGGAAGGTATTTTCAAATTGATTTTTCAGTTTTTCGCTCCTCGCGAATGCTCTAGGGCATTAAAATATTTTCTTGCTGCATGATTTTGGAATTCTGCTTCAAAACGTTTGTTTAGAAACATTCATTTCAGTATACTTATAAAACACATTTTGAATTTAGTCATGGTACAGTAACCCCTTTAAAAATCTGAGTATCAAACGCTTATTTCTTAACAATTTCGCTTTATATAAAATGGCTGTTTTGTTTATGACAATTATACCATTTTAAATTTCCACTAGTGTGAGAATAAACTACTTATTTCGTTCAAAAGTGACCTAATACGAACATCTAAAACTTGCACTGCTTAATTGAAGGAAATGAAAAGGCTTATTGGTTGGCAAAACAATCTACAAACCTTCAAGTTAATATCCCAAAGGCACTTCCTAAGTCATTCTTCAAGCAATAAAGTTGGAATGAAATAAATCTCCACTGGAATGAATTATATAGAGATTCATCCACTGCCTCTTTGACTGAATTAGTTTTTCCTTCTAGTTCGAACTGAATAATAAACATTTTTTCTACAATTTTGAAATTATTAAATTTGTAACTGAGCATTGTAATTTTAATTGATGTCTGAACGAAATTTGGGCTATTTAATACAGGCATGTGTTTCTCAAGCTTCAAGGCAGTGCAAAATCGCAAGTATAATTTATTCTACTGTTCAAAGGTTACGAAAAGAAGAGCAAAATTCAGGTCTCAGTTAAACTGTATGAATATGTATGTCTTTTGTGCAAGGTATACGTATAAGCCTGTTTTATATATAAGCTACAGGTTTACTAGAACTCTACTTTTATCCTTTATTTTTCAATTTATTTTACTTTTATTCTTTATATGTGTGTATATTTTTAAGCTAAAATATGTAAAAGATAAATTATAGTTAACAATAGCCTCTTAATGCTTAATTTCCAGCTCTCTTTTAGGAAAATAGTAATATTCTTCTGCACTACGTCATTCCGGGATTAATCCATGCCATATGACGATTGCATAACACTGATGTAAATAGAACTAAAATTTAAACAGCCAAGTTAATAATAACTTTACAGCAGTATTAAATTTTCCAATCAAAATTCATTGAAATCTAAAAATGAAGATTTCTTTCTTAACAAAAGGCACTTGCTTCCTACATCTCGGCTAAATTTGTATCTATTAAAAGTGTAAAAATATTGAAATAGCCCAAGTAGTGTACCAAGGTTGTTTGTGAACGCAACATGTTGACTGAAACAAAAATGAAGATTTAATCTGCTTCGGCTGCAGCTTGCTGTTCAGTACGGATTCAACACTCTACATTCACATTCTACATTCTATGCTTATCTACGTTTCTACGCCATCGATATTTCAAAGTTCTTTATAGAAAGAGAGAGAAAATACTAACTACATGCTTAGATTTTTGTTATTAATTTTTCTTATCACTTATACCTGGTTAACTGCACGTTCTAGCATAGATTTGCATCATTCATTAACTAGGTTAAATTTGTTCCTTCTTACATATTATTGTGTATGCAACATATTATTGTGTATTATTGTATATTCAAACATATCGCAGGGAATTCATATACAGTAACTGGATTTGAAATGCAAAAAAAAATTGTTATCTCCTAATCTTGGAAGTAACATCAGTCGAAAATCACATATATCTGCTCTAAAACTCTTGATAATCCTTGAAGCACTGATAGAATCCTTCTTTGGATATCTTACATAGATTTGCTATCCAGTCGTTTTGGGTAGTTTGGATTATCTAAAAACGTTCACATCGTGTACCCGCGTTAATATGAGGATAAGTAGAATCATAAAATTAAACAAAATCTGGTAAGTACGATTACCTTTTTAAGGAATCGATTTCTGATCGAACAAGCTCAGTTTTTTGCTCAAATTGCATGGTCGAAAGCCGTTTCAATTTCGTTTGCAATATATGACGAATAGTGATTTCTCGGATTCTGCTGCTTTACGAATTTCTTCCACAGAGCTTATGCTAATACTTTTTAAAAGCAAACTTCATTCATTGTACGTTGCACGCACGTGATACGACTCTTCCTTGAATGTCTTGACCAAAGGAATGGATGATTAAATAAGAGATAACTAGAACATTGTCAATATATGTTTTCATAATGTTTTTGAAATACGAATATTTATATTTTTCGTAAACATATATATATATATATATATATATATATATATATGTTAGATATGTTCATTTAGAAACATATATATAAGTTTTCTAAATGCTTAATATATATATATATATATATGTTTTCTAAATGCTAAATATGTGTAGTAAGTATTTAGAAAACACATATCTTAATAAAAAGACATATTATTAATTAAATACAGTAATGTTTTATATTTGAAACAATATTGTCCATATTTTTAAAAATGTAAGGTGTTTCTTAAAGGCTGTAGTTTTTTAATTATGCGACATAGTTTTATTTGAAGATTATTAGCACTTCTTTTCGTTATATACTATAATTTCGCTTAACAGCGCATTTGTCGTTTTTGTAGATGTCATGGAGCGGTTTTTTGAGAAATAACGCATCCTGGATATAAAAAAATCATTGAAAAATAAGAGAAAGATGCAGAGATGGTTTAGTGCTGTTTATAGGGATAGCAGTGCCCGTATGAAACATATGAGTGATACGCAAGTATTTGTTTTTAGTGAGACAGGACGACCTGCTGCGGATAATGTAACACAGTTAACTTGCTTCATGAGAAATGAGATGGGTGTGTGATATTCCTTCGAGGTGGAGATCAGGAATAGTCTAGAAAGCTTTGTGACTTCGCACCTTGTGAGGTCTATTTATGAAGTTATGCAAAGTTGAACATTACGTGAAGAAAGCTCAAACAAAAGAAAGTAAATCGATGGATCAGTGGCGAATTCACCAGAGACGTCTTTGAAAGGCTCATCTTGGATAACATCGGCAAAATAACCGGCAGCTGAAAAACTAACAATTGACATATAGTATGCGTCATTCTTCATTACTGAACTAGTGTGTGTATAGAAGAGAAAACCGAAGTTTAGATTTTATGCACTTTTAAGTGCTTTACTATATTCTAAACATTTGCGCAATTTATGGAACGTCTAATAACTGAGTCCATCATAAGATATTTTAAATGCATTAGTATGAATTCTCATTCATAATAGAAATATTACAATAACGTTTATTCTTATTATTTCAAAAGGGTGTTGGTTACACACTTTAAACGTACTACAGTATTTAATGGTTTACTGAAATCAATGCTAAAGTATAAAGAAAAAAACGATTTAACATTTAAATTAAAAATTCTCATCAAAACGTTTCTCATTTACAGAAAATAAATGCAGCTTTCTCACAGATACGCAATATATACAGTATCACACAAAATAATCACATTTTATTAAAAAATACGGCTATGTTTAGGGACTTGAGAAAAAACTAATACACATGGCAATAACTTTCTAAACGATGTTTCATTTGGAGCTAAAGCTGTGCTTCAAAGATATATAATTATATATATATATATATATAATTATATATCTTTGAAGATATATATATTATATAAATATATAATTATATATATATATATATATATATTTATTCAATTTATTCTTTTGAAAATATATATATATAATTATATATATACACATACTACTTGAATACTTAATGACTCGCAATGAGCGTACAGTGCATAGAAAATAAAATCATTATTATTTATCTGGACACTACAGTACATTCCAAAAATGTAGATTTCAAAAATTCATTTTTAAAGACCTAATCTCATATACTAATTTCTATAAAAACGCCTGCTTCCACAAATGACACACATGTGCATTAATGTAGATCATTGACCAAGTACATTTTTTTTAAAGTCGATAATTTATTTTACTTAGATCAAAGAGCTTTTTTTACACCCGCTTATACGTATGAAAATCTAAAATAGAAGTACATGTACCAATTGAGATAAAAAAATTGATAAAACGTGAAATGTAAATTTTACGTTTCAAATCTCAATTTTAATTTAATGAAATCCTAACTGATAAAAATCATACGAATATGTAGCTATTTCTAATGCGTTTCAAGTTTAGAAAAACACATTTTTTAATCTCCTATTTTGCTTACGTGTTAAAATGAGACATGTAGAACATCCTACACGAACGAAAGAATAATAATTCAGCTGAAATTGTTTCTATTTCCAGTGTTTCCCACAGAAAAACCGTAACATCTTCTTTCAGTTGTAACATCTGATACCTGCATTTATAATGGCGGATTATTAAAAGTATCATATTCATTGCTGATAATTTTACTTGTGGCCAAACAAATGTTTTCTTATTACGTTATAAACGCACATCTTTACATTTTCTATGATATATGCTAACGTGAGTCTAATTAGAGAAAACTAAAAATTAACTCAGTTAAGAATTCCTAAACACTGAAGTATTCTTTAATGTGAAATTGGAATTATCTTTCTAACTAAAGCATTTACATCTATGTGCACTTAAAATTCACCCTAGCCTATTCCTTTATGTAATATTCATGTCTCAGTGTGTTATACCGGTTTACCTATGATTCGTAAACTGCTTACATGAAATTATTTATAATTATTTCTCGCTGAAACTTTAGCAATTTATCATGGACTAAGAAAACTACGCTATCGGCAATAAGATTCCAGTGAAGTTCGGAGGAGAAACATTACAGTATTTCAAAGAATCTAAAAGAGTTGATATAGAGAGAGTACGTTCTTTTCTGAATGCAATAAAATGTATTTCAGTATAAAGTAATATTTGCGCTTTACTCAGTTCAGATGGGTCGATTCATTTAAAGACAAGAAAAAAATCGTCCTAGTATTTAATTTTCAATGAAATTATTACGTGAAACATCCCAAAGGTAAACGATATGAATGATACTGAATGTGTTGTCATTAGCACAAGGTGAATTGTACAAATATCTCTTTTAAAATTTAAAATTCCCTAAAAGAGTCAAATTTTCACTCACCAAGTTAACGTTCCTCCAGTAGAATAGTTTTCACAATCCTATATACTTCAAACTATGCTGAAGTAAATATGGCACATTCTGTCCAATTGCTGTGGAACACAAAGCGACAAGTGTTATGTTCCTTAACAAAGAATGCCAGGATAGTTTTTGGAATTTATTTTTCCCAGCTATTTCATATCTAAGACTACTGAATGAGAATATCATAAAATTCTATGATGAAACTGTTAAGAAATGTCAGGAGAATTGCAAGATATCGAACCACAAAATAGTTGTCCCACGTGTATATTACATCTTATTGGACAAACTTGACGACTAATGTCCCGTTACAAAACGGACAAGGGCCAGTGAACGCAGTGCTAGAGCATTCTACAGAGTGAGCCGGCATCGACGTGCAGCGGTCTAAAGAGAAGAGGGGTTGCTTTCCTTTGCAGTGCGGTGTGTCGCCAAATGAATTGAAATTTTGTCGCCAAACATTGCGATGCTCTCTGTGTTGAAGATCTGCGCATCTCTAACATTTGTATGCATATTTTTGAACTAAATTTATTTAAATTCATAAATAAACAAATTAAATTATATATTGGTAAGTCACGAATGCAGAATATTGTTATAGAAAGAATAAAAGACATATATGCTCTAAGATTTTAACGCACATAAGCGAGCTAATTCTTTCAAATAACAGGAAAGGGAAAAAATAGCACAATCTTCGTAATTCCAGAACAGCTTTTCAAGAGAATGACTATTATAAAGAAGAGAAAAATACGGAATAAATTGTTAATCTTCTTTTGTTCAAGCGTAATAGTTTTAGTAGTATATTCTTTATTGTATGGCAATTTATCTTTTTATTTCAATTTTAGCTAATAACTAGGTACCGCACATTCAGAGTAAATTTATACAGCCTGTAAGTCGGTATATATATATATATATATATGTAAAGAGGAGCTTATATTTTATACACATATATAAAAATAAAGTCTACTCTCTAAACCGTTTTATATAAATTTACTATTTAAATAGGCTTTTTAAAATTATTTTTCACTGAATGTTAACATGTTCAAACTTTTCAGGAGATGCAAAATGCTCAAATTAAGAATCTGAAGTAATTTCTCTTCATATATAAACAGATAAGAGAGCAGCTACCAACCACAAGATTTCCGGCGAAAAACAATTGCAATGTTTGGTAGAATCCAAAAGAGCTTTTACAGAGAGAGGTCCATTCTTTTTTGAATGCAATAAAACATGTTTCAGTTTAAACTAATAGCTGTGGTTTACTTAGTTCAGGTGTGCCATTTCATTTTAAGACAAGAATTAAATTTGTCTTAGCTTTCACTATGTATAATAATCCACTATCTGTAATAATACTGTGATAGTTGTCCCAATAAAGTATATATCCAAGTCTATAAATTTTGAGCTGTAATAAATTGCAATTTCTTTTAGTTCACATTCCTTTGCTTTAACATTTAATATTAGGATTTAATTGGTAGGACAGTCTCAAAAATATAAATGTTTGTCATACTAATTTTTGGTCGTTAATACAGAGTGATATAAAACATGTATGCACATTTTAAATTGTGTTACATTATATGTGCATGAACTAACGCTTATTAATATATGTTTTTTTATAATTGGGAAAGAATCACGTCGATGTAAAAATTAAGATCAGGCAAAAGTGTAATTTCCGTTTAGCGTAGATTTTGAAAAAAACTCTGTCGATTCCAAGTGCGTTCTGATAAGAACTACTTTTCTTCCGTGAGGGAAAAGAATTAAATTCGTTTAAAATTTTTAATTTTTAAAAAAATTAAATTAAATTTGAAGAGTTTTAAATTTAGTATAATTTATTTTCAAAATTTTAAAATAATGTAAACATAAATACTGTTTTCTCTAATGCATGTTTTTGAGGTAACCTCATCGTTCCTCTTTTGTTGTTATATTTGTTAACAACTGTGCATCCTCTGCACTTCTACATGGTATCATTTCAAAACAGCACTGTTAGATCTGAATTACTTTCACTAAGAGCATTGGTTATTCTTAGAAATCTAAATATTTTACTAATTATTTATTTATTTTAATAACTCTTTCATCCAATGGTAACACTTCAAAATGCGATGGACGTGAGGTTTTTGGAATTCCTATATTACGCAACTGATAAGTTTCCACCAACTGTCTTGCCTTTTAGTATCATATTGATATACACGGCTTCACAGAGGGATAATAGGTTGAGCAGATTTATTTAGAATTCACTGTCTTTGCACAACAATATTTTTAAATTTCAGTAGGAATTTAAGGCAAATTTTCTTTGCTCAAAGGTTAGTAAAATTATTTCAAATCCGTTAAATTTAAAAGGAGCGAACAAAAATTAAATTATCTATAAAATTTTCTCAAATATGCTACATATTTGAGGACATTGCATTATCTCAATGTAATCCAATATGTGATATCACATCATGCAGATGTAACTTCAACTATTTAAAATTAAATCGGAAATAATTATGAGATATCTATGACAAAAATATGCTTCAGTACGTGTTAAAAAGTCCCAAATATGAGTGTCCAAAATATCCAAAAAGATGAGTAGTCCAAAATGTATCCAAAAATATGAGTAGTATTTTAATAAAATAATATTTGAGTTATTTTCAAAAGAAAACTTAAAATGTAATGAAACAAGCGAAAACTTAATAACAATAGTTTGTAAGTAATATATATGATACGGTGAAACACCGAGATCTGGAGAATGTCGACTTTCACCGGTGAATGTCAACATTCACATAGTCTCTTGGTGTATGTCCTGTGATAAGGTTACATAAAAGAAGAAGAGACTGAAGATTTATATGGACAAGGATGTCTCGTGAGCATAAGCTGAAAATTATTATTTTTTAAACTTAAAAATACGTTTTTAATAGTTATTAAAATAGTCTTTATTAAAATAATTAAATCGTTGGCAATGTTAAAAACGCAAGCTCGAGAGTCACGAATTGCTCTCGCACGTAAAATGTATAGAATTTGATTTTTGAAATAGATAGGTTTTTCTCTGCAGAATTGTATGTAGCCATTTTTTTTAGCATTCAATAAATTTTATTATGCTGTGTTTTGTTTTCAACCTGATGTCACAACCCAGGGTTAGCATAGCGGTTTCGGCCACTACACCACAGTCCGAAATATTTTCAAAATACTCTTATTTCTGACTTACATCGGTCAATGTCGACATTCACCATGTACTAATGGTGAATGTTGAACAAATAACAATATTAATTTTTCTTCTCCGTAATTCAGTCGCGAATAAACGCATTTGAGATTTGAAATAAGATGTTAAGAACATAAGAACCTAAAACATACAATACATTCAAAATGAGAAAGGAAAATGATAGAAGTTAAAAACTTACTTAATTATACAGTACGTTCTAAATGAGAAAATAAAATAACAGTAATAAGAACTTACTAAATTATGTGATTCAAATCTTATTTATTGCAACAACTTAAACTATTATGGCACTTTTTGACCTCTCCTTTCGACTTTCACCAGAGCATATCTGTGATTGTCGACATACGCCGGTGAGGGTCCGAATATACAAGAATGTACTGAAATATTCGGTCTTTCACCTACGTATTTGGTGAATGTTGATATTCTCCGGCGAAAGTCGACATTCTCCAATTTCGGTCTTTCACGTTAACATATATAAAAAAACACTGCTTTATTCATTTGTCTTATATTCTGTATTTTTTTTTTGTATCCAGTTGCTTGTGGATGGTCTTTCAAAAATAATTTTAATTATTTCATGTATACATATGCTCTACAACTTTAGTTATCCGAATTGCTGATTATCCGGATCCCTTTCAGAATTTAAGAACAAATTTAAGACGGGAACGTAGTGTTGAAAAGTCAGTTATTTCCGACATTAAAAGGAGCCAACCTACGCTTTTAAACTTCGCGTTACTGCTTGAAAACGAAGATGGAAGTTCTACAAGAAAATCAATGAAGTCAGCAACAAACAAAAATTTAGATGTCCTTTTGAAGTTGTTTTTGCAGCAACGTTCTATGGAAAACCCAATTTTGGGTCCGATTCTTGGTGAAAAAGCTTAGTTCAGAAGCTTAGTTGTTCATCCTTTAAAGCAAATAACGGCTGGATAAGAAATTTTTCAGTGCAGGCACAGTACTCGTCAAACAGCTTACTTTGACCAAGATGTTCAGCGAGCAAGAACTTTCACTGTACAGCGTGCTATATAACATGTACGTAACAGTGTTGCCTTTTTATTTAAATTGATTAAAACGTCTTTTTCTTTGAAAATATTTTTTCCTCCCATTTTCAACATTTAGTGATTTACTATTTCATACACTGATGTCTAATTTTGAAATTAACTTCCTTTCATTACTAATTTTACATTTGAAAACATCTTTCAAAAGTATTATTCCTCAGTTAAATGCATGCATATTTTAGTACCAAGCGCTTTCTAAACAAATCCCTAGTTTCTAGCACTGAATTGCATTACAAAGTACTCGACTTTCCGGAAAATCTCTTACATTTTTAGTTAGAAAATACATTAATAACTTCATCTGTATTCGATAATAATTATTGATTGCGTACCATGATTTAATTATAACACAAAATGGTAATTATTTACCAGATATATCATAAATAGTATCATATCTTTAAGATACGTATATCATATATCAAAACTTAGATTAAAAGTATAGTATAATTAATAAAGACCAAATACGTCAAGTATCAAATACATACGATAAATAATAACATATTAATATGAAGTATGCATGATATAAATATTTTATGTATGTCAAATATATACCTTTATATTGATTTAGATATTAAGCGTCATATTTATATTCTCAACCACAGATGAAATTTAATTTAATTTACAAAATACGTTTTAATGTGAATCGAAAGCTTTATAGCAGATATTATTTTATTTATTTATTATTTTTAAGTTTAAGATAAAAGTATTAAATATAAAAGTTACATATTTCTGAGCATAAAGATAATTTTAAAAACTAGCTGTATTTAATGTGTTAGAGAGTGGTTTCCATAGTCTTAGCCCTGGTTTGAATCTCTAGACGTTCTTTAGACGTTATGTGTAGTATTTTGCGTCATGGTAACTTTTAAAATAATAGCGCCAAATGTCCTTTCGTAACGCTGGTGAAAGAAAAAGAGGAAAGGAAAACCCTCGGATCCGAATTTCATGAAATTCTTCTCCAAAACTGGTATAGATCTCGGAAAATTCATATTGGTAATTACAAATTATTATAAGCTTGACGAAATGAAAGGGCGCTAGCGCTCTTGCAACAGTAAAATTTACTAGCTGATGTTACTTTCAAACAAACAAAATAACAATCAACAACAGCATATTTCATATTTGTTAGTCCAGTCAGTTTTCCCTGAAGCACTAAATATTTCGTTTTGGCATTTTGCGCTGGTTCACTATAAATGTCGGTTCACTTTTCGAATTGTTGCCACCAAGTATTATCACCCTGTGTTATATAAAAAGAAAATAAAGAATGAAGAATCTCCATAAATTTTTGCATGTTTCTCGCATTGGGATAAAACAACGGTACCTAGAGCCATCAAAGTTTGAATAACGTAATCTTCTACCGAATATGGTCATCTCAAACCCAAATTTGGAATTTGAAATTTGTTTTATTATCGAATTCATATCTCGTAACACTTTAACGAATTTTTGGTTAACAAACTCAACAATTTCAAAGCGAGCAATGGCAACGTTGTACAGAAAAAATATTTTTATCTCCAGCGCATGAGTCTCTGTATCTGAAATTCAAAAGGGGATATGCTCATTTTAAAACTGTTTTGTGATATTGCTGTTGAACTGAATTTTATTATGTTTTCTTGAGTAACTGGAAAATTATAATTCCGGCATAAGTATATTTTTATTAGAAAAACATATTTACGTATTGAAAGAATTTTAATAAATGTAGAAAAAATTTATTTTGCCAAGAGTTAAAACGATTTCGAATTTCTACTGCTTTGCTTCTTATTAAATTTTGTAAACACACTCCTTTATGGCAAGAAAGACAATTTTAAGTTAATCTAAATTATATTAATTTATTCAGTTATAGTTTTCTTCAATTAGAAATTAAATTTATAAACTTGTATTTTAAAAACCCAAATAAATAAACCTTATTTAGAGTTCTATGTAAAGAAAATATGTAAAAAATCTCTATGTATGTAATTTCTATGTATATATTTAGAGTTCTAAGTAAAAACACAATTTATTTAAAAAATAGGTACATGAAAAAGAGATATGTCTGTGTGAGATCACATCTAAATATGTAATACCAATCAATAAATATTTATGATATTTTAAGAACACTTTTAAATGAAAATATGTTCTGCTTCATATTAACTATATTCGTGTAATGTACTTTATTGGCAACATAATGCATGGTAAACAGCTTAAGTTATCAGAACATAAAATCTGAGTAGATTAAGAGATTAAGTTGATTGAAGAGTACATCAGAAATGAAATCACTTCGTTTTTATTAATATTAAAAATAAAAATATAAAAAGAGCAGTTCAATATAAAAGTTTAAATATTATTTGATATGTGTGTGTTGGAGATTTAACTGATATCCCTGAACTGTAGAGTCATTACTTTTCCTGAAAATGGAACCATGAAAAAAAGCATTACCCTCGCCGGGACTCGAACCCTAGACCGCTCGAATACGCATCGAGTATCCTTCCAATTACGCCACGAAGGAATGCGGAAAGGAGGAAGAAAATACCTTATAGAAGGAATATATATTTTGAAAATACTTGCGTCTAGAAGTATGCTTTGCTTGATACTAAGCCATTTTACCAAATAATATATATACTTTTAAGCAACAGAATATAGCACGTAAAATTATTCATGGAAAATGCTTTAAAGAGAGAATTATAGGTAAAAGTATAGTTTAGGGTACCTATTGGCGAAACTTGGCGATTTTGGGCGGTACATGGATACCGAATTTGTGCAGTTCTTTGACTCCTTTTGGCTTGCGAAGCCAAAACTCGCCGCTACACAAAGCCAAAATAGTAAGACAAACAATTTCACAAACTCGGTATCCGTGTACACGTCGACCTATTTTCACTTTAAAAAAAATCCCCGAATTGCACAAAAATGGCATTGCGCACTCCTTTGACTTTATCCATGTACACGTCGACCTATTTTCACCTAAAAATAATCCCAGATTTGCACAAACTTTCATTGCGCACTCCCTTTACTTTGTCCATGTACACATCGATATATTTTCACTTAAAAAGTCAAAGGAGCGCCAAATTCTACAATAGAGGCAAACAAAAAAATACATAATCTCAATAAAATACATTTTAAACCAAACAATAAAATAACATAAAAAAGGAAAAACATGTTATACATTTAAGCACTACCGAAAGCAAATATTCACTTACCATGATTTTCGAGTTCGCTTCGTACACCCAGAGTCACGTAAAAATCAAAATATCAATCATACTCAAATGACTATTTTCAAACCAGGTACTCTTTCTGATCGAACGCTTCACATAGTGAACCACTGAACCTTTCTTCCTAGAAACCCATTCAAATCCATCTAAAGGGTTTTTTTACGTTCGACTAGACGCATATCCTTCCTACATACAGGACACTTATGATGGTACTAAGTAAACCTTCATTTACACACCAGTCAATTAAAGCTCTTTTCCCCTTTCGCTTAAAATCGTACAGAAACTTAAAATTAATCTTATTACATTTGGTCATTCTACCGTCTAAAGAATCACACCAACACACACAAGAAAACGCTTACAAAACATCCCATGATTCAAAATTTCCCAGAATCATGCACCCGATTACGTCACAGTAGGGTTTCCATAACATTCAACTACTCAAGCTACCATAAATGAAACAACAACTTGGCGATAAATCAAACAACAACTTTGCCATAATACAAGTGGTACCTTAAAGTCTACTCTATCCGAATTATATTTTTTTTGAAGATTTTGATATAAAATTTATAAAAAATTAAAATGCCCAAACAAAATATTACCTAAAAATGCGACAAATTTGAGTAAATTAAGGAGAAGATTAAGTAAAATAGTTTTCATAAATTTATAGCAATTACGGAAAATGAGGAAATATTGCAAATTTTAAAATTATATATAATAAATGAAAGCAAAATGAAAAATCTAATAGAAACAAACAGTACTTTGTATCTGATTTTCAAAGAAATTTCACTAAACACGGGAAACATACTGTTGAACATTCAAACCCATTATTCGTATTTCTGCGTTACATTCAAAATAATGTTTTCATAATTTTTTCCAAAAATAAAGAACTGTATAAATATATGACATAATTATTAAAACTTTACATCTTATAGTATGTTATTCTTCTATTTTCAGAAATAATAAATTATCGTTTATTGCTCTTTGTTAATCTGTGGTGTTCTTATTTCATTCTAGGTGTATTGTTTCCACATGGAAAAATCTATCTTTTCAAATCACGTCGTTGGAACTTAGGAACCTCATCTCTTAGAACTTTTACCTTTAAGAAGAAGATCTTTTAACTTTCTTTCTACTATTAAGCAACATCTATTTCTTTCTCTCCCCCCCAAAAAAGACAAATATGATATTTCTGGTTCTTTCCCATAGTTTACCTTACGAAACTACATTTCTGTTTCCTTGGCAACCAAAGACACAACTTTATTTTTACCACAGTCTTGACTTCATAACGAGAAAGTATTCGTAAGCTTTTTGAGTTGTTGCGAAGGAGTTGATTTAAGAGGAAATACCTGAGATTATTAGATTTCGGAGAATGCTGCATTAACTTTCAGACTGTTCTGAAATTCTTTATTAGATTTTGCAAAAGCTGTTGCAGAGAAGAATAAATTTATTTATAAATAAATACATAGAGAAATACACCTAAACTCTGCCGTTAGATCTCTAAACCACCAGGTGGACTAAACCTCTTTCTGTGAAAATATTGTTCAGTTTATTCTTCTACATAACTTTACGGAAAATACGAACACCAAAGAAACATGTAGAGCAATATAAAACTTACTACAGTAAACTCTCCTCTTAACACGAACTCCCATAAGGCGAGCATTCGTTTCACATGGACAATATAAAGTTCCGGCAGAGATGTACATGATCCTATAGAAAGTTTTACTGTTTAAAGCGAATTTGAGTTAGTATTGTTTTCTAGTCCGTTGCATCATTAGAGTTTTCCAATTAGTAAAAATTTTCAAATCTGTTCATATTTTTTCCTGTCGTTTCTCTACTAGTCTAGTTCTCTACTAGTCTTACAAACTGCATTTTATTTTTGAGACATAGCCAACAAGAGTAACATTGCTCGACAATCACGATCATCGTGTCAACAATGAATTTTAATCAACAAATGAAATTCTGTGTTCAGATGTTCGTTTTACTTCCTTGTACGAAGTAAAGAAAGTATTACAACAGGGAAAAATTTCGGATGTCATATTTAAACGAAGATATCTATTTTCACCGTTCTTGAATCCATTTGAACCATGCTTTTGCACGACATCTGTACGTACGGACAGACCTCTTTTTCCCAAAGCGGATTGTAAAATGTATTTAAGAAGACATTTGTTTGCATATGGGACTGCTATATTTAGTTGTGCACCTACCTCTTTGGTTGAAATCGTAAGCACCAAAACTATATAATTATGCACCCGTTATCATTAATTAAGGAAAAATCATATAAATGTCGGTTACTCAAAACGTTGCAAGGCGAATTTAATGACAATTAATTATAGTATACAAGACATAGTAAGCTATGGCATTACATAAAAAAATAACCAGACAAGTATGGTGTTGTAGAAATTAACATATGTGTAAAATGATCGGATCGGATGTGTTAGTTTCGTATAGTAAAACTGCCTTTCATACTGAACTTGATCTCCCCTAGAAGCAATTCAGCACATACAGCGAGGTGTGATGCTGTCAATTATGCGGTCTGTCATTTCCGAGGGAAGTGAAAGCCATTCTTCTTGCAAAGCTGTTACAAGGGCCTGAAACCGTGGACTGAGAGCAGCTATAGGTATTCTTAAAGCATTCCAAACATGTTCGATAGGATTAGGGTCCGGTGATCGAGCGTGGCCATTTCATTCGCTGAGTTGTTTGCTGCTGAAGATAATCATCCACGACTCGAGCCCTGTGCGGTCTATCGTTGTCGTCTTGTAGCTGGCACTTATCACCTATAAGCCACCATAAGTCCGCACATGAGCATCAAGAATGCCATCACTACAGGCCAGAGCATTCACAATTCCTTGTGGAAAGACATGGAAGCCTGTACGTCCACCCAAAGAGCTACCACCCATACACAGACACTGCTTCCTCCGCATGTATCTCTTTCAAGGATGTTTGATGGATGATAATGGGTTCCAGATTCTCTCCAAATCAAATTATGCCTATTATTGCTTTAGATGCTAAATCTGGACTTCTCCATAGCAACACAACCTTCCACTTATCAGCCATCCAGTGGATATGTCGATGTGCTCACCTCAAACGTTCGCTTCTATGACGTAATTTGAGCAGATTACAAATGGCTGGTCGACTAGCTTACAAACCTCCTTCGAGAAGTCTTCTAGGCACAGTTCTCGCTGACACCAACCTTTTGGTGGCTCCAGCAAGGGAGGATCTGAGTTGAATCGGAGATGCGGTTCTACTCCTTCGTGCGCATTACAACATATATCGGTCATTGGCGCTCGTCGTAGCGGTTGGCAATCTTTCTTGGTTGCCGAATCTGTGGTTAGGAATTTATAAAGTCTACGCACGAACAAAGGACTCACATTTAGCCATCTGGCTACTTTTGTTTGACTTTGTCCTCTTCTAGTCTCCCAACAGCTCTGCATCGCAGTTCTTCGGGCAAATGATGCCTGGAGGTCATTATTACGAATTGACTATACCAGTTTTCTTATCTCAGTATCAAAACGAAATTTATAGGCTTTCTCTCAAACATGCAGTTTTATACTCATCGCAGATGACGCATTCCTACTACAGCACCTCCGATTTGCACACTACAGATTTACTCAATAACCCTTCTTTGACAACATATTAAAATTTTATACAGGTTGATTTATTTTTGAACGAGTTATCGCGACTTTTGTCATTTTTTCTTATTTTTATACTCATCGCAGATGAATTTTATACTCATCTGCAATGAGTATAAAAAACATGCAATTTTATACTCATCGCAGATGACGCATTCCTACTACAGCACGTCCGATTTGCACACTACAGATTTACTCAACAACCCTTCTTTGACAACATATTAAAATTTTATACAGTTTGATTTATTTTTGAACGAGTTATCGCGACTTTTGTCATTTTTTCTTAATTTTTGGAAATCTGTGTATAAGCCCACTCTATTACTCGGCTCCTTGAGCTCGGTGTTTTACTTTTATATGTTTGTAAATTGTGAATAAGGAACCTGTTAGTGCCAGCTGGCCACTAAATTTGAACTTCTGCCTAAACCTCACTTTATTCCAAAAAATATTTGCACTATAATATGATCTGAACTTAATAATTAAGTCATATTAAGCGTTTGGAATAGTGCATTAATTGTTCTTATGACAAAATCTAATTTTTGTTGCTATTATGAAGAGATGCAGTTCGCGCTGTTAAAAAGGAGGGATAAAAGCCAACTTGTAGTGCTTCATACAATAAAAGCTATATCCACATTTAGAAATCTGTGTCATCGCAGCACGTACAGAAACGTTTCATCACAGCCTGGAGACATAAAGATGCTAATCCTTCTTGATGAATTAGATATAATTAAGATATCCCCCCACTTGACAAATGGAATAATTTACAGGACGTCGTCATCCCTGGTGTTAGTTTTGAGAAGTTTGTTAGTGCAGATGACGACGTTGCCGAGTGTTCTTCAGTAGAATCTGATGTACACTGCTCAAAAAAAAAAAAAAAAAAAAAAAAAAAAAAAAAAGGACAGTCCTATATCTCCCGATCTACTGGGCCGATTGACAAAATTCAAATTGCGTTCTTCATGTCTCGAAAGCGCGACTTAGGATATATATTAGATTTATATATAGCACTATTCTAACATAGGTATTTTGACATAAAATCGGACTTTTTCTGAAATAACATACCAATTGTTTTACATATTTCGATTGTGCGACTCAAATTACACCTAAATATGAAATTTTGTAAAATTTGGAGCGAAATTTACGGAGAAATTCACAAATTTATGTTGGCACTTTTTTGTCAGTTTGCGCCAAGAATCCTTCACTTGGCGAACTTCTTAATGTATGGCAATCTAGTTTCCTTTCCCGTAAGAGGAAAAAAAGTCACCATCGTTCCGTTTTTCCAAATAATATTCTTTATATTATATTTTTAATTATAACTTATTATTTTAAGTAATTTTTTCTTTTCCGAATTTCATTTTAATTGTTTCAGTTGCACTTTTTTTTTTTTTTTTTTCGAATAACTCTTTTAAAAATTTCTATTTACCTATTCGAACTGCGTAAATAAAGGTGCAGCGTTTATTTATTTTATTTTTTTTTTTTTTCAAATAGTTTTTTTTATATATATTTTTCGTCATAGTTATTATTTTATGTAATTTTTAAATTTTTATACTTTTATTTTAATTGTTTGTGTTGCAGTGTCTCTTCAGATAATTGTTTTAAAATTTTCTATTTATTCCTTCGAGTGTGTGTGTAATTATGGCAAAGCCTCGAGGGCTATCTGCCTAAGAGGAGGGATGCCTTCGTGGAGGACTTTCTATTTATTCCTTCGAACTGAGCATTTTAAATATATTTATTAATATCAATTTTCCAGAATTTGATTTTATTTATTTGAACTGCGTTTCTTTCGTTAGAATACTTTGTAATCCAGACTACGATGAGTTTGAAAACTGCATACTATATTAAAAGAGAAAATACAGTAAAGCACAGTTTTACACGCCTTTCAATGTTCCGTTCGGAAAAGATATATATAAATAAGAGAGATGTATAACCGACATTTTAACTTAGGATGACTTGCATACACTGCTTTAAACAGTTTTATCATTGTGCCCATTGCTTTACACAATTTTATCCTACATTTGGTTTCTTAAAATGTTATTCATATTTTAGTCAAATATTTTATTTTTGAAATCGCAAGAATCAAATATCATAACATTGTCTGTGTGTGTGTGATTATGGCAAAGCCTCGAGGGCTATCTGCCTAAGAGGGGGGATGCCTTCGTGGAGGACTTTCTAAGGGAAACTGGCTCGTATACACGTTACACATGGGGAAAACCACGAAAACGCCCATGCAGCCAGCCCGTTCGCGGGATTCGAACCTCGGACCGAACTACCAGTGTTCAGCGATTTTACCGCTCGGCCGCTGGTGGGCTATCATAACATTGAAAAGTTTTAAATTTAAAAAAATACAAATACTATATTTTACGAAAAAATTTATTTTTCTTCTCTTTTTCTTTAAGCATTCTGAAATTATATTAAAAAGTATCCAACTTTTCGAAATATTTTGGTATTTCTGACAATCATTTTAAATAAAGTTATCGCCTTCCATTTCATAGAGGCCCACAAACGGCCGAGCGGTAAAGACACTGATCACTGGTAGTTCGGTCCGAGGTTCGAATCCCGCGAACGGGCTGGTTGCATGGGTGTTTTCGTGGTTTTCCCGATGTGTAACGTGTATACGAGCCAGTTTCCCTTAGAAAGGCCTCCACGAAGGCATCCCTCCCTTTAGGCAGATAGCCCTCGTGTGCTTTGCCATAATTAAAAAATTCAATCCAATCCCATTCTTAATTAAATATAATTGATTTGTAACTTCTACTAGAACTGACGTTAAGAATTGAAGTGCAAATAAATAATATCGTGTGCAATCTTGATTAATATAAAATTAAAAATATTTGCATTCAGACAGAAAGTTTTTTGAAATATTTGCAATTACTTTATAAGAAGGATTTATTAATAACCGTAATAATTACTTATTATATTACTGATGATTAGGAATCAGTTCTTGACAATTACATTCTAAATTAGAATTTTAAATTAGAATAATGAAAATACGCTACGCACAAAAATACATTTTAGGATAAAAAATGAGTTGATTTTTTATGTTTTAAAACTTCTTGAATTCATTTAATAAACATCGTATCCTCGTTGTTAATTGAATTCAGAATGTTGGGTGTCGTTTATATAATTATTCTTACTTGTCCACGAAATCTGCTGACTTATCCAGCGATTAAGTAGCTGCAGATCATTTCTACATAACCATAGAACTTCCATTAATTCAGTCTCTAGAGGGTTGTATATTTATATCATAATTTGACTTTTATAAAAATGATTATTCTAAATCTTATGTTTCTATAAAAATATACTGTGCTTTAAAAATATGGATGATAGTACCAGCCGCTCTTTCAGCCACTTCAAAAGCATCAGTTTGTTTAGAAATAAATTGTGCAGGTAATGTCATAAAATTCAAATAAACATCAAACGAAAATTCTCAGTTTTAGACAATTCGATTTAAACGAAGTAAAGTAGCAGACGATAAAACGCCGAAGGTAAAAATTTACTCTTACAAAAATTTACACTTATTTAAAAAAAAAAAAAAAAAAAAAAAAAATCTGAAATGTTTTAGATTTTAAATTACGTCCAAAAGGGCGTTTTTTAACATTTTGTGTGTTACCTTTCTTTATTAAATATCATGTTCCTCGCACTTTCGCACTTAAACCATAAGATCCAGTGCAACAGCAATATCGCAAAATAGTTTTAAAACGAGCATATCTTTAGAATTTCCGATACAGAGACTCACGCGCTGGAGATAAAAATGTTTTTTCTGCACAACGTTGCCATTGTTCGCTTTGAAATCCTTGAGTTTGTTAATCAAAAATTCGTCAAAGTTTTAAAAAATAGGAAATCGATCATAAAACAAATTTCAAATTTCAAATTTGGTCTTCCACATGCTCATATTCGTTGGAGGATTACGTTATTCAAAATTCGATGACTCTATGTACCGTTATTTTATGACAATGTGAGAAATATACATACATTTACGCAGATATTCATTATTTAATTTCTTCAAATATAATGCAGGACTCTAACATTTTATGGCAACAGTTTGAAAAGTGAACCGACATTTATCCGTCCGACGCAAAATGCCAAAACGAAACTAATAGTCCTTCGGGATTCAAATCCCTTTGGACTAAAAAAAAAAAAAGATAGAGAGAAATTTAAAAAAAAAATATTAAAAAATTTATTTAAAAAAATAGCTTTTCATATAGTATTAATAAATATTTATTACGCATCATTGAGGGAAAAAATGTCATATAATTAATTCTCCGTAAAATTTGCTTGAAATTTAAAGTTAAAAATAGCTGTGGCAATACAGTGTAACAAAAATCCATAGACCATATTTGGCGTTATTATCGCTCAAAAAAAAAAGATGCCAAATTTCAAAACGCGAAAATATGTAAATTTGTGTATATCTTAGAAAATTTTGAATAAAAAAGTCTAATTTTTTGCAGATATGCTTAAAAATATACCTACTTTAAGATGATGGTAAAAATTTCATAGGTTATAATTCAAAATTTTTTTCGAAAAATTTATAAAAATTATTTAAAAATAGAAATTTAAAAAATAAAACACAAAAAATGGGTAAATTTTATTTGGAATGAACCTGAATTTCGAAATGTGAGAGAAAAAATAAAAAAAGTTTAATAAAAAAAGAGATATAAATAAATATTTGCCAAATTCAATTAACATTGAGGAGCTAAAATTTTGAAAGCTATTATTTAAAAACTACTCGTACGATTTTTACAAAACTTGGTATTCTGGCATAATTTGAGTCGTAGAATCGAAATATGTAAAATAATTGGTATGTTATTTCAGAAAAAGTCCGATTTTGTGTCAAAATACCTATGTTAGAATAGTGCTATATATAAATCTAATATATATCCTAAGTCGCGCTTTCGAGACATGAAGAACGCAATTTGAATTTCGTGAATCACCCCAGTAGAACGGGAGATATAGCACTGTCCCATTTTTTTTTTTGAGCAGTGTACAAGCAGTTGTGCTTGAGGTGCAAGAAATGTCATCAGAAGGAAGTGAGTAGAAGAGCATCAATCCACACACTCGCCAGGAAGTGTTACACGTCTTGTTACAAAGTTTACAACGTTTTCTTGCCACATTAAGAAATTGAATGCTAGGTTTACAAGAGCCACGAATACAGTCAGCCGTGAAGTTACCAGGCATTATCGTTTCTGTCAGTGACGGCGCAATATACAGGAATGTTTTACCAAACAATTATGTGTGACGGCATTTTATCAAGTTACAGTACAGTAATTATTGTAGAAATGTACTGTCTTTTATGAAGACATGCATTATATACTGTACTATGTATATACCTATATACTATCCAGGGTTTAGTGTGTAAAAAATTTATTCCGCAAAAATTTGAGTTCTCAGTTAAAACGAATTTTTTTAGTATGCAGTCTTGATTTTTCGGTCTCTTAGGATACTTGTTAACGGGAGCATACTTTTTATAACACTTTACCCTTAAAATAATGAATTTCACAACAGAATGGTTTTCAAAGAAAATGGATATTTATAGCTGAATAAAACCAAAATAAATACATTATATTAATTTTATAAGAACAAACTTTTTTCATTAAATATTCAATGAAGTAAATTTCGAAATAATACTAATGGAGACAATAGAATAAACTTTAAGCCAGTTTTATACAAATTACAAAGTGTTTCTGGAGTTTTGATCGGAAACTGCAAGTGCTTTTAACGACTTTTACTAGGTTTCAAACTTCCTTTCTTCTTTTAATTAATTTAAAAAATTATCAGCTAAAAGCACTATTTTTGACTAGCTTGTTCATTCGGTTTATAAATTTTTTTACTACTTTTACTTATATATATGTATATATATATGCATGTATGTGTATGAAGTAAAATAACGGAAAACCCCTTTTCTATTTTTGAAGCACTTTGCTCTGTCTACTGATTTCAAGAAATCCATTGCTCGCTTTTCAAACCTGAACTATTTACTTAACGTTTATACGTTGAATATTTACATAGATATTGCATACAGAAAACTCTATTTGAGAAGATCGTTATAAAAATACGACTTCATTCATGAAGTTCAATGATTTGATCATTTTTATTTGAACTATATCCGGATCTTTCTTCAGTTTCACCATGCTTACTTCAAAGCATGACAAGCAGATAGTCAAATTAAAAAGATAGCTTATGCTAATGAAAGAGAATAAACCTTACATAAAAGAAGAATTTTTACTAAAAAATCATTTATTTTTCATTATGCCACAGCATATGCTCCTAATGCATTTTTAAGGCTGTATATGATTTTTATACAATTTCAATTACCTTATTAGATTGAAACATAAAATAATCAATGGGAATTTATAATGAGGCATGCAAAACAATTGGTTTAGTTTACATTGATTATATTTCGAAAATTTTTATCTCGCAGGCATGTCTCATTGGTTACAACACACAGCACAATACTAAGGGAAGTTAAGATCATTTAGAATATGCAAATTTAATCACATAGTTAAGATCTATTTAAACATAAATACTAGTTTCTTCACATAACTAATTGCAGTTAATCTACTTTTTCAGCAGGCCATATTTTACTAATATAAACTCGCTTTAAATGATAGCAGATAATACGGGTTTGCGTATAAAAAATCCCCGTTTATCAAAATCTTCTTTCCTTTAAATGCTGTTTTTCCTTATCAACAGTATATCAGCAGTGACGCAAACGTAAAAGCGTGGCTTGGATAAGGTCGGGCAGAGGTCACAAAGGTTATCTGCTAAGCTCTATTCCATTTTTGACGGCACAACTGGAATATGTAGATCTTCCAGTTATTTTCCCTATCTCTGATTTCTTGAGACAAATGTGCAAGGAAGTTGCAAGTGTATTTTCTTGATTTAAATATCCACAAGTAACATTCTTAAAGAAAATTCTTAAAATGAAGAGGAATGAGTAAAACAGAAATTATTTGAATTCCACGCATATGGAATTATTGGGATAGCTTATGTTTATTTTTAGCACAGTTTAGATTTATTGTTGAATTTTTTAGACGCTGTAAATTTTATCGTTAATTTAAGATATGCAAAATATGAAACAGTGCACTATATCTTTTGGAGGAAGCTATTAAATTAATTTAGATGAAAATGCTACATGTAAGCATGCCTACAGAATTTATGAAATATGTATAAATTATGATATTAATGAAACGCAGTAGTCCTTAGGTTCGCCCAATAAAAACATAAATAAGATTAGTAATTTAGTTTCAGGATCTACGTAAAAAAAGGATAATTTCGTTACTTTATTCCTGTCAAAAAAAAAAAAAAAAAAAAGAGAGAGAGAAAGTGTTTTAGGCTTAGCCAAATATAACTCATTTTAATATTTTGGTTGTTCATATAACTGAGTTTTCTGTTTTCGTTTTCAGTTAAGTCTAGGATTCCAAATTGTTCAATGTTTGGCTTCCTAGAATTTCAGTAAGATTTTAGGGTTCCTTAATCCTTTAATGGAATGAAGAAAATGAATTCCCAAATTGTATGAATATGCTTATGTATTTGCAAATTCGAAGTTGCATAAGAAGAAAAAGTATACAAAAATATATACTTACAAATAAACTATACTATTATTTACTTATAACTATTCGTATTACAATAATCATTTCACATCCTATTTTCTGCACAAAGTGTCCATGACAGTACTTAATGCTGATATGATTGCTTCTCCAAATTTTTCTAATTAGAGGTTTTCTTTAAATCTACAATGAGTTACAATCATGCGAACTATTTTTCTCAACCGTAATGATTTGGACCAACCTCTGAGCATTTTACCAGTAGTATTTTCTTCTTTATGCTAGCCGCATCATCAGTACACGCAAGAATAGAACGAATCTTCTTATTTCATGGAAGGCTTTAGGTTTAAATACTGAACTAAATCACCAGTTGGGCACTTTTAAAGAATGAATTTTCGCTCATGTCTCAAACATACAATTCATTTATATGCTATAAACATGGTTCATGATTGTCATATCGAAAACTTTGAAACCATTTTCTAGAACGGATTTAAATTATTAAATTAAAATATTTCTTTTCTAAAGCTTTTTAACTAATTCGCTAAATGCTAACAAAGAATTGTGTATGTATTAACAGATTCTCACAAGTTGGAGAAAGAAAAATTCAGTACTATTAACTAGAATTTGCATGTTCAGAAAGAAAAGGAACATCAGAATGCGGCTGATAATCGGATAACAGGGAACTTTTGCTTGGACTGCCAAATGAAAACACTCTACACGAACTTATAATACATTCGAAACTACATTGCATTACAGAACATGATCAGAACACTTAATAATAATGTTTAAAAGTGACAAAACGAGTTATATGCATTCGGGTTATGAAGTTGTACATGTGTCCTAACAGAGAACCTTAATAAGTTAGATAAGAAAATTCAGTCGCAGAAGTCACTTGACTTATCTAACTTATTAAGGTCCTCTGTTAGGACACATGTACAACTTCATAACCTGAATGCATATAACTCATTCTGTCACTTTTAAACATTATTATTAAGTGTTCTGATCATGTTCTGTAATGCAATGTAGACGGGATAGCAGGTGAAACTCTAGGAACGGTAAAAAAAAATAAGGTAAAGAAGGAGGGGGCATTTTATCCTGTACGAATCAGATAGAAAGCGACGACGGAGGAAAGTCACGCCATGTATGAAAATAAGTAAATATCAGCATCCAAGCTAAATTACAAAATGTTGAACTCTAAGTATGTGGGTAGAAAATGGTCTGCAAAAATTACCTTCTGGAATGATTTGACTTTTGAAATGATTGCAGCATCTCTAAGAAGTGCAGTGTTTAAGAAACGCTCATTAGTTTAAAAATATGGTCCAAGTCGATTTTAAGATCATCAAAGATGAGTTTGTTTTTTAATCAGGTAATAAGAATCTGCAATACTTCCCAGAACCTTATTCTATATACCTAAAGTTTATGGAAGTTTAATTACTTGATTACAAACATTACTAAAATCATTAAATTATATTTGATCAATTTTGCTCTTCGATATGAAGAAATATTACATAAAATAATTTTATTGTCATTTTTTACATTTTACCTTGTAGAGTCTCGCATTCTTTGGTAGCATCCAATGTACGAAAACACTTAAATAAGATTAAAAATGAATTATGATTATACCTTGTAAAGTACCATACAATATTTACATAAAAGTTTATTATTAGTGATATCTAACTCACATAAAAGTTTAGCAGAAGATACTGCTTATGCATACAGAACATCCAGCATTTATGGCTTAAATAAAAAAAAAATAATGAATTTGACTTAACTAAGTAAATGTAAGTTACCCCCTACATAGATAGAGAAATGTACAAGTTGGTTCGAACCTAAAGTCGTCGTGACAAGCCTAACAGCGAGAATAACGCAACGCCACAGAATACTGCTGTCAAAAGAATCAATTAGCAACGTGGCTTTCAGTAGGCGGAACACGCTGCGATTCAACCCTCTAAATATCTTCGTTTAAATACTGTCGCCTTTCTACCGCTAACTAGAAATTTACATTCTGGCAGGAAAATGGGTGTATTGGTGTATTTAATTATGGCAAAGCACACGAGGGCTATCTGCCTAAGAGGAGGGATGCCTTCGTGGAGGACTTTCTAAGGGAAACTGGCTCGTATACACGTTACACATGGGGAAAACCACGAAAACGCCCATGCAGCCAGCCCGTTCGCGGGATTCGAACCTCGGACCGAACTACCAGTGTTCAGCGACGTTACCGCTCGGCCGCTGGTGGGCCTAAGGCAGGAAAATGGGAAACGAGAAAGGCAGTAAAATAACTAATATAAATTAGCTGGTTTGTAAAACTAAATGAATCTCTATATCTTACCTTATCTGCAATTATTAACTACAAAGCTCAGTTTTATTAAAGATATATTTGCATATACCAAATCAGTTAGTATAGATATATGTAAAAATATATTTAAAGATGGAAAAGTTATTTAATTTTGTGAGCTCTAATCCTACACGTCTAGTCACAAATATTTGAAAAATAGGGTAAAGAATTATTTTGCGAAGTATTTTAATTATCACACTTAGAAGCATTCCTAAAATGTGAAATCTACATATATGAATGGCTTCGGTACAGTCTAAAGTTTTCCAGTAAAAAGCTTTTGCTTCAGGATATTAAATATAAAGTGCTCTATACCTGTAAGTAAAACATTTTCGTGATAATACAGAACGAATTCGTTAAAAAAAGATAACTTTTAGATTTCTGGACACAAATTTAGTGAGCAAGTGCAAACCAGAAGCTTTTTGTTTGCGCATTTAACTCTTTCCTATTATTATGAATCCCATTTAACTCTTTTCTATTGTAGCATTCGTTATTAAAGATTCAATTGATCTGATAAAATATCAGTTACACCTATCTCTACTAACTTTGCGCAGAACAATATACAAAATTCCGCCTATCTTAATAGAGAAAGAAATAATTTACTAATTTATGTTATTGCTTTACCAAAAGTTTTGGAAAAGTTAGATTTAATTTTCCTCCTAATTATTTTGAAAAGGTTTTCATAAACTATCTGTCTTCACCTGAGAATCTTTGCAATTAAAAGCGCATGTCTGGTGTCCGTAATTAAATACCTAAAGCATGTATCCTTTGAAAATATTCTATACATGTCTATCCCTACATATATATTCATAAATATGTTATAATTAGGACATTAATTGACTGTATGTGAAAAGCAGTTTACTTTAGCCATTTATTTCAAAACTAGTTGCGTAATTTCATATTACATGGTGTAATGTACATTTCAAAATATTCATTTAATTAATGAGGAAGCGTAAATTTACCGAGTTATAAATTATTACGTTAATTTAAACTACTAGTGACTGTATGATTAAATTTTAAACTTTGGTGTTGATCTTAGGAAAATATTAGCTATCAGTATCTGATGTAACCGCTAAGTAAAGGAGGATGCATGCTTCGAAAGGGATATTCCTTATGAGTGAAAATACTATTGCAATCTCGACGTTATAGAAAAATTCTTTACTGGTGTTCACAAATAGCACAGAAGCTGCTTACCCATGTAATGCGATATTATAAAGAACAATGTTGTTGACACAAGTTTAAAATATTAAAAATTTTATTGGAGTTAAATACAAAACATAATAATAACTTATTAATATTTTTTAAAAATTAATTGATTCGATTGAATGAATTATTTTAATTAATATGCTATTAGAATTAGTGATAACTGATTTAAAATTTCATTTTAGTCCATTTTCCACATAAGTTTGCCACACATGAGACTCATTTCAAAATCTAGCGTCAATCACTATAATTTTGGACTTACTTTTTAATTAAGTAGAGAAGGACATATCTGCTCTATTTAATTAAGTATTTAATTTATCTTTCTCTACTTAACTTACTCTAAGAGATTATCAACTTTTTCTCTGCATCGACACCCCTTAGACGAATAGGTGTCTTTATGAATCTCCTTACATTTTCCTCTGTAGTATACAGTGTAAAACACAATCACAATGCAAATAATAAGTAAACATGAAAATAAGAATTTAATCTAATTGTTATTTATTTGTTTACTTAGTAGGATTTTACAAAATAATTTATTAATTTTAATACTTTTTAATTTTCACTTAATTCATAGTTTAAGAATATGAACAACAGTTTTGCAAATATAATTTATTAGATTTATGTTTAATTATTTTTTTACATTATCATTATTGTTAACTTTATAAACAGGTTTTCAAAAACAAAATCACAATTTCTAATTGCACAAATGTTCGATTTTAATTCATACGATGGCCGCGCTTGTTTTATTGACGCAATTTTTTAACATTTGGCTTAAAAATGCTCAGTTTAATTTTTAAAGCACTTTGTTCAAAAATATTCAACTTGTTTCATATTTTCCATTCCAGTTTAAAATGATTAGTACCTTTTTGTGCTTTTCTGTGTTCTAGCGTATAAACCTTTTATAATACACTTAAAATATTTATATATGTAAATATATTATTGGTTCTTAAATATATAAAATAATTTTGTTGCTATTTTTCCCTTATGTTTATTTTATATGATTCTTATACTTCCTATTACTTCTTTACTTATATTAATAAACTAGTCATTTTAAAATTTTACCCCAAAGGAGCTATTTGCTTAAAAGGGCTATTAATTTCATTTTAGAATTTTGCATTGGTTCATTATAAAAATCTCAATGAACTTTACTAATTGTTGCTACCAAATATTAGAGTCCTGTATTATAGTTAAAGAAATTAAATAATAAAGAATCTGCATGACTGAATGTATGTATGTTTCTTGCACTGTGAAAAGACAATGTTATTACCTAGAGATATCAAATTTTGAATAACGTAGTCCTCCACTCGAATATGGGCATCTGGAAGCCCAAATATGGAATCTGGAATTTGTTTATTATCTATTTCATATTTAGTAAAACTTCAATTAATTTTTCATTAACAAACTCAAGAACTTCGAAGCGTTCCATTAACATTAAAATCGCGTCAGTTTTCAAGTACGGATATTTTATGCGCGAGATTTTATTATGGTAGTTATAATACCAGTAAGAAATGGTTACCCATTTCCTACTGGTATTATGTTTGTAGCTTAGCAATGCAAAGACGGTACAATATCTAACGGCATTTTGCGTCGAATGTCTGTATATCTTTTCGAATCCCGTTTTGAACATACTCGACTCTTCATACTCTGAAACGTACTCTGATCATCATTTACGCCTTCTTAAAATTTCATCGACTTGATATCGTTAGAACCCCCTAATATAGACAATTCTGCTGGATATATAGACTCATGAAACCTTTTAAAAGTTTGTTATCACTTACAGTTTCTGCATTCTCTATGGACATTCACGATAAAAATTTGGAAAATAAATGTCAAGTGAACTTATACAGTGTTTATATTTTACTGAAGCGAAATGATTACAAGGAAACATGTCATAAAGGCTAACTATAAAGCAAAGAGTATTTCTGAAATCAAATTGTAAATCGAATAGTGTTTCTGAAGGCGTAAACAATGTATATATGGATAACTATGACATTTTTCTCTAAATTTTCCATTCACTAAACTTGGCCGATAATATCAATTATCTATTGCGTTAAGCACCAAAATATCTCATATCGGTATTAAATGTGCTAAGCAATTTAAAGATTCCTTAAGTGTTTTTATGGTAAAATACTGTCGTAAAACTAATTAAAACAATGTTTATTAAATAAATAAATAAGTGAAATAATAATAAATACATAACATTGTAAACCCATTAGGTTATTTTTGAAGCAGAAGACATGAAAAACGTGCAATGCCCTCGCCGGGATTCGAACCTGGACCTCTTGAATACGCGCCGAGTGTGCTACCGGTACACAACGAAGGTATACAGAAAGGAGGGAGAATATACTCCTCCTTTTAAAGGGAGACAGGAGTTTAGTGGATACACTCACCAAATCCCTGTGGTGAAGAACCATCATCCACCACATTTTAGTTCGGGCGCTACTGTAGGGTTATTAGGTTTTTTTTCAGCAGGAGACGTGTCAAATGAGCAATAACCTGGCCGTACTCGAACCTGAACGTCTCAAATACGCGTCGAATATGCTACCGTTACACCACGAAGGCATGCAGATATGAAAAAGAAAATACCTTATAAAATAAAATAAATTAAAAAACCAGTTTTAATTTTTTAACCTATTACTTTCTTCCTTTTCAACATAGTATAATTCTTTACATAGTCATAATAAGGAGATTATGATTGGAGCATTCTTCAAGTAAATCGCAAATATTGTTGTTATTCTTTAGGCCAGCGCTGCTTAAACGTTTTTCACTTGCGACTCCTTTTTATCATAGAAATATTTTTCGCAACCCCAGATATTATATATATGATTAAGACATAAAAATGAACATTTTTCCCATAAATAATTTATTTCTTTGGTTAACATCAAACATACAAAAGGAACTAGTTTAGGAATTATTTTTTTAAGCAATCAAAAGTTAACGAAAGAAAATTCTAATGAGACAGATGTGCTCGTTTGCTGCATAGCAAATTAAATGTTGGTGCAATATTTCAAACTGCTGGCCATAAAGAATCTTCAACATTTTTCAGCGTCGAGTGACATTTGGATTCAATTAACGTTAAACCTGAAAAACGTCGTTTAACATAAGTATGTGGTCTGAATGAGAGAAGAACATTTAATTGCCTTTCAGAAATAGTTTGAAATTCAGTTCTAGCTCCGATGCAAAATTCATTCAAAACTTATGTGGAATTTCAAATTTTAAATTTGAATCACTTAATAAATCTACAGATTTCTCTTGCACTTTATGTGGCAGGTGATTAAACTCATTAATATCAATTAACGTAATTTCTTTAAAAGCCGTATGCCATTTATGGCAATTAAAATAATTTCTTTAAAAGTCTATTCTTATTAACGTCAATTAATGCAAATCTTCAAAAGCCTTAATAAGGTAGTTTCTTTAAATTCACATATCTGAATTTGAATGTAGGAAATACCCATAGTTTAAGAAAGACTGCTTCAGACTAATTATTTTAATATCTTGTCTGATTATCTGGTAGTAAGTGCTAAATGAATGTTGAGTCATCTTTAAAACAGTTGATTTCTGTTTTTGATATTATTGCAGTCGATCGCATATTTTTATATGATAGAGTTATTAATCAAACGAACGAGGTCACATTATGGAAAGTTTAAAAAAATCTAATTTTCTAAAAAGCACGAGTAACATAAATACACCACAATTAAAAAAAGGTTTATTATGCAATAAGGCTTTTTTAAAAACGAATATGGTAGCCAATACACTGAAAGAAGAAAAAACATTATTGCATCGTTTAATGGAAATAATACATTAAATAATTATATTTAAGGAATTTATCCACAGTTTTACATCTCGAAAAAAAAAAGGGCGCCGCGCCCATGATAAATCAAAAAAAACCTGATGTGTGCACCACATGACTTCCTTGTACGGAATAATAAATTATACGCATTTTTTCTTGCATTTCATTTAAACTTATTGGATGGAATTAAATCTAGTTCGCCGACAGCGCATAAACCACAATAGAATAAATGCATTCTTTAAAATTCACTCTATTTGTTTACCATAGCGATACTCTGGCGCTACGTTCACTTAACAGTATTATATTTCGTTCATATTATAATTCATAATGCACAAAATTTATATCATTTCAAGAATAGAATTATCTAATCGTTGCCACATGTTCTATTTAAATACTATAATAAAGCTAGAAAGATGTACAAAAGAAATTAAGCAAACAAAACAAAAAAGAAATAGTTTTTCACAGACGATTGAGTATTTCTCATTCAATTAATTCAGTTCTCACTTCGCGACAAGGAAAAAATACATAAAAACTCAAAATATATGTATTAAAATTACTAATTATTAAAAATCAATTTACTAATTATTAAAAATTAATTTACTAATTATTAAAAATTAAGTAAATTTCAAACACTTATGTTCTCGAAAAAATTCCAGAAAGGATTAAGCATGATTTAATTAGCAGTAATAAATGAAGGCGTTATCTTTGTTGTTGCGAAGCTAAGTTTCTCTAGATTGGCAACAAATCCACTAGTCTGCTGTTTCAAAAGTAAACAAACAATGGCCACCATAAAAAAAAAGGCTTAATGGCGCTTAAACAACTTTAAAATTGTTGATAATTACAAAAATATTGCACACAGATTTACTAAAGGCATAAAAACCTTAACCGGAAGATAAAAACAACATAATTCAATCATTTTTAAAGCAAAAATTGTACAATTTACAAACATATAAGAGTAAAGAAACTGAGATCACTGAGCCGGGTAACAGAGTGGATATTTATATACGTTTGGTGCCGCCGTTTGCAACCAAAATACGAGGTGCACATCTACATGTTTTAGGAGTCCTATATACAAAATTTCAACGTTGTGAGGCTACTCGTTTTTGAGTTATGCGACATACGTACGTACGTACATACGTTCGTACAGACGCCACGAAAAATTCTCTTCAGAATTAATTTTAAAGCAGTTTTATAATTTTTTTGGAGGAAACGAGTCTTTTATTCTGTCCTTATGTACAGATATCACGCAAAAACATCGTTAAATTGCATTCGATAGCGGTCAAAATGGATGTTTTCGTTGAAATATGCTGCCTGAAACTTTTCGCCATTACAATACTTCCTTTTTACTTCGTACAAGGAAGTAAAAAAAAGATAATAGCTTCTACATTTGATAATGGCGGCCAAACAGTAGTGATTAGTGACGCTGACTTCCTGGGTTCGCATTCCGGAGAAGGCATTGGATTTTTGTAAATGTATATTGTGTGTGCGGCATAGGGATACTCTAAATACCCGGCGAGCCAAAGTCCTCTCGAGAGGTTAGTAGTAGGGAAAGACAGACGGGAATCCCTCGGTTCTGTTCCCCGGGGTGCTCACAATCAAAATTTGGGGCGGAACTGAACAAAGTCGTACTCTCAACAAGGGTGATGCTCAAGACTCTTGCCAAAGACAGGAGCAATCTTGCACCACTTGCCACGATGAATTTCGTGGGCTTATTCTGATGTTATTGTAAGACAAATGAAATAAGTAACAACAATACACTAGATAATGCAATTAAATTAATAAATTTATTTATGCACTTCACGCTTTTATTATTCGCGATATAAATTTGTAGGTGGATTATGAAATAGAATTATTTAATCTATTTTTCCATTAAATTGTAAGATAAATTGTTTTTCTTTAGTATATTAATCGTCATATGCATGTTAAATACAGCTTCCCTCATAAAAATCTTTTTTAAAATTATTATTACACCTTATTTTCTGTTTTTAAGTCAATATTACACATTATCGACGAAGAAAATTTTAGCCACTGTTAAAATACAAGCAATAAAATATAAGAAAATTGTGAAAAGCAAAAAAATAATTAAACATGCAGAAAATGAAAAGCGCATTCAGTTTCGGAAATTAGATGTAATAACAATGCCAATTAAAGCGCACTTTACATAGAAATCAAATGAGAAAATTATATCTCCAATTCGTTGTTAAGTGCTCAAACATGGCAAACTATAAATGCTTTTTACCCCGTCTGCTGCAGACTGCAACACATGTTTAAGAGAAAAAATGTAGAAAAGTTTTCAATTAATATTTTTTTATCTTTTGTGTTTTAAAAGAAGGCGAAAAAATATTTTTTTTTATAATCGGTGAAAATTTCAAAACATTACTTTCGATAAATATGTATATGTTAAATTGTTTAAAAAATCGAAAGATGTTCAAAAATTCTTCATAAATTCAGAATGTTTTTTACACCTTCAAAAACATATCATTGAAAATATTCTTGTTCGCTGTATTCAATGGTACAAAGAGTGTAATTCTATATTAATAAAAATTAGCTTGCTCTTTTAACGAAGATATGCGCAAAAAATCGTTGAAAAAATAGCTTCATCTCACTGAATTATCATCGACAAAGAGTGTGTATATAAAGTTTAAATTCGATAGTTTTTAAGGAAGTAGGTTAAATGTGGATGAAAATATTTCATTCAAACGAAACAACATGGGTAATCTAAATAAAAGTTTGTAAAATTTTAAAAATGCGTCACAGTTAGCAGTTTGAAATATTTTGCAGATTTCGTCTGTCGCCGTTTCAAATTTCAAATCAAGGGGAAGTTTTTAACAAACACGATAATTACAAATGATAAAAAATCAAATATTCTAATAAAAATGATAATTACAAATGATAAAAAATCAAACATTCTAATAAAAATGATAATTACAAATGATAAAAAATCAAACATTCTAATAAAAATGATAATTACAAATGATAAAAAAATCAAACATTCTAATAAAAATGATAATTACAAATGATAAAAAATCAAACATTCTAATAAAAATGATAATTACAAATGATAAAAAATCAAACATTCTAATAAAAATGATAATTACAAATGATAAAAAATCAAACATTCTAATAAAAATGATAATTACAAATGATAAAAAATCAAACATTCTAATAAAAAATACTTTTACTGTAGGCACAATAGTTCAAGACTATTGCAAAGTTCATAAAGAAATGTAAATCAACTGTAATTGTTTCATCTTTTTTAATTTACAATCTAACAAATGCAACAAATAATGATGAAAATTAATGGAAAATAAAAAAGAGAAAAAAAAAATAATGAAATGTACATAGGTGGACGAAAGTATCCCTTAACTTCTTTATGTTTGATTTTAAAAGTTCTAAAATGATATACAGAAAAATATTTAATTTCTTATGTATGGAATACTTTTGTGAACATCCTTTTTTTCAAAGTAAAATAACATAAAGAAAGGTGCTAAACTTTCCAATATCGTTTGTCTAGACCTAGATGGTCCCCTTATCATCAATAATGTGAGTAGGCTCCAAGAGTCAGCCACTGCTAAATAATAGGTAAATTACCAGAGCTTCTGTTTCTCTCTGCATTTCAGAATAGTAAGCAAATTCTGAAAACATTTTGTTCTGAGATTTCCTTAAAAATGTAGGTATTGATATGAAATCGATATGCATTAATGTTTCACCTTTTCGTTTGTCATCTATGGATAAGATCAAGCATGTTTGCTGTGCGATGATGAAGCTAATTTCCATAAATAGATCTGCATAAGAAGTTAAAGTCCAGATTTGTGAAAGGTAAACTATGTGTATGAGAGATACGAATAATTTTCTATAAAGCTTGAATCTTGCTGTTGTTGCAGTTGTTGCTATGTATTTCATGGAAAAATGGTTGCCAGAGGTTTAAGGAGGTTGGACTTCTACTTCCACCCCATTTTGAGGGAGAGCAGCCTGACGGAGTGTTCAAGGGCACCCGATCCTTTACTATCAAACCAGGCGAGAGGTCTTTCGGCTCGCCGTATATGAAGATTGACCTTATGGCGCAAAGACACTAGACACTTACAAACATCCATGCGTTCTCTGGAATTCGAACCCGGGCCTTTCGGTACCGCAGTAGGTTCCCCTAACCTAGAACGGAGAAATTCTCAGTTCTTTGAAAGTCACTTAATTAGTGATTCGGATCAACCACCCCTACCCCCCACAGGCGCACTGATCTTTTTCCAGAACCCATATAGATGTATGAACTTATAAATGAACTCCCCACGTTCTGTTCCCCATGGCATAATTTCCGGAAAAAATTAAATATTCTTCAGCTGATTGCATTCGTTTCTCCGATATGGTGTCATGTTTTCAGGTCGTCACTCTTCAACACAGTCTTAAAATACTCGGTATTGGCACATCTAGAGCGCGAACGTAAAGTTCCGTAATTGCCCTCTGAGCTGTTGCATGAAGGGTCTTATTACCCGGCATTTCATACCAATACGAACATATGGACTTTAGAATGTTTTATGTTACCCTGAGAAGTGAAGTTCCGCAGAAATTGTCTTGATGTTCTTATATGTACAAGAGTCCATGTATACACTGCTTTAATGAAGATCTTCTTCAGAGAAAGATAGTGTTGCTTTCATAGTAATTATTTAACGCATCCTGGAAGGCTGAGATTTTCTAATTTCATTTCTTTTCCCGTCTTCATTTTGAAATGTAATCATCTTTATTTCCAGTAAAACATCCATTGCCAGCTCCTTACTCTCCTTTCAAGCCTCAATATATATAGCCACAACCTCTGATCTAGGGTAGGGGATTACAGTTTATTGAGATGATAAATTCGGCGGGATGGCTGTGCTTCTCAAGCCAGTATAAACATAAGCATTTTTCAATAACGCTATATTTTTCTTAAACGAAGAGCTCTCATTGGTGCACTTCCCTTCAATTAGAATACTTTATTTAGCACACATTTAGAGCATAGTAGTAATGCAGCGGCACCAAGTAACAAAATGAATTTTACAACAAATCATGTACTAAGATTCTGAAAGGATACCTCTTCGCCAAACCAAGGCCCTACCCTCTGGTACCTAACCTCATGTTGTGGAACTTCTGAAAACTACTCCCCAAGAACTCTTTTCAGTGGCGTAGCTAAAAGAGAATGCCGTCGATTATTAGGGAGATTTATTCAAAATTTTTGGTATTTCTGTCTCGGAGTCTGATGCAGTGTGTGATTTCGTGGTTCGTGCTTGTGCAAATAAGCTCGCTTACCGTTTGGAAGTATGCAGTGACTAATTTGTGGTCACTACCTAATTTATAAAAACTTATGCAGATACTTTTGTGCCCCATTGTCGTGTGTATTACAACAGTACTCCGCACTAACTAGCAGAAGTAATCGACGTGTGCCAATGTCTTTTGCGTGAGAGTTATTTTTTTAAAATCCGCGCTGAGTCTACTTTTAGTTTCTAAAGAAAAGAAACTAAATTATACAAGATTTATTTAAATCACAGTTTAATCAGTTCAATGGAATAGCAGCATATCAGTTCGTGGTAATTACGCTACATTATACTTCCTACTCAACATGACAGATATATTATGATTTGATTTATATGCAGTAAATCATGTCCTTTTTTATACGTTTATATATGCAAGGCCAGAGCATGTAAACTGCATACAATAATTGCGATAAATTTGTTAAAAAATACAGGAGGACCTTTATATTTCATACATTAAACACAAAGTTCAATTTTATGAGTTATCATCTTATTTCACGTGTATGCGCATGATTAAACTTAGATTACACACTTTTGTTTTATGTTTATGCTATCCATTCGTGTACATGTATTACCAGGCAGATAGGTGCGACTGTTTAAAAGAGCTCATAAAGCCACTCAACCCGGGCAGTGGTTAGTGACTCTGACTGCCGTACCGGAGGATCTGGGTTCGAATCCCGGAGAAGGCATTTATGTTTGTAAATGTATAGCGTCTGTAGGGTATGGGAGCATTCTATATATGCGGCGAACCGAAAATTCCCTCGAGAAGTTGGTGGTAAGGAAAGAGGAATTAAAGACCCTCGGACAAGTCCCCCCCCCAGATGATCGCTCTCAAAATTGGTGAGGGGGACGGAACTGAGCTAAAATCGGGCTGTCATCTATATGGTGCTCGAAGCTCTCACCAACAACAGGCGCGTTTGACTCCTTGCCTCCATGAATGTCGTGGGCTAGTGCTGAGCATTTTCAGACAAGTGAGATTCAACAGCAACAGCTTCTATAAAGACAGCCTCTCTCTCTTTTTGCATGTTCCTATATGCTAAATTTATTTCGGACTTTCTTATTAGCATTCTGAAAAATAAATGCTATATTTTATTAAGTCGTGTATCTGTTTGCGTAATTTACAAAAATTTAATTTTACCTCTATTTGCATACACCAGTTAACTAAATGTTTTTGTTCTAGTTTTCGCTTTCTTTTAAAATTCATTTCGATTTATACATAAATGCATCTAAGCATCCATATGTCTTTTTCTACTTTTTTGAGCTCTGTAATAGTATAATAGCTTTGTATGACATTTGAAAAGTCATACTGACACAATATTCTATAATGAAGGCAAAAGATTTTATTTATGCGTTTATATTAAGGCATTAATTAGTTATAAATGTTCATCTGACTGAAGTTTTTAGCTTTTAATTTCGTTTTGGATAGTTTGGAATGTGTGTACTTTTCTGCTGCAGGTAACAGAAACATAATCTCTTAAAATCTGAAAATACTCAAGAACTCAAACTCTTATTTAAAAAAAAAGAAGTCTATTTTTCTGTTTTGTAGAAATAAGTGCGTAGAAAAATCATCAAAAAGAAAAAGTCACATTCTAGAAATGAAGCTATTTTTCGGTTAAATCCGCCTTCTTTACTGTCCATTAAGCAGTATTATTTGGCGATAAAACAAGCGAAGCTACATACCATTACGCCAAAAAAGTTACTTTTTTCTCTTTCTTTAAGTCATTTCCTTTCACTCTCATCGACGGTTAACGGTTATCTCTCTAACTCATGGACCATAGTTTAACATCTTCCACATTTTTAACTTTACAGTAAGGATAGAGGGAAATATCTTTAACCGTGAATGTCCATGATTTGACAAATCGCCAATGAAGAGAAGCGAAGTCATTTATAGCCCAAAAAAAGTTATTGAAGAAGAATTCACGGATGGCAATACGCATGCGCTATTAGGATTACATCCTTCTTTTTGTCTTCGGTGGTCTTTAATCGAAGCCTCCCGACTGTCCAACATGTTTATTAAAATGAGTACACTCCGAAGAACTTTGTATATTGGTTACCAAATTTCTGTAGTAATCGTCATAATTGGCGAAATTTTACGGTATTTTAAATTCTAGTTTCATGTACGAAATATAACGCATGACGTCTTTGAATTCGATGCTCCGGAAGTTAACAGTTTTTAATTAAATCTAATTGGGGTTCTTAATACATATATAGATTACGGTTCCCTTGGCAACCATTACTTATAGTAAAATCTATAGATTTTACAAATAGTAAAATCTATAGTTTCATAAAACTGTTGAACGAACAAATAGTAAAATTATTTGAATTTGCAAAACGAATAAAATTTTCGAATTCGTAAAACTAAATTATTAACAGTATGCTATAAAAGCGTATTATTTCAAGACCAAAATGAGAAATGCAGGATAAATCAAATTACTGATTTGGCATTTAATTAGTACTTCGAATTAGTAATTTATTTCAATCGGAAATGAAAACCTGGTAATCTACTAACAAACCACACACAGATCAGTAAGAATAAATTTCCCTACACTGGACTAAACCAATGTAGCTTTACGCTAACATCTAGATCAAATCCCGATAATATATCGTACACAAAACTAACATAATTGCATACGTTCCATAGCCCAAATACCTGTAAAAATTAGAGCAGAAAACCGATTGAAGAGTATGGATGGTCACTATAAATAAAAACAATCCAATATAAGCTAGTATGGAAGAAAATCCATTGAACTATATGAATACACGTGAGCTTAGCTGCGATCATAAACATGCTATTCCAACACAGACAAAACACTGTACGAGCCACAATGGTGCAAAATAAATACGCAGAATATTTTCCAATTAAAATCAATTTCAATAAAAATTAGACAATTTAAAATATCTATATTTTACTTTAAAGATGACTTACTAGATAAGCCATATTTGTGAAATTTGGTGCATATGGATAAATTATTTCTATAAATCTGGAAATCAAAACTCCTAGTAAAATTCTGCAAAGGAAATAAGGAAATTCTAAAAGTATCTTAATAACCAAAGTTGTAAGCTGTTTGATCTGCACATCATTATCATATATATATATATATATATATATATAATACATATATACAGTGTGTGTATTTGTGTGAGTGTACGATAAAATTATGTAAATCAAAATCAATTTAATTAACTAAAATAATTAAATATTTTTCTTATTTTAATAAATTAAACTTTAATTCCCAGGTGTTCTTTAACTCTCATTTCTTTGAATCCATTCGTTCTCTGTTCCTCTATTTAGCTGGACTGGTTTCGCTGCATTATTTTCCTCAACTTCTTAAAAAGGTAAAGAAACCTTTTAAGAAATTCTAAATTCCTAAAGATCCGGTGCACTTACTGCGCCAATTTAATTAATTAATTACTGAGCCAGTTTACGTACAAACTGTTTATTAATATATGTATATATATCAACCATGGCTGCAACTACGTTTTTCTAGGTGCACTTAACATCCAAATTATTTCGATGGTTTCGACAGGATATGTGAGAATGTGCTGCGCCTTTCCTTAAAGAAAGATATTTTAATACTTCATTTTTCATCCAAGCTTTATCTGCGAATCATAAATTCTCCAAATTATTCATATAGTACGTACCGTTAAATCAATCATCTTTGAATGTGACCACTGTTTCTGAACATGAATATACATCGATATTTTTCATGACCTCATCGATAAAAATTCACCAAATGACAAGCTGCAAATCAAATATAAAACAGCAAACTAAAGCACGAAACAAACAACAACAACAAATTCAACAAACACCTCATTGAAGTAAAATTCAAGGAAGCCTTGCTTCCATTAATTTAACAGAGTTAAACTATGCAGCTAGGTCACGTGTTCCTTAATTTCTTCTGTTTGGTTGTCTTACGTGAAAGACTAACTACGTTTAACACACACTTACTACAACACCAACTACGTGAAACACTGACGCAATTTTATCTCCATCGTTGGGAAATGATGCGAATTGAAAAGCATTATATTTGTGATATGTCACTCTAACTGAATCTGGATAAAAGTTTCTGCAAGAAGTTACATTTTGAGTTTTGCATCCGTACATGATATAAGAGAAAAGGTTATTAGTGTTATGAAGAACTGAAAAGTGATTAATACCGACGAATATAATTACGTAAATATATAATTTACGTAAGCAATTCTAGCAGTTATTGGCTGAATTATCAAAACTAAAACTGTTCTACATAATTAAAATATAAAAATTCGATTAAAAATAACTGGAATATTGCCTCCTATTTAGTACATCAAATGACGGCACTCATTAATGATCGGCTGATTTAAAAAGCTGAACACTGGTTTTTAACTCATCTTTGTGCACAGGAAACAGGCGAGCTAGAAAGTTGATTTTTGGATTCTCTTGTGTATAAATAAATTCACGCTAAATTTCCTTGCACAATCCTCAACAGAGGAATCTCTTCCGTTAGGCAGAAAACTTTTATATGCTTTGCCATATACAAATACAAATATCGAATATTATTGACATAATACAAGTATATCTTTGTAAAAATAATCTCCTACATAAAATGCAAAAGGAGGAAAGAATATGTCAGCATATATATATATATATACACGTACTTGTATAAAAACGAAAAAATATATTTTTGTAACATTTTTCCATGCTTTAAAAAGTCTTAACCGGTATAAAAGAGAAAATGAACAATAACAAAAAGAATCACAACATAAATAACTAGGATGGCCAGCTGAATAACTAATAACATTAAAATAAGCGTAAAACAAAAAAGAAAGATAACAAGGTAAACACTTAAAGGCTATACATTTCCATCCGGTAAAGACAATAGACATAAGAGCAACATAAAGTTGAACAACTAGTTTAAATGAAATACAATCCAAATTTAAAAACGAATTCTTTAAAATCTGTCTACTGCTTTAAGCGGATATTGGTTAAGATTTATTTCAATAAGCAGATGCGTTTCTTAATTCCGATACAATGTATCTCTATACCGTTATTTACATCAGAGTTAAATAAAAAGTTTTTTGATAGATACAGTAAAAGATTAACGTCTAAAAAATTTAGAAAGAAACATTAAAACAGTTGATACAGTAACCCAATAAAAGCGTTAAATTGACATATGTGGTAGAAAAGAAATTGTGGTAGATGGATGAAATAGCGAATTAAGTACATCTATCTCTTTTCAGTTACTTTCTGTTCTCGCCTTTTTTTCCTACTATTTTTGACTGCTCATTGGAAAGTTTTCTCCATTGCCTTTCAATATATTAACTTCTTTTAACTCTGCTTCCGGGTATCTGTTGAAAGCAGAGAGAAATTCTGATTGTAAATATTTATCGTTCTGTAATTTTGTACCAGTTGCACTTAAATTTAATTCTAAAAATGCCCTTCTACTTGCTGCTTCAGAAATGAGATGATACGTTTTGGTTTTAATTAAATCGCCGCTTTCTTTATAAAGAACCTGATGTGTACACAACATTCCTTTTATAGGCTATTAAATTATACACATTTTTGCTCCACTTTATTTAAACTTATTTCCTTGAATTGTTCTAATCTACCTAACTGATCCCAAAAGGCAAATTGAAAATGACATCACAAATTGAAGACTTTGAAATTAAGTATTCAGGTCAATTTTTCTGTCTTTCAGAAATCAAACTGCTTGTAATTTTTGTCATAACGAGTATAAATCTTTCCCAAATATAATTTAAACTATCAGAAGATAGCATTAAAAGATTGATTTCATTATTTGTTGAAATTTTTTTTTAAATTTGTTATTCCTCAGCATGAATATTTTCGTAGTATGAAATGCTTCTGTAACATAGACGTGTAACATAGACGTATATGAATACGACCAACGATATCGTAAAGGAAAGGTAAGGAGGCTGGAATGCACAGAACGGTCATAAAACTTCTCC